>NC_084476.1:13229554-15629554 GCF_027409185.1 Cynocephalus volans | reverse complement strand
GCCTGCCCGGCATCCTGTGTCCTAGGAGGTGGCAGTAATGGGAACAAAGATGTGAAGCAGAGAGGTGGTGGGGGCTGGGTGAGGGGCAGGTTTTGGGAGGGCAGTGTGGCTGGGGAAGGGGCAGGTGTGGGGAGTCTGGCAACATCCCTGGGCTACTACCGTGGGCTAGGACCAGGAGCCAAGTCCCCAGCCTTGTTGCTACAGATTCCTTTTCACAAATAGCTGTCTTCTTGGCCTTTGCAGATTAGTTACCTGGGAACAGGTGAGGTTTGTGGCAGCACGGGGTTGATGTTAGGAGCCAGGCTGCATGGGCTTGGATCCTGTCTCTGCCATGAACCAACTCTGGTGCCTGTAAAACAGGGAAAGTGATCGTGTCCACCGCTTAAGGTTGTTACAAGAACTCACAGAATTAATACTGCCTGCAGAGGGTAAGCAGTGTACTGGGGCTAAGTGTGCACTGTGTGACCCTGGGCAGCTTTCCTCTTTGGGCCTTGGTTTCTCCTGGTGGGTCTCTCCAGACCCTTCAGGTGAAGATTCTCTATCTCCCTTGTGCCAGTGGTGTCCAGCTCCTGAGAGTGGCCAGAGCTCATTGCCAAGCTGGCAGTGTTGCCTCAGATGGAACTGTGTCCCTTAGCCCTGTAAGTGGACACCATGCCTATCAGAGCTGTAAGGGGATATTTTAATCAGCCCAGGACCTGGTGAGGTCAGAGGGCACAGGGACCAGGACAAAGGGTGCCAGTCAGGGCTGCTGCCTGGCCCGAGCTGACCCACTGGGCCCCAGAATCCAGGTCACATGCGGGGAGCCCAGGAAAGGGAGCAGAAGCTGGGGGCTTTACTGTGGTCAGGTAGTGTGTGAACTGATTGTTTGCCATTCTGGGCCACAGTTTGCCATCTGTTTGGCGAGGCTTATAATCTCTGCCTGTGTGCACACACGGGTGCTGAGAAAGAGGAACAGGCTGAACTTTGGAAAGGCAGATTCGTGTCTCTGTTGGGGGCTGTGGTCCAGAAGCCTCCATACAGAGACTAAGAAGGGGCAACAGGTGGGCCAGTGGGGCTCAATGTGGCCCACGGACTCTCTGCTTCAGAATCACCTGTGGGCCCACGTCCTACTGGTTAGAAATGCGGATTCCTGGGCTCTTTCCCAGACTGGCTAAACCAGACTCTCCTGAATGGGACTGAGCATCTGCATTTTAACATGCACCTCAGGGGACGAATGTCTGAAAGCCCAAGAACTGAGGTTCTGGGCCATCCCATCCCCTTCTTTGCAATAGGGGAAAAGGGGCCCAGAGGGCATGGGGGAGGCTTGCACAAGGCACTCAGCAGACTTGGACCCTGTGCTGTGCCTCCTAGGCATCCTTCCTGGGCACAACCCCAGGAGACCTGCGAGTCCTGGACTAGGCATCCCCGTGGTGGTGCCTGTGGCAGGAAGGACTTTGTCCTAGGTCTCTATAGCCCAGCAGGGGGCAGCACCAGCCAACACCTACTGATGGCCCTGGCTGCTGCAGTCCTGGCCTGGCAGGGGGTGCCTGGCAAGAGCCCACCACTGGGGAGGAGAGGTATGGGCCCGAGTGGGGAGGCAGGTTGGTGCATGCACTGGAGACTGTGTAACGGGGCGAGTGTGAGAGAGTGGGCACCAGGAGGGCACAAGAAACTCAAGGTTAGAGAAAGCAGGTCTAGAAGATTCTGAAACCACCTTACTCCTTCCTGGGGCAGAGGCTACAGGGGAAAAGGAGAGGCCTCTGTAACCTGGGCTGCCTCCCCTAGGCTCTCAGTGGGACTAGGACCAATTCAGGGCCCTTTCCCATGTACTCTGAGTTTTCAAATATGGGTCACCCAGAGGTCAGTCCCCTACTCTCCAACTGGCTCCTCCTTACCTTGCTTGTGGCAGCTTCATCTGCTGCTGAAACTGAGAGAGGACCCGGGGGTGCATGAATGACCCTGGGCAAGTCCTGAGCTCTCTGAGCTTCTGGTTCAAGGATGCGCTGACCACTAGATCTCTCAAGGCCTTCTTCAATTCCTAGTTGTGGGAAGGCAGCTTCACTTTCTGATTTTCTGAGGGCAAGGGCTGGTTTGGTAGTGAGCTCTCTGTCACCGAAGGTATGCCAGATGAGGCTGGGTGAATTTTGCTTTCTCTTAGGTCTTTGTCTATGGTCCTGGACCATCCCCACTTCCTACCCCATCTGTCTGTGTTAATTCCTAATCACCAGGAGAGCTCCTCCTGGGGGGATGGGTGAATCCCTAGCCATGGGGGATGCTGATTTCCAGAATGACTTTGAACTTGTTTTCCTTGGCCCCAAATATTCATCCACTTCCTGTTCAAGCAGGTGGAGAAATTACAGAGCCCCAGCCCTTCCTCCTCCTCTTGGTAGAATTTCCAGACAAAATGCTGTTCCCAGGGTGGGAACAGGGCTGACATTCTCACTCTCAAGGGGAGGCAATGGGTGAGGATGGCAGCAGCTACATTTAATTTCTACCTACATGGCCTTAGGATGCCAGCTTTGGGCCAGGTGGGATCCCCAGGAAAAGCCAGTAACCGTGAGAACCATGGCTTCAGCAATGCTTGCCCTCTAATAACTGCTGTGGCTCCCACTTATGTTCCGGACTGGGCACAGGGGCTCTGAGTGTCAGTGCTCAAGGGTCCTGAAAGACCACCCAGGCCAACCCCAGTTTATAGGAGGGAAAGCTTGAGCTATGAATGGCAGGAGACTTGTTCAAAGGCACACAGCAAGGCAAAGGCCTTTATTCATCCATTCATTGATTTGCTGAATACAAAATCTATGCCAGCTCCTGCACAGAGTCAGGATTTGCACCCTGGCCTCCTGACTATCCCCAGGCTGCCGCTCAAAAGTAAACTCTCCAGCATGCTGTCCATGTGTCAGTTGTCCCTGGTCCCACAGCTGTCCTTCCTGAAAAAAGAATGGGGGCTTTCAGCCCCCTGACTTCATTCTTCGCATTCATCAAACATTTATTGAGCGTTGTTCTATGCACTGGGCATATGGCTGTCATCAGGGCCCTCGCCCTCATTTGAGTTTGGGGGAAGACAATTAGTGAACATCCGAATACACAGATAAGATAGTTTCAGGAAGCAATAAGTTGAAGAAATGAGAACAGGGCAATGGGATATCGTGTGGGGATTGGGGCAAAGGCACTTGAGGTAAGGTGGCAGGGAAGGTCTCTGAGGGCGTGATATTTGAGCTGAGGTCTGGACAACAGGAAGGAGCTGACCATCTGAAGATGTAGGGTTAGTGTGGATGCGGTAGAAGTCACAGCAAATGCAAACATGGTCCCGAGGTGGGACTGCATCTGGCACGTTTGGAGATTGAAAAGGTATTCAGCTGAGTCTAGAACTCTCTTAGCCAGTAGCTCCTCAAGAAAGCTGCTAGAAATCTCTTTGAAGAATATGGATTCCTTGGCCCTACCTGCCAAGATTTGGATTCAGGGATGTTGGGAGTAGGGCCCTGGAATCTGTTTCTGAATGCTCCCAATGTAGTTCATGGGCATCCAGCCCACCCCCCACCTGCAGGCCTGTGTTATGGAGCCAGCCCCTCCTTTCATAGTTGCAGAATGAGCACCAGAGAGGGGCTGTGACCTATTCACACTTGCATAGCCACATGGTGGCTGATGTAAGCATCAAGCCCAGATCTCCTGCCAGGTTCCTGTTCTTACCCCTTCTCTCCCCTTTTGGAGGGGCTGCCTCGGCCTCATCCCCACTTGGATCTATCTCCCCATCCCTTCTCCCTGATCTCACCCTCATACACCTCGTACAGCCTGCTCCCCAGTTCTGCCCTCATCCCCCACTCCAGCCTCACAGTGTACACATTGTCTCCCATGTAAGCTTTGTTGGTTTTGAGCGCTGGGCCTTTGCTCATGCTTTCTCCCCCTGCAAGAATATTCTCTTCTGCTCTCTAGCCAGTTAACTCCTACTCAGTCTTCTAGCTCAATGAAAATAACTCCGCCTCCAGGCAGTCTTCCAGGACTTTTCCCTCCTCCAAATTCTCTCAGTGCTGACTCCAGACCAGATGAGCTTGGCTACTTTTTTCAAATGCTGCCACCATCTCTCTCAGTCAGTCTCACTGAGAGCCTGCCTGCTCTGTGTCTGTAACTGTGTTGACCAGCTCTGGGCTGTCCTCTCAAGGAACCCACAAATTAGCGAGAAAAGAAATAGCCAGCTGCCAAAACAAATAAATAAGTAGAAATAGCAAGGAGGGGCAGATGCTGGCCAGTTTATACACAAGGCTTTGATCCCCTATGCTATTTGACTCTCCTACAACTTCACCAAGTATAGGATTGTTATGTCCATGTTACACTGGAGGAAATGGAGGCACAGAGAGGTGAAGGCACTGATCTGGGATCACACAGCTAAGAAGTGCTGGCTGCTCACTCCAAATCCCATGCTCTGTCAGCTCCCTGCCTAGATGGGGACTTCCTAGGGGTTGGCTACTAGGCCGGTTCATCTGTCCTCCTCAGTGGGCTCTGCAGGGATTGAGCAAGGCCCCTCCTCTCTGGAACCCAAGCCATTGCCAGCTACAAAATGGTTCACAGATGACTAGGGCAGGCCTGCCTGGAAAGGGAGGGGGCTCTCTGACCTCACACCGGGACCATATGCCACCCCCTCTGGTCACCCGGTGGGTGCAGAGCTGTCTGGGCCCATCACTGGAGGGGGAAGAAGAAGCTCAGAGACCTTAAGCCTCAGCCCCAGGCCTGGGCCAGGGAAAAGGGAGGGCCCAGGGCCCACCTGGAGTTTGGCAGCATTTCTGGGTGAGGGCAGAGAGAGGAAGTACACAGAGAGTGTCACTCCAGGCCTGGCCATCTGGGCTGAAATGCTGGCTGCTGGGTGGGGGTGAGGAAGGAGGGGCCAGGGCTAGGGCCTGAAAATTGGATCCCAGCCTTCCCTGGGCCACAGGACTGAGCCCTGAGCTCAGTCAGCAGCCTGTAGTGGAAGCCCAGGGTGCCCGTGGACAGAAGGCATCAGGCATTCTGGGAGTGATGGTCCACACCATAGAAGGGGACAGGTGGTTTTGGCAGCTGTATTTAGGTCCCAAGGTAGAGCCCCAACCTCACACCCACCCCCATGTGTGACCTTGGGTGAGTCACTCCCTCCCCTGGCCTCAACTTCCCCATCTTTGGGGAGTGATACTACCCCACCCTGACTGCTTCAAGCTGGGGTGGGAGGGGCAATCAGACTCTCAATGATTGGGGAATCGATGCCGGATCCCAGCTCGCCATGAATCAGGCAGGGTTCTCTGGGCAAGCAGCTGAACTTCAGGTCCTCAGCTTCCTTGGTTCCATCACTTACAAGATTCCTTCTACCTCTGACATTCCAGGCTGTAGACATGCACGAGGTAGATATGTATGTACTCTTCTCTGGACTTCTGGGGGGCAGGGAGGGACATGTAGCTGGTGGTTTTGAGACTGGGGAAATTTCTAGATCCTGATGGTATCTCAGGGAGGTGGGTTGGGCAGAGTGGTCTCATCTCCATTTAACACATGGAAACCTGAGGCCCCTGCCTCCGTGACTGGTCTTCCTCCCCTGTTAGAGCCCTGGTCTCTCCTGAGGGCTCCATCCTCAGCCCAGCTTTGGGCGACTTGATTTAAAAAGCACTCACACTCCCCGAGGCTCTGTCTGTGTGTGTTCAAACATCCACGCTTGACTGATCCCTCAGTTCTGCTGGCATTGAGAGGGGCAGACTCATGCAAGCCCAGGGTCATCTCGGCTCTGAATGGGCCATTTTTTGCAAAGGATGTTTATTAAATCTGTCGGTGGCTTTTGGGAGGAAGTCCTGGGGGTAGTGGGGCAGTGGATGCCTGGATGGCTTGAGTGTGACCTCACAGGCCATGTCTGTACCTTCCGCCCCATGGGGTGAGCCTGGCTCCAGCCTCCCCCATCTCCCCAGTGATGATCCCGCTCCTGGTCCAGCCTCATTCCCGGATGAACAGTGGATACAGGAAGCCGTCATTGCCTACCAGCCAGTCCACCTCCTAGGGCAGAGACTGTGACCTTAACCATCAATGCCCTGGCACCCCTACCCATGTCCCTGCCCAGGGCTCAGAGACTGAAAGGTTGAAGCTGGCCTGTAGGCGGATGTGTACAGGCCTGCCTGGCTGGAGACTTCCCCTGGTCACCACCACCCACTCTTGTCCCGACAGGAAACCTGACAGGTCTGAGCCCTCCAGACACCCATTGTGTGGGGCCTGGTGTGGGCTCCAATGTTTCCCCTGTCAGGACTCCTGACCCCCATCCCCTCTAGCCTCCTGTGTCTCTTGACAAAGATGACTTTTAAGGAAAGTTCTAGACTGTTGCTCCTCCCCCATTTCTGCATTAAGTCCTGCTCAACCTTATGACCCTTACTCTTACTCCTGGGTTCAAATTCTAGCTCCTAGTGCAAGCCCTGTTACCTTAGGGAACTTACCTACCCTCTCTCTGCCTCCAATATTTTGTATAAAACACAACCATCTGCCGCCGAGGGTTGTTGTGAAACTAAATGAGATACTCTGGGTTCAATGCTGGGGACAGGATCTGACACACAGCACATTTTAAATGCAGTCCAGCTACCATTATTAGTATTAAATCTGAACCCCGCCCTCCTACAAGCCTTTCAGGGTCCAACTTGTAACTCTCCTCGGTTAGGATGCCTTGGATCTCTGTGCTCCCCTCCCCACGCGAGCATCCTTCCTCCCTGGGTGGGGCTGGAAGATGAAAATGGTGTCATGGCTGTTGTTTCTCTCCCGTACAAAGTGGTCCCTCGATGAAGGCCAGGTCCTTGTGCTTTGTGCCCAGCTGAAGAAATGGGTGATCTGTCCTAATGCTGGAGGAAAGCTGTGCTTTACAGGCAATTTAAGGCTTTTCAAAGGTAATTTTGGCAATATGCTCTTTTTCCCTCCTTCAGTGACTTCAAACCTAACACCTGGTCAGACTCAAGCCTGCACTGGGCTGGCTTCCCTCCCGGCAGCTGGGGCCCCTCCCGACCTAGCCCTGGCCTGGCCCATGGTGTACTGGACTTTCACCTGGCTCTAATGCCACCCCCACCTCCTTCCCCGCAGAATGTTATAAGTCTCAGGACACCTGGGTGCTGGTAGCTTTCTGCCCAGAGGGAAATTCTTTGGATCTGTCCCTCCTTGGTCTTCCCAAGTGGCTTCCTGCTGTCCCCATTATTCAAACTGACTAGTGGCGTGTAGGAGGTATAAGGAAGAGGGTCCCTCCTTGGGTTCAGGGTAGACTGTTTTAAGGAGGCGATGTTTGCACTGGGTCCTGAAGGGTAAGCGGGAGTTCACCAGGTGGGTGTAGACGGAAGAGCTTGGTGGCAGTGGTCCAACCAGCAGGGCAAAGGCCAGAGGTGGGAAAGAGCATTTGGAGGAAAGATCGCGGGGAGGGTGGTGGTGGTGGTGCTGGAATGGATGGGGGTGCAGTGGGAGGTGACTGCTTTGTGATCCAGCTTGTGAGTTTGCCTTTGAAGGCTTTTGACGGGAGGGTGAGGGTGGTGGTGGGGTTGGGTCAGATATGATTTAGCCTGGCACTTACTAAACATGCATATTTCCAGGCCTCATCCAGACCCACTGAATCAAGCTTCTTGAGGGAAACCCAGCAATGTGGCTGTTTAATGAGCTGGGGTGATGTGGAGGCTGCAGACTTGACCCCTAACCAAAGAAGCACAAGGGGAGGTGGGAGCTGGGCCTATTTAGGAGCTCCTCTGGAGGTGGGTCGGAGGTGGGATTGGTGAGAGAACAAGACCAGACTTTGAGCCCTGTAAGTGCTGCGGCTCACACATGAGCAGGGCCTGGGAAGCCTATTCTGCCTGAGGCAATCACGGAGGGCTTGGGGCAGGGTGGGGAGGGGCAGTTGCCACCGGAAGCAGTGGTAGTGGTGGTGCACGGAGGGTGCGATGTCAGGTGCCCCTCCCCCAGCCTATGCTGTCTCTGGAAGGTGGACTGCTCCTGTTCAGAGGGAGGAGGCCACAGGGGCAGCGGGTTGGGGGCGGCAGTTAGCTCCACAGCTCGATTGATTCCAGATGCTCTGCTGGGGCTTGCAGGGAGCAGCCTTTGTCTGCCAGCCTACCCCAGGGGTCCCAGGCCAGGATGAAGGGCAGGGAGCCTGGGCTCCTTCTTTCAGCTCCTGCCCTGTCCCCTTCCTACTCAGTACCTGACCTGGTACCTACTTGGTACCCACCCGAGGCCTGTGCAGATGCTCAGCTTGGGTGGTTGCCAGTGCCCCCTCTCATCACAAGTCCAGGAATTCAAAAGCTTCTTCCACTTTACTAGCTGGCCCTCCTCCCTTCACAAGGCAGATAGATTGGGGGTCCAAAGCTTCTCCTTGTAGGCAGGGAAACTGAGGCACAGAAGACTCAAGAAGTGGAAGCGGAGAGACCATGTGAGACCTTTAGAGCCTGATTGTGTTTGCAGATGTGTTTCCAGCTACTCCCTGTCCCTTCCACATACGTATCTAAGACTGTCTATTGGGGGCCCAGGCCAAGACCACTTGCCCCCATCAGAATGTGTTGGCGGTGAGCCTCCCAGCCCCTCAAGGGGGGACTAGAACCTGGCCAATCAGGGGATTCCTGCTCTGGGAAGCAAATGGGCCAACCGAACTCCAAGCCCTGGAGGCGAGTTTGTTGCCCCCACCCTGAGCGGGACTTGGGGAGTTCCCCACTCCCTAAAACTGGTGGGCCTGGCTATTATTTGGAAGTTATTCATTCCAGGAAGTGCTAAGGTGTGGATAGGTGGCTCTCAGGGTCCCACCTGTGTGGGGAGGCTCCCATCTGTGTTCTGGTGGCTTGGTCAGAGGAGGTTGCATGCTGAGAAGGCCCCTGGCCGGCCTGGGGACTGTGATTGGGGGTGAGCTCTTCCCAGGGGTCTCTTTTTAAAGAGACTCCTGAGCTGTGTCTGCTGCTTAAAAAGAGATAACCCAAAGGAGGCTAACGGTGTCCTCTTGGGCACTCTGGTTTTCGATTTTCCTGTGGGATTGGCCAGTATTCTGAGAAGAGGGACCAGGGGAGTTGATGGCTTCGGACTCCCCAGATTGTGTTTGGAGGAGCAACCCCCTCCCCATTGGTCCTGGGAAGGCGCCTGGCTTCCAGCTGTGATCGAGGCTGCTCCTGACCTGGGGGCCTTCCCGGCTGGTGGAGGAACCTAGGGAGGGGGCTTCCCCTGTGAGGTGTAAAACCCGGCCTGGATTACTGCCTAGATGGCCCCGCCCCCTCCAGGGCCCCACCTTTTCACCTCTTCTAGGGGAGGACACCCAGACTGCCTCAGGCACCTACTGTGACTGACCCCCCCCCAACATACCCTTAAGTCTGCATGTTGAGAGCCCCAGGCTAAGATCACTTACCATGTGACTGAGGCAAGTCAGATCTCCCTGTCAGGGCCTCAGTTTCCCTTTCTGTTCTTGAGGGGATGGAGCTCAGGCAGGTGGTTGTCTTAATAATTTAAAAGATAATGCTGCTGTGGGGATAAGGTGGGTAGAGAGAGAGATCACTGAGGGCCAGGACAGTCAGGGAAGGCTAGAGGAGTTGGGCCCTCTAAAGGATGGACTTCAGCCAGTGGAGAAAAGTAGGCAGGAGGGCAGTCCCTGCTGGGAGGAGATCAAAGGGAAGTGAGAAGTCAGGGGAGCAGTGGAGGTGAGGCTGGTTTGGTTGGGGCCATTATTGGAGTTCCTAATAGTGGGGAAGGATTTTTGGACATAGTGCTGTTGTGCTGTGGGGAGCCATGGAAGCTTCTTGAGCTGGGGAGTGAGTGAGTTGGAGAAAGCTTTTCAGCCAACGCAGTAGGAGAAACTGACACCTTCCCTTCTTCCAGCCTCAGTTTCCTGCCCCTATGGTAGGGTAGGGATTGTTCTGCTCAGCCCTCAGACCTGCCAAAGCTGCTGTCAGTGTCCAGTGGGAGGAAGACCTCACAGCGACAGTGGTGTTTTATTTGGGGAAGGGTCCTGATCAAAAGGTGCTCAATATTTGGATTTGGCAAAGCCGGCTGGGTGCACAGGTGTTCCTTACGTTCTCTCTAATTTCTGTGTGCTTGAAATATATACTCTAATTTTAATTATATAAAAATAATATGTGTATCAGACGAGACACTCTTTAAGATGTAAAGAATAGGCAAGTATCCTGCGTGAAAGGGGAGTATTCCACCCCGACAGGCCCGGGGCCTGCAGAGCCGCGGTTTGTGGGGCCTTCATCAGCCCAGTGTGTTTAGGTGGAAACGGGCTTGGGGCGCCAGTCTCATTGGGAGCTCAACAGCAGGTGACCATTCCCGGAGCAGGGTGCCCGCCTGGCCGCCTTGCGTGCGCCCTGCCCTGGGCTGGGGAGCGCGCACACACAGGTGTGCACCGTCTACACCCGCCTGCGAGATGGGGTGTCCCGTGCGCCCGGAGGTCGTCCGTGGAACTCAGGCCGGGGGTTGGGGACCGAGACCCTCTCGGGGACCCTCCTGGGGTCCCGGGGGCACTCCGGGCCGCCTCGCCCCGCCGACTCCAGGCCGGGATTTCTCCCGCACTGACTTTCCGGGCCGGTGCCAGCCCGGCCTCCTGGTCCCCAGCCCCCGCCGCGGGGCCGGCTGCTCGGGGAGGGGGAGGGGACGGGGAGGAGGAGTTTGAGCGACTTTGTGGGGCAGCCTTGGCCTCGGCGGCGGCGGCCGCACCGGCGAGCGCGGGAGGACGCGGGGACGCCCGCCGGGCGGTCCGGAGCGGCCGATGGGGCCCGTGTGAGCGCGCCCAGGCCCGGCCCGGTGCCCGGCGGGCGGCAGCATGTCCGCGGGCGGCAGCGCCAGGAAGAGCACCGGGAGGTCCTCCTACTACTACCGGCTGCTCAGGCGGCCCCGGCTGCAGAGACAGAGGAGCCGCTCCCGCAGCCGGACCCGGCCGGCCAGGGGTAGGCGCCGCCCCGACCCCTGACCCCTTGGCCTTCCCTAGCGCCACTTCAGCACCTGATGCCCCGAGGTGCCGGGGACCCAGGATCCTCCTTCCAGCTGTGTGCCGGGGCCCCTCATCCGCCCAGTGCCGGGTCCGCCTGACCCCCTTCCCCCAGCTCTCCCTCATCCTCCTCTCTCGGGGAAGCCGAGGCCCGAGCACTTGCCCTTATGCTGCGAGCAGGGCGAGTGGAGACTGGGATCCAGGGTTCTCTTCCGCCTCTCAGATCGGACCTCCTGCCCCGCTGTGCCTCAGTTTACTCAGCCACGCGGCAGAAAGTAATCCAGGGTGGATCTTGGCTTTCCCTCGCCTTTGCCTTCACTGTCCTGGCCTCTCAGCTTAGCATCCCCGGCCCTGGGCTTCTCCCCTTTGCAGGGACTTAACAGGATCCCCACCTCTTGGGTGGAGGGACAGGTGGGTGGACTTGTGGGAACTGGGAAGGAGCCCGGGTGGGGGCGCTTTCTCTGGGATTCCTTAGAGTGGGTGGGCGCTACCTCCTTTGAAAAGGGCTTATTTCTTTCAAGCCCTGGAGGCAGGATGAGGCTGAGGGGGAGGTGCGAGCAGCATTTTCTTTTTCCAGTAACAGGATCCTCATCTGGAAACGCGTGTGATCCAGGGGGCTGCCTTCAGCCGGGTGGGGGCCGGGACTTCCTTCCCTGGCTGAGTGGGAGCCACGTGGGGAGGGATGTGGTGGGGGGGGAGGGAGGAGGAGGACTCCAAAGGGGCTCTGGAGAGGCTGGAGTCTGGGTAAAGGCTCGGGCCCACTGAGGGTACTCACAGGAGTGGGAGGAAGAAGGGGGCGGTTGGGCTTAGTGGGGACCAGGGCCCAGTTTACAACATCAGGTTGTCTTGGTGAGCAGGAAGTGGGAAGCCGGGCCCTTAGCTGAGCCTGTCTGGAAAAGGGTTTGAGCAAATGCCACACAAGGAATCTGGCAGACCCAGGGGGGTCAAATCCCCACCTGTCCTGTGCTGGTTGTGTGACCTGTGTGACCTGGGCCCTGATACCCCTGAACTTCAGTTTTCTTGCAAGTGTGCGGGTAAATGAAGCAGACAGGCATTGAGCATTCATTTGCTTCCCCCTAGAATGGGGAAGCCTTTTTCTCACAATCAGGGCAGAGTGACAATGTGTAGTGTAGTACAGGGCTTCCTCAGGAAGCAGAGTTCCCTGCACACAGAAGGGTTCCAGCTGGGGCTGGGGGTGTGCACAGGTGTGTGCTGGGATTTCAGTCCTTGAGGGTCTCTCAGAGCATGCGATTCCCCCCACCCACTTTCTTTCCTAAAATGGCCTCCCCCCAGACTTAGTCTGGGAGACCAGAGATCCGGGTTCAAGCTTTGTGACTTTGGGTGAGTCACTTCCCCTTTCTGAGCCCAAGTTTTCTCAGCTGTAAAATGGGACTAGCAGTATGTAGAGGATTCACTGAGGAAACAGGTTCATGCTGTGGGAAATGGGAGTTACACAAATGCCCAAGAATACTCAGGCCACCCGGGGCCTCCCCTTCAGCACCTACCCCACTCTACCCCACCCCTCCCTTTGCCTTGGAAAAATGCCCTGCATGACCTGTCTGACCTTTCACCTCATCCTAGTTCTATCCCCAGTAGAGGCACCAAACGGACAGGAATTCCCTCTCCTGTTCAGCTGACCGGGCAAGGAACTGACAATGTGTATCAGCGTGTCAGGTATATCCCTGAAAGCCCAGGCTCCTAGGCCCCACAGAGCCCTACTTTGTGTCCCAGGCTTGAAGGATCTCACAGCCTGCTGGCAGTGGGGAGGAGATTGTCTCTGAACTGAAGTTATATCCGGGGAAATCAGGGAGAGCTTCACAGAGGAGGTGGCATTTGGACTGGGTCTCATAAGATGGAGAGGATTTTCTTCGGCAGAGAGAGGGAGTGAGTCAGATCTGGGTTCAGGTCCCCTCCCCACACAAAACTCTCCTTCTGCCAGTTACCTCTCCAGCCTCAGTGAGCTTGTGTGGTAAATGGATAGTGGTGTCAGCGTCCTGCCTGGGAAGCTGGACTGTGCCTGAGACTAGGGCCATAGTTGAGTGTGAGCTGTTGTCCTTCTCTGGACAGAAGGAACAATCTGTGTGAAGACAGGTGGAAGGAAAATGTCTTGGTTGCTGTGGGCGGAGTTCATCCTGGGCCAGGGGAAGGGAGTGGGCCGGGTAAGGGGGACAGCAGGGAACAGCAGTTTAGGCCTGATAAAGGGCCTTGATGATGGGGTGATAGAGAGTCATGGGCAGGGTGTGAGTGTTACCAGGGCCACTCAGGTCCTATTGCCAGCCCCCTTTCAAAAATGCATTACTCGAAAGTCAAATGTTGATAAAAATGAAAGTCAGCTTTTATTCAGTAATACCAGTGACCTGAGCAGAGGTATTAGGCTAACCATGTCTCCGGTAAACCTGAAGGAGAAAATCCATCTCAAAGACTCAGATTTACTGAGGGGTTTTTAAAGAGGGGGTTGAGGGAACGGAAGGTGGGAAATAAAAAGCAGGAGGAGGGGGATGTGAGCGTCAGGGGATCCTTGCAAAGAGCCAGGTGCAAGGTCTTGCTAAGGCTCTGTCTGATTTCTGCTCCCTTCCTTGTTGTTATCTCAGTATCCTGCTGGAGGGGTGGAATCTAGTATAGCTTGACTGATGTCTTCTTTGGGATCCCAGGGTCAGGACAGTACGTGCAAGTGTGCAAGTTTGCATCTTCAGGCTGGCTGGAAAACAACTTTACATTTATGTAAATAATGTCATCTCGTCCCCTTACCAAGGCTCAAAATATCAAATAACCATGGGAAAAGAGGAAACTCAGAAAAATGCATGCCAGGAAAATCAGAAAAATGCATGCCAGGAAAAAACTGTCCTTTTAAAATCTTTTAGAGCCCATGCTGTTTTAGGTCCCAACATGGCTTCAGTCCTGCTCACTCCAATATGAGGTGGAGGCTGGAGGCTCCCTGCTCACTTTGGTCGGATGTGGCTAAAGCAGCCATTGGCCTCCCTCCACTAAACCCCCCAGTCACTTGACTCTGCCCCAGGGCCATGCCCCACTCTTGAGGGCAGCTCCCCCTGCCCACCCCCCCAGCTGGTAACTCAGGCTGGGGAAGCCACCCTGTGGCCTTGAATCAGTCCCTTCTGACCTTGGGCATCAGTGTCCGCATCATCTTGGGGGCTTTGTCCCAGTGGTGGTGACATCAACCCCAGAGGAGAGGGTGGTCCCCAGCACCTCACCCTAGATCAGGCCCTTGCCCCACACCCTTTCTGGCTTCAGCCAGTAGTGAGGAAGGAACATAACCAAGAACTCAGCGTGTATGTTTGTTCAGAAACAGGAAAGTGCAAGGAAGAGTTGATTGGTGGCGGGGGACTGCAGCTGGCTGAGCTGGGGAAGGTTGTGGCAAGGCCACCAGCTCTGAGGAGGCTCCCTGCCCACTGCCCCCAGTAGTCCTCTGGAGTGGTGGGGAGAGGGCTTACTGCAGACTTTAGAGCAGGACTTTGTCCCTGGCAGGGCTGCAAGTGAAGGACAGTATTGGTAGTCTCCCAGGTCTGACCAGTGTGGAGCACTAAGCAGTGCTCTTCCCTTCCCTAGGCCTCAATTTCCCCATCTGCAGAATGGGCAAGTGAGACCTGCTGTGGAGGGTGCAAAGCTTGATGATAGTGAGAGGCAAGGTAAAAAGAGTGACCTTTGAGTGGCAAGGGTCATCTGACCATTTTACATTGTGCCTTGTGTCCTTGAGATTATTTGGAGGTTAGGCATGACCCATGGCTTTGGAGGAGGTCCTGTCCCCAGAGGGTGTCACCAGCCAGATTGTGTCCCCACCTATGTGTGCCAGGGTCAAGAAAAGTTTCTTCTGTCTGACCTATCTGTTCCCCCAGGGCTGCTAGGAAAGTTTTCCTCTGGGCCTGGATAAAGTCCTGGCCCATTCATTTAGCCAGCAAACATGTCTTGGGCACCTACTATGTGCTGGGTTTCAACCTGGGCACCGGGGCACGTGCAGATGAACTGCACATGTTCCCAGCCCTTGCCAAGCCTCTAGTTGGTTGAGGAACCCAGATTGTTGGGATTCACTGGGGCACAGAGCCTTTTCTGGAGGACAGAGCAGTGGTTAGCAAGAGGCAGGCTCTACTCCCAGCTCAGCCATCAACTGGTTGTATGACTCTGGGCTCATCCCAGGGCCTCAGTTTCCCCATCTGTCAAGTGGGACTAATCCTGCTTTGCTGCCTCACGTGTCAGTAGACCTCTTGGAATACACATACCCATACCCATGGGAGGCTGATTCTTTTCTTCATGTCTTTATCTGAGTTTTCCAGAGGTCTAGCCACATGCCATGCCCCACCTGGGCACTGGGGATTTGGTGGATGTTTTTCTCCTGAGATGGTCAGGTCCTCCTCCATACCTGTACATACCCTGGTTGCATGACCCTGTATCTTATCCCCTGGAAGACGGCGACATGGTTGGGGAGGGTGCTGGTTTGACACAACTGGTTCCTAACTAGTAGCAATGGTTGGAAAAGGGCCTGTTTGTCACCATAGGGAGGGACAGGGGCTGCAACCTCTTCAGATGGCCTTGATGACATCTTCCAAGAGGACTCTGGGGCAACAGCTTGGACCCCATGAGCTAGACAAGCCTGAGAACAGCCCTGAAGTTGGGAGCTGATTGTATCTTGTGGCCCCCTAATTCTCAAATGACCATCCGAGGGTCCAAGGCCTGGTTCTCTGCCTCCACCTTGGACGAGGCCTCTGGAATTGTAGGTAGACCCTTCTCTGCCTCATCTCTTTCTCTGTTCCTGCTGAGACACAATGCCTCCTTTGGGGCTTGGCCCTAGCTTTTCCAGGTTCTTGCCCTTACATACCTCAGGGACTGGGCAGCTCACTCCATCTCAGGGTGTGCAGTAAGGATAAAAATGGCTCCTATTTGCTGAGTGCTTGCTCAGTGCCTAGCAGTGAGCTTAACTCTGAACTTGCCTTATCTCATTTAATGCTCAGAACAATACTGTGGGATGGATACTGGTATTTATCCTCATTTTACAGATAGGAAACTGCGGCCCAGAGGGTGAGATCCCAAGCCAAGGTAATAGCTCAGAGATAGTGAAGCCCAGATCTGCCCAACTCTGATCCTGAGCCCTACCTTGCTATCCTGTGGGCAGACAGATCTCTCTGAGGTCAGGTCTTGGCTTTGCTAAGGCCTCCTCCCCTCCTCCCATCTGATTTGCACAGTCCCTGACTCTACTGGATGTTCATGGCTATCATCTCCAACAATCCTGGCCATAACTTTGTGGGAAGGCAGGGGAATGACCCTGTTGGCATCTGTAGGGAGTTATCCCTCCTGGCTGGCTCCTCCATCTGCTTGGGATAGCTCAGGTGGGAGGCCAAGCCCCTGCCCCTTGTATTCTGCTGTTGTTCATGTTCTGCCAACTGTGCCGTTTCCCTGGGCAGGTCCCAGATCTCGGCCTCAGCCCTGCTTCTCCACCAAGTCCCTTAGTTCTGAGGGTCCAGCATGTCCTAGTGTGAGTCCCTGGAGCTGGACAGACAGCCTGAGGCCCACTTCCCAGAGCTCTCTAGGTGCCTGAGGAAGGCCAGGGGCCCCAGTGAATCTGCTGGGATGTCAGCCTCTTGGCCTTTGTCTTTCCTGGCCCGTTCTCATCACCTTTATTCATAAGGAAGATAATATCTCCCTTTTACCAAACTGACCATGTGCCAGGCTCTCTGCCAAGAGCTTCACCTGATTATCTCCTATCTCATATTAACTCTCTAATCACCCTAGAGGGTATCATTACTTACCATTACTTCCCTTTGCCATGTGTGGAAACTGAGCTCGGGGTGCAGAAGTACTGGTGGCACGAGGCAAGGTTTGCACCAAGGGCACTGGACTCCAAAGCCCACACTCAGAGCCCTGTTCAGAAGTCCCGTGCTTCCTCTTTTTCCTTTGGTTGGTGCAACTCAGAGCACTGGAATGAACCCGGGGTGTGCTCTTGATCTCAGTGGGTCAGGTTTAGAGTTCTGATTCCTATGTACTCTCTGCCCCATTTAATTCTGTACTTACTGAGACCTGGTGGTGCAGGCAGGGGCTGGGAGCCTGCTTTGCTCAGCTACTGAAGGTGGGGGGAGGGCTGGAGGGGTTGGTACTTGTGGTCTCTCACAGCTGCAGTACCAGGAGCCAACTGTTCCCCTTGACAGCTAGGGAAACTGAGGCCCATGGAGCCAAGGCCAATTGCCCAAGTTACCAAAAGTTGTTAATGAGAAATCCGGGTCTGGATCCCAGACCCCTTGGCATCCTTTTTTAGTATTGGTTTTGTTTGTTGCTTTTCCTAAGATTAGCCCAGAGAGGGAACTTGAGGCAGCTGGGCTCCTTGTTGGGTCTTCTTGGGGAAGAAAATGGGGCTTGAACTCCTGCGTAACTTGACCCAAGCATGCTCACATCCTGGACTGCATACGTGTTTTGCTTTAGAAATGACATGGAGCCTTTTGACTATTTTTAAAAGAAAAGCAACGGCTGTGATATTTCCCCTGTACCTTCCTCTCGGGGCCACTTGGTTAAATGTCAGGAAAGGGAGAGTATTTCCTGGTCAGGAACATTCAGAGCTTGCTGGGAGCTGAAGTTTTGTTTTGCATTAAGTAGGTATTTGGGGAGTCCGTTCTGTCCCCCTCCGCTGTTCCCTGGGGAGGTTGTGCTTGACAGTTGCTGGGAGGAGGGACTGGGTGCCCGAATTGCGTGCCGCTTGAGGAGTGGCGGGTGGTTATTTTTAGCCGTCCTGATCCAGTAGAGGCATTTCTGCGTTTGTTCAATATTTAATTATCCATCTGAAATTGGCCCACGTGGCCTTGAGTTTGGAAGCGGCTCTCTGGGCTGTGTTTCCTCTGATTGCATAAATAAGGAAGCCAGGGGAATCTCAATAGCACTCCAAATAATAATGCAAAAAGAAAAAAGTAGACTCAGTACTAGGAAAAGACAGGTTGGTTCCTCTGTCTAGACAGACCACCTGTACCTTAGCAGAGAAGACGCTGAGGACGCCCATCGCACCCTTGGAAATGCAGCAGGTCTCAGTCTGTGAATCTCAGACCCCACAGCTGCCTGTATTTTATTTGGGATAGGTTTTCCGTCCCTCGCTGGGTTCCTGTGTTGACTTTGACAGCTGCTGGGTTCCTGAGAGGTGGTTTGGGGATTTTGCTTTTGGAAGTCTTGTTAGCTTTTATTTCCCTCTTCTCTTCTCCCTGACAGACAGCAGAGTACTGTTGGCATCTGGGCTGTGCTATTTTTTCTCGGCTCTTGGAGGTGATAGGCTGACATGGCTTTGAAATGAAAAAGTCAGAGTATGGGGAGGAAGCTGGGGGTGGTGTGAGGCTCTGCCCCCCTCCCCTAAGTCCCTGGCTGATAAGCTGGTAGAGGAGAGAGTGGAGCAATCAAAGACGCCTCCTTCTTGGTGTCCCTCATGGCGTGGAGACTTGTGAAGCTTGGGTTGGGAGATTGGAAAACAATATATTGGTAACCTGGAATACTCTTAGGAAAAAATGTGGTTTTCTATCTATTTATACCACTATTCTGGGAACCAGAGTGGGAGTCCTGACTGGGCTGTGAATGCTGTGTGACCTCAGGCCAATCACTGAACATCTCTGGGCTCAGAAGTAGTGCAACAAATAAATATGACAAAGCAGATGCTATTGTTAGAGGCTGAGCAAATTGTCATTATTATCTGTTCATCTGAAGCTTGAAGGATTAAACACAAATGTATGACGGCTGGCTTTCGGGGAACTCAGGGTCGAAGGGGAAGGTAGTTCCTGTAATCATTTTAGCAGATGGTGTGACTGGAAAGATGGGCAGGGCCTTGAATGGAGAACCAAGAGGTGTGGACTCCCCCTGGTTAGCCACAGGGAATCAAAGGAAGGATTTTGAACATAACTAATGATAATGACGACCTCTGTTTCTTGAGCTTGTATACACTGCCAGGTATTCTTGAGTGTTTTACGTGTATCATTGCCTTAAGTCCTCATTCTCACAGATACCACATTTCAGCCCATTTTGTAGATGAGAAAACTGAGGCTCCGAATGGTTGCGAGACTTGCCCAGCATCACCTGGCTCTTGAGTGGCAGAGTCCAGGATGATTTACCCTCACTTCCCACCAGAGCTGTGATTTAGGAAAACGACTCTCAGCAACTAGCAAGCTTGACTGGGGTGGAGCAGGGAGAAGGGCAGGAGGTGGTGAGTGGGCAAGGGGGTCATTCACACTTCCTGGGGAGTCCAGTAGGTGTGGGGTGGGTGAGACAGAGGGCAGGCTGAGAGAAGCTGCCAAGTTTGGATGGGCTGACACAGGAGAGAGGCTGCCACGCCCGTCCGAGAGCCAGTGCTGGACTCCTGCCACGTTTTCTTTCTGGCCTGTGGCGAATGGGAGGCCAGAGCAGTGAGTTTCCCATGACATCCGTTTCATTTCAGTCATCCATTTCAGTCTCTCCCTTTATTCTGAGATGATGGTCTTTGGGCTGTTTTGGGGGTTAGAACATTTCTTTTATGAAATATAAGCTGGTGATCTTTTTTTTTTTTTTTTTTAACATCTGTATTTGGCGAGAAAGCAGTGGTCCTTTGTTACCCTCCTCCATGTTATGCTACACCTTCGTTTTTATTTATAAAAATTGAACTGGTTCCTGAAATCTCCAAAGGATTAGAGTCTGGCGCTCAGGAGAGAGCGGTCCAGGGATTGTCCTTACAGTGAGGGGTAGGGGTGTGTGTGTGGGGGGGAGTGCCGCTGGTAGGAGAAGGCCCTTGGAAAGGCTAGGGAAGTGGGAAGGAGCAGGGGGCACTGAGGGCTGGGGTGGGGCCCAGCAGAGCTGCAGGCATGGCTGACACACCTAACTGGGATGTTGATGTTGCAGGGGTGGGTAGCACCACACCAGTCAGGGGGGTTTCCTTTGGGGAGTGGCATCAGAGGAATGGTGGGAAAAGTACTGGAGGACGTAGTGGGTCAAATAGTGGGGATGGGGTGGCGTGCAGAATTGAACAGTGCTGGAGAAGGTTGGAGGAATGGGAGTCCCAGAGAAGCTTGGGGTTCCCATGGACTCTCTATGTAGTCGCAGTTTCCCCTGGTATCTAGGAACCTGTTCAGAGGTGTAGTTTTAGCAGCAACAGGGTAGGGCCTGAGTGCTCCTCCCCAACAGCAGCAGCCCCTGAGCTGGCCTGGGACTCTGAGCTTCAGAGGACGGAGACTGTGACCCTCCCGCCCCGCCCCCACAGGCAGTGGGAGGGGCCAGTTTAACCAAGGGGGAGTGCTCTGTGGCTGGAGGGAATGGGATAGCTCTTCCTAGGAACATTCCAGAAGAGGAAGAGGCTCATGTGTGTCCCCAGGGGACAGACCACCAGTTATAGACCAAATGATTCCATTTCCTCATCTTTTTTTTTTTTATATAAACAATGTTTAGGTTGTTCCTTCACCAACTCCTAGAATTACAGAAGCGATAAAATCTATTATAGAATGGAGGAAAATAAAAACCACTTTTAATCCCAGCAGCCTCTGATGGGAGCATTTGGGGGTTACTTCCCACCTTTTCCTTTCCTTTAAGTTTTTTAAAATTCTAAAATATTTGAAAGCATGGAAAAGCACAAGAAAGTGATGTTGCAGACGTCCATGCACCCACTCTCAGATAAAACAAATGTTAACATTGCCATACCTGTTCTCTTCTCTTCTCTTTTGTCTTTCCTTCTCAGAAACTCAATGATTTGGGTACGGAGGAGCCAGCAAAGTACTCGTTCAGCCCACTGGCCTGACCCAGCCCCTTACCTGTTTTTGTGACCTGTGAGCTAAGAATAGTTTTTACATTTTTAAATGGTTGGAACACAAATCAAAAGAAGAATAGTGTTTTATAACCTGTAAAAAGTGGGCCGGCCTGTGGCTCACTCGAGAGAGTGTGGTGCTAATATAGGGATGGCCGGTTAGGTCATTGGGTGAGTGTGGTGCTGACAACACCAAGTCAAGGGTTAAGATCCCCTCACCGGTCATCTTTAAAAAAAAAAAAAAAAAAAAAAAATATATATATATATATATATATATATATATATATATAAAACCTGTGAAAAGTATATATGAAATTCAAATTTCAGTGTCATAAAGTTTTATTGGAAAACAGCCACATTCGTTCATTTGTTTCGTCTATAGCTGCTTTCAGGCTGCAATGGCAGAGTTGAGTAGTTGGGAGAGACCTTATGGCCCCAGAATCCTAAAATATTCGCTATCTGGCCATTTATGGAAAAAATTTGCTGACCCCTGAGATATAGCTAAAGCCTCTCATTTTTTCCCCAGCGATAACCTGCTACCTAAAGGTGGTATGTATCCTGCCAACATGTGTTTTACTACATATGCATATGCTTCAAAATATGTAGTATTGCATTGTGTGTTTTAAAAATGCTTGTAGAGAAATTGCACACAGCAGAGAGGAGCAAACATATATCTGCACCCTCAGAGCTCCTTTCTTCCCTGAATTCCAGCAGCACAGAGTAAATGCCGGTGCTCTGCCCGCCTTGGAATAGGCCCTGCGGCTACAGAGGAAAGAGTCGCAGGATAGAACTCAAGAATAAAAATGAAGAAGGTGACACTGAAGACTAAAATTGCTAGAAATCCTCACAAAGTAGAGGAGGAAACAGAAACCCAGGGAAGAGAGAAGCCTTCGGGCCAGTTCATTAAAGCTGGGAGGGCCAGGAAATCCAGAGTTCTTTGGAAGACTAGAAATTCCTTGAAAGTGAGGTGCATGTCAGGATGGGAATAGGAAGTGTGTACTGCCAGAAGCAATTGTTACTCAAATAGAGAATAGAGGAGTATAAAAAAGAGCTGGTGATAATGTCTACAGATGCTGAAGAGTCTGTAGGGTTTATAACTGGATTATTAATGAGGCCAACTGAAGGCCAAGGAGTGAGTGAACCCACACACTGCCATTTTGCAGAGACCCTGCACAGGATCCTCCCTCTCACCTACCGAGTGCCAGCTCCAAGCCTGACCCTTCCAGGTCCCCACTGGCTCTGAACCACATCCTGAACTTAGAGACAGTTTGAATTTGGGTCCCAGTTCCATTAGAAAGACAGCAGCTATCACAGATCCATCACCTTGTGACCCCTTCCCTTCCATTCCCCAAACCCAACATCAAGAAAACACAATGTGAAGTCAAATGAGGCATCCATCATCTCTTTCTGCCTTGGAGCTGGGGCTGAGATGGGGACGGAGGCGAAGGGCAGGGAGGACACTCCGCTTCCTCCGTGACTCGGAAGTGACTTCCTTGACTTCTCATTCATCTCCGCACGGTGGCTCCTTTCCCCAAATGGGGGAACCCTTAGGTTGAGAGAGAGCTGGGCATGAATCCTGTTTTCAGCACTTCTAGCTATGTGGTTGTGGTCAGAACCTCAATTTCCTTTTAGTAAAGTTGGAGCTGATGTTTCTTACTTCAGGAGTCAGTTTTATGAAAAAAAAAAAAAATACAAGTCTGTAGCATGGTCACTGTTTTTCTTAGATCTGTTTCTCCACATTTCCTGGTGGTTCATTTTTATTTCATACATATAACTAGTTTTTCTAGCCCTGTTTGTTGAAAAAACATATCTTTTCCACCGTCAATTTACCTTGGCACTTCTTTTTGAAAATCAATTGATCATACATGTGTGGGCTTATTTCTGGACTCTATTCCGTTCCATTGATCTATATGTCTTATCCTTATGCTAATACCACACTGTCTTGTTTACATTATCTGTACTTCAAGACTATAAAGTATGTCTTGAAACTAGGTATTATAAGTCCCCCAACCTGTTTCTTCTTTCTCAAGATTATTTGGTTGTTCTACGGCCTTTGCTTTGCCAACTAAATTTAAAATCCAGCTTGTCAGCGTCTTCAAAAAGCCTGCTAGGATTTGATTGGGATTGCATTGAATCAATAGATAATTTTGGGGAGAAATACCATCTTAACAATACCGAGTCTTCCAATCCTCGACTGGAAGACTTGGTCTTTATTTAGATCTTCCTTAATGTCTCTCAGCAGTATTTTTTGGGTTATTAGTTTTGTAAGTGTTAAGTTTATTAAGTGTATTTTGATGCTATTTGTTAATCACTATGAAGGGTCTGAGATTTTACCCTACTTGCATCTAACAGGTTAGCCTGGTAGTTACATGGGTGTTGGCAGAAGATATGAGATACCTGGGTCAGAGACAAAGGACTCAATAACTCGTGGCATAGCAGGTGGCATGAATTTCATTTTTTGCATTGGTTCTTCTTCCTAGGGCTATTTTAGAATATAAAATGATTTATTCTAGAACATAAAATGATCTGCTCTGTTGTTTTTCCAAATTATAACCCCATGCCCCTTACAGGATCGGATATACAATCTATGAATCAGCTGTTCCTGAGGCTAAAAATTACAGAAGGAACTGAAATTCATTCTTTGCTTTTGTATTAAATCATTAAATTAGAACTTTGGAGATAATTTAAAATTTGAATCCCAAGTTGTCAAATACAGAAAGGTAAAGAAAGTTTTAAAATTATATGAGTGTACTTCAAAAAGTTTATGGAAAAATTGAATTAAAAGATAGTACTAGTGCAGTCTTATAACACAAAAGTCACAGGTTCAGATCCCCTTACTGGCCAGATACAAAAAAAGAAAAAGGAAGATAATACAAATCCTTCCACAAACTTTTTGAAGACCCCTTGTATGTAAAAATCAATATATATACACCTAACTTTATGCCTATTTTAATTTGTTGGAAAAAATAAGCCTGTTATATCATATAGCCATGTTATTCTAATTTAATAATACATTTTTAAAACAAAAATGCAGAGCATTAAGTACTAAGGTGGAATTTTGGAGAAAAAATAAATAGTTTACAACCAGTGAATGAAATGAAAAACAAGATGAATTTAATACATTTGAATATTTAGGTTTGATAATCATGGTCCCCCCTGGAGTGCTATAACAATTAGAACTTATAAACTCTAAGAAGTGTTATTGAGGTACTTAGTAACTATACTATGGATAAAATACACAGGGTGCTGTATTAAAGGATAAAATGTTCTCTGCACAGGTGTAAAAACATCTCCATGCTGTATTATGAAACAGGCAACAAAGGTACCATATACTTTTGTGGTTTTCAAGTCCTTTCACATCTGTCATTTATTAACAAGGGCAGAAAGAAAACTTGAAACAACACAAATTTATTATCTTACAGTTTTGGAGGTCAGAAGTCTGAAACCGGTTTCACTGGTCTAAGTCAAGGTGTCAGCAGGGCTGCATTCCTTTTGGAGGCTCTGTGGGAGAGTCCGTTTCCTTGCCTTTTCCTGCTTCTAGAAGTGCTTGTGTCCCCACGTCACTCCCATCTCTGCTTCTATCAGAACATCACCTTCTCTGTCTTCTCTGACTTTCCTATATTCCTCCTGTAAGGACCCTAGTGATTATATAGGTCCCACCTAGGTAATCCAAGATAATCTCCCATCTCAAGATCCCTAATTTAAACACATTTGCAAAGTCCCTTTTGCCATATAAGGTAACATTCTCAGGTTCCAGGGATAAAGACGTAGGCTCTTTGGGGGCCATTATTCTGCCTATCATAGGTGGGTAAGGTTTAGTAACCTCTAAGTAACACCTCTCCTCCCTGTCCCAGAGATGGATGACCAAAGTCTGACCTGGAAAAAAGTGTGCAATGGGAGGCAGGAGACCTACCAACTTATAAATGCAATATTTTCGCAAACATACTCTTCATTTGGCTTTTTTTTTTTTTTTTGGCTGTTAAAAGCAGACAGTAACAGTGCAAGTGTGCTTCATTCACAACCCCCTATTCCCCGACCCTGACACACACAAAGAGAGGTACACACAGGCTTTAGCTGGACCGCTTATTCTAGAAAGCTCTGACAAACTGAAGACTCCATGACCTGTTGCATGGTGTTTTTTACCTTTGGCCCCTGCTCAGTTCACTGGCCACTCCCTTGGGGAGCACTAGGCAGTCTGATCTCCAGGGGTGGAGTTATGTTCCCCTCACCTATGTGTTCATTTTTAAGTCCCCTTTTTGGACTTTCCTGATCCATTTTCTAACTGGTCATTTGGGCTGTTGTTGATTTTAATGTAACTGTTTTGTTTTCTGACTTTGTTTTTTCTCTTGTTTCATTTCTTTCCTCCTCTTGAGATGTATTCAGGGTGTACACTTTGTACTGAATCATTATGCCACCTATTTCTACTTTAATTTTACTATTTGTTTTTGAAAATCTTAATTATTTCTCATTCAATAAATGGTACAGTCATCTGTTCTCACCCATAGCTCATCCCATTCTGCAAAGAGAAGCTCTGATAACAAATTTTAGACTCCTGTTTATGATACCTTTCCGTGTAAGTGTGCACACATACAAACAAAATAAAATATTTTGTTAGTTTAATCACATAGACAGCAAATGTATTATCAGCCTAAAGAGTCCATGGGAAGACTTAGCTTTTTATTTTGAAATAATTACAGATTTGCAGGCAGTTGCAAAAACAGTATGGAGAGGTCCCTTGGACCCAGTTTCCCCAATGGTGGCTCCTTATGTAACTACAGTATGTATTCTCCAGTATCACTGCCCTCCAGCCAGAGCCCACCAGGAACACACCTCTAGTTGAACAAGTTGCGTTTATTACTCACTGCAGCAAAGGAAAACACACGCCATGGGCAACCATGGAGCATCTCAGTAAGAGTGTGTTAGAAAGAACCTTTTATAGGATTTGGGCTTTGGTGGGGTGATTTGGGAGAAGTCTAAGGAAGCGGGGTTCATTCTAGACTGGATGCTGTCAGAAGGTGGAGGCTATTCCGTGATTGGGCAGCTCGAGTCTTATCTCTAGGAAGAGGAGACAAGCCCAAGGCTGAAGCTGTGATTGGTAAAAGCAGCAGCAGCCACTGATTTTAGCTGAGAGAGGGGGGATGCTTGGTATTTTGTGGATGGCACTGTGACCTTGTCTGTAGACGAAATGATGAAGTGGCCTTGTTTCGTCTCACTTTATCGTGGTCTCAGAGTAAGCTTGTCTGAGGCTGGTATCCTGTGAGATTGTTTATGTCCAGAAGGAGAGTAACGTGCTCTGCTGTGAGTGCCCGGCCAGCTGCCAATGTCAGGGGCTGCTTTTTTCCCTTTCTTTCTCACCTTCTCTGCACATGGTATGAAGCGTGTATATAGTTCTCTGCCATTTTATCATGTGCAGATTTGTGAAACCACCACTGTAGTGAGGATACAGGACTATTCCTCACCACGAAGACCCCCCCAGTGCTGCCCCTTTATCATCACCCCCACCTGCCTAACCCCTCCATCCCTAACCCCTGGCAAGCACTAATCTCTTTTCCATCTCTATTACTTTGCCGCTTTGCTAATGCCACATCAATGGAATCATACATTCTATGACCCTTTGACATGGCTTTCTTCACACAGTGTAATGCCTAACAATCTGTCCAAGTTTTTGTGCATGTCCTTGGCGCATTCCTTTTTTTTTTTTTTTTTTTAAAGATGACCGATAAGGGGATTTTAACCCTTGGCTTGGTGTTATCAGCACCACGTTCACCCATTGAGCTAACCGGCCATCCTTATATAGGGATCCGAACCCATGGCCTTGGTGTTATCAGCACCACACTCTCCCGAGTGAGCCACGGGCCAGCCCTAGTGCATTCCTTTTTTATGGCTGAGTAGGGCTCCATGGCATGTGTATTTTATTGTTTTCTATTGCTGCTGTAACATGTTAAAACTTAGCAGCTTAAACAACACATATTTGTTACCTTCCAGTTTTGCAGGTCAGAAGTCTGACACAGGTCTTGTCGGACTAAAATCAAGGAGTTGGCAGGCTGCATTCCTTTCTGAAGGCTCTAGAAAAATCCATTTCATTGCTCCTTTCTTGTTAGCGGAATTTGGTTCTTTGTGGTTGTAGGACTGAGGTCCCATTTCCTGGCTGGCTGCCAACTGAGGGTTGTTCCAGTGTCTGGACAGAGGCCACCCACCTTCCTTGGCTTCTCCCTTTGTCACAGCCAGCAATGGCAGTTTGGGTTCCTGTCACACTTGGAACCCTTTCTTCCTCTTTCCTTATTGAATTTCTCTGACTCACTCTTTTGCCTTTCACTTCCACAGTTAAGGACTCCTGTGATTAGATTGTCCCCACTTGGATAATCCAGGCACCCATCTCAAGATTCTTCACCTTAATCATGTCTGCAGAGTCCCTTTTGCCACGTAAGGTGACACATTCACAGGTTCTGGAAGTTAGGCTGTGGACTTCTTTAGGGAGCTGTTGTTCTGCCTCACGCATTACAGATGTACCACAGTTTGTTTAACCATTCACCAAATAAAGAACATTTTGGTTGTTTCTGGTTTTTGGCTATTACAGATAAAGTTGCTATGAACATTCTTGTTTAAAAAATGTATATAAGTGTATTACACTCTGTTTCCTTTTGCGACCGATTCTTTTTTACACAACCTCATATTTCTGAGATTTATTCATGTCGATCTATGCAGATCTAGGTTTTTTGAGCACCACTGTGTTCCATGTGAATAGTGCTCCACTAGTTATACCCTCTTCCTTGCCATGTAGTATTCCACAGACTGTCTCATTCATTCCCTTATTGGTGGACATTTAGGTTACTTCCAGCTTTTTGCTACTACAAACAATGCTGCAGTAAACATCTTTGTGCAGATCTCCATGTACGCAGGATGAAGCATTTTTCTAGACTGGACATGTATGAAGGGAATTTCTGGTCCTAGGGTATGTATGTTGTTGATTTCAGCTGCTAGTATCTAATTGTTGTCCAAACTTTTTACACCACCAGCGGTGATGAGAGTTCCATAGCTCTCTGCCAATGTTTGGGATCACTGTTCTTCTTAATTTCTGGGCTGTTTTTTACAAAAATTTCTTATAATTAATTTCTTTTTAATTTTGGACTGGTCCAGGACCTATTCAGAAAGTGTGAAGTGTTATTTGGTAGTTGTAATTTGCATTTTCCTGGTCACCATTGGAGACACTCATACACCCCTGCCCAGCACCTCCTCTTTCTGCACCCTTGCTGACTTCTTTCTCCTGACACCAGTGTTAGAGGTTGCTGCTTCTACTTGCATTTAAGCGTTAAAATCTGGGCAGTGCAACCCGACAACTGAAATTTGGTGTCTTGTCTGAAATTACAGGATGTTCCTCAGGCTGCCGTGTTTCCATGGGAACAAGTAACAGTCATCCTTCATGATTAGGTGGTATCCATGGCAACCAAGCCAGCAGCATTTGAATGAAACCAATTTTATTTTATTTATTTTTTGCGAACACATGAAGGTTAAAATGTATTTCTCTGGCTGTGGCTTCCAAGAATAGGAAGACAGCCTGGTCTTCCTGGTAAAATGGAAACTCTTCCAACCTCTTGGTGGAGAGGGGATTCAGGATCAGTTGGTCCCATGGCCTAATTTTGCAGACTGGGTATCTGGGAGGTCATGTAGATGTCACCCAATGAGTCTGAGCTGAGGAAGGACTCCTGGACCATGCTCCAAGGTCTAGGGGAGCCTCTTAAGAGGTTGGCTGGGTGTTCTATCCCTAGGAATGCCACCTTCCTGCTGTGTGATCTTAGCAGACTCACTGAACCTCTCTGGGATTCTGCCTGCACTAGTTGTATTGATTAGACCTCTGGGATCGAGCCTCCCAATGTTTGGGGTCCGCTTCCCCAAATTAGAAAAGATGTGCTGCTAAATCAGGGGCCAAAGTCTTCAGTGCGTGGGTCTAGGATGCAGGCTAACTCCCCAGAGGCAGAGTTAGGACTCAAGGAGTCATTTCTCTGCCCTCTTCTCCTGTGTAAAATAGAAAATAGAGGTGTTTGCGTGTGTGTGTGGGGGGGGGGTGGGGTGGGGGTGGGGTGGGGGGGGGGGGTGGGGGGGGTGGGGAATGGAGATGGATGTTGCTGTTACTCCGTAACTCACTGGACTGATGGTACATAAACAGGAGCTCAGAGATGGAAAGGGACTGGCCTGGAGTCACTCAGCAGAGTAAGGTTAAATCCAGTCTCCTACAGTCAGCTTGGGCCCCTCCCCCCGCCATGCTCCAGGCCTCTGTCTTCTCTGAGGCCCTAAGTGTGGGTTTGAGGGGCACTTAAGGGGCTCTCAGCGTATACTCACACTTGCTTCCCACCTGGAGGGCTATTAGAGGAAGCCACTTTTACCTCTTGGAACTTCAATTTTCTCATCCAGAAAATAGAGCTTATTGTAGTTATCCAGATTGTCATGTGGGATGGCATTTGAAAGGGTCCAGAACATGCATTCTCAACGGGAGCAATATTACCCCCAAGAAATTGGTTCTCGGGGTGGGGGAAGAAAAAAATGTTACCCTTTTTCTATATAAAGCCCAATATACATACAGCACATAAAAGATGCCATATATCTGTAGTATTAAAATTTTATGGTGGGGGGTAAACTAGGAAAAAGTTGTCTAAAAAGACTCCTTAGGGGTAGTGATAATGGAAAAAAGGTTGAGAAACACTGGATCAGAACCCAGAGACCCATGTGGTTATTATTATTAACTCTGTGTTTAGAGCTTGCTGCAGGCAGTTGGCTCCTTAGGGGAGCTGTGTGGGGTGTTAGGTCAGGAGAGAGCCTGGCATGGCCCAGACTCTATCCCTGATGTGACCATGGACACGACATAGCTTCTCTCAGGGCCAGGGTTCCCCATCTGCCTGGTGGATCAGTTGGGCACCTAGTGGGAAGCAGATGGCACTCAGACTAGATGATTTGAGGGGGGTTTGATAGAGGGGCTGTTTATGAAGGTGTGGGCAGGTGTGGGGCACCACAAGGAGTAGTGCAGGACCCCAGAGCAGTGACAGCCAGGGCTGATCCCCTGAGGCCCTAGGGAGGAAGGAGGGCCCAGGAGACAGGGTCATGTGATAGTGGCTGGGACCTTCCGTGGAGGGAGGCAAGCAGCCTAGGTGATTCTCCTCTGTCCCTTCAATTGAGGGCCCAGCAGCTTGGCTGATGTATCTGTGCAGGTCAGCGCCCTGGAACAGAAGGCAGGGCGGAAAAGCATGGAGAATAGAACTGGGCCAAATGGAAGATACCTTGGGAGGTACCACGGTTCCCCTGCAGTTTGCTTTGGAGCACGGGGCCCTGCCCTGGGCGTGGACTGGGAGGCTGGAGGAGTCAGGGCGGAGAGGGTCACCCGCTGCAGGAGGGGAGAGGACTCCTGCCCTGTCCTGCCTGCAGCTTCACACCTGCTGATGCAGAGGGGATGCAGCCAGGCCTTCTGAATTGAAGTTGAAGGCTACTTCGGGAGCACCTGAGAGGGTCCTTGCTAGGGACATGTTGAGTTGGGGGATAATGGACAAGTTCCTTTCCCTTGAGTCTCAGCTTCATCATCTGTAAAATGGGAAGTTGAACGAAGCAACCTCTGAGAGCCTCCTGGGTTCTCAGGAGGCAGGATTCTGGGCAGGTCCTGGGGATCATTGGTCTTGGTCTCAGGAGAGGCAGCCTCTCTGAGGTCCTTGTGTCCTACCAGGTGGCTCCATGTGCCTCTTGCCCACCTGCCCAGGAAGGGGTGGTGAAGCTGTGGCCAGGTGAGTAGGGGTGTGTGTGTGTGCGTGTGCGTGTGCATGTGTGTGTGTGTGACTTACAAGAGGGAGGGTAGTTCCTAAGAGGCTTTCATGGTGCTCTGGAGGTTCCAGCCCCTCTTGTCCTGGTGATCCCTGTCTTGTCCCCAGAGCCCTGTTGGGGAAGCCTGACTCTGCCAGCAGGCTTCCATGACTGCAGTAGGCATCCCATATTTGTTGGTTGTATTGACGGATGAATGGATGATCAGACCTTGACCAAGCACTGCTGGGTGCCTGGCTCAGGGTGGGGGTGGGAAACAGAGACGACCCATCCTCGTGCCATGAGGAACTCACAGTGCTTCGGGGACAGGAAGAAAACTTGCAAGCCTTCAAGGCTGACCTATGGGGGTTGGGGTGAGTCAATCCACCTAAAGTGATCAGGGCACCCCCTCAGAGGAGGGGGCACCACCCCAGAGCTTGAAGGACAACTGAGTTTCCACAGGAGGCTGTTCAGAGGAAGAGAATTCTAGGAGGAGGGGCCAGCATGGTAAAGGTGCAGAGGTGGGACATTTCCTGCACCATGGCGGGTACAGCGAAGCCGGTTGGTAAGAGAAGAAGCCAGAGAGGGTGCCTGATAGAATGGCCATGGGTGCCAGGCTGTGAAGTTCATTCTCTCTCAGGGCACTGAGGGGATTACAGGCAGTCTGCCTCAGGGTCCTCACTGCACCTGGCACTGCCTAGCTCCCACCTCTGCCTTTTGCCCTTTCCCTGGAGAGGTGGCTGGACCTGGGGGTCTGCTTCCGGCTAAGGTTTGCATCCCAAGATCAAGCCTTGAGCGCCTACTGCATGTTAGTTCTTGGCTGGGCATTAGGACCAGGGGGCTCAGCACTGCAGGAGCCATGGACTTGGGGTCAAGACACACCTGGGCACTCATTCCTAGCCTGCCATTCACTAGCCCTGTGACCATGGGCGTGACTGCCCTGAACCAATGTTTCTGCTGTGGTGAAACAGAGCTACCAGAGCCCACATGGCTGAGTGCAGTGCCTTGCACATGGGTAGGACCCAGGGGTTTGGGGCAGACAGCCCCCCAGGTGGAGGGGGTGTGCCCTGTCACAGAGCACAAGAGGGTGCTAGGGGTGGGTGGGAGGTGAAAAGAGACGAAGGTAGATTGGGGCGCATGGGAAGAGATTTCCTAGGGAAACCTCCAGAAAGAGGTGGCTCTCGAGTGTGACCAGAGTGATGGTAGAGGAGGGATGAAGAAGTTCTTGAGTAGGGAGCACCCATGGGAAGCAGCAAGGTCCTTATGAGATGGACATCACTGGGCTGAGGAGGAGCCATCTGGAAAGGAAGGTTTTCTGGAAGAGGTGGCCCAGGGTTGGGTAGTCTGGGGCTGGTACCAACCCCTGTCCAGGCCTGCTCGGTGGTCAGCTGGGCCTGCACCAGTCCCAGGATGGCTTTGCCTGCTTGGCCATTGGCCAGGGCTCAGGACTGGAGCCTGTCCTTGTTGGATGAGGGGCTCAGCTCTGTCCTTCCACACTTCCATGGACCCCTGTCCAGTGCAGCTGCGTGGAGAGAATGGACTGGAAAGTGCAGACAGTGTGCCCAGTGGCTTGCTCTGCCTTCTGGAAAGCCACGTCCAGTGAGCACCCACGTCATTTGTCCTGTGTGTGTGCACATTGTCCCACCTCCGCGTGTCCCTGGTCAGTCCGTGTTGGAGCATATGCATATGTTTGTCTGGGTGTGCACCTCTCACTCCACACCCCTGTGTGTTCACACATACAGGGAAACCTCCACCCTGTCCTTTTCTTCCTTGTGAATCAACTGGTCTTTCCCAAGCGCCCCCCACGCACTAGGCTCCATGCAGGGTGCTGGGGAAGTGGAGATGCAGCCGGATTCCGTGTGGGCGTTAGGAGTTCCACACACACACACAGACACACACACACACACAGACACACACAGACACACACACACACAGACACACACACACACACACACACACACACACACACACACTCTCTCTCTCTCTCTCTCTCTCTCAAAGTGCAGATGAGAGCATTGATAGGAGAGACTTGGGTCTAGCTGTTGCTGTAGGAGCCAGAAGGGGGCTGAGAGCTGGAGGTGAAGGGCCTCACCAAGGGTCTCCTCTGGGGCCTGCGGGATGGGTCAGGCGGCTGAAGGGGAGCGAGAAGGGAGTCCTCTGTGGGGAGGGGGCCACAGCCAGAGCAATGGAAAAGAGGTACCAGTGCTAGCTGTGGTGTGGGGCCAGCAGCAGCTAGGTTGGACTGACTTGGTAGGTTTGAAATAGGCGTACCCAAGGCCATGGCTAAAAGCTTTCAATGAGCTGTCACCATGTAAATCAGAATAGTTCATATTTTTAAAAACCCAGATTTCTAGCTTCTCTTGAACTGTGGGAAGCTGTGGCCGCACTGGCTCCCTCATGGCCATGTGGCAATTACCAGCTGGAGCTGAGCAGTGGCCGCTTCCTTGATTCTGTTACCTGCTTGGTCTCTGGAGAAGAATGTCTGAAGTGGAAGCCAGAGATCACAGCTTCTCGTGTTTGTAGGAACTTGGGAGGTCATCCAGGCTCCCACCCAGGGCTGCGTCCCAGGAGAGGGCACGGTTATCTGTGCATATACCTGCAGTGACAGGGAGCTCATGGCATTACCAGATGTATGGACTTGGAGCACAGACTTTGGGGGACTTTTTTTTTCTCTTTTTAAAAAAATCATGGTAAAATAGGTATAACATAAAATTTGCCATATTAACCATTTTTAAGTGTATGAGTCAGTGGCATTAAGTATATCTGCAGAATTGCACGACCATCACCACTATCCATGTCTAAAACCTTTTCATCACCCTTGCAGAAAGTCTCTGCCATTAAGCAGAAACTTCCCATTCCCCTCTCCCATCAGCCCCAGTAACTTTACGTCTACCTCCTGTCTGTGCATTTGCCTTTTCTAGATTTCTCATATAAGTGGAATCATACAGTACTTGTCCTTTTTGCTCAGCATATTTCCAGGTTCATTCACATTGCAGCATGCATCAGAACTTCATTCCTCTTTGGGGCAGAATGATGCTCCATTGCGTGTATATATCATTTATCCATAGACAGAGCGTGTCTACTTCTCTGGGCCTCTGCTGCCTGGCACAGCACTTGTGTTTATCCATTCCTCTGTCGATGGACACTTGGGTTGTTTCTACTATTTGGCTGTCCTGAATAACATTGCTTTGAACATTTGCCTACAACTATGTATCTGAGTCCCTGTTTTCAGTTATTTTGGGTATATACCTAGGATTGGAATTACTAAGTCATGTAGTAATTCTATCTTTAATTTGGGGGAGAACTGCCAAACTTTTTGATAGAGACTGCATCATCTTATGGGGACCAGTTTGTCTGTTGTTCTGGCCTGGATGGGAGTAGTAGGAAGGCCTGACCGGGTGGCCTTGATTGTTTCTCCTCAACCTCTCTCTCTCCCTCCATTGGCAGAGTCGCCCCAAGAAAGGCCGGGCTCCCGGCGCAGCCTGCCCGGCAGTCTCTCCGAGAAGAGCCCCAGCATGGAGCCCTCGGCTGCTACACCGTTCCGGGTCACGGTAACTATCTCTGCGTCACCACCGCCGCCACTGCCACCACCATCACCACCTCGCCCGGGGTGCTGCTCTGTGGCCCCGCGGCCCCCCTTCCTGGAGCCTCATGGACCGGGAGAGCCTCCAGCCTCCCTTGCCCTAGGTATCCGATCCCTCGGCTGCTCCCCTCTCCGTGGCTCAGCCCCACCCCTGGGAGCCACATGGGGTTTCCATCCTATAAGGGAGGGGGCAGGTGCAGGACAGACAGCCCTGAAGACCATGGTGCCCAGAGCAGAGCTGGCCCGGGAAGGGAAGTGGCAAATAGTAGGTCAAATAAATACACCCCACCTGTGCGCACACACCATGCTTCCTTGATGCTTAAGGTGCACAAATTCTGTTTCCATATATTTTAATATCTCTCATGTCAGTCCATGGCATGTCAGAATTTAATTCTTTCTTGGTGGCACATAAAATAATGCTGTACCTTACAACTGATGATGTCTTCAAATAGATAAAACACAGTATATATATTCTAGCTATTGAATTTAGTGGTCTTCATGCTTTTCTTTATTATTATAAACATAACTTTAGGGGAACAGAACCCAGTGACCTTTAACCTTTGACTCTCCAGGCCCCTCTGCATTGTCCCTCTCCCTCCAACACGCACAGTTTGCAGTCCCTTTACTCCCTCATTCAGCATGCAGTACCATGTGTCTCTTTATCCAGTGCTGTGCCAGGCAACAGAGACCCACAGAAGATGTAGACACATTCTTTTTCCCCAGGGAGCCCAGGTCTGTAGGGGAGATAGATGTTTGATCATTTAGTTCATCCATTCATTCACTCCACGGTTGTTATGGTGTGCCTGCTGTGTGCCAGGGGCTGGGGGAGGAACTGGGGCTGAGTGGCAGGAACTGGCCAAGAGAGCACAAGGTGGACAAAGCCCCTGGCCTTTGAGCTCATGTTCTCGGGTTGGTATTAAGGGCTGGAAAGTAGAAAAGCAGGCTGCTGTGATGGGGAAAACCAGGAGGGCTTCCTTGAAGTGGTGTAGAGAGGAGGTGATATTTGAGCTGAGGCCCAGGTATATGAACTGAGGAGTCAGCTTTATGGTGAGTAGCGGAAAGAAGGTTCTGAGAGGAGGGAACAGAGAGTGTACAGGCCTGGCTGTCACCGTCCAGCATGATACAGCAGCTCCAGGGAAGCTGGAGCTTCCTTGTGACTGACTGTTCTTAGTGGGTTGGGAAAGGTGTCCCATGGAAGCTGCCTTTTGAGCTAGGTCTCGAAGAGTCAGTAGAAATTGGCTAGCAGGGACAGTGAGAGAGGGTGTTCCAGGTAGGGGAAACAGCAGTTGCAAAGGTATGGAGGCATCCTAGAAGTTGATGTGTTCATGGAATGCTGAAAAGCTTGGTGGGACTGGAGTCGAGAGGGTCTGGAGGACTGGGTAGAAGGTGAGGCTGGGAAGCTAGGCTGAGTCCTGGTCAGGTGGAGCCTTGGATGCCAAGCTGAGGGGATGTGGCTTTCCCCATGGCCACTGAGTCTCCTGCCTGTCCATATGTCGTAGAAATGCTTTAAAAAGATTCTTAGGCTCCTTCAAGATTTCAGTTCATTGGGCCAGGGACAGGGCCTGGGTCTCTGCATTTTTACAAGCTCCCCAAGAGAGGGTTCAGAGCCCCATGCTGGTGAATCAGCCTCTGGGCAGCGAGGAGGAGAGAGAAGCCTGTGCTGAGAGAGGATTCAGGATCGTGCCCCTGGTGTGGCCAGCTGTTCCCTGGGAGCTGGTCTTGAGCCTGCAGGGAGGGCTGGGAGTTTGGTGCCAGAGTGACTCCCATTCCCATCAACTGGAGCACAGGCCAAGTCCTGCCCTCTCTGAACCTCCTGGGCCATGGCAGGAAGGGTGAGCCTTTAGGGGGCCTTAGGGAACAATGACTCCTTTGATGGAGCACCTACTATGTGCCAGGCACTGTACTCACTCTCCTATGAACCTGATCTCTTTTAATCTTTGTACAGCCCTGAAGCTGATGCTTTGATTGATTACCCAATTTTACAGATGAGGGAACTGAGGCACAGAGGGATAAGGTCACTCACCCAAGTTCCAGCCGCTAATAAATGGTGGAGCCAAGTAAGATTTGGACCCATGTCTCTCTGACCCCAGGGCACAAGCATGCACTTTCTCTGGCTGTGAAGAGGAGGATCCGTTGCCCCCACACCCTCCCAGACCCCATCAGCATCACTTTTTCTGCCATTTCCCTTTCTTTTACTGGTGTGATAGGTGTATCATCACAGCTTGAAGTTGCTGTAATTTGCAGCTCTTTAATTGCCAGCTAGGCTTGGCATTTTTCCTATAGTGGTGTCTTCACTCTATTTCCTGGGATGGAAACCAGAGTCAGAGCCACCCTGAGAATCTTGAGCTGCCCAGGACTCAGCTCTTAGTCCTGCATACCCAATTATGGTCTGTAGGATGGAGAGCATGTCCATGGGGGTCGTTGTACCCACTCCTTATGGCAACTCTGGGGGGGCACTATTAGCATCCCCATTTCACAAATGAGGAGACTGAGGTTCAGAGAGGTGAAGTTGTTTACCTAGTGTCACACAGCTCCTGAGTGACAGAGCCAGGCCTGGATGCCAGGACTATTGGACATTTAAATTTTGTGCCCTTCTCTGGGCACTGTGGTCCTTTTTCAGTGTGAAGCAGTTAAGGAAAAGGGTGTGAATCCAGATTCTATTCTGGGCTGGGTGCTCAGAGCCTGGGGGACTGGAGAGCTCAGAGGAAGGGATCTGGGTTCAAATCCTGACTCTGCCTAGACCTGAGTGACCTTGTCAGTTACTCAGCCTCTCTGAGCCTTGTGTCCTCATCAGTAAAAGGTGGAATGAGAGCCCTTGCTTGAAGGACTGGGGTGGAGGCTACCTGCAGACATGCCTACCCAGGTCTGACCCACGGTGGGTACTTAATAGATGGAATCCACCATTATCATCCAAATTGTGTTTCCCTTTTTGGCTCCAGAGCAGTAAAGATCTGGAGAGGGCAGGAATAGAGGGCAGAGGACAGGGTGTTTGGCAAAGGGCAGAGGTGAGCCTGGCCTGGGCCTTGGGGACAGACCTGTACACAGACCCCATGCAGAGCCTGAAGCACACTCTCTCCACACCTGCAGCCTGAGCATGCACTTGCTCTCCCATGCGCTCTCACAAGCCACCTGCTCATGCAGTCAGCTGACTAATGCTCTGTGTAGACCCGTGAGGGAGCCTGGGGAACATGGTTTTTGCCTGGGGGAGGCAGAGGAAACACCACAGGATATACTTGAATAACTGCCACTTTCGCTGCTATTTCAAACGCGGGTGACAGGATGTCACCACCTTTCACAGGGGTGCCTTTTGGGAGAATTGATGTGTCAGGATCTGAGGTCTCTAGAGCTCACTCTGTCCACCTCTTCCATGAAAGCTGAGGCCTGAGAAAGGCTGGACGTGTCCAAGGTCCTGAACCTGGGCTGTGTATACCCCCGTCATGCGGCCCTTACCCCTTTTGTGAATCAGCCTAGGACTCGCAGCCACCCCGCAGGGTATTGGTGGCTCAGTGCTAGCCCCACCTTCACCTCTTGAAGACTGTGTGACCCTGGGAGAGCCTCAGTTTCCCCTTCCATGAAATCCAGGGATGGACTTTGTAAGGCAGCATACAGTTTGGGCATACAGTAGGTGCTTAAATGTCCTGGGCATTAGAGTCAGCTGACCTGGGCTGGAGGCCCCGCACAGCCTCATACCAGTTTTGTGACTTGGGAAGGATTTGGAACCTGTCTGTCCATCTGGTCCAACTTCCTCCCACCTACTGATAAGAGTTAGGGGGCGGAGGAGTGGTTCTCCAGGGCCACACGGGGCTGGGAGGCTGGTGTGTGCCCTGGGAGCTGTGGGGGGCACTGGGATGAGGAGAGAATGGGAGAAGGGGACTGGGAGTAGGTGACCAAAGTGGCCGCCTGCTCATCCCTATCCATCAGCTCTGAGGCTCCTGAGATTTATTTATTTTTTATTTTATTTTTTTAAAAAGTTGACTGGCAAGGGGATCTTAGCCCTTGACTTGGTGTTGTCAGCACCACACTCTCCCAAGTGAGCTAACCGGCCATCCCTATATAGGGATCCGAACCCGTGGCCTTGGTGTTATCAGCACCACACTCTCCCAAGTGAGCCACGGGCCAGCACAGGCTCCTGAGATTTAAACCCAGGTCTGTCTTCTCTGTACCAGTAGCACCTCCTGGAAAGGAGTGAGGGAAGGAAGACAGGCAGCCAGCTGGTGCCCTCTGTCTGCACAGACTGTTGGTTGGTCAGGCTGGGCCCAGGGGCTCTGCATGTGCCCACCCCACTTCCCAAGGCCCTGGGGCCCTTAGCAGCAGTGGAGTACTGACTTCTCTCACCCGCCACCTCATGTTAGAGGAGTCGTGGTTTGATTTGGGGCGTAAGGAGATGGTGCCTGTTACTGGTTTGCCCCTGAGTCCCTCAGCCTGTCGCCTTCCCCAGACTCAACCCTCCCTGTGGTGGGCTGGGTCCTCCCACCCCCCACCCCTCGCCCCATCCTCTCCCATCGACCTTGAGGAGAGCGGGCAGGGTCGGGAGGTGGGAGGTGGCAGAGGCTCTCAGAAACTTGACAGCCAATTGATTCCTCCTTGGGAAGTTGAAAGTGGAGAGTCGTGTTTGAAGGTTTAGCTGAAATTAGGTCTCAGGGCTATTTTTTGCGAGATGTGGAAGAAGTGTCAGGGAGGGGAAGGCTCAGGGGGCTGGCAGAAGCTGCAGATAGACTCAGTACCACCTGATTGCAGATGCTTCTAGAAACGGGTCTTCGGTTCCTTTCAACAGCTTACCTTCACCAGGTGGTTGGTTGTGTGCACCTTACGTGGTCCTGATGCTGTGATAGAAGTGTGCCTGCAGTGCTGTGGGAACCCAGGACAAGGGGCAGTTACTTCTGGCTGGGCGGGGCAGGGAAGAATTCCTAGAGGAGAGGCCTTTGGGGCTGGGCTTTAAGGGATGTGTAGGAGTCTGTCAGGTATAAATGGAGAAGAGTATTTCACTGGAGGGGGATCTAACATTAGAAGGGGAAAAGAGAATTGCTGTCATTTTGGTCTGTGTCTGCCTTTTGCAGGGAGAGGCTCCCTTTTCTGCAGAGGGAATGTGGGGAGGTGGGAATATTGTCATAGACAACCCAGATGCAGGAGCTCTCCAGGGTGGCCAGGCTGGGGCAAGGATGGTCTTCGGGGAACAAGTGTGGGGTCAGGGGGTACTGAAGCCTCCTGAATCCTAGGCCAGGCCAGAGTCCAAGGCCTGGGACTCAAGCAGGACCACAGGCTGCCCCCCACCTCCATTAATAAATAGGAAGGGAGTTTTATTAGCTCCATTTTACAGATTAGTAAACCAAGGCTCAGGGGGAAGACACTGGCCCAAGGTCGGACAGCTGGTGAGTGGCCGAGGTGAGTGTCAAGTTCTGGTCTGCATGTCCTACCGTGGGTGTGAACTAACTCACTTCCCTTCTTCCATCTCAGCCTTCCTCTTTTCTTTCTTTCAATACATTTTTAATCAGCACCAACTATGTGTCAGGGCCTGTGTTGGGCACTGAGCATACAAATAGGATTAAACACAGTTGCTATCTGCAGAAACAGAGAGGGGTCAGCTCGGGCTTGATGATGTAATTTCCAGGCAGGCAAGGGGGAAAGGACATTCCAGGCAGCCAGGACAGCTCCTGCAAAGGCCAGGAGAAAGAGCATGAGCAAATGATAACAGGAACTGAGAGCAATTTGAGACTGAAGTGTGAGAAAGTGGCTGGAGTGTGAGGGACAGGAAACCCATGGCAGCAAACAAAGCAAATGGGATCCGAGGCTGTATTAACAGGGGTATGGGGTCCCTAGAGAGTGAGGTGAGGCAGGCCGTAGTAGAGCAGAGCAGACCTGGGGTGCAGTGTGTCCTTCAGAGCAGCATACTTGACCAGGCTGGGAGAGTCCAGAGCTCCTTTAGTGGACAGAGACCAGGACTGGGATGGGGGATATGGGATGAGGGTGGGGTGGGAGGACAAGGAAACTGCTTTACTCAAGCAGGTTGTCTGGAGTCCATCCCTGCCCCTCAACATCTGTACTTAGAATGCCCTTGTGGGGGTCCTTGAGGGCAGGGGGTAGAGGGAAGAACCTATTTCACGGAGCCCTGGAATCTCCTTTCTCATCCTGGGAAGTTCCAGTGTGGTTCAGGCAGTGTACGTGGGTAGGATGGAGAGTAAAGGGACAAGGACTGCCTCCACACCCTCCTCTTTCTGCCCTGGGTCTTCCAGAGTAACCCCTAGGCCACCCTGCAAGCTCCATTTCCCCAGCCCTGCAGTTGAGCCTGCTGGGCAGCAAGAAATCAGATAAACTGGTTCTCACTAGGATGTAAATGGCTGACTCCCCAGTCTCTGTGTTACAGGTGCCTCCTGCACAAAAGGAGCCTCTTTTTCCCCATCCATAGATGGGCATAGGAACCCCTCCCCCACAGGGCATCTATGGGGGCACAGTGCCAGGCACAAGGGAGGCATTCAACAAGTGTTCATGCCTGTCTCCCTTTTGGGTGGGGGGCTCAACTCACCTCCACCCCACACTTTCCCCAGAGCCCAGGTAACTGGACAGACCCCTCCCTTCCTTACCCTTCACTTGCTACCCCAAAGCAACATTGCCCTTGACAGATCTTCTAGGACTTAGCCCTGGCACCCAGAGGTGGAGAGGGGTTGGGGTCAGGAGTGCCCAGGGGACCGGAGACCAAGTTCCCAGGTGGGAGTACAGACAGAGGGAGATGGGGGTGTCTGCGCAGGGCTGTTTCCTGCCAGCTGGGGGCAGCAGAGGGCAGCGAGTGGACTCCCGGGTGTCTATTCCCAGCAAGAGTTGAAGTCCCAGGGGTTTGTGTGCTGGGGCTAAACAAGCTGCAGGGCTCACTGCTGAGTGGTGGGAACAGCTCTGATCAGGGAGCACCTATTGAGAGCTGGGCCTGGCATGGGTGGCTGGCCTGGCCGGGCCTGGGTTGACAAGAGAGCTAGGGACATCTGAAAGGGAACCCTTAGGGACACTGGAGGGAGTAAAGTCTGGGGCCAAGACAGCCATGCGTCGGGAGGAGGGGTACAGGGTAAGGTGGGGCAGTGTGCGGACTGCCGGGCAGTGCTGCTGCCCTGTGGTCAATAGCCTGGGGCCAGCAGACACTGGGTCACTGTCATCCCTTGCTCCAGCCTCACTGCTTCTTTGGGAGGGAGCAGGGCAGACCTTCTGGGAGAGGTGGGATGGAGGTCAGAGTTTGGGCTCGAAGTCCCTCTGACCCACGTTGGAATTCCAGCTTGACCACCTCTTTGCTGTCTGTACAATGGAGGATCATAAAGCCTGATTTGCACAGTCCCCTGGGTCAGGCCCTGTGCTGAGCAATCTCTAGGTATTATCTCATTTAGTACTTACAACCCAAGAGGCAGATGACACAAATTCCACTTTTTGAAGGTGACAGAATTGAGGCAGATGGAGAGTGAAGAGCTTGCTGAGGATCGCTCAGCTCGTGAGCCTAGATGTTGAAGTTTGCATGGAGCCTGGCCCACAGCACACCGCCCTGTCTTTGTTAGCCAGCGTTTTTATTCACTCCATCCTACAAACAAGGAAGCTGAGGCCCAGACAAGGGAGGTGCGTTGTCCTAGGTCACATAGCCAGTATGGGACAGAGCCTCCCCATCTCACTGCTTCATCTCGTCCTGTCCCTGCTCCCAGCAAGCCTGGGCCCTGTGGGTCAGAAAATTCTGTGCAGGGCAGATGCCACTGGGGTAGGAGAGGAATGTTCCCCTCTTTCTACCCTGCCCTGTAGCCCTGCAGGCCCTCCCCTCTCCCGGAGGGCCCAGAAGACTGGGTATGGGGACAAGACTCAGATGCTTTCCTTTCCCCACCTCCTCATGCTACGAAAATGAAGCGATCAATGGCATTTGGGTTGGATTGCAGGCATAATTATATCTGAGTTCTCGGGTGGGAATTGTTGTTTCCAAAGCCAGGAGGGCCTCTGTGGAGGTGGCAGCAGTGACATCTGTTTCCGACACAAGGCTCTGCATTGGGATGAGTAACTTCTCCTGAGGAATTGCTTAAAGAATGTCTAAAACGAGCAGGGATTGTTACTCCCCTGCTCCAGCGCCTTAGATGGCTCCCAGGGGGTTGGGGGGGATCCTGTTCCCCAGCCTGGAATTCAGGGCCCCCCAGTCCTGTCCCAGCCTCCATACCCTTGGACAGGCTGGTCCTTCTGCCCGCAGTTCGTCTCCATTTCTATGCTTTGAGACTCTTTTTGCCATCTGAGGCTCTATCCTTCCTCTGTGAACCCCTCGCCACTGGTAGGCCTCCCCTCCCCAGGCTTCACAACACCCTGCCTGCACCTCCTCTTTCACAGACGCTGTGACTTAATGATCTACCACGTGTCCTGTCTCGCCCACCAGACAGTGGTGACCTTCTCAAGGGCAGGGACTGCTTCTAATTTGTCTGGTCCCTTGGCATTGGGGCAAGGCCTCACCTATGGCAGGTGTCTGGAGGGGCTTGTGGAATGAAGATGTGTGAGAGAGAGACAAAGGAAGTGAATGAATGAACTGGAGTGAGTGCAGGTGAACAGTGATCTCTCACTTCTGAGAGCCCCGCACTGTTTGTCTGAGACTGCAGTTACCACCTGCCTCGGGAGGAGAGGCCAGAACAAGTCATCCAGCCCACTACAGAGCTTGGCAGGGACACCAGCCCTTGCCTTGAAATCGACCTTGACTCCACCCCATGGGCTCCCGTGAGCCTTCAGAGGCCAGGACTCCCAGGTGAAGCTGGCTTGAAGGTGGTAAATCACCCAGGAGGAGAAACAGCCTATAAAATCCTCTCCCCAAACGGCGCATTTTGTATCCTGTAGTGAAAAGGGCTTTTAAAAGCACTGCTCACTCAGGTGGATTTATGGGGCTGCTTTCCTCCTCTCCCTCCCACTGGTGTTTACCCGTCCTCAGGCCTGGAGTTCGCTGGTAACTCTTGGTCCGGGGAGGAACAGGATAGCTCCTGCCTTGCTGCCTTGGGGCTACTCCGGGCCAAGTGGGTGCCTGGGAGGGCAGGGCTATCTGACCCAACAGAAGCTTCCTATGGTCCAACACAAGCCTGAAGCTCCATCATTAGCACCCTTCCTGTGAGCAAGGTGTTGTCCCCAAGGTCCCTCCCATTTGTTGTCACCTGCATATGGGTCACCAGGGAGACATGTCCAAGCTGGGGAGGATTTAGAGTTAGACCCATTCCCTAATGGTACAGATGGGGAAACTGAGTCACAGAGAGGCTAAGGTATTTGCTCAGCACCTCATAGTCCTGTAATGGAATCATATAGGAGCTTTGGCTTTGGAGCAGACCACCTGGGTTGAACCCAGCTCTGCTGCTACCTTGCTGTGTGGCCCTGTGCAATTCGCTTGCCCTTTCTGAGCTTTTATTCTTCTGTCTGCATACTGGGTTGTGAGAATTAAACAAGATAAGTCATGCAAAAGCTCTAATACAGTGCCTGAAGCTTAGACAGGGCTTAATAAATACATCGGATCTGACTTACTTTCATTAGTGTGTTGGAGTAGCACATCTTCTTATTAATAGCAGAGCTGGGTTTTGACCCCAGAGTTCCTGACTACAAGTGTGGGTTTCCTGCCACTCTGTCAGGTAGCCTCTGCTGAGTGCATTCTCTCCCACAGGATGCACAGAGAGCACAGGACAGGGAAGTTTGGATGGGGAACAAGCACTGAAGTCAGTGAGTCACCCTGGGAAGATTGGCCTGGTGCCAGGACCTCAATGATAAGGTCTGGAGGGGAGCAGAGAGTAGAGACCCTGTTGCCGGGGTGAGGCTCCCTGGTGGAGTCAGCCTCCCTGCAGCCATGTGGCCCTTGGTGTCCAACTCCCCACCCACCCTAAGGCCAAGGCAGGTGGAGAGCTTAAAGAGCTGATGAGGTATTTGTGGCCATCCAGACCTCTGGGACAGGCTTATTATGCTAAAGCAAGTGTCACTGGAGGATTTATGGGACAATGAGTCACTCCCTGGCTGCTCTGGGCTGTCACATCCCTGGCTGAGACCTCAGGAATGCACATCTGATTTCTCTTCACTGATGCCTGCTCAGTCCTGGGCACTGGCAGATACCAGGAAGGCTGATGTCCTCATCTCTCCCCCACCTCCCCCTACTTCCTCATCCAGACTGGGCTCCCTCTCCTTCCTTCTCTAGACTCTTAGGGTTCACCCTTAGGTTCACCCTTAGGTTCACCTTTACCTGGTGTTTTCTGCACTGGGGAGGGGGTTATGAGCCCAGGCTTAGATAATGGTGTGTGACATGGAGGCCAGAGGAACCTGTGGCAACTCTAGGTGCTTCCCAGGCCTATGTACTATCTCCGTGCACTTGCTTGTGCTGTCAGTCTGCCTGGAATTCCTTTATGTGGCTGCCCTGCCCTAGCTAACTTCAGCAAGCTCACTGCAGTCTCACCTTCAATGATTCTATAATGCCCTCAAAAGCTACCTCCTCTGGCAAGCCTACCCAGATTGCTCCCAAGTGTAATCCTTTAAAAGGCCTCCCAGAACACTTTCTCTGCCTTTCCTTCTTTCTTTCTTTTTCTTTTTTTTGTATCATAAATATTTGTTAATTTATTCAGGAAATATTCATGGGATACCTGCCAGGTGTCTGGCACTGGGGACCAAGACTGCTGTGTCCCCTGCTCTGGGAGCTGTACAGTCCAGTGTGGGTGGGATGCTTTAAACAAATACATGTACAATTACAGCTGTGATAAATCTGCAAGGAGATCTGGACTTCGGGGGAGGCTGCTGAGAAGACTGTGAGGAGAGACCTGAAGGGTGTGCAGGGTCCATCGGGCAGAGGGGACTTCTTTCCAGCCAGTGGGAACAGCTTGTGCCCTTCTGGCTGATGGCTGGGCTGGTCTCCATGGTTATAGGGAGCAGTAAAAACCATGACAGTGAAAGGGATAGTGATAGTAATGATAGCAGTTACTATTTATAGTATGCCGGGAAATGGGCTAAGTCCTTTACATGCATGATCTCATGGAATCATCACAACAACCTGTGAGGTCGTTACTGTTGTCCCCATTTTACAGAAGAAGAAACAGGCACTGATGCCTCATAGATTAAGTGGTGGGACTCTCTGCTGTCCTGTCTCTTCAGGAGGAAGGATAAAAGATATTTGCCTTTTACCTGGGGATTACTAGAGATCGATGTGCCCTTAGTCCCTAAAGAGGTGTGTCAAACGGTGGAATTTCAGGTGTGATCATGGGCAGAAGAAGAAATGTTTGGAGCAGGGATATCCAGCTCTTTCCAAGCCATAAGCCTCTGAAAGCCACACGTCCAGGCTGTGAGAGAAGCAAGCAGGTTGTCCTCAGAGCCTGCCTCAAAGTTGAGGAGTAGGGGGTATGATTTTGGCAGCAGCACAGAGGTGTTTGCTCTCCTTGGACCAAAACCTGGGCTCCCAGCTCTCCGAGTTTCCTGGGCCACTAGCCCTTCCTGCTCTTGTCATGAATGTGAGCACATGTGTGCTGGTGTGTTTGCCTGTGTGTCAGGGTAATTCTGTGGGTGTCTGATAATAGCTGAGTATGTGTGTATATTTGTAGGCTTGTTTCAGTGTATTTGTATGTTATTTTGTGTGTCTCATGATTGTAGATGTGTGTGCTGATCAATGTGCACGTGTTTCTGTGCATGTATCTGTATGTGTGGTGGTGTTGGGGAGACTTAAATGCTTACACATGCATTTCTTTGTGGACGTGCCCTTCCTGTGGACATTCGTATGTGTGCCTGTCCTTGAACTTGTATGTGTTTCTGGCCCTGTGTATTTCTCCATGTGAACTTGTTCAGGCATGGTTATCCAGGCAGTATTTTAACACGAGTGACTTTTTTTCTTTTTTGGTGGCTGGCCGGTACAGGGATCCAAACCCATGACCTTGGTGTTATAAAATGGCACTCTAACCAACTGAACTAACTGGCCAGCCTAAGAGTGAACTTAGAGTGTCAGGGCCTAGTCCCATTCTGGGGCTTCCCTCCGAGGCTCTCATGGCCCATGAATTGGTTTTCCTTGTATGACCCAAGTAGTCATACTACGTTCTCTATGCAAGGTGGAATGTGAAGGTCTTATCTTCAACGGAGCACTGGCATGGGATAAGAGAGGGTTCTGTAGGCATACGGTGGCCTGTGACTAGGTGGCCACCAGGAAGGTACCAACTTAATCCTGGTTTAAAATGCTTCCCCTTTTTCACCTGTCACGGTGTCTGATACTCCACTATTAGTGAGTCATTTTCTAATTGGGACTTTCTTTGATGGTGCATACTTCCCATGGGAGGAGGCCAGGGAAGCCTGGCAGCTTGCTGAGGGGTAGAGCCCCAGGAACAAGGAAGGAGGGCAGGAGGAATAGCACCGCTGAAGGACTTGGGCAAAGCCAGAGAATTCCCTGGTACTGTTAGTGCCAAGCCTGGGCAAGCCCAGGCAGCCTGGCCCCAGCAGCTGCTCTAACTTTAAGGATTCATCAAACATCAGTGCTGGAAAGGAGCTTGGTGATCACCTAACCCAGCCCCTCATGTTACAAATGGCAAGACATAGAAGCCTGGAAAGAGGAAATGCAGGGAGCCTGGAGGTTCTTATTGCGTGTGATGCTGAAGTTGTAAAGAGCACTGGGCCAGGAGCAAGGGCGCTGAAGTTCTAATGGTCCTGCCCGTGCCCTTCTCGGCCAGTCCTGCTGCCATATGGGCCCAGATGCCTCGTCTTTACCATGTGGGTATTGGCCTGGCTGCCCTTGTGGGCCTTCCAGCTCTCACCCTCTGACCCTGGGAGCAGGACCCCCACCGTCCTCAGCCTCTTTCTGGTGTCCTCCCAGCCTGCCCAGGTGTGAGATCTGCCTGCTGGCCTTTGCGCCCAGCATATCTCACTGTCTGTGACTGACAGAGGTGGTGGTATCTGGATGAGATCTTTCCCTCCTTTCCCTGTTTATCTAAGTGTGCTTTTGGCATTTGGGCAAAGCCTTAGAAAGATACTGAAAGACACACCAGTCAAAACAGCCCCCCTCTCATGGGCTAGCTGGTTAGAGAGTGGTTTTATAAAGCCAAGTTCAAGAGTTCAGATCCCCTTACTGTCCAGCTGCCAAAAAAAAAAAAAAAAAAAAAATGAAAGCCTCCCTCCTTGAAGGCTTTCTGTTTGGGTGTGGGCCTTAGAAACTGCCATGGGAGGAGCTGAGCCTGAGACAAGCGAGGGTCCAGGGGTTTTGCAGAATTCTATCCAGGGTGGGCAGCCAAGGGCTTGATGGGAGACAGCAGTCTGTCAGACCCACCCACCCCCTTGGCAGTGACCCAGGGTCAGTGTGTTAGAAGGGGAGAAGGGGAGGAGGCTGGCTGGGATGGAGGATACAGAGCCCTTGACAGCACCTACTGTGTGTCAGGCTTTGTGCTGCATGTGCAGGTGCAGAACAGCTACTCAGAGAACACTGGTGATGTGGGGATCCTGGATGCCCAGGTGGTGCTGCTGGAATGCAAACCCATGGTCCCCTAGGCACTAGCTCCTGGGCTGGGAGTGAGGCACACATGAGGACAGGACTGGGCAAGGCTTCCCCTCCCTGAGCTCCCAGGTCCTCACCTGTGGGCCCTCTGGGTAATAGCCCTGCACTCAGAGAGAGAGTGTACCTTTCTTTTATCCCTCCTATCTGGCCTTTGGTCTCTGAGTACAGTGCCTGGGGCTAAGTGTAAGGGTGATGATTGGAGCTGTCAGTTCCATATATGGGGCAGGGGGAGCCCCATCCTGCCCACCCCAGGGGCCAGAACTCTCCTGGTTATTGTCCCAGCTCTACCACCTAAGAGCTCTGCCACTTTCAGCAAGTGGCTTAACCTGGAAACTTGAAACATTCTGAATTCTGAAGCCCAAATCCTCCAAGAGTTCCCCATAAGAGGCATTGGGTCCCGCTAGGCCTCCCCTTCTAGGATGGGAGGTATTCAGTGAGTTACCATGTCCACAGCGACTTTGCAGAACAGCTTGATAACTGGTAATTTATCATCATCATCATCGCTTGGAGTTGATTGAAATGGGTGAATGAGGAAATCATGTGTCTAGAATTCTGAAAGGCCTTCTGAGAAAGTTTCTCAGAACCTCCTGGAGAAGGAGTAGGTTGTAAGCCAGATGTCAGGATAGTGGTGCTGTGGCTAGAACTGGGGTCGGAGAGCTGCTGAAGGACTCAGGTCCTCCCAGCCAGAGACTCCACAGGCCTCTGTCCTCCACTTAGGACTGCTCTGTGCTTTGGTCAGTGAAATGGATGGAAGCCCAGGGGGCCTGTGATCAGCTGGGAGGGAGGGTGTCTGAAGAGACTGTGGGCCATCCACAGAGAGGGTCAGAGGCTGCACAGCTGTCCATACCCAGCCATTGAGGAATGGGCTGGGGGTGGTGGCACCAGACAGCAGCCTTGTGCAAAAGCCTCGGGGCCCTAGTTGACCTCAGTGCAGTGGCACCGCTGCCTGACAAGTACACAGGAACATGGGCTGTATTTAATAGAAGCTGGGGCCCCATCTGGGGCGGGAGCAGGCTGGGTCCCCATGGGCAGTGCAGGCTGCTCGCTGAGCTTTAGACATCAGTCCTTGCTCCAGTGAATGAAAGCTGAGGCCTCCACCTGAGCAGCCCTGCCTGCCCCGTGCACTTTGTACACTGGGAGTCCCTGTGAGGTTGTTTTAGAAAAAAGTGCTTGTTTAAATGAGTTAGTTCAAAACTACCAAACTAGATGAAATTCTGTGGCTCCAGGATCATTTTTCAAGCATGTTCACTCATGTCCCTGTCCCCACTGTCAGATGGCTTCCAGGCTCCTCAGAGAGCCCAGAAAGACTCCTGCCCATGGTGGTCAGGCACCTCTCGGGGCCAAAAGAGGTGGTTGTGCTAGATAAACAGCAGTAATAATTATAGTAAAGCTACAGTTGTGTAGTTGCTTAATATTGACTGTTTCACTGGTGATTTCTGACTATTTAATCCTGTCCACCACCCCATAAGGTAGATATCACCATTAGCCCATTTTACAGACAGGAAAGAGAGGAATAGTATTTGTCCACAGCTTATCTGAATCAGATTTGAACCCAAGTGATGTGAGAGAGCTTGAGCTGCTCCCGTAGTCCAGGGTGTGTCCTGGAGAAGGTGGGATAAAGTCAGGCCCTGGGGGGTGGTTAAGGGGGCCAGAGTCTGTTGGAGGGCAAAGGAGTGACTGTAGAAACCATGTGTAACTCACAGACAAGCTGGACCCAACATATGTTACTGCAAACTGAACATTTTTAACACTCCTATACATTTATGCAGGAATTCGGTGGGAAACCAGCATTTGGCTTTTGTTGAGTACTTATTGTGTGCACCTGATTCATTTCACAGAGGGTTGGGGGCCTTGCCTGTAATCTCGGCAAGGGGTCTGCGGAGCTGCCTGCCTCCAGCTTAGCTCGCAGCCACTGGGCTGTTAGCAGTCTCCACTGCAGTCCCCAAAAGTGAGCATCAAGAACCCTGTTTTAATGACAGAGGGACATGATTTGCCCACTGCCCCTCAGTTAAAGGTTGACTTGGGTCTAGAATAAGACTTTCACACTTGAAGACCCGTCAGTCCCCCTTCCCAAGTTTGGGGCTGCAGCTGCCTCCAGAATTCAAGTCCCAGGAACTGCCGATGAAGGGACAGGAAGAAAGCTTGTCTACCTTCATCCAGGGCTGGGTGACAGTAAGCAAGCTGTGAGGCTGGGCAGAGCAGGGGACTGGAATCTGGGGTTCTTGATTAACCTTGCTTTGTGAACTTGGGGAAGTCCCTTCCCCTCTCTAGGCCTCAGTCACCCTCTATAATGCTGCCTTTTAGATTTGAGTCCCCTTCCGGCTATGGCTTTCCAGGATGATGTGTGTTTGTTAAGCCTGTGATATGCAGTCCCCTGAGCTGGGTCCTCTGGGGACACAAGGTCTCTAGGGTAGATGTGTGGTATGGTGGGGAGTCAATGGGGGCCTTCTCCATTCCCCTGAAGAATCACCCTCTCCATGATCTGAGCTCCCCAACCTCTTGAAAATCCATGCACTTCCCACCCCATAGTGTTCCTGGCTGTCTTGGTCACTGCGTTTAGCACATAATGGCTCTCCTTAAGGTGAATGAGTGAATATTACAGAAAGCATTAGGAGTCCCCAAGGTTACTGTCAGTTTGGGTGGGGTGGAGGTATCAGAGTAGGCTCCAGGAGGAGGCTGCTTGTCAGAGGAGCATTGAATGTAGCTGTGGGGGAGGAGTGGGGAAGAGGAAGTGCACATGCCCACCCTACCTCCAAGAGGGGAGAGAGAGGACTTTTTTTTTTTTTTTTCTGATTGGCTGCCACCGGGATGTGAACTCAGGACCTTGGTGTTATAACACTGTGCTCTAACCAAGTGAGCTAACCGGCCAGCCCAAGAACTTCATTTTTTAAACTCATAAATAGGATCGAGCTGTCAATATTGCTACAGAATGAGCTACTTAAATTGTGAAACCTGCTTTGTGGTTCTTTTTACCACAAGAGTGTAAAAACTGTGAAATTTTCATCAGCGTAGAAAATAAAAACCAAGAAAAAGTACAAGCCCATTGGGGAGGACTTGCTTGACAACACCTGTGAGAGAAGAACTCCTCCAAGTTAGCCAGGTGCATCCCCCCCAACCCCCCATATCTGGCAAGCAGCCGAGGCTGGGAGAGCCCAGAGCTTACACAGTGGTGCGGGTCTCTGCCTATATGCTGTGTCACCTGGAGAGCCTAGTGCTCCTCGGTCTGCCACCATTTGTGGTCCCTCTGCATTTGGCTTTGCCTCATCTATGGGCCACCCCACTGGAGAAGGGTCCCTCCTGCAGCCTCTGCTACTTAAGATACATTTGCTGAGCGGCAGCTGATTAGAATACCTTGATGCATAATTCCAGGCTGCAGAGGTGAGAGTCATCTGGACACCACTGCCTGGGAAGGCTTTCTGGATGAGGTGGCCTTTCAGCTGGGCCTTGAGGGATGTGCAGAATCCTGATGGGTGGCCAGGGATAGGTCTCCTATGGACGTGAGAGACTGAGGGGGAGGAAGAAATAGAGGAAGAAAAACAGGAAAGGAGAAAGAAGATGGGCAGAAGATGGAGATCCTGTGGAAAAGCTCTGACATTAGGTGGGCCTGGAAGCTGTGTGTCCTTGGGCGTGTCACTTTACCTCTCTGAGCAAGGTGTCTTCATTTGTAGAAAGAGACTATGTTTCTCTGTCATGTTCTGTTTGTGTGGGTGACATGAAATGACTTGTACAGTGTTTGACCTCATCATGTCTAGGGTATTCGGACCACAGAGATGGATAGATCCAGCACAGGGCATGGCCTATGGCAAATGTCCACCCCTCCACCCGGGCACAGAGAGGGCTGCCAAGCCTACCCTTTATTCTGTGATGAATGAAATATGGTCTTCAGGTTATGTACATTAACTTCAAAATAAATTAATATCCCATTTGCCTTTGTTGTTGTATCACCTGGAATTTAGGCTGCGGTGGTTGAGTCTCCAGAACCCCTCTCAGACAACTTCTCCTCCCTTAGGGAGTCCCCCGTCCCCACCGGTTTTCCTCTCCCGAAAGCTGCCTGTAGTTCAAAGCCCAGCAGGACCCAGGCGGTGGTCCCCTGAGACCCACATCTATCCCATCACCTGCATGTATTGAACACTTGTCTCTTCCAGTAGACCAGGAGCTCTTGGGATGGGTGGGGGTGGTGGGGGATTAAGCTCAGTCCAGTGCAGCATGGTAGATGGATGAATGGCCGGAATATGGGGTGCCTCAAATATATGGGGTGCCTCAAATCAAGCATTCAATGGGGATACTCAGCAAATTCTTTAGCCCCTTGGGTCCCTCCCTGAGCTGGGCTCTAGGGATCCTGGCCCCAAGGTGGTTGTCCCTGCTGGGGTACAACTGTTCCGGGCGGGTGCTCCATTCTGTCAGCCAGCTACTGCCGCCTGCGGAAGGAAAGACGCCCGGGTGAGGGGTCTATGTGGCCGGGGTACCACCAGGAGCTGGCCGGCCCCTCAGTGGACACACACCCGCTCTCAGAGCTTTAGTTTCCCCCATCTGTACAGCCGAGGCTGAGAGCACTGACCTCGCGGGCGGGGGAAGTCGCTTTGTCAATCCCGGAAGGGGTGGGGGGCGTGGATTCCTCCAGACGAGTGGGGGGGTGTGACCTCTCTCGGGGAGGACTGGCTGTGGGGCCCCCCGGGGTCCCCGCCCCTCCGCAGCCCCGCCCCCAATCGCCGCGAGCCCGGGGCTCGGCCGGCTTCGGCCGCGGTCGGCGCGGCTCGGCTCGGCGTCACCGTGGCAACAGCGGCTTAGGGGGCGGGGGCGACGTGGCGGGCGGGCGGGCCGGGCGGGCTGGGCTGGGCCGCGCTGCGCGGGCCGGGCCGTCGGCGCTCTGGCGGGCGGGCGGCGCGGGCCGCGAGCTGCTGGGGCCGAGCCCGAGCCCGGCCCGCCCTCGGCCGCGCGGCCGCCCAGCGAGGGTGCGGGTCCCGCGCGGGTCCCGTCCCGCCGCCGCCGCGCTAACCCCGCCTCCCCTTCCCCCTCTTGTCGCCCCGCGCGCAGGGCTTTCTCAGCCGCCGCCTCAAGGGCTCCATCAAGCGCACCAAGAGCCAGCCCAAGCTGGACCGCAACCACAGCTTCCGCCACATCCTGCCGGGGTTCCGGAGCGCCGCCGCTGCCGCCGCCACCTCCGCCGCCGCGGACAATGAGAGGTGAGCCCGCCGCCGCCGCCGTCGCCCCGGGATGCATCCCCGAGGGCGCGGGGACAAAGCGAGAGCCCGTGCTGGGGCGCGCTGCTCGGCAGAGGGGACCCCACGCCGTCGTCCGGGAACTTGTGGGGCCACCTCGGACTCGGGGACACGAGGGAGGACCCTTTCTGTCCCCCCAGAGTGAGGTGAGGAGAGGATGCCCGAGGCGAGGTCGGGCGGGAAGTGCCCTCGCCGAGAAGTCCTGCCTCGCCTTTCTGGCCGAGGTGGGCATTGTTTCCCGGGTCGTGCAGTGCCGGGAGCCGGGGACGGAAGTGGCACCTCCACCCGCAGTATCCATCCCCCGTCTCGGGAGCACCTGGGTATCCGATACAAAAGGCATTTGCGGCTGGGTTTTGCGGAGACCTGGCAGCGCCCAGCGTGGTGAGGGAAAGGGCGAACATCTGGAGGGGAGGAGCAGGGGGCTGGGCCGCTTCGGGGGGCACATCTGCTCTAAGTAGGGCGCGTGCTCCGCTGGGGGCTGGGGTGAGCAGAGCGGGCAGTACCCAGGCCCAGAGCTCAGGGGCATAGGCTGAGGTTGGGGAAGAAGGGCCTCGTCCTTTCCAGTCTGGGTAGCTGCTTCCCTCACCTCTCCACTCCCAGGGGTGTCTCTGGCTCCCTCTTTTCTTCTCCTGGGCAAGCCGGGAGCAGGTGTGGAAATTCCAGGGGGAGGTGGCTTGTGGGGCAGAGGAGAGCGAGGAGGTGGTTCAGCCTGCCCGGAGTCTCCAGCAACAGAGCAGGCTTCAGCTCGCAAGGACAAGCCATCCTGTCCGCGTGGGGGCACTGGGCAGACAGCCTCTCTGGGCCCAGGTCCTCCTCCGTGAGTGGTGCCAGCCACAGGCACCTTTCCACTTAGGCACAGGCACAGGGATGGATTCCGGTGCCAGTTAGAACGTGTCCCTGCCCAGCCAGTGGAGGTGAAAGAACAGGCAGGCACCAAGGAGCCTTTCAGAATTCAGCCCCCACATCTCAGGCCATTGGCATTTGCCTTCATAGGGCTGTGTCCATGTGTATGATTGGCAAGTTGGCATTCCCTGTAGGGGTGACTACCTAGTATGAAAATGTCTCACCTCTCCCCCTTGGTTCCAGCAGGCAGAGGAGTACAAGTTGTAGCCCAACTCCTGCCCAAGGTTGAGTGACTGTTTAACTGACCCATAGCATCTTCCAGAGAGTACCACTCCTGTCTCCCAGCAGAATCACTAGACCTTTAATTTCCATCAGCCTAGAGCTGCTTTCCAGTGCATCCCCACCAATGCCTGCAGCCGGCATCCTGCCCTAGTTGCCAAGCCTCACCCAAGGCAGGACCCTCAGCCTTTCTCTGATGGCCATGGTGCCCCAGGGGACCAGGCGTGCCCTGGCAGGAAGATGCAGCCAGGCCAGAGCTCAGCGCTGGGTGCAGCCACTACGTCTTTGAAAATCTTGCTTCCCATCTTTGTTATTGTCTGGGAGGCAGGCCACCCGCTTTGCTGCCTTTCTCCCTCCGCCCAACCGGCCCCTGCCTCCGGCTCTCTTCCTCAGGAACATGCCCTTCTCAGCGCTTTCCCTGGCAGGGGTCAGGACCCTCTGCACCCGCATGCGGGGGCTTGTGTACGTACCGTGTTTTGTGTGCATGTGGTGGTTGTCCGGGGATTAAGAGAGACAGCAGGCAGGCCGGCCTCTGAGTGTGCCTGCCTTCCTGGGAGCAGGCGGCGTGCATGTCATGTTTACCTCCCTCCGGCAGGAAGCCTGCATTGAGAAGCCGGCAACCCTGGCCAGAGGTCGGGGGATGGCCAAGATGACCTCGTGCAGGTCCTGATCAGCTTGGCCTCAGGTTGGCCTTGTCACATGCTGAAGGGGTGCAGAGTGGGGGTTGGGAGTGAAACTACAAGCCCATTTCTGGGAACGGTGGTAAACGGTAGCGGTTGGAGCAGAATGCCACTGGCAGTGGTATGGAATTGTCTTATTAATTTTCTATAAACAAAATCTGGCTTGGTGGCTTCTCTGGCACAGGAAGGGAGCCTAGATTTGCCATGGACAGGCAGAGATTGGGTTTGAAATCCCTCTACCCAGCCATGGAACTGAAATATGCTTTACTAGGACTGGAGTCTCCGGCTTTGCTGCTTTGCTTAGGAATGGATTTGTTGGCTGCTGCTGGGATGGATGGGCAGGTATTTCTCTAGGGCAGTCCATGTAGTCATCTTATTTGGAGTTGAGTGAGTAAAACCGACTGTGGTGACCGCTTTACCCACACCCCAAGCTCATGGTCAAACCTGGGTGAGTGGAGAGGTGCTTCCCCCTCCTCTGATGGGGTGTGGTTGTGCTGTTGAAGGCTGGGAGGGCAGAATGGGCTGCTCTTGGTTCGGCTCAGCAGCAGCGAGGAGAGGTTGAATCCTGGCCCCACGTGACCCCCCTGCCCCCTCATGGCTGCCATGCCTCTGGCTGGGGAGGGAGTAAGTGCAGAGACACCAGCCTCAGTGAGTGGATGGGGACAGGGATGGGAAGGCGGTGGGGGCTTCTGGGTGTTGAGTGGGAGCCCTGGTTCCCTTGGCCTTCCCATGTAGATGAACAGCACGGAGCGCTCCGGGCGACCACTTGAGTTCTGATTTTGGATTAATGTGTGTGTTTTATATGGCTCTTGAAGAGGCTTTGTTGCATGCTGTCTGCATGCTCTGCAAACTGCTGTGTTGGGGAGGTTATTTTTGTGCTGGAATTCTCTCATGTGGAGGTTGGAAGCCAGTTTGTTCTGTGCTGGGATCTTTCGACTCCCTGGAAAGGAGTCTGCCTCAGGTGTGGGGACGTTGCACCTGGCTGGTTGTAAGGCTACGGTCAAGCCTGTCAGGGCTTGCTGGGCACACTGGGCTCTGGGGGCCAAGGGGTATGGGACAGGTTTGAGATTTTGTACTTATTTTTTTGAAAATGGCCTTGGGGGAGATTCTCAGCTGGTCTCCACAATCCGTGGTCCCCTCAGACACTTATTTCTTCTTTGGAGGCTTTGTCAATAAGCACCAAGGACAGGCAATCATTTCTCCTGGATAACAGAAATGAATGCTGCTCAGAGTGCTTTCCAGGTGAAAGGTGTGCTGGCAAAAGCATTTTCGTTCTGCAGGCTGGAAATGTTGCTGCTTCATTTACAGGGCTGTTTTAATGTTGGTGAAGGTGATATAGGATGTGGTGGTTTTGCCTTCCCAGAGGATAATTTCCAAGTCATTCATTTCTTTATTAATGTTCCTGAGGAGCTGGGAGGGTCAGCTGGCAACATTATGCTTTTCTCATCCCTTTTCTCTCGTGATACTGTTTTCTGGGTACTCTGGCCCTCCACGTGTGCTGGGCACATGCCCTCTCTGGTTCTGTACCTGTCTCTAATGATCCCAGTAGTTACTCAAAGCCAGCTGTACCCTTTCCCATTCATCCCAGTTGGCCTGGTGCAGAGCTTAGCTTCTAAGTGTGAGCAGCCCAGGTGCAGGCAGGCAAGGCTGATAGGTGCAGAATTGGTGATCGATTACCCCTTCCAGGGAGTGTGCGTGTGTTGTCTGGAACTCCCACACCTGAAAGTTACTAATGGTGGGATTTTGGGTGATGTAGGACTAGAGAGGGAGGTACTTGGAAGTTGGAGGTGGGGACCTCCAGGGACCCTCAACTGTCTCTGAGTAGGCAGGAGTCAATTCTGCCCTTTGGGGTGAGGCAGTCCCTGGAGGAAGGAGAGAGAGGAAGCTTGATGAGGAACTGGGGAAATGGAGGAGAGGTCTGCTTTCTTGCTTCAGTTGCTGGCAGTGGGTTACAGGAGGGGCTGGACACCCAGGCCTGGTGTTTCTTGCCCTCGTTTTAGACAGGAAGGGCCTGTCCTTCTCTGTCTTTCTTTGGGACTCGTCTGTCAAGCATTGTGATGTCGAGATGATAGTGCAGTTTAGACATTGGCTGGGGTAACAGGAAGTATGTGATCTTTGGATTTGAAGCCAGGCATTCCTGGGGCAAGTCACTTAGCCTTTGTGAACCTCAGTTTGTACATCTGCAAAATGGGCATGATGCTAATAATGTTGGAGACATTAATATTAATACATTCAGCACGTGGTAATAGACAGTGTCTTGCACATTTCTTAAACGTTTCTAAAATTTTGTTAAATAAGTAATAATATGTGAAAGAGGCTAGATTAACGTGTTGTAGGTTTTCAGTAAGTGTTAGTTAATATTAGCAGGAATAAGTCACTTCATCTTTGTAAGCCTCAGTTTTCTCATCTACAATGTGGGAATAATACCAAACAATCATGCAGTGTCATTCTAAGGTTCAAGAGAGGTAATAGATGTTGCTGTGCCTAGTAAGATGAATTGAGTTATAAAGAGGATTATTATTACCTTGAACACATGAAGTAGTCAAGCCAAGTGACCCTTGTTCCTGCCTGAAAAAGCAACTCTCTCCTATATGTGTTTTAAAAGTCTATTTTAAAAGTTCATTCTTTCATCTTATGTTTGGACCATACTTGTTTTTAATCATTTAGACATTTAAGTTATGTCTAGTTTTTCTTCTTTAAAAATGATGCTGGGATTTAAATCTTAAATATTCATCTTTGTCTACTGTTTTAGTCTGTTTTGTGTTGCTATAACAGAAATACCTGAGACTGGGTAATTTATAAAGGAAAGAGGTTATTTGGCTTACGATTCTGGGACAGCTGCATCTGGCACTGGCCTCAGGCTGCTTCTACTCATGGCGGAAAGTGGCAGGCAGCCAGTCAGTATGAGCCGATCACATGGTGAGAGGAAGCAAGAGAGAGAGAGAGAAGGTGCCAGGGTCCTATATACAACAAGCTCTCGCAGGAACTAATAGAGCAAGAACTCACTCACTACCCCTCCTCCCCCAGGGAGAGCATTAATCCATTCAGGAGGGATCTGTCCCCATGACTCAATCAGTTTCCAACACTGCCACATTGGGGATCAAATTTCCACATGAGTTTTGGAGGGGACAACACTTCCAAACTCCATCATCTACATCTCTGATTTTTCCTGTAGGATACAGTTATAGAAATGAAACTACTAGGTCAAAGAATATGAACAGTTTGAGGTTTTTATAAATATGCCCCCCATTGAAAGCCTGTGATAATTTACACTCCCCTGGTGATTTTTGAGAGTGCTCACCTGTTTCTTCACACCTTTCAAAACATTGGATGTCATCATTAAGACTATTTTGGATAGTCATTTCTTTGTTATTTGCATTTATTTGCTTGTTAATGATTGAATATTGTTTTCTTGAGTTTAAGGGCCAGTGTTGCTGCTTTAGGGACACTTGTCTCTTCCTGTCCTCAAGCCTCTTACAGGATTTTTGGTTGCCCTGTTTGGCCTTCTCAGCTTCTAGAGGCCTCACGTAGGTGGATCTTCCGTGTTAAATCCTACATGTTAAATGTGCCTCTCTCTTCCAAGAGGTGTGACGGGGAGTTCATTAATTATCTGCAAAGAAGGCTCACCTGGCTTCCCCTCCCCTTCTTCCCCTCCTCTGCGTAAGGGAATCAGATTTAAATCTTAATCCGATAATTATCATAAGGAGGCCTTGTTTTTACACAGAACTTTGAGTGGTCTTTCTCCCCATAGGGTAGGTGGGCAGTGAAGGGGCTGTTAGATCCAGGGAAACTGAGGTACGCAGTCAAAAGCATGGAGTTTGAACTGACATGGAAACTACACTTTATAAGCAGTTCCCTTCTTGGCTATAGCATTATACTTGGAGCCATGGGCACCTTTGGGGGCAGGGTTGACCAGAGCCACATACACGAGCACATGATCCTGAGCTTTATGTCCAGAGAGGGAGGGGAAAGCCATAGAACACGACCTGAATGTATAGAAGAACCAATTTGTTTTTTGCTTTTCATTTTTATTGTCCTCCTTTTAGATCTGCAGCTCCCTCGTGTGTCTTCCAAAGATCCAAGCTGGGCAATATTTTTAGGAATGGTGGAAATTAGCCAGTGAGAATGTTATCAGCCCGAGGCTGGGGTTTCAAAGGCTGGAGAAGCCCTACCTTGTATGAGCACATGTGTGTCTGGGTACATGTTTTTGTATGTCTTGCCAAGTATGCACCTGTCCTCATGAAGGTGTGTGTATGTTATATGTAAATGTCTTTGTACATGTCTGTGCATTTTAAATGAATTAGTATATGTGAGGCACTTGGAGCAGTGCCTAGCACGCCATGTTGGGTTGGACCACATGAAATAGCTGTTCTTGTAGGTTTTGCAACAGGCAGTTGCGTATGGTTCAATCTAATAAATGCTCAATAGGTGTTGACTACCATTTTATTGTGTGTTTTCTCCTTGTATGTTTATCTACCAGAGAGAGAGAGAGAGAGAGTGTGTGCGTGTGTGTGTGTGTGTGTGTGTGTGTGTGTGTGTTTACACATACCCAGTTGTGCTTGTATAACCTATAGTGTGTTTAGTTTGAGCACTCACATATGCATACTTATGTGCGTGTATGCAGTTTCTGTCTGGGTTTGCTGGCTGGTTTTGTGAACAGACTGTCCGCCTTCTTGGGAGAACTTCCTGGACAGCAGCCCTCTGACTCCCCTCACCTTCAGGTACCAGGTCTGAGGGTTGCCCTGGGACCTCTTCTGTTTTCCCTAGGTAGCCCTGCCTATTTCCAGACCACGTGTCTGAGGATATGCAAATCAATTCTCTAATGGAATTCCTTAGCAAAATATTACTTGGACCAGAAAGTTAATTACCAGGCTCTAATTAATGGCTATTTTAGAAGGCCACAGAAGAAAACTGGAGGAGATGATAGGGAAACAGAAAAGGCCAGAAGGAAAAACATCCAGCTCTCCTGGCCAGCTTGGTGACTCCCTCCCAGGGTGGCAGGGCGTTCTTAGCTTCTCCTCTGCCCTGAGCTGCCATCCCACTCCTCCGTGGTGACTGGAAAGCACCCCTTGCATGAAGCGCCTCTGGTGGTCTAGTCTCTGGCTGTCAGCATCCATCTGTGAGGAGCGGCCTGGACAGCAGCCAGCCTGGGGGTGGGTGTGTGCTAGATGTGGGTGGCAAGCCTGGACAGAGGTGAGGCTGTACTGGCCTCAGAGCAGCTGGTGACATGCTCAGGGCCTGGGTTAGGGGAAGGACAGTCGTTTGCCACTCTCCCTTGGAACTAACCCTTTTCCTATCCCTCCAGGGGCCTTTGCTATGGGGTTGGGGGGGTGGGGATTCTCTCCCCTCCCCACCATCAAGAGCCTGGGAGCCTGAGGCAGTTTCCCACAGGGGCCCCACCCCCTCCTCTCTGCTCCTGCAGTGCTCAGTGTGGGGTTGCCTGTGGCCTGGGTGTGAATTGAGACCTTGCTTGCACACCCCTTTTTTGGGCTCTTTGTCAGACCCTGCTGTCTATTCTGTGACTATGGGCAAGCCACGGTTGCTGTCTGCTCCCCTTTCCGCATCCATTAGGAGAGAGTGGTCATGCCTGCCCGCTGACCTCACAGGACAGGCTGGAAGCTCAGGGGAGATTATTGTGGTGGAAATGGCATGGAAGTTTCTCCTCCCAGCTGGGACGTGCCTGTGTCACCATCCCCTCCCGAGGTAGAAGGCATCTCTGGCCTCTGTGGGCATGTGGCTGCCCACCCTTGTGTATATAGGCTGCACCATGTGCCTCCTGGCCATGCACACATAAGAACCTTCCTTGGCATTTGGATAGCAAGTCCTTGTGGAAGCCACCAGTTGTGCACCAGATGTCCCTTGTGCCAGGTGGGTGGTGGGGTGGGAACCCAGGGAAGGATGTGGAAAGAGGATCCATCCCCACCTCGAAGGGTCCCTGGCACCCTGCCTGGGAATTCCCTGGGCATTCCTGGGGGAGGGTAAGAGGTGACTCCAAGGCTGGAGGTCAAGCCTGTTCCCAGGGGCATGGCAGAAATAGGACCTCCCCTCCTGTCCCACCTCTGCTCTCTCAGGAGGCCTGCCTGCTCCTGCTCCCTGGGCTTGTCCCCTCAGCTGATGATAGTGTCTGGGTGGTAGGCTGGTGGAGGCACTAACAGCACTTTGTGCCCTCCACAGAGGGTTTGGCAGTGAATAACTGAATATGCTTAAGTTTTCTAAGAGGGATGGACCAGTGAGCAACCTCAAGGCCCTGCTCCTTAGAGGTTCCCCCAAAGGCAGCTGAGTAGGTGCCACCTCCACCCTTCTGCTGCCCCTCCCACTGCCCCTATACCTTGACTGCTAGGACCAGGCTGGGGCAGAGAGAGTGCAGGAACTTGGCTTCTGGGCCTGGCTTTACTGCACCTGGCTTTACCACTAACTTAGTGTTAGAAAAGCCACTGGAGCTCTCTGAGTTCAGCTTCCCCATCTCCCAGGTGGTGCTAATGGTTGGCATTTCCCTGCATCACGTGCTCTGTGGGGGGAGTTAGTACTTGGCACAGTGACCCCCCCACTTCTCTTTTCCAGTGGGCAGTCCCCACTGGGGAGCTGAGGGGTCCTCCTCCAGCCCCTGTCCCAGCTGGTTCTGGCCACCCCCTAGTTAACCCCTGGACCATCCCCCTTTGCCTGTCACCCTGACCTTTCTCCAACAAGCAGGGCCCTTGTCTGCAGGCCCAGCCTGATGGTAAAAGAGCACATTGGGCAGAGATATAGATGACACCAGGGTGGCAGGGGCCCTAATTTGATGTGACGTTGTAGTGGGGAGTTTTCATACCGAGGACAGTGAATTAGTGTAGTGTCTTCCTGTGCCCACTGATGGAGGGGAAGTTAATTTCATGCTCTGTCTTTTTGACATTCATAATCAGAGCATTGTATTGCATTTGCAGTTAGCACGTGAAGGATGTGTGAGCCTCAACAATTATTGTTTCTGGCTGGGGAGGAGATTGATTAATAGATTGTTCCCATCCTCACCTCCTCCGCTCCTTATTCCCCTTTGTGCTTTCTTTTCTCTCTTTCCAACTTCCCCAGATTTCATCAGGAAACTCAGCCCCAGGATTGGCTGTGACTAAAGCCCCACTCTAGTTTTAGAAGCCCAGGGCAGGGGAGGACCCTTAGGAGGTGGAATTGCCAGGGACACCTAATATAATGCAGATTCTTGGTCCCCACCCCAGATCTTCTGAATTAGACTCTCTGGGTGGGGTAATTGTGTTTCCCCAAAGTGTGAGAACCATTGCCCAAAGTTAGCCCCCTTTGCAGAGGGGCAGGACTCATGCCCCAGATGTGTGCCAGTGACTGGCCACAGCATTCCCCATTTCACAGATGTAGGAGCTGAAACCCAGTGTGTGAATTGCACAGAGGCACACACTGCGGGACACCCCGTGCCCAGGCAGTCCATTCCCTGGCTCATTCCTGCATTGCATCATTAGTATGCTGTGCCTTTTCTTTTTAAGGTGTGATGCCTTTTGAAATAAACCCTCCCGCTCCTCAGAGGAGTATCAGTAGCCCTCTCTTGTGCGTGCACCAGGCTCCCATTATAAAAAGCCCTGGGTCTCCTGAGGGTGCTTGGAGCAGTTAGGCATTTACGACTGTGATCTGCATTTTACAGGTGTGGTGGGTGAGGCTCAGAGAAGTGAAGGGGCAGAACTGGAGTTGGAACTTGTCTCCTAACTCCAGGTCCAGTGCTCAGCCTGCCTGTGCCACCATGGCCCACTCCTCTTACCATCTCCCTGGTTACAGGTAGGGAAATGGAGGTTCAGAGAAGTGTAGTCGCTTATAAGCGCATGGCAGTAGTGCAACTCAAGCCCGGGTCCACTGAGTGAAAGCCCATAGGACAGGACTAGCCAATATTTCAGGGTTGGACCAGATGCCCTTGGCTTCTGCCTGGGAGCGGAGGTCTTTCAGCACAGCTTGGAGTGTCACAGCTCAGGAATGAGAGTGTCTGTCCGTGAAGACACCAGGCCAGGCAGGGTGGGCTGCTCTCAACTGAGGAGGACAGGCACCTGCTAGGGTCGTGGGGAAAGAATGAGTGTGGTAGGGGTGGGGGATCTGGGTCTATGAGGTATGGAGCTGGAATTTGAACCCACAGCTGCCTTGCTCCAAGCCCCATCTGCTGCACTGCTCACTGCTGAGGAGGTTAACAGCAAGTGTGCCTGAATTGGTCTCCCAGAGCTGGTCCAAGGCCCAGCTCCACCAGCTGCTTCCCTGTGAGCCTCAGAATCCCTGTCTCAGTAAAGCAAAAACAAAACAGAAACTACTGTTTCATGGCCTGGGATTCCCAGAGGGAAGGAAAGCAGGCTGGTAGGGGCGGTGTGGGAAGTCCTTCCTGGGCTTCGGTTCACTGCACCCAGGTCAGGAAGCCCCTGGAGCTGTTGTGGAATGGAGCTATCATGGTGGGGTGGGACAAAAGTGGCTTTCATCTTACTCTTCGTGGCCAGCTTCTCCTGGTGCCAGGATAGCAGCATCACCCATGGCTCTCGAGAGGCCTCTCAGGATGAGTGAGGCTCTGCGCCTGGTGCTTTCTCTTGCATTTTCTCATTTCATGCTTAGCAGCACTCTGGAGGATAGGTGCTGTAACTATCCCCACTGTACAAATAGAGCACTGAGTGTCAGAGAGTCTGAGCAACTTGCCCGAGTCCTACAGCTCATAAGTGGCAGAGCTGGGATTCAAACCCAGGTGGCCTGGCTTTATAATAGAAAGCCCCCGCCATCAACTGATATTCTCCATCGTCTCTGCTCATGCACTCTGTTTCACATATCACATGTTCTGTCAATACTGACATAAGTAAACTTCCTACTGTTTATGAAGCGTCTGTGTCAGGCCTTATGTGTCATACAGACGTCTTCTGTGATCCTCTCGATACTCTCATTTTATCCTCCCCCATTTTACAGGTGAGGAAACTGACCTCAGAGGTAAAATCGCTTATCCTGGACTAGCCCCATGATGGATTTAGAATACAGATCTGTTTGGATCCCAAGCCAGAGGCCTCTCTAGTATACGAGCTGACATGACTGAGCACCTCCTGCGGGCCAGGCCCCATTCTCAGCACTTCACCCTCACAACAGCTCATGAGGTATGTGCTGCTGTTATTTCTGGAGAACAGCCGAGGAAACGTGAGGTGTGCAGCTGGGAATGGCAGAGCTAGTATTTAAACCCAAGCAGTCTGGCTCCCAAGTTTGTTCTCTCAACCACCGCACAGTACTGCCCTCTCCTTATTTTATACATGTGGAAATTGAGGTTCCGAAAGGTGGAAGTCCCTCGCTGTGAGGTGGACAGCAGGAGTGCACAGACAGGATTTGCACCCCAGCCTTTCGGGTGTTTTGCTGTCTCCCACATGAGAGAACATGGCAGCCACCAGGGGGCTTTGGGGAGTTCCCAAGAGCACCAAGGGTTCTGCAGGAGGCTATGTGGGTGGCAGTGGAGACGGACCTCAGGGTATGGGGTCCCCAGGATGTGACTGCCCGCTGCCTTTTGCAGCTTGTCAGTTATTCTTGAGTGGCTTTCTCTGTGGGCTCCCCCCCAGGGCTCTGGGCTCCCACATCTCTGTTCCTCACGACAGAGCTGATGAGCCGTGGCTGCGTTTGGATCTGCTGGTTTGTGATGTGGATGAGGTGGGGCTGGTGGAAGAGCAGGTCGTGGCTAGGCTAGCTGGCCTTCCACAGCACTTCCCTCCCTCCCAGGTCAGAATGCAGAGGTGACTGTCCTCACCGCCCAGGGGTGGGTTGAGGGGTGGGGGAGGGGTAGCAAGCCACGTGTGATGAGGGGCTAGGACTCCCTGGCAAGTCTTTGGATCTGTGGGAAGGTGAGTGAGTCTGGCGCTGAGACCTCCAGCCACCCAGGGCTTTACTGCAGCAGACTTGGTGAGGGGGTTGCTGACTGTGCTACAGGCCATGCTCCCTGGGTGACATAGCCCTCTGTGGACTGGATGTGGTATGGGGTGGGGGCAGTGTCATGGCCAGACGTTCTGCCAAGAGCCCCCATCTAGGCTGCCTAAGGTGGTCTTGTCTAGTTGCCTTAGGATCTTGAAGTCTGTCGTTTTGGTGATGGTGTCATGAGAATAGAAAACCTACTCCAAGGAGTTTCAGACAAGGGATTATGGAGCTGGCAAGGATCTTAGTGAGACTGATAGTCTCTCCAAACCAGGGGTACTCTTGAAAGGTCTTGTGCTCTTCTCTACCTCCCCCCAGTCATTGTCCAAAGTTCCTGTAGGAGTGTTTCCCAAACTGGGTTCCGCAGAACACCACATTCTTCCAGATGTGAATGAGTGTTGAGGGAATTCCGTAGTCTCAAACTGGTCAAGGAAGCAATCTGTCTAGAATTTCTAACTCAGTTCCAGAGGTTCCTAGAGGTGAGACTAGATGTTTTACTCCAAATGAATTGTGTGTTCAAATAAATTTTGCATTTTCACTCTAGGGTTATCATTTCTAATCTAGGAGGTTAAAGGCCCTGAGAGGTCCTGCAGTAAAGAAAACAGTTGCGCTTTGTTTAACACAGGGTTTCCTTCCCCCCCCTCACCTCAAGAGCAGCTCTTAGCATCTGTGGAGCAGCAGTGTTCTGTAGAACATTATTTGGTAAACATGAGTTTGCGATGATGTTACCTCTCCTCAGAAGCATATTTTTTAAGAGGAAACTTTGGAAGTATTCCCTGCCTTCCAGACCTACAGGAGTTGGCCTTGATTGATGGTGTTGCTGGCTCAGCAACAAGTAGTGGTGACGTTTTTTTGGATAAAGGTATCCCAGGACCTCAGAATTGTTTCTCAAAGCAGCTCCTGCTCTCATGTGTGTGGGATGGGGACTAGTCTGGGCCCAGGATGTGGGGGATTTATTCCCCTTTTTGTGGGCTGGGTGGCTCCCTTGTACCCAGCACCTTAGGCTATGGGCCTCCCTACCTCCCTCCCAACTCACTCCGCAGAAGGCAGGAGTCCGGCAGAGCCTGCCCACAGATTTGCATAATTGCACCATTCTCTGAATAATTAATAAAGCTCTGTCCTTGCTGGGAGCAAAGTCTGCACCATTATGGATGGGTTTGCCAAGGATGGGTTTGCCGGAGCTATTCCAGGGAAGCCAGTGGTTCCCGGACTCCTCTGCCTTTCCTGGCATGGAGCCCCCCAGAGAGAGGAGAGGGCACTGGGGTGGGCGGGAGGGGGCACTGTTGTGTCCACGTGGCTCCTGCAGTTTCAAAAGGGCAGGGTGGTAGTGCTTGCTGCTTCCTTCCAGGATCCACACATGGGGTCTCTAGCACACAGGTAGTTGGGATTCTGTATTCCCTCTGCTTTCTGTGGTCCCACAGACTCTTTTTCTCTGAAGTGTGATCAGCTATTTAGGGGATGCAGCCTCCTTTTCTGCTAGCTGGAAAGGGGCAATGCTCACCCAGAGGTTAATAGCAGTGAGCGTGAGTTTTCAGGCATGTTTCTGCTTCAGGGCCTTGTTTTTATTCAATCCCTCCAGGTTTCAGGGCTTGTAAAGGTCAAGGGTAGCCTGGTAGTGATCCTATTTGAGATTTTTAAGTCCCTTTTCATGATGTTTTATTGAAGTGTTCTTTCTGGAACATGATCTTGCTTTCCCATCATGCTAGAAGGGGGGTTTGAGAGGTGGGTCTGACCTTGACATGTAGTTGACATTGGGGAAAGGCCTACAGTTGCTGTAAGCCAGGGATGCTTTTTTTTTTTTATTCTTTTGGCGGCTGGCCAGTAAGGGGGTCCAAACTCTTGACCTTGGTATTATCAGCACCAGGCTCTAACCAAGTGAGCTAATGGTCCAGCCCCAGGAGTGCTCTTGAAAGGTCTTTCTCATCCCTACCTCCCCCAGTCATTGTCCAAAGCACTTATAGGAACATTTCTCAAACTGGGTTCCACAGAACACCATGTTCTTCTTGTAGATGTTAATGGGCACTTGGAATGAGGGAATTCCATAGTCCAGACAGATCAGGGAAGCATCCAGTGAACCAAAGTGAGTTTCTTCAGTGCATTTCTTGAAGGTTTTAATGTGCTGATGTGAGCTTCTTGAGTCTACAAGAGGAAATACAGGATGCTCTGCTTCGTATCCACACTGCCCGTCCAGAGTCTGTGCTTTTCCAGTGATGGGGAGCTCTTTCCACCTGCAGCAGCCCATGCCATTGCTGGACAGCGCCACCTTAGGGAAACTCCCCTTTGTTGAGCTTTCCTAGCCAATATTTCTGTGGCACTTTATCATTTACCACTTGGCTCTGACACCAGCTAGGGACATGGCAGGGCAGGGATTATTCCATTTTACAGATAAGGTAACTGAGGTCCAGAGAGGGTAATTATCTCACCCAGAGACACCTGGACCCATGTATTTAAACCCAGGTCTGCCAGTGGGACCTTCAGCTCTTTCCCCTTGGCCATCAAGAAACCGTTTGCTCCTTAAATACATGTCAGAATGTTGGCTGAGGTGGGGCCTTGGGGACCTGCTGCTCTTCCAGCCCCCTTCCCAGTTTGCTTGGAGTGAGTGTCTAGGGGTTGGAGGTGAGAGGTAAGCTAGAGCCTTGTTTTCCAGCTATAGGGCCTAGCTTTGAAGCCATACATAGAGATGGGCATAAAACTGCCAGATGCCTTGATTATCAAACCATTCCCGTGTCTCTTGCCCTTTTCCTTCTCTTGCCCCTTTTTTATAGGGTGGGGATGTTTGAGGTGCTCCAAGAGCTGGGTGGGCACTTGTCTTGAGCTGGTGGCGGTGGTGGTGTAGGGGGCAGAGGAGCAGGGAGAGGAGGGTCCAGTTGGCTTGTCTTTCTCCAGGCCTTTCCAAGAGTCACTGGCCAAGCCTGGGGGATGGCCAGGGTAACCTGGGGTGAGCCTGTTCATAGCATCTAGGCTTAGAGGCTTTACTGAGGCTGAGGCATGACTTCAGGACTTGGGTCAACTGTTTTATATCTCAGGAGTCTCCTTGGGTCATACCATACACCATGAAAGGGACAACATTGCCCCAGGTGGCACTTCTATCATGGTCCCACAGAGAACAAACCACACAGGAGCTCCCTGATGAACAGAATTCTGCTCTGCGTACACACAGACCTAGCTCTGGATCTGACTCCCTAACTTCCTGTGTGATCTGGGATAAGTCACCTGATCTCTGAACCTCTGTTTCCTAATCTTTAAAATGGGCATAATCACAGTGATTTCCTCCTATGTTGCTGAGGTTTACATGGGTCCTCTGTGTCATGTAACAATTTAATACTGCCATTCTCTTATCACACACACATACTCACATTCGCACACATCATGCTTCTGGGCTTCTGTTTGAGACCCCAGAATCCTGTCAGCAGATTCAGCTCAGCCCTCCCAGGGTCCACCCCATCATTTAGCAAGAGATGGCCCCAGACAGGCATGAAATGATGTTTGTGTTGACATTTTTCCCACTTAGAAAATCAATATTGTGTGGTCTGCCTAATTGCTCTGTTGCTGCTAAATGAGTCATTATGGAGGGAAAATAGAAAATGCATTGTGAGATTAATGGGAGAAAATAGTTGGCAAATGACTTTGGTTTGCTTCCGAAACTCTGAGAAAGTGTTACTATAAGAAATCTGGAGAGCCAGGCAAGGCCGAATCCCAGGCAGCAGGAGACAGGCAGCTCTTGGCGCTGTGGGCTCCAGAGGTGCTGGACGGTCTGGGAGAACCCTTTTAGGGTGGGGCACCATTTTGAATACTATAGGGACTGGATTCAGGAGCTATTGAGTGGTCAAGTCAGGAGCCAGCGATGGGACAGGAGCTCTGCTGGCCTGGTCCTGAGGGCAAGGTATATTGTTCAGTTATAGTCAGGCATGGGGCTAGGCTGCGGGGATGCTATGGTGAGTAGCCTGGTGGAAGGAACAGGCTGGAATGAAAGTGTCCTGTGAGTAAGTGTGTGATTGCAGTAGAGACATGTGTCCTGAAGGCAATGAGAGCCCAGATCTGGAGAGTTTGATCTGGTGGGGGTGGTGGGGTTGGCTTCCCCGAGTCAGCTGAGCTCTCAGGGAAGAGCCTTCTGGGTGGGTGGAAGAACTTGTGCACACCCAGTGGGTCTCAGTAGCGAGGGGCTGAAAAGAGGAGCTGTGTAGCCCTAACCCTCAGGCAATCCTAAGAAATGGAGACTTCCCATTTTACAAGTGAAGAAACCAAGGCTGAGGATAGTTAAGATACTTGCCCAAAGTCAGATAACCCATAAATGGCAGAGTCCAGATTTGAACCTGGGCCTGTGTAACCCCAAGCCAAGGGGTATGCCCACCTGCTTCAGGGAGCTGAACTTGGACCTCACTTCTGCAGGGCAGGAGGCCACATGGTGGCTGCCTGAGAATCTTCTGAGCTGTAGGGGTTATAGGACTCCAGAAAGGGGTCCTCAACAGCCTAAACAGCCCTAAAGCTAGATCTCTCTGCCTTATTGCTTCCTCTGAATGGCAACATGATGTGTATAGTTTTCTGATGATCAAAATGTCAAGTCAGCTAATGACCCCTCTTTGAAAACACTCTGTAAATAACACACTTCTCTCCCCATGAAGTGGGTTGATTTATTCCTTGCTATTAATCCCAGCTGGACTGTTTTCAGGTGGAGCCTACCAGTTGCCTGCAGAGGTGGGGTGGAAGCATGGTCAACTGAAGGTGCTTGAGAACCCGTGGGCTCCCTGGGAATTTAGAAGAGGTGTCAGCAGATGGGTAGAGTTTAAGCATTGCCTGTGGGCACTAGGAAGGAGGCATTGGGGAGCATCAGAGGTCACCCCATCTTTTCTTGGTTTCTGGATATAGCTGAGCATCATAGTGTCATGGGAACCTGGTGAAAAAAATTCCAGAGCCTCACCCTGGGAGGGTCATATTCACAGGTCTAAGGTTGGCCCTGGAATCTGTATTCATGACAATCCCCAGCTAGTAGTTCTGGATTCTCCCCTCTTTGGGAGGGTCCCATGCCTCTGAGGGATGGTGGTGGTGGGGGGTGCTTTGATCTTCCTGGGCTATTCGGTTATAGGCTGCAGAGTAACCCAGAGGCTGGGTATACCACTGCCTGCTCCTAGCTCGTGGGGCCAGGCCTCACTGTGCTCCTAGGGACACTGGTAGGGCAGGGCCAGGTGGACAGCTGAGCCCCAGATGAGACAGGAACTCAGCCTGGGATACTTTGCTACTGCTGTTGGCTGGAAGCCTCGTTTCAGCCCAAAGTCAGGTCTGATTGGCTGTTCTCTGCCCCTTGGCAGATATAAACTGCAGCCCTCTCTGGCTAGAGGCTGTTTATGTGGGCTGATTGAAGGACTGTTTGTCCTGCTCAGATTCCATTTCCAAAAGAATTCTGTATAGTTCTTCAAATAAATAGCAGGACATCTCCTGTGAGATTCCAGGCAGGTCTGAGACTGGCCCTGAGGGCATAGAGGGGATCCAGCCCTGTCCCAGCACCCCCACCCTGTGTCCTGCCAGAGAGAGACACCAATGGCCTCTTGAAGGTGGTGCCCAGAGGTCTGCTTTCTGCTCTTGCCCCTACCCCCCAGAGCCAGACCCCTCCCCAGAGAGAAAGCCAGGCAGGCAGGACCCACTCAGGTGGTGTTTCAGAATCACCGTAGCAGCTCTGACTCTGGGTACCAAATCCAGGTCTCCTCAAGGGCAGTTCCTGTCCCTCCTGGTGACAGACTGAGGCCAGCCTGAGCTTGGGTGGATGTTGAAGTGGGAGGTGCCAAGTCAAGGCTTGTCCCACACACCTTTCTTCCCCCTGGCCCTCAGATGGACTCGAGAGTCTTACATCCCTCAATTTCTGCCCCAGCTTGGGTGCCGTGCTTGTTTTCATGGGTGCTCTATTGTTTGCAGGTAGATGATGGGCTGTCCTCTGAGTTTGGGTTTATGGCTCCCACCATGGTCTTCGGCCAGCCTGGGAAACCTGTTCCTCACCACGTTCCTGGGCCACTCAGTAGCAGGCGTGGTGACTCAGTACCCCGCGTTTCCAATCGGTCATCCCTGCTGTGTCTTTCTATCCCCTCTAAGTCAAGGCGGCCACTTGGCTGTTGTTGGGTTTTTGGTAGGTTTCTGTAGCCTCTAATGATTAGCAGTGGGTGGGAACTCTTGTCTCCTCTGCTCCCAGTGACTGCCGGGAAGAGCGTTTCAGTGAAGGCAAGTCTCCTGCAGCGCTCTGCCCTGCGCACACACGTAGCACGTATCAAGTCCCAGGGCCTCTTGCAAGCCTGGGGCAGCCCCTGCTGTGTCATCCTGCCCTCGGAGAAGCACCTTGCACCACAGCTTCACCCCCAGCCATACCATGGTGTTCTCATGGCAGGAACTACCAGCTTCCTCACTGGCACAGGTGCCACGGTCTTCTGTTAAGTGATGGGACTCTGTGTTAAACAGAATTCTACACCCTGAGTGGCTCCCAAGAGTTGGCCTGCTGAGCTAGCCTGAATCTTAGGGCAGATACAGACAGGATGGTGGTGCCCATGTAGTCTTTTTAACCAGCCAGTTTGAAGCTGCTCATCACAGTAGTGGAAACATTTCTAAGCATGAGAGGAAACACTGCATCCTTTTTGTGCAGTTTTACAGAAAACTGGGCTTGCTGTAGCTACCCTGGCATGCAGATACCTTATCAGGGGGTCCTGCAAACCTGTCCCTGGGTAGATTCACTCCAGTTACACACATATGCTTATCATGCTGTTTGTAGTTTACCTTAATATGTTTCAGGATGGATAACATACTACTTAGCAATACCCTGGGCATTCTGGCTGGAACCTCCCTTGCCTGTCCCAGTGGGTTGCTTCTCCCTACCCCCAGTTCTTGCTGCTGTGTCTGACCCTGCCGGGTGGGTGGGAGGGAGTCCTCTCAGAGTCCTGCCTTCTTCCTGCCATTCTCCTTCTTTCCCTCTTCCCCTCCCCACTCCAGCCCTGGGTCTTCCTGCTGCTCCAGGTCTAGGCCCACACAAGATGAGCCTGGATTGTTGTAACTCCTGGCCCAGAAGCCCCAAGCCCCCCTCCCAGGCCCCTGACATTATGTGGTAAGGTTTTAGAAGGGCCAGGCACTCTGTGGGGAGGCCCTGGACGGTCGTGCTGGTGACCCAGAAGAGCGCAGTCCAGTCTAACGCACTGTGCCTGTAAAGGCAGACTCTCTGGGCCGCCCTGGCAACAGCTCTGTGCCAGCCTGTCGCGTGGCCGCTGACAGCCGCAGCTTCTGACTGGCTGCATCCTCCCTTCTCCCTCCGAGGTGTGTGCTCACTCGCTCATCAGTCAGCGTGGATTCCAGGCAGATGGTGCAGGGAGGAGCCCGGGCCGGGGTCCTTGTGCACGCCTGTCTGCTTGCACGCTCCCATGCGTGAGTGAGGTCACCCTTGAGGGCTTTCATCAACGAGCACTGATCTGGGTTGGGGGCCATGCACAATCTCTCTGCAGGGACAACAGAGCCCGATGAGCAGTTCTTAACAAGTCACTTGGGAATGACTCGTCCTTACCATGTCACCCCGCCAGCCTCCATGCCCCAGTCTCCCTGTTTACTTACACAGACACTGCAGGTGAATGCCTGGGTTCAGATCCCAGCTCCACCACCTGTTAGCTTTGTGACTTTAGGGAACTTATTTAACTCTGTAAAATGGGGGATAATAGCAGTTCCCATCTCATAAGGCTGTTGAGAGGAGTAAGTGGGACTTGCAGCCGAATGCTTAGCAGAGCACCTGGCAAACACCAAGTGCTCGAGAAGTTAGCCATCGTTATGCATGGACTTCCCTGTCTCATGTTGTATTCTGTCTCTGAAATGCCTCCTTCTCTTCCCCTTGCTATTCCCACTTTCAAATCCCAGCTCCTTCTGCTTAAAGCTGGCCCTGGCCCCCTCCCCCATCCCAGGCAGACTTCGAGATCTTCAGTTTGTTCCCTATTATGTTTTGTGCCTGTTTTCTGTGCTTCATGATAGGATCTGCTTCCCCTGGTAGCAAGCAGGGCTGCTTGAGAGCACTGGCTGGGGTCTCTTGAGCTGCTCTTGTCCTGCCTTCCCTGGTAGAACAAACCAAGAGACTGGCTCCTTTCCAGTCCTCCAGAACCTCCAAAATACAGCACGTGACTAAGCTCACTCTTAGAATGAGAAGAAGTCATAGAGATCCCATTACAGGAACAGAGGCTGAGAAGCTGAGGCCAAGAGTGAGGAAGGGAGATGCACGAGGAGTTGGAGACCCTCACCTCCTTCCTTGTGCACTTCTCTGTGGGGGGTAGGGAGAGGGGTGGGCAGGAGTTGGGCCAGCTCTCCAGAAATCAGGGAGGGCTTCACAGAAGAATAGACAAGAGTTGAGGCTTAAAAGAAGGATGAGCTCATCAGATGGTGAAGGGGGGGAGAAGGCGTTTAGGCAGAGGAAACCCTGTGAGCCAGTGCCTGTTGCTCAGAGGACTAAAACCTTCCTGACTTCTTGGGACATGAGACTGCTATGGGAGGTGGGAAGGGGCTGAGAGCATTGGGAGAGAGAGAAGTGGTTCAGAAGGCCGGGAGCAGCAGGGAAGAAGAGGCAAAGATGGAGGAGGTAAGCTGGGTGGGAGCTGGGCCCGGACACCTGGATGTGCTGTATTGGATTAGGTGGAGGATGGGCCCAAGGACGAGCATTCCCTCTGGAATGCCAGGTGCCTTCTTAGTACTCACAGCAACCTGAGAGGTAAGCTTGTTTTAGAAATGGGGAAACTAGGTTTGGTGACTTGACCATGGTCTCATGGGCCAGTGAGGGGCAGAGTCAGAATGTGAACCATGGGCAACGTGACTCTTAAGTCTCCTGGTGGCTGCCACCTGTTTGGAGGCAGGTGGCATCTCCTCTTGGGGGGTGGGGCCCAGTATTCTGCTCCCCAACCAGGTGTGGGGCCGACTAAGAGAGTGCCCATAAAAGGTGTGGCACAGGGTGTGGCCCATGAAGTGCCATGACATTGTTAGGTTGGTCACTGGCACACATGTCCAGGTGCACATGGCACAGACGTGTGTGCACAGAGCCACCTTCACTGAACTGGGTTGTTCACCAAGCCTGGTAACTCTTTAACTAGGCCTGTTGGGAAATTGGTAGGATGCCAGGCAGCCTACAGCTGCGCAGTCTCAACTCTGGCCTTTGCTTGCTGGCAGCCAAGAGGGCGGTCCCTTGTAAGACCTGGGTCCCTCACCCCCACCTTGGGGAGCCTAGGACCTCCCTCTGGGTCCCCTAGCACTCTGGTTCCTTCCTTCCTTCCTTGCAGTTCTCATGATATGACAGTTGTCTGTGAGCCCCATTGAAGGGCAAAACTCCCATGGACAGGGCCCAGGCCTCTGCCCTAGGGCTCTGGCACTTGGCACACAGCATGGCACAGTACAGGAGCTCAATAAATGTTTGTACCATGAATGATACATTGAGCACCTACTGCGTGCCAGGCACTCTGCCAGACCCTGGAATAATTAACTTTGGCATGGAACTTTATGATTCACAAAGCTCCTCTGGGTCCCTTTAGGAGGTTTATTGTCTCGGATCAGGTATTTATTTCCCCATTTTCCAAATGAGGAAACTGAAGCTCGGATAGAGGAGGCAAGTAGCTGGAGGTCACATTGTCAGTCAGGGCGGGGCAGAGCCAGGCCAAGCCAATCCTCCAAGCCACTGTCTGCTCCCTGGGCTGTGAGCACACTCTCGGGCTGACAGTTGTTTCTTTCCAACCACTGTGAGTGAGACATGGAGCTCCCCAGTTGGCAGGGAAGCCAGGCCAACAGAGAATTTGTATCCCGGGAAGCAGGGCTCCTGGGGGGGCTGCAGTAGGGACCTGGCTCTTCATCATTGTTCTACCCCAGCCCAAGCAGGGGCTTCCTCTGCCTCTGCAAAGGACCTGGTTGTCGGGGACAGTTGTCTGTGTTTGGGGTAAGTCAGAGGCAGGAGAACAAAGAGACCCTTCCTGCCAAGGCGACTCTGACCTTGAAAACCCTATGGGGTTTCCTTTACTCGAAAGAAAAAGGGAAGAGTTGGTTACCAGCTTCAAAGAGGGACAGGCTTCCTGCAGGCGGTCATCGAGGAAACCTTGGCTTTGTGAGTTCTTGTTGCCGAACTTCTCCTATTGGGTTTAACAAAAGTCCTGGGGATCACTGTCCATGGACTGGCCGGGAATCCTGCCACCTCTCTTAGAAGGTGGGGAGATGCTAGGATTACTGCTGTTACTTTGACTGGGCTCTGGAAGGCACAGCTTTTGAAGCAAAGATCAGATAATGATGGGAGAGATCTGCACACAGCCTGAAGGCTTACCCTAGCGTCCTGCTGCAGGGGTGCCCATCTGTGGGAGGGGACCCCAGGAGCGAACGGTGTTCCCCCGTCCCTGCTGGGGTCTTACAGGGAAGTGGTATAGCAATCAGGAAATCCTGGGCACAGTGAAGCATTGTGTATTTGTTCATTATTCCATAAAAAATAAGCAAGTCCCCACTGTGTGCCAGGCGCTGAATGTGATCCTGGGAGGAGGTTTGATGTGCTGTGGGTCCTGCCTTACATCCTTCCTGCTGTGACACAGGAACCCCTAGCTGAGGCAGTTCGAGCTGTAAAGACAGCTGTGGCAATGTGGAAAGTGCATGTTCTACTCAGGAGGGCAGTGGTCACTGCACCATAGCACTGGGCCTTTGGTGGCAGGACTTTGGATTTATAAGAGAAACCAGAAATGTAGTTTTTTAAATGACATTTTAAAATTTCACATCTTTAAGTGTTGGCATTTGATTCAAACCTTAAAAATGTCAAACACTGTGTGGGCTAAACAAAACATGAATGTTGACCAAATACAGCCCATACTCTTTAGTTAGAGACCTTTATCTTAAAGGTTGGATAAAACCCAGTTGGGCAGGGGGGAGTGTAGGCAAGGCCTTCCTGGTGAGGCAGCCACCTAGACAGAGGTGTGGTGGGGACTCTGCATGAGCATTTTCAGGCCAACCGCGGCACAGAACTGACAGGCTGCACCCGATTGTGGGAGCCTGCTCACCTTGTGGACGGGCTGGGCCTAGTTGGTGTGAAATGCTGCCCTGGAGGAGAAGATAGGCTGCAGACCTGACCTATGACTTGCCCTGAGAGCCTCCAGCTGTGTCCACCAGCTTAGTCAGGTGCTTCCGCCTGGCATTGTCACATGAACAAGAGGCTTTGGCCAGGCAAGAGCTCAGGGGAAAGGTCATAAGTGTTTAAGAGAAACCCCCAGGGACACATGGTATCCTGATCATCAGCAAAGGTGTAGTTTTACACAGCCAAGTCCACATCTGGGTGTCAGTGCATGCACAGGACCTCCCCCGCAGCCAGGCAGTTCTGTGCAGGAGTGCCTTCACAGGCACTTCTAAACCCTGGAAAGGGGCTCCTCCTGCCTTCCTCCCACCCTGCTCTCTCCTGCAGGGGTCCTGCATTTTTCAGAGGGTTTGAACTACTCTGGCCAAAGCCTGTCTGGGTGTCTTCCTGTTTAGGCCTGCAGCCGTAATTTTTCCCCTTTTCTCTCCTTCTGTGCCCTGTCTGCCACTCCTTCTCTAATTCACATTTCAGTTTCTTCCTAACAGATTACCTGCATAAATCATCCTTCAGATTGTCTGGAGAAACTTTCATTGGGCTCCTGGAAGGACCTCAGGCCAGAGACAGAAAGATGACTGAATTCCATGATGCCCCTCTGGTGGAGCAGACAGACATAGGGACAGCCAGCGGGGGTCCAATCCCAGTGTCTGCAAAGGCGAGCAAGGCAGCCAAGGAGGGAGGTGGCCAGGGAAGAGGCGAAGTGATTCTGCCATCCCCAAATGCCATGTTGTAGGAGACCGGGGGCTCCTGGCTGGTTTCCCAGCCCTGCCTCCTCCACCCTCTTGCCCTGTCCTCTCTGAGGGAGGCCCAGGCAGGCAGCACTGGCCTTCAGGAGCTCAGGGGTCATGGGAGGTACAGGAGCCAACACTTGCCAAATTCCTCTTCACGGCCCTCTCACTCACTTTGTTTTTCTTTACTTTTAAGTCTTCTTTTCCATATAAAGATAATTAAAAGTTTAAGCACAGAGCATCAAATTGCAGTCAGTGTAAAGCAAAAAGCGAAAGAACGTCTACACCACTTCCACCGTAGAACCTCCCACGCCACCAAACACCACTACGGGCTGTTGGGCGGGGGGCTTTTTCCTGTGGCTCAGAAAAAAATATGATCAATGTCTGTATGCTTGGAACATGTCACTCGGCTTATTCTTCTCCTTGGCCTATGGAGAGGGTAGGAGAAGGAGCCTGGCTATTCTGGCCCAGAACCCTTAGGTGGGGAGTGGTGTGTAGTCCTCCCTCCCAGCACACACACCCTCCAAGCCCCCCAGCTCTGAGGGTGGTGGCGACTATCCAGGCAGTCCATGATAGGGGAAGGAAGAGGGAATGTCATTTTCTAGCAGCTTCACATACACTCAGAGGCCACGGGCTGCTCCATACAGCCAGCAGAGAAAGAAGGAGGCAGGCAGGCTGGCTGTTCCAGGGTTTCTAGTATACACAGGACTCCCCAAGGGGCCCTCGGGATTGGGTTATTTCTTTTTTGAAAAAAGAAAGAAAGATGACCGGTAAGGGATCTTAACCTTTGACTTGGTGTTGTCAGCACCACGCTCTCCCAGTGAGCGAACCGGCCACCCCTATATGGGATCTGAACCCGTGGCCTTGGTGTTATCAGCACCATACTCTCCCGAATGAGCCACGGGCCAGCCCAGGATTGGGTTATTTCTGTTTTTGTTTACCTATGCCCGGCCCTGGGGACAGGGACAGGAACCAGCTGCAGTCCCAGCCTGGGGTGGGAGAGGCACCTGCACCCTGTTGAGACTCTACCTGTGGCTCTAACAGGGCTCTCTCTGGTGCTCAGAAGGGGGGCCATGCCAGGCCTTGGAACCTGGTCCTAAGGGAGTATTTTGAGGCTGGGGTGGCAGCCAGGCCCAGAGAGGAGTGTGGCCTGGGCTCAGGGAAGCACCTGGAGGAAGTGGGTCATAAGGTAGATTTGGAGGAGCTCTCCCTGCCGTGCTTTCATGTGATGGGCTCACAGCACCTCCCTCTCAGCAAGTGAGAAATTTGTGGATGGGAAAAAACTCTGCAGTCTGTGTGATGCAGGCACCTGGTGCTGTTGTTTCATTTGGCATGTGTAATGTTTTCCCCCATGTAGGGCCTGTGTGGACTAAGACACAGAGCTGGTGGAGGATTGGGCCCTGGGGCAGGAGGCTGGTTTCTGCTTAGGGTAGAGACCCAGGTTGGCTGGAGCACTGGTTAAGGGCACCTTGGCCCTGTCTGTCACTGACTGGGAGACCTTATACGAGGCATTTGGTCATCTGTAAAGTGGGGCAAGGAGCCCTACCCACCTCCCAGGGCTCTCGTGAGGGTCTGCCTGACAGTCTTTCAGCTTTGGGACCAGCAGATCCTAGACCAGGGTTGGAGTACTGAGGATGTTGATGGTATGAGGACAGTGGTAGGGACAATAGGAAGGAATGTTTATTGAGAGTTCACATTGCGCCAAGCACCTGACTGCTGTCTGTGCTGCCACCACTGTCACTGTCCTCTCCCACCTGAAGCCGACCCCTAGGCTGGTCTCCCCACTTCCACCCCTTTCAGTCCATTCTCTACCAGGGGCTGGGGCAGTCTTTGAAAAATACCCACCCCCAGGACTGCTCATCCTTCCTGACTCTTCTCCAGGCTCCTCCTGTGGCCCTTTCATGGCCAGCTCTTGCCTACCTTTTTCACTAGCCCCACTGCCTGCTCCAGCCCTGGTCTTTGTCCTTTTGTTCCCTCTTTCTGGAGCACTCTTTGTCCATATGCCCATGAGACTTGCTCCCTCGTTGCATTCAAGCATTCATCCCAACTGAGCTGCCACACATGCCTCCTTCCTGCCTCTAGCCTGGCTCCCATTCTGTGCTTCTTGCTGGCACTTGAGTTCACCTGATGAACTCAAACACCCAGTACATGTGTTTGTGTACTTCTCCCACACTAGACTGTAAGCCCTGTGAGAGTAGGACATTTGTGCCTGATTCCCTGATATGTCTCCAGCACCTAGACTGGGGCCCAACACAAGGTCAATGAATGAACAAGTAAACTTGTTTTGTTCCATCTTACCCCATGAGGTAGGCACATACCGTCTACACTTTACAGATGAGGAAACTAAGCTCAGAGAGATGGGTTGACCAGCCCAAGGTCACACAGCTGCAGCAGGACAGAGCCAGGACAGGAATAACAAAAGGAAGGAGCAGCTACTAGCCTAAGGGATCTGAACCTGGTCTCTGTGGCCCCAGAGCCCTGTCTTAGCCAGTAGACACCCCCACCTCCCAGGAGTCTAGTCAGGCCTGCCCTCCAGCAAGTGTAGGAGGAATGTGAGAGGCCAAAAAGGGTGATGGGATTTTACCCTGGAAACAGATGAGGGGTGGGGCCAAGAAAGAAGTGAGAAAAGAAACCATGTAGGCCTGAAAGCAGCAGGGGACCTCAGCAAGCGCCAGGCCTGGGAGCCCCTGCGAGATAGTCCCTGAGGAGAGCACCCCTGGGCACAGGCCACTCCCCAGGACCAGCTGTGGCGTCTGCCTCCAGGCTCCCTGTGCTGGCTCTGGCTCCTGGCACCATTTCTGTTTCCCAGAGGAGCTCAGGCCTGGCCCAGCTTCCCAGGGCTGAGAAACACACAATGAGAGAGAGAGAGAGAGAGAGAGAGAGAGTGTGTGTGTGTGTGCGCATGTGCGTGTGCGTGTGTGTGTGTCTCCAGCCTTGCTGTTTGTGTTGTCATCACATCTTCTTAATCATCCTATTTCTGGGAGCGATGACTTCATCTCCTGTGATTCTCGACACAGCCATTTGTCAGACGTCCATGGAAAGATCGGGTCTGGCACTGTCCATATTCCCTAATGAGCCAGGATGGGAGAGCCGGTTGGTGGGCTTTAGCCTGACCTGCCTCGGGGACTTATGTTCAGGTCCACCTCCAAGAGACTCCACTTCCAAGGGTCACCCTTAGATATGGCCTCAGTGATGTTGGGGAGCCCAGTGCAGCAAATACCAGCCAGCGTTTCCTGTGTGCCCCCTCTGTGCCTCCTCTGTGGAGGGGGCAGGTGCACCCCGTCTTGGCCCTCAAGGACTCCTGCTGGCTGGACAAGGAGGATGGATCAACAGACCCTACATTCGAGGGTCTATGGGTGGACAGAGAAGGGAGGGAGGACTCCACCGAGGCTCAAGGAAGGCTCCATGGAGTTGGTGCTTGGGCCACAGGATGAGGAGAGGAGGGGCAGGGCTTGCTTGCAGGCCAGGTACTGTGTTTCACTGGCCACCGTGGTTGTGTGTTGGGCCTGGGCAAGGGATATGGTGGAAGGTAGTGGGAAGGCAGGAGGGTGTGGACTTGATCCTGAAAGTAGCTGGGAAGGATTTTAGGAGGAGATGGACCTGGTCAGATCAGTGATGTTAGAAATAGCTCCTTGGCTGTGTGTGAGGGTGGGCATGGGAGGGTGTCGGGATTGGGGGGAGCTGGTGATTAAGGGCCCAGCCCTGAATTCCCCTTTGTCCTCAAAACGGAATGGTCTCATCCCCCTGCCACCTTCTCCATACTGCACTTCAGCAAGTGGTGCCAAGACCAGCTGAGCTCAGCAAACTGCCAGGAGCTCCATTTCCTACCCCTGGAATGCTGGTGACTGGGGAGGGGCAGTGGTGGGGAGTAGGAATATTGAGTGGTCTCTAAAAAATATTTTGCTGGGCCTAGGCAGCTCTGAAAGGCCAGTGTGCCTCAGTCTCAAGAGTACATCACATACTCCAGGTTAATTGACAGCTTTGCCTGGGGGCGGGGGGATGAGTTGAATGACCCTGGCAGGATATAGTGCTGTGAGAGGTAATGCATTGTGTCCTGCTCTTGGTCTGGACACTCATCTCCCCCCCCCCCCCCCCCCCCCCCGCCCATGGGCCCACCTTGACATAATAGTTCAGGCTCCTGAGTTGCACTGCCTGTGGTGAATCCCAGCTCCACCACTTCCCAGCTTGTGGCCTTGAGCAGGTTACTGTGTGAATTTGTTTTTCCTCTTTATAAAATGGAGCAAATAATTGTACCTACTTCCCAGGATATTTAGAGGATTAATGTGTTCTTAAAAACTGGGTGCTTCGCAGAGTGTGTACACATAGAGGCACCCCATGTGCCTTAGCGGTGGCAGTGGAGGTGCGGAGGGGTGACAGGAGCACCTGGAGGGAGGTCTGCTCTCTCCTTTGTCCCTGAACCACCACCCTCTTTTTTGGCACACCTTCCTTGTTCCAGCTGTACAGCATTGTCTTTTTTGGTAAGAAAACATTTCAGTTCAGCAAACGTTTCTTGAGCATCTTTTGTCTACTTGGGTCTGTGCTGGGCCCAAGAGGTATGGGGAAGCTCAAAGGACCGACCCAGGTGTTGAGGGGTGGGGGGGATTGTTGAATTGTTTTTAAAGATGTAAATATGCAAGAGCAGAAGTGCTGGGGTGTGAGGTCCTGGGTTTGAGGCCCGGCTCTTCTTTCTGCCGGGGGATCTTGGGCAAATTACAGGATCTCCCTGGCCTGTGTTTCTCCACCTCAAGACCCAGGCCGGTCTCCGAGGATGCCTCCCAGTTCTAAGACTCTGTGGTCGGGTTTAGATGAACGTACTCTGTGTGCTCATCAAGTAGGAAAGTCTGTGCTGAGTCCAGTTTCTGGGCACAGCCAGACAAGCAGACCCCAGAGGGAGGAGACTGACCTGAGCTGGAATCCAGTTCTCCTACACATTACTAGTTGTGCGACTTTGGGTAAATTACTTCTCAATCTCTCTGAGGCTGGTTTTTCTGAAATGTAAGACGGGCATCATGCTATACCTACCAGTGCTGGCTCATGGTGAGCTCACAGGTCATGTTAGTGCTACTGAGATACTCTTCTTCTATAATATGGGGCATGCTCCCTGCCAAGAACACATTCCCCCAGCCCCCGCCCCCAGTGTCAGAGGGGAGCCCATTAGTGGCGGTCTCCTGCCCTGCCAAAGAAAGAGCTTGGGGAGGCAGCTGGCCAAGGAGCCCTAGAACAGGCCTCACCAATGACTCCAGGTGCGGTGGGCGGGGGCTGGGATGGTTTAAAACCTCGCTGACTTGAATACGTACTGCTGTGGAATTCTATCTTGCTTTATGAAGAAAATGTTTGCTAATGAAATTAATATCGTAAACAAGATTTGGGGAGGGTGGGCAGCCAGGGGAAAGGGGTTATTTAAACACACTTCAAAGAATACCCTTCCCCAGCATCTAAGCAGCACCATTTGCATACATAATGATTGTGCTAATTATAGGTGGCCTCATCTGTTAACAAGTTGGCCTGGTTGTGTTACATTATCGTAATTACCTAGTCAGAATTCTCTGGCATGCTTTTTGCTACAGATAACAGCAGCAGTAATAATAATGCCTATCATTTTTTTGGTTCCTTGCTATGGGCCAGGCATCGTACCAGGCACTTGACAGTCATCATCTCATTTAATCTTCACAACAGCTCTGTGTCCCAAAGATTCTTATCTCCTGTGTACAGAAGATGAGATGGAGGGACAGAGAGGTTAGGTAACTTCCCTGGGCTCACACAGCCAAGAGGGGAATGCCAGCGCACACAGGCTTTTTCCACTCTGCTGCACTGCCTCTCTGGGGACACCTGCTCTCTCACCTCTTATCCCTAAGCTTTCTCTTTCTCGTTTGGTCCTCTCAGAAACCCTCATTTTACCAAAGAGGAAGCTGAGACCCAAAGAAGGAGTTAGGGACTGGGCAGGAGGTAAGCCCCTAACTACTGGGCAGAACTAGGCTCAGCATATCCACCTGCCTTCCTTCAGTAAGGCGGGGAGCAGCCTCTCCCTGTTCTTCCCTGAGGTCTTGAAGGAGTCTGGCCTTGAGGGGGAGGGTGTCCCTCACCTGTCCTGTTCCAGAAAGGCTGGGCCTGGCCTCTCAGCCAAAGGAAATTATAAGGCAGTCAACAGGTGGGAGGATACTAGCACGTCATAAATTGCTTTACATAGGCTGTCATTAAATTGGAGGTTGCACACCGGTGGCTCGTGGCCAGATGTAGCCACAGACAGGTTTCATTTGGTCTGACAGAATGGAAAAGTTTTATTGTTTTGTTTGTTTTTTTAAAATTGGCTACCAATGCTTAAACATCCCTAAAACATTCACCTGAAAATCTAGATTTCTGGTTTTTCTTGAAAAAACAGATATGGCGGCCTCGGGCCTAGAATCCTGTAGGGCAAAGAATTGCCCTCTCTAGTTCCCCGTGGACCCCTTTCCTCCCTGGAAGGCCCTGATCAGTGCCTCCTAGCAGCCCGGGGAGGTGTGGGGGTGTGGGGGTGTGGGGCTGTGGGGCTCCCACTCTCCAGATGAGGAGCCCAGCACCCAGAGGGGACTGACCCAGCCACTCCACAAAGCTGTGGGTGAGGCCAGGATGGAAACCTCCATCCTCATTGTCCACCCTGTTTGGTTTTCACACCACCTCACGGCCTCCCAGTCCTGTCTGACCCCCACTGGCCACCAGGGAAAGAAAGAAACCTTTCACGGGCCTAATGACTCAAAAATAACCAACAGTGAGCCCGGGAGTTGTTCCTGTCTCCCCCTCTCCTTTTCTACCCTTCCCGAGGCCAGAGGGGACATGGGAAACCTATTCATTTAAACTCAATTATTTTCTCGAAGGCAGAACAGAACTGAATTGGGTCAACGGCTATATTTGCTGTGCTCAGCTGTTTCCCCTGCAACACCATCACCCACCAGGTCTGCTGCTGGGCTCTGTGCCACCGAGCTCACCAATTATAACTCCATATCAGTGGCTTATTCCTTGGCAAGCCTGGCTTGGGAAAAGAGGAGCTGGTGAGTGAAACCTGTCACCTTCTGCTCATTCACCTGAGAGGCTGCAGGAGCCGGGTCCTTGGGCCAGTGTAAGTTCAGGGTCTGGAACCACGTGGTCACCACCTCCCGGGACCCAGGCTATAGTTATTAGGCATTTAATGCCCAACACCAGTCTGCAGGGGAGACTCCTCTCCCCTCAGCAGAGTTTCTACAGATGAAGAAACTAAGTCTCAGAGAAATGAAGTGCTTGTGGGAGAGGCAGGCCTGACTTGGAGCAAGCACCATGACCACTCTGCACTCCTGACTCCACTTCTGTGAATGAACACACCTCACAGGGCTGGGCTGTCCTCATGTAAATGTGATGTAGTGTGCCAGCAGCGTGCCCAGAGTTCACCCCTAGAAACATGAAGTGCACTGTGTACTGGACACAGTTTGGTGGGGGACACAGATCTCAGAATGAGGATGTGCTGGGACGCCCTTCTCTCCATGAAACCTTTCCCGAGTACCTGCTCCTTTGGGACTTTGGAGATGTTCCTGCAGTCTTTATAGGTCCTCTGTTGGGCCAGGCCCTGCTCTGGTACTCTTGTAGCCTCCTCCAGGCCCACAGCCTGTTATGTATTTTTCTGATTGGCCCTAATGTCTATGTGCCTTCCCCTCCCCCACTAAAGTGTCAGCTTCCTGAGGGCAGAGACCATGTGTCTCGTCCACCTGTCTGGATCCTGGTGTCACTCTCTAGTTGTGTGGCCTTGGACTGGTCGTTTACTGTTTTCTCATCTGTGAAATGGGGACAACAATCCCTCCCTCTGACACACATCATGGCGAGGAGATCAGACATAGCAGCACTGCGAGATGTCCACATGGAACAGACACTTGGGAGACATTCGGGGAAATAAAACTAGAGGCTGCCTCTCTACCCTCCTGAAGCAGGGATTGTCTAAGGGGAGTGGGAGCCTGGAAGGGGCTGTAAATGCCATCTTGTTGCAGAATTGCTGTCTAGCTGCATGGAGAAGTGGGGATGAAGTGGCAGCCTCTGGGCCTGCCTCCTCTCCTCCATCTTGCTGCAGAGAGCTGGGCCTTCCCCAAGCATGGGCTGCTCCTGTCTCACAGTTATCTCAGATTGCCCAGTGGTGGACTGGGGCAGGTTGGGACCTAGCCAGCAACTGCTGGCCTTAGGCACCCAGGGCACAGTGCCTGGCATTAGATCTCTTCTTTTGGCAGTCATGAGACCTAGGTGTAGAACAGGATCCCCCCCCCCTCCCCGTAACCCCCACAATATTGTCTCTGGTCCCAGGGTTGGTGAGTGGGTAAGAGGACAGTTCAGGGAGGTTTGAATTCCTTGACCTTTCAGGAAGCATGCATGTGAACTCAGGCATCAGGCCCGGGGGTAGACATGGTGTGGTGATGGCTAAGCCCCACTCTGGTAGGGGGTCAGGACTTGGGACTGGCCAGCAGGTGACCTACGCAGGAACACAGAAGATAGGCTTGGGTGGGAGCCCATTGAGTGGCACTGGAGTCGTGGGGGAACAGGGCTTAGGGATGAGGGGGACTGACCACAGCATATTGTACAATAGAAGCCAGCAGTCCGAGGCTCATATACTGTAACCATCCTCTCTCTCTTGCCTCGTGATAATATCCAGCCTCTGGCACACCATGCTGGGTGTTGCCTAGCACTTGGCACTCTGACAACCAAGAAAGAGAAATGCTGACCATGTCTCATTGCTTTTTTGAGTAAATTTACTATATATTTTTCAGAGGAGGTGTCACGTGGGTGGGAATTTACTCTACCTAAATACTTTGATGGAAACATTACAGTTCTGGAGCAAACATGTGTCCACATCACTGTGGGGGAAAAGTTCCAGAATTTTCTGCCAGCTGAAGTCATCACCACAAGACACTGGTTGGGGGCCTGGCAGACAGAGGTGATGCAACCAATCTGGTAGTGCAGAGGTAGCCAGGAGGCAGCCTAATGGAAGGGGGCGGGGGGTCTGAGCTGGGGGTATTGAGAGGTGGAGAGGACGAAGGGAGTTGGGAGGCCTGTGGGCTGACAATGTACATTAACCACCCACACAGCTCAGAACAAGATGAGTGGGGAGCTTGAGGGGCAGGAACAGAGCAGAGGGTCTGCAAAGGTGAGCACTGACTTGGACTAGAAAGCCAGGCTGGGACAAGATTGTCGAGGGGTCTGGAATCCCGGCTCCCACCAGAAACTAACTGTTTGACCTTGGACAGCTCTTCCAATCTCTTTGTGGTTCAGGTTCGTTTTTAGTAAAACATAGCTTGGTTACCCACAGCTTATGGCTCTTTGGAGGATTAAAGGAGATAATGTATGTAAAATACCTAGCACTGGGCCTGGCACATAGCAGGTGCCAGGACACATTTGTTGTTTGTTGATGATGAGAAAGCCACATAATCATAGATGTGCTCACATAAATTAACAGCTGGTGTGCACTGAGACTGTTTCCCAGAGCTGGCCCTCAATCTCATACCAAGTTTGCTTTCTCATGGTCAGCTGAGTACAGCGGGGGTCTCTTCAGAAGCCCGTGTCCATGAACAGCCAGGCCCTGGGCTGACTGTCCTCTGCAGTACTCCCTCTCCAGTTCTGTATCAGCTTCTGTCCTGCAGACTCATCCCGAAGCAGTGGGTGGGTTACAGTAGCACTTTTCCCTGGAAAGGGTCTCTGTCCTCTGCTTAGCCTTAGAAAGAAGAGAGCCATGGCCACAAGAAAGGTCTCCCCTCTCAGGATGTGAGCACCTCTCTCCCCAGGGGGATGTTCAGCATTCCCTTGGAGTATTTGTTGGCAGTTTGGGGCTGACTCTCTTGTCACGCCTGGAAATGGGAAGCTCTTTGAGGGAGGGGGGTTCTAGAGTCCCCCAGAGAGCCTAGACCAATTGGTGAGGACATCCTCAGATCTGAAAGAAAATAAGACATAAGGGCTCTGAGCTCCAGGGAGATGACTGACCTGAAGGATGTGTTTGTCCATGACACATTTATTGAATCCCCTGGCCGTGAGGAACCAGAGATGAATAGACCCCAAGGAGGGCCTGACAGAGCAGCCAGCAGTACCCAGAAGAAGAGTTAGGCTGGAAATTCAGGAAGAGAGAGTGAGAGATTGTGCACATCCCTGTACCTGGGGACACTGGAGAAGGCTTCCCCTAGGTGGGGACAATTGGGCTGGGTCTTAAAAGGTGAATGAAAATTAGAATTGGGGGCAGGAGGGGAGAACAATGGAAGCAAGGGTATGGGCATAAGGAAGGGAGGGCATTCATGGGGAAGAGTAGGAAAGAAAGCAGGGCCTGTGGCTGGTTGGGATTGGTATAAAGGTGAGGAGTGCATGGGGGGAAGGTGTAGGACCTACCGATCAGGAAGTCCCAGGGATCCAGGACCATGGGAGGTGCTAGAACCAGCAGTTACTGGATCGGGGCAGCCTCTGAAATTCCCCCACCTACGTGTGGCCAAGGATGGTCACTAAGTACTCTGTACTTTTATGTATTATTAAAGATGACTCTGAAAGGAATCTGCAAGAAGATTTGCAGACATCTGAGCTGAGGCCAGGAGAGTACAGAGAAAAGTGATTTATTCAAGGTCAGACAGCTGGTGAGTGTGGGAGCACAACTTCGGAGGCACATCTTCTAACACCCCCCCCCCCCATGCAGGCTCATTTCTTGTCAGCTTGTGACCCCCTCCTATGACAACTGCCATGCGGAGCAAGAGGCCCTGTCATAGGGGCCCTGTTTTGTTATAACAAGATATTAGAAATATGTGGATCAACCAGCAGGATGGTTTCCTGTCTGGGGGAAATCCAGGAAGGCTTCCAGGGGGAAGGGGTATTAGAATTAGGGAGGGAGACAAGAAAGGACAAGTAATAGGTGCCAGCAGTTTTCTGGAGTGAGGCACACCTGCTTTTAGATGTAGTTTGGTCCGCATGTGCAAGTGACTTAGCTTCTTTGGATTTGATTTCATCTGTAAAGTGGTCACAGTATCTGCCTTGCCTGTTTGTTGCCATGATCATAAAATCAGTGGCAGAGGCCTGGCTTGAAGCCTGCATCCTGGAGAAGGTGCTTAGAGGTGGCGCTCAGAAGATGTGCTCTGCCCTGTTGCTTTGGCTGCTGTAGACCAAAAGGGCTTCTCTGGCCCCAGGACCTCTCTGTGTTTACATTTTCACCTCTTTCTCCCCTGCTATTACATTTTCATAAGACACTGGATAAACAGAGATGAAAGCTCTGAGGGAAAACCTCGCCTCAGAAGGAAAGGAACCACTAAGTGCACCTCTGGCTAAGAGCCCTGTTGGGGGTTCTGGGAGAGCCCTCTGGGCTTTGGGGCTGTGAGCAGATGGGATGGTGTTGGCTCACCTCTGGTCAGGAGCTATGCCCAGAACACAGCTGAGCCAGTAGCTTAGGACCCAGAAGGGGATGAAGTGAGTCAGGGACCTTCCAGGTTTGGGGTGGCTACTGGGGCCACAGTAAACTTCACCAGTCCTCCAGCTGCCCCAGACTATATCGTGCCTACTTGCACACAGTAGATGCCTGATACAGTCTGGTGCTTAATAGGAGCTCAGTAGTTGTTTGCTGAGGCACTGGGGTAGGCTACAATTGCCATGGACTGAACTGGGGTCTGTGGTGCCTCAGGAATAGAGGCTGGAGCTGGTCAGGAGTGGCCTCTTGCAGGCCTCTGTTTATCCGAGGGATTCCACAAGTCCATCGCATCTGGAAGCTATGTAGCAGCACCCTCGGAGAGTCCTCGGTTTGATTGGCCCCGTCTGGCTGTTGGCTGTAAAGGAAGGAGGTATGATGTCCTGCACGTGGTAGAGGCTCAAGACATGGAAACCCTTGCTGTGGCTTCTCTAGGGTGAGAAAGGAGTGTGACCCCAGGCAAAAATGTCGGGTTGGCTGGGTGTGCACACCCTTTGCGTTTCAGTGAGGGCTGCGTGTGGCCGGTGGGGTGGCACTTGGGCTTGGGTGTCCGCTTGTCTCCTCCCTGTCTGCACTTAACCCCTCCCCCTTTGCCCTGCTGGAGCGGTGAAGCTTCCCTACAGAAGGGAAAACCACCCCGGAGCGGGCACTTAAACCCAGGACTGCTGCCTGAGAACCCAGTGTTCTTTCCAGTTGGGGGAAGGCTGTCTAATCCCAAATCGGGGTGGGGAATCCCTCCGCCCTTCTGCGTGGGCGACCATGGTAGGCAACCCCCTGGCCTTGCCTGTACCTCTGTTGGTGTTCGCTTTTTGAAATGTCTGCATGGAAGTGCGGGGGAGGATGGGTACTTGCCGTGGTGGGGCTCCTGGCTGAGCCGGTCTGAGCCCTACAAACCCCGGGCGGGGCCTCTGTGGGCGGCGGGGGCTGCCTGGACCTGGCCGCCCGCAAGTGAGTGGCTGTCAGGGCAGGTGGGAGAGGGGTTGCAAGGAGGAGGCCCCGGAGCGGAGCGCGGCGGCGCGTTGCTAGCAGAAAGTGCTTGCAGCTGTAGGCAGCTGGCGGCGCGCGGAATGTCCCCCCGCCACCGAGCCTGGGCAAGGAAGGGCCGGCCTTGGAGGGCTGCGGGCGGGGCCGGCCGCTTCCGGCCTGGGGAGCGTTTGGGGCGTGGCGCTGGCTGATGGAAGTCTGGAATGGTCTGGGAGGGGCGTTGGTGGGGAGAGGTCACGTTGGCAAGCCCTCGAGGCTTCTGGTTGCCCCCATTCTACTAAACACAGCTCTGGCTGGCCCATCTCAACCAGCTAGCAAAATGCATTCATTCATTCCGTTCCTCTGTCGAGTGCCTACTTTGTGCCAGGCACTGGTTCGAGGTGCGCAGGGCTTAGTGGGATGAACAGGCCCCTGTCTTCGTGGACCTGACATTCTCATGGTGGGGAAAAGGTGAGAAACAAACAAGATGACTTCAGGTCAGTTCTGTGAAGAAAAGAAAGCGGGGGGATAACTTAGGGGTGGGAGCGGGAATTGTCTTGTTAGCTGGAGTGGTCGGGGAAAGCACAGGACTTTGTATCTGAGACTAGAATGAGAAGAAACTTGCCTTGCCTAGAGCTGTGGAGGAGCCGAGGGAATGGCAGGTGCAAAGGTCTGAAGGCGGGACTCGGGCAGGATATGACCCTGGGCAGAGCCAGCATTTTAGGGGAGGAGCCTGGAAGGGACCTCTCAAGAAGAAGGCTCCTCCAGCTTTCTGGACCCAGAACGCTGTGCTGAGGCCGGCTCCCTGCCAGAGGTCCTGGGAGGAAGGCATGCTCCTTTTTGGAGGCGACTGTTTGATTTCTGGGAGGCTTTCTAGACTTCTTAGACCTGGAGGTTGTGCCATGTGGTTACCTGTAGGGAAGACTGTAATTTTCCACTTGTTCCCTTGAGGACCCGGAAATATGTAGATGTTGTCACTACTGTTTTTTTTTTAAGTCATCTTTGGAATCTCAACTTGGAAGACACAGATTCAGCGTGTGCCTTGCGGAAATGGGGAAGCCCTTCTGGGCTCACCTCTTAGATGCTGGCCCTGGCTGAGAGGCCCCCTAATCTGGCCAGGAGAGGTGCCTGGGCGTGCACTACCCTCGGGAATGGGCCTCTGTGGCCTCGGACTCCTCGGTAACAACCTCGGAAAGATTCTGGGCCGGGCAGGAGGGGCTCCTCTGTGGAGACCCGGCCATCCTCAGAAGCTAGATCTGGCTCTTGGGTCGCGGTTGCCCAGACCCAGGTCTGCAGAGAGGCCTGCTCTCCCACAGCAAAGGTGTGTGCGTGGCTGGGGGGGGGTGCACAAAAACTTCCTCCTGGTCAGGTGGGTCTTCAGCTGGGTGTGGAGCTGGCCAGGCTTCTGATGGGAGTGAGTCGGGGCTGGAGAGTGAGAGGATGTCTCCAAGGAGGCCTGCTTTTCCCCACCTCCCCCTCATATGACCCTCTGTTGGGGCAGCCTGTGGGTGCACTGGAATGGTCAGCCGGTTCACCCAGGCCCCTCCTCAGAGCACGCCCTGCTGGACCTGGGGGACCCCCTTGGGGCTTGGGAGGAACAGTGAAGGTGGGGGATGGGTTTGCTACGCTGGCTCTTCCTCCCTGAACCAAGCCCCTACCCTCCAGGGGTTTCAAGTCTTGGGGGTGGAGCGAGAGAAGAAGCCCGAGAGTGCAGCACAGAGGAGGTAGAAACGGGAGAGGGGTGCCTGGGGGCTGGCTGGGTGGAGAAGGTGGGCTGTCAGGAGGAGACCTTTACCTCAGGCTGTGGAGCCAGTGAGGGTCCTTGGGCAGGTGCACCATTAGCCTGGGGCTCCCACCTGGGTGAACATGAGGGCAAAGCTGCAGGTGCTCCAGCGCCCTTCTGCTCTGCCAGCTGCTGCCTTTCCCAGACAGATTTAATAATCCAAGTCTCTCTCTCCCACGGTTAGTATTGCATGAGAATCTTTAGTCCTAAAACTTTTATTGATCCAGACACTAATAAAAAGTAAAGGGCTTTTTTTGGAACAGGGTTTTTTCTTTTTTCTCCTGCTAGAGCAAGGAGCATCAGAGCCCTAAAACACAAATTTTTCTCCTTCTCCCTAGCTTTGGGAGGGGTTGTGGGTTGGCCTTGTTCAGATCTCACCTCTTCAAGAATCCTTCCCTGACCGTGTAGAGCTGCAGGCATCTGTTTTCCAGCAGTCAGAGGAAACTGCCACTTGTGCACCTGTCTATCCCCCAGAAGTAGTGAGGCTGCTGAACTGGGGATCCACAGAAGCCTTTCCTCTCACCTGACAGCCCAGGGGTAGAGGGACCTCTGCCAGTGGAGGTGTGAAGGCCTGCCTCTTGATTTCTTGTTTTTCTGGGTTTGATCTTTGTTTTTGCATATTCAAGGTCTTACACCATGCCAGATCCTCTCTTAGGACACAGGAATGCAACAGACATAGCCCTTGGCCATGCAGACCTTACCTTCTGGCCAGAGAGACTGATAAGAATAAATAAGTGGAGATACAAAGTAATTCCAGATTAGGTGAAGTTCCCCTACTGGAATGTAAGTCAAGGAGTTTTGTCTGCTTTGTTCAGCACCTGTATTCCCAGTGCCTAAAATAGTGCCTGGCACATAGTTTGCACTTAATAAATACTTGCTGCCTGAATGAGCAAGATGTTGTGAAGGAAACCAGCCAAGTGTTTCACTGGGGAGTGGTGGGGGGCAGGGCAGGACTTGTTGTAGAGGAAACAGGGAAGAATTGAGTTCCAAAGGATGCCAGAAACCAGTTCATGGGAGAGTGGGCTGGAGCAAGAACTCCTAGCTGAGGGAGCAGCCAGTACAAAGTCCCTGAGGTGGGAAAGCAGAGGCTTGGGGTGGGGGTGTGCAGGGAGTTGCTGGATGAGGTCAGAGGGTAGACAGGCCCCTCCTGCAGCTTCTTCCACCTGCGGAGGAGTGCAGATTTATTCTGAGTGCAGTGGGGGATAATTGAAGGGTTTCAAACTAAAGAGTTAAATAATATGGTTTGCATTTCCGAAGGGTCCCTCTGAGTCCCCAGGTCGTGGTGGGGAGGAGCAAAGGGGCTACCTGGGCACGGTGGAGAGAAGTAAGCAGGTGTGAGAGGTTTTAGAGGAGGTGGCAGTAGGATTTGCTGGTGGACTGCATTCTGAAGACGAGGGAAAGGAGGGAGGGTTCTTGGCTTTTGAGGCTCCTTGCTTTGCTGTTGTGACTGGCTCCACTTTGGACACTTCAGGCTGGAGGCCCTGTGAAGCATCCAAGAGGAGATGTCAGGCCCGCATTTAGATATGTGAGCCTGGAGCTCAGAGACGGAGAGGCTGTAGATGTAAATTTAGGAGCCATGAGCACCCTGGAGGTTTAAAGCTATAGAAGTGGATGAGATCACCAAAGGAAGGTGTTTTGCTAAGGAAGAGGAGCCCTGAGAGACTCCCACACCTGGAGAACAGGTGGTGCCAGGAAGGGAGGTGAGAGAGGAAGGCAGAGCATGGGGGCCTGTGCTTCAGGGAGGGAGGAAGGAGGACAGAAACCGTGTGGTTGGCTTTGTCAAGTTGAAGGCCTTTGGTGACCTGGAGGAGAGCCAGTGGGGTCAGAATGGACAGGTATGTTGAATAGGAGATGGAGGTGAGGAGGCGGCAGAGATGACAGTGGACAGAGGTGTGCGGAGAACAGGGCCAGTCTGGGACGCCAAGAGGGAGGGCCAGATGCGGGGTGTAAATGGGCTCCATCAGCGTGCCCCAGTTCACCAGTGGCATACCTGGTGCGTGTCACTCTTAGGCGTGCATCTGAACTCTCCTCGCACAACCCCAGAGAGCCTGATTCAGGAGGGCTGGATGGGCCCCCCAGGATGAGGTTTGACAGCTTCCTGAGTCCTTCTTTCTCCTCTTCTGGCCCTCTCTCTGGGCGGCTTGCTAAGTACCCTGTATGTGTCTCACTTTTTCTGACCCATGCTGAGTCCGCTGACCCTATCTTTCCCCTGTCACCCCCTTTCCTTGCTCCAATCTCGGTCTGGCGGCAAGGCCCCTAAATGAGAGCATCCTGGAACTTGTTTCACTCCAAGGGTCTTTCCCATAGCAGAGCTAGACTTCCATTACACTAACGATATTTCTGGGAGGCTCCTTTGTGTGTTTGGTTTCCAGAGAAGTTTGAGGTCTTTTACAGAATATTTTGGTGGCTGGGACTTTTACCTTCTCCCAAGGCTTTTCTGGCTCTGGAGAGAGTTTAGAATGTGTTTGGCTTGGGGGCGGGTGACAGCACAGGGTTGGGAACAGCCTGTGTCTGATGGACCCCTGGTGGGTTCTCAGTGTATATTGATAAATGACTCTCAAATATTTGATTCTTTGGGGTTCCCAGTTGCTTTGTTAAGTGCTTTTTCTGCATCTGGTTAACCGTGTTTTTACATCTGATATCTAGAGGGGATACTGTATTACCTCATTTTACACATGAGGAAACTGAGGCTCTGGAAAGTAAGCCTACTAGCTCAGAGTTCCACAGTTGCTAAGAAACACAACCACAATTGCAACCCTGGCCTGCAACACCCCCAGTCCTCCCCTTACTGACTGCTGAACCCTGTAGGTGAAGTGGTGATGATGGTGGGGTTTAAGGCACCCAGGTCTCCCATCGCCTCTCAGAAATAGTGGTCCTGTTCTCTGCCAGGGCTACAGGGCATTCCTCCTGCGTTCTGACCACCTGTTTGATCTGATGCCTGACACCCGCCTCCCCCCCCCGCCCCCATGCATCAGGCTTCAGGAAGATAGGATGAGGCAGGCCCGAGCCTTCGTCAAGCCTTGGGGATGCTTGTGGCAAAGGGAGCACCCCTGCTTTTGGGGATGCTTATATGGCTGATGCAAAATTCCCCATGGGCAAAGTGAACTCAGGTGGACCATGTGCCATGACCACATGTGAGGAGTGGGGAAACTAAGACCCACAAAAGGCTGGGAGTGGGGTGGGGCTCCACCTCGAGAGATGAAGCCTTGTGCTGCCTCCGGACAGGCCTGTGTGGCTTTGGGCCATAGTTTCCCCCTGGCTCTCCTCCTACCCAGCAGACCTCAGGTAGCCTGGGTGGGCAGCTGTCGCAGGCTGTTTTCAGGCTTCAAAGGATTTGGGCTACAGCCCAGCCTTTCTCAGTCTTTATCACCTTCTGGCCTGGCTCCTTGTGGGGAAGGGCAGGCATCTGGGAGGTGGCGGAGGGGTAGTTCCGCCTGGTAGCCACTTAGGGTCCTTTTACAGAAAGAATCTGCAGCCCAGAGAAGGAAGTGACTTGCTCAGGGTCACTACCCAGGAAGCTAGTTTCCTGTTTGTGCCTCCCAGCATATTCTTTAATCTAACTAAAGGTTGGCCTTAGATAAGTGCTCACTCTCTCTGAGCCAGCCTCTGTTCTGTATCCTCCCAGCCACTCTGTGAGGTAAGTACTGTTACTGTGTTTGTTTTTTTAGAGAAGGAAACTGAGGCCCAAAGAGGTGACTTGACTTGTCCAAGGTCACACAGGTTGCAAGTGGCACAACTCAGTCTAGCTTCAGAGCCCATGTTCTTAACCACCAGGCTACATACACATCCTTAAAATGTATTTGGCTTTCAGGCTCTGTAGAAACAGAATGAGGGTGCCAAGTCCTTGAAGACTGGCCTGCAGAGTTGTGCTTGAAGACTTTGCCTAGCCTTGGCTTTTCTGACAGGATAGCCAAACAGCACCTACAGCCGCTCCAGGTACCTGAATGGCCCACCCTTCTTAGGGGGCTGCTTAGACTGGGTATTGAGGCCCAGGCAGTCAAATCTTTTCTCCCTTCTCTCCCCTTCCCACTCCTATTCCAGAAGCTGGGTGGGCCCTACCCACCCTTGGAGCCTAGGGGTCCCAGGAGAGTCCCCACTTCTGCAGCTCTGTCCCACTGTCCATTCCTGTGGACGGTGGAAAGGCCTTGGCCAGTGTGCCTGGGCCCTGAGCCCTGGGCTTGGGAGGACGGTTCCCCTTACCAGTCTTGGTCCCCTCACCTGCCTCCTCTGCCCATATAGCCTGTTGAGGAAGAGACTGGGGTCCTGGGTATGAAGTGCTCCCACCCCTGCAGGGCTGGAAGACCTGTCTCCCTCCACCCCTTCTGCCCCCCCCCCCCGCCCTTTTGTCTGCATTCACCTCTTCCTGGCGTTGTCTGTGTGTTCCCTTCAGTGCTGTGTCAGAAGTCATGATTGCCAGTCTCATCTGGAAGATGGAGGAGATGATGGAACTGACCTCAAAGGGTTTTGAGGCCCAGACTGAAAGCCCAGTGGTTGGGCGCCTGTGGCAGATCCTCCCACCTTCTCATCTTTTTTCTCAGGAGGGGAAGGTGTTAGAGGATGTGGAACAGGTGGGGCTTGGGGTCAGGGTGGGTAAAGCTGGACCTCTTAGGAGGGAGCAGGAGGGGGAAGAATCAGCTTTGGTTGACCTCATGTGGTTGTGTCCCAGCTTTGCCATCCATCTGCTGAGCCCCATCTGACCTCAGCTTCCTCATCTGGAAGGTGGGGTGATGGTAATGCGTGCCTCATGGAGATGCCGTGAGGAGTGAGACAGCACTGAGTGCTGTGCTTGGCACACTGGGTGTTCAAAGGTGGCCGCCATGTCTGCTCTTTCTCTTGGGATTAGCCTCATTGCTTTTGTTTTTTGGTTCTTTGGGTCCTGCACGTGAAGTTAGGATATTTTTACTATTGTTCATTCTTTCCAAAATCTTGGTTATGACTTTTGAGGTTTTGTTTTGTGTTTCTTTGCTTTCCTGTTTCCTGGACAGAAAAGAGGATCTGTACCTTTAAGACTCTGGCAGGCCCAACGGGACACCGGCCCTTTAAAAGCGCATTACCAGGAGTTGGAACACAGCCTTTGTTTAACTAGCCATGATTAGTCCCAGCGGACTGGGCTGGAGTGGTGTGTCTAGGACCAGAACGGGATTGGACTGGCTGTGGCCAGTGGGAAACAGAGTGCAGCGGGGTGGCTGGCCTGGCTGCTCAGCTGCCCCGGCCACAAGCAGAGGGATGGTGAGTGGCCTGAGCGGAGGTTGGAATGAGGCAGGCTGGGGAAGAGGGAAGGAATGAGGCTGCCAGCCTCAGGGTCACTGCCCAGCCTCCTGGGCGGGGAGGCTGGGGTGAGTCGGGCGGCAGCAGGCACCAGTCAGTGTGATGGTTGCACATGCCCAGTCTTGGGAGGGACTCAGGAGTTCCCCGGGGATGGTGTCCCTGTCCTTCTGCACCGATGTCTGCTGCCAGCCCAGAGCCTGGAAGCACCTAGGATAGTCCTGCTAAACAGCAGGAAAGCAGGAGGAGTGCGGTTGCTGTTTGTAGTTTTAAAATGATAGGAACCCCGGGGGCAGCCTCTGGTGTGCTCCACTGAGAACCGGGAAATGCCCACGCTGCTAAAAAGCTTTCTGAGCTGAGGAGCTCGGCCTTTGCTCTGAGTCGCCCAGCATTGGGCTGGGCTGGGTGGGGCTGCACTGAGATTTGGGGGCCATGTCGTCTTCACCCCCACCCCCAAGCGGGACTTTCTTCCTTCTTCCTTCTCCCCACTGCATCCGCTCCCTGATCCATCTGGCCCAGGCCTGCTGGGTGGGGTGAGGTGGGGAGGCTGGGGAGGCTGTGTCTGGGCCTAGACTGGTTTAGGCTCCAGTATAAATATTTGAAACAGTTGTCAGGAGCCAGGTCACTTTGGTGTGAAAGTGTCTTTACTGGGTAAGTACCTTGTGTCTGGAGAAGTCAGGAAGGATTTGGCTTGTCACAGCCAAGTCTTGGCACTTACTGTCCCCAACCACCTTCACCACCACGACTGGGGATGGGTAAGACTGCCTGCCAGCTACTGTCCTTCTCACTATGGTGACAAAGACAGGGCTCAGTCAATTCTGGTGACCCAGGGTTCCTGGAGTTACTTGGAAGTTGGTATGTTGGATCACATGGTTTCTGCAGGTTTGGTGAAAACCTGAGGCAGTGGAGAGTTTGGAGTTGGAGCCCAGATGCCAGACCCCCTGCCCTGTCCTGTGCCTGTGAACTGTGACCTTGGGCAAGCTGCTTGAGCTCTCTGAGCCTCCACTTCCTCAAGTACTGGGTTGGGGGATGCATAGGGGCAAACCTTGGAGGGAGTTGTCTGTTCTGCTGGGGAAGGCTTCGTGGAGGTGGTGACCTTTGAGCCAGACACGGATGGACAGGGAGGATGTGGCTGCTTGAGCAAAAGTGGGCAGCCCACTTTGACTAGAGTTCGATGGTGCCAAGCAGGGCCTGTGAGGGGCGTACCTTGGAAGCTGTACTTTGGGGTTATGACTTTGTTAGAATCCCTTGGGTTGGGTGGCAAATGACAGGGCTATCTTACCCTATAGCCAGCCAGTGTGGAATGTGGAGATAGAGGGAGGGCTCTGAAGTCTGGCGCTCTGGCCTTGGGGAAACCCCTTGAGGTCTCAGAGCCTCCGTTTCCTTAATTGTAGTTAGCTGTGTGAGGGTCAGAGGTGTGGGGTCTGCCAAATGCATTTCCCAAGTGTGTGGGCTACTGGTGGCTGGCGTGTGGCAGTTAAGGAGGTACTTAACAGCCACAGATGGCTTTGGTATGTGGGCTTTGGTGCGTGGTTGCTAGGGGCAGGAGGAACTCTGCAGCCACAACCCTGGTTTTTTTTTTTACATTGTTTCTATGAGTTTATGCCCTTGCCAACAGCCTGGGAGCCCATGACTTGCTGCTATTTAACACTCCTGGCTGTCTCCTGCTAGTTCAGTCTGGAAAGCAGCAGCTCTGAGGCCCACTGGGGTCCCTAGGCCCACAGCCTCAGTGCTGGCATGCTGGAGGTGCTCAGGAACTATATACTGGGCGGCTGGATTAACACAGTTTGCTGGGTGGGGGTGGGGGGGTATTAACATATGATTTTCAGCGGGCTCTACAGAGGCCAATCTGAGGTCTGTGCTCCCTTGGCCCAGTGCTCCTTACCTTCGTGTGTTTGCCTTGTCTGTCTCTCTGAGGTCAGGCTGCTGACAAGGAGGGGGTCCTGTGTGGCCACGGAGCCAGCCCCTCCATCCCCAGTGGAGGCTAGAATTGAAGAGGCAGCTGAACTGGGTACGGGCACTGGGGCCTGGAGTAAGGGTGCCAGTGTCTGTTCCCAGATGTGTCCTTCTCTCCTTAAATGGGGTCTTTTTAGAGTTGCTTGCCTAAAATGGCCTGTACTCTTTTTTTTTTTTTTTTTTTTTTTTTTATTTATTTTTTTTTTTTTTAAATTTTATTTTGTCGATATACATTGTAGCTGATTAATGCTCCCCATCACCAAAACCTCCCTCCCTTCTCCCTCCCCCCCTGTACTCTTGAGACTGCTCTTGGGGGTGGGGTGGAGCAGGTGAGGTTGTCTGGGGCCAGTTGGCAGAGAGACTTTTTGAGAGCTCAGCTGTGGGAGAGGCATCCTGGGAAGGTCAGTGGGCCCAGGGAGAAGCCAGGAGCTTTCAGAGAAGTGCTATGGGAGGGGAGTGTGGAAAGGAACAGGATGCCCAGGGAAAGGGAAAGTCTCAGGGCATGGGGGCAGCCAGGGCTGGTCACAGGAGCTGTGTATGGAGAGCTCTCTGTGCATAGGTGGTGGTGTCCCCATTTTGCAGATGAGAAAACAGACACACGAGTTAATTAATTTGACTAAGATTGCAGAATTGTGTGTGTGTGTGTGTATGTGTGTGTGTAAGGAAGGAGATCTCCTTACCACATTCAACCAGTCATCAACCAACAGAGTGCCAGGAGCTGAGGTTATGTTGAGGCAGGAACCCTGGTCCCCAGGGATGAAGGAAGGACACAGTCCCCAGATCACCCCATCACCCTAATGGGATCTGCCCGCACAGTCTCAGGAAGCCACATGGTATGATGCCTGGGTCTTGAGTGGAGGGGACGAGGTGGGAGAAGATGGTGCCTCCGCCTCCATGTTCTGTGGAGGGGCCAGCCTGAGCCAAGGAGGGCTTCCTGGAGGTGGAGAGCTGGGAGAAATTCAATAAGCCGGAGGAGGAACTGCTTTCTGGAGAATGGTTTTCAGCTCATTCGTTATTTATTTATTTATTTTTTAAAGATGACCGGTAAGGGGATCTTAACCCTCGACTTGGTGTTGTCAGCCCACACTCTCCCAAGTGAGCTAACCGGCCATCCCTATATAGGGATCCGAACCCCTGGCCTTGATGCTATTAGCACGACACCCTCCCAAGTGAGCCACGGGCCAGCCCTCATTCATTATTTTTATTTCATCATCATTTCCCATTTGGGTCCTGCATCCCCAGGGCCCTGAAATTGTTGTTGGAGGTGTTTAAGGTCCCTGGTGGAGGTAAGGGAACCAGTCAGAAACCAGTCCCCAGTGGTGTAATCAGTTGGACCAAGTTGATGCATGGGTATGTTCACATGTGTGAGGAGGAGACAGGCACAGACGGAGCTTGCAGGGAGGGGAATCCCTTGGCCAGAGCCTTGGAACCTTCTCCAAAGTGGTCCAAGTAGAGAAGTTTGGGCAAGGGCAGTAGCAGAGAGACAGCACATGCAGGTGGGTGCAGGAGTCTGGTGGGTCAGACAGCTTCAGGGTCACTGCAGACGTGGCTGGGTCAGAGCCCTGGGTGCCGTGTTGTGGGGGAGGGAGGCTCCTTTTCCTGGGGCTGAGGAGTTGGGTGGGGGGCTTTCCTTGGGGAGCACTGGTGAGGAGCTTAGGGTTGGGGGCTGTTGCCCTCCCTAGACTTTCTGATTGGCCGGGCCAGGCCTGGGAGTTTTTTCTGGAGACCTGGGAGGGCTGAAGCAGGAGGGACAGTTGGCTTTCAGTTCACTTTTGATTTACCCAAATCTTACCCCATTTATTGAGTGATCCTTAGATTCTCTTCTTTTAAAATTCAGGGCATTTCACTGTTCTACTGAGGTTTATGAATGTTTAAAAACTGCTTTGCGGTCCCCAAAGTAATTTGACACGTCTGACAGCTATTGATTAAAAACCCAAAATTATTCAGGCTGCAGGATGACTTGGGGGATTAGGTGGAAAGTTTTTTGTTTCTTCTTTCTCTGCTGCCCCCCCCCCCCCAAGAAATAAGATGTGGAAAGGTAAATGTGTACCTAAGTGTTTTTTGAAGACTCCATTAAGCCTGCACAGTTAAACTGGAAAGGGTGCGGGTGGGGTCTGGTCAGGATACTGAAGGCTGCCTTTCCTGTACCAGCACCCCCACATGCCTGTTCTGTTGGCAAACCTCGTGGCCCAGCTTGCTACCAGGTAGCAATGAGGCATTGCCGTTATGTTATCACGGAGGGGGGTGGGGGTGGTAGTAGTGATAGTACCAGAAGGAGTGGTGGTGATAGTATGTGGTCCCTTGTGTTTATAGGGAGTTGATGTGGGGTTTTCATGGCTCTCTCTGAAAGAGCTCAGCATGTGCAGAAACAGCAGCCTAGAGAGGGGAGGGAACTTGTTCTGCATCTGTGGGACTAAGATCACAGGCACATTAGGGGTGGACTTCTGGCTGGGTTCCTCCCTCTCTCCAAGCCTCAGTTTCCTCTTTAGTAAAACAGAGTGTCCTAAAGCTTCCTTCGAACTCTTTGGATTAACTGGGGTGTGTATGGGAAAGGCTGCCTCATGAGCCAGGGCGGTGCTGCCCTTTGTGCATGGTTGTTGGGAGAAGGCCATGAGATGGTGTGTGTGCTTTGGTCAGAACACCTGCCACACAGCTGGGCACATAGTAGGCGCTTAGGAAGTGGCATTAGGTTCACGCTGTCATGGTGTCATTCTTCAGTCAGCATATATCAGCCACTTCTGAGTGCCAGGCCTCAGGCTGTGTTGTAGCCATGGCAAGCCATGAGCTGCCTGCCCTCCTGTTTCTGTTACCAGGGTGTGGACCCCTCCTCTTTGCCAGCTCAACCCTGCAGTGTGGGGGGAACTCTGCCTCCCAGGGGGAGGGGGAGGGCAGGAGGCCAGGTGGTTCCCTACTTCCTAGCCCAGAGCTCAGTATGTGTATGAGTGTCACACTGGTTCTTGGTGACTCTGCTAGGACCTGCCCCTTGCCTTGGACTGAGGAGCCCTGGGCTGAGAGGGACCACGCCTCTAGGCCCTGTCATTTCAGGAAGCTTTCCCAGGCAGGGCGGCCAACCTCCTTGCCTTTTTAGGACAGGCTTTGTCTCCCCAGGGCCCTGGGGGGCCACTAGGCGGCTGCATTCCTCTCCCCTCCCCCAACACCCCAGCCAGGCGAGGAGGGAGTGCTGGTCTTCTCAGCAGCTGGTTCCCAGGCCAGCGGCAAGGCTGGGCCTGGGGAGAGACAGCTCTGCTGGCTGTTCCGGGCAGGGCGCTGCCCTGTTTATGTCCCGCCGCTCCATTCCCAGGAGGTCAGCGCCCTCATCCTGACTGTGTCTCCTTCCAGTGTGAGCTGAGATTTCCAGCGCAGCTCCCTGGACCTGTCCAGCTATGGCAGGCAGGAGTGTGGTTGGTGTGTTCTGACCTGACTGGGGCCTACAGAGTTTGCTGAGGTCCTAACTCCAGAATCAGCAGGGCCCGCCAGTCTTCAGGTGGGCACTGACTCTGGAGACAAACCTTGTCCAGGATTTCTCCACCTTCCAGACCTGGTGTGGCAGTGGTCAGTGGCGGGGTGGAGACTGGGGCTAGTACTGCTGTGCTCGTGAGTCACAGGCAGAGTGGTTGAAGTGGCCCCTCACTGGGGTCTACTCTGCGCCCCCACCCCTGGCACTGCCTCTTCTCCCTCCGTGTCACTTCAGTCCTGATAACAGTGTGTACACGGCTCACCAGCGTTGCTGACAGCTGTGTGCCCAGTTCCCACAGTGGTGCCTGGCAATGAGGCGGGGGACTTGACAGTCATCACTACCTACCCTGATCTCCTGAGCTGCCTCTCACCTACAGTCTCATTCGATCCTTAGAGCAACCTGTGAGGAAGGTGTGTCATTATCCCCACTTATGGATAGGGAAAGTGAGGCCTGGAGAGGTGAGTTACTTATTAAAGTGCTGAAGGTCGCGTGTTTTATGAGGAATAGAGACTTGAATTTGCTCCTACAGGTGGGCACCCTTGACACTAGGCCCTCTGTCCTCCTGTCTGTTCCCAGCTGCAGATGGCATTTCTATAGCGTGCACCTGTGTTTGTGTGTGTGCGTGCTTGTGTGTGCTTACCCCCAGGGCTCACTCCACTGCCTGCCTGCGTGCACTCCCCAGCCCGTTTTCCCAGCAGCCCCCTTAGCAGTGGAGGCATCCCCTCCACAGCAAGTCTTCAAGGGGTCTCCCAGGTCCTGCTTGAACATTCCAGAGACAGGGTACCCACTCTAAAACGAAACGAGCCTGGCCCATTTGGGGACAGCTGTGAGGGAGCTAGAATGGGTCTCTCCTGGCCCCAGCCCTGCCCTTTGAGGGCACACAGGGCAAGCTCTCTCTGTGCCTTTGAGATTGGAGGGTGAGCAAGAACCCCTTACTTTCCCGGTTAAACAACCCCACTCTTGGCTCACCCCACCCATAATTGGAAACATCACATCTTCACTATGTCAAGTAGGGCTTCTTAATTATCGCAAGTTTTATTTTTGGTTCTCCTCCCTTCTTGAAATAATGGAGACTTTGCTGAACTTCCCTGTCACTAACCTTTTAAGAGAAGAAAGGATTAGAGTTGAAAAACAGCTTGTGGGCTGGCTGGAAGGCTATCAGATAAGGTTGTGCCCCAGGAACCGGGACAATGTCTCTGTTGTTGCTGCCACCCGGCCTCACAATGAGCCGCTGTTGGGGCCTGGCTCTGTCTCTAGCAGCGGCTCCACCCGTGCCCCTGCCCACGTTTCCTGGGCCCTGGGCGGGGTTGCCCCACCCCAGCAGCCCCCCACTTTTCCTACCCCACCTGGAATGAGCGGATCACAGTGAGCAGATCAGCCTGGCTTGGACCTTTCCTTGCCCTGTTGCCATGGGCCACCTGTGGGTCCATTGACAGGCCAGGCAGAGGCTGTGGCTTGTGTAATGGATCTAGTCTTGGACTCTGCTGAAATGGGTTCGGGTTCCATGCGGCCACTTGCTACCTGCAGGATCTTGGGCAAGTCACCTCGCCTTTCTGAGATGCAGAACCTCAGCCTTGACAGGTATGTTATGAGAATTAAGTGAGATAGGTGGGGAATTGTGGTGCATAGTGGGTCTCAGGTGGCATGGGTGGGAGCTATCTGCTGGAGACACCAGGGACAGCAATGTGGTAGTGGTGGCATTGGGCTGGGCTTTGAAAATGGAGGAAGAAAGATTTTGTTAGGCAGAGATGTGGAGGGAAAGGTGGGATGGACTCAAGAAACAGCACAGGCAAAGGCCCCCCACAGGGTAGGAGCTTGTGGCTTGGTCAGGGAGCAGGTGGGGAGGAGATTCTGGGTCCCTTGCTAGTGTGTAGTGTGAGGTGCGTCACAGGAAGGACTTGGACACCAGGTTGAGGCATGTGGGACTTGATTGTCCTACAGGCTGTGAGGGGAGAGAGGAGGAAAGGAGTGAGGCCAGGCTGGGTAGAGGCGCGCGTCCCATGCAGGGTGCTGCTGTAGTCTAGAAGGAAGAAGACCCATGGGATACTGTTCCCCATGGCCCCCCAGGCCCTGGCCAAGACCAGCTCTCAGTAGCAGTGGACTCCAGAGTAGGTCTCACCACCCTGTGGCCTTGGCTGTCCTGTGTGTGACCTGGGAATCCTTCCCAGGAGTGTGAGTATTCCATGCCATGGATGATACAGGTGAATGGCTTCTAGTCCCTAGAGGGCTGCGGTGGGGCTAGAGAATTTGCTGTGTTTAGAAAGGTCTCAGAGAAGGCTGGAGCCCTGGGGGAGCAGGGTGCAGCTACAGAGGATAGGGTGAGCCCCCTAACCTTGAGAGAGACAAGAGAGCTCCCCATACTTGGGCAACACAAAGGCAGGGACATTTCCAGGAGATTCTGGGAAGATTCTAATGGTGCTGCTCTTACAGTTGGCCTTGAACGGGCAGTTGCCCTGATGACCCACCCTCGGGTCTTCTTTATCCCTTCTCCTGGGAAACAGTCACATCTGTGGGCTCTGGGAGGGCTGTCCTCGTCCCAGCTAACCTCCTCCCAACTCTGGCTTAGCTGCTCTTGGCTGCTGGGGTACGGGGGCTTTGGTCCAGGAACTCTGAGGCACTTAATCTTGGAGCTGAGCCACATTCAGCCCTACCCACAAGGAGCCCCCTGCCAGGCGAGGAGACAACTCTGTGACAGACCTTCACAGCACAGCCTGATGAATGTCACTGCCCAGGGAGACTGGGAGGGCTTCATGGAAGAAGGGGCCCTGATGCTGGGTGGTGATGGTTGGATAGGTCAGGGAAGGGGACTTCTGTGCAGAAGGGATGGCATGTGCCTGAAGGCCTGCCTGAGAGACTCAGGATCCCTGGGATGGAGCAGCCCAGCTGGCAGGCTGCTGTGGGTGGTGGGCCTGGTAAGGTGGACAGGCAGATAGACCACAACCAGCAGCTCAGAGTGCCCAGTCCTGGGGCTGGACCTGAATCCCATGTGGTCTTGAGAAGGAAACGCCTCATCCTGAACATTGTTGTCTTTACAGCTCTTCTGTGTGTGTGCTCATTACTGCTGTTTTCCATTTGAGGCAAGGATCCTTTCTCCTTTCTCAGATAAGGAAATGGACCCAAGGGACTTGGGTGTGGCAGTGAGAAAGATGGGACCCTGAGCATGTCACTTGCCCTTTCCGAGTAGGCCTCAGTTTCTCCCCTGAGAAAAGCAAGGATGAGGACAGCATCTGCTTCTTGGGCTGTGAAGGTTCCATGGGGTGATGTGTGTTCGTGTGCGTTTGTCTCCATGTGGCACACAGCCCAAGGTGAGCCTGATCTGTGGGTGCTGACTTTGCCTTAGTGAGGAGGGGCAGGTGTGCGGAGCCCACAGCCCTGGTTTAAGACCTGGTTCTGTCATAGACATGTGATCCAGCTTCTCTGAGGCCGTTGTAGTCACACAGTGTTCCTGGCAAGGCTTTTGTGAGAAGTAGCTCAGACCTGGGCTGTGGAAGTGATCTGTATGGGTGGATACCCCCAGGTGAAGGCCTTTGCTCTCCTTGGTGCCACCTCACCAAGGAGACCAAGGCTCTAATAATCTACAAGGACCACAGGAGGTCAGAAGGGGAAGCCGTCACAAGACCAAGCTGGGCACTGGGGGCAGCTGTGCAGCGGGCCACCTTCTCTCTTCCCCAGCTTTGGGCAGGCAGCAGGGAGGGACCTGACCCAAGGACTGAGGGATAGCAGAGGCTCTGCATACAGTGGCATCAGCCCCAGATCCCACACCACACAGGGAAGCTTGTGGCAGGGCTCCCAGACTGCCCTGAGTGCCATCCCAGGAGGGGGCCCTGGGCAGATCAAGTAACTGCTCCTCCCTGCCCTTCTGTAAAATGGGTAGGTGAAGACTCCTGGCAGGATCGTGGGCAACTGAAATGAAAAGAGAGATGTGCAGGTGACCGGCTGGGTGCCCACCTTGTGCTGAATGGAGGTGGGTGTATGACTGCCTCTCTCCTTGAAGTGGGATGGAAGAAAGGAGAGACCCATGCCTGTCCACCTCCTTTTACCTAGGCTTCCTGGGTAGGGCATGCCCACTCATTGGTGAGGCAGAGGCTGCAGGTGAGAAAGGAAGTGGCCAGACAGTGCCTGGCCTGAGACAAAAGCAGGGTCGGGTAGAGGCCTGCCTTGGGTGACTGATGGGGCAGGTGATTCCTGGCTAGTGTGGATGGGGATTGCTGCAGGCATGGGACAGGGCTGACTTCCAGGAGAGGTGGTTCTTAAGCCATGAGGTGGTCCTGCTAGGTCCAGGAAGTGACCAAATGACTATTTTCCCCTCCTGAGCCCCAGTCATCTTCTCAGCCACCACCACAGGTGCACCCTGGTTGGGTCACAGCAGACCAGCTCCCTCCAGGCCCAGGTGGCATGAGGACCAAGGATGCTGTGTGTCAGGGCCTGCTGGTGGAAGGGGGCCATGTAGACTCCAGGCTGTAGGAAGGCATGTGTCTGCAGACGAGTGAGAGAGGGCTGGCCCACCAGCCCTGCCACCACCGTCCAGTGCTCTACTGCCCAGGAGCAGCCTGGGAGACCATGCAGGAGCCACTAGGGCCTCTCCAGGCTCTCACCCTGCCCCCATCCTGCCCCTGTCCTTTCCCTCCCAATGAACTTGGGCTGCAGGGGTGAGTGCAGCCTCTGCCCAACGTTCCCCTCTTGGAGAAGCCCTAGAGAGACGAGAGGGTCAGGGAGGCCCAGCTGCAGCCAGCTAGTCTGGGCCATCCAGGTTCTCTTAAGGGCTCTGAGCTTCCCTATAGCCCTTGGTGCCACCAGGATACTTCCCAGTGACGCCCAGGCCAGCTGGAGCATGTTTATGGGCTGTAGTGCTGGGGAAGGAAGCAGAGGGTGCTGCAGTCACAGGCTGTGGCTGTTTGGGGGTCTGGCCTACGCCTGCTGGGCTCCCGGGGCTGCAAGACCTTAGCCCCCTTGGATGTCCTTGGGCAGACCCTGGGCAGGCCCAGTCTGCTGAACTGTGCATCCGTTTCCTCTCCCCTGCCAGCTCATTCAGGCGCCCCAGGCAGGAGGTGGCCCCAGCTCACCCTCCTCCCTCTGTACTTCCTGGGTCCCTGCCCCACCCGCCCTGGCTCCCAGCATCCTTAATTACCTGGCAGGGTTTTCCAGGTTGGGCCGGAAAGCAGCCTGATCCTGGTCTGCTGTTTTTGGTCCTGGACGTCAGGCCTAGGGGGCTGCAGGTTCCAGCCCTTCCTAGGCAGGCTGACCCCCCAACCCCCATCTGAGACAGGGCATCTCTTCCACCAAGGTATGGAGCCCCATCTGGGAGCGAGGCTTGGAGTCTGCCCTGGGAGGTGGGCGGCCCAGACCCAACCCCAAGGGGAATCTCAGCCAAGGGGAGGGCAGACCCACTCGTGGTGTTGGTCAGGGCTGTGATGGGGAGGAGGCTGTCTGAACATCTGGAGTAGTATGGTGTGGTAAGCAGGCTACTGTGCACCTTTGTGAACTCGGTGTCCCAGGGACAGGGTCCTGGAAGAGCAGAGTCACACAAGCTGTGTGTGCTGAAGCCACACTGAGGAGCTCGGCACGGGAGCACTAGGGGGTTCAGGTGGGCTTTAACCTGACTTCAGCCTATCTCCCTGCTTGCCTCTGCTTCTGTCTATCCCTCAGAGCTTTCTGAGACCAGTGTCATGCTGGACATGGAGAGCCAGAGGGAGGAGGCTGACTGCGATACCTGGGTTGGGCTGCATGGGGCGACTAAGGACTGGGGTCCTGCTTCTACCTCTGACTCCTTGCAGCGCCCAGCACAGGACCCCATGTCAGGGGAGAGTTCATTTGCACAGAGGATTGTTGCCATGGAGATGTAGAGTTTGGGGTGGGGAGAGTAGCGTCTGTGAGGCTCTCTGGGCAGGGCCTTTCCAGCTCATATCTGTACTCCTCAGTCCACACATAGCGGCCCTCAGCCCCCTTTACCCAGGCAGTCATGGAAGTGGGTGTACAAGACGTGTGCCCTGCAGGGAAGTGTCTGGTGACCCTGCCAGGCTTTGAGTCCTCAAGGCCAGGGCGAGGCCCCAGCCTGACCTGAGGTAGGGGTCCAGTTGAGGCAGGGAGAGAATGATGGGCTGAGCCCTTGGACCATTGGAGGCCAGGAGCCAAAAAGCAGAGGGTGTGGGGGAAGGAAGTCTGTGTGGGCTAATCCCAAAGCAGGTTTCTTGCCAGCTCCAGGGGTTTGGAACCTGGACACAAGGAGGCACAAGGCCTGTCCAGCTTCCACACCAAGAGTGGTCTCAGCAGGCCCAGCTGGTCCTCAGGCTTTTCCCCTGCCCCAGCTGTGGGAGGGGGCTCCAATAGGGCACTGCTCTGTGTTGTTGGCTCTGGAAGGAGACATTCATCTCTCTGAGGTGGACTTTACCCAGCATTGGAGGAGGTGCCACCTGAGGTGCTTTCCATGTGATGCACTGAGGCAGCTGAGGCTCAAAGAGGGAATTGACTTGCCCAGGGCCGCACAGCAGGTGAGCAGCGGGCCCAGGTCCAAGGCCAGATCTATTGGAGCCAGTTCAGGTCCAGGCTTCACGAGTACCATACATGGCATCGACTTCCTTTGCCCTTTCTACCTGTGTCAGGCCCACTCACCCTGGCTTGGGCCCCTGAGCCCCAGCACATGAACCCTGACTTAGCCTCAGAGTCTCGGGCACAGTGCAGAGGCCGCTGCAGCCTGTCCACTTTGAGCCTATCTGTCCTCATCTGTAGACAGGAGCAACAGAGGTACCTGTGCTCTTCTGCCTCGTATCGTGCTGGGGGGGAGTGGGATGGCATCTGAGAAAGGGCTCTGGGCAGTGGCATTCTGGATAAATGTTGGGACAGGCAGACTGCTTTGCTCTTGGACAGGGACCAGGACAGAGGGGAGGTGGGAGAGTCCCCAGAAGGTTGCCTGGGCCAGGTGAGCTCTTTCCTGTGGGTCTAGTGCTGCTCAGGAGCCAGGCCAGACCTTACTCTGCAGGCTCAGATGCCAACTTTAAGCCCCTGAGTGGTCGCCTGATCCTCAGCTCCTTGCTGGCTTAGAGACTGAGCCCCTCACTCAGGCTCCTGCAGTGGGAAGGGGGGGATGGTGGGTCTCTGTGACACCCTTGCCCTGAGTGTGTCTGAAGATGGAGAGGAGAGTGGGAAGGAGGAGTGACTGCCTACAGGGAGGGGAGTTGGGGCCAGCTGGCCTGGGCAGTGGCAGGTCCAGCCTGACACACCTACTCCCTTCCCCCAGGTCCCATCTGATGCCGAGGCTGAAGGAGTCTCGCTCCCACGAGTCCCTGCTCAGCCCCAGCAGTGCGGTGGAAGCGCTGGACCTCAGCATGGAGGAGGAGGTGGTCATCAAGCCTGTGCACAGCAGCATCCTAGGCCAGGACTACTGCTTCGAGGTGGGTCCCACAGCAGGCTGGGGCAGGGCACCCAGATCGTTTCTTCCAGACACCCTCTTGGAGTGCTCTGTGGCCTCGGTGGGCCAGGCTCTTTGGAACAGTGGCCAAAATCTGCTCATAGCTTTCAGTTCCTAAGAGACCAGGTAGAGCTGGGGTGGGGGGCGTCCCTCCTACTCTCTGGGCTCTTTGGAAATGGACAGCATCTGCTTTCTATGCTAGCAAGTGAAGCACCTGGGCCCCAGTGGTGACAGTGAGTGAAAAAATAAAGGTCTGTGTAGAGTCGCTTAAGCCCCACAGCCCATGCTTGGAGCCTGCTTAGCCCCCATTTGCAGTGTGGGATAGTAGAGAGTCCTCCCCTGCTTTTTTGGTCCTTTTGGCCCTTCTATAGTGAGAGCCTTAACCTTTCCTGTCCTATTGTTCTGTGACCTAAGGTTTGAGACAGAGGGCCAGTGACCCAGGCAGAGCTGTTTCATGGGAACTAGCTGTTTAGTCCCTCGTAGTAGATGGGGAATCTGAGGCCCAGAGAAGGCAGGAAGATGTCAGGGGTCATGCAGCAAGACTGAGACTAAGCCAGGACCAGGGTCACTAGTGTCACAGGTATTCCTGGGAGTTCCTGAGTGCTTCTCCACTTATTCATATTGTCTTCCCACCTCTGCTTCTGAGAAGACTCCCACCCCACCCCACCCCCTAACAATCATGCATCACTAGGGGAGCTCTAGTAGAGGAATGAACCTGGTAATGAGAAGCAGCCATTTGGGGACAAGCACAACAATCTCCTGGCACCCCTAGCCACAGGGGAAGAGCAAAATGGTCCCTGTGCCTTGTGTGCCAGTTCTGGTTTAAGATTCCTGACTAAGCTGGCGTGGTCAGAGCTCTGACTTCCTTGCCCGAGATGGGCTGAGAGTGGTGCCTATTTGCTCTTTCACAGCAGGGGGTGCTGTGGACTGGGCGGGACCTTGGATGCCTGGATCAGGAATCTGTTTTCCCCGCTAGAGCCCCTGGCACAGGCTGGAGGCAGGGGCAACATAGAACAGGAGCCGCTTGGGCCGGGCTCCTTGGGGGGTCTCCAAGCTGGAACTGGAGGGTGAGCTGGAGCTTGGCAGGAAGAGCAGGGAGAGCAGAGGTTCCAGGCAGGAGGACCCCAGGGCCAGGCACACCCAGACAGCCACTTCTCATTTCTCCAGTCTGGCACAAAAACTCTTAGGCCTCTATTACTATCTTGTTGTCACTGTTGCTCAACAGAAAAGACCCCTCAGAAGGTGTCAGCAGAGTACAAAAAAGAATGGAATACTGCCATTTGCAATGACATGGATGGACCTCGAGAGAATTATATCAAGTGAAACAAGTCAGGCACAGAAAGAGAAATACCACGTGTTCTCACTTATTGGTGGGAGCTAAAAATAAATAAATAAATTTACACACACACACACACCCACACACACCCACCCCACCCCCCCGGTGGGGGGGAAGAAGACATAACAATTACAATTCCTTGAAGTTGATACGACAAGCAAACAGAAAGGACATTGTTAGGTGGGAGGGAGGAGAGGGAGGAGGGAGGGAGGTTTCAGTAATGGGCCGCAATAATCAACCACATTGTGTATCGACAAAATAAAATTAAAAAAAAAAAAAAGTGTCAGCAGAGGACTGAGGTGATTCTCATACCTACCCTTGGTTGTCCCCTTGGTAATTGTGGTTCCCCCCTGACGGAAGCTTCGCCTGGGTTAAGCGTTGCCCTCTGTCCTGGGCAGGGGCCTGTTCCTTCTCTTGTCCCAGCTCAGGCGGTGGGAAGTTAGAGTCGGAGAGATGCTTTCCCATTCAGCCAGGAGGACGCTGAGGCAGGGGCAAAGAGCCAGGCTCACTTGCTCTGGGCCAGAGTGTGTGGAGCAGTTGTGACCCTCGTCCCGCCTCCTCCCTGAGGCTGTGGTGCAGACCTGGTGGCCATAGTCCATGAGCCCCAGAGGTCCTCCATTGCTGCCTAGCCTTGCTGCAATCCCTTCCCCTGTGACGCTGTCCTTCCTGCCTGCCCCCCACAGGTTACGACATCATCAGGAAGCAAATGCTTTTCCTGCCGGTCAGCAGCCGAGAGGGATAAGTGGATGGAGAATCTGCGGCGAGCGGTGCACCCCAACAAGGTAGGCCTGTGCCCCCTCTCGTCAAAGCGTCAGGGGTTGGTGTTAGCTCAGCCATGACGAAGCAGGAGCAAAGATCTCTGGGGTGTGAGATGGGATGGAGGGCAGCCTGCATGGAGGCAGGGCTTGAGCAGGCAATATTGTTGGACAGCGAAAGAAGAGCTTGGGTTGGCCCAGCTGACAGGTGCTGTGTGCCTATGTTCTCGAAGCTGCATGTTGAAAAGGCTGGGCTGGAGAAATGCGTATTGGGCCAGTCGGGGGTTGGGCCCTGGGGTCCTTCTGCCTGGAACCCTTGTTACTACTTCCCCCACTGACCCCGCTGCTCTTCCAGGTTGGCATCTGCCTCTGTGTTCCCACTGCCCCTGGGCTCCCCCATGATTCACAGGACACTGACCATAATCCCTACTTCTGTATCTCCCTAAGCTGACTTGAGGACCTGGGTACAGTCCTAGTGGCCATGACATCACTAAAGAAGGGACCTTAGCTGTGGTCACCTCTTAAGTTACTTTATCAGCTCTTGGTTTGCTGGTCTGTAATGGCACCGTGACCTTCAATGTGCCAGGCATTCCGCTGACCTCTTTACTCAGTTTCTCTGTCTGTGGGGCAGAGGTTATTTTATTCCTGTTTTATAGAAAAGCAAACTGTGTCTCAGATTTATTCACTTGCCTGAGGACAGTGAGCTCGTCCAAGGCCGACCGAGATCCAACCCGTGTCTGTTGGACCCCACCCCCATCCTGTCCTCAGAGCCCCACCCTGGTCTGAGGACTCTCAGGCCCTGGGCTGGCTGGGTGGGTGGCACCTCCAGCTGACCCCTGGGCCCCTTACGCTCGTGCAGGACAACAGCCGGCGTGTGGAGCACATCCTGAAGCTGTGGGTGATCGAGGCCAAGGACCTGCCAGCCAAGAAGAAGTACCTTTGCGAGCTGTGCCTGGATGACGTGCTCTATGCCCGCACCACGGGCAAGCTCAAGACGGACAATGTCTTCTGGGGCGAGCACTTCGAGTTCCACAACCTGCCGCCCCTGCGCACAGTCACCGTCCACCTGTACCGGGAGACTGACAAGAAGAAGAAGAAGGAGCGCAACAGTTACCTGGGCCTCGTGAGCCTGCCCGCCGCCTCGGTGGCTGGGCGGCAGTTTGTGGAGAAGTGGTACCCGGTGGTAACGCCCAACCCCAAGGGCGGCAAGGGTCCTGGGCCCATGATCCGCATCAAGGCACGCTACCAGACTATCACCATCCTGCCCATGGAGATGTACAAGGAGTTTGCCGAGCACATCACCAACCACTACCTGGGGCTGTGTGCAGCCCTCGAGCCCATCCTCAGTGCCAAGACCAAGGAGGAGATGGCGTCCGCCCTGGTGCACATTCTGCAGAGCACGGGCAAGGTGAAGGTGCGTGGGGCCCTCAGCTCCTTACAGAGGCCTGGTGGCAGGTGCTGGTTACCCGTCCTTCCCTGTGTCCAGGTTCCACATTTCATCTCTAATGTAGGCCTTGAAGGTACAGCCTGGGAACCCTCCATGCCTGGGGCTGATCCCTGAGGCATGTGTGATCCCATGCTGCTTTGGGTGGGAGGTGGAAGGAGGGCTAGACTTGAAACCATCTGCAAAGTGGACGGACCCCAAGTGCCCTCTGGACAGTGGTGTGATTTGAGAGCCAAGTGGCATGTTTGACAGGAGCAGAGGCTGCCCTGTGTTGAGGACCAGAGCCCTCAGCCAGGGCCAGGGAGGCACAGGTTGGGAGCCAGGCCTATGTACCCCAGGGCAGAGCCCAGCGGCACATCTCCTTATCCTCTTACCTGCTTTCAGAGGTGCTGGCATGGGGAAGTCTGTTGGCCTCCTCAGGCCCTCTACAGCCCCCACTGCCTGTTGGACTCGTGGTGTGTGACAAGTGTGGGACTAGGGAGAAGGGCTTCCCCACCGTGGATCCATGGCAGGGTGGGGGGCTGTCTTCTTCCTTATGGCTGGACCCCCTCTTCCCCCGCCCCCAGCCTTCAGACTTGACTAGGTGAGGCTGCGCTGTCCTTAATTTGCTGGTCCACATGGGGGCATAGGGGGTGTGCTGGAAAACTGTATAGGGAGGGAGTGAGGGGGTGGCAGAGGCCCAAGCCTTTTCCGCTGCTTGTCTGATCTTTCAGTACCTGGTCCCTAGGGCTGGGCTGGCCTGGGGTCAGAGGCATGTGTAGGTGCTCATTGTGGAGGGAGGTGGGAGCAAGTGCTCCAGCCAACCCCCTGGGCCTTCAGTGGGCAGGGAAGCAACAGGTGGAAGATTAAAAAGTAACTCCTGCTGCTGGGGTGACCACACCTGATCCCCCTCTCTGGAATTCTTGGGAACTAGCAGGACATTTTGGGACAGGCGGCCTGTGCTGCCGAGGTGGTGGCTGCATCTCGCTCTGCACTGGGCCGGCCATACAGGTGTCTCAGCACTTTCCTGTCCTCTTCCCAGGTTTTGTCTGCCCAGGCTGTGGCTTTTCAGGGTTCCCGTCCTAGGATTCCCCTCTCCCTTAACCCCTCTCCATAACCAGAGGGAGTAACGGAGCCTGGGAAGTGAGGGGCCTGGGCCAGATCTGGCTGCAGGTAGCTGTGTGGCCTTGGACAGGTCATTTTCCTATACTGTGCCTTGGTAATTACCATTGTTGGGTCTGAGCTCTCAGGAGTTTCTCCTCATCCCGGCACTGGGGCCTGGCACTCACAGTGGGACTTCAGGCTTGAGCAGGAGCCATGGTGGAGCTCCAGAGGGTGATGTAGTCTTTATCCCTGCTTCAGTTTGTTCAGAGTGGGACCTTAGAGGTCGTCTGTAGGTCAGGAAGGGGTCCTCAGGCTTCATGATCCCCAGGGAGGCCCACAACAGCTTCCTCTTGGCCCCTCCTGTCTCTCCTGTGCCTCTGAAGGTCAGCCTGGTCTCTTGGCTCTAGATCTCGATTCTGTATTTCAAAGCTCCAAATTTGTGCACATCGGAGTCAGGAATTTCCAGAGCTCCAGGGATCCTGGCCACGCTGGACGGCTTGTAGGCTTCGTGCTAGACGGCCCCTGCCCTGTCACCCTCCCCTGAGTCTCTGCTCCCCACCTGTCTTCTTCCCTTTCCCCAAGTCACAGTTTGACTGTGGGCATGAAGAGGTGGGGGACTCAGCCTTCTCTGCTGGGGTCTTCCCATGACACTTGTGTGACCTGACGGGCGAGGGGCTCACCAGCTGTCCTCTGAGGTAGTCCGGGACCCACAGCATGAGGGGCTGCCACTGGGATTGCCAGGCGGGCAGTGGTTGCCACCACCTTCCCTCCCAGCCAGAGTTCCTGTGGGGGTGACGTCAGTTCCTGTCTCGCCTGTCAGATCATGGTGACTCACTGCCTCCCAGGCAGCTGGACCACCTCTGTCCCCTCTTGTCCTTCATGTGGGGCTGTGCAGAACAAGTCTGGGTCTGGTGTCGAGCTCCCACCAGAGTCACAGGTGGATACTGGCAGTTGTTTGTGCCATGCAACGAGGACGGCCCTGTCCATCCTTGGTGGCGCTCGTGGCAGAGGGAGGGGTGAGCTCTGCTGTGGTCACCCCACCAAGCCTGACCAGGGCTGAAGAGGGCCTGACTGATGGTGAGAGATTTGTGGCTGTGTGTGGAATGCTTTTGTCCAGCCTGCCTCCCACATCCTGGAAGTTGCACCCACCTCTGGTGTCACTAATGCTAGGCTCCTTCCCTCACCAGGTCTCCCTGCCCACGCTCCTAGCAGCCCCCCGGGGGCTCATTCCTCCTTTCTGGGTCCCCAGCAGCTTGGTGATGGAGCAGCCTTGAGAAGCAGGGGCTTCTCTTTGGACCATTTGTGGAATCCTGGGGTGCTACCTGCCAGGCCAGTTCAGGTCCCAATCTCCTCACCTCCTGTGTCCCTAGGACTTTCTGACAGACCTGATGATGTCAGAGGTGGACCGCTGTGGTGACAACGAGCACCTCATCTTCCGGGAGAATACACTGGCCACCAAGGCCATTGAGGAGTACCTCAAGTTGGTGGGCCAGAAGTACCTACAGGATGCCCTAGGTAGGGAGGGTGTGGGCAGGCAGGTGGGCAGAGGGTGGGGTGGTGCCCACCAGGTCCTCACTTCCCCTCCCTGCCCACCTGGCCCCAGGCGAGTTCATCAAAGCTCTCTACGAGTCAGACGAGAACTGCGAGGTGGACCCAAGCAAGTGCTCGGCCGCTGACCTCCCTGAGCATCAGGGCAACCTCAAGATGTGCTGTGAGCTGGCCTTCTGCAAGATCATCAACTCCTACTGGTCAGTGCCCCCCCTCCACCCTTGGGGACCCCACACTTCCTTCTGGGCTCGGCTGCCTAGGGCTTCCCCATGCCATCGTCTTGTCCGTCCTTCTATGTCATGGTGTCCACAATGTGCCAGGCTCTCGCATGTAGGGAAGCGCTCCCGAATGTCCGCGAGACACGATTTTCAGGGTGTTATAGTAGAAAGACCCTGGACACATCGTTCTGTCTGTATGTGTTGATTGATGAGTGCTTTCATGTATGGGGTGCTGTGTAGGTGCTCAAGCACCCTCTTGGGCAGGTAGACAGCTTAAGCCGAGATGCCGCACCTGTCTTTAGGAGTTATGGTGCCCAAATTGCAGCCGTGTGGTAGGTCCCAGCAGGGGCGTGTGTGGGTGCCTGAGCCCAAGAAGGAGAAGAAAGGACTGGGCTTTACGTAAAACAGGGTCTGCAGGCTACCACCAGCCCCAGGATGGAGCAGGGGTGGGTGGGAGTGGGCTGTGCCTACAGGACCCCCAGCCAGGGCTGGAATCAGCTCCTGGGAAGCTTCTGGAAGGCCGGCTTTGCCGGCACTGGCTTGCTCCCGGGGTCATGTGGGATGGCCAGCTGATCTGGGCCGAGTGTAGCCTCATTGTGTGGTGGTCTGCGGGACTATCCAGCAGGCCTTGCTGCCAGCCTGAGTAGCAGGTTTGTCCTCACCCTGGAGGAGATGCCAAAGGCTTAGTCTGTGTTACTGTATAGCTCAGGGCTTATGCCCCCCACCCATCTGAGCCTCTGTCCTCAACCTCTCTTGACACGCTGACCTGGCTCAGCCATACCTCAGTAGCCATACCTCAGTTCTTTGTTAAGTTGGGCCTCTCTCTCTCCCCACACCTCGCCTTATACATACACCAGCCCTTCCTTTCTGAGGCCTTACCCCTGGCTCTCCTCTGTGGCCCTCCTTCTTGTCACCAGACAGGATTGGCTTTTACCTCCTGGGTCCCTCTGTCACAATCCTGGTGCCAGCAGAGTGGGACTGTGTCTGTGTCTGAATCTGCTGGGAGCACCATGGGACAGGCAGGTCCACCAGCTCAGGGCTGGACACACAGGAGGGCTGGGGAGGTGTTTGCAACTCCTGAAGCACAGGTGGAGGCCAGCCTGCTAGGGCACCAGCAGCCGTGGGAAGGGGGCGTCCATCTGCCCGGGTCTCTCAGTCCCTGGGCTGCGCGAGGTGCTCACCTGGAGCCAGGGGGGCAGTGCTCACTGGGCCAGAAATGTGCAGCTTTCCACACACCAGGACCTGGAGGTGGAAGGCGGCCCTGGAGCCTTGATTCTCTGGAACACAGTACCTATCCCAGGCTGGGCTGTGCCCTCACCCTCTGTGCCTCTGTTGCAGGGGGCTGGGTGTAGGACACAGAGAAAACCTATCTGTGGACAGCAATTTTCCATTTCCTCTTTCTGGCATGTGTCAGAGGCACCTCTCTTTCTGGACAAGGCTATTGGTAGATGTCAGTAGCCGATCTGGCCTGTCTCCTGGCCAGTCCTATGCTAGAGTTGCCCTCCCCCCGACTTCTCCAGGCATGCTCTTGTTGGCTGGTTGGTCCAGCCAGCATTCACTGCCGAGGGCTTCCTGAGCTGGCCATGGGCTTGGGGCAGGGAACAGTTCAAGTTGATCAAGCCCTCTTTCGGCCTTGGGGTCTCAGCCTTAAGCTGGCTCTGTGAGCTCGGCAGGGCAGGCCTTGCTCTCAGTTTAAGGGAGAGGAAACTGAAGCCCAAGAAGGCCTGTGACAGAGCCAGGTGTAGACTGGGCTCAGGAAGCACTGGGGCCTGGCCTGCCTCCCAGTAGGAGGCTCATCTTTTAGGGTGAAGAGGTAGGAAAGGTTGGCCAGGTGGGGCCTAACCGTGGCAGGCTAGGTGCCCGATAGAGCCTGGAACCCTGTATTGAAGGGCCAGCTCTGCCCACTCACTGTGTCATCCTGGGAAAGTCACTACCTCTGGTTCCCTGCCCATCAAGAGAACAGGGAGCTGTGTTCTCACCCTGTAGTTAAGGGTATTCGCACCTTCTTGATCATTCTGAGTTCTGCAGAAAACTTCAGACTCCTCTGACATTATTTAAGCAGAGGAAGTGAGTCTCAGTAGCCAATGATGAGAACCCAGAGGATAGTGTCTGCTCCTGTTGTGTTTTCCTCCCTCCATCAGGCCCAGGTGCCTGCTGTTTGGGTTAAAAGATGAATTAAGCACTGGGGGAGGTGAGAAGGGCCCAGACCAGGAGCTGGAGAGTCCATTCAGCACTGGCCTTTGCCAGTGTTTCCTGTTGGGACAGAGACCCAGCTCTTCCAGGCATGTCTCCCATCCCACTCTGTCGCTTCTCAGCCCCTTCACTGAGAGCCCCCACCCTGATTGAGCGTGGCTCTACCTGCTCCTCCTGCTGCACCCTGTGGGGGCCCCATGTCACGTGCCCTCCCTGCACTGTCCACACCCCTTCCCTGACGGATGGTGAGAGCCCGGGGCAGTGGGAACTCAGGGTTTGTCTGACTTAGAACCAGGTCCTTTCCCTGGGCCCCCTCCTGACAACCAGGCCCCCCCTTGTGTGTTCCTGCACAGTGTGTTCCCACGGGAGCTGAAAGAGGTGTTTGCCTCGTGGCGGCAGGAGTGCAGCAGCCGTGGCCGGCCCGACATCAGCGAGCGGCTCATCAGCGCCTCCCTCTTCCTGCGCTTCCTCTGCCCCGCCATCATGTCGCCCTCACTCTTCAACCTGCTGCAGGAGTACCCCGACGACCGCACTGCCCGCACCCTCACCCTCATCGCCAAGGTCACCCAGAACCTAGCCAACTTCGCCAAGTGAGTCATGGGGCAGGCCCTGGTGCTTCTGCCCACGACTAGGGCTGGGGCAACAGGTCCTGCCTTTGTTCCTGTCACCTTAGATCCTTCTCCTCCCCGCTTTTTTAAAAATAAAGTCTCTACACCCCATTTCCCCCCTGCCATTTTGGTATGTTTTCCTGATTTTCAAAGGTGTGAAAACAAGATATTTCTTCCTTATGCTTTTTTGAATCTACATGTTATTACTGAAGATTCTCCTGTATATCTTAACATTCATAAGCCCCATTTTGCAATGAATGACTAATATTCCTCGGGGGGTACAGACCCCACTTAATCTGTCCCCTGTGGTTGGGGACTCAGGTTGTTGCACACGGTCCTGGATCAGTGCTGCTGGGGTGTCTTTGCTCTTCTGGTGTTTTGGCTGCATCCTCAGAGCAAGCAGGTGAAAGTGGAAGGGCTTGGCCATCCCACCATCATTCATTCACAAGGTGTGGAGTGAGCCCCGTCCCGGGATACAAGGTGAACCAACCTTGGTCCCAGCCCTCGCGGAGCTCAGCACGTTAGCTGAGGAGCCATGTTAAGCAAGCAGCAGAGCAGTGACGGGGTCAGTTATCAGTCTTCTAGGAGGGCCCTGAGGGCAGCTGAGGCAGAGGCTGGGCATGCTGGGGAGGGCCACATGCTACACCACTCCTAAATGATCGAGTACCAGGCCAGAGAAGCTGGAGACCAGACCCAAGAGGACAGCAGGGACCAGAAGGCCAGGCAGGGCAGTGTGAGCCATCAGAGGGTTTTGCACGAGGAAGAGGATGGCCCTTGTCTGTTCCAGATCCTGAAAGATCATCCTGACAGCAGTGGGACAGATGGGTTGGAGGGAGTGGGACTGGTGGCCTGGAGACCCAGGAGGAGAGCACAGCCATGGTTCCAGCAAAAATGGCAGAAGTGTTGTGTTGGGGAGGGAACGAATGGTGCAGAAGGCAGTGGCTGCAGGGGACAAGGTTGGGGTGACCAGAAGATAAGGTCAGCAGGCCTTGCCATTAGAGGATGAGGAAGAGGGAGGACCTGACAGCCTCCAGGCTTCTGGCTCCGGCATCTGGGATGGAGCCTGGAGGAGAGGGCATGGGTTAGGGTGACGGTGATGTCTACAGACTTGGCTAGATTGTGGACGAGGGGCTCCCAGGGAAGGCACCCGTGGTTGTATGTATCTGAAAGCTCAGGGGAGAGGCCTGGGCTGAGCACAGGTTTGAGAATTGTTTACGTGCCAGGGCAGTGAGACTCGGAGGAAAGAGGAAGGAGACTGTAATGGGTAGTATACATGGGGATATGGAACATTCCAGGTTTTGTGATAAAAGGTCCAGAAAAGGGTTACCAGCCTTAGCTCTGAGGAAGGATAGGCCTGGTGACCTGGGTCGGAGAAGACTCAGCTGATGTGGGGAGTGGGGTGGGAGCCAGCCACCGTGGGTAAGGCAGGATGGGAGCTGAGGAGGTGGGGATGTCTTAGAGCAGGGGAGCTCCGGGACAGGGTGCTCACCTATCTGCTCCCTCTTCCCAGGTTTGGCAGCAAGGAGGAGTACATGTCCTTCATGAACCAGTTTCTGGAGCACGAGTGGACCAACATGCAGCGCTTCCTGCTGGAGATCTCCAACCCTGAGACCATCTCCAACACTGCTGGCTTTGAGGGCTACATCGACCTGGGCCGCGAGCTCTCCAGCCTACACTCGCTGCTCTGGGAAGCTATCAGCCAGCTGGAGCAGGTGCCTGTCGCAGGGGGCTGAGAGCTGGGCTCCTCCTTCCATCCAGAGTAACGATGGAGGTCCGGGTTGGCCTGTACAGCGTGATCAGGAGCCTGCCAGGCCTTGTCAGAACACACCTGACATCTCTAGGATCCACTTTCTCTGCGGGCGGGTGTTGTGGTCACTCACCAGCACCTGCTGGGGCAGCCCTACTCTGGATACTGGGGCTTAGGGATGAGCTCCTGCCCAGAGCCCAGACTTAGCTGCTTCATGGAAAGCATCCTGCTCTGGATTTTGAAGCCACTCCTTAAATCCACTGAAGACCCTGTACCTCCACTTCTCAGGAAGGAAGTTGCAAGCCTTTCTAGAATTGCCCCTGACTGTCAGTTGACAAGGTTATTCCCTAGACACCTCTGACATTGCTGCAGTCACATGGAATGAGCCCTCAGCCCACACAGTGAGCAGGTTCTTGGCATTAACGGCTGGGCCTGCCAGGAACCACTTCCCGATTATCTGTTGCTTTCCAGGGCTCCAAGGGACCACCTTACAAAAGTAATTAGTGCTGAAACCGATCTGGAAAGCCCATCCTGCCTTCTGATCCCATTCCCTAGTAACCACTCAGAGCACTCTGGTGTGCAGCCTTTAGACACATCCAATTTTGTGCATGTATAAGTACACGCATGTGCAGGCTTAAACACAGAGTTCTTTTCTTTTAAGTTTGTTTTAAAGTGAGATCTTACTGTGTACATCGCCATGTGTGTTTCTTACCCACTCTGCTGCAGGCATCTTTCCACATCAGTACATACTGCACCATTGCTGTGGCCTTTTCAACAGCCACAGATTATCCTGTCATATGAGCATAGTATATTTCACCAGTCCCCTATTGATAGATAGATAGTCCCAGCTTTTTACTAAAAACAGATGCTGCTGCAGTCAAAGGCAATCAGTTTTGCTCATCATACCCACTTGCCTTTGGTTGTACGAGACACAGGAGGGGCAAATGGAAATGAGGGCCCAGCCCCTACCTTCTGCCAAGGTAGAGCCCACACTGTAGCCAACGCCAGTCACTCACTGCCACTAGTTCCTGGGCCCCTGTGCTGGTCACTGCCCCCCATGTCTGCACAACCTGGCAGGAAGGACAGAAGGGGGTTAGCATTGTCACATAGGCAAAAGGGTGCAACGAGGATTTGAAACAAAGCTGTTTGCTTCTCAAGTCTGTGCTCTGTTGTCTGCATGAGTTTTCACACTTCGTTTTTGCACAAAGTCCTCTTCAGAAGTTCGTGCATAAACAGGTGAAGGCATTGTCCCTCTGCCTTAGCTCAGCCCAGGGTTCAGAATCCTCAGAACCACGTCTAAACCACAACAGCGAGGTTCAGATGGGCCCAGGCGCTGCCCTCTCCTGACCAGCACTCAGTGGTGCCTGCTGTGTGCCTGGACCATCTCTGCTGGGGCTCAGGAATCCAAGTGGGTCAGAACCCAGCCTATCCTGTGGAATTAGTGGTGTGCAAGGGGGCTGTCACAGAAGCCTCTTGGATGGAGAGGTGTAGGTATGGGAAATTATGGGAGTTCACATGGGCTTTTCTCTCTGCGGGAGCACTGGGGCACAGTAAACTAGGATGAGAGGCTTGGACCAGATCAGAATCTCCCTGTGGGCCTTGTATTCCTGCCCCAGAAATATCTGGGGAGCTGGGGAAAGATGTAGACTTAAAGGTTCCTGGGTGTCCCTCCCAGACCTTCTGAACTGACTGCGGGGTAGGGATCTGCATTCCTGACAGGCTCCACAGTAATTTTGAACTACAGTAGCTACAGCACACTTAGCCTCCCCAGTGGCCCCAGCAGCTCAATGCTGCCTCTTGATGTGTCTGTGCAGAGCATTGTGTCCAAACTGGGACCCCTGCCTCGGATCCTGAGGGATGTCCACACAGCACTGAGCACCCCAGGCAGTGGGCAGCTCGCGGGGACCAACGACCTGGCCTCCACGCCAGGCTCCGGCAGCAGCAGCATCTCGGCAGGGCTACAGAAGATGGTGATTGAGAACGATCTCTCTGGGTAAGAGCCGCCAGGCCTGTAGGGTGTAATAGGTGTGCATGCACACTAGGCACAGACCATCTTCCCCATCCTCAAATGGGGAAGAGGATGCCTACACAAGTATTTGTAAGACCAGCTTGGGGGGATTTGAAGTGTGTTGTGCAGGCCTTAAGTGTGGAACGTGCATTTCGGTAAAATCAAGGAAGGCTTCCTGGAGGAGGTAGTGCTATAGTTTTTGATCATTTTAGGAAAAGTAGCATTTACATTGGTGGAAAAAGCATTCCAGGTAGAAGGACAAGTACAAGCAAAGGCCTGGGGAAAGACACATGATGTGTTGAAGAAAAATTACTGTCCCAAACTCCTCCAGCATTTCCATTTTACCTGGTGTTTATTAGGAATACCTGTTCTCCTGGTATTTCCCGGGCCTGAATCAGAATCTCCAGAAGTGGCCCCATGGAGTGTGTGTTTTCAACAGGTGTTTGGGTGACTCTACCAGGCTTTGAGGCTGGGAGCCCCAGACATCAGAGAGAGATGCTGAGACCCAGTCCTCACTCTGAGCCCTCACCCCAGGACGTGGTCCACTCAGTGTAAACAAAATACATGGCAGACTGGGAAGCACCATGTTCTTGAATGCTTAAGTCAAAATGGGGACCTCTCTTTAAGAAACTTGGAGTTGACGTTGAACCGTGTGCTCCGCTCCTCCCCTGCCTTCTCCCGCCGGAGGCCCTTCTTAGACCCGCCATGAGGATGAGGATGGAGTAGCAGAGGTGGGAGTGTGTCTTGTTCTGCACTGGTGGCTGTGGCAGGCTTTTCCAGGGGAAGGATAGAGACCAAAAATGGGGGGAGGGATTGCCTAGGGGGAAGCCGGAGGTGCAGAGTCCGTGATGCCAGCTCCCTCTGAGAAGAGGTCTGTACGTTTAGCCTGAGTGTGGGGCAGAGCAGAGTCGCAAGGCAAGAGTTCAGGTGGAGACACACCTGAGGGGTTGAGAAGTGGCCAGGCATCTGGGTTCTGAGGAGACCTGACCTGGGTGTGCAGCATGGTCTCGAGTTCTCCCTGCTCCCTCTTGCCACCCCTGTGCAGCTCTTCCCAGCCATGAGTGCTGTGGCCCAACAGCCAGCAGCTGTCCTTCCTCAGGCTCAGCGCGCTTCCTCTGCCTGTGCAGAGCCAGCCCTGCTCCCCATTCTGAGCCCTTGTCAAGGCCCCCAAGTCCTTCCTGCCTCCAGCCCATTCTGAGCCCTGTTCACCCACCCCCCCCAACACACACATTCTTCCCTCCAAAGCTGACCCAGGCCCCACCACAGTTGCACTTTCTTCCAAGGAGCCGGCCACCAGGAGGGGCCAGGAAGAGGCTGTGACACACATAGAGTGAGGAGGTGGCCCGGGGTGTGTAGACCCTCCCACCTGAGTCATGCCCTGCACCGATCCTCCTGATTCCTTGTTTTTGCCAGGAACACCAGCCCCCGCCTGCCAGTCACACAAGGGAGAGGCAGCAGGAGGCTGGGCAGGGGAGGTTTCACCAGGCCCGCACTTTGGTTATCAGTCAGATTAGGAACCAGAGGGAAGAAGCAGAGAGAGCCCCAGTGACTTTGAAGTTGGTGTTCTCAATGCAGGACCTGTGGGTAGCAGAGAGCCTTTGGATTGCGGGTTTGGTTTTAGCTCAGAGCACGCCAGGCCCCAGCTCCCATTGTCCTGAGATGCTGCTGAGCAGGGAAAGGGCCTGCCAAGCAGCCCGGCCTGGAACTGGCAGTGCTGGCCTCTAGAGCAGAGGTTCTGTGCAGGAGCAGCCGCCTGGGGTACTGGTCCTGGGACTCTCCCACTTCTGTCCACCCAGCGCATTGGGCTGCCGGGCTCCAGCAGGTTGGCGGGTGCTGTCGGTTTGGACCCGCCGTGGCTGCACTCACAGTTCTTCTCTTCCCCTTCTTTCCCTGTGTGTGCTTGTCTCCCTGCAGTCTGATAGATTTCACCCGGTTACCGTCTCCAACCCCCGAAAACAAGGACTTGTTTTTTGTCACAAGGTCCTCCGGGGTCCAGCCCTCACCTGCCCGCAGCTCGAGTTACTCAGAAGCCAACGAGCCTGACCTTCAGATGGCCAACGGTGGCAAAAGCCTGTCCATGGTGGACCTCCAGGACACCCGCACGCTGGACGGGGAGGCGGGCTCTCCGGTGGGCCCCGACGTCCTCCCCACCGAAGGACAGGCATCTGCAACACAGCTGGTGGCTGGGTGGCCTGCCCGGGCAGCTCCAGCGAGCCTGGCAGGGCTGGCCACTGTGCGGCGTGCAGGCCAGACACCGACCACGCCGGGCACCTCTGAGGGCGCGCCAGGCCGGCCCCCACTGCTGGCGCCACTCTCCTTCCAGAACCCCGTGTACCAGATGGCGGCTGGCCTGCCACTGTCACCCCGTGGTCTCGGCGACTCGGGCTCTGAGGGCCACAGCTCCCTGAGCTCCCACAGCAACAGTGAGGAGTTGGCGGCCGCTGCCAAGCTGGGAAGTTTCAGCAGCGCTGCAGAGGAGCTGGCAAGGCGGCCCGGCGAGCTGGCGCGGCGGCAGATGTCACTGACTGAAAAGGGCGGACAGCCCACGGTGCCACGGCAGAACAGTGCTGGCCCCCAGCGGAGGATTGACCAGCCACCACCCCCACCCCCACCGCCACCTCCTGCCCCCCGTGGCCGGACACCTCCCACTCTGCTGAGCACCCTGCAGTACCCACGGCCCTCGAGCGGGACCCTGGCATCAGCTTCGCCTGACTGGGCTGGCCCTGGTGCCCGGCTGCGGCAGCAGTCCTCCTCCTCTAAGGGGGACAGCCCAGAGCTGAAGCCACGGGCCGTGCACAAGCAGGTCAGTGCTGCTGGTCGGGGGGCAGGACTGGGCTTTGGGGCCCAGTGGGGCTGTCGGGCCATGTCACACTCCTCCTCTCGGTCATTCCACCTCTACCTGCACCAAGCTGCCATCTCATGCTGAACAATGCTGCGTCAGCCCCATCCCACCATCTGGGACCCCTGGCTCCTGCTTGAATCCTCTGAACCAGGGGCACTGTGGCCATAGGGAACTCCAGGCCCCTGTGCCATTCCCCCAAGACCAGACTGGGCTCAGGGAGTAGAGGGAGGTTCCATACATTTCCAGTTCAAGCCTCTTAATGCCCCAGCCAAGAGTGGGAGTCGATCTGGCCCCACTCTGCCTCCACACTCCCCTCCCTAAAATGCTTTTGAAGGCTGAGCTGGCCTCCAGGAACAGCTGTGGGGAGGACAGGTGTTCCCTGTCACCTGAGGGCTGCAGGCAGTCCACGCAGTGGATGTGCTTTGGGTCAGCTGTCCACCCTTCGCCTCTGCCTGCCAGGCGCCCCCGATGGCAGGCTTGCTCTTAGCTGGCCACCTTGGCCGCTTTCCCTGTCAGTCACTGGAGGTCCCCTCTATTCCTGCCATGCCTCTGAGCCACTGGTCCCTGTGGCTGCTGGTGCCACTCTCCACCCCTCCCTCCTCCCGCCACCTCCCACCAGCTCCTCACAGCTGTGTTTCATTGTAGGGCCCTTCACCTGTGAGCCCCAATGCCCTGGACCGCACGGCTGCTTGGCTCTTGACCATGAACGCGCAGTTGTTAGAAGACGAGGGCCTGGGCCCAGACCCCCCCCACAGGGATAGGCTAAGGAGTAAGGAGGAGCTCAGCCAAGCAGAAAAGGTAAAGCTGGACCCTGGTAGGTCGGGTAGGGAGGGGCTGCTTTCCAGCGGCTGGCAGGTATCTCTCCCTGAGAGCCCTCATTGAGGGGGTGCTGCTTGTTCCTGCAAATGGCCAGACATTTTCTACTGCTTGTCCCACATGAGGACGGCAGTCAGTGGAATCTGGAAGAAGAGCAGCAAGAGGGACTTAGCACAGAGCTGTGGTTTCCTGTATAGGCTGCACTTTAGAATCAGCTGGCATTGTACTGGATCCAGACTCCTGGGACCCAGCGATTGGACTCCTCCTTTACCCTCATTGACTGAGATTGCTGAGCTTCTGAGAACCTGGGGCTTGAGGGCTGGGGGTGCAAAAAGATGCATAGAGACCCCCGGGGGAGCCTCATCAATGAGGAGGCAGAGGCACAGCTCCCCAAGACAGCAGGGAGAGCAACCCCAACCAGGCCCCCTCCACAGTGTTTGTGCCTGTACAAGGGCCTGGGAAAGAAATAGAGTTACCAGGGCAAGGGGTGGGGTCAGATTGCCATCGGGGTGTTTTCTTCCCCCCAGGGGAAAAAGGTTGGTTCTTAAAAATCCGAACTCCACACACATCTAGCATTTGATACGACAGGTGGTGCTTTGACTGTCTTTCAACATCTCTCAGTTGTTGTGACAGCTGCCCTGTATACGTGGGTAGTTCTTATCTCCGCCTGGAAGCCAAAGCCTAGGTAGACGGAGGACCCAGTGTGAGGCCCCCAGAACTGCAGGCACTTCCCCACTCTCCTCTGGACCCCAGGGAGGCCTGTAGCAGCCTCTTAAGCCAGGGCACACACAGGTCAGGGTGGCAGAGCTCCTGCTCCCTGGCCTGGGCAAGGTCCATCTCCATGCTGCATCCCGCCACCCTTTGCTGTCCCCTTGGCCTGCTGCATCCACCTGCTTTCACCATAATATGCCAAGGGGACCAGGAGACACAGTGCTCCATGAGCCAGCATTTGGCTGGGGAGCCAGGAGGCCCGTCCCCCCCACCCCCCAAGGGTCCCTGCCCCCCTTTGCCCCTGTGTTCTCCCAGGTCTGGCCCCTCCTGATGACCCTGCCTCGTTCCTGCATGGAGGTGTCTGGCCACTCCGTGCAGCCTGCACAGCTTCCCAGCCTCTTAAACATCCTTCTCCCTGAAGTCTGGGTGCCGTGCTGGGCTGAGTCAGATACAGAGAGCCTCGTTCACTCTGCCTCTGCCCTTTTCTCTCTCCCATTTTCCCACACCACCTCCATAGCCACTGCCATGGCTGCTTTAGGGTCAGATAGAGGCTGGGAGGCTAGGATCTTACCCTATTGGTCAGTAACTCTCCATGTGATTTGGTCACCTTGTTTGGGTCTCAATTTCCCCTCCTGCAGAGCACCCACCTCTTAGGTCGCTGTCAGGCATCCTTCATATATCCAAGGGTTTTAACCTTTGGTTATTAAAAGAGGCTCTAGATGAACCCTTACTGTTGAGATTTGAGTGTTCATCTTCTTCTAGCCATACAGGTCAGGCTGGGGAGCTTCAAATGGAGAGACCCGCAGGTGGGGAACAGGCTGAGTCTCACTGTATTCCCCACTGGCTGGACTTTGGGCACCTCCTGGCTATGTGACATGGGTGGGTCATAGCCGCTGGGGCCTCTGAGTCTGGCTTCCTCCCACCCTGCACTCTGGCTTGGCTGACAAGGCTGCTCTCTCTGTCCCGGTGTGGTGGCCTCCTGGCAGGACCTGGCAGTGCTGCAGGACAAGCTGCGCATCTCCACCAAGAAGCTGGAGGAGTATGAGACCCTGTTCAAGTGCCAGGAAGAGACGACGCAGAAGCTGGTGCTGGAGTACCAGGCGCGGCTAGAGGAGGGTGAGGAGCGGCTGCGGCGGCAGCAGGAGGACAAGGACATCCAGATGAAGGGCATCATCAGCAGGTGAGGGCCTGTGTTGGCCCCACCCCACAGATGGGGCAGACTGTCCACTGCTCTGAAGGATCCTCAGGTGGGGGTGAGCCTGGAGGAGGGCTCTGGTCTGGGGTGGCTGATCAGCAGCTGCAGGATGAGCTGAATATCGAGAGTGTCCCTAGCCATGGGGACAGTGGGAGCACAAGGCCTGGAGGTAGGAGGTGGCCTTAGTTGGTGGTGGAATGCAGAGTTGGGGATGGCAGGAGTGAGGCCAGACCAGCCAAGGCCAGCTCCCAGAGGACTGGGGCCCTGTAAGGAATGAGCTCCCTTGGGGAGATGAGAAGCCGGTTTGAGTATGCCAAGAAAGACAGGACCCAATTCGGGGCAGGAAAAGTGGAAATGAAAGTCACATTCAGGAGGTGAAGGTGGGAGGTTAGGGTGAGGAAGGACACAGAATAGCCTCCAGGTTTCTACCCAGAGCAGCAGGGTGTGGGTGTGTCAGGGGCCAGTTACTGAGATGGGGAACTGTGGGAGAGGAGCAGTTCGGGTTGGGGGGAGAGGAGTTTTGGATATATTGAGTTTGAAGGTGCCTGGAATCCAGGATGGGTTTCTGGGAGGACAGTTGGTTTGAATGCTGACTCTCATCCTTATTGAAGGCTTCTGTCAGGCCCTGTTTTGACTCCCTGCTCCTCCCTCTATGCCTGTGGTTAGGGTGGACATACCTTCCTTGGTGTCAGCAGGTGGGGAGTACAGTCAAGGTGTAGCATTGGGGCCAACCCACAGGGTCCCAGTCCTAGAGTTTATTTCCTTATGACAGTAATAGCAGGTACAAGAGGAGAGATGGTGTGGATGTATAGCTCGTTTATTTGCGTGGTCTAAGACCCCATCATCTGGACAAATTGAGCATGTGCAGTAGCCAAGACAGTCCCCCACCTGGCCTTATGCTTTGTCCATAAACCTTCCCCCAATTCCTACTGTTCAGATCACCTGTTTCTCTGCTCCTGACTACTGTTTGTTTTCTTTACTCAAGATTTTGCACATTCTAAAATGGTTCACATGAACCATACCTGGATCACTAGACAGCAACAGTTCACTTGACCTTCAACTCTGCTCTTGGCTGAAATAATGCATGTGGTTCCGGGAACAAACATTTTTTTCAGTATTTCAACCGCTGCCACCTCATTATGTCTATTCTGTGATAGGTGTGTGCTCTCTTGAATTCAGTGGCTTGCTTAATGTTTCTCCTATCCAATCCTGCTATAATTCCTCCCTAATGTAATGTCAGTTGGTTAATAATGTTGTTTGAGACTTCTGTATTCTTACTGTTTTCTGGTTTACTTGTTTGCCCCTTACTTATTTTATCAATTATTGAGAAAAAGATATAGAAGTGTCTAATCATAATTATGGAGTTGTCTACTTCTTTCATTTCTATTGGTTTTTATTTCATGTATACTGAAATGCTATTCTCAGGTGCTTACACATTTAGGATTGTGATGTGCTGTTGATGAACTGATCTCTTTATTATTACAAAATCACTTTCTTTATCCCTCATATTTCTTCCTCTGAAATCTGCCTTGTCTGATTTAATATAGTCACCCCAACTTTTTTTTGATTAGCGTTAGTATGGTATGTCTTTTCCCATCTTTAATACTTTTAACCTATTGTCTTAGTCCCTTCATGCCACTATAACAAAATACCTTAGACAGCATAATTTATAAAAAATAGAAATTTATTGTTCACAGTTCTGGGGGCTGGGAAGTTTAGGTTCAGGGTGCCAGCAGATTCTGTCTGGTGAGGGCTCCCTGCTTTGTAGATGGTGCCTGGTTGCTGTGTCCTCATGGGTGGTGGCATGAACAAGCTCCCTCAGGCCTCTTTTATAAGGGCACTAATCCCATTCATGAGGGCCAAGCCCTCATGACCTAATCATCTCCCAAAATCTACACCTCTAAATATCATTATCTTGGGGGATGGGTTTCAACATATGAATTTGGGGGGACACAGACATTCAGACCATAGCACCCATCTGTATATACAAGGTGAGTTTCTTTTACAGGCACTTTATTGTTGGGTGTTGCTTTTTATCTAATCTAACAGGTTCTGCCTTTTAATTGGAGTTTTTAGACCATTTACATTTAATGTAATTATTGATATAATTACCTATTATCTTGCTGTTTGTTTCCTATTTGTACCATCTGTTTTTCCTTTTTTTCCCTGCCTTTTTTTTGGACTAAGTATTTTAATGATTCCATTATTTCTTTGCTGCTCTAGGGCAGGTGTTGACAAACTTTCCATAAAGGGGTAGATAGTAAGTATTTTAGGCTTTGTAGGCCATATGGTCTCTGCTAAAATTATTCAACTTTACTGTTATAGCAGAACTATTTGTGTGATATGGCTATTTATAAAAACAGACAGTGGGTTGGATTTGGCCCTCACCCTCAGGCTGTAATAACAAAGATAATGTCATTATCTTTATTCCTCTGTACTTAATGTATCTTTTCTCTCTGGCTATTTCTAAGAAATTTTTTTTTCATCGCCAATTGTCAACAATTTGGTTATGATGTGCCTTGATGTGGTTTTCTTCGTGTTTCTTGGGTTTGTTAAACTCTTGGATTTGTAGGTATATAGTTCTACCTCCCCATTTCTTTTTCTGGGACTTCTGTCACACTTAACTTTATGTCGCTTTATATTGTCCCACATCTCAAGTGCTCTGTTGTTTTCTTTTTTGATTTTTCCTGTGTGTTATGTTAGATAATTCCTATACTATGTCCTTAAGTTTGCTAATCATTTCTTCTTCAGTGTCTGATCTGCTGTTAATCTTATCCAGTATTTTTTCATTTCAGATATTGTATTTTCCATCTCTAGAATTTCATTTTGGTTTAAATCCCATCCATTTTTCTTCACATCATGCTCATACTTTTGTTCTCTTGAACATGTAGAATGTGTTTATAATAGTTGTTCTAATGTCCTTGAATCGTCTGTGACATTTGAGTCCGTTTTTACTGATTAATTTTCCTCTTTGTTATGGGTTTTATTTTCTTTGCACACTTGGTAACTTTTGGTTAGATGCCAGCCATTGTCAATTTTACATAGTTGGGTGCTAGATGTATTTGTGTTTGTTTAAATACTTTTGGGCTTTGTTCTGGGATACAATGAGGTTACTTGTAATTAGTTTAATCCTTTTGAGGTTTACTTTTAAGCTCTGTTAGGGTGGGTCCTACAGAGCCTAAATTAGGCCTGGCCTAATTTGGCCCCTCTGTTGAGGCAGTTTCCTTCTAGGGATTCTACTTGATGCCCACTCTGGCCAGTAGAAACATGGAGTATTCCTGGAATTGTTTTGTGTACTCCTTTCCAATGGTACTTGCCTAACCTGGTAATTTTCTCACCTGCATGCAGATCAGTATTCATCCAAAGACTCAAGAGGACACCCCTTGGGAGATGTGTGGAATTTCTCTCCTCATTTTCCTTCTCTGATGCTCTGCCCCGCAAATTCTACACCTTGACCTTCCTGAACTCCCTGTGCCTACTCAGTGTCTGAAAACCTTTGTGTTATTTGTGATATTTCTAGTTCGTTTGTTTTTAAGGCAGGAGGGTAAATCCAGTCTTCCTTCCAATGTAATGTCCCTTAATTGATGCCACCCTGGTTTTTCTCAGTGTCTTACCTTCCTGTAATGGGAACCCCTTGTCCCAGCCCACACCCCTTTCTCCTGGGCAGTGCTGCCTGACCCATTATTCCTTTGGCCCCTCAGGGCAACCTGTGCTGTCCCTGTGCGGCTCTGCCCACCTCCCTGTGCATCTGCCATGAATGGGCGAGAGCTTGCCCCTGGGCTGGAGAAGTTGGGGGGCAGGGACGGAAGTGAAGGCTTGGGGGCAGATGAGCCCCTCTGAGAAGAATGCATAGAGCGAGGGCTGAGGCCAAGGCCAGAGCCCTGCCAAGCCCTTGCATCCTGGAGCAGACAGGCAGACCCAGGGAGTGTGCGAGTGGAAAAGTGGGAGAGAAAGCAGTGATAGAGCCCCAGAGACCAGTAAGGTGAGACCACGAGGGCTTCCAGGAAGGCACAGTCAGTGACAGGGCCAGGACTGCCTGACCTCAGAGTTTCGGCAGATGGCGCACCCTGCCCACCCCGCAGCTTGTCTGCCTGCTACTCCACCGCAGACCTGTCCTTCAGATGTCTAGTTCCAACGTATGAAGCCCCCAGCCCACTCTCCAGGAGAGGTAGTGCTCCCTGCTATCTGTTCCACAGGCCCGAGCTTCCCACGAGCTATGCAGGGTGCAGTTACTTGTCTACGTCCCTGCGTCCCTGTTGCCTCGGGAACTCCTTGAGGGAAAGGACTAGACTTCATTCATTGCAGTACCTCAAGTCCCCCGCACAGAATCCGCACAGCCTCAGTGAATATGAGGGTGGAGAGTGGAGAAAGGTCTAGAGCATTTCAGGGCTGTCGTCTTCCCACGTGTGCCACAGGTCCTATGGCATAGAACCACCTATGACACAGCACCACCTGCCTAGCTCTGGGCAGTTGTGAAGGGCCGACACCCACTCCCACCCACTTTGGCTCCTGGAAGAATATCAGGGGCTTCCCCCAAAAGCCCCTGGGAACAGGTCTGGGGGTGGAGTGTGCAGGTTGGGAAGGGGCAGGCCCAGCCGCAGCAGTCGCTGGGGGCAGCTGGAGGGCCTCTGTCCAGGCAAGTGTGACCTAAGGATAGGCTCTTCTGGTTCCCACAGGCCACACCCCCCATCTGCTCCCTTTAGCGTCCCCCTGACTATTCCTGCCTCTGGTTGCAGGTTGATGTCGGTGGAGGAGGAGCTGAAGAAGGACCACGCAGAGATGCAAGCGGCTGTGGACTCTAAACAGAAGATCATCGATGCCCAGGTGGGCATCACTGGCCCTTTGGTCTGCCCCAGGGGTTAGAGGACCTGGGATGGGGGGGGGGTGATTATGGCTTCTTTACATCCTTAGTCATGCCTCACTTCAGAAGCTGAGGAGAAATGAGAGACCAGGATCTCTGTTCTGAGAAGTCAGACCTGTGGTCTCAGTGGGCCACAAGCTTACTAGGGCAGGCTGTGAAAGGGGAGGGGCAGCTCCTCCCCTGCCGGGCCCGGCACTTGGTGGCTATTGTCTTTCAGCAGGGATGTTCATAAGAGAGTAGAAGCTACTAGGAGGGGTGTGGGGGACGCAAGCTGGGTGGAGGGAGCAGCAGGGCTCTTGTCAGAGCTGTGGCTTCCAAGCTGTTCTGAGGGAGACAGGAAAGGGACCCTGGCCCCAGCTTCCTTCCCTCAGACTGTGCCCCTTCCCTCTCACCTGCCTTGAAATGGGTCACACCTTGCTTAGACTGTGAACTGCACAGACTAGGAGCTGTGACCTCTGTGTGTCACACATGCACACATGAGGGAGGGGCCTTCCCTCAGGGCCTTGGACAGCTCATAGACAACACACCAGGGCTGCTGTGTGGGATGAGAAGTAGATGATGTCTGGGTACATGATGGTGCCAAGGCCAGTTCCCCGTTGTGTGAGCTGCCTGCAGCCTGGTGTCTTTCCCGCCCTTTACACCTGCTGTGTCCGGATCCTCCCTTAGGCCCAGGACCCCGTCCTCTGACCCCCACTGATACCCTCCTTGTCCACAGGAGAAACGCATCGCCTCCCTGGACGCCGCCAATGCCCGCCTCATGAGTGCCCTGACGCAGCTGAAAGAGAGGTACAGCATGCAAGCCCGTAACGGCATCTCCCCCACCAACCCCACCAAATTGCAGATTACCGAGAACGGCGAGTTCAGGAACAGCAGCAATTGTTAACCTGCCCGAGGAGAGGGGCGCTGTGGTGGCCAAGGGCAGGGTCTCGGCGGGGGAGGCGCCCCACAGTCGCAGCCCCAGCGTGGGTGGCAGGAGCCCGAGGCACACCTCCCCTCCCCTCCGCCCGCCGTGCAGGAGGCGGGCCACAGAGGGCGCCGCGAGAGACTGATGCAGCGTGAGGCGGGGTCCGCAGCCGCCACCCCCCTTCGCCTGGGAAGCGTGTTCGGTGCAGGCAGAAGAGACTGCACGCTGGGAGTGGGGACGGGCTGGTGGAAGCAGGGGCCTGCCACAAACATGTCTGTGGATTATTGAATTTGGTGTGCGTCACCTTTTCCTCCTTGACCTGGGAAGTGCATGTACCCCACCCTCGCCAGGGAGGGAGCTGCCTGGAGAGGGGACGATGAAAGGGCTGGGGACCTGCTCCTGTGGCTTTCCCGCACCTCCTCGGGGCCCAGGACTCCCTGGCTGCCAGGCCCTACCTTGTGGGACCTGGAACCTGACGAGTTTATTGGCAGGCAGGGGGATGGTGGGAGGACACAGAGGCAGGAGTTTGATGTCCCCTGCGTGTCGTCACCCTGAGCACCCGCCATTGCATGTGGCCTGTCGGGGACCCTTCCTGGCTGTGAGGAACTGAGGATTCATCCCCCCTTCCCCTGTACCTGTCCCAGACCGCCCACCTTCCACCTCCTTCCCTTCCTTTGTTGTATTACCAAATGGACCCAGTGAAGATCGTAGCTTTTTCTTCCGGGCTCTCATACCTGTGGGGAGGATCCTAGCCCCCCACACTGCCACACGGCCCAGGCTGGTGCTCTGGGGCTCGCAGACGCCAAAGATTTGGGCAGAGCCAACCAGAGAGCTCTCCATTGTCCCTGCCTTCTCCTGGGGCCTAGTGCATCCAGGCCACAGTGGTCTGGTAGGGAGTGGCCGGCTGGTGCTGATCTGAGAGAAAGGTGATCTCTTCTCTGATTGATGGTTTAAAGAAATTCTGATGCCTGCAGGCCCTGAGAAGGTGGATAACTGTGATTTTTTTTCCTTTCACAGTATGCATTAGAAACAAAAGCCCGCTTGCTCGCTTGCTGGAACACAGGGGCCTTTTAAATTGAGCGTGCGCACTGCATGGGAAATAGCAGCCCTGGAGGATGTTAGACTTGCTCCCTCTCCGAGACAGCAGCAGCCTGCACCAGGCCCCGTGTGTGCGGCCGGCCTCCTCCTCACCCTTCCCGGCCCCAGCGAGGACCAGGCGCTGCAGACAGGGGAGGGGCACACCCGCAGCTGGGGCCGGTTTTCCTCAGCTCTAGGCTGTTCTGTAGCTAATCTGCCCCTTCCCCCGCTTGTGGGACATAGATGGGCAGGAGCTTGGGTCTCTCTTGGCTCCTCTCTGTTCCCACTCTACAGATCCCAAGCCCTGGCCCTGGGTAACCTAGGGCAGGAGCTGGGGTCTTTGACCAGGCAGCAAAGCCGGGGCTGGGCGAACCACACAAGCCACCTCCTCTGCCCCTGTGGCTGGAATGTGCCACAGAGGCCCCACCAGAGAGAGTGCTGGTGCTGGAGGGGTGGCCCAGAGCCACACTGCTCCTCTCCTGGCCCGTGGACAGGTGATGGCAGCTGCTCTGGGAAGGGGCTTTTAGCAGTAACCCTACAGTTCATTTAGACCAGAGGCAGGTACTGATGGAGAGAGGATGGGGCTGCCGAGGGTTGTAGACCCCAGGAAGGAAGGAGGTGGAGGCCGAAGCGCTGCACCACCCCTTCCTGCCCCACTCCTCTGTCCACACCCCTGCGCCTGCGAGTTTCAGAGAAGGGTGGCCATACAGGCAGGGCCTGGCTCTGGTCATGTCCTCCTGGTCCAGTCTCGATCCCCCACTGCCTAGCGAGCCCTGCCCTCCCCACCCCACCCCTCTCCTGCCGATGCCTCATAGAGCGACCTCGGACCCGAGCACCTCTTAGCAATATTGGGGGGCACAGGGGAGTCCCAGGGCCTAGACGGGAGGAGGGTGCAGAAGCCACCGCTGTGTCTGGCACTGGCAGCCCTTGGCGCCGGGTGTGAGCTCTCAGCCCGAGAGCCTTATTTACCTAGTGCAAAAACTGTAAAAGTGTACAGACTCTTCACAGATTTTTATCTTACTTGCAAGTATGACAATTTTTGTAAATGTTCTTGGTGTTTGACTGTAATGTAACTATCTCACCTAACGGTTGTATATAGTCCTTTAGTCCTGGTGCTGCCGAGGGCTGGCCGGGACTGCTGCTCTCCCGATGGTTTTTATTTTATTTTTTAATATAGAGGACAGTATCGGCAGGAGGAAGAAGTTTGGGATCTGGGTGTTTGTGTTTTTTCTCTGACTGTGGCATTTATTTGTTGGCTTTGCAGCATGTTGTCTGGGTGGGTTGATGGGCCAGTAAAGGGGGGGGGAGGGGCTCCTTTCTGGGTGCTGGAGGGAAAGACTGAAGCTCCGGGGTCCCTGATCACCGAGACCCAGCCTCTGCTGGAGAAAGTGCCCCCTTTCTGCCAACACAGGAGGCTGACTTTTTTTTTTTGACCAACTTATGTTCAGGATGAAGGAAACTGCCAAACCCCCTGTAAGTGAAGGCTTTCCAACTGCCCAGAAATGGGAGGTGAGGGGCCGGGGCCAGAGCTCCATGTTCACCCCTCCCCCCCGAGCACCTGCTCCGAGGTACACCTCCCCCTCACACCCCATCCATCTGCGGGAGCCAGACTGTCCAGGGAAACAGCCCCTCTTTTCTACACACTCAGACACAAAGTCACCCCAGCCCCCGCACCGCATCCCAGCCCCCCTTTTGTAAGTATGTGAAAAGGAAAAAATGCAGATGTTGGAGTTTTGGCTGGAGCTCTTCCCTCCAGCTGTGACTATTACCTGTGTAATAATGTACAGAGAGCGTCGTCGGTGTTCTAAGACTCTGTGTGGCTGTGCAATTTCTGTACATTTGCAATTAGAAATATTAAAGATTTATTTAGCTATTTTAAGCCTGCCTCGCCTCTCCATTTATCTGTGTCTTGAGTGATTTTACAGAAGTGACTGTGGGTCCTGGGATGATAGTGTACTTTACCAAAGGGACCCCAGCATTTGTTTCACCCTTGTGGCAGTTGTGGGCAAGGAGACCCCTAAAGCCAGTAGTGGTGGTCTCCTGCCCAGCTTGGCTCACTGGGTGCTCTGGGACTGCCCCCTCTTCCGGGTTGGGGTTTCTCTGCACCAGAGCAGATGTTCTCTTAAGGGCCCTCCCGGGCTCTGATGGGTTTGGAAGTGAGGTCTGTGCTGAGCTGACACCAGCTCCTGCCAGGCTCTGTAGTAAATACTTTCCCTTCACTGAAATCTTGTTCTAAGGAGGAAGAGGTTGGCCCAGGGCCCGCAGCAAATCGTGGCTGAGCTGAACTAAACGTTTCCAAGCTTTCAGCACCTGGAAAGCCCGACCGGGCTCTCCCAAGCCAGACCCAGCTGTAAGGCTCAACCCAGGGTTCTAGTTTGGAACAAACCACCCCCCATGCGCCTTCAGCTGCACCTGCTGCACAGAGGACCTTGCAGCCCTGGGCCTGCTTAGCATCTTTCAATGGACAGTGATCTCTGTGGTGAATGTATAGAGAGACAGGCTCTGAGGGACAAGTCCAGGCCCAGCCCCAGCACCTCAGAAACTGATGCAGACACGGGCCAAGGTTCTGCTGAGGGCAGGGATGTGTCTGGTCAAATCGCTGGATGGAGCCACAGGTCTTGTCACCTGCATATGTACCTCTGGTTCCAGCCAGAGATCTGGGCCCCAGATGTCCAGCATTCCCCAGGAGGACCCCAGAGCTGCTCCTGTGCTTGCCCCTATTACCCCACCATCAGCCACAGCCACCATGCAGCACCCGGCTCCTCAGGCCTCAACCTGTAGGCTGTGAGGACTCCCTCCCTCCATGTCAGTCAGCCATTCCCCACTTCTGGGGGTCCACCCTTGGCTGTGCTCACCTCCAACCTCCTAGAAAAGCATCATTAGCTCTGATCTCCCCAGTCACAGCCACCCTCCCATCCCCCCCTCACCCCCAGTCAAGCCCTCACCATCTCTTAAACCAACACCCCATCCTCAGATGGGCCCCTTTACTCCCAGGCCTGCTGTGTCCTTGCTGCCTTCCCTACCAGGCCTGGACACTGTGCTGTCCCTCCTCAGTGCCTCTTGGCAGTATTCTCTGACCACATCAGCCCTGGGCCCACCCAGTGGTCCATGCTCTCTAGGCAACTGAGCACTGCAGGGGAAAACTTAAAATCACCCCAGTGCACATGCCTTGTGGGTTCACTCCATTCTCAGCTGGGCCTTCCTCCCTCTTTCTCCACTCTGTTTAATCCAAACTTGTACCTGTCCTCAGACCTCCAGCCAGCCCTCCCTTCTCTGAGAGCCATGCCTCCTGCCATGCTAGGGGACCCCTGACCCTTCCTGGGTCCACCACCGGCCTGGCTCCCCCAACCCCAGAAGCCCCAGGAGAGGCGGCGACCTGTTCCTGAGGCAGCCCCTGGCCAGTCCCTACACCTCTGCCTCCTGATCTCTTAATCCCCCTAAGCCTTCAGCCTCCTCCGCTCTTTCCCACAACATTTTCAAGTGCCACGTCTCCACCTGCTCCAGGCTATGTCTTCTTTTCTTCTCTCCAGCCAAGCTTCTGAAAAGTAGACTGCCGATAGGGACCTGCTCTCTCTGCATCTTCAACCTTCCGTTCTTCCCTAGCCCACTAAAATCTGACTTCACCTCCCACCCCTCAGTGTCAAACCCATGTCCCCCCTCCCCCAAGGAGCCTCTACTGCTGTCCCCAGTCCTCATGCTCAGGGACTACTGTCCCTCTGCTGGGACAACGCTCGTAAGTGACACAGAACTCAAGGGAATAGCAAAGAGTGAGACAAATCATTTCATGTTGATAGAAGACATTGATGGTGAAGATACAAAGGCCATGAACCTCTGTTTGTGGATAAAACAGCATCAAATAGAAAGAAAAAAACGGAAATTCAAAGGAAAAAATCAACAGAAACAATTGCCTTTGAGACAACACACCATCAGTATTACTTTATTGCAGATTAAGGAGGCAAAAAATAACCTCGAGGATTTTAATAATAAAGTGTAATAAGCAGGGATATATGAAACTCTTACCCTAGAGAGAACACACCTTTTTTTCGGTTATAATTTGGAACATTACCCAACATTGACTCTATGCTGAGATGAAGAAAACCTCAGAAAGCTGCCCAAAGAACCACTAGTTCAGGCCACATTCTGTGCCTTGAAGCCATCAAACTATAGATTAGTAATAAATGTTTAATTTTTTAAGGTTACCATCAGAAAGTTTGAAAAATAAATATCGAATCAATAAAATTAGGTTTTTAAAAGGTATTAGTCTTCTAATTGAACAAGATATATTGACCACGTGAATTTATGTCTTTTCCTCCCCAAACCTCACTGTACTGACAGGAAAGAAAGAAAAGAGTTATCACCTATAAGGACAAAATTAATGTGGGTGGAGATGTGAAGAGATACAAGAATTTGGCAAACTTTGGCAGGTGGAAGCGGAGGAAGCAGTGCTGATGAAATTAGAGGGAAGGGAGAGACTCACCTGAACTGAGCTCGGCCCCAAGGAGCCTCCAGAGGCTCAGGAGAAGGATCCCTGCCAGAGCCAGCCCCCTGCCCCTGCTCTGCACAGCCAGGAAACTACTCTGTACCCCTCATCTCCTGGCGAGGGACTGGACATTTATTCTCTGGAGAAATTGAAACAGGTGTGCTCCAGACTTAGGCTCTGTGAGATCCAGGACTGAAAGCAGGTGAGATGCTGATAAAGTGAGCTTCTGCCCTTAATAGCGTGCCCTCCCCCCACCCACCCCCAGCCCCTCCACTGCTTCCAGAGTACCTGGAGCCAGGCATCTGTCCCCCAGGTGGCTAACTGGAACAGTCTTCTTAGGAAAAACTAGCTTCAGAGAAAGAACGTCCAGATACTTCCCCCAATGAAAAGACTGAATCATTGTTCCAGCACCCCACAGTGGGGCCCACCTATCAACATGCCTTGCACGCACACACAACAACACAAGGACCCCCAGACAGAGGAGGAAATCTTGCAGTGTGAAGGGGAGAGGCCAAATCAACCAACCTGAAAAGGAAACAGAGACAATGCAGGAAGAGAAGAGCTTTTTTAAAAAAAAACCCAGAACTATAATATCCTCAGAGAGAGAAAACGAGAACCGCATGCTATGAAAAAGAAACCAAGATCAAGAAAGAGCTCCTGCTACGGTTTGGATATGGTTCATCCCCGCCAAAACTCACATTGAGGCTTGGTCCCCAATGTGGCAGTATTGGAAGATGGGATCTTTCAGGGTTGGGGCTAACGGGAGGCATGTGGTCTTGGGGGCTCTGCCCTGGTGGGCAGCTGGGTGCTGTCCTTGCAGTAGTGAGCTCTTGCTCTTGCGAGAGTGGATTCGTTCTCTAAGGAAAGGATTCGTTCCCGAAAATGGGGGTTGTCATAAAGTGAGGACACCATCAGCATTCTGCCCCTTCGCACGTGCCTGCTTCCCCTTTGACCTCTTGCCATGTTATGACACAGCACGAGGCCCTCGCTGGAAGCGGAGCAGATGCTGGTGCCAGGCTTCTCGGGCTTCCCTGTCTCCAGAATCGTGAGCCAAATAAAGTCTCTCTCTCTCTCTCTCTCTCTCTCTCTCCTCTCTCGGTCTTCTTCCAGAAAGTGGATCAAGATTCACAAATAGAAAATGGGAGAGGAAAACAAACAAAAAATGTAGAGGCTCAATCCAGGCTGTCCAACATCCAACTCTTAGGAATTCCCAAAGGAGGGAAAAAGTGAAAAGAAGGGAGAAAACCATCAAAAAAATAATGATAGCAAAGTTCCCAGTGCTGCAGGAAGGACCCGAGCATTCAGACTGAAAGAACCCGGCACAATATAGACAATCCTCTATGTTGGGACTATATCCCGATAAACCCATTGTTAAGTCAAAAAAATGTAAATTGAACCATCAAACCATGGTTAAGTCAGGGACCATCTGTCGATGAAAAAAGACCCGCTCCAGGGCACAAAACTGTGAAGTTCCCAAACATGGCCAGAGCTGTGCTGACCCATGCTGGGTGGCCTCCGCTAGGAGCCCCGAGAGAGGAACGGGAGGCTGAGTACATGGGCCCGAATGAGGAGGTGTTGTGGAACGGTGGCCCCAGAGAGTGAAGGGGGACTGATATTCCTGAGAATTCCAGGTCAGGAGTCTCGGTGAGAGATCATGGTAAGAAATTGTGAAGTTATGGTGGGACCAGTGAGCACGATTGTGTGCTCTTTCCTGTCCATAGTCAAAACTAGTTAATAAAACCATAGGGCAATAAAACCATAACCAGTGGGGTATGCGTCTTCACCTGACAAAAATATACAAATTTGGGCATAACTGCACAGAATCTGGGCTTTTAATCTACAGTAAATGGTAAGTCAAATAAAGATGCCCTCTTAGGATGCTGGAATGACAGGCTGCCTTCCTTTTCCCTTAGTTACAAGCTTTGGATATATATATATCCAAAATATATATATATATATATATATATATATATTTTTTTTTTTTAAATACACCTTGACAATACACCACAGTCACAAAGCCTGAAGCCTTGTGGCCTGGCAAGAAATGAGTGACTGAAGCAGTCCTGCTTCAGATGACACCCAGACCCAGTGTCTGGAGACAAAAGGGAGGGGTGGGGACTGGGGTGAATTGAAGAGCATGAGCCCTTTCTAAAGGCAGCCGGAGACTGTTGCCATGGATTTATATACCGTCCATTCTCTGCTGACTCCTACATTTCTATATCCAGCCCCACCGCTCCCCGAGCTCCACAGCACAGGTCCCAGGTGCCCACTTGACATTGCCACTTGGATATTTCACAGCATCAGATCTGAAATGTCTGAAACAGCTCTTGACTTTCTGACCCCCAAACTGTTCCTCCTCTCATCCTCCAATCCCCAAAAACTGCTCCACCATCCTCCCAGTTGCTCATCCAAGAGCTAAATGTAACTTTTTGATTCTTGTGCATTAAAAAGGATGTGGAGATTTGGAGTGATGTTCATGATACATTGTGAGTGAAAAGCAAGCAGTATATCAGTATGCCCTCATTCCTTTAAAGAAAAATAAATTGCATTGCATGCAATAAATCACAAAGAAGAACTGTGTGGAAGGAAACATATCACACTGTTAATGGCAATTTCCTCTGGGGAGTGGGACTCAGCAGGGTGGGGCAGGAGAACTTGCACTTTTTGCTTTATATTCTTATGTGTTGTATGAATATTTTACAACCGGTTTTTATTTCTTGTTTTGATATAGAGCCATTTTAAAAATAAATAAAACATATCCATAAAATGAAACACTATGCAGCCATTAAATTTGTAGAAGAATAATAAAAGGCATTGAAAGATGTTAATAATATATTAAAATGTAAAAGCTGATAACAGACTGTATGTCCAGGAGGATTCTAGTTTAGTTTTTAAACGGTATTTGCAAAAACAGATCTGGATTAGGAAACAGTAGAGTGTAGGTAAGAGCTTCACCTTGGGCATGAGAGACCCTTAGGTTTGAGTCTTGGTAGCTGTTGATTAGTCATATAGTCTTAAGCAAATTGAGAAAGCTGCCTCAGTTTCCTCTACTGTAAAATGGGGACAATAGTATCTATACCACAGAGTGGTCTTTTGTAAGGATGTGCTGAATTAATGTGCTTGTCATCCCTCTATTTAGCACAGTTACTGACACATAAATAAATACTATCTGTTATGGGAATAATAATTTACTAATAAAATCTTAAAATAATAATTACTATTATAAGGATACATACTAAGGTGTTAACAAAACATTGACCTAGGGATAATGAGATAATAAATGACTTTTATTTCTCTCTCTCTTTTTGTTTATCAGTATTTTCTAAGTTATTCCTAGCATACTTTTGCTTTGTAATAAAAACACATTAAAAAAAAATCTCAAGACAGTAGCCAAGATCATCCTTAAGAGCAAGACATGAGCGACCTTTCCAATGAGGTAAGAAGCAAGACTTGAATGTAGGACTCTGCCACATTTCAATGCAAAAAGGCAGGAAGGAAACTAATTATAGTTATTGGGGGAAAGAGGCAAAAGGCAGAATCATGTGCTTAGAATTTTCCTGGAAATCAACCAAAAAAATGGTCCCCATTCAGTAAAGTGGCTGAATACCCAATAAATACACAAAGTTGAGATTGCTTTTCCAGACACTAATTGGTGCCTGTTGGAGGGTGGAGGGGATGAGACTGGCTACTGGGAGAGGCAAGTGGATAGCAGACCTCAGATCTGGACAACCCAATGAGGTTGTATACCGTCTGGGCAGTCACCAGACCCCTGGCCAGGGTAGAGAGCCTGCCTCCAGTGCACACCTCGTAGCATTCTAGGATCCCAATCTTATTATCTGATGAACAGTACTGTTTACTGAATTTATATTAAAACATTCATGTATTTAACATAAATGGTTAAAATTTACTGCTATTTTTGTGACTCTTATGGCATTAAAAAAGGTTTTTACTATCCTCAGAACATCCAGAAAAGAAATTAGCCTAGGATGTCTTGCCTTCTGAGAGGCCTAGCCAGAAATGCAAACAGTCTCTTTCCCAGAGGATAGTGGTCTGACTTTAGCCATGGCCTTCCCACTAGACAGTGACTCTGGTACAGTGGCTATTCCTGGGGAAGGCTGGGATAGGATCCCTGGGGGCCTACTTGGTGGTCTCCACACTTTGCTGATGTGTGAAGTTTGACTTTGCGCCCATGAGGGACTGGCAGGAGGGAGTTCAAACTATAGTCAGTAGGTCGGGGGAATTCTGATTTAGAAGGGCTCTAGAGAGTCTCAGGAATACTTTTCCTTTAAAATATTTATAGATTTTACCTTTAATGACAAAAGTAACAAATGCTTGTGTTAAAGGCTATGTTTTTTTAATGTTAAAACAATGACTCTAACACAAATATAAAATGAGCATGTGTTTAACATGTTTTTTTTTAACTCATTAGTTAATGAGGGAAACAGTTGTCACAACAAATTCAAAAGAGAATTCAAAGAGCCACACTTCTACAGGCCTTCACAAATGCTGGGGGGAAAAGCACAAATAGATGCAAAACTAGTCCATCCACAATAATCCAGTGTGTGCCACCAGACATTACTCATTTGGGTTTTTCTGGATAAGGCTCACACTATGATCAGTTTTTCACGATTTAGCTATGAAGTAGCTCAAGGACAAAGTAAAGGCAAGGATTCAGGAGACTCAGTAATCTTTTCAGCCTATTTTGAAGTCTTTCACAAAATTTCCTAAAACCAGCTTTAAAAAAAAACCCCAGAAATATATAAGGTTAAAAGGGATTCCCTCACCCACAAATCCCCCTCTTTATAAATATCTACTGTTAACAGGTCATCAAGATTTCGGACAGATTTTATTCCTGCACTAATATTTTAAAACAAAGATAGAATCACACTACACACTGATCAATAGTTTGATTTTTCACTTGGCTGTATTTTATTGTGGACAAGATTTCATTACAGATATAATTATTTTTTTCACTCTTCTTTTATTTTTATAGTTAATGATTATACTTGCACATAGTCTAAAGTTTCAAGCCCTGGAATCTTTTCTTTTTTTTTAAATTTTTGATTTGGAAATAATTTCAAACTTACAGCTAAGTCGCTAAAATCAACAGTACAAGGAACACCCACCCATAGGCCTTTTATGCAAAATCTCCTATTACCATTTTTACCCTATTTGTTTTATCATTTGCAGCCTCTCTCTCTCTCTCTCTCTCTCTCTCTCTCTCTCTCTCACACACACACACACACACACACACACACACACACACACACACTTTTTTCCCCCTAAACTCCTTGAAGATAAGTTACATGTTACATATATCATGGCCCTTTGCCCCTAAATACTTCAGTAGTGTATGTTTACTAAGATTAGGGATACTCTCTCACATAACCACAGTATGGTTACCAACTCAGTCCATATAACATCGGTACATACTTTTCTCTAACATTCACATTCCAGTTTTCTCGGTTGAACAAATAATGTCCTTTTATAGTATTTTTTCCCTCTAGTATAGGACCCAGTCTAGGGTCAGGGATTGCATTTAGTTGTCATGTGTCTCCAGCCTCTTTTAATGTGGAACATTTTCATAGCCTTTTTTGGTCTTTTATGGCATTGACATTTTGGAACAATACAACCAACCCACATCCCCCATCTTTTTTTTTTTTTTCTTAATAGAAACAAAATTTTGTATTTGTCTGATGTTTCTTCATGACTACTTACTGGTTATGGGCAAATCAAGTGCTTCTCAGAGTAACACATCTGGAGGCACAAGATGCCCATCTGTCCTTGGTTGGTGATGTTAATTTCGATCACCTGATCAAGGCTTTGTCCAGTTTCTCCGCTGTATAATTCCTGGGGGATTTTATCTTCTTTGCAACTAATAAGCACTCTGCTGGAGACACTTTGAGACCATGAAAACATCCTGTTCTGCATCAAAATGTCCCCCTAAATTTAGCAACCATTAAGGATTCATAATGGATTCCATCTTTACTATGATGATTGCAAAAAATGATTTTCCAACTCTAACACTCCCTCTACTCCACCAGTTCACCTTCAGAATTCTGGTGTCAACCTAGGTCCTCCCTTCTCCCCGACTATTTGACTTATTTATTTACTCTTGGTATGGACTCATGCATTACTATTTTAAGGGTTTACAATTCGTAACCTAATTATTTTAGTGCTCAAATAGTCCCAGATTTGACCACTGGGTGCCCCTTCAAGCTGGTGCCCATATCCTCTTTATACGCCCCAATGTTGTTTTTGAACATTTCTCTAAGGAACTATGGGGAATGGTATTACAGACCAAGATCTTACAGCCACTAGAATGTCTTTTCTTCTTGACCTTTTTAGCAGACAGAGCTAGGAGACAAATGCATGTATATATACCTATATACACAATGCAAATATATGTCCATACACATATACATGCGCACATACAAATGTGCATATACACATTCTAGAAATCATGAGTTTGCACCTATACCTCCAACTCCACGAAATCTAAAGATTGACAGGTGGCTCCTGGATCAGGCAAAGTAAGAAGAACCTGTGTAGGCTCATGCAGGAGAAAAACAACCTCAGGGAGGGAGAGGTGGGCTGCTTCCCACCCCCACCCCGAGCAGGGCATCCACGGGAATGGATGAGCCTGCCAACCTGCAATGAACGTTCCCAGCAGGATTCCTTTTCGGATCACTGTCTGCACAGGGCAATGGTTCTGCTCCCCGTTGTACACTGAGTCTCAGCATGTCGGTGATGCACAAGCCTCTATGGGGTCTGGAGAGAATTCTGGGTTAGCTCAAATGACATTTCCTCAGTGACTGGGAGTGTGCTGCTAAAAGAAAGGAGCAGCCAGAAAACAAAAACTCCTAAAGAAAGAATGTCATTGCCGAAGGTGAAAAACAGAACACAAGCCCAGAAAGTGAAAGTAGTAATTGTTCTAGAGCATCAGCTTGAAGGATTATTTAAGAATAATGCAAAAGACAAATAACTGGAAATTTGAAAAGTCGCAGCAGAAAAATAGGCAAAAGATACAAAACGACAAGTCGAAAAAGAAATACCAATGGACAATAAACAAATGAGAATATGCTCATCTGTACTAATAATTCAAGAAAAGCAAATGAAAATTATAATTAATTTTGGTTTTTTGGTTCAGGAGTGCTTAAGTAATAGAAACAAAAAAGGAACCAGCCTAAATAGAGAAAAATATGTGATATATGCTAAAGAAAATATAGGTGCTGGGATTTCCTCTGTTACAGCATGTAACATCAGATTGTCAATTTTGATTTATTTGTTTTCTCTGTTACTGGGTAGGGGAGTGCAAGTTTATACAACTTTGTATGACGTGATGCTTGGCACATAGAAGGTCCAATAAAGGAAAGGCCATGTTTCTTAACCACAGAGCAATAAATCAGGAATTAATAACAAAGGTTTACTTGCCACTTGGAAATTCAAAATACATGTGGAAGTGTGCATGTGTGGGCTTGCATGAGTGTATGTGTGTGCGTATATATGTGTGTGTGTGTATGTGTGTGTGAGTGTGTACATGTGAGTGTGTGTGTGAACATTGTGTATTCTAGCTGTGATGGGCGTGCCATGTGTTGGTGTGAATCAGTGTAGCCTACACCTTGGGATGCCACTGGGTATCCATGGATGTGTTTCTTGTCAAGGTGCGGTTTGTACACCAGTCTGGGCATGTGTCCCATTTTAACTTGGGAAGAGGTGTGGTAGGTGTGGTGTGGTATGTGCTGGAGGCAGAGGCCCAGTCCTGTAACTCCCAGGAGGTGCAGCAAAGCCAGCTGCAGTGTGGTATGTGGCCGGGTTGTGGACTGCAGGGGCTGAGTCCCTGGCTGGCCCATCCATAGGTTTTGGGGCAGCAGAGGGCAGTGTGGTGGGGGGCAAGGGCCAGAGGTACCCAAGGACAGGGGCAGGCAGGCTGGGAGATACAGGGCAGAGGGCAGTAGGTGGGGATCAGGGGCAGGGGGCTGGGGCAGGAGGACAGTGCAATGCTTTGAGAACATCTGTCTGCAAGTTGCACCCAAGTTCAAACCCCAGCACCTGCCCCGCCCCTTCAATCTTCCTTTCGAGATGTAGCAGGAAGTGAGTTTGAGATCTTCCCACTCCTGGTTCCCTGGTAAAGGTTTGGAGAAATGGTCCTGGCAAGAGGAGGGGGCGACATGTTCATTACAGGAAATAAGCAGCACAATTGCATTCTAATAAATCTGCGCAGATTTCAGAGCAGCAGGGGTCTCGCGGGCTCTGTGGGCTGTGGAATTCAATATGATATGCTCCAGCCCATCAGCTAATGGGCTGCTGCTGGATGTCGCGTGACCCAGCCTTCCCAGGGAAGGTAAACGATGCTGAAAAGTGGCCCAGATTTATTTATTGGGACAGCGTGTGTTTCTGCCTGTGGGCGTGTGGAAAAATGACACGTTATGAAAACAGGTATTTGTAAGCAAGGTGGGAGGAGACGGGAATTTTGCACTGCCCCAGAGCCTGGGCAGACAGCCTCTGTCCTCCTCCTGGCCCTGCTGTGGGTTCTGCTCCGCCATGGTGGTCACCAGCCCACCCAAGTGACTAACCGCCCCCTAACCCACTTAGGGTGTCAGTTTCCCCATCTGTTAAATCCATTCATTCATTCACTGCTCCCTCTCTCACCTGTCATTTTTTATTCCCAAAACATGCCACCTACCTCGTGCCAACCATTCCCCAGCTGCTGTGAGCACAGCTTCCAACAGGTCAGACCAGGCTCAGTCCAGCAGGGAGGAGAGACGGCAATTAGTGTTGTCAGCTTTGCCTCCAAGAATCCCTGAGTCTGGGCTGTTCATCTCCAGAGCCACAGCCAGGCTGGAGCTGCCCTTCCCCCTTGCCCGGACCCCTGCACCTGCTCCCAGCCCACCCCTCCACGCCCACTATTGCTCCACCCAAGTGGTGAGCGTGGTTATCTTTAAAAACACAACGCTGATGGTGTCGTTCTCTGAACACTCTCCATCCAGTGGCAGGGAGGACATCCTCCATGTGACCTGTGGGGTCTGGCCCTTCTCCTGCCAACCTCACCCTGCCCCATGACCCCCAGGGCTCCTGCCCCCTGCCCTTAGTTGACCCCTGCCCATCCTCCAGCAAGTTTCCCTGGACCTTTGGCTCTGGGTAGGCAGGGGCCATGTCTGGTTGTGCCCACACACCGTTGTATCACAGGGCCTGGTACGTGCTGGCACACAGGCGCTCAGTATTTATTGATTGGGGGAGGAAGGAAAGGGGGAGTGGGTGAAACCCAGCCCTGCTGGCTGAGCAGGTCTTAGCAGGTCAGAGGGTGGGGAGAGGAGAGCTTCCAAGAGGCCCTGGGGGCCTGGCAGAGGCCTGGGCAGAGGCGTCAACCCCACCACAGGGTGACGCACTAGCAGGGTCCAGGAAGGCACTTGGTCTTACTCCTTGGAGTGAGGGGAAGCCATAGAGGAGAGTGAAGTTGGGAGGGCCGTCATCCAACTTATATTTTTAAGGGTCCGCCAGTATGCTGGAGAGGGACTCATGGAGGGACAGATGGGTGGGGCAGTGGGAGGCCCTGCAGGTGTCCAGGGAACCATGGTGGCAGAGATTGACAGCTGGGGACACATTCCCTATTTGAGGATGAATTGGCCAGCAAAGGCTGGCCTGGATCGGAGTAGGAAGCAGTTGCCGGGGGAGGAGCTGCTCTAGAGCCTGCATCCCACTGGCCCCTACAGACCATAAGGGTCCAGGGGCCCTGCGCCCCTGGGTGATCCTGATGGAAGAGGCGTTTGTGCCCACCAGGGTCCTCCTATGACACCCCTCTGGGGGAGATCAGGGGAGGGCAGAGAACCTGCTCTCTGAAAAGGCCTTAAATTGTAACCTGAGAAGCTCTGGATCTACTGAATAAACAGGCTTTCACTGCACACTCGCAGGGCAGACTATAATTACCTGGAAAGGACTGGCCTGCTGCATTTTAAAAATTTGTATTTATCAAGGTATTTAATGGTTATTTATATGAAAGAACAGCCTTTTGGGTAAATGTAGAACTTTAAGTTAGGCTGAGGAGGCTGAGGAGATTCTGGATCTTCACCACTCACCCCTTCCTTGTGTCACTGGATTCAGCAGTCAGAAGGTGCCTTCATGCACTCATTCAATCACTCACTCATTCCATCACTCACTCATTCAATCACTCACTCATTCATTCACTCATTCATTCATTCACCCACTCATTCATTCATTCATTCACCCACTCATTCATTCATTCACCCACTCATTCACTCACTCACCCATTCATTCATTCACCCACTCATTCAGTCACTCATTCATTCATTCACCCATTCATTCACTTATTCATTCATCCATTCACTCATTCATTCTCCCACTTATTCATTCATCCATTCACTCATTCATTCACCCACTTATTCATTCATTCACCCACTTATTCATTCATTCACCCACTTATTCATTCATTCATTCATTCATTTCACACACATTTCCTGAGTGCCTCCTCTGTGTCAGGCTTTGGCTCGGGGTGGGATCCAGCCACAAAGGAACACACTACTGTCCTGGAGACTGCACAGTAGAGAATCACCATGAAGTGTGTTAAAGGGACATAGGAGGGCTGTGGGGGCCCAGACGGAGGGGAAGCCAGCCTGAGGGAGCAGGGTCAGTTTTCAGAGGCCACAGCAGGAGAGGGGCAGAAGGAAGCAGGTGGATGTAGCACCAGAGGCATGAAAGAGCAAAGGGCGTTTGGGGAATGGCGGAAAGTGTGGACAGTGGTGAGGTGAGGTTTTGGGGAGTTCAGCAGAGCTGCCAGTAGCTCCCCTCTAGGGGGCACCACTGAGGTTCTTACCAGTGTGTCACTGTCTCCTGTGTGTGGCATAACCTTCATGGCCGCAAGTGGTGGCCCTGTTGATCAGGGTTGTCGGGGGAAACTGGGCCCCAAGCAAGAAGGATCCCAAAACCAGGTGAGGAGTTGATCTGGATCCTGGTGGCAGGGAGTGTTTTGTGTCTTCACAGGGGTGACAAGATCAGCTTGGCCTTTCAGAAAGGCCACTCTGGCAGCCTGTGGAGAATGGGCTGGAGGCAGAGAGACCATTGGCTGACAGCAAATGGCCTGTATAGAGGATATATTTTGCAAAACTATGGCTCGAGGCTAATTATTTTCATCTGCAAAGAGATGCTGCAAACCAACACGTGAAAGCCCAGTGGAAAAATGGGCAAAGAGCAGGAGTAGCCATTTCATAGAAAAGGGAGTACTAATGGCTTTGCAACACATAAAAGAGAGCCCCAATGGCATTCAAGAGATGAAAAATGGAAATTAAATCTATGATGAGATGGTGCCACGTTTTTGATATATCAATTGGAAGAAGTCCGTGTTCTGACAATACACTGTGTTGGGATGATGAGGAAACTGGCCCTCGCACACATTGTTGGTGGGACTAAGGGTTCATCCAACCTCTTTGGAGGGTAATTTAGCAATATCGATTGCAATTTTAAATGGGTGTACCCTTCGACCTAGTGCCTTGCCTTCTAGGACCCAGAGATGAATACACGAGAACAGTCCTTGTGAGACTTTTGTAGTAACAGAAAACTATCTAAATGCATCAACTGGGCACCAGTTAAGTAAACTACAGCATTATAAGGAATTATAGTACATCAAATAATGGCATGCCATGGTGTCATTGAAAAATGGAGGCCCACCTAAGTGTATGTGTCACACAGTGATGGCCAAGAAACATTGTTAAGTGAAAAAAGAAGAGCAGGTCAATATATGGAACAAAGGGGGATACACACTTATGTAAGAATTGTTGTATATGCACAGCCTCTCTCTGAAAGGACAGACAAACCCAGAAACAGTAGTTGCCTCTGAGGACAGAGCTGGATAACTGAGGGATTGGTGGGAGGGAGATTACTTGTTACTGTATACCTTTTTTGTGCCGTTTTTACTGGTTTTAGCCATATATGTGCATGGAGGCCACGTGTGTATTTATGTATGTGTGCATTTACGAGAGTACTTCAAAAGTTTCATGGAAAAATGAAACAAAGATAAGGTGAATCTTCCCATGAACTTTTGAAGATCGCTTGTATATGTATACTCGCATCTATACACCAATACATATACATATTGCATATTTTTAAAAAATGACATCAACAACAAAAGGCCCAGAGGGTGGGGTGTGCTCTTTGTCTCATGCGGTGGGGTCTCATTTTACCCAGTGGCTTTAGAGAATGAGTTTCCATGGAAGTGAATTTCCCAGCTGTATCACAAGAATCAAAACTCTTTAAAAAGTTTTTTTTCATGGAAGCCAATGTGAAGTGTATACTATTCATCCATATTACCCAGTAAAGAATACGGAGCATGACTGAACATTGTCTGGCTGGCTCTGAAGCAGACGGCTCTTTGTTCCTGCACGGAAGGCCCCTCTTTTAACGAGACTTTTGTCCCCTGCCCTCCTGTCAGGCACCACTTCGCACGCAGCATGTGAGCATGGAGAGAGAACTAAGCCAGAGTGGCATTTCCGGACCCTGAACTGAAGCCTGAAGCTGCGTGGGCAGCCTCTTTCCTGGCTGTGCAGTCAGGAGCCCGGGCTTTGGGGCACACTCTCTGGATGTCGGGTTGTTTGCTCACACATTGGTGGCCCTGGGTGCTTGGAGTCGAGGCCTTCCTGACCCGCAGCAGTGTGGGCAGCCACTTCCTCCTCCCTGCTGTCCCATGCAGCCCTGCACCTGCCCCGGGCTTAGAGCTTCCGTGGTGGCCCCATGGCCGGGGGAGGGCAACCTTCTGTGGCCTCAGGAAAGGTGCCTAGCTTCCCCAAACCTCAGTTTCCTCGGCTGTAAGAGTTGAGCCATGCCACCCACCTTGCCATGACACATGGGGTGACTTTGGTGCCCGGGATGCAGCCAGTCTTTGGCACATGGTTGCCTTTGTCCTCCACCGCCTCCCCTCCCCCACTGCCAGGCACATTCCGGCCAGAGACAGAGGCTGTCCGGCTTATTGCATGCTGATTATGTTCCCCTCTGCTGTCGCTTTGCTGCCAAGGTCAATTCCCAAAGGCTGAGTCCTCCTAGCAGTAGGGGCAGGCAAGGAGTTTCCTCAAGGACTTAATTGTGCTCAAGGGTTTTTTAGAGAAACGTTTGCTGACACGTTGCTACTCAAGGCGTCCTCCAGAGCCTCCCCCCTCCCCATGTTCTTGGGGCCCACCCCCCTGGCAGAGTCCCCTGCTGTTGGAAAGGGGAGCCGTTCCACACAGCAGTATGCACGGAGCTTGCATTTGGAGTGTGGTCTCTGTGAGGCTGGAGTCCCCAAACCACTGTGGCTTTTAGAAACTGTGCCACCTCGGGCAGGTCACTTCACCTCAGTTTCTCCAAATGCAAAGTGGGGTGATCATATGAGGATCCATTTCCTGAGTGTGTTTCTCAGATTAAATGAACTGACTCATAGAATGTGCCTGGCATGGTCTAGTCATTGCATGTGCTCAGTAAATGTGAACTGAGAGTGGGATTGACATTCCCCCACCTCCCTTGCCGTATGTTAGTTATGACACAACTTCCACCAACTACAGGAGGGGCTGTGATGTGACTCGATTCACCGCATGAGGCTGCTTGGCACAGCCCAACCCGCCACAGCAGGCTAGGCAAGGGGGCCTGGGCTTACATGCAGGGGCACCTGGGGCCGGCTGGACCAGACCACCTGTTTCTGGGCCAGATGGCCCCTGGGGTGTGGACTGAGTGCCCTGCTCTGGTCTGAGGGGGGCACATACTCTTCCTGAGATCTTCAGCTCCCGCCCTCCTCAAGAGGACACTTCAGTGGTGACCTGCTTTGGACTCAGTGTTCCTGGTGAGGGGAAGCTGCCTGAGCAGCTTGAAGCCGAGCTCACCCAAGCTACGGAGCCTGGGATGTCACTGCTGGATGGGAAGCTGCTGGGTAGCCCCAGTATTCCCCTGGGGCTCCAAGTCAGGAAACCCAGGTGACCTCCATCATGCTTCATCTAAACGGGGAGCTGTGATGGGCGGGATGCTCCGTGCGGCAGCCGTAAGATACACACGGTCGTTTTCTTGGAAAAGCCATTTTATTTAAAGATTGAGGGGGAGAAAAATGTGTTTATACAGAAATAAATATGCATCGTGGAGAAACCAAAACGACGTGTTCACCAAGTCCCATTTCTTTTTTGCCTACTCGGGTGTACAGGAAGAGCCCATGTCCCACTATCCCAGCACTCTGGTGGTGCACGTGGGTGGAGGGAGAGAGACGGCTGTTCCCTGGGCATGTCCTCTGCCATTCTCCTGTCTTCTCATCTCACCTGAGGCAATGGAGAGGCCAGGGTTGAGAGGAGAGAGCCCTGGCTGGAAGCAGCCTGGAGCTCGTGCAGGACAGTCAACCTTCAGAGCCGCTTGACCCACGTCAGGCTTTGCATGAGCTTGAAATGAACCTCTGCTCTGTTAAACTACTGAGACTTGGGGGTTTATTTGCTATCTCAGTATGGCCTAGCCTGGCCTGACTAAAATACAGACATAATACGGGGCAGAATGCAGAGCTTACAGTACTTTTAAAGCTAGAACATGAGGCTTCAATTAAGTGGCTGCCTGCAGCTGTCCTATTTTGGGCCAGGCCCACAGACTTCTGATCTGTCCAAGCTTGGGGTCTGTTTTACCCCAATCACAGCTAGGGACAGACCCAGTGACCCACTGATGCCAACAATCACAGGCTCTGGAAACAGCTCCAAGCAGATCTATTAGAGTGATGAGTGAAGAAGTACGGAGGTCGAATGCTTCAGTGAATCACATCATCGGGCCCAAGTGTCTGATGATTCCAGCCAAGTGAGCCATGAGCCCAGTGCTGTCCGCTAAGGGGCTGGGGGTAGCCAGCTGCAATGGGCTGAATGCTTGTGTCCCCCAAGTTCTTTTGATGAAATCCTAACCCCCACTATGATGGTGTCAGGAGGTGAGGCCTTTGAGAGGTGATTAGGTCAGGAGGGTGGAGCCCTCGTGGGTGGGAATAGCACCCTTATAAAAGGGACCGCAGGGAGCTCTCTCACCCTCTTTCCTCCATGTCAGGTTCTATGGAAACTAGCTCTGAGACTCCTGGACTAGTGGCTCCCTGGGCTGCTTTCCATGGTGGATGTTTGGTGAGAAGCACTGGCTTCTGCTCTACTCCTCTGAGCAAACAGCATAACAAATTCCCTCACAGAAGAGGCCTTAACTCGTGTCCCTCCTTGCTGGGCATTTGGGGCAAGACCCTTCCCTCTCTGGGCTCCTGCAGCTTCATTTGTAAAACTGGAAGGTTGGAATCCAGCAGCCATGGATGCACTTGTGTAATGAAGCCTGTAACATAGGGTGGTATAGTTGGAGCTGCTTGCGTTAAAGACAGAGGTGGGGTCTCTACTCAATCCCCCAGACACCCCTGGCCCAGGTGCAGAGGTCCAAGGCAGTTCTCCTGGCTGTAGGACCTCGGGCAGGCAAACCTGGGTTTCTCCAGCAGAGAGTGAGGCAGCAGCTCTATCATGCTGCAGAGCCATGACCTGTGACGGGGAGCCTAGGACCAAGGGGTTGGCACATTGTAGGGGCACGGGGCATGTGTAGGATCTGAATGGTTCATAAAATGGCAAACCTGAAGGGTCCAAAGGACTGCAGGAGTTAGTCATGGTAACAGAGTCTGCCCAAGTGGCTCTCTCCCTGGAGAGGGGCTGTGTGAAGTGGACGCTTTTCTGATGCCCCCCGGGTGTGATGATTTCCAGGGAGCTGGGGTCTCATGTTATTTTTAACTCAAGGCCATCTGCTTTTCCTTTTCCACTGGGTGGTCCACAATCTGGGAGATGTTCAGAGCGGATATATGCTGCTCTCAAAGGGTGGAGGAGGAGGGCGTGCTAAGAGGGCGCGAGGACCTCTGCTCCCAGGGACAGAGCCCTCGGGGGAAGCAGCAGCACCAGGAATCACCTCTTAGGTGCAGCTTGAACAGTTCTCTGGGGAGATGCCCTGCCTCGAGCTTCCCCTGCAAGGGTGAAATGGGCAGCACACACCCACTCAGGCCCAGCTGCACCTCTCTTCCTGGGCAGGTGTACCTGCTGCAGAGTCTCAGTCTCTAGGGACAGGTCCCTCTCTCCCAAGGGAGACTGTCCCCAGCAGATCAAGGGTTGGAGGATTTTCCAAAATCCCCCCTGTATCTTCCCCAGGATGTCACCATTTCCTGGAGACAATATTTAGCTTCCCAGGCAAACATTAACCATTAAGGAAGAAAAAATTAAAAGGTGCCCTTTTCTCACCAGTTGACCCAAAATGAACAAGCATTGTCTACCCCAGTGGATTTGCTGTCAAAAATCATCATGCAGAAGAAACTGTCAATACTTTGCAGTCGTTTATAAAATGAGCCTGTTTAGCAACACTCAGCTTTGTTTTACTAAGGCATTTTATGAAGTTACTGAGATAACTGGGGCCAAATCACAGAACCTTGACTTTATGTGCCATGAAAAATTAATAAAGAATTTTTAAAGGCTTTTAAGAGGCAGAAGCTGCAGCCTCTTAAAGGCTGCACAGCGGGAGGAGGGCCTGAGCCATGGGGCCTCTTCCCAGACCTCAAGGAGCCTCCCCTGTCAGGCACATCAAGGAGGGTGGAAGCATCCCCTGGCATCCTTCTTGTGTCAGCACACCGAGACTGTTCCTTTTCTCAACAGACGTTTATTCAGACACTTCCCAGGTGCCAAGTCCCATGCCAAGCTTTTGACATATATGTTATGACATGATCTCCACTGAGCAGGCAAGGAGCAGGGATCAGAGAGCTGAAGTCACTGGCCTATGGTCACAGGGAGAGAGTGACAGACAGAGCAAAATCCAGACCCAGGTCTGACTCCAAGCCTTGCTCTTTCCAGCATGGCTCACGGCATCCTCTGGGATTCTCAGCTCTTACTCTCCCCACTCTGATATAAGAGGTTCTGAAGGGAAAATATCTCTGTAGCCTGGAGGGGCCTGGAGGAGCCATGGTGAGGAGCAGACAATGTCCCATGACCCAAGATTACAGCCCTGGTTGGAATCGTAGCAGATGCCTTTGTATCAGAGGAAATGTGTCCCATGAGTCTGCTGCTAAGCATGTGATGCCACTCCAGGGTTGCAGAGAACCCTTTTAACTCTGTTCTCTAAATAAGACTCAGAAGCAAATTGCCAGAAATGAGAAAAATATCAGTAATTTTGCCATTTTATACCAAAGCGTAATGGTGCTCTGTGTGTATGTGTAAGCATTATGCTGCATGGTTTTTCTAGTTATATAAAAATCAAGACTTTGTTATTAGAGATGAAAGTAACTGAATGTGTTGACTATTCTGCAGAGCTGCTTTATCTGCTAGAACAAGAAAAAAAAAAAATCTGGACTTATTTTGTGAGGGAGAAATTCATATGCCGCATGGGAAAATTTCTCTCACATTCGTCAAGCCAAATAGGAGATTGGCAAAATTATCAATCAAGGTGAGGTGGCACCTACGTTAGTACACGCTGTGGTGAATTTACCGGCTGAGCGAAGGGGACAGCTCTCCGAGCCACTGGGAGCAGCAGCTCCCCGACAGGAGAGTTCATCATTTCTCAGCTTCCAGGGAAGCTGCTCAAACACCGAGCACTTCCTGCCCAGCTCTCAATTAGAGGGCCAAGCACTGTAGGACGTTAATCAAGAAATGAAAAAAATTAAGCTATTTTGGAGTAACACTCTGCCAATCACAAGGCAAATTCCAGGTGTCAGAGGGGCGGCAGGAACCGTTTTTCAGCCTGAGAATGTCTTTAAATACGTGAGGATGAAGGGGAGGTGTGGGGAGAGCTGCCTGTTTTGGCTTCATTTGTCTTGATGGACAACATTATTCAAGAGAGAGCTTTTACCTTCATGCTTTACACGCTGCAGGAAGCCAGAAGCCAGCCTGAAGATAACGCTGCACTTGAGCAGCACTTTGGATACAAACCCCTTTCACATTTAGTATGCTTTCCACGATCTTGTCCCAAAGATCAAGCGGGAGAGGACGTATCATCCCCATTTGTGGGGCTGGGGGACATAGCTCAAGAGCCTTCCTGGAGGGCTCAGTGGGAAGGGCAGGTCAGGCTGTCCCAAATGAAGTCACCAGGACCTCCAGGTACTAGCTGAGCCAACACCCAGCCACTCTGAGACGTGGGCTTCTGTGTCTGTAAAATGGGGCCCAAACCCTCTCCCGACTGGCTTGTCAGGAGCCTCGAGGTTCTGTGGAGAGCAGTCAGGGGCTGTGGAAGGAGTATGGGGTCTGCAGCCGGGGGGCCTCCGCATGACCAGTGGCCGTGCCTCTCAGCAGTTGCAAGACCATGGATGAGTCGCTGAACCTCCTGGGCAGCAGGCCCACATCTGTGAAAACAGGGTGATGACGACCCTCACCCTTCGCTGGGTTGCTGGGAGGATCAGACGGAGAGGATGGACGGAAGAGTACTCTGTACACGGTGAGGCCCTGAACACACGTGGTTAAATTCACGCAGGAAAGGGTTGGCTCTCGAAAGGCACAGAACACCATTCCAAAATCCCGCCCGGTCCATTCCCGCTCCCTGATCACCTACACTCACCTCAGGGTGACCTACTCTGAACTAAACAAGCTCCCACAAAGGCAGGCTGGTGTCGAGGTGAAGAGACAGGCTGAGTGGCTGGGAGGAGCAGGGGTGAGGGCCCTCCAGCCTGGCAGCCAGTCTCTAAGACTGAAACAGATGGGGTGTCCTTAGGGGTCACAGTCCAGACCTGAGCACCAAGGGCCATGGAGAGACTGCCTGGGGTCAGAGGAGCCCTTGTCTGCTCCGAGCCATGGGACAGTTGCTGTGCCTGGGGTGGGGTGGGGGGAGAACGAGCCAGCTGAGACATGGAGGTGTTCAGTGAATTGGCTCAGCAAGGTTTGGAAATCCACGATTCTTCAGGGCATCTGCAGGCTAAGGGGAGAACGTGCGTGGCAGTGCCGGCTCCTCACCTGGGCCTGCTGAACATTCCTATTACTTCACAAGCACCTGGGGGGCTTCTGCTCTGTGTCCGAGGGGCCCACATAGGTTCAGCACATGTCTGACCTTGACAGAACTCACAGCTGGGTGGGAGTGAATGCCGTGATTCCCAGGTAAAGATGATAATGATGGAACTTTCCAGGTTCTCGGAAGTATATGAGGGAGCCATTCATTCTGCTTGGGGGATTGCAGTGGGGACATTTGAGCAGGACCTTGAGAGATGAGTATGTTTGCCATCGACAGAGGGAGCAGCAAGGGCAAGGGTGGGGGGCGAGGAGCTGGCCGGCACCCTCTCCCCCACTGCCCACCGGGCTGGAAACAGCACACTCCCTTCCGGTCTGATGTCAGCAGACACTAAGAGCCCTGGAGCGTGGGGTCAGCAGCGCAGAGCCCGGCCCACGGTGTGCAGGCCAGGCATGGATTGCGGGGTGGAAAGAAAGGAAGACACTTGATGCTGAGGGGTTGTGATGAGGGGGCTTTCGGTAGGGGGCTGCATGTCAGCTCTGTAGTCCTTCCAGGCTGATAGGGATGGAGGGTGGGCAGGAGGGGTGAGAGGCAGGAGACAGATGACATCGGGTGAGAGATGATGAACTCCAAGCCAGGGAGAGAGGATGGAGGCCTGGAGGAGAAGAGGAGCCAAGGAGGCTCGTTTTGGGGATGGAGGTTCCCGTCTCTAGGAGGCCCTGCCTCCTCCACGGGGATGGGCCCATTGGGACTAGCACTTGCCAAGAACTGCACTGACCCCAGCATGTCTTTATAAGCACCTATGACGGGTTCCACTCTAGGGATAAAGCTGTCACCTTCACAGCAGAAAAACTGAGCCTGTGCCCCGGAGGCTGGAAGGCAGGAGCAGCACCCTCAGTATGCAAGGAGTAAGGATGCTGTCCAGGGGCACAGCAGAGGGGCAGGGCTGGCCCGGCAGAAGCAGGTGGGTTGCGCCCAGTTCTGCTGATCTGCTCTGGACTCTGGAAGAAGCCTCCCTCCCCCGTTGGCCCCACCAACCTGTCCAGCCTGTTTGGATGTGCACACCCCAAACTGAGCACACGCCGAGCCCGATCTTCTTCCCCATTCACTCAGCACCACTGGAGTGTCCAGCCTTCCAGAAACTCAGAGGTTCAGTGTGGCCGGACTGTGTGTGCATGGGGGCAGGCATCAGCAGGAGGGGAGGAGGGGCAGGCGAGGGTGGGGAGAAGAGCCTGGGGAGGGATCCCGAGGCCCTTCTAAGGAATGGGCCTATCTGACGGCAAAGCACAGGGGGCTCCGCTCTACTGGAGTATCTCAGGGCTTGCCCGGGCTCCCTGGCTCTGCTTTCTCTCCTCTAGGAGGAAGGAACCATCTGCTTTTGCTATCATTTCAATTACACCCTGTAAAATGAGTGGCCATTTACCAAAGAGGGTAAACACAGTGGGAATTCCTATTAGGAGCCAAGGAGGTGGGAGAAGTTGCCTGTCATTCAGTCTGATAATGGAGCTGACTCTTAGGCCTTTCTGTCCAACAGTATTGGGAACAAAGGGTCCAATTTGTCACTTTCTTGCCTTATAAAATAGCAGCCTCATTTCTTTAGCAATCACTGCTGAGACTCTGGGTGCTCCAGGGGTGTGGGGTTTACTTAGGGACCTGTCTGCAAAGGGAGGGGCGTCATTACAGGACAGTGACTGTGGTGGGCGGGGCGACCTGCTTCCAGATGACGAGCAGGAGTGGGAGAAAACAATTCTCATCATGACAGCTCACCCAGTGTGGCTGGAATTCAACCTCTTGATTTTTTTCTTTTTTTCCAAAAATTCAATCTGCTTAGTCGGTTTTAGACCTGAAAATTGCACTCCATTTTAGCAAGTGAATACTTTCTGAAGACCAGCTTTGAGAAATGGTGTACAGTTAGAGCTTTGTTTCAAAGACTTTGCTACTCCCAGCTGATAACGTCTGTCGAGACACAATTCACTTGGGTCTTTCACTGTGAAACCCGTTTGTTCCACCAAAGGGGGCCAGAAGAGCAGGCGTGGGGTCTTCAACTCAGTTTCTCACAGGGGGCCATTTAGGAGCACTGATTACTCTGGCCCATGCCACTAAACTGTGACGGTGAGCAGAGCCCTGGAGGGCCCAGGCAGCGCCAGAGCAGGGTGGATCTGCCGGATGTCTGCATGTGGAGCTGGATCACGCTCACCCAGGGACACAGAGTCGACTGGACCAAGTGACATCCAGGCCTTTCTCCCCTCATCTGAATATGAGAACAGCATTTGAAATTACCTGAGGTGACTGGAGAATCGAGCAAATGATACCTGTAAAATGTGCCCATGTAAGAGGCACTCAGTGCACATCGGGAGGCAAATCCTGCCCTTTCCCATCTTAGGCCACCTGTCCTGCTTTCTGCTTGGGGAAATATTGTTATTACGAGTGTGTGCTGTCACTGAACAGCCCAGAGCGTGCTCTGCAGGGCTTGGTTCCAGGGCTCCTCTCGATCAGGGAAGGGCAGCGGCCTTTGGGCTCTAAGGAGCAGCAGGGAAGAGGTGGCAGGACAGGGCACTGTGTGGTGGCCGTTCAGCATGGAGACAGCCTTACTCATCGAGAAAGTGGTCTTCTGGCAGGAAGCAGGGGCAGGCAAGGATGAACAGGGGACTCTTACTCCAAAATATCTTGCCAACAGTTGGAGAGATCTTGGATTAACCACATTTTCTTTGGGTTTAAAAATCCTCTGGGGAGGGTGAATTCAAGTATTTATGTCTACAGACCCTTTTGAGCACCAGCACTCTGTGCTGGACCTTGAGTCAGTGGCTTTCATCAGTTTAGTGAGGGGGACTTGAATCAGGAGACGAGACAGGATGTCAGAGGGAAGGAAGGGAGCAAAAGAAGCTGGAGTAGGAAGACGTGAACTCGTCTAGGACACACTTTTGCCCTTGCCCTGCACCAGTGAGCATTTTCTGCGTCCTACTGTGTTCCAGGCTCCTCATGCAAGGCCCTCAGAGACTTTCCATCCTAACTTGTATGATGATCAGCTCTCCCCAGGGCCCTCAGGATTCTTTAAAGGGGGCTCTCAGGGGAAGGGCCACATTAACCCCCAATTCCAGCAATACTCTGGAGAGTGTGGCTTTGCAAAGTCCTATCTGCCTGTCATCAATGGACTCTGAACTCTGACTTGCCTGTGCCCATTTCCAGAATGCTGCCTCTGAGGCTACCTCTCTGAGAAGGGGCTGCCTGGGAACACAGATGGAGACAAGGAAAAGGTCTCGTGGAAGGAGAGTGTGGGTTCCCCTTCTCCTGACATCAGGTCTAACGCCTGAGCTGTTGACACTCCTGCTTGCCCTGGTTTTACTCTGGGTCTTATTTCCTGCCCTCGGAAGCCCCTCCTCTGGCCCAGGGCTCCTAGCACAGAGCTGGGCACACAGGGGCCCCCTGCAATACTTGTCCTGGACTGACCGGCCCCACGCATGGAGTCCACTCAGAGGCCACGTGACCATCTGGTCAGGGAGGCTGAAGATGAGATTCCTGCTTGGAGGTCAAGGTTAAACAAAATCAAACCAATGACCTCTGAGTCGCCAACCAGCTCCAAGGCTCTAGGAGTCTTAGTTCTTAATTAATTATTTCTTAGTTAATAACAAACCGAACATTGCAGCAACAGGCAAGCTAATGAAATAGATGAGACTCATCTGTTAACTACACCCATGAAGCACGTGATTGGGATGGGCGATCGCAGCCGCTTGCTTGACATTTCCGCTTCACTTTCACAGAGCGGGGTGTAGGAATACGATGTTCGTGGGCTTTAACCAGTCAGCACTCTGAGGCCCTGCAGGCCCAAGACTCTGTTTCCTCTCCGCAGCTCCCGGTCCTAGACATTTTGTGCCCTGTGCCCCAAACACAACAGATTTGCCCAGGTTGGTGCTTCCCCGTGAGCCCAGAACAGAAGGTGCCATCTGTCACATTTTAGATGTCATATGTCCACTGATGACTTGCAAACAGGGTGGATCACCAACAGGCACTGGGAGGAAGGCAGGAGGATTAGGCAGTGTGTGAAGTGCCACTTGGCAGGACACAGACATGACGAACGGGAATCTCGGATGGGAATTCTCAGCAGCCTGCCCTTTCTCTGGGGCTCTCTTCAGCCCTGAAGGGCCCTCTCTTCTTCTGGGAGACAGAGTGACCCTCAAGACAGAGTGTGTCTGGGATGGGAGAGCTTATTGGCACAGTTCGTGCGGGGTGGGGGGATGTCCCCCGCTGGCTGGGATGGAGGGGAGGTCTCCTGGGGAGTTCCACTATACAGGGGCTGGCCCCCCGCCATGCCACTCCGGCCACACACCAGGCGCTTTTCATCCAGCAGGGACAGGTGGTACTCACACAGGTCAATCAGTGCGGCCACCTGCTCATGGAGTGGCATCATCTTGAACTTCCTTTGAGCCAGGAAAAAGAAAGCTTCAACAAACGCCTGCAGACACATCCCTGTGGACAAAGACATCGTGTTAGGGGGCGCTGCCCTGGCAAGGCCCGACTCCAATCACAAGGCTGCCAGCAAGAGCCAGCCTTTCTCACCATACTGTTTTCACTCTGGAAACTCCTACCAGGGCTATCCCACAGAGTGCCCACTAAGCCCAGCACCAGCTGGGCATTTTACAACCATTTACAGATGCAACCCCTTAAGCAGCCCTGTGAAGTAGGTTTAATTAACCCTATTGTACAGATGATAAAACTGAACCTCAGAGAAGTGGGGGGCAAAGTCATATGTGTGGAAAGTGGTAGGAATGGGATTTAAACCTAGCCCGAAGCCTTATCCCTCAGCACCACAGCAAATTGTCCCCATTAAAACCCAGCTCCCTACCTTTTATAATAAGGGGGAAAACTTAAGATAAACCCAATCTGACAGCAGTGCTCTATATCTTGAGAGAGGTGTTGTTTCCCTTTGCCAAAACTCCTAATTGTACCTTAAGGTTCATGAATTTTGCTCTGTGTAAATTTTACCTCAAAAAGTAAAATACTCTCAGCCTCTTCTCTCTGGCCAGTTATCTTCTGGAACGTATGAATAGTCCCCACTATGCCCCTGGAATGCTCTTCCCCTGCTTTGCCTCATAAGCTCCTACTCATCTTTGGGATCTGAGCTCAAAATCACCTATTCAGTAAAACCTTCCCTGATCCCCAGATTAGACCCAACCCCGGTACAGGTTCCTTGCACTTCTCTTTGCAGCAGCTACTGCAACTTGCTCAGTGTTTGTGTGATTCTTTGACAGCTTCCATCTTCCCTGCTGGACTGTGAGCTCCAGCTCATCACGGTATCCCCCACCGCCAGGTACCCAGAAGGTGCTCAATATAGACACGCTGAATACATGAGTGAATGAATGAGTTGGTGCCAGGTACTTTACTGACATTGTGACTAATCCTCATAATACCTTTGCGAGGTCAATATTATTATGCCCCACTTTACAGATGAGGGCACTGACATTCAGATTAAGTAATTTCCCCAAGGTCACACAGCCAGAGAATACTGGACTGGAAATTTAAACTTTGACTCCCAAGTTTTACAACTAAGTGTGCTACATGAAAAGTTCTGGGTTTTCCCAACATCCAAGTAAAAGCGAACCCTGGGACTTAAATCTCTGGGACTCCCGCCCTGCACTCTTTGGTGAAAGTGACACTAAGGCTGACCAAATGCCACACGGCATTTTAGACGAGGCTGGCTCTGACACTGCTAATCCACACCTTCCCAGTGGCTGAGACATTATTTACCAGCTCCTGTCTCTGCAGGAAGAAGCCTGGCTTAGAGTTTGTGGATAGTGGATTAAATATGGACCCTGGGATCTGAAAGCTTTTTGCCTTGGGAACTTGAGCTGAGCAAAGAAGTTGGTTTTTGTCCCCTTCCAAGTCCATCAAAGCTGTGTGCCTCTGCTTTTCTTGAGTCCGGACGCCCTGCAAGTCCCCTGCTCTGTTTGGCCCTGACAGGAGGAGTTGATAAAAGCACAGCAACCCTGGTGTAAAACCCTTTGAATGTAAACAGAGGTCTGGTGTGGACAAAGACATAGAGAAACAGGGGCCTCCGTCTTGCTCGAGAGACAGATGTTTTCTAATCACCAGCTCCAGACCAGGGCTCTCCTAGGAGATGCGTGCAGGCATGTGCATGTGTGTCATGGTTGGGTGGGAGGATCAGATACACACAGAGTGGAAGAGGCCAGCTCTAAAGCCAGAGAAACCCAGTCCCAGCCCTACTTCCCAACTGCGTGATCTAAACAGTGCTGCTCAACGTGTGGTCGGCCCACGGTGCCAAGTCCACAAACTGCACATCCCTGGTCCCTGACAAGATAAGGAGCTTGGGCCAGAATATAAATGGTTCTCTTCATCGATCACGTTGTTTAGTTCTGCTGACAGTATTTTGTAGCAAGCCTCTCTCCATAAAGGAAGCAGCATGCTGTTTACATCCTGGCTCAAGCCTCTTGTCCTGGGCAACAGGAGACAGTTCCTGGGTTGCAACTTTGAGTAGCTCTGATCTACACAACCCTTTCTAGCATTAAGGCATTCATGTGTGCTCCAATCACCACAAACTTGTTAAAAGGTGGATTCTGGGGTGGGGCCCAAGACACTGCATTTCTAACAAGCTTCCCGGTGGTGCCGATGCTATTGGTCTCTGGACCACACCCTTGAGTAGCAAGAATTGAACAGTTCACTGCACCTTTTTACTCAATAAGTATTAGTTTTGTTCCTTTAATCGGGGACTCTGATTAGAGCTATAATGCACAGAAAAAATACAATAAGTACCTATTTGGGAAAAAAGGATGGCTAAATCATCTGGAAGAAGACATTCTAAAATGAGAAGTGGGATTTAGTGTGTTATATTTGGTTTTCTTTCTGCCTGTCTACATTTTCTCATTTTCTACAGCAAACATGTATGGGAAATTCTGGAGGGTGGAAAGAGGTGAGGCAGGGGCAGCTGCTTTTATTTGAATATTTGCTACTTTGCTCCTATTTGAATTTGAAGCTGGTACATGTATTACTTTGAAAAAAATATATAATGCCAAGTTTCTGTATATATATTCTACTTTGATAAAAAAGTTTAATATACATACATGGAAAAAAGAAGAGGAAGCAAAGAGGAGTGGACATTAATGACTTACATGAGCAGGTCCCCTATGCCAGGACTCTGATCCTCTCCACATTCCCACTGTGCAGATGAGAAGGCCGAGGCCCAGAGAGACAGAACTAGGTACGTGGCCCAGCCCAGGACTCGTGCGCTGCTGCTTCTGCACCTTCTTTCCGAAACCCCTCCTGAGCATCCCTACCGAGAACTCTGGGGTAAGGACACAGTCGCGGAGGACGGGCAGGTTTAGATGGAAATGTGTAGAACCTGTGGGAAACGGCATAGCCAAGGACTGGGAGGGTGTGGGGGTGTGGGGAAGGGGCGTTGGGCCTTGAAGAATGGGGAGGGCTTTGTCGGGCAGAGATGAGCTGGGGGGCAGTGAGCTGGGCTGAGAAGGGGATGAGCGAGGCAGGGAGGTGAGTGCAGCACACTCATGACCTGGGGGCCTGCAGCGGACAGGCTGGGCAGTGGGCCAGCCGCACTAGACTCTGAAGAGGGCCAGGGCCACTGAGGGGCTGGAATTGATGCCAGAGGAGGTGAGCGGGAGCCACTGAAGGTACCAGGGTAAAGACAGACGTGATCCGAGTCGTGGATTCCCACACCTGTAACAGCCTGATCACATCCTCTAGTCTGATGATTTCTAACATTTTTATGTAGTGATAGAAACCTTGTGGGACTTGTGTGTGTCTGTGTGTGCGCGCATGCTTCTTTTGTTCATTCCTCAGATGAACTCTTCTGAGGGAGCCCAATATGCTAGACAGATAAAGGGACCCCTCTCTGTTTAAGCCAGGTGGGTGGTGGCTCAGATCCCTGCACACACGGGCCCGTCACCCCTTAGGACCCTTGGATCTTAACGACCAGCAAAGCCATTGTCACTCCCGAGACCCTAGAATCCTTGTCCAGCATCTTTATTTTACCGAAGGGCAGGGCGGCACATAAGGACCCCAAACACAGTCGTAACTGACAGGACTGTTCCCTGGGTAGCCCAACTGAGGCTCAGAGGACCCTCAAGCTGCACCCTCAACCCCAAACAGACACCGAAAACAAAACAAAACAAGAATAATAATAATAGGCTGTTAGAGCATGGTGTTATAACACCAAGGTCAAGGATTTGGATCCCCTTCCTGGCCAGCCACAAAAAATAATAATCAATCAATCAATCAATAAATAAAGATAATAATCAAGCCAAACCCTACTGGGGCCAGGGGATGGGGAAAGGGTCATCTCCACAGACCACCAGCCCTGCATACTGGGCTCAGCCCTACTAAGTGCATCTCAGTGAGGGCAGAGGGTGGGGAGGATTGGGAAGAAGGGACGCCCCGGACTGCACCCCACGAGTGCATGGGTCTCTGGCCCCCACGATGGTGCATCTAAGGGCCGTATGTGTGTGTTTGACAAGAGACTGCTTTTGATCATCATTTCATCAAGGCGGCCCAGAAACGGTGGCCTGACCCAGGTCAATGTTCGGAGAGCTTCAGAGAACCTAACCTTTGTAAGCCTTGGGGCCGGGGTGGAGGGGGGTGGGGAAGGGGAAGGATCACTGAGAATAATCTGAGTTATTTCCAGGATCAGGGCTGCTGGGTTCCCACCTGAGAGGCTAGCCTGGCTCGGGCGCAGGGGCCACCTCACCTGGCTGGAGCCGGCACAGGGTGTTGACGTTTTCTACCAGGCAGAACCGGGTCTTTCTCCTTCCTTAGGATAGCGTATTATGAAATATAATGAGAATATTAGCAGAGTGTGGGAAGGATCATGCATTGTTCTCCCTGTAGAAACCACGCGTTCTCACCGACTCACCTTCCACCCTCTCTTTGTCAGCAGAAGATGTATTTTCATTTAGTTGTGATGACAACACACATACAATTCTATTTTGCTTAAAATTATATCATAAACAGTTTTGCATGTTGCTACACAGCCTTCACAACCGTTATTTTATAATGTTATTTTATAACGGTGCATAATATTCCGTCAAATTTTTGCCTCGTACATCATTTCCACACTCCCTGTTGGACACTAAGACTGTTTACATGCGTTCACTATTATTGAGAACATTATAATAAACACTTGGTATATCATGGTTTTTATTTCTGACTCGTTTATTCCCCTACGATAAAACCCTTGGAATCTGGGTGGTGATGGTTTTTAATAAATGTAATGTTGGTCTGGTAATTACAGTAATTGCATGTTAAAAATATTTAAAATCTTACAGAGGACTCAAATGGACGAAGCTTGTGAATGGGCAATTCACATACATCAGTGAGTGAGAGGAAACAGTCCCGTCCAGCCACAGGCTGTCCTGCTCACCACTCATTAAACTAACAAAAGTGTAAAATAATGGCAAGAGTAAGGCAGTGGTGAAATTGCCATGGACTTTTGAAAAGCAATTTGGCAAAAGTTTCAAGAGCCATTCAAGTGTTTATATCATTTAACACAATGATCACACTCCTAGGCATTTACCCTAACAAAATACACCTTCCAAAGGAAGACACAGTGTAGACAATTGTGTTCATTGCAAATGTTTATTCACAACACAGTGGGGAGGAGGCGATGCTAGACTTATAGGGTATTTTTATATCCTTTTTTCTACTTTTCTGTATTTTCCAAATAAGATAATACACATCATTGTTGATAGTAATTAGAAAAAAGATATTATTTTTAAAATACTCCCAACCCAGCCTGTGAGGTATCTGTTTCTGGAAAGCTTGCTTCGACCTAGTCCCAGGTCAATGGAGTTAATCACCCTTCCTTGGTGTGTCCTTTCATTTCTTGTCATATATTGGGATAAATCCATGACTACAGGGCTGACTCCCCAATAAGACTCAGTGCTCCTGGAGGCAGGGACCATGTCCTAATCTTCTCTACGTTCCCAGTGCCCAGCACAGCGTGGCACACAGCAGGCACCAATAAAGACCTTTTATTGGTGAACCTTTTAACAAGTTTGTAATGCAGGTGTTATCGCTCCCATTTTACAGCTGACGGTATGGAGGTAAACCAAGGGGTAAAGGACAAGAGCAATCTAAACCTTCCCTTAGAAGATTTGCAGACTTATGACACCAAATTGATTCAGAACAGAGGCTCTCTAACTTTAGAATCTCCTGGAGGGCTTGTTAAAACACAGATTGAGGGCCCACCCCCAGAGTTTCTGACTCAGAGGTCACAGGCCTGAGAATGTGCATTTCTAACAAGTTCCCAGGTGATGCTGAGGCCGCTGGTCCAGGGACCCCACTTTGAGAACACTGTCCCTTCCCCTCACTTCTCCCTGCTTCTGAGTCCAGTCTGTATACACTTCACTTTGAAAGCTCATCTACAAAAAGGGGCCTGTTTGCAAAAGGACTTGCCACCAAAGTGGGAGAAGCTTGACTTTGGGCTACAAATGTCTTTACTTTTAATACTCTGACTGAGAGCAAACCCAACCAGTTACACTTTAAAAGACTAATGATAGAGCTGAAAAACCATGACATTGTTCCAACTGTGCATTCGGTCCTCCCTCGGTCTCTGAGAAACCACACATCCCTGGTTTGTTCCAGTGTCTTGGCTGGACCACTAAGTGGGGAGAGCTCTGCTGTGTTCTCCTAGACCCTGCCCTTCTCTATTTGTACTGAAGTAGAGTAGACTGGAAAGTTCTAGGAGGCCAGGCCACAGAGGGCCCTGTCGACCATGCTAGGACTTAGGACTTCATGCTGAAGAAGACGGGAGGCCACTGGGGAGTTTTGAAGTAACAGATCACTGTGGCTGCTGTGTTGAGACCAGGTGGTAGGTGGCACATGTGAAAGAAAGGTGAGGAACTCCCTTAAGGGGCTACTGCACTAGTCCAAGCAAGAGTTGACAGTGCTGGCGCGGACCAGGGTTGTAGTGGTGGAGGTGGCGAGGGATGGTTAGATTCTGGATATGGGTAGAGGGTCGTGCCAACTCAATGTGAGATCTGCCCCTGGATTGGATGTGGTATGAGGGCAAGTCAAGTGTCTTAAGAAGGAGGACCTCTGACACCAGGCCAAGGTGATATGGCATAGATATGACTGGCCTTCATATCTGTGCCAGTGGTTTTCAAACATTTTATGCATAAAATAATCTGCGGACCTTGCCAGAAATGCAGATTCCTGCTCCCTCCCCATGGAGATTCTATGTGATGGCAATGAGGCCCTAGAAACTGCATTTGTAACAGAGGTGCTGGGGATTCTGCACCATGGGTGATCAGGAATCTTTGGAATGAAAACTCCAACTTGGCCATCTCTTGAAGGGCTCTGGAGGAGGCAGTGGAGTGAAGAAGTCAAGAGAATGGTCTTTGAGAAACCAAATACTGAGCTAGCCCCACTGTGGGTGTTGAGAACCTTCAGGAATGCATAGAATGAGCTTTCTCCTCTGAAAGCTCACTCCCTGCCCCTGGTCTTAGTCTGCTTGGGCTGCCACAACAAGATGCCATAGACTGGGTGGCTTAAACAATAAAAATGTATTTTCACAGCCCTAGAAGCTGGAAATTGATCAGGATGCCAGCATGGTTGGGTTCTGGTGAGGGCTCTCTTCCTAGCTTGCAGATGGCTGCCTTCTTGGTGTGTGCTCACATGGCAGAGAGAGAGAGAGAGAGAGAGAGAATAGGAGAAAGGGAGATTGAGCCCTCTGGTGTCTCTTCTTATAAGGACACTAATCCTATTGGATAAGGGCCCCACCCTTGTGACTTTATTTAATCTTAATTACTTCCTTAGAAGCTCTATCTCCAAATACAGTCACATTGAGGATTATGGTTTCAACGTACGAATTTTAGAGGGACACAACACAGTCCATAGCATCCCCAAACCCTTGGTTCTGCTAAGGTGCACCCAGCACTTGGGGACACTCTCCTACCACTACCCAAGTGTCTGAGATTACCTGCAACATTTAGAAAAAAATGTAATAAATCATACCCCTCCTTCCTGCTCCTCTAGCAGCTGCTCAGAAAACCCCTCACAGCTGGGATCTGGAGTTGGATCTCTTTGGTAACATTGCTCTGATGACCCGTTATAGTAAAAGTAATGAAAGTAAACAATAATGGTTCATATTTATTGAGGCTCCATTATGTGCAAGGCCCTGGGCTAAGGGTTTCGTCTACATTATTTAACTTAAGCTTACGCAAACCTGATGAAGCAGGTGTTATTTTCAATCCCATTTTACATTTAAGAGACTTGCCAAAAGTGTCAGACCCCTAAAACAAGTCTCTTAACTTCTTCACTCCACTGCTGTTTGAATCTACAGAGATGACCAAGTCGGAGTGTTAATTCCAGCCACTTAGAAAGGACAAGCTATGCCAGCCTTGCGGTGAAAGAGAGAGGGGCCTTATCCATCTGCGCTGGGTGTCAAGAAAAAGGTGCTGTCACACCCGTTGGTCCTTGCAAACAGGCTACCTGTCTGAAAATAAGCTATTGAGTATTTTTTGAAACTTCATTTGGGTTGATAGATGTCACTGGAGAAAGCAGCCTTTGAAACATTCTGGTTGCAGCCAGACGCACGTCTCTCACCCGAGACTGCCACTCAGACATTGAGATGCAGCCCCTGACAGGCCCTGGCCTCATTCTGCCAGTCAGCTGGGCCAGGGTGGGCCCACTGGCTCCTTCTGGCCCAAAGTTCTCTCCTCTCACACCCAGGGAGGCGTCCTTGCTCATAGGACTTAATGAAAGCACTGGTAGCTGCTCTTCAATAATCCCACCATCTGTTCTGGGGCTTAAGGATGAAAACTAGAATAATAACTTCCATGTGCACAGCACTTTCCAATTTGTGAAGAATATCTTTCTCATGTGTTTCTCAGAGTAATGTTCAGAAGAGGACATTATTAGAAGTATTCCCCATTTACAGCTGAGGAACATAGGCCCAGAGAGTAGCCAAGTAGCTTGTCAAAGTCACCCCTAAATGCACGAGGCAGCATTTAAACCTGTGCCTACCAAGGTCAAGGGTTTGGATCCAGACAGCCACCAATAATAATAATAATAATAATAATAATAATAATAATAATAAAATAAAAAATAAACCCATGCTTATATGACACTCAAACCCATGTTCTTTGTCCTACATTATGGTTTCTTAATATCTGACATTTATGCATTATTTTGCAGTTTACAGAGCACACTTGCCTATGTGATATAATTAAATCCAAATTATTGTCAGCAGCCAGGGATATTATCCCAGATTTTTTTCTCTCAAAAATACCTGAGCTTCCTTGCTAGTAATTCTATTTCTTTTTTCTTTTTTTTCTTTTTCTTTTTTTTGTTTTTTTTTTGTGACCGGTAAGGGGATCGGAACCCTTGGCTTGGTGTCGCCCACAACGCGCTCAGCCAGTGAGCGCACCGGCCATCCCTATATAGGATCTGAACCTGCGGCCTCGGCGCTCCCAGCGCTGCCCTCTCCCAAGTGAGCCGTGGGTTCGGCCCTCTATTTCAAGGTATTGGTGTGCTAGGACAGCTACTTGCCAATTCTTTCTCTCTCCAACCTTTAAATCTCTTTCTTATTACTCACCTAGAACAGATATTTCTGTCTCATAGTGAAATTCTAAATGTGTAAGTATACAAGTTTTCTGTTTGGAATCAGTGGTAGGAAATAAAGCTGAATGATCTTGACTAGAATTAGCTTAGCGATTCCTGTCTGTGCAGTGAAATGGTCCCCAGAAGAGCTATCTGTGAAGGCTACACGAACTCCAACGTGGTTAATCACAGGAATCTCAGTCTTCTCAGCATTCTTAGGGCCCCTTGCAGCCTGGCTCCCTGTCTGTGGCTGCATGGTTCCCCTAGACATCACCATAGTCTCTCCAAGCCTGGAACTGAGGTCTCAAAGGACCCCACATACAGTAGATCAAACCTGGGCATTTCTCATGAGATGGCATTTGGTTCCGTGAATAGCAACTGGGGCTCAGATGAGCTGGTCTGGGTCTCAGCTCTGCCATTTACTAGTTGTCAAGTCATTTCATGTCTCTGGGTCTCAGTTTCTTCATCTGTAAAGTGGGGACAGAGATATCTGTCCTGAGTGGCTTTTACAAGCTTCCACCCATTTGTGCTTAAAAAATAGCGGTATGAGCACCTCCCATCCTTTCTTCACTGGGATTTCTGCACTTTCACCTCATTTGCCTGGAGTGCCTGCATAACATTGGGTTCATTTTCTTCTTTTATTGCAGTTATCAGGTCACTTGTCTCCCCACCAGACTGAGTGTCATGAGGCCAGGGAATCAGGAGACCTGGGTTCTCTAATGTTCTCTGCTCCTATGCACTTCTTGGCTTTGAGATGGTCACTTCCCCTCTATGGGTGTCATTTGCCCCTTCTGTAAAATGAGGGGCTTGACTGAGTGACCTCTCAGGATTCTAGAAGTATTGGGAGCAATGGTGGCTTGTGAATGTTTTAAAAAATGGTAATAACTAAAATCACAAACCACATTTATTGAGGACATTCTGCCCACCTGGACTCTTACTGAGCACTTCCCATGTCCTGTGGCAACCCTAAGGGACTAGCACTGCTAACATTTACATTGTGCAGACAAGAGCACTAAGCTCAGAGAGGCCCAGGCACTTGCCCAAGGTCATACTCCACTTGCCCAAGGTCACACTGCTGGAGAGTGGTGGTGTTGGGATTCCCACCACTGCTGTATACCAGTTCTCCCCCAGTCCACATGCAAATCTCGAGGCCCATCTTTTAAGGAAAGAAGGGAAGAAAACCTTGCTCCTGCTGCCTCCTCTACAGCCTGGGAACAGAAGCTGCGTACGCGCAGTCATTGTATTTAAGCATTATAGCAACAAGTCACCATCACCTTTGTCCTTGGCTGGATGAAGAAATTAATAAGTGCCAGGACTGAACCATAAATAGACCCTGCAGAAAAATTGTTTCTCCCAGAAGCCCGCAGCACCCAAATAACAAACATAATCAAAGATGAAAGCAACAAATACATTGTTTCATTAATCACAGGTCACACTGCTGGCCGGTGCAGAGTGGCCCAGAGGTCCCAGTGCGGTTCCATCCAACATTACCCGATTCCACCATGACACAGACACAAGTTCCTGAGTCACTGTCTGGGAAGACAAGGCCACAGTACCGGTCACCGCTTCCTGCAACTGCTTTGTGCAATTCTAGACATTTCTCATAGATCAGTGGCTGCCATGGAACCTTCTGAGGCTCAATACTCATTTTTTAGTAAGTGGTCAAAATCTCCAGCTTGAAAAGGACTTCAGAGAGAACACAATCCAGGCCTTTACAGGATGATAACAACTCAAAATAAGAGGAATTAATGAGAGTAGTCGGTATACAGCTCATGCTTAATATGTGCCAGGCACTTGGCAAGCACTTAATGGGCACCTTTCATTCAATCCTCGAAACCAAATCTGGGTGGTAGGTGCTTTCAGGGTGCTCCATTTCACCCTTCGGTTGTTCACCTGTGTTTAAGGACATAGCGAAACTACGTTTTTGTCTCCGGCTCTGTTAGCTAGCTGAGTGGTGGAGGTAAAGCCATTTGCACAGACTGGAGCTGGTGGTGGAAATCCGAACCTGGGCTCTGGGAATCTGTCCCCTTGGCACACTGCCACCTCCGGGCACTGGGTGTACTCAGTGAGAGGGGGACGGAGCAGCATGGTGTGAGTGAGCAGAAAACGCATGTTTCTGGTACTCTCTCTCCGGCTTCCTGTGGTTGCCCTGTGAGCCTTTGAGGTGTGGGTCACTCTCCCTGACATCACTAACAGTGGTCATCCAGCCCCCACCTGGCCATCTCCAGTGACGTGGTGCTCATGACCGCCCCAAGAGGCTCCTTCTCACTGCTGCTTGCTCTCTGCGGTGAGCTGAAATGTGCAAACCCTCTGCACCAGTGCCACCTTTACACAGAGCTAATTCTCCTTCCCTGTGACAGCAACCATGGCAATTCAACGCCACCAGCACTCACTGACCGCCCCTCCAGTGGACACAGAGATAGACAAGCTTCATCTGATGGAGGGGAGAGGGGAAAAGGGGAAGGGGGAGGGTAGGATGGGAAGGGGGAGGGTAGGATGGACGGTGGGAGAGAGGCATGTGGAGCTGGGGAGCGGACGGGGTTAGAACACAGAGGAAGAAGCAAGTCATTGCCTGGTAGAGGCAGGAAAGGTTAGAGAGCCCCTGGTGCACGTGGTGAAGACATCCAGATGGAGATGTGTGGACAGTGGAAAGCAAGTCCTGTTTTCCTCCTCCACTCTGTGTTCTCCAGTTCCTGGGCACCAGAAGTGTATACTGATTGCAGTCTCGGGCATACATGCATAGAAATGGAATATGTGCATCTCTGTGTGCACCAATATTATGTACATATAATTTGGTACACACACAGAATCACATTGTATGTATTGTTCTGCACTTGTAAAATTTTAACCATCTGCCTCGACATTTCTCCATATCAGCATATGTAGATCTACTCCATTTTTATAGACTGTTTACAATTCCATAGTGTGGAGGTACCAAGATTTTAAAAAATCCTTCTCCTACTGATGAATGTTTAGGATGTTTTATTTCTCCTCTCTCTCTTTCTTTTTCTTCCTTTCTTGATATTACAAATAATGCCACAATGAACATTTTTGTACATACATCAGTACATACTTGAATGAGTGATCATTTCTTTCCAGTGGAATGTCCGGGTCAAATGGTATGTGTTTTGACAGATCTTGCCCAATTGTCTTGGGGTTGGGGAAGGGTCAGCAGGAGTTTGCTGGTCAGAATTGGGGACGAAGATCTTTCTGAGGAGAGGACCTAGGTTGTGCAAAACCTTAGTGCTGTGAAAGGGCTCTCTTTGGGTGCTGGGGAACAGAGCTGGTGCTGCAGGGCTGGCCAGGCAGGTGGGCCTTGGGGTTGGGGCAGTGAAGGAAGGGAAGGTAGGTGGTCTGGGCTCAGTCCCTCCCATGCTCCCAGCATGTCAGTGTCTCCCTGCTCCGGAATGGTGCTTTTGACCATCACACAGCCCCAGGATCTTGCGTGGTTGGAAAGGCTACCTGACCTTGCATCCTTCCCGTCACCAGTCCCTCTCTCTGCTTCCTGCTCAGCTGAACTTCCCAAGAGGGCTGCTGGCCCAGCACGGTCAGCTCGGCCTCCCCTCCACTCCCTGCCTCCCATCTAGTCGACTCTTGCCTAATGACTGAGCCCCTTCCCTCCCTTCTGGCTCTTTGCTCCTCTCAGCTCCCTCTCTGTAGCATTTGGCAATGTGGGCGCCTCCCTCCTCCAAACACTCTCTTTCCACTTCTACTGCACCCTGCTCCCTGCTGCTCTCTGCATCTTTCTGGTAACTCTAGACGCAGGCTCAGGCTCGCTGACTCCACTCTACATTCCCTTGCGCTGAGCCCTGCAGGGCTCTGGGGCCTAGGCCTGGCTTCTCCTCTCTCTCTTTCTGTCATTCATTCCCTAGGCTATAAATACCTTTAATGAATCGATGCCTGTCCAAATTGTTATCTCCAGGCCAGACTGCTTTTTGCCATTGGGATATCTCATTAGCATCTCAAAGAGCCTGTTAAAAATGAATCTCTTGGGGGCCGGCCCGTGGCTCACACGGTAGAGTGCGGTGCTGATAGCGCCAAGGCCCCGGGTTCGGATCCCATATACGGATGGCCGGTTCGCTCACTGGCTGAGCGTGGTGCTGACAGCACCAAGTCAGGGGTTAAGATCCCCTTACCGGTCATCTTTTAAAAAAAAAAAAAAAAAATGAATCTCTTGGTCTTCCCTTCCCAATCCCATTTCAGTCAATGGTATCTCCACCCACCTAGTTGCTCAAGCCAGAACCCTGCGGTCATTTTTGAAATTTTTCTCCCACAGTCCCCTCCTCGGCTCAACACCTCCACATCCCGAGTATTATAACCCCCACCCCCCACCTCCGCCACCTGTCCTCCTCCCCCTGCCGGAGCAGCTGCCACCCCTGGACCCCCGGCAGCCTCCTCACTGGTCTCCCTGCTTCCACAATTGCCCTTGTCCAACACAGCACCCAGAATGGACTTTTAGAAACACAGATCAAACCATGCATTCCCCTGCTTTAAGCTCTTCAACAACAACATCCAGCACAAACCTACATTCCTTACCCTGATCCGATCCGAGGGCGCTGGGAGATCCAGCCCCCACCCGCTCCTCCGGCTGCCTTGCGGGCCAGCGTGCCCTCATTTCTGTCACCAGCCTTTTTCGTTTCCTAGAACATGCTGCACACTGTCTCACCTTGGGCCAGTCCCTCTGCCTGGAACACCCCTGCCCTCAGTTAGCGCTCAGATCTCAGCTCAAAGCTTAATTGTACAGACAGGTCTCCCTGACTGACCTCCTAACATAAATTAGGTCTTCTCTGTTACTCTTTAAAACTTATTTGTTCTCTTCACAGAACTCATCACAGCATCTAATGACATGTTTGTTTCTGCCTTTGCTAACAGGCATCAGGGGCACAAGAGCCTGGGGGCTCTGTCGGTCCCTGAACATCCCTGTCACTGCCAGCACCCGCTGTGTGGTAGGTTTAGTTGAACCCACTGAACCCGCTGAACTTTAGTTGGTCCACTTAGGGTAGGAAGAACCCAGGCTCGAGATCAGACCACCTCCTACATGCTGCTGGGTGACCTTGGCTAATTTGCTGCACTTCTGGAAGCCTCAGCTGCCACCTACCCTGCCTAGCTCTTGAGGTGTCTGACACAGACATAAGGGGCCCAGCCCCTTGTCTGGCACAGGGAAGATGCCCTGTAAATGTGCGCTTCTTTCTTGATTGTCTTAAGGCATCAGAGATGCCAAGCTTGGCAGAGTAAATAGTCTGCTCCCCTGCAGGGCAGTGGTGCAGAATCCCCATCCCATTTCAATTGCTCTTTCTTTTCCAAAGATGGGCAATTTGGGAGAAATTGGGCTGGCTTGACTCACCCACCAAAGGCAACCCTCTTCCCAGCTCCTCATGTCTGTCCTCCAGTAACTGGCTGGGCCTTCTGGAAAGGCCTCAGCCATGGGCAGGGAAGGGGTGCTCACTCACCAAGAGGACCGAGCCCTGTCCTCAGGAGAGACCCCTCTGAGGAGCTCCTCATAGCTGGCCTGCCACTTGGAGAGGTGACAGAAGGCAGATCAGTGTCAAAAATAAGACAGAGCAGTGGGTTTCAACTTGACTCATATTAAGAATGTCATGTTAGAGCACAAATGAGAAGAGAAATGCTCTTTTATATAGGAGTTTATTTTTGTCACTTTGTCAGAGAGAAATTGCAGCCCTGAGGGCATTGGAGCTGCACAGAATTACCCAAAACATTAACATGCAAATTGCCTCCTTTAGAGAAGGTAATTTTATTAGTGCACTTAAATGTTTCTTTCACTGTACTCATGCCTGGGAGCGGTGCTGTCTGGAGGCCAGTTAGGGCCACCACCAACAGAGCATTAGGGAGAGCCCTGAACTTGGTTAGGATTCAATGACCTCCTCTACTGGGGACCACCATGTACCCACCCTCAGATGCTCAGAACACGGCACACTGCATGTGACAGTTGGCCTCAAATGGGTGCACAGAGAGGAGAGGGCAAGTGACTTGTTCATGATCACACAGCTTCAATGGTAGGAGAAGAGGTAGAACTGAGGTCACGTGTCCTGTGTCTCAGCTAACCAGGTGAGCAGCAGGGAACCATTACCGGTCCTGGAAGTAGCCACTGTGAGAATAAGGAGCCCAGTGAGATTGCATCTACCTATTCGTTCATTCATTCACTCACTCACTCATTTACTAAGCTCTCACTGTGCTAGACCCAGGTCCCAAACCTGAATCAGGCACTGCGTGAAGACACTCAGCGTCCACTGGGGGCAGGTGGAGGGGATACAAACACATGCAAATACTTAGGATCCAGCAAGGTATGGCCTGCTGGAGGGGTGCGCCCCAAACCAACAGAGCATAGAAGAGAGCATGAGTGCTTGGTGGGAAAGGCAGGGAGAAGTGTCTGGAAGCTTTACAAAGCCGGGTCTCACATATGGGCATTTTAGGCAGTCAAGGTAGGGAAGGGCTTTCCAGGCAGGGAGAAAAGCATGAGCAGAGGCTCAGAGAAGCAGCATACGGGCTTGGCCCCGAGTGTCCCATTGTGGCTGGTGCACGGGGAGAAGAGGGGTGGAATGGGGGCTAGGGTTGCAGAGGATGGAGATGAGGCTAGCAAGGCCAGTCTCAAAGGTCAAGGAGCTCAGATTCCACCCTGCAGCTGGCAAGCATACCCTGCAAGGCCTGTTCACAACAGAACCACATTCCCCATGAGACTTTAGGAGGGCGGGGGTTTCTCAGGCCCTGGGGAGCCCAAATGACAGAAGGTTGTTTGAGGCTGTGCTTACATAAGGCTTCCTCCTCTCCTTGCAGATGTGATCGGTGGGGAAGTGTGGGCAGAGACTCCCACCAGCTAACAAGAAGAAAGCACCTCAGTCATGTAAGGTCTCCCTGAACAGAGGAGGGGTGTGCCCCAGGCTGAGGACGCCATCCTTTCCCTGAGTTGGTTGGTAGCTGCATTGTAGGGCCAGGGTGGGGCATGGAGAACTGTTACCACAGCCCCAGGGTTTGTCTTTTAGGGAGGCCAAAGGGAAAACATGGCCACTATTAACATCTGGGGCCAGAGAATTCATTGCGGTGGGGATCTGTCCTGTGCATTACAGGAGGTTTAGCAGGATCCCTGACCTCTACCCACTAGACGCCAGTATAGCAACTCCTCACCCCCAGTTGTGACAACCACAAATGTCTCCAGTCGTGGCCAAATGTCCCCTGGGAGGCAAAATCACCCCCAGTTGAGAACCACTGGTCTATCTAGACCTCAGGGAAGACTTGAGGTCAAGGATGCCTGACCATGTCCCAGTCTTCCAGTGAGATGCAGATCCCCCGAGAGCATGGTGCCTCATTCTCTCTCTTCCTGTGGGGCAAGATGGGGAGGTTCCATCCCATGCTTGTGAACTAACTGTCTCAAAGAGAAATGTGTCTAAGTTACTCATAAAAACATCTAGGAAAAAGAGCAGGGTGGGGAGGTAGGAAGCCAACAACATCAGGTGGTTCTCCCAGTAATTTGCTGGGGTCTCAGAGCTCCTCATCAGTGAAACGAAGGGGTAGGAAGAGATGATCTCTAAGGCCCCTTTTAGCTTTAAACACTAGGATTCTGTAGCAGTAAGATGAATGCACATGGGGGTATGTTATCAGTGAATGTTGAAGTTGGCTCCTGGTGAACTATGGGCTGGGTGAGGCTCTGTCTTGGTTAACTCAGGCATTTTTTTGACTCCAGGCAAAGAACTGACCAGATGGCTCAGGAGATTCTCACTGTACTTCCAAGTTAAATGATCAAGCCCAGATCTGACCAAGAATTTCATGGAAAATTGCCAAAAGGGCCTCTACGGCGAAGACTTCTGGATGCTTGTGATTGGTGCAGTTTCTCTAAGACCATTGGAACCTAAAGACAAATTTGGCTGTCCCACTCACTGGCTGGGTGACCTGGGCTCATCACTTAACCTTTCTCAGGCTCAGCTTTCTACTCTGTAAACTGGAATAGAAAGCTTAGCTCTCAGGATTGGTGGGAAAATATAAAATACAGAGGACTTCCAGTTTCAGCTCCAACATGAAAAGGGCTTAGAAGTCATCATCCCATCCTCACAACAAGAAAACAACTGGGAAAATAAAAAATCAATGTCTTTTCTTAGATCTGTCAGAGAATTAAGGTCACAGAGCAAACTGCCACCCCGAAAACTGGAGAGACATATGAATACAGAGAATCACAGCTGAAATTAGCTTACCAGGAGCAGAAGCTGTGGAGCCAGTAACTGGTAAGAACACTCAATTGATAATTGATGAACTTCAGGAGGACTAGATTGACAGTTAAAAATCCCTAGGGATTCAGTCTTAGGGGTCCCCCACACTGGATCCTCACTGGGTTTCTGAAGGTGAAGACTGGAGAAAATACCCTCTTGCTTCGGGAAATAGCCCTAGAGCATTCTCCATAACAAAGGACTTCCCACAGGGAAACGGCTTTACCTGAGGCTTATCTGACCTGGGGAAAGGTAATTGGACAACTCCAGCCTTTCTAGCCTTCCTGTCTTACACAAGGGGAGGACGAAAAGCCCACTAAAAAATTTAGATTTAATCATAAGATTATAGAATGCTTTTCTCTCCTGGCACCTTACCACCATATCAACTGGGCTCCAGTATCATAACAGTGGATTACAACAGACAGAGCTGCAAGACAAAGACTCCATTTAAGAAGGGTTTTGAGGGAACATAAAGACAAGAAGGGGAGAAAATAAAACGAAAGAAATTAGAGAGGGCCGGTCCGTGGCTCACTTGGGAGAGTGCGGTGCTGCTAACACCAAGGCCACGGGTTCGGATCCCTATATAGGGATGGCCAGTTAGTTCACTGGGTGAGCGTGGTGCTGACAACACCAAGTTAAGGGTTAAGATCCCCTTACCAGTCACCTTTAAAAAAAAAAAAAAAGAAATTAGAGGAAACCAAAGCTTCTGGCACCTACAGCTACAGCAAGCATTAAACACAGCTCAGCTCCTAGCAGGACAAATATAAAACCTCACACTAAAAGCCTGATTACCTTAGCTCCTATGAGCAGATACTTTATGGCTGGCCTTCAACAAAAAATTATAAGTCCTGCTAAAAGTCAAGAAAAAACACAGTGTGAAGAGATAAAGCAAGCACCAGAACCATATTCAGGTATGACACAGATGCTGGAATTATCCAATGGAGAATTCAAAATGATGATTAATATGCTAAGGGCGCTAATGGAAAAAGTAGGCAACATTCAACCATAAATAGGAAATGTAAGGGAAGAGATGGAAAGTCTGAGAAAAAATGAAAAAGAAATGCTAGAAACAAAAAAACCACCTTACAGAAATGAAGTATGCCCTCAATAGGCTCATCAGTAGACCACACACAGCCAAAGAAAGGATCAGTGAGCTTAAAGATATGCCAATAGAAATGTCCCAAACTGAAATACAAAGGGAAAAAAGAATTTTAAAATAAGGAGACTATTCAGGAATAGTGGGACAATTACTAAAGGTATAACATACCAGGGTAGTTCAAAAAGTTCATGGATGGGGCTGGCCAGTGAGCTCAGCTGGTTAGAGTGTGATGTTATAACATCAAGGTCAAGGGTTTGTGGATCCTCCTGTTGCTTTGTGTTGCTTTGACCCCCACAGATTTGTCACCCCACTTCCCCTGGGTGATGGAGATGCAAAGGATTACTCAAAGCCCAACTCTACTGAGCAATGAGAGGCCTCGAAGTGGTTAATCTCCTGGAACCCTCAAGAGAGAGGCATTCCTTCCTTGGGAAATTAATGCTAAATTGGGGTTCTCTTCCTGCATTTCTGGCATCCACTTGGTTATCTTAAACAGACTTCTAAATTCTCTTCTAGTCTCATCTATGTATTTCTTCACCAAATCCTATGGTAGAATTCTATGCTATCTTCTTAAAGGAAGAAAATCTTCTCTGCATCTTCTTGAAAAGGTTTGCATACTTTGTTTTACAATGTAAATTTGTTATCTTGCTTTCTTTAAGGCAAGGTGAAGGCTCACCAATAAGTCTTTTGGAAAGAGCATAATCTAAGCCTGACTGTCCTTTTTACTAGTGAGCTTTCTATTACATTTTAAACAAAACCTATAAGATCTTTGTTCTTGTTTATGTCTGCATGCATAAGCTGTGTGTTATGTCTATATGTTAATGTCTGCTTGTGTAACCGTTTTATGTTCAAGGTACCAAATTGGCTTATAATTAATGTGCGCTCATTAAATAAATAAGTATACTTTTCAAGTTCATGTGACTTAAATCTTCTAAAGTTTTGATAAATATATTTTCAAAATTTGATTCAAACATTTTACCGAAATTTGTCTCTAGGTCAATATGTCTCCTTGTTATCTCAGCTCTGCCTCCTGGCCATGCTGGGAGAGACAATATCTTTTAGACATAGATAGTGAATACTGCCCTCTGCCTCTCTGGATTCCACATGGCTCCAAACACCATGTGGAAACCTGGGACCTAAAATGGCCAGTGAAAAGAAACTTATGCCAAATATTGCATAGGTCCTAGTTAGCATTAACTGATAAGGGTATAAATCTAATACACCAAGTTTTTGGCTGGGAAACCATAAATATGTATTTGATAAGTTTAGCTAAAACTCAACTGGGCTTTGCGAAATTTGCTCTGACAAATGGACGCCTATTTACTAATATGAATGTATAAAAATGTTCTTATCAGCACACGTTGCTGACTGGGTTTACTAGTCAAACAGGATTACTAAAGGTCTTTTCACTTAACTGCTCTTAACACAAAATTGTAAAAGGTTTTCTTTGTCCCTTAGATAACTGGTTTAAAAAAACTTATTTCATGATAAGTTCTTGTGTTCTCTGCCTTTTGAAACCCTTTGTCACTTTGGTTTTATTTTTTGTAGTAATTTGTGATCTGATTCAACTAAATGTTTTAAGCCTTTTTGTTATTTAACAAGGCTTTCCAACACAAAATTCTAAAAGTTTAAAATAACTTTGAGGAATTCCAAGGGCCCTGGAGTTTCTCAAAGGATATATAAAAGATGTATCAAAACTAATTGGCTTATTTAAGAAATTAGACTACATGGGAAAGCATTGTCAGTACTGAAGGTGTTATGGATATGTGTTCCAAAATCATGTAAGGTTCCTAAATATCTGTGTCTTGATATAAATGCTACCAGTCATAATCTTGGTTTAATTATAATTTTAAAATGTTATGTCTTCAAATATTTCATGAAAAAACTCTGATAGGTACAGTTTTCTGACAAACTTTGAGTTCATAGCTTTAAACTGAAGTTCCAAAATTCTAATGAAGAAACTGATGGGTTTGTGAAATTGTTCACAAAGGTCAAAACAACAAAAGTTAATCAGTAAATTAATTTTTAAAAATTATGGGTTTTTACAATTTCCTTATTTTGAAACACTGCTGGTTCTCCTAATGTTTTTCCAAATGTAAGAAAACTCTCTCTCTCTTAAGCTATCTATAACTAACAACAGTTTGGTAAAATGTCATTTAAAACAGAGATAAAAACATTTGTTTTCTCCCTATTTGATCCCCCCCCAAATTTAATAACTTTAAGTAGGCTTATAATTATTATGGCAATGTGGCTATTTTTATAAGTTCAATGAAAATTAACACTCTCTCTCATTATAACAGGATATAATTTAAAACTTTGGATATAAGATAGCATGTCTCCTTTCCAAGTTGCTGATCTCTTTTTTATGCTGCCATAAATTTGGCCAAACTGCTGCTTCATCCTGCTGTTCATCTTTCCCCCCAATGTGGGACAAAACACAACCTGGGAAACAGCATTCCCAGCCACGTGGGACAGATCATTGAAAGAAAGTGAGCTGAGATGCTTCTTTCAGTCACCACCTGGGAAAGAGCCTTCCCAACACTGAGAGATTTATGCAACAAAAAATAAGACCTTTTCAATCTAGATATTGATCATCTATGCTTTTATGAGGAATGCCTTGATCATAAGGGGGAAATAATGTCTTCTCTACAAAAGCAGTTCTCTAAATTTTCCTGGCCTTAAAGAGGCTGTTTGTAACTTGGATGAGACATCCTGTTCTTAAACAAAAGACTTGTAATTGATCAAATTTTACATAAGACTAGATGCTCTGAAAACAATAATGTCCTGGACAGATGAACTAATAATAACAAACTCCCCGAACTCAGAATCAACTGTTACATGGAGCAGAATCCCTTTCTGGAGTTTCAACAATTGGTAATTACACCCAATTCACAGCACCTGGAGTGATGCTGCTGTAGCCACCCTGAGAGACGATGACATCACCGGTCCTCACCTGAAGTAAATTAAAAGGACTTGCCATGCTAAATGATAATAACTTTGCTTTAACAAAATGCTTTTTTGTCTTAACTATGCCAACCTGATCCATAGCTTTTGCTTTTCCTTTTAAATAAATAAAACGCGGGAGATGTGGAATATACTAAAAAGCATATGTACTTCGCAGGGCCTGGTTTTCCAAAGCCTTGCAGTTTCAAATATTGACCTTGCGGAGGACTGGAAATTTCCCTCAGGCTGTAAGTCTCTGTTGCAAGATAAGAATTGTGGCACAGCAGGTTGCTGGCTCAAAGACAGACTAGTTACTGATTGTTATGTAAAGATACTGAACTGATATTGCTATAGGAAGAATGTTTGCTAAGATCAAACTGTTGTTGATAGGATCACTTAATTGCCTTACTGGAATGTCATCTGGCTTGTTTTGCTGAAAGTTACCAGCCTATATTGTTAAACTATAACTCCACCTTTGTTCTCTTCCTGTAACTTCCTGGTCTGGAAAATAAATGTAGGAAGAGAACCCCAATTCAGCGTTAATTTCCCAAGGAAGGGATGCCTCTCTCTTGAGGGTCCCAAAGGGAGATTAACCACTTTGGGGCCTCTCGCTGCTCAGTAGAGAGGGGGACTTTGAGTAATCCTTTGCATCTCCATCACCCAGGGGAAGTGGGGTGACAAATCCATGGGGAGTGAAGCAACACAAAGCAACATCCTCCTACCAGACAGCCACCAAAAAAAAAAAAAAGGTTATGAACAGATTCATATTGTCTTTAAATTCTATTTTTCCACAAACTTTTTGAAGTACCCTCATACATGTAGTGGAAGGAGAAGAAAGAAGGGAGCAGGAGATACATTTCAAGTAATAATGCCAGAGAATTTTTCAAAATTAAATTATTTTAAATAAATTATTTAAATTATTCACATTTAAATTAATTATTGGTATAGTTGGATTTACATCTACCATGCAGGACTACAAAACCACAGATCACCATGTAGACAAATACCAAAACACTACACATATCATATCCAAACTGCAGAAAACCAGAGACAAAGGAAAGATCTTAAAAATACCAAAGGGAAAAAATAACCACCTATGGAGGATCAAAGATAAGAAGTACCCTGGCCTTCTCATCTGAAACCATGCAAACAAAAAGAGAGTGAAATGAAATATTTAAAGTGTTAGGAAAAATACCCCATCTACCTAGAATTCTGTATCCAGGGAAAATTATCTCTCAAAAATGAAAGAGAAATACAGTCTTAGACAAACAAAAACTGAAGGAATTTGTTGCCGGTAGATTTGTCTTGTAAGAAATGTTAAAAGAAGTTTTTCAGAGAGAAGAAAATTCATATAGGTCAGAGAGTCAGATCTACATGAAGAAAGAGTTAGAGAAGAAATAATTGAAGATAAAATAAAATGTTTATTTTTCTTATTACTAATTGATCTGATAGATAATTGTTTGTTCAACGTAATAATAGCAACAGTGTATGGGGTGGGTGATTACAGCTTAGGGATGAGTAAAGTGAATGACAGCAATGTTATAACAAATGGGTGGGGGAGTTGGGAATACTCTGTTATAAAATACTTGCACTATATGTGAAGTGGTATAGTATTATTTGAAAATGGACTTATCTGGATATACACATTGCAAACTTTAGGATAATGACTCATTTTTTTTTTTTTTTTTTGTCCTTTTCGTGACCGGCACTCAGCCAGTGAATGCACCGGCCAGTCCTATATAGGATCCGAACCCGCGGCGGGAGCGTTGCAGCGCTCCCAGCACCGCACTCTACCAAGTGCGCCACGGGCTCGGCCCGATAATGACTCATTTTTAAAAAATGAAGTAAAATCAATATGTGAAAAGAAGAGAAAATGAAATCCTTAAAATGTTCTGTAAAAACAAGAAAGGACAGAAAAAGAGAAGAAAAAAAAGAAACAAAGAACAAGTGCTATGAATAGAAAGCAATTACAAACATTGTAGATATAAATCCAACTATACCAATAATTTAAATATATTAATTAAGTGACAGACTGAGACACATCTATGTGGTATTTACAAGAAACCCACTTTAAACATAAAAACACAGATAGATAAAAAGAGATGGAAAAAGATATACCAAGTTAACACTAACTGAAAGAAAGTTGAAGTAGTTATATTAATTTCAGACAAAGCAGACTATAGAACAAGAAAAATTATCAGGGATACGGGTGGATAACAATGATAAAGGGGTCAGTTCTCCAAGGAGACATAACAATCCTTAACATGTATGTACCTAAAAAAAGTCAAAATATTTGATGCAAAACTGATAGAACTACACAGAAAAATAGATAAATCTATTATTACAGTTGGAGACTTCAACACCCCTCTATCAGTAATTGACAGATCCAGAAGGCAGAAAATTGCTAAGGATACAGTTGAACTAAACCACCATCAATCAACTGGAATCAAATTGACATGTATAAAATGCTTCATTCAACAAGAGCAGATTATACTCATAATTCTTCTCAATTTACATGGAGCATTCATCAAGATAGATAGAAAGGTTTTATAGCCTACATCCTAGGCTATAAAACACACCTTAATAAATTTAAATAGATAGAAATTATGCAAAATATACTTTCAGACCATAATAGAATTAAACTAAAGATCAGTAGCAAAAAGATAGTTGGAAAGTCCTAAAATATTTGGAGAGTAAACAGCACATGTCTAAACAACATATGGATCAGAAAAGAAGTCTCCAGAGAAATTAGAAAATATTTTGAACTAAATGAAAATTAGAATAGAACTTATCTTAGATGGTTAGAGTACAGCCTTATAAGACCAAGGCCACTGGTTCAAATCCCAGTACAGGCCAACCACCCCCCAAAATAAAATAAAATAAAATAAATAATCTAAGCTTCCATTTTAGGAAACTAGGAAAAGAAGATCAGATTAAATCCAAAGTAAGGAAAAGGAAAGAAATAATAAAAGTTAGAACATGAATCAATAAAACTAAAAGCAGGAAATCAGTAGAGAGAATCAATGAAACCAAAAGCTGGTTCTTTGAAAAGATCAAAAAATCCATAAACCTCTAGACAAGCTAACTAAGAAAAAAGATTACTAGATTACTGATTAGTAATTACAAATTACTAATATCAGAAATGAAATAGGGATCATCACTACTGATCCCATGAAAATTAAAATGATAATAAAAGAATATTATGAGTAAGTCTATGCCCACAAATTTGATAACTTAGATAAAATGGACCAATTCCTTGAAAGACACAATTTACCAAAACTCACACAAGGAAAAACAGATAATCTGAATAGGCATATATCTAGTAAGGAAATTGGAAGAATAATTAATAACCTCACAAAAAAGAAAGCACCAGGCCCAGATAAGTTCACTGGTGAATTCTACCAAACATTTAAGGAAGAAATTATACTAATTCTCTACAATCACTTCCAGAATATAGAAGCAAATGGAACACTTTCTAACTTATTCTATGAGGCCAGCATTACCCTAATACTAAAACCAGATGATATTGCCAGAAAGGAAAACTAAATACCAATATCTCTCACAAACACAGATGCAAAAATCCTCAACAAAATATCAGCAAATCAAATCCAACAACATATAAAAAGAATTATTTTCCGTGACCAATGAGATTTATTCCAGATATGCAAGGCTGCTTTAACATTCAAAAATCAATAAATATAAACTATCACATCAAGAGGCTAAAGCAGAAAAATCATATGATCACATTAATAGATGTAGGGAAAGCATTTGACAAAAATCTAACACCCATTCGTGGTTTAAAAAGCTTCCAGCAAACTGGGAAGAGAGAGGAACTTCCTCAACTTGATAAAGAATATTTACAAAAACCCTACAGCTGACACCATACTTAATAGTGAGAAACTAGATGATTTTCCTCCTAGGATCAGGAACAAAACAAGGATCTCCCCCTTACCACTTTTGTTTAACATTGTGTGGGAAGTCCTAGCAAATGCAGTAGGACAAGGAGGAGGAAATGAAAGGTATACAGAGTGTGAAGGGAGATATAAAACTGTCTTTGTTCTCAGATGACATGATTGTCTATGTAGAAAATCCCAATGACTTAAAGAAACCCTTCACCTAATAAGTGACTATAGTAAGGTTGCAGGAAACAAGGTTATTATACAAAAGTTAATTGGTTTCCTATATATTAGCAATGAATACTTGGAATTTGAAATTAAAAACATAACACCATTTATATTAGAACCAAAGTAAAATAAATTAAAATAAAATATTTAGGTATAAATCTAACAGAATATGTACAAGGTAGATATGTGGAGAACTCTAAAACTTGGATGAGTGAAATAAAAGAAGATCTAAATAAACAGAGAGATATTTCATGTTTATAGACAGGAAGATCAATATTGTGAAGATGTCAGTTCTTCCCACCTCAATCTATGGTTTCAATACAATCCCAATTAAAATCTCTAGGTTTCTCTTTCTTTTTTTTTTTTTTAAAGATGACTGGTAAGGAGATCCAAACTCATGGCCTTGGTGTTATCAGCACCACACTCTCCCAAGTGAGCCACGGGCCAGCCCTAAAATCTCTAGGTTTCAGTACAATCCAAATTAAAAATTATTTTGTAGATATTGACAAACTGATTGTAAAATTTGTGTGGAAAGACAAAAGACCAGAATAGCCAAGACAGTACTGGGAACAAAGTTAGAGGAATGACACTACCCAACTTCAAAATTTACTATAAAGCTACAGTAATCAAAACAGCATGGTATTAGTGAAAGAATAGATAATTAGACCAATGGATAAGAGAGCCCAGATAGACCCCACGAATATAGTCAACTGACCTTTGAAAAAGGAGCAAACACAATTTAATACAGGGAAGATAGTCTTTTCAACAAACTGTGCTGGAACAATCAGTCATCAGTATGAAAAAATATATAATAAAATAAAATAAAGAATGTAGACATAGACCTTACACTTTTCACAAAAATTAACTCACAGTGCATCATGGACCTAAATGTAAAATACAAAACTATAAAACATCTAGATTACATAAGACCAAATCTAGATGACCTTGGATTTGGCTATGAAATTTTAGAAACAACACCAAAGGCAATATTTGTGAGAGAAAAAATTGACAAGTTGGATTTTATTAAAGCCAAAAATTTCTGCTCTGAGAAAGGCATTGTTAAAAAAATGAAGAAATAAGCCATCGACTGGGAGAAAATATTTGCAAAACATATGTCTCACAAAGAACTTGTCTCCAAAATATTCAAAGAATTCTAAAAACTCAACAATAAGAAAACTAACAATCCAATTAAAAAAATGGACATAGATCTGAACAGACACCTTGCCACAGAAGACATACAGATGCATGAAAAGACTCAGAGTGGAATTTGAATTCAGGGAATTGCAGATTGAAACAATGAGGTGCCACTATACACTTATTAGAATGGCTGAATCCAAAAACAGACTATGTTAAGTTCTGATGAAGATGTGGACCAACAGGAACTCTCTCTCATTCATTATCAGTGGGAATACAAAACGGTACAGTCACTTTGGAAGACAGTTTGGCAGTGTCTTACAAAACTAAACATAGTCCTACCATATGTATTATCCAAGGTTCTCCAGAGAGACAGAACTAATAGGATATCTATCTAGACATGTCTATACAGATATATGAGAAGGGATTTCCCAGGGGAATTGGCTCATGTAATCGTGGAGTCTGAGAAGTCCCACAACAGGCCATCTGCAAAATGGAAACCCTGGGATGCCAGTAGCATGGCTCAGTCCAAGTTTGAAAGCCTCGAAACTAGGGAAGCTGATGGTGTAACTCTCAGTCCAAGGCCAAAGGCCTGAGAACCCAGGTGGGTGGTGGGAGCAGGTACTAATATGTCCTGGAGTCAAAGGCTGGTAAGCCTGTTGTTTTGATGTCCAAGGGCAAGAGAAGAAGAGTGTCCCAGCTCCAGGCGAGACAGAGAGGAAATCACCTTCCCTTTATCCTTTTGTCTTTGTGGGCCCTCAGCCGAGTGACAGTGCCACCCACACTGAGGGCAGATCTTCACTGCTCGGTCCGCCAACTCCCATGCCAATCTCCTCTGGAAACACCCTCCCAGACCCAACCAGAAATTATGCTGTACCAGTTTTCTAGGTATTCCTTAATCCAGTCAAGTTCACACCACCTAAAATTAACCATCATGTCACATGATCCAACAATCACACACCTGGGTATTTGCCCCATTGTGTTGAAAAACCTGTGTCCACATAAAACCTGCACATGAATGCTCACAGCAGTTTTGTTTATGATTGCCAAAAACTGCAAGCAACCAAAATGTCCTTCAATAAGTGAGTAGAACAAACTGTGGCATATCCACTCGATAGACTATCATTCAGAGACAAAGAGAAATGAGCTATCGAGTCATAAAAAGACACAGAGGAATTTAAATGCAGATGACTTAAGTGAAAGAAGCCAGTCTGAAAAGTCTACACACTGTGTGATTCCAACTACGTGAAATTCTGGAAAAGGTAAAACTGTAGTGAGTAGAAAGATCAGTAGTTGCCAGGGGGTCAGGGGCAGGGATGAACAGTGGAGCACAGGAAATTTTTAGGGCAGTGACACTATTCTGTATGACACTGTAAGACTGGACACATGACATTATGCATTTGTCACAACCCAGAGAACTGTACGACACAGAGTGAGCCTTAATGTAAACTACAGACTTCAGTCAATAATAACATACAAATATTTGGTCATTAATTGTAAAAAGCGTGCCACAATAATGAAAGATGGAATTGTAGGGGAAACTGCATATGGAAATGGGGAGTTGATGAGAATTCTCTGCACTATCTGCTCAGTTTTTCTGTAAATCTGTGCTCTAAAAAAATAGTCTATTAATTTTTTAAAAATGCTTGTAGAGCACCTGGCCTGTGCTAGGTGCTTGATTCGCATCCGTCACTGGCAGGCCCGTTAGGAGGCAGCCTCTGAAGAAGACTGCATCGGGAGGTCTGGCTCTTGTCCAAGCACTGCCATGTACTAGCTGCCACCATGTACTAGGAGGTGGCCCCTAACCTGTCTCATCCTCATTTCCTCAACTCTAAATTGGAGATAATAGAGATTCCTTTCTTCGGGGTGGTTGGGAGCATTCAGTGACCTGCTGTGACAGTGAAGCATGTGCAAACATGACACTGACTTGCAAGGCTGGAGGAGAAACAGAGGAGAGGTGGTTGGGGAGGAGCCCTCAGAGCTAGACAGCTCCCCTGGATGTGTTCCTCGTCGTTAATGTTACCCTGGGCTAAGACCAGGGGCCACACCATCTTACCAAACCCAGCTCTGCCCTATTCTTGGGACTGGCACGGTGCTTACATCTTCTCGTGCTGTGACAGTTGTCACTGCATGAGGCAGCCCAGGACTGAGACTCAGGGCCCAGATCCTGCTCTGCCCTGACTGCCTGCGTGCGCTGTCTCTTGGCCCCTCTGAGCCTTGGTTTCCTCCTCTGTAAATGGGGCTGCAGTAACAGGACCGAGCTCGTCAGCAGTGTGTGCATGCTGCGTGTGGACAAGAGGCTTTGGAAACCGTTTTGTAATCTGTAAAGTGTACACCCGTGTCAGGAATGATGATGGTGCTAGAAAAAAGAAAAAGAGCTACTGTTTGGTGCAGACATGTACTTCCTTACTAAATCCTGACAACAACTGCAGGGGGATGTCATCCACCCCGTCTTAAAGGGCACTGAGTCTCCCAGAGAGCAGTGCCTTTTCAAGGGTCCCCCGGCAGGAGGTGGCAGGTACCGAAGCCCAAACTTCTGACTCAGTTGCCCGGGCTTTTCCCCCAGTGCTGAATCCTGCATCTGCCATTCCTGCAAGCTCTGGAGAGAGTGTACGAGAAAAGGGGAGGCTGACATAAAAAAATCACTCGGCTCTTCTTCCTTTTGTCCATTTTGGGGGTGGGGGCAGAAATGGGCAGAGATCCTGCTCTGCCCACCCTCGAGGTGCCTGAGGGTGAGGAAGGATGGGCTTGCCCGACAGAGGGGCAGTGGTGTGAAGGCACACCCGATGGCCCCCGTGGGGGGACAGCTACATGAAACACGGTGCACTTAGCAGGCCTTGAAGATCCACGTCTGGGAGAGGGGGAGGCCAAGCTGGCATTTCTGTTGGCTCACTTGCTTCTATTAAAAATCATTCTGACACTGACTGTTTTGTAAGCGTGTAGGGCGCACATCCAGAGAGGCCCATCTGACTGCGAGCTAATTTCAAGGCTGAAGAGCATCGTCTGTGCCAGACACCTTGAGGGAGGCGCCATGTGAGACCGGCCCGGCTCTCCACGGCCTCCTGTGTTTCGGAGGGGAGGGCAACCATGTATATGTATAAGGGAGGCTTTGCTAAACGGTCCAAGGAAAACTACTTTTAAATATTTCAGTACTTCGTTAACCAGGAACTTTTCAGTTGGGGCTGATGAAAGTATAGGCGTCAGAAGATTTGCATAAGTCGACTGAGGGAATTTGGCGAGAGATGGTAATAAGCTCAGACACCCACAGGATCAGCTGGTTGGCAGGGGCTGACCCCGGGTGCATGCGACATGTTTGCAGAGCACCTCCTGTGTGCCAGGCGCAGCACTAAGCTTCATGAAGGCAGAAACAGCTGTTTGTGGGGTCAGTCTAATGTAAGGGGCAGATGCTACCCACTCATTCCACAGTATGTAACGAGCACTGTGACCGGGATGAGATGAGAGGGGGACAAGCCGAGGGCCTGAGTGGTGTGTGTGGGGGGAGGGGGCTTCTGGCAGAGGCAAGGGCTCCTCCGAGGTGGCCGGCCACTCTGGCTGGAGTGAGTGAGAGGGAGGTTAGTGGTGGGAGTGGTGGCTGCAGAGGGGACAGGGGTCCAGGTGCTCTCCCCTAGAGCTGAGCCATGAGACCAGCGACTGCAGCAGTTGGTGGTCAGCTCTGAGTTGAAAGAAGATTCTGAGGGAGGCTGGGGTCCTCCACAGCCAGCCAAAACCAGTGTGACAGGGGCTAGGTGGGTGTGGTGGGAGTTGGTCGGGGCCTGCGAACTTGGCTTCCCTCCACGTGGGCCCAAGGCAGCCAGCGCTGCAGTCCCCACTGCCGTCCGCAGCCTCACAGCACCCGGCCCCTGTCTCCACACTCTTTGAGTTAGACATGTGGGTTCCTCTTCCCGGCCACACGACCCACCAGCATGGTGGAAGACCAACGGGCGACGACAGGACGAAGAGGGCCCTCACTCTGCTGGGTACTGACGGAGAGTCTGTTGCCAGTGTGTCCCATCCCTCTCACTGAGCTGCGCCAGGCCCTTCCTCCCGTCTCTGTCCCCAGCACCTGCAGAGCTCCTGGCGGGAGGAAGTGATCACAACGGGTGATGGGCCCCATTGGCTGGGCATGTGCCAGGGGCAGACCCTGCTCAGAGCGCTTCCATGCTTTGTTTTACTTCAACCACAGCCTTGTTGCCAGTACTGTCTCCACTTCACAGACAGGGAACGTGGAGCTTGGAGCAAGTCAGGTAACTTGCTTAAGGCCACATAGCTGGCAAGTTAGCAGGCCCTGATTCGAAGCCAGATTTGCCCATGGCTTTGGATATATTCCCAGTCTAACTAACCAAGGCAACCCCAGGAAGGGGGATATGTAGCTGAGGAGTTCATCGAGCAGTGGAAGAAACGCTTCCTATTTTGTTCAGAGTTTGCAGCACATATCAGACACTAACCACGCCATTCTTAGATTCCCCTCTCCAAGCAAGGTGTGTGTGTGTGGGGGGGTGCTGTCTGTGTGCTCTCATGGGAAGGGGTGGGTGGGGAAGACCTCCTGATCCATTTTCTTTTTCTTTGCAATCATGTTTCCCTTGGTTACTGAGAAGGACCTTTAACTCATATCTCAAACAGCAAAGCATTTGGATGCGATGGGAACAAAGGTTCAGAAGCCCCCAGATGTGGGTCTCGTGCTAGATGGATGAGACGCCCAGGTGCTGGGCTCAAATGTTCCCTTTGCAAGCGAAACGTTTGTCTCTTGTAGCTGACACCAGCGACATCACCTTTTATTGCCTCATCTTGATGCTGCTCTTGTCTGTCACCACAGAGACCTGAAATTCCACTCTGGAAAGAGTTGAGGGCAAAGTCCCCATGATAAGAAGGACTCGTAAGTGCAATTTACATGAACCAACTGCATCTTCATTGACAAATTTGTTTCTTCATTTGATTCTGGGCAACGAGAGGGCTATGACACCCCAGTTTTGTTGCTAACCCCCTCATTTAGATTTCTGTGTTCTGCCAGAAATGCTAGAATTGGAAATTAAAATCCTTAATTTCTTTTAAAAAATGACAATTACATTGGCGTGCTGGAGAGTGTGAGACTGCATATTACTAAATCCCATCAAGCACCAGAACAGTCATTGACATTCTAACAGAGAGGAAGGCAAGCCTGTCAGGGAACGATGAATACAGGACGCAGATGAGGGATCCTTTCAGGGGGTGAGGCAGGGAACAGGCTGGTGTTGGGGGAGAGCCACGTGTCAGGTGTAGGTTATGGTCAAGCCCTAGCTTTTGTTTTGGGAGGCGAGTTTATGGATGTTTATTCCATTATTACAAACAGCTAATCTACTAAAAAGCTAACTAAACAAAAGCAGGCTATGCATGGACCACAGTGGAGGTGCCTCATGAACCAGGGGTGAGAGTAACGTGCATGCTTTTCTCACTAGTTTGGATTCCTTTCCTCACCGATCTTTTTAAGCACCATTTTCTCCTTCTCCGTTTCCATAGCAAGGTCTCACACAGGTTATCTTTGTCCATGAAGGTCTAAAGCATGAGGGATCCTTCTAACCCCTGTGGTGAGCACTGTCTCATTTGGGCAGAAGGAAGGTTGGGGCCGGCTGCAGGCAGGGGGGAGAGGCATTAGCACTTTGTCACAGCTGGTGCTGGGTAGGGGTGATGACCTTATCCACATGGGTTGGTGTTTTGTATAAGTACCACGCGCTAACCGATTGCGCCACTGGAGCTCCCATGGGTTGGTGTTTTACCTGGGCATTTAGGGGAGGGGAGGGAGACCCTGCCAAGGAGACCACCTCTATTATAAGCCATGGTTTCATATCCAGAACTCCCTGCTTTGAGGACGCGGGCGTCTTTTATTTTGGCTTTTGTCCATTCATCAATCACTCCCTGGCCATTGGGTGAGTTGCTTTTGCAGTTCTAGGCCATCTGCTAGGCTCTGGATTGGGGACAGCATCCTGGGCCAGGAGGCAGGACACACAGTTGGTGCCTTTTCTGGGTCACACACCATGCTGAGTACCTGTATGTGTTGTCTCTAGACCCTCACAGCACGCCTCCTTTGCTGCTTCTCCCACGACAGCTCTGATCACACCCTGTTACAATTGTCAGCTGTGCGTTGTACGCATTTGTGTGACTGAGACACCGGGTATAATGGAAAGGACAATGGGCTCTGAAGTCAGACTGGTCTCGGTTCAAATCCCAGGGTCCCCACTGTAATTGATGCTCAGCATGTCTGTTTAACTTCACATCTTTAAGCCTCCAATTTCTCATCCATTGGGTGGAAATAACAACTCCTACCTCAGAGGAGTATGTGAAAATTAAATGAGATAATTCATAACAAGCATTTTTTCTTCTGCACAGAGTGAATGTATGGTAAATGGTCTCTATTTTTTTTTTTCTTAGTAGGATAGCATCTGTAAAAAAATTTATCTTTATATCCCCACATGGACCAATATCCAGTAAAATGTGCATTACCTGTGTGTTGAATGAATGAATGAATGAGTGAATGAATGGGTGCACACTCTTTGAGATTGACAGCCCTGTCCTACCGCTCTTCACAGACTTCTTGTCAACCCCACAGCAGCTCTGGGGTAGAGCTGAGGGGTAGAGCTGTCCCTTCAGCAGGGCACCCACACTTCTCTCCAGGACTTAACTGGAACCGAGGGCCTGAGAATCCCCTGGCTCTGCATGGAGGGAAGGAAGGAAAACTCTCTGTTCTTTCTGTTGTCACTTGCCAAAAGACAGAACCACCACTCAACCACGAATCTCTTCTTTTGCTATCCAATAGCTTCCTGAATGTTCCCATGAAGGTGGCTAGCTCCAGATGCTCCTTTGCCTTGAGAACCAGGGATGTCAGAGCAGCCTGAGAGGTGGCAAGAACTGGGCCCCAGCTGGCACTGGTGACAAGACAGCTGTGGCCCCTGGGACCATGAGCACAGAGAGACTTCCTACTCCTGGCTTTAGTGCCCAGACCCACTTCTAAGACCCCCAGAGCCTGTTATTTCCTTTTGGGAGTGATGGAAACAGGAGTATAAACTCAAGGATGAAGGAAGGGGAGACAGCAGCCTGGACAAGGCATGGGCCCCCGCTCCCATGACGTCCTCCCGCAGGCCCCGTATTGCGTGAGCTGACCTTGTGCCTCCCTGACGCTGCTGTCCCCTCTATCTCCTGCCACTCACGTGAACAAGCACTGCTTGGTGTGGCCCTGGATTGGAGACAGCACCGTGGGCCAGGAGGCCGGGGGCTTGAGTTCAAATCTTGCCACTGTTACTCACTGGCTATAAGATTTTAGACAAGTTGTGTTTGCCCTTGGAAAACTTCATGATTCTCCTCCATACAATGGGATACTATTACCCACCTCGAAGGCCTGCTGTGGGAATTAGCCGTGATATATGCACATACGTGGTAAGCTCAAAATTGCCGCTACCACTAACGATGGCTGCTCCCCGTGTTCAGGGGCTGGGGTACGGTGAAGGGCCCAGCAGATGCCAGCCCTGGCCTCGCTCGTCGGTATGTGCTAAAAATAAGGATTTCTCTTATGTCCTTAGCTTGGTCAGCAGAGTAGAGAGACCCCGGCAGACCCCAGCAACCTCACCGGAGCCTGTATTGTGGACAGCCCCTGTGGATTCGCTTACAGGGAGTAATTTAACAGGCAAACAAAACATGAAAAGCTACTCAGAATTAACAATGGGCCAGATGGTAATGCGAGTTTGAAGCAATAAAACATGATAAATAGCTTCCTGCTGCTACTCCTGATCAATTTCAATATTTAATAATTCCACGGCCACCCCCACCCCCTCATCTGGCCCCCTCCACGGGATCCCGTGATGACTCCCCACATTCAGCTCACAGAGCAAACACTTCTTCACTTTCTGAAGGCGTCAGCAGAAAGTGCTGCTGCTCGATTGTCACATGAGCACTCTCTGTCCTCAAAATGATAATTAATCTGCCTACTTCTCCCGAAGATGCCCCATCTCACGCCTCTCCTGGTTGCCAGGGAAGGCTGTAACGGAGCTGCCAACTGCAGAGATGCAATAGAAGCCCTCACCTTGTCGACTCAGTGACTACCGGTGTTCCTGGGAGTTTGCTTTTTGAATTAAAGAAAGGGGAGTGAGAGAGACCTCCGTGGTCACCTCACTCCAGGACAAATGAGTAGGAGAAGCTATCTGGAAGGGGAGCTGAGGTGGGTTTATGTTTGAGCCTTAGCCACCAGCCATGTCTCTGAGCTTCACTCAGTTTTCTCCTCTGTGCAATAGAGATAATCATACCAGAGGAATCCTAGCCAGTGCTGCACATGCAAAGTGCTTGGCATATACGAAACAGCCAACTACTGGTAGCTGGTAGCATCATTACCAAACACTAAGCCAAGCAGCAAATGATGCCTGAGCTCCGGCGCACTGCAGGAAGGACCTGCCATGTCTCTGTGGTGGGACTGTTTCCAGCCCACATGGGTGGGGGACAGATCTTCCAGGGGAGCAGCAGCTATGAGGCAGACCAGCCCTGGGATTGTCCCCAAGTGGTGTCCACTGATGAGATTAACTGCCTTGCACTGTCAGCGATGACTCCAAATGCTTTTGTATCCACTGCTACGTGAGATCTCAGGGCAACCCTGAGAACGGGTGCTATTGGTCCACTTCATAGATAAAGACATTAGGAGGTGAAATGACTTTTCAGGCTGACATTGGTAGGAAATGGCATAGGCAACTCTAATCTGGACCTCCCAACCTCTGACTTCATGTCCTCTCCATCAGATTAAGCAGCAGGCTGCTCCTCGAGGCACCCCTCCTCTGCACGTCCCTTTCACAGGGGTGGGGATTAGGGGGGCAGCCGAGCAGAGGGGAAGCGTGTGCACCGGGTGCTGGCGGCTTGCAGTGACTGTGTGATCTTGGGGGCCTGAGTTGAGGTTCGCTCATCTGCGAAATGAGACTCATAGTGCCTACTGCACTGGTTCACGGGGACATTTAATGAGGGAATATGCACGAAAGGACTTCGCAGTTTTGCGATGAGCTGTACAAATGTCAGTTATGGTTATCACAGCTTTTTAGAAAAACACCTTCTGTGAGGAGAAAGGTCAGAAACTTATCCGCCCAAAGGTGGATTCTTCTAACGGAATCCTTCATCACCTAACTTAGAAGGTCAAGATCAAATTCTTTTGTGCGGCATTCAAGGCTTTGGCAGATCCTGCAACCCCACTCTACCTCTTCTCCCTTCCCTTGTTGCTCCAGCCCATTTGAGCTACTTGGGGTGGCCTGAGCTCAACAGCCTCCTGCATGCGTCCATGCCGAGGCCGGGAAACACCCCTTCTGGGGTGTCTGTCCCAACACTTATCCCACACGTCCTTCTCCAAGAAGTCTTCCCTGGCCCTCTTGATGAGCAGCTCCTGCGCTGGGTTTCCCTCCATCCTAGCCCGCGCCGCATCACACTAGCATTTTCTCATCTGCCTCCCAACTCTACAGTGAGCTCCTTCAGGGCAAGCACCAAGAGCTATTCCCTCCAGTCTATCCAAGACCCGGCCCAGCAGATGCTCAGTAAATATGTGCTGAGGGACGAATGGGTGAACGAATAACTGAGCATCCCTGCTGTAGATGGAGTCAAAGCCTTAGGCAAAGGCAAGGAATGCTAATGGTGGAATTAGAATTTGGGTGTGCACAGCCTTGGGAGCTGAAAGAGCCCCAGAATTTAATTTCAGCTCAATCCCTGGAACGATGTGATGTCTAGAGTTGATAGGATCCTCTTCCTCCTTCCCCCACCTACAACCTTAACCAGAAGCAGCAGAAAATGCACTGCCCGTGCTTGCCGGGACCCCCACCAGGAGGCAGTCACCAGGTACCTGAGTCCCGCTGGTCCTGGGTCATGGAGTTCCACCTCCTTGTGATATCAATGTAGAGAATGTCCACTGCCGCCATGGACAAGCTGCTGCTGCTGAGCTTGCAGTTCCTGCCAAAGATGGGAAGGGAGAGGTGTTACTGCTGGACTGGCACCTGCCTCCATGCCTGTTATAGACTGAATGTTTATTTCTCCCAGAATTCATAGGTGGAAATCCTAACCCCCAATGTGATGGTATTAGGAGGTGGGGCCTTTGGGAGGTGATCAAGCCATGAAGGTGGAGCATTCATGAATGGGATTAGTGCCCTTATCAGATGAGACATGACAGAGCTTGCTTCCTTTCTCTGCTCTCTGCTGGGTGAGGATACAAGGAGAAGGCAGCTGTCTGCAAACCAGGAAGCGGGCTCTCCCCAAACATCAGACCTATGGGCACCTGGATCTTGGACTTCCCAGCCTCCAGAACTGTGAGAAATACATGTGTGTTGTTTAAGCCACCCAGTCTATGGTATTTTTGTTAGACCAGCCCTAACCGACAAAGACAATGTCTTTGCTTGGGCTGTGTTCCTTGTTGGAATGCCCTCCCTTCCCAAAGCTGGAACTGCTAAAGGGTTTATGGCTGGGAATGTGGGAGAAAAGTTGTCCAGAAGGCTAAGTTGAGGTTAGATCCCATGGGTTCCTGTAAGTTCAGCCGTTTGTTTGAATAGAGGTCTAATGGGTTGGAAAGAGGCAGCACCTTAGGACAGCAAGTCTTCAGTTGAATCCTGGCTCAGCTACTAAGAAGCTGCATGGCTCTGGTTAAACTATTTTACTGTCCTGAGCCTCAGTTTCCTCACCTATAAAACAGGTGGTCTTTATTACAAGCCACTGCGTATCAGCCTGACCTTACCCAGCAATGTAGATCCCTGACTGCTCCAAAAAGGAAATAAGAACTCCACATTTCAAAAACACACCCTATGAGGACATCTTCATCTTCCTATTGATTAGTCTGTGGGAGGAGGAAGAAAAGCTGGGCCTGTGGTACTGCCCTTTCCTGCCAGCATCCAGACTGCTGATGATGTTACGCTCAGATGACCCAATGATGACAGTACATCACCGGCACAGGCTGAGCCATCACAGTTGTCCAGAAGCAATTCCCTACTGGAAGTGTTCACCAGATGAGTCCCCAAGGCCAAATCTACAGACAGGGCTTCTGCACTTCACCCATCTTAATCTGTCACCCGAAAGTTTTACATAAGCCTGGAATCACTCACAGTAAGCCCAAGATTTATAGTGCAGAATGGCACAGGCTGGGTGCACACCTCTTTGTGTGGGCTGAGACAGCATTGTTGGGGAGGCCCCTTGAAGCTCATCCCCGACTTTGGGGGATTCAGCTGGAAAAGACAGGAAGGAGGGGGCAGGCCTCTGAGCTCTGGATATTCCTTTTGCTTAGGTGCCGCCAGGCCACAGAAACCAGGTTTTCACAGTTTGACCTCAGCCAGGGTACTCCCTGTCCAAGACATGGAGGGGTGCTTACAATTCTCCCCATCTCTCTTTTTTTTTTCATCTGGAAGTGTGGGGATGCACTCTGGTAAATGAAAAAGAGCATGATTTGGGCATCAGATCAGTATTGAAATCCTGACTGCTGCTTTTTCTAGCTGTGTGACCATGGGCAATTGACTGTAGCCTTCTGTGCCTTTATTTTCTGTTCTCTAAAATGAACATAATAATACCCGCCCACATGATTGTTAAGGTAGCAAGTGTGTGCCAAGGACCTGGCACGGTGCCTGGCATGTGGTAGGCCCACTGTGATTGTTAGTTCCCTTCCTGATCTGTCTCTGCCTTTCCATTTTTCTCTTTCAGAGTTAGAACCATCTCGGCCTTGGAAGCTGCCTGAGGCTGACCTTTCAGGGAGTGACCCTACCCATTCTGGAGAAATGGCGTACACTGGTCAGAGTGTCTGGGTACAAGGGCTCAGGCTCTCTGTTCAGACTAGAGGCAGCTCTTGGCTTATCCGGGTGCACTACCCTCCTGAACAGGATCATGCTGGGAGGTGAGTCCCCAGGTAGTCTGGATCTGCCCTGGGAGTCCTGAAAGCTAGACCTCTGGGCCAGCTGTCAGGTTGGCAGAACTACATTCAATGCTGCTTTCAACTTTTCAAACGTATCCACCTCCATTGCCCCAGCTAATGACAAAGTGGTTCTGTGATTTCCCATTTGTCATTATGCCTTGTGTGAATAGCTCCCTTAGGAACAGGACAGGGAGGTGATTGGCAAGCAGGGTCTGGGCATTCAGAGCCCCCTCTCCAAGCCCATGCACACCCCTAGTGATGGTGCCAGGAGTGTGCCCAGCACGGCGCCAGATGAGGCTGGTGCTCCTGGTACACGGGCGCACTTGCTTGCCCTCCCTCCCTTCTCCCTTCCTTTCTTCCCTCCCCTATTTCCCAGGCCATTAATTCACATCCTGCTTCCTCCTGGGCTCCTTCAATCACAAGTCACTGTGGCAGACTTCAAAGCACATCAGTGCACAGTTATTGAGCCCTAGTAACAACATGTCAGTGGACGCAGAGCTTTTTACATCACCTGTCACCAAGATGGCTATCTCTATTGGGTTCTGCTGGGGACATTGTTCCAGTCTCTCCCAAGGTATTCGAACAACCTGCACTGCTAATTTCCAAAGCTTCATTAGGAACGGCCACAGGTTTTCTCTAATTATCATATCAGTGTCCTTTGGACCACCTGCTAACCCACAGGACGGCAGTGCAGCTTGGTTTGCTCTGTGGGTTAATGGAGTATAAAAAGGGAAACCACACTGACCAGTGGTATATAGTTATTTTCTTCTGACAAGTAGAAAATAGAAGTGTCAAACCTTTAGCAGCAGCTGTAATTTACCAAGAGAATTCTCCATTTATCCCCTTTCAAGGTAACTCATCCTCCCTAGCGATGCCTGCAAATACTGTTGGTTGCAACATCTGCTAGCTGGACTGAGAGGGAGGGATCTGCACTGGCTGCAGTGGACAGGAAATGCTTCAAAAGAATTTTGATTCTGTAGGCATTTCTTGGGCACCATCTGTATGCCAGGCCCTTTCCTGCCCATTAGTTCTCTGAAACTTTATATCCACTCTATGAGGGAGGTATTCTTAGTCCTATTTCAATGAAGAGTAAGCTGAGGCTCAAGAGAAGGGACATGACTTGCCCAAGATCACACAGCTGGTCTCCACATCCAGATAGAGTAGTGAGTTTGGGAGTTGTGGGGAGGTGGCCCAGCCAAGGGCCACAGGAGGAACCCAGGAGCCAAGACACAAAGTCTCGGGCCAGGGACCAGTAGGACGGGAGCCTCTAGAGAGCTCCAGTTGGGAAGCTTTGGGATTGATGGCTGGGGGTAAAACAACCAGGGTCAGTTGGAGACAGGTTCTCCCAGGTTTATTGTCATGGTCACTAACATTCTCAATGGACTCAAACAGGAAATGGCTCCAACAGTCAAGACACCAGGACTTTGCAATGAATTTTTCACCCATCCATCCACCCAATACAGACTTTATTCTATGCCCACTAAGTGTAGGCAGTAAGCAATGCAGAGCTGAATGGGTCCTGGATACCACCCTCAGAGGATGTAAGTGATCAGAGTCTGGGGTCAAAATGTGAAGCCTTGGCAGCTCTTAGTCCTTAGAGAGCAGTTTCTCCTTATGCCCTGGGATGCAGTTCTTCAAATGACTAATGAATGGAAGGATAGATTATTCAGTGGAAGAGTAGTCCAAAAAATATGGTAACATGAGAAACCAAAAACGTTCTTAAGAAAGGATAAGCTAGAAATGTACATGGAAATAACAAGCTTTGGAGTCAAAGAAACATGGGTTTGAATCTTGACTCTGCTCTGTGTTTTGAGCAAGTCATGGAAGCTCTCTGCATCTCAATTTCCTTATTCGTATAGTGAGAATAAGGCCACTCACCATACAAGGCTCTTTCAAGCACTATCTCAGTGCCTGGCACACATGGGCAAGTGGCAGAAGAAGTTCCCATCCCTCCTGTACAATGTAGAACCAGTTTGAAGAAATGTGGCTTTTTTTGTTTGTTTTTGTTTTTGTTTTCAGAATCAAAGGAATTTGGGCCCATATGGTGGGAGAGAATCACAAATCATTCAAGTTCATTAGCAGCCCAAGTATAGAAGGATTTGAAATGATCGTCCCCATTTCCTCTTAACAACTACTGACATCTCATGGGAAATTTAGGAACCAACTTTTTCCACTCCACGAAATTCTATTTATGGAATTTCTTTTATGTTCATCCTTCTCTGTGCAGAAAAGAAGCTTGTTTTTCCTGGAGAGGTTTCTATAAGGTGAAAGCTAACAATTATCAACATTTATTAAAACACACACACATTATTTAAACATTCTGAGGGAAAAGGATACAATTCCAGTTTAAAATGCATGTATTTTTAACGGCCATCGATGTCCCCAGCATAGAATCTCACAATATTGCTGGAAAGGAATCATGATCGAAGGGGGAGATTTTCAAAGTCACTGAAGAGTAGTGACAGAGGGGGGAAGCAAAGCCCCTGACACTTCTATTCTAGAACATTCTAACACACCATGTTGCCTCTCAGAGAATAAAACCCCCCACAGCTACCCATTATGAAGCGTATTAATATCTTCTTACGATGGAAGGGAACGGAAGGAAAAAAGGAAAAGAGAGAAAACCATCCTTTAATTCAAAAGGTGACCCGAGATCAGAATCCACAAAGGGACGAGTAGGAATCTCAATGCAGAACAGCCCTGCACAAAGCAAAAGCTCAAGGTGCAAAGATGCTGCTACGTTTCCTAGAAATAAACCCAGTTTTTGCAAACTGTTTAATTCCCCAGCTGCCATAATAGAAGATGCAGCATATGCAAACTGATGTCAAATTCTGATGTAGGATGTATTTGGAGAAAGTGTCCTTAGTGACTTACACAGGATGCTCCCCAAATAAGTAATCCAATGGAAGGAGAATAGCAAAAAGGCATTTTCCTTAAAGAAAGCTGTCAAGCTGAAGATTCAATCAGGTAATTTCTATTTCTCAGAGAAAGAGAAGCCTCCACACCCCAGCAATTATTATAAAATTTTTTTGAAAAAGGAAAAAAGAAATGCTTAATTCATGATAATAGGTGCTATGATTATGTGTCTCCTGAGGAAATGACATAAAAAGCTGGTTAGATAGAGTTAAGTCTAGACAAGAGAACGATGGTTCATTACCTCTCATTTCTTGGTAAAAAAGCAAAACAGAATATGGCCAGACTGGCATTAGCATAATTCACTCCGAAAACTGCTGATCTATGCAGCACATTGTGAGAGATGGACACTGAAAATAAATTCAATCGAAATGTTTATTATTTTCTTCTTCCCTCTAGTTCTCTTCAAGGAATTTGGAAAGAAAGAGTGTGTAGCGCAAATGAAAGCCAAGTTCAACGGCTGCCATTTGCGTGGGAGCTCTGCAAGGAGTGTGTATCTCGCCAGTGAATATGTCTTTTTCCAAGTGTTCCTGAGAAGGGCACTTGGTTCAATTTAACATATGGCATAAATATCATTAATTCATAATGAAGCAAAATTCAAACCAAAGTGGAAAGGAGAGAGAGCAGAGTTGTTAAGAGAAAATGCATGCTGTTAAATTTAGCCAGCAAGACTGAACATACTCTGATATATCTAAAAGCAGAGAATATCATCTTTTACCATGAAGTTGCTGTTGGGATTTCTTGGTACATTTTAAAAGGAAAAATCTATTAGTGGTTGTGCAGTATTTTCTCCATTTCTTCCTGCATCCTTAATTGCTACAGACCTGTGTTAGGTGGGGAGGGAGGAAAGGAGAGGATCAATCACTGTCTGAGTCTGTCTGCTTAGGCTGCCTGTCCCCACCTGAAGACACCGTTGTCCATCGTCACGTTCACCCTTGCTCCCGCTAATGGTGTTCAGCTGCAGATTGGGAACGACGGCTGCAGGACCTAACAGTCTCTAACATCACAAAAATTGGTTTCTTATGCAAATGCCCTTAATTATAGTGAACAAAAGGATAGAAACTCATAAAGCCTATCACATAGAGACAGATTTGCAGCTGTATTTTTGACATCACCCAGTTCCAGTCTGCGAGCATTTTAGGAATCTTCTTCACTAGAACCACTCTCTGTTCTGTTTCCTTTTCAAGAGTGGGTATAAACACAGCAGTCCTCTTAACATGTATCTCCTTGCCCTCACACCAGAGGTCACCCACTCATGGTCACTATGGGCAGTCACACTTTGATTGAACCCACACAGTGTTTACAATTATTTTTTTGAATTGCCAACATTTATATATATATGTGCATTGAAATTCTATGTAAAAATCAGTATGTCCAGCTGCTCTTGAAAAATCACAAGCTCTGGTGATACTAAGCCCCTTTGGACAGGGCACGTGCTCTCCAGATTGCCACAACTCCACCCTCCACAACCTTTTCTCTCCAGCCAGTGGTGCTGCATTATGCTTCCTGGCTGCTCCTGTGGGCAACTGAGATCGTGATGCTTAAGGAACCCATCTTTTTTCAACTATCTCCCTTTCGCTCATGTTTTTTGTTTTGTATTGTTTTTTTGGCAGCTGGCTGGTAAGGGATCCGAACCCTTAACCTTGGTATTATAACATCACACTCAAACCAAGTGAGTTAACCGACCAGGCCTCTCTTACATTTTGATAGGATCTTATTAGGAGTAAAAAGGAAGCATTTCAGTTTCCACCACCTGCTTAGCCTGGATGATAAACCTTTTCTGACTTCCACACATGCAATCCACTTTCAGGCTCTCCCCACTGCTGGGACTGTGTGTTCCTCCCTTTCCTGCCTGGCAAACTCCCGCTTTACCAGTCCCAACCTTGCCTGCCCTTGTGGGCCTGCCTTGATTCCACCAAGCAGACGACGCATCCCCAATTCTGTACTTCCAGCTTCTGCACACAGCCACGCTGGGGAGACCTCAGCCACTGCTCTGTGACTCTGCCAAAGGACTGCATTTACTGATTTGTTCCTGTGTGCTATTAGACTGAGAGACCCTTAAGGGCAGGCAGGGTTCTGTTATTTATCTTTGACTGTCCTGTGGCTACCAGAAGCTCAGGAAGAGTTGTTAGGTTGACCGGATATAGTCCTTTCCAACACGAGGTGGAGACAGGACAGATCTCACAGGGCCAGTGTTCCCTGCGGCTCCCAAGGTGTTGTCCACATGAAGCCGAGCCACCCCTTCATTCTCTCTGTTCTTGAACTGAGGGTTCCGTGCAACAGTGCAAAGGGTGGGGAGGACCCGGAAAGTTCTTGCATTGATTCCAGAAGGACTGGGCCCCATGACATGCTGAGAGAAGCACCCCATCTTGCCCAACCTCATTTTTCTCTTGGGTCCCCGAATGCTTCCACAGTGCCTCAAGTACCCTCGTGACCTGTGGCCTCTGTCATTAAGCCATTTCCCTGTGTTCTAAAGACCAAGAATCACAAAGGGGCAGAGACTGCCTACTCATCTGTTCTCTTCCTCCTCTTTCTCATTATGATGGGACAGTGGTATGCACATTTAGAAAAACGCCTTTTCCCAGCTCCCCATGCAGATGGAAGTGGCCAATAAGATGAAAGAGGAAGTCATTGGATATAGCTTTTGGGAAAGCTTCTTAAAGGGATCTAATTCATCTGGTGGAAGCCTTTGCTCTTCCTCCCTTCTTCCATCTACCCACCTGGACCTCGACTCTGATGGCTGGATTTTGAGCAGCCACATTTCAGCAACCCTGAAGCTGGAAGCCATGCTTAGGATGAATGAGCAGAAAGACAGAAAGTGGGACATTGATCATATTGTGGAGTCATTAACCAGCCCTAGAACCCCCCATTGCCAAACTTCCTGTTATATGAAGAAAATTGCTCTCACTACTATACTAAGCCATTTGTAGATGGGTATTCTATTACCAAAAGTCAAGTGCAATTCCTAAATGAGTTAGAAGGTATCAAGTTAGGTAGTATTTTCAGGGCAAATAATAACGTGCCTGTTGACTTTTTTGTAAACTCCCACTGGCTAATGGAGACAAAGATCACAAGACTCCCATTTAACAAACAGCTCCCATGAACCGGGCACCAGTCTGGGTGCTTTATGATGTATTAACTCCCCACCTCATCCTGCAAAGCAGGAACAATGATTCCCATTTTTGCAGATGAGGGAATTGAGACTTAGAGAAGATAAGGGATTTGCCTAAAGGCACACAGCTACTAAGTAACATACTTGGCCTTGAAGCCAGACCTGCCTGACCCTGTGTGCTCTTTCCGCTGGGCTTTCCTTCCCCACCCCACCCCGCAAACTAACACAAAGCCCTTCTCAAAATCACCAGGCAAATACTACTTCAGGTTTACTGAAATGGCAAAAATTCCTGCCAATACTGCTGTTTACCAGCCTATCAGGAATGTCAGAAGGCTAGAGTTGGAATTTATAAAACTTATTTGGAGAAAAGCCTTTGACAAAATGGTTTCTGACTCAAGACTTCTAATTATTTGCCTTAGTGAATAAAATTGTGAAAAGTGTGACTTTGAGGTGTGAGGTAGAAATATTAAAACCAGTAATGAGAAAAACAACAGTAACACTGAGTGCTAGCAGAGGCTTTCTTTGAAAAGTACGTGCTACAATTAATTGCTAAGGAGGAATTCCCTGTTGTAGCCAATTCACATTTGTTGAAGGGATCTAGAGTCACTTGTTTGGCACATACTTAATGGGAACCTACTTTGTGCCAGACTTTGTGCAGGACACTTTTAATCTATAGCATAAATACATATGAGTGTGTGTGGGGGTGTGTATATACATATAAAAATATGATTTCACTTATAAGAAGAAACTAACATTTATTGTTCACTTGCCACATGCTAGATGTTTCTATGCAATCTTAGCTAATCTTACTTACACACACAATCATAGAGCATAGGTAGCTTCATCCCCATTTTATAGGATGAAGTCATTGAGGTCCGGGGATGGTCATTAACTTGCCCTAGGGTTACACAGCTAATAAGTGCTCCTGTATTGCCCCAAAGTGTCCCACAGGGAAGAGGCAAATTAACGAGTAATCTCAGGAAACTAAGTGGCAATTCCTTACTTTGCAGGCTGCAGCAAAAATACAATTTCTTTATTTTGTCTTTAAAATTCATGCAAATTTTGCATTATATTCTATAATGTGACCATGTTATTTTTATACAAATCTGTTATTTTAACAAATCTGTTAAATTATTTATCAACTGAATTATTTGACGTTTCCCTCCTGAAATTGACACTTTGGAAAGATGTGCCTTGTTTCTCTGCTGTGACTTCATAAATGCCCAGCACATAGCCATGTGCCTCTGGGAGAATATTCACCTCAGTTTAAGAAGCATGAGGCCTGTCTGACTCCAAGGGGCAATTACCAATATACATTTTAAGGACCTAGCACAAGGAAGAACAGAATTGTTTTTAACCATGAACATGGGAGGGTGAATGTTGTCAAATCCATAACATTCATTAATTCATTCAACAGACAAGAGTTTATATGTGCCAGGCCTGTGCCAGCTCAAACAGGGTATTGATAAAGCATCCCAGATTCTCCCAAGAGCAGTCAGGAGGATCTGACCAGCCAGATGTACGACTGGACTCCACCCTGCCCAAAGCCCAAGCCAGAGGAGGCTGGTCTCACTGACCTTATGAAGGTACGAAAGCCTGTTGGTCCCAACTTCATCGTCCCTTTGATTCCCAGGAAGCGGATAAACAAATTTGCCATTCTGTCCACCAGACGCAGGTAGTTGAACTGCTTTGCATACTTGGGGAAAACCTGTTTGAGGCAAATGGAGGGCAGGTGGGCTTCGGGATTGGCGTTGCAGTCTGGGGCTCTGGTCCACTCACTGTCCAAAGGATCATCCTTTCCAGCTAATGGTTTTTCAAGCTGCTGAGACCTGAAGCACACAAGGAATTAATGATATAGGCTTTCCCTTGCTTGTTCCCCTTTACTTGAGACTTACAACAAACTTGGGAGGCAGGCATTCATCACTACTTTTATTTTACACACCAGAAAACTGACCTGCCCAAGGTTACTTAGCTAGTGTGTAGCAAAGGCAGAACTTGAACTCAGGGCAGAGTCAGGACTGGAAATATCCTTCCTGTATTTTACCATCCAGTTTCCCAGTATGGAAAACTTCCTTCACTGTGCTCATGATTCAAGAGAATACTCTATTATGGAGCAGTCTGAGTTTGATTTCAAACTCCTACTTAAGGGTAGCAATTGAATAATTAAAAAATATAAAAATCTCATTGAGGGTTGGCAAGGAGCCATGGGCACAGTTCAATGAACAATTTATAAAGATGCATCCGTTACCCAACTCTAGGAATAGAAATAATTACATTTTCTGGCTTAACTGGTTTTTTATTTGGAATTCAAACAACAAAAAAAATGATCATAGCATTGTGATTCCTTAGTCTAGATATTTTATTCTGAAATTATTCTGCTATTCAAGAAAACTAGCAGCTAATAATGCTCAAATGTTCTCCTCTAGCACAGAATGCTTTTCTCACCTCCAGACCCACAGACTATTTTCCCTAACCCCAAATCTGCGTCCCCACCCCCTTGAGTGTCACCACCCTCTGCCAGCTACCCAAGCAGGTGAAATCAGAGGAAATGCCAACCCCTCCCCTCCCTCTGCCTCCACAGCCAGTTCTACCTCCTTAGTCCTGAAAACACTGCCTGCTCTGCCCTTGCCTGGGCCTTGTCAGTTCTTGCCTGGACTGTAGCAACAGGTCTTCCTTCCTCTTTCCTCCAGCTTTGCCCATCCGTAGATCCATCCTCCACACTGGCACCCGAATCACTTTCTTTTAAAGCAAACCTGGCCAGGTCACTCACTCGCTAAACCTCTTTAGGACTCCCGAATCTGTACTCTTCCTCTGGCGCTCAAGGCCCTTCCTGCTTCTTCTCAGCCCTCCTCATGTCCAGTCATTGCCTGGCCAGCAAATTGTTTCCCTCCAGACCTTGAACACTGTCCCTCCCACCTCGCCACCCATGGCCTGGCCTGGAAGCAGAGCCTCGGGGCTTTTGGATGCCCAGCTCCCTTTCACACCCAATGCCTCTCTTTGCACTCGTGCTCAGCTCCCCTTCCTGGCTCCTGTCCTGCCCCAGAGCTGGGCCAGGTGTGAGCCAGTCCCACCTGACATGTCCATTCCTGAGAAAGAATCTGAGCACATGACGCATGGTTGGTAAATAGTGCCCCATAGACTAACTGATCCAGGAAAATCAGAACAACATCCCACGGTACTGAGCTCAACACCAAGGCCAGTCCCTTCTCCTTACTGAATGGCCTCATGCCCAGAGCTTCCATTTCCAAGCAAGCATGCCATCAGTCCCAAGGCTGGGCCACCTTGGTGTCTTCGTGCCTGCTCTCCCCTGGCCCTGGCTGCCTGGTACACTTCTGTTTCACTTTCAAAACTCCCACTCAGCATCCGGGAAATGCAAATCAAAACCACACTGAGATGCCATCTAACCCCAGTTAGGATGGCTAAAATCCAAAAGACTCTGAACAATAAATGCTGGCGAGGTTGCGGAGAAAAAGGAACTCTCATACGTTGTTGGTGGGACTGCAAAATGGTGCAGCCTCTGTGGAAAATGGTATGGAGGTTCCTCAAACAATTGCAGATAGATCTACCATATGACCCAGCTATCCCACTGCTGGGAATATACCCAGAGGAATGGAAATCATCAAGTCGAAGGTATACCTGTTCCCCAATGTTCATCGCAGCACTCTTTACAATAGCCAAGAGTTGGAACCAGCCCAAATGTCCATCATCAGATGAGTGGATACGGAAAATGTGGTACATCTACACAGTGGAATACTACTCAGCTATAAAAACGAATGAAATACTGCCATTTGCAACAACATGGATGGACCTTGAGAGAATTATATTAAGTGAAACGAGTCAGGCACAGAAAGAGAAATACCACATGTTCTCACTTATTGGTGGGAGCTAAAAATTAATATATAAATTCACACACACACACACACACAAAACAACCAGTGGGGGGGGGGAGAAGATATAACAACCACAATTACTTGAAGTTGATACGACAAGCAAACAGAGGGGACATTGTTGGGGGGGAGGGAGGAGAGGGAGGAGGGAGGGAGGTTTTGGTGACGGGGCAACAATAATCAACCACAATGTATATCGACAAAATAAAAGTTAAAAAATAAATAAATAAAAATAAAAAAATAAAATTCTAATCAATATCAAAATAAAAACAAAACAAAACAAACAAAAAAAAAACTGAGATGTCCCCTGACCACACCGATGACTCTCTTCCATGCTGCACTCCCACTCCCTGTGCTCGCTTACTGGTTCCCTGGCCATGGCCACACTGCTTTGGTTTACATGCCGTCTCTCTTACTGTTTTGTGAGCTCACTGGAGGCACAGACCACATCTTATTCAGCCCTATTTCTATAGGGCCTGATATGTATTAGGTGCTTGGGGAATGTTTCATTGAATCTGTTGAAACTGGAAAAGCTTTTTTGTTTTGTTTTGTTTTCATGGTGACTGGCCAGAATAGAGATCCAAACCCTTGACTTTGGTGTGCCCTTTTAAGTGGGAAGGAGGTTTGATAGAGAAGCAACATGCTTAACAGCCTTGCCCAAATGGTCCTCTCTTCACGACAGGCCAAGGAGCCAGCCTCTAGGAAAGAGAACACCCTGTGTAAATAAAAAGTTCCAGAAGGCCTGTGCACAGCTCCTTCTAAGTGGGTCTTGAGCTGGTCTCAACGCAAGGACAGACAGAGGGCAGAACCAGAAAGTTCAACACAGTGTGGAGGGTCCTGGGGAGATGAATGCTCCCCCCTACAGAGAGAGAGCCCTGATTCCTTGGGAGAGGCAAATGTTCCCACGGGGATACAATCCTCCTCCAGCTAAAACGGTTTCATCATCATCACCTTGAACTTAAGACTGCAAATGAAAGTCAGGTGGTTACTTTTCAGATGCAATGAAATGTTTTCCCATTGAGGTTATAGGAAGAAAGATGAGAAAAAAGCGATGCTCTAACTGGAAATTAGGTCTTAAATTACTGGATAAGTGGCAGTCGCTGACTTTATAAGCACTCATTATGTTTTTGTTAAAGGGACGATTTGGAAATGTACAGTTTGAATACACTCGGTAACAATGAAAATAGCTCAGGGAACTCTTCAGTCTGCAGAGCTGTCCCCCGTTTGTGATCTCACTTGTTCTTCATGCAACTATGACGTAGACTGTGCTTATTACACTCCTGTTCCAGATGAGGAAACTGAGGCACAGCAAGGCGTAGCACCTCTTTGGCCTGGCTGAACTGGAATTATACATCAGTTCTTTTAATCCAGAGCTCTTTCTATTTTACCAACCTGTTATTCTAAAGCACATCATAATTCACATCGAGGGTTACAAAATCCTAAATACTATTTTTTTTTTAAATTTTAAAGAGGGTTTTTTTGTTTGTTTATTTTTTAGATTATAGTAATTCATGCCTTGGGTAGACATTTTGAGAAATGTATAAAAGAGTAAAAATCGTTTGTAACCCCACACCTCAAAGACAAACACCACTAATGTTTTGGTTTCCTGTCTATATTTTAGTTAAGATTACATTACATATATTTTAAATCCTTCTTTTTACACTTTATATCACAACTATCTTCCCATGGTGTTAAGTATGTTTTCATGAGAATAATTTCTCAGATGTGATATTCTGTATTAAGCCTGAACCATAATGTAATTAACGATTCTTTCTGAGGTAGATATTTAGTGTCTACCTGGCTTGTCATTTGACTAAATAGAATCTAGTGATCAGTCCTTTGGGTGATGTGCTCCCTCTCAGATGCATAAAATGCTTCAGCTAGAAGTGGCTTTGGAGATCATTCTGTCCAGTGATGTCACATTTTTTTTACTGTGGTAAAATATATACAACATAAAAGTCACCATTTTAAAGTGTACAATTCAGTGGCGTTTCGTACATTCACAATGTGTAACCATCACCACTGTTTAGTTCCAGAACATTTTCACAATGATGTCATTTTAGAGAAAAAATTGGAACCCTGGTAGATAGGGACATTAGCACCAGTGGTCATGTAATCAGCACCTTGTCCAGGGTGGGGGTCTTAGATTGGATGGCCCTGGTGATGGGGACCCCACCCCTCCAGGACCTGTCAGACTGGACAGGTTTTCCCACGGATGCCAGAGGATGTCTCCCTCCAGTGTCCACCTCCTGCATCCCATCCTGCCCCCAGAGCCACCTAGAGTGAGTCTGCTTTCTCTTCTGTGTGACAGCCTTTCACATTTCTTTCAAGGGTTGCTGCATTTCCTGGAAGACTACCATTTTTCATTCTTCCCGAATCCCAGTTAATAAACTAAGATGAAAAGGGCCTTCATAGCCACAGATGTCATTTTCATTAATTCAAAACCACAAATTCAGGGGGAAGTGGTTTTACTCAACTGGAAGAAGACACTAAAGATATAGCTGATATATAAGAGGAAATAAAACAATGAGAAATGGTATCTTTACTGGAGATAATTCTAATTATCACATTGAGATCGAAGCCATCACAAATACTGTAAAATCCTGTTTCTACTTAATAGCATTTTAATGGAAATGTCAGGATTATGAAACAAAAGTGACTGGTAAAGAAAATATAAATCAAGCTTCCCAGTCCCTTTGGGATAATTTTTTTAAAATTGAATTTGGTGTATCCCTAATTCATTAAAATAGGGGAAAAAATCCAGGAATGTTGTATCTATTATCATTTCTCAAATAAAATAGAATTCTTCTTTTTTTATTAAAACTCTTGTGAAAAACCACCTATCTCTATTTCACCTGGAAAGCTTACTATTAAAAAACACCATTTTTCGGGACCTGTTATATGTCAAGCATTGTGCCAAGCGACTTACCTATAGTATCTCATTAGTTTCTCATAACAATTCCATGCGGTAGGTGGGAAACTATTCCCATTTTACAGATTAGGATCCTGAGGCCCATAGAGACCCTGTTTACTTGCCCAAGGTCACACAATCAGTGATGAAATCAGGATTTATAGTTGGGACTGTCTCACTACATACCTGATGCTTAGTTCACTGTGTAGTTCTTGTGCTAATTTGATTTAAATCAAGCCAGAGACTTTACTGCTTGTGTATAAACTACATACATATTCCCAACAGGGAGGCAGATATAGCAAGGTCAAATTCTCATATCAGAGGAGTTGCTTGAATTCTCTCAGAGAAATAATTTCCATCTCTAGTTAAGCTTCCCTTCAATCATTTATCCATTCACGAAACATTTCCCAAGCACTCACATGTCCCACGGGCCTCGGATACAAGGGTGAGGTGGACACAGTCCCTTCCAGCAAATGGGGGAAGACAAGACCTATACATAAACAATGACCTGGTGGTGTCATGACCAGAGAGCCAGTGTGGATCTAGGTCTTACGGGATCTTGAACGTCAGAGAACGGTGCTTGGGTGTGGTAGGGTAAGGGATGAGGACACGGTGGATTTAGAGGAAAGGAGTGGCAAGATCAGAACCATGGTGAAGATAAGAGAATCTGCCAGCAGTATGTATTCTGAATTGAGAGGGGATAAGTGGATGACATTAGGAAGCCATTGGAATAGTCTAGGTCAACGATTCTGAAAGCATGGTCCTGGACCAGTAGCACCAGTGTCCCCTGAGAACTTGTGAGAAATGCACATTCTTGGATCATCCCAGACCTACTGACTCAGAAACTGTGAGTGGGCTAAGCCATCTGCTTTAGCCAGCCCTGTGGGTGATTCTGATGCAGGCTAAAGGCTAAGAATCACTGGTCTAGGTGAAAGGAGATGAAACCTGAACTAGGGCAGCTGCAGTGGGCGGAGAGCCAGAAAGCTGGCCCAAGTACACCTTATACACAAAGATTTGGCCACTACTGCTTGAATGTGGGGGACAAAAGGGAGAGAAGACCCTGGATCATGTTCCCAGGCAACCTCACGGCTTGGCAGAAGAGCCTGGTGGGTAGTGGTGCTGCATGGCAAAGGAAGCGAGGCAGGTCCCTTTCCCTGCTGTTTGGCCAAGACATGTCCCCTCAGTCACTAGAGAATTTCAAGTGCACAAGTATCACATTGGCATTCCTGAAGAAAATGCTAACCATGCACCAAAGTCCCTTAAATGAGCCCTGCCACTAATTTAAAGAGCTGGAGGATGAAGTCTCTAAAAATAAACATAACTGCCACATGGTCCAGCTCTGTCACTTGGTAAATCTCTGCCATCACAGAGGCCCCATTTGCTTGATGGGCGCTGCATGCAATTTGAAGAGAAGGTGATAGACTACGAAACCTGGTTTCCAAACTGAGGAGGAAAGGACTTAACGAGGAGCCTCTCTCTGACAGTCAGGTTGGATCTCCTCCCATGAGTTCCCCTTCATGCAATGACCCTTCCTTCCCCAGAGCACTTGCCGGCCCACTTCCTTCCATCGCCCGATGGAGCATTAACAGCGATGAAACACAATGGTGGTAATATTAGTACCACTTACTCTGTGGCAGGAGCTGCAATTTTCAAAAGTTTAATGTTGATAAAATCCTATGAAGTCGCTGTTATTGTAATTCCCACTTTACAGATGACACCAAAGCAAGAGGATACAAACTGATATGCTGTGGATGCAAGACAGAGACCCAGGCAGGTGGGCTTCAGAGTCCTTCTCTCTAACCACAGCATTATGTGGCTTCCACACCCAGGGAGCTGTCGGGCATTGAGTCAGGCAGGTTATGTGTCGCATCTCATTTGGCCCTGGCAAGAATCCTATGAATTAGGTATTATAAGTGGCCCCACTTCACTGATAAGGACACGGAGCTTCGGAGAGGTTAACCTACTTTCTAAAGGTTACTCAGCTATTAAATTTGAACCCAAACGTGTTTGAGTTCAAAGCCCAGGCACTTTCCATCCTGCTCAACTTGGTGTAGTTACACAACTTCTCTGAGTCCATTTTCTCCTCCTTTGCAATGGAGAGAAGGCTCTTACTTTATGGGGTGTTGTTAGGCATAAGAGGGAGAATGGACGAGTGCACAGAATGGTTGCATTGTGTATTATTAAAAACACAGCCTTTCTATAAAGCATAAGATGAATCTGCCAGGGGGGCTTGTAACTGGCCTCAATGTGACTTCCTGGGAAGGGCCAGTGCTCATCTGGACATGGCCATTCCGTCTTGTTTGGCAAATAAATCAATCTGTTACTTTATAGTTACAGGTTCACATGAATCACTGACATGTAACGTTTGTCAAATGTATGAATTAACAAGGGATCTGGAGGCAACACAGCAGACTAGGTCTCCACCCTGCTCGGGGATGAACTCCCAGAGCCACTGGGCCTAGGTTGCTGCAGGAGCATTTCCCGCTGGACCAGGCAACAATGAAGGAACAAAAGGACAAGCAGGAGGACTTACTGTAATGCCCCAGTTCCTACAGACCCAGAACTCAAGGGCCTTTCGGGGTCATGGAGCACAGACCTCTCATTTCACGGATGGAGGAACTGACATTTCATTTTACAGACTTCCCAATAAGCTTCTTTTCCAACAGGGCCCCGTCTGCCCTGTGCCCGAGCATGGGGCAAGTGTCCTCACTGTCATCCTTCTTGCTCACTGTGTCTCGCAGCACAGTCAGAGTCAACACAGGCCTGGGAGGGGCTCTGCCAGTTGGCTCCTCCCCTCTGGGGCTGGGGCCTGGTGGTCAGAGTGGCTGAGGCATGGCCTTTAGGGAGTCGATCAAGGCATGGTTGGAATCCCAGCTCTGCCACTCACTAGCTGTGTGACCTTAGGCAAGTCATATAACCTCAGAGCTTTAGTTTACTCGTACATAAAATGGGAAGAAGAATGAATGGTACCTAACCTACAGGACGGATGTAAAGATGAACAGAGAAAATGGACACGTGCTTATTAGCACAGCACCTCAGTGCCTCGTAGCCATTTTTATTACAATCGCCGACATCTTTATCTCACAGGTATTGTCATCTCCAGGGTCTCACTGTCTGGTCACCAGCCCTCGATGGGAGAGATCAACATTCACCTATGGATCTCAGGAGAGGATGGGATTTCTGCCCCACCCTCACTCCAGGTAACTAGACACTAGGTTGTCCTCCTGCACCTCCAGCTGCTCCTCCTGGGGGGAATCTCACTTCAGGCGGCCCAGGGCCAGGCTCCACCTTTCTTCTTGTCCCAACCTGGACAAATCCTCCCCTTGTGTCTCATTATCCCAGGCCTCGCTGATGACGAATTGCACCTTACCCGATACCCTGGTTCTCTACTGAGGATTACTGATGTCACATAATAATGCACCGAGAGACCTGTACTGCCCCCACACAGAAAAAGTTAAACTTTGGAGTTAGAAGGACACTAGCAGTTATCTTGTTTCCTTTTCCTTTTGAAATATATAATGAAGCAGAGGCCACGTCCCTTGCTTGAGGTGAGGTGTCAAGGGAGGGAGGGGTCGTGGCAAAGGCAGGTCTAGCTCCCCCGACGTCCTGTCCAGAGCCTTTAAAACGAAGAAGCGGAAGAAAGAGAAACTACTCCATTATTGAGCTTAAATGCCAGAGCGGCTGAAATTTTGAATGAAAAGCTTCAGTCTCTTCCATCAATCCTGGCAGGCAGGGAGGAGAATACTTTTGCCTGAAGGGCTTCAGAGTCCCTCTTAAACCTACTGAGTAGTTGGCCACTGTCTTTCTGTGGATGATATGGCTGATGCTTAGCTTTTCGCTAGAACCCAGAGGAAGATTTTTCAAATTGTAAGCCCTGCCTGCACTGGCTGCCCAAGGCACACCGGATAAGGTCCCCATGATGCCCACCTCGTCTTCCACATTCCACATCCCTCCCTCCCTTTGTAAATTCTCTTTTGCAAGTGACTCACTTGGAAAACATGCATCCCTCAAATCTTAGATTCTGTAATCACCTTTTCCAAAATGCTTTTCACAGCTTTCGGAGACAGAATCAATCAATCCTTTCTATACAACCTTCCTGACTTTGTACATCAGCATCAGCATTAGCATCACGAAATTTACTGAGAGCTTAATCTATGCCCTGCACAATGCCAAGCCCACAGTATACACTCGTTTTCTTTGTAGTAGTTATCACGTTTATACCTAAAAGGCTACTTGTGGAACTGCCTGTTTTATGCCTGTTTCTTTCTCTAGATGGAAAGCCCCAGAAGGGCAGGTACCTCTCTTGCTTGATTATGACTCTGTCTAAAACCCCAACACAGCTCCTGCCACATAGTAGGTATTCAGAGTACCTGACAATGAATATAGTCATTGTTTCAATGAATTCCCACAGCAGTCCAATTAATTAGACATGATTATTAACTTGAATTTACATCTGAGGACATTGAAGCTGAGAGAGGTTAAGTCAGTTGCCTAAGCGACAAGGCTGGGATTGGAACCCCAGGTGGTCTGCCTCCAGGGGACACATTTCTAACCCCTATACCTCCACACTCCTCTACTTCAAGGTGAATCTTTCTTGCTCTTTTTCTCTCACAGTTGCTGAGAAGAGCATGTCTGTACACTGGGAGAACAAAGATTTCCTAACGTCAACAGTAAGAGGCTGTCTACGCGACAATTGTAATCAGTGGTTGTATTAGCCTCTGTTTTACCACCTCCAAAATTAGCAGAAAGGGCCAACTTGAGCTTTCATTGTATAACTCCGCTAATGAAGGGATCCTTTTAATTACACACTCAGCGCGTATCTGAAGCACAAAGCATTTTAGTGTTTAAACACAGTTCTGCACCAAACTGTAGGGCTGTGTGAACAGACAATGAGTGGAGGAAAACTATGTGTGGAAGTTATTCTTTGCCTAGACTGTAATTTCTTTTTGGCATTCCATTTCATCCAAACCCCAGTTCATTTTCTACGGTAATCTTAATTCTCCTTTGTATACCAAGCACCCGATAAACCCTTATTCAGTAATTCAGTAGGCATATCCCAGGCCAGCTATTCCCCAGTCAGATTTCAGATGAGATCTGCTCACTTTGTTAATTTCACTTGCCACTGACTGATTTGCCTTGAGGCTTCTCCCACCCAGCGGAGCTCGCACATCCTGTCAATCCTCGCAGTGAGGGTGTCGAAAGCAAAACCATCTTCATTCGATGACATCCCAGCAGCTCTTGGCATTTGCATCCCACTTTCCAAAGCAATTGTTTGGTGTGCTGTTCCGTTTGGGATTTGCACTAATGTATGAGAGTGAGGATTTATGGGGTTGAACACGCAGACCTTTCTCAGGCCAGGATGTTTTGACTTTGCATTTGTATTTGGTCAGGGACAAACGGGAGTACCTCTCACTGAGCCCCTTCTATGGGCCAGGAACTCTACCATGCATTAATTATCCCCTACACAGAGATCCTAAGATGGGGATATTAAGACACACTCCAGAGCTGGAATGCCTGGTTGGAATCCTGTCCCTGTCTCTAACTAGCTGGCAACCTTAGAAAAAATTCTCTTAATCTGCTCATGCCATGGTATCTTGATCTTTATAATGGGAATAATAATTCTCCCTATGGGGGTACTTCAAAAAGTTTATGGAAAGATTCATATTATCATTTAGTTCTATTTTTGCAGTACCTTTGCATGTCACAGCATTTTTGTGAGAACGAAAAGGGCTAATACGTATAGAGCATGTAGAACCAAACCCGGCATGTGGGAAGCACTCAGTAAGTGTTAGCTGCTGCTGTTTAACAAACAAAGCTCAGCTCAGGTTAAACCAAGTGCTCAAGGTCACACGCCTGCTAGTGGGATCATCTGGTAACTAGGGTATGTCTGTCTCTGAAGACCCTGTTCTCTCTAGGCTTCAAGCAAAGTGAGGCCAAGGTTGTCCTCTGTGGGTCTGCCGCCAGGAGCCCTCAATCGGAGCCCTGGCTGGGGGGTGTGACCTAGAGAAGGCCATTGTTTTTGCGATCCGCTCCTGATCTCAGCATGTGCACACTGGCTTCTGCTGCTGACCGTCTTAACTTTCTCCAGCTCAGTTTCTTCATAGCATTCGGGGCAGCTGACTGCTCTCGTCCTGAAACCCTCACTTCCTGGCTTCTGTGCCTGTGCACTCTCCCTGGTGCTTTTCCGTTCTGTTTTTTTTTCCTCTGAGCACCCTTACTGGTCCTGTAAGGCTCTGTCCTTGACCTGCTTCTCGCCCTACAGAGCCTCCCTGATCCGTGCCCTGTGCCCAGGGGCTCACGCACGTGTCTGGGTCCTGCCCACCCCTTCGCCGACGGCCAGGTTCAAGTCCTGCTCGTCCTCCAGAGCTCACTTTAGATGCCAGCCCACAAGGCTTCCCTGATCCCTCCCACTCAGAAATACTCTCTTCTGATTTTCCCACAGCACTTCATTGTGGAATCTGTCATTTTCTAAACTCATATTATGGCCATTTCAGTTTGTGACTTCTTTCTCCTGATAGACTGTGAATTTGCCAGAAATAGAATCCATTTTTGTTCCCCTCACAGTACGCTACATCTAACAGGTGATGCAAAAAAGACAAGCTGATAAATGACTGTGTAAAAGAAGAGATTTTTTGAGACAAGTAACATGGAGAATTTGGAATAATTTTGCCTGAAGGCAAGAAAATGGGCAGAAGACCTCTGGGTGTCATTTTCAGCTTATGGTTGTATAAAGCCATCTGTAGGGCAATAATCATTTATGGTAATAAGAATAACAGTCATCCTGGTTCCACTCCTTATTAATCGCATGGTCTTAGGGAAATTGCGTTATCGTTCAGCCTCCTTTCCCTTCTGTGAAATGGAGATGGACGATAGAACCCACCTCACAGAAGTGTGGAGGGATTCGAAGTGGTGACAGAAACAAGGGGTTGGCATTCTAGCTGGAACACAGTGAATGGGAGAGCAGTGGTGGCTGGTGTCATTCATTCGACACACAGTTATCGAGGCCCCACTCTGCAGTCAGGGACCTTGGGGCAGCTCCCAGAAGATCTCGATGCCTCCTCCAGCCTGTAACGCTCTTTTCCTCAAAGAACTTTGGTCCTAACAAAATTAGATTAAAAATGAAAATTCGACTAATAAATTAGGCACGCATATTAGCTATCAGGTCCGGAGAGAAAGTCTAACTTTTTTCTTCATGCAATTTGAATTCCCTTAACATAGAGTTGTTGTCAAAATCCATTAAAGTATTTAATTTCTCTTGTCACTGAACAATTCCCCAAGCAGACATCCAGACAGTTTGCAGTGGCGTTTCTCACAGAAGAACTAAACGTTTAGCTATTAAGGTACATTTTTAAGATGATTTCTCCCGGATGGCTTGAGAGACTCTGGAGAGACTGGATAAGTTCAAGTCCAAGGTTAAGGCAGGACAGCAGCATGGCAAGAGTTGTAGGCGTTATGAATCAAGAAAGCGGGGGTTTTAGATCCAACACTGCCACTTACCAGCTGAGTGACCTTGGCGAAGGTACTTAACCTCTCTGGGCATCAGTTTCCTCATTTGCAAAGTGGTGTTTTGCAAAAACCACGGGATTTTGGTGAGCACTAAATGGAATACTAAATGTAAAGGATCTAGTTGTAGTAGGACACCAGACATAGCACTGGCTCTCAACAGGAGACAATTATAAAATCCCAGAAATATGGAGATGCACAGACTGGGGCCACTCACCACCTCCACCCCCGAGGGACAGCCTTTAGGAGAAGTGTGCTTATTGTGACATATGGCCAGACCCACTGTGTCCTGACACTTTCTCTTTCACAGTAGCATCTCCCAACACCCATTCAAATAAATTAATATTCCCACCTGACCAAATCACCTGTGGGACCCAAAGGTTTCCATGCCAATAGGAATGTAGTGGGGACCCTGACCCCCCAGGAAGTAAACACAGCAGAGTCTATCATTTAGTTTCCCTGCTAACAAGTACCTTGCTGAAGTCAGAGCAGCCTCTTCCTTGGTTGTCATGGCAACGTCTACTGACCTACCCTGTCCTGCCAAACACACACACACACACACACACACACACACACACACACATACACACACAGTGTGGGAGGCAGAAACACTCCACAATGTTCATGACAGAAGTACAAAAACACCTGTCTTTGCAAAAATAAAAAAAATAAAAAAAAAAACACCCTTGCAAAAGTACTGCCCTTGCTAGGGAATGGAGAAATTCCAGTTTTATTGTGTAGTTCCTGGTGAGTATGAACAGATTTAAAACGCATTGTAAAGGCCAGTACTGTCTGGAGAGGGGGCAATTACCACTTCCTCAGCCGTGACACAGACACCAGGGCACTCCACTTGTGCCTCTCCTGTCGTTCTCAGCATTTGGGGAGATGTGACCAATGCTGATGCCTCTGCCTCTTGCCACGGCTCATGCACCATCTCTGGAGCAATTCCCCCTCCCTGATCTCATGCAACCTGAGAAGCAGCTTGGGAGAAAAAAGCGCTGTGCCCATTTTGCAGGCGAGGAAATTGTGGGCCATGACCACGAACCAGTGTGTACTAATGCTTCATTTTCTCTTTTCTAATTTGCTCTCTGCCCCCAAAAGCGTTAACCTGGGACAGCACTGGAATTTGCCCAAACAGGTTCATTTCTTTCTCTCATTCTTAGGCTCCAGGTAGCTTTTAAAAGTCACCTTCTAAGTCCAACACCTGCCAGACAAAACCACTCAGACGTTCCACTTGCATCTCAGTGAGTACAATGTTGAACGTGATTTGTCCCACCAACCTTCTTGCTATTTCCATGTTATTGGCAACTTCATCCTCCCAGTGAGTCAAGTTCAAAACCCTGAAGTCACCTTTAGCTTCTCCCTCTTCCTCATCCTGGCTTCTGGGGACCTATACAGAAGATCTCCACTGTCCCCTTTCCATTTGGAAGCTCTGATCCGAATATCTGGGGGCATCCAGGCAGGTGGAAAGCACTGAGCAAGCCTGTGGGGTCAGGTTGCCGGGCTCTGGCTGACTGCACGCCTGTGTGCTGGGCACATTCTCTCATTTGATCCTAACCACAACCCTCTGTGGTTATTGTTATTCTTAATATGATCCCCATTTTACATATGAGACAGTTTCCCTATTGGACACAAGAGGGGTGACATAATGCCCAAGGTCATCCAGTTTAGAAGTGGCAAAGCCGGATTATGAATTTGGATCAATGCGACTCAAGAGCTCTCACTCGTAACCAACATGCAAAGCTCATTCTCACCCGGTTTCTTAAGAACAGGGGCCCGATGCATGATGTTGTATCTCAGCGCTGACAGCAGCGCTGCCTCATAGCGTCTGACGAGTGACAACCTGATTGAAGCTCCGTGCAGAGTCTCAGCTCAGAGACAGCCAGCCTGGGTTCCACGCCTCACTGGGACCCTTTCTCACTTGTGACCTTGGGGAAGCAACTAGATCATACTCAGAGGGCTGCAGTGGGCTGACAGTGGCCCCCACGTAGATATGTCCAAGTCCTAACCCTGGAAAGCTGTGAATGTGATCTTATCTGGAGAAAGAGACTTTGCAGGTGTAATCAAGTTAAAGATCTCAAGATCATCCTAGATTTAGAGAGGACCCTACATCCAGTGACAGATGTCATTATAAGAGAAAGGCAGAGGGGGTTATGACACAGATGTATGCAGAGAAGAAGGCATGTGAAGACAGAGGTGGAGATTGGAGTGATGTTGCCATAAGCCAAGAAATGTCTGGAGCCACCAAGAGTTGGAAGACACAAGGAAGGTTTCTCCCCTAGAGCCTTAGGAGAAAGGAAGGACCTGGTGACTCCTTGATTTCAGACTTCTGGCCCCCAGAACTGTGGAGAGTTCTGTTGTTTTAAGCCACACCATTTGTGGTAGCTTGTTAGGGCAGCCCTAGGAAACTAATACAAGGTCTCAGTTTCCTCTTCTCTGAAATGGGTAACCTCAAGGGGTTACTCTGAGATAATGTAACTGAAAGCAATTAGACCCGTGCCTGGTGCATAGTAGGCCCTCAGTAAATGGTAAAACAGAACCAAAATTTTCTGAGTCAGTATCTTGGAAACTTCTCTCCCAGGGTGCACCTAGCTGACCGCCTCTGTCTACACTATCAGGCTTGTAAAATATTTTAACTTCAGAACCCGAGAGCCAAAAGGAGGAACCTCAGGGAGCATCTCCTCTGAGCCCAGAGGCGTGGGATGAGCGGGCACCCAGCAGAGATGTTTGTGTCCTTGCGAGGATGGTAACTAAGTGCTGGCCCATCTCCAACCCAAGATGGTGAGCCTGTCACGGTGAGTTTCACAAAACATCTGTTTCAGGAACAAGCCTGTTGTTTCAGGCAAGCTCTAGAGATAATAGTATGTTTTTCCTCTACACAGCCATGACATGTTCACAGAAGCTGAATCTTTCTAAATGTGACCAATCTCTTAAGTGGCAGAAGCCCATCAGACTCTTCGAGAACATATATTGCATGTGGGCAGCCCACACAATTCCCTGGTTGCTGCAGAACTGAAACAACATTTGCTCTGGCTTACAGGGAAGCGGTTGGGGGGCGGGTCAGAGTAGGGGGTAGCGATTCCTCTGCAATCGGTCCCTTTAAAGGTTATGCTTAATTCTGCAAGGGAGTCAGGTCCCTAGGCTTCATGCATATGGATGGCAGCAGTGGTTGAATGATAACCTGCAATTTCTCTTGCCCGCATTAATCGACTTTGGTTGGCTACTGAGAATTTGACTAGGAAACGCTATGCTGGTGCACATACCAATGATCCCCAGGATCTGAACAAAGCTTTGCTGGATTTGACTCAATTCCGGCCTGAGATAAGAAAACACGAGCGCAGCATCCCATGTGAGATGAGCAGCCCGTGCCTTGGCATGAGCTAGGGAGAGGGCCAGAAGGCAGACCCAGATGAGCAGAAAGCGGGACACTTTCTCTGTAGTCCCACAGGCAAGGGGAAACTTGGCCAATGAAGAAAATTTCTCAGGATCCTCCATGCAGGAAGCTCTTGGGAGCAAACACACAAAGGCTGTCCTCTCCCCTTTCTCCTGGGGGTAGGAATGGGATGTGAGTAGTGGGCTCTTGCCCCTCAGGCGTGCAGATCAAGCCCACAGTACAACTGCCTTTGTAGGACAGTCTCCTCCCGCTAGGACAGCTGTCTGGTGTGCTCCTTGGGAGGCAGGTCTGAACTGCTCGGGCACACCCGGGCATCCCGGCCCCTGAGTGAGGGTCTGGAATGAGTCGTGCTTCCTGGAGCCCAGTTCCCGTTAGCCTGGGGCTGCCCTGGCCATGGAGCCTCCACTCCTAATTCCTACTCTGTTCACCTAGGCAGGCCACTCGCCGGCAGGCTTGGCTCAGTCCCCTCTCTAATTCCTGGTAGCCCTGGCTCTGCCCAGCTCCAGAACCTTCCCTGTCTTCATCAGTCTGCTGCTGGGGTCCCAGCAGGCCATGAGGTCAAGCCCATCCTGGCTGACGGATAAAGTCCCAAAGCCTGGTCTCCACAGTGTAAAAGGCGGTGATTCTGGCTCAACTTCCCCCAATTATTCTATGCCATGCAGCCTGCTCCCAGGAAGAATACAATGGGGCAAAGGCATCAATGCATTTAGAAAGGAAATAGCTTCAAGTCATACAGACCAGCAAGTTTAAGGTTCTCATTCTGTATGTGGACAAGGACTGAGCTCTGGAGAAGAGACCTGGCTTGTCAGGTCTTTCCCAGTACTTAGGCTTTAGGGCTCAGGAAAGATCCCGGGTTTCTCAACTCCTGTGAGGTTTGCTGTGACAACATCCTGAGCTCTTGTTTGAGCCAATATCAGCTTTTTGCAGATAGGGCAGTGTCAGAATCATCTCTGACTCTCTGGAAGCAGCATGGGGCCAGGCCCAGAGCAGGGGCTCAGTAAATGTTACTTAGGCCTGGCTGAGTCAGTCTCCTTTGTGAAACCAATAAATCAGACACTGACATGTTACTGAAGCCAGCACAGGGATATATTATCAGGATTCTTCAAACACCTCAGCTGCTAGTGTGGAGGTGCTGTTTCTGCCTATAAGGCAGCATGGAAGTAGAGCAGGAGGTCATGTCACTGTATTAATTTTTTCTTTGCATAACTGTGATCCTGTGTCCACACAATAACAGCTTCTATTTATGGGAGGCTGTGGCACACGGGCTCTGCACTGGGGGCCTTGACCACAGGTCCTATTTAGTTCTGCCCTCAACCCTGCCAGCCAGGAATTATTAGCCCCTCTTAATAGGCTTAGGCAGGTTAAGTGGCTCAAGGTCACCTGGCTCATAAGTGCTGGAGCGTGGATTTTAGTCTAAGTCTGGGCTGTTTTACCTAAGTCAGGTTGCTCTGGCACAAGAACAGTAATAGTAACTAGTATGTCATGAGTTCACTTTCTGGCAGGCATGTGAGGTGTATGGACTCACTTAATCCTCACTCCAACCCTGTGAGGTATCATCCCTAGGTTACAGGTGAGGACAAATAGGCCCAGAGATGGGAAATAACTTTACCAGGTGATCCAAGCCAGTCTGGAAGACAGGGGACAGCTAGAGACAGAGGGAGCTCAGAGTAACAGGCAAGGGGTGCAAGAGGAAATTTAGAGCTGGGCTGGACTTGCTAGTTATATGACTTGAGGCATATTGCTTAGAAAAAATGTTTTTAATTTTGATAAAATATGCATAACTTAAAATTTACCATTTAAACTATTTTCAGTTGTACAGTTCAGCAGCAGCAGGTACATTCGTCACTATGCAACCATCATCACTATCCATCTCCAGAACTGTTTTCCTCTTCCCAAACTGAATCTCTGCACCCGTTGCACAGCAGCTCCCTGTTCCCCTTCCCCAGCCCCTCGCTACCACCATCCTACCTGCTGTTCTACGGATCTGACTGCCCTCATGTGACTTCACATAAGTGGAGTCACACAGGATTTGTCCTTTTGTGTCTGACTTATTTCACTTAGCATAATGACCTCCAGATTCATCCACGGTACAGCCTGTGTCAGAATTTCCTTCCTTTTAAAGGCCGAATAACACTCCACTGTGTGTATATATATACCACCTTTTGTTTATTCGTTCAACCATCGATGGACTCCTGGGTTGCATCCACCTTTGGCGACTGTGAATAATGCTGCTAAGAACTTGGGTGCACATGGGCAAATTACTTTTCAGTTCATCACCTTCTACCACAAACCTAAGCCTCCAGCTTTGTGCCCTGACTCAGAGGAGATGTTCGCCACCCACCCAGTGTCTGGGTCAGAAACCAGAGGAAGAGATGAATTCTCCCTCTTCCTTCACAAGAACCAAGTCAGCCAAGTCCCGCCTGAGTTCACCCAACTCACCTGAGTTCACCCACTTCTCTGCTGTCACCTGTAGCCTCACCAGAGGGTCACCTGAATTTCAACAGCCTCTTCATCAGTCTCTAAGCTTTCAGTCTCCCCTTCTAGCACGTCTTCCATGTCACAGAAGAAGAGCAGATCTGACTGTGTCACTCTTGGTCTTAAACCTGTCCCTGGCTCACTCCCTCATTTCTTTCAAGGACTTGTCCAAATGTCCCCTTCTGAGACTGGCTTCCCCTGACCACTCTGTGTATGGTCGCAGCCCACACCCTTCCCAGCATGCCAGGGCCCCTGGCTCGCTTCATTTCTCCCCATAGCACCACCATTCCTCATAGTGCAGATTTATTTATTTACTCATTTATTTTGCTTATTGTCCCTCTCCTGCCCTTTCACCCTCCACCCTCCATAAAGAATGTCAGTTGACAAAGTCAGGGATTTTTGACATTGTGTTCACAGCTCACTCCTCAGTCCTGGCCCACAGTCAGTGCTCAATAAATATTGTTTGTGTGCACAGATGCAGGAAAGCCTGGCTCCTCCTTGCCTGTAGGATCAAGTCTAAACTCTCTGTCTGGTCAAGCCTCCCACGCTCTGGCTCCGGGTCCCTCTCCAGCCCCGTCTCATACCGCACTTCCATTTGAGCTCCATCCAGACTGCACTGCTCACCAGTCCTCCTGTTGCCTGCTAGCTCTGGGCCTTTGCACATGCTGTTGCCTCTGCCTGGAGTGTCATTCCCCCCACCTTGCCCCACCCTCTGCTGGCTTGGGTGGCCCCCTGTGCTAGGTTCCCATGACACCCTGTTTTTACCCCTTTTGAAGCCTTTTTCACACTGTATTACAATTACCCCTTTACTTGTCTGTAGCTGTTTCTAAACTGCTAGCTCCACCAGGGTAGGATAATCTTACTTGCTCTGGGATGCTCAGTGCTATGCACCAAGCACACTGTGGATGCACAGAAAATGTCTGTTGAAAAACATGAGCCAACCTCATGCATTTCAGCTGCTTCATTTTGAAACAATGGCAGAGTCTCTCCTGCAGGGTTGCACAATACAATATGTGCCATATCTGCCACCACGCCCAGCATGGGGTGGGCATTTAACACTTAGCGGCTCAGTGTCAGCTCTGCTGCAACTGAGGGTTTGAGAGGATTTGTGGAGGATCTGCTTCCTTTGTTCTAGAAGCCACCATCTGAAGTCCTTCTATCATTTGTCATCTTTGGGCCTATGCCAATAAGTGTCAGCCCCAGACAGAATTCCTGTCCTTTCCTGTCTTATCCACCACATTTTGGGAGCATGTCCCCTGTGCCCAGAAAGTGTCCAAGTCCATTTTCTTCTCAGAACTGGCTGTATTTGTAATCATCATGTCCTGGAATGGAGAACATCCAGGGACCCGAGGGACCCACTGTGCCAATCCCTCATTTTAAACCTGAGGACACAGGTTCAGAGAGGTTGACTGACTTGCTCACGGTCACACAGCTACTTAGAGATTTCACTTTCTCTTTCCTTGATGCAAAATTTTGAATTCTTTTTGGTTGGACCCAAAAGGATTTTAGAGTTTAGTCTAAAACTCTCACTTGAGCTAAATCCTGAACATTATCTTCACTGTACTAATAGTTCAAGATAGAGGGACATGTTCTTCATCATCTTCCAACCAGCAGCACCAAGTTCATTTTAGATGTTGGAAATAGAAGAAATAGAGGTGACTCTCGGTCTTCTTGCTCTTACTGTCCCCTGGACAAATGGCCTGCTGTCACCAGAGGGATGGCAATGTGCTGTCATAGCACTTTCTGGAGAATACCTCTGCCTGCCCCATAGTGGGGTCCCCTTTGTTGTGGGCACAGGGAGCTCTGTTTGTGGACTGCTTTGAGGGGAGGGAGGCAGCGGTGGGAGCGATGGGGTTTGCAGGAGGGTCAGAGAGGCGATTGAGGGGTGACCCCAGTCAGAAGTGAACCCAGAACTGCCTCTCACTGGCAAGGGAGCTGTGAGTCATCAGCAACCACCAGCAGACTAATTTCACAACCTCTGGTCCCAGAGGAAACCATTACTCCTAATTATTATTATTAGGCATAATAACTAATTAGTAAAAAATAGCTACCATTTACTGAGTGCCAACTTATGCATGCTACTTAATGCATATTATTTCTTTTTTCCTATTTTATGCTTTAAAGTTTATTTTCTATTCCCCTAATTATAAAGTCAATACATGTTCATGGAAAAAGATATTTAAAGATACCAAAAAGCAGAAAAAGAAAAAAAAAATTCACAGTTTGTTTCACCACCTACACATAACCATAATTAACATGTTGGTGTTTTCTTCACAGAATTTCTTCTCTGTGTCTCTCTATCCTTCTCTACACACGTGTGTGGGGTGTGTGTGTGTGTGTGTGTGTGTGTGTGTGTGTGTGTGTATGTGTGTGTGTGCATGGCATGCAAGGTTTAACACAGTTCTGACCACACTTTTACAGCAAATTATTCTCCATTTTACAGATGAGGAACCTGAGGCTCAGAGAGGGTGAATAATTTGTGCAGTCACACAGCAAAATGGCTGGACAGGGATTCATATCAAGTCTTTCTGTTGTCAAAACATGTCCTTTTCCCACTCTGCCATGTCCCTTCCCACTCAGTGAGGGAGAATCGGGGATAGTTTTTGTTAGGTCTCTGCTTCTGCGACCCCACTCCTCTGCTCGTGCCCCCTGGACCACACCCTACTGAGAGATGCAGCCACAGGCAAAGCAGAAGAGCGTTATCCCAGCTATGTCTACTCCACTGGCCAGTACCTGACTACAGAAAGCTTCGAAAGCTTAAGCCTCGATGAAGACATTCTGTTAGAAACTGGAGGGAATCTGTGTTTTCTGTCCATATAGGTATTTGGAAAGCTGAAATCAGAAAGCATAGTGAACTATTTTTTGCAAGCTGTTTTGCCTGAACAAATACAAGTAACTTCTACAGAGCAGCTGCAGGATGGCCTGGAAGGGAGGCCCACAGGAGGCATTCTGGGCCATCCTGCCACCTGGCCTGTGGAACTGAAAAAGGGCTGGGACACCACAAACTGGGGGGAGGGGGAGGGGGGATGGGGGCCAATAAAGACCTGGACTCCACATTTTGTCAAATGCTTGAACAAAGCCACAGGTACTAAACATATTACATTGGCACCAAGCAGGCAAGCAGGTGACACTTCCTGCATTCCCAGGGCTGGGCACAGAGGCTATAAAATAAATGACAGTGTCCCTGCCCACAAGGAGTTTACAGTCTGGTGGGGAGAGACCCCAAAAAGAAGAGAGCTATGTGTGGATGTTACAAGTGCTGAGACAGAGCTACAGAACCCTTTAAAAAAAAAACCCTCAAATTCATATTCCTAAAAATCTTAAGATGGGACAACTCATGGTTGAAAAGAAAAGTTGGGGCTGGGGAGAGAGCGACCAAGGACAGGAGCAAGCTGATTAAAGCTCTTTTACAGAAGTCCTATGTTCATCGAATAAAACAATAAGGACAGAGGACTAAATAAAGCTATATCTTTATCTTACATACCTTAAATTTAGTAACTCTAAGTTGCCATACTGTTCCCCAGACTGTTTTCAGGGTCTTTCTCTGTTGCAGTTTGAACAAGATGCCTGGAATATGTCTTGCTTTGCTGCAGATAATGCTCACAGTGAACCTCATTTGTGTGCATGCGTGCATGTGTGTGTGCGTGTGTGTGCATGCCGCCCTCTTAAGCTTCAGCTCTCTCTGACTAAATAACCAGGGTCCTACAAAAGACAGAGTGCTGGCATGCTGGGGATGCCTGAAATGCTCCCGCCTTCCATTAGGTGCTGCAGATAGAGGTCTTTCCTGCAGCCTGCCACACCCCTGCCCCTCCTGAGGGCTAGGCAGCTCTAGCCCCACGTTCCTAACTCAAGACCTGGGAATCCACCCCATCGGCCCACTTCACCCCAGTCACCTGCTGCTTGACACACCTGGGAGGCCAGTTCCAAAGCCCAGCCACTGTCCTCAGCTCTCCTTATCCCACTCACAGCCCTAGTCCACGTCTTGTTCAGTGCTGCCTTTCTCTTCTCCCCCTTCCCTGTTCATTTCCCAACTTCCAGGCCCTCTTCCTAATTATTCCCAGCAGAGTGACTCACTCTTCTCATATGTGGGAACAGAAATGCTCCTGGTTGCCCAGAAAGGCAAGCAGAAGGAAATCTGCAGATCCCTGAACTTCAGCAGGGGGCCTTGGGGGCTGGTGAGGATTACTGCACAGGCCCCGTGCTGCAGCAGGAGGAAGCTGGTGGCTAGGGGAACAAATTTCCTGCTGGACCTGGGCTGAGGTTGTTTGTGTGGGTGATGGGCAAAGGGTCAGAGGCACGAAGCAGAGCAGGTTACAGATTGCCCCCAGTCACCTACAGGTCTTTCCTCATGACTCCCTCGCCAAACCAGCTTGGCAACATCAATGTCAACCGAGTGCCTCGTCAACAAATTTAATACAGGCCATATTAATTTGAGTTTGACCTAACAGTCCAGAAGTGAATAGACTTGTTAAAGAAACCTGGATAACTAAGAATGCCAGACTGCTATGCACACACAGGGAAAAATAAAAAGCGGGTCCTTTGTGAGTAAAGGTGTGATGGACCCCCCACAGGGGGCCATGTGCTTTGAGCGTGTTTTTCCAGTAATGCATAACGATACTGGTTTTCCACTTAGCTGATACCTGTTGAGTGCTTTTAGCCCTCACAACAACCCTGAGAGGTGGGAAACTGAGGTCCAGAAAGGTTAAGTACCTCAGTGGAGGTCGCACAGCCAGCATGTGGTAGAGCTGGGGTTCAAACCCAGGCAGCCTGAGCCCACTCATCCCTGTTCCTTCTCCAGCCCCCTGACTGTGGTCCTCTATTCTCTCCAGATGCTCAGCCTTGTCAGTGCTTGGCCATCGCTGAAGCTTCGGTGATAATCCCAAATTGGTCTTTCTAGTTTCCCTTTCTCACTAGGCTTCCAGTCCAGTGTTTGCAAATCCCTGCAGGATGTTAACTCTTGGCAACCCCACAGCCCATGAGCCCACCTTCCTGGGTGTTCCCCCTCAAACACACACACACACACACACACACAAACACACACACACACACACACACACACACACACACACACGCAACTTCTAACCTAAATCTCCAGCATTCTCATTTCAGGAGAGAGCTAAAAGGCTGCTTCCTCAGGGAAGCTTCCTCTGCCCGTGTTTCTACTTCAGTCCCATCCCTAGGCACCCTGACTTCTGCCTCAGTCCCCGCTGTGCTTTCCCCCATTTCACTGCATCTTCCCCATCAAATGGATGTTTTTTCTCCTTCTCTCATCTCCTCTTCCTCCCTCCTTTTCTTCCTTCCAGTCATAAAACCCGCACCACCACCACCCCAAGAGGGAAGAGCTGGGGAGCTAGAAAGGAGAGAGGGGTGACTGTGGAAAAGGAAGAGGCCAGGGAGCCCTCTTCTCAAAGGAGGAGCATCAGGCAGATGGAAGTCACCCCACTGGTTGCAGCGGGGATGGCAGGGGTGGCCGAGGGGAGTAGATCAGGGAAGCATGAGCCAAGGGAGCTAGCGATCCTCAGAGGGTGGCCTGGAAGAGAGCGGCTGGTAGTGTGGGGGCTCTGGCATGCAGGGTCCTCGATGTCCTATCATGAGCAACCCACATGCAAGTGCTCAGTGGAGTTTGTGTCTTCCACGGCTCAGGCACGCCAGGCTGACTGGGCATGGCACTTAATGGGAGAGGGTCACTTCACCTGAAGTGCAGACACAGGGCTAGCCCTCACTCAACACGTCCACGTGTGCCCCCCAGGAGCGTGCTGAGATGCATGTCCGGCATCTGGGCTCCTCCTGCTGGCTGCGCTTCTTCTTTGCCCAGTCCCTGATAGCCTCTGGAAACCTGGCCATCTTCACATTGCACAGGGCCCCTCTCCTGCTCCAACAGCCCCCGTGCTTGTCAGACCTGTGCCTCCATCTGGGGACACGCCGTGGGGACGAGCTGCTGACAGTGCACCCACCCCTCTCTCCGTGGCCCCCTCTGCTTCAGCCCTGCTGGCCACCAGGCTGTCTCCAATCCTGTCTCCAGACCCCTGCACTCTGAGGGTCCCTCTGCCTGGAGCACGTTTCCTCCCTCGGCCGGCTCCCTTCCTTCCTTCACGTGTGGACTCAATGCCGCCTTCTCGGCAAGGCCCTCCCTGAGCCCTAACACTCTCCATGCCCTTCCCCGCCTCCCCCCACAGAACTTATTGCCTCTTAACTCACTCTACATTTTAATCAATTTTTTTTTCCCTCTATTTTCTCCCTCCCCCATCCCACCACCACTAGAATGGAAGTTCCCCTGAGGTTTGGGTTTTTGTCTGTTTTGTTCACTGATGTGTTCCCAGCAACTAAATACAGCGCCTAGTGCATATTACATACTCAGTAAATATATGTTGAATGAATAAATAAATTACCCTTCCAATGTCTGTTAGGAGTTTTACGTCGTTTCTTATTGAATCCTATCAGTAACTCCATGAGGTGGACGCTATTTGCCCCACTTCATGGAGGAAGAAACAGACGCCAATGAGTGACATGATAGCCCAAGTTCATACACCTGCTCTCTTACCAGGACAGCCTGTCTCTAATGCCTGTGTTTATTACACTCTCCACATCGCACAAGGGTGCCTCATCAGAGTCCCCACAGCCTGTCACCCTGCATTTACCTAGAGCGTCTCGCCTTTAGTGAGTGTCTGTTGCTTCTGTTCTCAAGGGTCTTTATGTTGCCTCTTCTCTTGACAGACAAGTTCCTAGGGTATGCAATTCTAAGTTCTCAGTTATCTTCTCTGAGTGCCCAAAGATATTTCGCTGACTTCTGGCTTCTGCTGCCACCGTTGCAAAGTCAGTTGTCAGTCTAATGACCACATGCTGTAGCAGGTGATCTGTCTCGTGTCTCTCGTGTTGAGCAGTTTCACAGCGATATGTCTACCCACGGATTTCTTTTTCTTTACTTTGCTTAGGATTTGGTGGGTTTCCTGAATCTGATCCTTGATGTCTTTCATTTCTAATTATCATTAGAAGATGCTCAGCCTTAATTTCTTTGAATATCAGCTCCCTGCATTCTGTCTATTATCTCTTTCTGGAACTCCTATTGAATGTAGGTTAGACCTTCTTACTTGATCTTCCATATCTTAACTCTTCCATTGTATTTTCCATCTGGTTATTTATCTGTGCTAAATTCTGAGTAATTTCTTAAATGTGTCTTTCTGTTGTTTGTCAGTTCTCTAATCTCTTTTCAGCTGGGCCGAATCTGCTATTAAACCCATCCTCTGAGTTTCTATTTTAATGATACTAGTTTTCATGTCTAAAAGTTGTTTTCATTTCAAATCTGCCTTATTTTTTTAAACAAAATTTGCTAACTTGGTTTTAATTTGATACTCTCCTATGTCTTTAAAGATATTAAGTATACTTATTCTACATTATACATGTAATAATTTTAATATTTGTAGTCATTGTGAAACTAATATAAATTTTGTTGTTTTTCCTTATTCTTGCCTATGTGACCTATTTTTCTGCGGGTTTCTAAAATGATTTTTTTCTTTCACTCTGAACCCATCTTCCTTGTATTGGTAGGAATTCTCTCAGTCTTGGGTTTAATGTTTATGCTGTCAGAGAAGAGCTGTGTTTGCCTCTGCCTTGTGCCTGGGAACACTCACAGCTAAGGACAGCTTTAAACTAAATTATAACATTCTATTTTTTAAGTCACACAGATATTGTAAATTCCAATCCTAAACTCTCATAAGATTGAGTTTATGGATTCTTAAGCAAGATACTATCTCCCTCTCCCCTCAGAGTCACGGCCAAGACTGGCCAGTGTCCCTGCACTGCCCTGTGAGGTGGGTTTTTCCTAGTTCACCCAATGAGGTTATAATCTTTTAGTGGTCCTGGCTTTATGTGGGAGTTTCTAATTTTCCTCATTGTTTGTGCTCTAGGCTCCATCTCCTGTCTCCACATACTGGGCCCCAGCTCTAGGCTACCAGGCTTTTCAGATGTCTGCAGGGAAAGCCCCAGTTTCAGTTCTTGCTTACCCACTCTGGAACTGTGCTTTCTCATTATTTCTAGCTTCTGAGAATTTCTCTTACTTTCCTGCCAGCTCATCCATACATTTAAAAAAAATTTTTTTAATTTACCCAGCATGTACCAGGAGAGTTTCTTTAGGTATCTAGTATGGTACATTGTTAGAAACAGAAGATCTATCGTGTGGTTAAACAAAAAATTATTTTTATTGCTTTTCTCTCTTTATAAAAATAATACATATTCTGTGTAGGGAAAAAATGAAACCATGGATAAGCAAATAAGATGCAAATAAAAACCATTTCTCATCCTACAGCCCAGAAATAACCAGTTAACATCTTGGTGCATCCTTCCTTATATATATATAAAATGGATCTTCTGTTGTTTTGAAAGTCTCTTCTTCCACTCAACCTATAGTGAATATCTTTGCCTGGACTTCACTGTTCTTAAAAACATCATTTTGAGTGACCAGAGTGCACATGTGTGCCCTGGTATCCACTGATGGAGAGAGTATTTGAGTAAAATCGGCCTGACTCCTTAGACCTTACTTTTTCCATTGTTTGTGCTAGGCATTTCCCCCAAAGCATTAGCTGCACCATTGTAGTTAGGAACCCTGGAGAAAAGAATGTTTCTCACACTCTCTTTTGATTCCCACATCCCACTCTAGGCTTAGTGTGTCTTTAATTGTGTGCAGTTGGGTTTATTCTTGATCTGTTTAGCCTGGGTTTCTATTGAGTTTTTATTGCTTTATTTTTATTTTTAAGGTCCTTAATGGGATGTTGGCTGATTTATCTCACTCTCCTTTTTAGCTCCTGCACTCTGAGTGTTAAGTCGACAGCAAGCCCCCTGTCTGCTGCATTTCAGTTGAGTCCATATGCTGCTTTTCTGGTACAGATGGGGGTTCTCTCTAATATCACTGGTTTTTATATTGTAATATCTCTTTGTAGAAGGCATGAAAAATATAGAAAGATGGGCAAGAGAACAAACTGTCATACATAGTCTTACCATTCAGAAATCATCACTTTCAATATTTAGGTAAATTCCCTTCCAGTCCTCTTCTATGCATATAATATTTTCACACAGTAGAAATCATACTATCACACAATTTTGTAACCTGCTTTTACATTTAATAATTTTTATAAGCATTCTGCAATATAACCAAAATTATTTATAGCTATCATCGTTAATGACAAAATGACTGTCCCTTAAGCTAACAGATTATTTGGATTATTTCCAATTTTTCACTACTTGGATGAACATATTTATTCAAAAAAATATTTCTCATAATTTTGGATCATATTTTTCGTGTGAATTCACAGAAGTGAAATTTCTGAGTCAACAGATATTAACATTTTTAAGGCCCTTGATAAATAATCTAACTTCAGTCTATGTCCTTGTAAATTACTAAGGAATAAATTCATAATCTCCGATTCAAAGCTTTTCCATTTATAATCTTTTGTTTCCCATCAAGTTAACTGCTGAGATTACAGTAGTGTGACACAGTTTTCTATTATTTTATTTTATTAATAAAAACTAATATTAATAAAATAAAATAAAACAAAAAACAAACAAAAAATTGCAACACAAATATGGGTTTAAAAATATTTCACATGGTAGTAAGTGAAACTAGAAGTAATGAGGTTAAGCAGTATTTTCAAATGACCCACAATCACTTTCCTAATAATAGGAAATAGTCAGTGAGATTTGTATCTCTAATTATTTTTTAGACTCTTCTCAAAACTATGAATCTGAATCTGAGTCAGCAGCCTAAACAGCCAGAAGTGGAAACAGTGAACTCTATTTCTGAGTTTTTTGTGCAGAATGTGAACTTGGGATGTCAGTTGCTTGGAATCCATTTATGTAATAAATTTTTTAAAATATCCGTCTTCTCTGTGAACCTTCTCCTGATTCCTCCAGGCAGAATTAATCACCCTTCCACAGCTCATCGCCAGGGCCTCATTTAACACTTACACAGGTCTTTATCATATTTGAGTTATTTGTTCAGATCTCCCGCTAGGCTGGGAGGTGAAACCTAGTGTGGTTCCTTAGACTTGGTGTAGACATCAACACATAACAGGCTCGCACAAGCAGCTTGAGGATTGTTTTTCAATTTGCCAGTAGAGCACATGGATTGTGCCTTGCTGGGGATCTGGGGAGCAGGACAGGTCCTAAAGCGGAAGCTGAAGGAGGCCCAGTGTTAGCCCAGAGGCTGTACATAGAACGATGGTCAGAAGAAGAGAGTACTGCTTCTAAAATTTCGGCGGTTCCAAAACAAAAGGAAATTTCGTTCGTTATTTCACAGGTATTTATGGACTACCTTCCAGGTAGCAGGCATTGTGCTAGAGGATGGGATCCAGATAGAATAAGCAGCTCATTCTGCCTTCCCAGAGCTCATGGAGAAATAAAAACAACAAAACATAGAGGTTTCAATGATCCTGTTATCATCCATGGATGAGGGAAAATAAGCATGCAAAGCCAGATCGGATAAGAGAGAGAGTCTGGTCTTCCACTACTCAGAGATCACCACCTTTAGTCTATTATCTATAAATCTTTTCAGATTCTTCCAAGCAATCACCATGTGTCAGCCCCTGCTATCTGCCATGTCTAGATCATCTGCTCACTCCTTTCTATCTGGTAGCAACCTTCCAAGGATAAGTAAGACCCTCAAACTATGCAAAATTTCACTGCAAATTTCTCTGGGTATTCTCACACATTTTGGTGGTTTGCCATGAAAAATGTATTTCTTCTAACCGCATGGATATTTTAAAATATGTTTTATGTGATTGGGGAACAAATAGCGAAGGCCTAAAGATAAAGATTCATTAAGAAAAAGAGTGAGGTGGTGGGAGGGTTTGGGGTAACACAGCTGGGATAAAATCCCCCTTCTGCCGGTCATTAGTGCTACAACCTTGATAAGTTATCTTACCTTCCTGAGGTTCAATATCACCATCTGCAGAATAGGGATAATGGTAACTACCTCCTAAAGAAGAAAGAAGAGAACAGGAGAACAAAAAAGAGGGCCGTGCGGGTTAGACACAGCCAAACGTAAGGCATGTGGGCTGCACAAGAGAAGCAGAAATAAACCTTCTCCTGGTGGGTAGAAGAATGAGCAGGAAGCATCAGGCAACTCAGATTCCAGTCCTGGATCCATCCCAAACTAGCTCTGAGACCCAAGAAATCCCATTCCCCTCTAACAACCTCAGTTTTCCCATCTGTAAAATGAGCAGGCTGGAATAGACAACCCCAGGGTTGCTCCCACTTCTGACATTTCATTGGACCCTTTTGCTCTCTCTTCTGCTAAAGCGTGCGAGGCAGGGGACAGCGAGGCAGTGAAGAGCAGTGCGGGTGCGGCATCGTGACCGGCTCATTCACGCTCACCAGGCTGAACAATCACGCTTATGAGAGATGCTGCCACAAGCTGGTGTTTCGTGAGCAGTGAAAAGAAATCTATCTCCCATTTTGACAATGCTGCACTGGGAGATCATGAAATATTGAAGTAACTGATAAAGTCGTTTTTCAATTCAGCAGTGGTTCTCGCTACTCATCTCTTCATTTGTCCATTCATTTGATTTCTTCAACTAGTCGGAGCATCTATTATAAGAAATGGATATGCAGACATGTTGCTTGCCTTCCAGGCCTCTCTCCTTTGCTTGTACATAGCTGACTTCAAATGTCCTCTCCTTATAAGTGTAAATGTACAAAACCCCCCACACTCATGTATACACTATAGAACTAATTTTTAGTTTTTCCCTTTATAGCCATCCCTTAATGATTAAGATTTTATCCAGATATCCTGTCTCACCCAAGACAATCCCTTAAAGCAAGAAGCAGCTGTCCATCACATTTGAAGACTTCCTGTCTCCCCGATACATTTACCTGTGTAAATCACAGCCCTCAGCCAATCAGGGAGGCAGTTGGGGCTGTACCCTCTGTCTCCTGGTCGACGTCTTCTGAAATAAAAAGACTTTCCTTTAAGTTCTGTCTGGCAGGTGTGATTAGAGATCCTATAGCGACAAGCACGTGGACCCACACAGGTCAGGGATTCCCCCAGAAGGAGAATCCCACAGGACTCGATTGTTACCATAAGGACAACAGTCATATTGAATTAGGCCCACTCTAATGACCTCATTTTAACTTGATTACCTCTGTAAAGACCCTATCTCCAAATAAGGTCACTTTCAGTGTTACTGGGCATTAGGATATCAAGATATGAATTTGGGGGGGAACACAATTCAACCCACAGCAGTTAGTCAACTTGCTCATTCATCCCTTCATCTGTTCATTTGTTCACTCATCCTTCCAACCATAACTGAGGACCTCTATTCCAGGTATTGTGCAGGATACTGGAGATCCAAAGCAGAGCAAGGCAGCTGTAGCCACAGAAGGCTTCACATTTGGTGGAGGCATCACTCATGCAGAGATCACTTGGTGTCATGCAAGAGTAAAGTGAGAGGCAGGCACAGGGACAATGGGTACTTGGCTCACGGGCAGTGTTCAGGGCAGGTTTCCAAGGCTTCCACGAGGCAGTGGTGCTAGGGAGAAAGACTTGGGTAGTGCTGGGTAGATGGCGGGGGAAGAGAGGAATGCCTGGATTTCAGACGAAGGAAACTGCAAGTGTAAACAAATGGGAGTGTAGCAGGAAAGGGCACCATTTTGGAACCCAGGTAAATGTGGATGGAGCCTCAGGTGTGTGGAAGAGCAGTGAAGGGGGGGGGGGGAGCCCAAGGGTCAGGACAGACATGGGCATTACCAGGAGACCACCAGGTAGTAGAGAAATATCTGCCCTGTCATAACTCGGGCACCTAGCAACCTCCTCCATCTACTTAGAACACCATCTAGAACCAGAAGGCAAGTGAGCAGTCCTCTGAGAAGCCAGAATTAAGACCTCAAAGTTCACGCCCTGAACGTTAAGCCTGTATGCAAAGTGAGGGCTGCTTGGGCCTCACTCCACAACTATTTTCTCTTACTTTCTAACAGACTTGGCGATCTCATTTTCAGACAAACACAACCCAGATACAACCAGCAAATCAGAAGGAAGGAGACAGAATGTCACACGCACGTGATATGCAGAGTGTGAAGGAACAGCTGATAGCCTGAAGACAGAGGAAGAAGCAGAAAAACTCTCTAAAGCCCACCCAAGAACCTCAGAGCTCTTCAAAGGCACTAATGCATCCATCACAGAGAAATCTAGAACTGGTTTGCAGAATCATCATTCAAATAAAAAGTCAAATTCACTGAAATGTATGTAAGAAGCCAAAATTCTTAAAGGGTTAAACATGGACCATTTAGAAAACAAAAGAATCCCAAGGCTTATTTCTCTCAAGAGTCTCCAACAACCAAAGACTGTGATGATAAATAAGAGCCAACTGTAAGTGCTCGTGGACTTCTACAGTTTTCTGTTGGAAGGGACTACAGAAATCATTTAGGCCAAACCCTCATTTTAGGTCTACGAAAATGAGGCCCAGTGTGGTGGAGGGACTTGCCCGGAACCACCCAATAAGGGAGGAGCAGGGCCAGAGTTGGAGCTGGGTTCTCTTGATCCTGTCTCCGGGGTCATCCCCAGATAGGAGATGGGATGAGGGAAGTCCCCAGGAAGTGCAGGTTTGGGGCAGCTCTACAGAAGCAGGACCCAAGATGGCTCCAAGTGACCAAGACGCTCGGGGGTGGTGCAGAAGAGGGGACAGGGCCTGACTGTTAACAATGCCCTAATGATGCTTTCCCGGGGCTCAACACTCCAGTTTCCACCATAACCTCACTGGATCCTCAAATCAATACTGTAAGGTAAGCAGGGCGGAAATCATTATCTCAACATCCAGAAAAGGAAACTGAGGCCCAGAAGGGGATAACTAATTTGCTCACACAATAGTATGTTCAAGTGCAGCTGTGGTCTCCTGGCTTTGCAGATACTGAACACTAGTTCAGCAACAGATGTCCCAGGGAAAACTAATCTATTTAGTTCTTACAGATGACCTTGGGTAAGTATCTTATATTCTGACTTTCTCTCATGGGGTACATCTGATAGCATTTATTAATTGGGCCAAAGGATGTTACTTATCTGCAGTTAGCAGTGTGGCTTGATTTCAAATACTGTTCCTTATAGCAGTTTCTTTAACATTCTGCTAGTACAGAAAACATCCCTGTATTTTGTGACTGTTTTACCACCCTGAACATGCCTGATCTCGTCTGTGACTGTTTTAGAAACCTTCCAGCTTCTTCGCAGCTTCCTCTGTCAGCTGAGTATAACAGTTTGGAAAACAGTGGTGCATCACCACGGCTTCTAATCAAACACCAATTCTAGCCCCCTCCAGCAGTGGTTTTCTTTAGAACACGTTCATCATTAAAACAAAGAACTGTGCATTTGTGGGGAAAGTGACATTTGAGCTGTCAAGACAGTTAAGAATGTTTGGGAAAACATTTTTTGTTTTTGAGATAATGCTTGCTTTATAGGTAGGCAAAATTTCCAAGATTTTTTTCCTGTAAGTTTTTCCTGTAACATTTTTTTAAATTAAGTAGAAAATAGCCTGGAAATCTTTGACTGTCTCAAATATAATTATTGTTTTGACTAATAAGTCAACTTTGCAATAGTAAAAAGGCAAATCACCAAATATAACTACATGGTTTGCATTTCTTTGTATTTTTAAAGGGTATGTGCTGGGTTTTGTTAAATGAGAGAGCCAGTAGTAATAGTATAAAGTTTTTTTAATGGGTGGGGAAGCTAGTTTTTCAACATTGGTATAGATTCCTTTTTGCAGCTGCCCCTGACCTTGGTGTTATAACACTGTGCTCCAACCAACTGAGCTAACCTAGCCAGCCCCTGGTATAGGTTCTAATTGGTGTACTGTATAACTCTTTTTAACAATAGTGGTGGTGATCACACTCTGTATTTAAATAAACCCTGAGATTCTACAAAGTTCTTCCAACTCTGTTTGTTCCTGGCCCTCAGAACAGCACTGTGGTGAAGCAGCATAAAGCTGGTCACCCTGCTGTACAGATGTGGCATCTGAATGTTTGTCCGACAAAAAGCTTTGACTAGGTGAGAGGCTCTGGGCTGGGCACTCAGAGCTGAACTGGACATAGTACCCCTGCTCCTAGGGGGCTTAGTGGAGGTCACAGGCAGGGAGACAGAGTAGGGACTGGGATCCAGGCTGCCTGGGCCTCCTCATCCAGTGCATTTTCAACTGTGCCAGTAGATTCATCTCAAATTTGCAGCTCATTGGAGTCAGTGCGGGGATTTCCTTTTGGAAGAGACACCTTCTGGTCTGGAGGCCATGTGATGCCAGCTAGCCCCGGTGGCCACCCAGAATCATCCAGAGCACTTCAAATCAGGTGCTCCGAAGGTGTGGGTGTGCACCAGGAGATGCCCGTCCTTATGATTCTCCTTGCCCTGCTCCCTCCCATCTCACAATACCGTGCTGTTTATAGTCCTCTGAACACGATGCTCTGCAAGCTGCCCTGCCTTTGCATGAGCAGTCCCTTCTGCTCATCACACCCTTCTCTGCCCGGTATACTGTGTGAGCCTCACTGTCATAGCACAGGGCATACTCCTCCCTTCTCTGTGTCACTTCTGTACCTGGTACATGCTCCACTGCTGAACTTGTTGCTCTAAACTGTGACTTTCTTCTTTGTCTGCCTTGATCCCCTATTGCCTCTGTGAGCATCTTCAGAGCAGGGGCTGTATTTAATGACTTTCTAGATCCTCAGTACTTAGCGCAGAATCTGGCACACAGCAGATATCCAGCAACTATTTCTTAAACAAACAAACAATATTAAGCATTTAATAAGCACCTAAAATGTGATGAGATCTAGGCTCTCTCTAAGATTATTCCCAACCCTGACAATGATTCTATGGGGAAAGCATTATAGTTGCTCCTCGATTTATGATGGGTTTACCTCCCAATAACTCATCGTAAGTTGAAAATATGTTAAGTTGAAAATGCATTTAATACAACTAAGCTACCGAACATCACAGCTTAGCCTAGCTTACCTTAAACATGTTCAGAGCACTTATGTCAGCCTATAATTGGGCAAAATAATGTAACACAAAGCCTACTTTATAATAAGGTATTGAATATCTCATGTAACTTATTGCGAACTGAAAGCAAAAACCAGAATGGTTGTACAGGTACTCGAAATACAGTTTCTACTGAATGTGTATCACTTTTGCACCATGCCAAGGTCAAAAAATCTGAACTGGAGCCATTGTAAGTTGAGAGCCTTCTGTACTTTCCTCATTTTACAAATTAGGAACCTGAGGCTCAGAGAAATTGAGACTTGCCCAAAATCTGAGTCAGAGAAAAAAGAAACAGGAGTCAAAGCCAAGTTTGTCTGACTTCAATGTTCTTTCTACAATGCCACACTGACACTGTTGAATCTCCTTCAAGGTAGTTTCTCCTGCAAAGTTTGACAAAGAATACAATGAATTCTGGACCACTATCCTCATTCTCCGCACACCTTGCTCTACCCCACACAGACAGAGGCAAAGCAAGGGGGGTCTGGATTTAGAAGCCTCCTGATGATTAATCATCTGTGCTCCCTTTTTGTTTGTTTTACCGTAAGAGCACTTTCCATAGCATGGATCTGAACAAGACTTTACGCACCTTGCTCTTGGTAATCTTGACTCGGGGTTTCATTTATTTGGATCAGTCTGACAGCTTCTGAAAATGGTCAAAGACCAAATCTTACTGAGACGAATTATTTCTTTAAAATGTACAGATCCATTGGTTGGCAAAAAGAAGACGAGGAGGCAAAGTTAAATTACCTAGTACATCACTGTCCCCAGCACAGTCGTCTCTGCCACTCTGTCAGGGTAAAAATTTACAGCAGATATTATGTCTTTGAATGGGTTCAAGTCCTAGAAAATACAAGCTAAATTTTAAATAGAATTTGAATTTTAATGAAAGCTTCAGGGAATGCTGTTTATGTTGCTTATCTTTCATACCTGGTGACTAAGTTAATTTATGCTTAATGGAAACGGATATTTCTAATCCCTGGACAGGCTCGGCATCTGTCTAGGACTGTGTTTTTGGAAGCCTTAAGCTGCTTGCAATGGATATAATAAAACCAAGATGTTACTGAACTGACCCCTGAAGGCTCTGTGTAAGGAAGACCAGGGACATGATGTCTCTGCCCAGTGCTCCTGTTGAAATCAAGTCAAAGTTCCAAGCATTTCATTCAGCCAGCCCTTAATAATCCTGTCTCCTGCTCGTTCATGTAATTCCCTGGTCAGGGCTGGGGAAAGGAAGAGGGTTGTAGGACTCCGGATCTAGCATTCACGCTCAGTTAAAAGTGGCAGTTCTCGAGCTCCTGTGACATCTACATACCCTCTCTTATCTAACTCTCACAACAATTCTGAACATACGATTATCAACCCCACTTTACATTTGGGGAAACTGAGGTTCAGAAAAGTAAAATAGTTCACCCAGATGACACAGCTTGTAAGTAACGAAGTTGGTATTTGATCCTAAGACAGTCTGCTCTTGGTCTTTACCCCATAGTATAGGCAGCAGTAGAGAAACTATGGCCATTGGGTCAAATCAACTTTCTGTCTGTATTTTTTGTAAATAAAATTTTAGTGGAACACAGCCACGTGTAATCATTAATGTACTATCCACAGCTAATTTCACGCAGCAATGGAGGAACTGAGTAGACACGACAGAGAAGGTATGGCTGGCAGAGCCTACGATATTTTCTATCATGCCTTTGACAGGAAAAGTTTGCCAATTCCAGGTTGGCCTGGGGCCTATACCAGCACTGGAAATTATCTGAGCTAACAATTGGTACTTGATTTTTAAAAACATCCTCACATGGAAAAATAAAATGTTGGCTACTTTCTTTAGGTTATCTTCACGATTTTTTTTTTCATTTTATTGGTTTATAAAGTCTGAAAGTCTAGAAAGTACTTATCTTATATAAGCAGTAGCTGGCCCCCAAACACTCTCATAAAATTTGTCAGTAGCTATCAACATTGAAAATCATCTATTCTTTGACCCAGCAATTTTATTCCTAAGTATCTATCCTGCAGATATAAGTGGTTATAAATAGTATGGTAAGGCCCCAAACTGGAATAGATGCAGGCCATAGAAACAACAATGTCCACATCTGGATCTACTGACATGAAAAGATGTCCTTATTATACCGATAAGTGAAAGAGCAGGTCATAGGATGACATATGCATAAAATAATAATACACAGTACGATCCCGTTTTTATATAAATTACAACCACAAAACAACTTTACCTCTCTTTGCCCATTTAGATATCACATAAAAAGGTTTGGAAGGACAAAAACAAATTATTTACAGTAGTTATCACTGGGAAGTGGGGTTAGGGTTGGGGGACAGACTGAGTGGGAAGATTTGCCTTTTCAATTTATCGACTTCACACATTGTTTGAATTAATTATAAGGAAGGTGTATTGCTACTTTTATAATTTTTTAAACAAAGCAATAGTGGTAAAAATGCCTTGATATACAGTGGCTATTTGTGCAAAACAGAGTGAAAGAGAATACAGAAAAAGAAAAAATCCATTTGATTCTGGGGTTTGAGGAAGGTTTTTCAGAGGAAGAAGTTCCTGAGCTGACCCTTAAAATATAAGAAATAAGAGGGGGAGAAATGGCATGAGGCTTGAAGGAATCATGTGCTCATGGGACCCTGAGCATGGCTGACCATGTCTGAGTTGAGCTGTAGCCGAAGACAGGCAGGCGGTTGAAGAAAGTGTAACAAAATTCAATCTCCAGTTAAGAGTCTTAACACTTTATTCAGACAAACCTAATTTCTCACCAGGTAAAAATGTCTCTTACTTGGAACCGATGTAGATTTATTTTAGGGGTGGGAAGCTGTTGAAGACATGATCGATGGCCCACCCAAGCTCCCTTCCCTTTTCCTAACAAAACTCAAATTCTGTTTAGGTGCCTATCTTCCTCCTCAAGTCCAAGTGCTTCTGGAGAGGTTGACCCCAGCCCAAGGCCCAGCCCCAGGGAAGGGTTCTGACTGGTGTAAACCAGTCGTGGTGAGCCCAATCTCCTTGACAATATTGGCATGTGTTTAAGACTGTGACCCAATTCTGGCTAATGTGATGGGAAATCTACTAGGGTATTTTGCTCTTTAAAGACACTCTTTAAATGGTCCCCTTTCTATCTTCAGATACTACTATTTTGGGATATGATACCTGAAACCATTGCAGCCATCCTGTGACTATGAGGGGACCAAGCCTGAGGACAAAGCCACCATGTTGAGGATAAAAGAACAAAAAGAGGGAAAGAACCTGGGTGCCTTATGATGTCATTGAACCACTAAACTCAACAACTTGAGAGCTACATTAGCTTTTGACATCTTTTTATGGGACATAATACATTTCCTTATTATTATGCCAAACTAAGTTGGGTTTTCAGTTACCTGTAGCCAAAAGTATTCCAACTAATTAGAAACATTCTTTCCAGTGACAGGATTCAGTCACACATTCGCTCAAATATTTTCTATTGCGTGCCGGAAGTCAACTTTAACCTCAATAAATACACCTACCTTTAAAATCCACTAGAACTGATGGCTGCACAGCACTGTGAATGTACTTAATGACAATGAACTGTCCACTTTAAAATCATTAAAAATGTAAATTTTATGTTATGTATATGTTACCACAATAAATAAAAAAGGTGAGAGGGAGAAAGGCGACCCATGGCACCTGGTGAAGTGAGCAGAAATTAGGGGTAAGAATGAGTATAATCCCTAAACCTTACGTTTAAATTTCTCCTTTGTCTATAGGAAAGAAATTGCACTTAAAAATCCACTAGAATTAAGTTAAGCCCACATGACGGAATGATAAGGGGTCATGAAAAAGACAAGCACACACTTCCACTTTGGGCCACAAAAAAGTGACAGCAAAATTATATTCCTGCTCTAAATAACTATAAAACTAGGCAAATTTTTTTGAGGAAAGTGTTTTTATTTTTTATTTATGTGTTTCAGCGACATGGGGAACTGACCCCTTGACCTTGGTGTTACATGGCCATGCTCTAAACAACTGAGCTAACCAGCTAGCCTGAGGAAAGTGTTTTTAAGCATTGGACAATAGGCACACAGGCCTGTGATCTTTGAAAAAAGGAAAACATGAGGTGCGCCTTAGTTTACCCAGCTTTCAGCCTGTAGGCACTTTACAAGACCACAGACCTGGGAGAATCAGACTTGCTGAGCTACGGAGTCGGAGATCAGCATTAGAGTGCTGGGGTGGCTGGAATTCATGGAGCAGGTTCTTGGAGAGGAGAAAGCCTTGCATGGGTGGGCAGAGACTCCTTACATCCCTGCCGCAGGGCTGGGCTGTGAACGTGCAGGGCAAGACTCTGTGAGTCCTAATAGACAGTGGCTGCCACAGGGCAGAGCACTGACAGGAGACAGCAGAAGTTGCAGAGTGAATAGGAAATATCAGAGTAAGGGTGGAGGACCTCTATGCCACTGGAACATATGCGCCATGAGTGTAGCAATTATCATCTGTTTTTCTGCCTTATGTACCCCCAGATTCCAGAACAATACCATGCACATAGTGGATGTTTAATACTTATTTGTTGATTGAATGAATGGAGTCACCCAAGCTGGGTCTAGGGCAAATGGCATTAAGGACAATGTAGGGGTTGTCCAGGGAGCTCAGATGGGGAAGGGACTTGGCTCCAGAGGCTCCATGGCCAAGACACTTGGGAGTGGAGAGGCACCATCAGGGATAATTTTAAAAATTCATTCATTCATTTCATTTCATTTCTTCTATTACCCACCTTGTTCCCCCAAAGGACATGAAATAGTAGCCAAACACTGGAATAACCCAAGCCATCAACTGTAGACAGTACAAATAAATTGTGGTACATTCATGAGATATAATCCCATACAACAATGAAAATGAATGAACTGCTAAATCCAACAACACAGATGAATTTCACCAACATAATTTTTTTTTATTATTGAAACAGTTGATTGTATATATCTGTGGGGTACAGAGTTAAACATCAATATCTGTGTATAATATGTGATGCTCAAATCAGGATAATTAGTATATTCAACATTATACAGTGTAATCGTTTTTTGTGGTCCTTTACCAATTCCTCTCTTGCCCTCTCCTCCCCGTTTCCCACATCTGGTAACCTCAGTTCTGTTCACTCCTTTTGAAATTTCAGTGTATTATTGTAATTGTTGTACCTTTCTTCTTTCTTTCTTCTTTTAGCTCCCCCTTATGAATGAGGACATGTGGTATTTCTCTTTCTGTGCCTGACTTATTTCACTTAACAGAATTTTCTCTAAGTTCATTCATGTTGCTAAAAATGGCAGAATTTCATTCTTTTTATGGCAGAGTAGTATTCCATTGTGTAAATATACTACATTTTAATGACATTTTTCTTGTCATCCAACAATGGACATTTAGGTTGGTTCCAACTCTTGGTTATTGTAAATAGAGCTGCAGTAAACATGGAGTGCAGGTATCCCTTCGACGTGATGACTTCCATTCCTTTGGGTATACACCCAACAGTAGGATTGCTGGATCCTATGGCAGTTCTATCTGTAGTTGTTTGAGAACACCTCCATACTGTTTTCCTTAATGGCTGCACTAATTTACAGTCCCACCAACAGTGTAGGAAGGTTCCCGTTTCTCTGCATCCTCACCAGAATTTGTTATTCTCTGTCTTTTTGATAATAGCCTGTCTAACTGAGGTGAGATGATATCTCAGTGTGGTTTTGATTTGCATTTCCCTGATGCTGAGTGATGTTCAGCATTTTTTCATGGATCTTTTGGCCATTTGTATCTCTTCCTTTGAGAAATGCCTGTTCAGCTCCTTTGTCCATTTTTTAATCTAGTTGTTTTGTCTTTTTACTGTTGTTTGAGTTCTTTGTAAATTATGGATATTAATGCCTTGTCAGATGCATAGTGAGCAAATATTTTCTCCCACTGTGTAGGTTGTCTTTTCGCTCTGTTAAGTTTTTCTTTTGCTGTGCAGAAGCTTTTTAGTTTGGTATAATCTCATTTGTTTATTTTTTTTCTTTTGTTGCTTGTGCTTTGGGGGTCATATTCCTAAAGGCTTTACCTAGTCCTACTTCCTGAAGTATTTACCCTGTGTTTTCTCTTAGGAGTTTTATAATTTCAGGTCTTATACTTAAGTCTTTAATCCATCTTGAGTTGATTTTGCTATATGGCAAGAGGTATGGGTCTAGTTTCACCTGGATATCCACTTTTCCCAGCACAACGTATTGAAGAGTCAGTCTTTTCCCCAATGTATGTTCTTGTTGCCTTTGTCAAAGATCAGTTGCCTATGCGCATGTGGGTTAATTCCAGGGTTTTCTATTCTGTTCCATTGATCTGAGTGTCTGTTTTTATGCCAGTACCATCCTGTTTTCGTCACAAATAGCTTTGTAATGTAATTTTAAGTTGGGTAGTGTTATGCCTACAGCTTTACTTATTTATGTATTTTGCTCAGGATTGCTTTGGCTACTCTGGGTCTTTTTTTTTTTTTTATTTTTTTATTTTTTTTTTATTTTATAATTAAACCTTATTTTTATTTGTTTAGTTACTGTATACCTTATTTATCAAATTTGATTTAAAAACCACTTGAAAATATCTAGTGGTTTTTAAATCAAATTTGATAAATAAGGTATACAGTAACTAAACAAATAAAAATAAGGTTTAATTATAAAATAAAAAAAAAAAAAAAAAAAAAAAAAAAAAAAAGACCCAGAGTAGCCAAAGCAATCCTGAGCAAAATACATAAATAAGTAAAGCTGTAGGCATAACACTACCCAACTTAAAATTACATTACAAAGCTATTTGTGACGAAAACAGGATGGTACTGGCATAAAAACAGACACTCAGATCAATGGAACAGAATAGAAAACCCTGGAATTAACCCACATGCGCATAGGCAACTGGGTCTTTTTGTTATTCCATACGAAAGTTAGGATTGTTTTTTCTATTTCTGTGAAGAATGTCATTGGCATTTTGATGAGGATTGCATTGAATCTTTAGTTTCCTTTGGGTAGAATGGACATTTTCACAATGTTAATACTTCCAATCCAAGAGCATGGTATGTCTTTCTACATTCTTGTGTCCTCTTTAATTTCTTTCAACAGTGTTTTGTGGTCCTCATTGTAGGTCTCCTTCCCCTCCTTGGTTAAATTGATTCCTAGGTATTTCATGTTTTTGGTAGAGTCTTTAGGTTTTTTTACATATAAGATCATGTTGTCTGCAAACAGGGACAGTTTGACTTCTTCCTTTCCAATCTGGATACACTTTATTTCTTTTTCTTACCTGATTGCTCTGGCTCCTATTTCCAATACTATGTTAAATAGGAGTGGTGAGAGTGGGCATCCTTGTCTTGTTCCTGTTCTTGATGGGAAAACATTCAGCTTTTCCCAATTCAAGATGATATCAGCGATTGGTTTGTCATATAGGGCTTTTATTGTATTGAGATAATTTCCTTCTACACCTAATTTTCTGAGAGTCTTTATCATGAAGCGATGTTGAATTTTATCTAATGCATTTTCTGCTTCTATTGAGCAAATAATATGGTTTTTGTCCTCAATTTTGTTGATGTGGTGTATCACATTTATTGACTTGCATATGTTGAACCATTCTTGTATCCCTGGGATAAATCCCACTTGATCATGGTGTACAACTTTTTTGATGTGTTGCTGTATTCTGTTTGCTAGTATTTTGTTGAGGATTTCTGTGTCTATGTTCATCAAAGATATTGGCCTGTAGTTTTATTTTTTTGTTGTGTCTGTGTCTGGTTTTAGTAGCAAGGTGATGCTGGCTTCATAGAATGAATTTGGGAGAATGATCTCTGTTTCCATGTTTTGGAATAGTTTGAAGAGAATTGGTATTAATTCCTCTTTAAAGGCTTGGTAGAATTCAGCAGTAAAGCCATCCAGTCCTGGGCTTTTCTTTGTTGAGAGACTGCTGATTACTGCTTCAATCTCATTGCTTGTTATTGGACTTTTCAGGTTTTCTATTTCTTCTTGGTTCAGTTGTGGTAGTTTGTACGTGCCCAGAAATTTATACTTCCTCCAGGTTTTCAAATTTGTTGGCATATAGTTGTTTATAATAGGCTCTAATGATTCTTTGTATTTCTATGGTAGTGGTTGTAATGTCTCTTTATTCATTACTGACTTTTGTTATCCAGGTCCTCTCTCTCCTTTTTTTTAGCTAGTCCAGCTAATGACTTGTCTATTTTGTCTATCTTCTCAAAAACACAACATTTTGTTTTATTGATCTTTTGTATCTTTTTCAGGGGTCTCTATTTCATTTAGTTCTGCTCTGCTCTTAATTATTTCTTTTTGTCTACTACTTTGGGGATTGGATTGTTATTGTTTTTCTAGTTCTTTGAGGTGTAACATTAGGTTATTGTTTTGAAATCTTTCTATTCTTTTGATGTAAGCATTTATTGCAATAAACTTCCCTCTTACTACTATCTTTACAGTGTCCCACAGGTTTTGATATGGTGTCTTTATTTTCATTAGTTTCAAGATATTTTTTGATTTCGTGTTTAATTTCTTCTCAGTTCCATAGGTCACTCAGGAACATGTTGTTTAATTTCCATGTGTTTGTATAGTTTCCAGAGTTTTGCTTGTTATTAATTTCTAGTTTTAATCCACTGTGGTCTGAAAAGGTACTTGAAATGATTCAAATGTTTAAAAGTTTCTTGATACTTGCTTTGTGACCTAACACGTGGTCTATCTTGGAGAATGTTCCATGTGCTGATGAGAAGAATGTATATTCTGTGGTTGTTGGATGAAATGTTTTGTAGGTATCTGCCAAGTCTAATTGGTCCAGAGTATAGTTCAAATCTTATGTTTCTCTGTTGATTTGTTGCCTAGATGATCTATCTAATGTTGAAAGAGGAGTTTTAAGATCCCCAACTATGATGTTTAGGTCTATCTCTTTCTTTAGGTCTAACTGTTTTTGATTTATATCTCTGTGTGCTCCAGTGCTGGGTACAGATGTATTTATGATTGTTATGTCTCCTTGCTGGATAGATCCCTTTATCATTATATAACAGATTTCTTTGTCTCTTTTTTATAGTTTTTGGTTTAAAGTCTATTTTATCTGATATAAGAATAGCTACTCCTGCTCATTTTTTATTTCCTTTTGCATGGTATATCTTTTTCCATCCCTTCACTATTAATTTGTTTTTGTCTTTACAGGTGAGATGAGTCTCTTGTAGACAGAATATAGTTGGATCTAGCTTTTTAATTCAATCAGCCAGTCTGCATTTTTGAGGGAGGAATTTAACCCATTTACATGTAGGGTTGTTATTGGAAGGTACTGTCTTAATCCTGATATTTTATCAATTTTCATTCTGATGTTTTAAATATCTTTGGTGATGAACTCCCACAGTTTTCATTTGTCTGGGAAATACACTATTTTTCCTTCATTTCTGAAGGATAGCCTTGCTGGGTATAGTATTCTTGGCTGGCAGTTTTTTTCTTTCATTATTTTAAACATATCACCCTATTCTCTTCTGGCTTATAGTGTTTCTTTTGAGAAGTCTGCTTTAGTATGATGGGGACTCCTTTAAAGGTGACTTGACACTTTTCTCTTGCTGTTTTTAGGATTCTCTTTTTGTCTTTGAGCTTTGCCAGTTTGACTATAATGTGTCTTGGAGAGGACCTATTTGGATGGAATCTATTTGGGGATCTTTGAGCCTCCTGAATTTGAAGGTCTGTGTCTCTCCCTATACCTGGGAAGTTTTCCACTATTATTTTGTTGAATATGTTTTCAATGCCTTTTCCTTTCTCCTCCCCTTCTGGAACACCCATGATTCAGATGTTTGTATGCTTAAGGTTATCTGCTAGTTCTCTTAGATTTTCTTCAGTGTTAAAAATTCTTTTTTCTTTCTTTCTTTTTTTTGTCCACCTGAATTATTTCAAAAAGACTGTCTTCAAGATCAGAAATTATTTCTTCTGCTTGTTCTAGCCTGTTGCTTAAGCTCTCAGTTGTGTTTTTATTTTGCTGAATGAATACCTCAGTTCCAAAAGTTCTGCTACTTTCTTTTTGAGAGTATTAATCTCTTTAAATTTCCATCTTCATACCCTGGATAGCTTTGCTTAGTACATTTTGTCATCTAGTTGAGTCTTCTTGTATCTTTATTAAGTTTCCTTAAGATTGTTACTCACACCAACATAATGTTGAGTAAGAGAAGGCACATACAAAATGATACACACTGTATGACCACATTGATATTTAAAGTTCAAAAACAGGCAAAAATAACAAACATTGTTAGAAATCAGGATGGTTGTTATCTGTGGGGAGGAAGGAGTAGGGAGTATTGGGAGGGTGTGTGTGTGGGGGGGTGGCTTCTGGGGTACTGGTAATATTCTTGGTTCCAGATTTGGTTATCCCAGAGTGTTCACTCTATGACAACTCATTGAACAGTACACTTGTAAATTAGGCACTTTTCTCTATGATCGTATTTGTCAATAAAAAAAGTAAATGTCAATTAAACTGACATTTTTACAAAGATCAGAAGTCAGACTAAATGATCAAGAAAATGGGGACTTGTTTACTTATAAATTTAAGAGTCTTCATTCTTTGTTTTTTAATAAAATCAATATTAAACAAGTTGAAAGATGGCAATAAAACTTCAGGAGGGTCATCCCTTTCAAATCCTTTAAAATATTGATTTTAAAAAAGAAACCCATACATGTTCTTTTAAAAAAGAATATAAAGTGGCTTACAGAGATAGATGAGATAAGATGATTTAAAATGAATCCACATGGAAAGAGGAGTAAAGGAAGAGCACAGGTGGGATAAAAAGATAAAGGTAAGGATGAATTAGACACAGAGACATGTGCTCCCATGGTATTCACAGTTGCTGGGGGGGAGGGTGTCAGAGTGAGGCACAAATTTGGCTCCAGGCTTCCTAATAGTCAAAAAAAGGAGGGAAATAGAACAGTTGAAAGATCCATTTTGTCCACAGATGTTATAATACAGGAGACATACCCATGGCTCAGGAGAAGTCCAGCTTTTCCTGCACCTGATGCCAGAGAGAAATTGCCTGTGGTGAGACAGCCAGTGATGTAGGGCATGATGTCCTCAACAACATCCTAACAATAACACTAACGGTGATGACAATGATGATAACAATAATAGCTAACACTTTAATACTATAACTATGTGCTCATCACTGATTTAAGTTCTTTACACATGATAGTGAATTTAAAATCATTGCTTCTTATAATGCTTCCCCTTGCAGGGGAGCATTGGGCTTAGTCAGGACAGGCTGCTGGATCAATGGCATACCAGAGCAAAGCTCTCTAATGGTTTGGCTTGATCCAGTGATCTACCTCAGATGAACCCCATACTCTTCCAGTAAACTATGATGATGTCACAAGGCAGCAAACCCCTGAGAAGAAGATAGCCTATCTTAAAATTTAGAACGAAGCTATTTTCTTTGATACTCAATCCAACCAAAGGTAGGGTTGACATCCTGTTCTAAAGCTGAGGTACCAAACAAGATTTGTACCTGAATAGACAGCCACCCCACATCCACAGGAATGGGCCAAGGTAGGATCTGGGGACAAGGCCGAGATTTCCCTCTGGAAACTCTTCTGTGTCGGCTCTAAGACAAACACCAGTAGATAAGATTGTAGCTCCCAAGTTTATGCCACCAAATATAACAACGATCATTTCAGTCTTGTGAATGATATGAATATGAGCGGCCTCCACTGTAGGAGAGGGATTGTTCCCAAAGAGCAAGCAACACCCTTACCCCCACGGAGGGCTCAGGCCCCCTTGGCCTGGGGAGGTAAGGAGGGAAAGGGCAGCCCACTAATGTGCAAACAGCCTGGAATGCATCCTTATGCTTTTGAATTACTTTGACTTCTGCCAACGAATTTCTAATAATCTTAAAGCTAATTAATAATCTTAATCTTTGTCAACAGAGTGATTTACCAAAGCACAAATTAAGAGGGGCTAATTTGTTTTTAGTCATTCACTCATTCAAATACTTACTGACCAATAAAAGAGGAAGAGCCTAGGGGAAGACCCTAGCTGGTGGCACGCAAAGAAAGAGGTAAATTGCATATGCATCTTTCCTTCAGGGAGTTGAATCTAATTTACTGGTTTACTAGATCCTTCTTTCATTACTTCAACAAACATGAATTTTACACCTTTTTTTATGCTAAGAACTATTTATATCACAAGGCAGGTAGGCAGAGGCATGCACAATGTCCTAAGGGTGATTAGATGAAGAAGCAATTAATCTGGTCATGCAGAGAAGGAGGGATATCAGAGAGAGAGCTTCAAGAAAGAGGTGACATCAGAGCCTGTCTTGGAAGGATCCTAAGATTTGTTTTACAAGAGAGCTCGCCATAGGATTCCTCTAAGTAACATTTTTTTTTCCCCTAGTACCTTTCAATTATCCCTGGACTGATTTACACACACTTTTAGAAACACAGCTGTTGTGTAAATTAAACCTCAGTAATCCCTCCCCAGTGCTTAGTCCCCCTTAGGAGAGATTCTGGCGCCTGCTGATTTATTTCTGTGTACTTTTTCAGCACCTTGAGAATTTCAGCTTTAGTAATCGCAACTCATGAGTCAGTCCAACTGGGGACAGTTAGACAAAGAGGGAACAAGGGATTGAAAGTAGAGAGCAGAAACAAAGACGGCGGAGAAGGGTAGAGAATCCTGCAAGGAAGCCTTGGGCCAGATAAAGGGAAGAAATCCTAAGCTTTAGAAGTTCATGGAAGAAGAGCTGAGAAATGTACAAGAGAGGCTACCGTCTGCCCTGGCGGAGAAGGGTAGAGAGTCCTGCAAGGAAGCCTTGGGCCAGATAAAGGGAAGAAATCCTAAGCTTTAGAAGTTCATGGAAGAAGAGCTGAGAAATGTACAAGAGAGGCTACCGTCTGCCCTGGAGAGCCTTTCTGCGAGCCCAGGGAGGAACTGGGAAGCCTGACACAGTCACAGACTAATTCCTTTTCATCTGTGTTTCAGGGATTATGAAACAACATCTTGCAGGAGCTTAGCACACTACCTGGCAAACAGTCGGCATTCTCCAAACGTCAGCAGCTGCTCCTGCTGTTCTTCAACTCCACCGCCTCGTTCCAGAGGAAATTTCAGCAATTGAACCCATTAGGTTGAACCAATTAGGTTGAACCAATTGAGTAGGGACAACGGGTTTCTATACTGAACAATTTACAGCTAACCCTTAGGAGATTTCTTTAGACTAGTATTTCTCATGAGATCTGTGAATACTCCATAAGAAGTTTACCCTTCTCTGTTTTCATTTTATTAATACCCTTTTTAAAACATTTAATATGAGTTTGTCATTATCCACGATTTCTGTGCCTTTGTGCATTTATGCCTATCAGCTGCGGCCCTGGTACCAAGTAAAATCACCTCAAGTGTCACTATTGAATTTTTAATGTAGCATTTTTCACTAGCATCTCTGAAGGAATTTTTGGGCTCCAGAGTTCTCAAGTTTATAAAATGCTACATTAGACTGGTAACCACCTTGGGAGCAAGCTGACCTTGGTCCAGAGGAGACGTGAAGTAAGCAGTGATACTGCAGCTCCCCTGGAATCAGCAGAAAGACCTCATTTGCTAACCATAAGTTTTAGATTCACTAAGACTAGATTTGTTTTCTCTCTTGAAAGTGACTCCAATTCTGGAAATCCTCTAAGATCTCTTGCTATCACCTGACAGTGAAGGGGAAATGTCCATTCTTAGCATAGATAAGAGGGGACCATGCCCTGAAGTTAGTGCCCCAGACAGGTCTCCCTCACCCTCTACCATAGGTGCTTGTTTGTCAAGTGGGGACTGTAATTACCTCTGCCCTGTCATGTCCAAATAAAGTTTTTCAGGGCAAAGGGTTAATTTCTGTTCTGAGTGTGTGTGTATGCATGTGTGTGTAATATGTGTGCATCAAACCTCAAAATCCCAATGGTTAAATAGACAGGGGATATAAGCAGATAATTTTCAAGTCCTATAAAACGAAATATAAACAGTAAACATAAACAGTTATATGGAAACATGTTCTTCTTCATTAACAACCAAAGACATGTACATTTCAAAACCACCTTACACACCCTAAATTAGCAACTATGTTTACAAATGTAACACCTAATGCTTTGCACAGTCATTAGATAGTAGTTATAACCCTTAGGAAACGCAAAATGGCACTTTGCAAGATCTTTGAAGATATTCATTCCTTTTGAGGCAGTAATTCCAGAGTCGAGTTTTATTTAAAGAAGAACAAAATTAGACACCACATAAATGTCCAATATGGGGGTGAATTACACTACGACTGCACCCTGGGATATTCTGTTTTCACTAAAAGTGGCTATGGGGACTGCATAGCATTGTGTGGAAAAGTTTATGCCATAAAGTCAATTAAAAGTCAGCAGAATTCAAATAGCTTACACATTACGAGAAGACATTAAAGCCACATCTCCAGGTGGACGGGGTCTAGAGGGGCACTAAAATTGTTGGCAGACATTGGGTTTTTCATTTTTTTCAAAAATGAAAATTACCATTGTAATTAAAAAAAATTGTTTTTACTGTCATTTATTCCAAAACTGCAAAGGGAGTCCTTTAGAAACAGGTGAAATCAACACTTATTGAGACATACTGTGAGACCTGCATTGTTCTAAGTGCCTTATGACAGTATTCACCTTTTAATGCTCCCAATAACAGTAGATGTCAGGCATCTTGTTTTACAGGTGCAGAAACTGGGGTTCGGTGAGAGCAAGTGGCTTGATCTGCTCATAGGGGCCAACAAAAGTTACAAAGGTCCCAACCTTGATCTGTCTGCCTTGAGCCCGAGCTTTCTTTCCAACACATCTCACTGCCTTTCTTTAGTTGTCAAGGAAGGAACACTCTCGTTTTTGCCCTCAAATGAAAGAATCCCTCCTTTAATGTCATTTGCTTTTGTGCTAGAGAAGTCATTGGCCTTGCACAAAGTCTTCCCAGACTGGAGTTAAGTCTTCCCAGACTCTCTCATGCTCCTGGGGCTCAGCACAGTGCCTGGCACATAGTAGGCGCTGGGTGTGTAGGAGGGCCATTGAACTTGAGACTAGAACGTTTCCTTCCTATCCAGATGCCATATTCCCAGTGCTGTAACAGCGATCATTTACAGCAGCGGCAGAGAGAAAGGGCAAAGACCACAGCCCTGGGTTGCTCCCATTTCTACACACTGCATAGTGTCACTTGTTGGTTGGTTTGTTTCAATCATAATGTCAATTAAGAGGAGATTTTGAGAAGAAGCCTTTCAGAGGAAAATGAAAAAGACTTGGCAAAGCAAGACAAGGGGGAAGAGGTGGGTGAGAGTTCTGTGGATGAAGACAAGAGGTTTGAAAATGAAACAGGGCGGCAGGTGGAGAGCATAGCTTTGGGAGAGCCCTAATGAAAAGGCAGGGGCGAGAGTGAAATCGGGCACTTCCAGAAAGAGGAGAGAAAAAACAGGCCCAGGCAATCTCCTGCAGGAATACCTGTGGGGATAACAAGCATTTTTTTTTAACCTGAGCAAAAAAATCATCAAGCCCAGCTACTTTTATCATCTCAAATTTGTTCTCGAGATTTTCTCCAGCTCGTGAGAGACATCTTAACTCTCCCTGAAAGGGTCATTTGTCACAAGGGGCTGGAAGCTGACCAAAATGTCTGTAAGCAAGTTTCGGGGCTGTATATAACACAAGAGATTGCAGAATATTGATTTTGTTTCTTTTCAACCTGTTTTAATCCAACTATATCGTCTTATTACAAGAATTTTTTCTCATCCTGGCAAGGAGAACAGCTCAGCTGAAGGAGGAGGAAGGAGACACAGGTGACTCGCTCTTCCTCTCTCCTCTGAAAGGGTCTTTTGACAGATCTCTAATATCGCCAGCAGAATTTCAGTTCCATTCTCCTACTATGACATTTCTGAAGGAAAGACCAAGGCGCCAAAGAACATGACAAACAGGATGTGTGGGTTTTTTCCTAAGCTAAAGCTTAGAAAAAAATTAGAAACCCAGAGAAAGTGACCCCATGTCACTTGGGTGCTCTAACACCTCTTGCTGGCTCCGCAGAGCCCACGGGATGAATCCCAGGCTCCCAGGCTGGTGGGCTCCACTGACCTTGCCAGGCTTCGGGCTCCCTCTGCATACCCCACCCCATCGACCCTCCTCACTGTTTTCTGGATACATCAGTCTTATTTAGGACTCTGGGCCTTTGCTCATGCCTTCCCATCTGCCTAAGATGCCCTCTCTCCCCTTCTGCTCATAAACACCTACTTATTCTTCAAATTCATGGGTTGCCTCCTCAGCCAAGCTCTCTGGGGACGCCCAGGCAGCACGAGAGGCTTCCTCCCTAGGTTTCCCACAGTTTCCTGGACCAAAGTTCTTCATGGGCTCTCATGGCTGTCTCCTGGCAAGACTGCATGTGCCTCAGCCACAAGGCCTGGTCTTTGAATCTCTCTATGCACAGAGCCTAGTCCAGGGCCTGGATCAGGGTCTGCCCATGACAGGTTTGTGGGATGAGTGAGCAGATGGCGGCTCCCCACTCTGCTCTCCAACCTGACCCTTTCAGAACATCACCCACTGGGGAGAGAGTGTGGCATCCAGGGCCTCTCATCCTGGATGAAAGCATAGGCCGCTCTTCAGAAGATAAAAGCATTCATCTTGCTTTCGCACTTTTCTTGTGCTACGGGAGCTCTGAAAATCCTGTCATATCAATCTCTCCCAGGTTCTGTGTTCCTCTCACAAAGACACCAGTTTACCCATGTGAAGCCTCTGAGGTTATTTAGTCTCTCAAGGGATTTTTTAATCTTTGCAGCCAGAAGACGATCCTGATGCACACTTTGAAGGTCCCCTTCACACGCGCCTGCCGGCGAGTAGCCACGGTATTTTAGATGTGAAGAGTCTGCTTTGGAGGGGCCAGCTCTGGGGCCCACAGCCAGGACTGGCCTTGGGGAGGCCCCGCAGCCCACATCCCCTTCCCAACATGCCAGGTGTCAGGGAAAGGGTGCCACGTGCTTCAGAGCGCTCAGGGCTGTCCACGTGCCCTCTCCACGGGGCCTCTGGTCTCCACTGCCCCATGCTTTGTTTAGAATTTGAAATTAACTCCTCCCTTCTCTTGTCCAGTGCCACCCACCTTACTAACCATTTATTCATATTCATTAATCCCTTTTACTCTCAGAACACCCTATGATGGGAACGGCGGCTGGCGCAGGTGCTGGGCTGAGCACGTCCCAGGTGGAAGCCCCTAGGCCTCCAGGTGCTCCTCTTACCGTCCCTGTGGCACAGACGAGGAGCCTGAGGCTCGGAAGGAGAGCAGATATGCCATGTGTCAGGCGGGTCAGTGGCAGAGCGGGCTTCAGAGCCAACCCTCTGTTGACAAAGCCCGTCTCTTCTCTCCTCATGTCACTGGGCTGCCTCCTGTCCACCTTCAGTCCCACTTTCTCCTCAAGGTCAGAGCAGGGGTGTTGGTATCAGACAGACCTGGCTGTGGATCCTGCCAATTTCGCTGTATTTAGGCACACTACTTGTCTTAGTCCATTCAGGCGGCTGTCACCAAAAAGCATAGACTTGTAAAAGCATGGCTTGCAAAAGAAGTTTATTTCTCACAGTTCTGGAAGCTGGTAGTCTGAGCTCAGGTGCCGGCATGGTAGGTTCTGGTGAGGGCCTCTTCCAGGTGCAGGCTGCTCACTTCTCGTTGTGTCCTCACATGGTGGGAAGAGGGCAAGAGAGCTCTCAGGGGTCTCTTCTGTAAGGGCACTGTTCCCACTCATGAGCCTCCACCCTCACGACCTCATTACTTCCCAAAGGCCTCACCTCCCAATACCACCACTGGGAGGTTAGGATTTCAACATAAAATTGGTGGGGGAGAGGGGGCATAAGCATTCAGTCTACAGCACTACTTCATGTCTCTAAGCCTGTCTCCTCACCCATCCAATGGAGAAAATAATAGTGGCACTGTTGTAAAAATTAAATAGCACTTACAAAGCTCTTTTCATAGTGTCTGACACACAGCACATGCGCTGCATCTACACCTGGGCAGACAGGCAGATGGACAGATAGATATGTCTGTGATCATGACCTTCCCTCTAGGTTTCCCACTTTCCTGGAATTTGATCTTCATGGTTACTATTTTTGTTCAACAAATATCAGCATCATGATCCTCTACAAACTGCCTCTTTCTGGATCAGTAAATATCAAAAAAAAAAAAAAAAAAAGAAAGAAAGAAAAGAAACATTGATGGAGTTCCTACTATACATGTCAGGCACTCCCAGGTAAATGAATCTAGAGATATATGAGACCTATTTTCCTCACCCTCAGGAAGGTGAAAAGAATATGTAAACATAACTCTGAAGTAAAAGAATAAATACCACAAGAACACAGAAAATGGGCATTTTTTTGAAGGTAGAAGGCAGGGAAGACTTACAGGGGCTACCATCATCCTGCACAGGATGCTGACAGAAGACCAGGAGTTAGCTAGGCAAAGAAAGGCTTAGAGAGTGTTCTGAATAGAAGGAAGGGCATCTGTAGTGCTGGGTTATTAGTTACAATTTATTCCATATTATAGCACAGATCACTGGGAGGCAGGAGATGGGGGAAGCTGATTTTAGTAAGGTAGCAAGACCAGGTCATGAAGGATCTTATATGTTACATGTTATTGGATTTGGATCTTACCTTACACGTCAATAACCCTTAAACCTTGGTGTGATGAAGAAATCAGCCAAAAAGCTTGTTAAAATGCATATTCCTAGCCTTGAGCCCAGAGACTTGGATATTATCAAATATGTAGCCAAGTTGTTTTAGTGGAGGTGCTCCAGGAACCACAATCTTTAAGTATCACAGTAGAAGAGGAAGATCCACAGGAGCAGGTGGTAGTAGAGAGGGGTGTGGTGCACATGGTCACGCCTGTGACCCAGACAGAGCAAGAATTCTGTTCACAACCACCTCTCAATCAGCCCCCTCCATGATAAGGAGTACTACTTCTAGAAAATTTGATGCGATTTCTGTTTATTTATCTATTTATTTAAACAGTTTAATTGGGGTGTAATTGTTATACAAAAGATGCACATATTTAGTGCGTACAATCTGATGGGTTTGAACATATGCATACACGCATGAAACCATCCCCACAATCATGATAATGAACACATTTATCACCTCCAAAAGTTTCCTGCTGCCCCTTTGGGTTTTTGGGTTTTTAATGCTATTTATTTATAGCCATGATAGATGATTTTAAACACTTTTAGTCAATTTTTGTGTACACACAACACACATTTGCCACACTACCATAAAATGACTTATTTCTTCTCATTAGGACAAAAAGTAATCGTTAGCCTACCAGAAGCAACCTTTGTGATTTTTAAGGAGTACGTGAAGTTTTGGACGCCTTCAACTGTCAAAACGTGGCCTTCCAACAGGAGGTGAGCTCCAGAGGTCACAGAACTGCACAGACCTTCCACAAAAGTCACACTTTTTATTTTAGGAGAGCTAGGGGCATTTGTCGTTTCTCTTCTGGCCAAGGAAAATATACTAAGGTTCTTCAAAAAGTTCATGAAAAATAAATTGAAATTAAAAGATAATACAAATCTTTCCATGAATTTTTTGAAGACCCCGTGTATAAAAAATGTGGTGGGAAGGGGTGGCCAAAATGTTGAAGTCAGACACTGGTGCCACAAAGCACAGCACACTGAGGTCATTCAGGGGCGACACAAGCTCATTCATTTGTTCCTTAAATATGAGGGTAGTTCCAACAGTTTGTTGCAACACAGAATTCAGAGGTAATATGAGTATTTTCATGAACTTTCTGAAGTGACTTGCAGTTATTTGTGATCTCTCTGTGCCGGGTCCCAGGCTGAGTGCTGAGATGATGCAGGCAAGGCCTTAGGGACAAAAAGTCACTGTAACACCGTTGAGGAGAGGAAAGCGCCCTGGACGAGGGAGCTGAGGCAGGCTCCACCCTCTTGAGCTGCATGACCCCAGACAGGTCACTTTACTCCTTTGAGCATTTGTAGAAGAAAGGGTGAGTTGCAATTCTTTTCAGCAATAAGGTCCAGAAGGAAGAAACTAACCCACCAAGAGTACAATTAATATTTACTGTAGTTAAGAAAAATTGTGTAAGCTTTTGAAAAGATTTCCAGTTTTAACTGACTAAACTTGTAAATGTTGGTGCTTAGTGAAACAAGTGCCTGTCATTTGAAAAGATTTCACTTGCAGGGAATATTGCATCCTCCAAAGACAGTGGACAATGAGGGGTCGATAAATAGAAAATCACAGAAGTTGAGAGCTGGAAGAGTTTCTTAAAGGTGACTCAATCCAATTCCATCATCTGAGGAAAGTGAAGTCCGGGAAAACCAAGTCTGAGCACAGGGCAGGTTAGAGGCAAAAGAACTGAGCAATGCTCCTTGCTCTACCAGAAGCAAACTCCCAGCTGTACCGAGGTGCTGTGATTTGTAGATTATGGGATAAAACATGCAGTTATCAATGACAGGCTTGAGGGGAGAGAGAAAGGCATTCAATTCTTCCAGGCATTTGGCTTCTAGGAACTCTCTTTTACTCAAATAGTTTGAGGCTTTAGGGAGTAGCCCAAAATGATCATTTGTCTGGGGAAAACACAGACACAAATTGGTTCATTTTCTCAGTTACACAATTGCTAAAACCATGTCCTACATATTAAGACACTCCATCAAGTGACAAAGTCTACTGGCTGGTAAAGAATTAAACTCAATCCCATATCAATCAGCACCAGTAGAGTCCTAGTCCTCGCAGATCACCAAAGCAGAGAGACGAAGCGGTGAGTGCAGGGCTGGCCAGCCAGTGGGCAGTGGTGGAGTCATGGGCCAATGCTTAGAAGGACCCCCAGGTTGCTGCTGTTCCTGGTCTGCCACTCAGGTCCTGCTGGTCACTATGCCTCTCTATGCTTTGACCTTGGCATCTCTGAGACTGAGCTGAGGCTCTATCCACACCTCACAGGGCAGTGGTGAGGATAAATGTTTCCACGTGCATTTCCTAGTACCCAGCTTGGCACAGAAATGTCCGCTTAATGTTTTTAGTAGTCGGTGATTATTAATACTGTAAGCGTCACGATCCCACGCTGCCCTTCCTGCCAGTAACCGAATTTGTACTGTGCTCTACATGGCCAGGAGATGGGACCAACTTAAGCAGGGAAGCACGGCCAGTGGGTTGGACTCCACCTAATTACTTATTTCACTGTATTCTACCATTAATTGGTAACATGGCAAGGTTCAAAGACCTAAAGATTAGTATTAGCTTTCCATGTTCAGTCAAGCCGGCTATCTTCCCCCGCCACCTGGCTCAGCCATTCACTGGGAAATTGCCTGAGTGGCAGCTGTCCCATTTGTCAAAGGCTGAGCATGCTTGGTAATGATCTATTGCGCTAAGGGCACAGAGCACATGCTAATGGCACCGGGCCACCTGACATCCTTCAAGCCCCTCACAGGCATGCAGATCTCTCCTAGATAGAAGGCAGGGAGGGAGCCAAGTAGTTGAAAGGTTAAAATGAGCTGCTCCGTTACCAGACTTCTCATTAGAGATGGAGTAAGAGTTCTCGAGTTTCTTCTACCCACACCTTCTCCAGACTGTAAGAAATAGTCAAGCCCCCATTTCAGATGGAACTAAAATGCCCATCAACTATTTAAACAACTCGATGAATGTTGGAAACAGGCCTGTGTTAAACGCTCCCGAAGGGCTCTGTCCAGTCAGACTAGCCCTGGCTCACCTCTCAGTCTAGCTGCCCATTTTCCAGAGGGCACTGCTGGTCCCACTGCACTCCCAGCAAAGAAGTTTTGTTGCCATCTGTGGCGTCTCTCTCCCCTGCCCTCCTACACAGCTCTTCTCAGTGATATCAGCACACTCTGACTTTTCTCCTCCCTGGATTCTAGCACTGTTTATCATCAAGCCACACCATTTAGACTTGATAATAGATCAACTCTTTCAGGCAGGCTCCCCAAGTTCCTTAAACAGATGTCACCATTTCCAACCTGACCCCAACTCATGCCCCATCACCTCAGGGCACTTTCAGCCAATGTCCTACATGTTAAGCCTTGGGGTCTAGTGGGCTGTACTTTCTGTTTAGCTCCACTACAAGAGTTAACCTTTAACATTCTCCTCACCTGCCTCCACCACACCCCAGGATGTAGCAAGGGGCCTGGCACAAGGTGAGCATTAATAAATATACATATGTGTGTAAATGTAAATAAATATATATACGTGCATGTGTATATATATAAAATGAATACCATTCTGTATTGCACCAGAGGTTTTGGTAGATTTAAGTATTTTGTTTCCAAGAACATTGCATTCTTCTCTGGAGACACAGCAGTGGTTTCTACAGCTTCTGCACCTCCTGGGTACCAAGCACAGCCTGGGCACATAACAGATTCTCAGGAAGCATTTGGATTACAGAGTCTTAGAGCAGGATGAGCTTGAGCAAACAACCAGCCCATTCATTTCACAAATGGGAAAATGAGGTCCAGAGAGGAAAAGAGGCTTGCCCAGGATCATTAGCTGCCAGGAGAAGCTTCTCTCCCACACCTCCTCAGCTGACAGCACAGATAGCCTGTGCTATTACAAAGGCTTTCTTAACAGTTCAAAAAGAAAATCTCATCGAGCCCTTCATAGTAGTACCGCAGGCTGATAGATCTAGATAACCCACTTTTTTGCAAAGGAAAATCAAATAATAAGGCTAATTCCCATTGATCCTGAGGATAGATGAGGTCTGAGTTTATACTTCAAGGGATTGGGGCTCAGAGAAAAGATGATGTACCATCAAAATGGGAAGTTTGGCAGATGCAAAAAATAAGCGCACACTTCAGGGACTTCCAACTACAAGAGACGGAAAATCAGCCTCACTAATGACAAAATGCAGATGCTTTTCTTCCTGAGCTGAAAGAAACCACAGAGCAAATTATACTAGAGCCTGCAAAGCGGTATGTGAGAACCTCTTCAAAACGTATGAAATCTTAAGAAAAGAGTGATCAACTGGCTCCCTTAGCATGGAAGATGGATAGTTTTTCCTGCCTCTTATTGGACAGATGGTGATTAATATAACACACCAGACAGCCGACGAGGTGGCACTGGCACAATAGGTACAAGAGGGAAATGATAAAAGAGGGACATAATAAGAATTTACATCTGAAGGTAGAGAACACGTATGAGATATATTAACATGAAGCCTACAGAAGGGGGGTGAGAGTGGATGTGGTAGGTACAGGGAAGGAGAAGCCTTTCTTGGCCTGGGATGGTAAGAGTGAGGGAGGCAAAAAAAGAACATTGGAGAATGAGGAGCAATGTGTTTCTGGCAGAAGAAACTCGAGGCAGAGGGTGTCAGGCTGGAGTAACTGATGGGGTTAGGGAAGAAGGCAATTTGGGGGAGCTCCAGAACATGGGGAGTGGTGTGAGATGGGGCTGGAGATCTGGATCTTTCTATCTAGTGTCTAGATTAGTGGTTGTCAAAAGTCTTGGTCTCAGGAATCCCATATACTGTTACAATTTATCAATTTCCATAATAGAAACTACAACAGAGAACTCTTATAAATGTTAATTCATTTAAAGTAACATTATTAAATCCATTATATGTTAATGCAAATATTTTTTCTGAAACAACAACAACAACAAAAACCATGAGAAGAGTAACTCCGCTTTAAATTTTTGCAACTCTCTCTCTTTTTTTTTTTTTTTTTTTTTTTTTTGTCGTTTTTTCGTGACCGGCACTCAGCCAGTGAGTGCACTGGTCAGTCCTATATAGGATCCGAACCCGCGGCGGGAGCATTGCCGCGCTCCCAGCGCAGCACTCTACCAAGTGCGCCACGGGCTCGGCCCTTTGCAAATCTCTTTAACGTCTGGTTGAGTAACAGATAGTTGGATTCTCAGATCTGCTTCTGCATTCAGTCAGCTGTGATACGTTTGGGAACGAAGCGTATGAAGAAAACATGGCACACACCAAAGCTTGTCAAGTGGCGCTTTCTTAAAAGTTAGTTGCAATGTGAAGGCTGAAACCATATCAATAAACTTTTCATAATTTGTTACATTCGAATCCATTGGTCTATCCTGCATTTTGAATGGATCCTTTACTCAGGCAGAACTGTATAATATCATGCATTGGACATTTGGAAAATAATGATTTACACAGGTCTTCCAAATGTGCATTTCATTATACCCCATCAGAAAATCACAATCATTAATATCACCACTGATCTCAGAAGAAAAGTCTTTAAACATTGGAATACTATCAAGCTCACGGTGGCAGATACAAGTTTTCTAAAATTTTTGCTTAAAAGTTCAAAGTTTATCATTTGTGGCAAATGTTGTTGGTTGTTTTCCTTGAAGTGAGAAGCTCACTTCTTTCGGTTTCAAGAAAATGTCTGCAAATGCCCAAATCTGCACAACTACAGTTTGTGTGCTGCTATGGTTTGAATATGTCCCCCAAAGTTCATGCTTTGGAAATTGAATCCCCAATGCAACAGTGCTGAGAAGTGGGACCTTTAAGAAGTGATTAGGTCCTGAGGGCTCTGCCCTCTCGAATAGATTAATGTCATTACCTAGAGAGTGGGTATGTTACAATAAAGTTTGGCCATCTCTTGGGCGAGCTCCCTCCCGCTGCTGTCTCTCGCGCATGTGCACACATGCCCTTCCGCCTTCTGCCATGCAGCAAGAAGGCCCTCACCAGATGCAGGCCCCTTGACCTGGGGCTTCCCAGCCTTCAGAACTGTAAGAAATAAGTCTGTTTTTTTATAAGTTACCCAGTCTGTGGTATTCTATTATAGCAGCACAAAACGGACTATGATAATCTGCCAATTGTCCTATCCATGAAAAAAAACTTTCCAGTTGTTCCAAGGCAAAAAGGGGCTCACTCAGCTTGCAACCCAAACAGATGAAGAGCTTTATGGTCCTGCAGTGGGTAGAGGAAGTACTTTAGCTTACTTGCCACACAGAATATTTTTAAAAAGGTGTGTTCAAGGGCTGGATTTAATTAATTAATTAATTAATTAATTAATTAATTAATTAATTAATTAATTAATTAATTAATTTTTTTTTTTTTTTACTGTTTCATCAAAGACCTTCTTAAGCGAGTCTGGGTTTTTGTTTGTTTGTTTTGAACTGCGAGAGAGTCCGTGGCGTGGTTTGGAGTCACTGTCTTCAGCAGTAATAAAGAGCAGCAGTTTTACTTGTCGCAGCTTTTGCATCATCAGTGCAGAAGTCAATACGATGAAAAAGACAAACAATGTCTTAGTACTATGATGATAACAGTTTTGACACCGTACATCCCCTGACAAGATCTTGAGGACCCCTGGGGGTCTGAGAACCACACTTGGAGAACTGCAAGTCTAGACCGTATCACTCAAAGCCTGGTCAGGCATTTAAAATGGTTTTCTCTCTACCCTATGGGGAAATGAAAAGCCACTGCAGCGTTTTTAGCAAGAACTTAACCCAGCTAGATTTGAGTTGTGAAGAGATTACTCTGGCTGCTGTGAGAACAAAATGGGTAAGAGAAGGTGAGGAGGAAATAAGTTATGAGATTCTTAGAGCTATTCAAACTCGAGAGGATAGTGACCTGGACAAGGGTGGTAAAGATGGAGAAAATGACAGAGTGGAGAGGTCTGTAGGAAGTGAACTCAAGGGGACTCCCTGTGAGTTCATAAAAAACTCCATAGCTTCTGGCCTGGGTACCTGGATGAACTGAGAGAAGAGCTCCCTTGGAGTAGCACATGTAATGTACAGAGCACAGGGCTTTCTCAGTGAACATGAGCCGCCCAAGCCTGGACCCAGCACAAAGTCTCAGCAGGTCTCTAGGTACACTGACCCCTCCTGGCCACTTCTGAGAAAAGCAGCCTCAGGTAGTAACTTGTATAACCCGGTCTGTAAGGGACTGGCTGAGCTAATTACCACCAGAAAGAAATACTATACATGAAGGGTGGTTTGGCCAACTCAGTTAGATCCTCCTTGCCTGGAGAATTGCAGGAGAGAAGATGGAGAGACGATGACACCCGATGTTGGAGCATGAGAAAAAAATCTCAAACATCCATTTCTTAGAACTACCTGGACAGGTGCTTCCCAGCAAGCTGAAAGAATCAAACTAACTCAGTCATTACAGGCTGACAAGCGGATATAGAATTAAGATCATTTATATCAAGTTCGATTGTGGAGAGAGAAGAGACAAGTTTCCACTTCTTTGCCCTCTGTGGACCCAGACACCCTGTTTCTGAGGCCCCCAGCTCCAGTGTGTGCCTGTAAGCAGGGGTCCCACCCACTGGCACCAAATCCTCTGTAACTTGATGCCAAGCTGCCCTCACACGGGTCTAACAGGGAGGGCCCGGCTCCCACTTTTCTTCGTCAGAGCAGCCTCATGGTAGAAACTTGGAATATACAGAAAAGCTTAAAAAAAATTAATATTTTCTACAATCTTACAGGTCAGAGATCATGCTTAACATGCTAGTGTGTTTCCTTCCGATATATTCTATGCACATAAACCATACATTTTTAAATAAAATTGGGACTATATGTCCAGACAAATTGAATATGTTAAAAAAAAAAGTGAAAAATAATTTGGACTATATGCAAATGGTTTTGAATCATTTTACTATATCATCATATAGATTTTTAAAACATCATAGTAACATCTAAATATCATTATTAAATGATATTTGCAATTCTTTCTCGGCTCCCTCCTTTTCAGACATGCTAGGCTGTTTCTCTGGGTTTTTTTAAATATGGTTTTAAATTCTCAATGATACTCTTAAATCTAGACAAGAATTTGGGTTTAAACCATCCCAGAGAATGACATTCCCTTCCATCTGCCTGGTGTTTTACACTTATCTAAGCCCTTTTACATATATTAATAAAAACCAACATTTTTACAATCTATTACTAAGTGTTCCCACATGTTTGTATAAAAACCTCTGTTGAGTGGTAATAACAATCTATCTCATAAAGCAATTGTGAGGCTCAAAAGCAAAAATGGATGTGCATAATAATGACAGCTATTTTTGATTGATTTTCACTGTGTGCTCTAAGCATTTTATATCATATGTATTCAGATGTACTCCACAAAGTAGATACTATTATTATCCTGCTTTAATAGAAGAGGTTAACTGGGGCTTAAAAAAAATGAAGTAACTTGGTAACTTGCTTGTGGCAACACAGTTAGTAATGGATGGAGCCAGAGTTTGGATCCAGATTCATCAAATTCTGAATCCTGGGCTCTTCATCACTCACCCGTATCGCTTTGTTGTGCAAAGAGCTTTGCAAAGAGTAAGCACTGGTTGTATGATAAGTCGTCACCCAACAGTGAGGTATTAGAGTCCAGAGCCGCCTCCTTTTCCTCACCCTCCTATATATTGGCATGTAGTAGTTGCTTAGTAACTGCTTGATAACCTGATGCCATGTAAACAATGGAAGCCGAAGAGAGAGACTCCATATGAAAAGCATGAAGAGATGTCTCTCCCTAAGCAAAAAAATCTAGGCAAACCACAAAATCCTGAGATAAGAATGTTTAAAATAATCAAAAATTTAAAGAAAGGACACCAAACCCTAACGGAAGAAAATGATTAAGAAACAATAAATTTAAGAAAAGAACCAAAGAGAACATCTAGAAACAAATCCAGTACAGTATAAAAAATAATATATCACTACCAAGGTTTATCCTAGGATTGCAAAGGTGGTATAAAATAACCTGGTAAAAGATTTCTGCCAAATCCCACAGCTGACATCATACTCAATGATAAAATGTTAGAAGCATTTTCTTTAAAATAAGGAATAAGACAAGCATGCCCCCGATCATTAGGGCAATGAGACATTAAAAAAAAAGAAATAGGCTGGCTGGTTAGCTCAGCTGGTTACAGCACAGCCTTATAACACCAAGGTCACGGGTTTGGATCCCCACACTGGTCAGCTGCTAAAAAAAGAAAGAAAGAAAGAAAGAAAAGATATAAGGAGAAGAAAGGAGGAAATAAAACTATCATTTTTAGCAAACAAATAATAGGACTATAAATTTCTGTTTATCAAAAGGCAAACTAAAATAAGGTAAAAGACAAACTACAGACTAAATGACCATATGTAAAACCCATATAATGATCAAAGGGTTTTAATCCAAGATAGAGTATTTCTAAAAATCATCAAGAAAAAAGAAATGGCAAAGAAGATGAACAGGTAATTCACAGAGGAAGAAACCCAAATGTCCAATAAATCTATGAAAAGACAGTCAACCTCATTAATGATCACAAAAATATTTGTTAAAGCAGTACAATACCATTTTGTTATGCATCAGATTGGCAAACATTCATATGTTTCTTAAGCAGGTGTTGGCAAGAATGCTGGAAATGAAAATGCTCACGTAAACTGGAGGGAGGGTAAGTTAGAACAATCACTCTGGGGTGTAATTTGTCAATATTCATTCACTTAAAAAATTTAAACATTTAAACATTATTTTAAATGTTTATTGAATATTTACTGTTCTAGGTGCAAGGGATACAGCAGCAAACCAAACAGATAAAGTTGATATGAGAAAATAAGCAGTAAAATAGGAAATGCCCATTTCCACAGTAGGTGTCTACCCCAAAGAAACTCTTGCACATGTGCAGGAGAGACAGATATAAAGGTGTTCACTGCAGCACTGTTTGTGATCGCACACGTGAGGACCAACCTGGCTTTTCCTTAGTAAGAGTAAACTACATCGGAGGGAAGAGATGAATAAACTGTGGCTTATTCAATAAAATATTATACAGCAGGTAAAATAAATAATAGGGATCCAGCGTAGATCCATATACATCATATAGGATAAATATTATAGCATAATGCTTTCTCGCCCCCCCTTTTTTTTTTTTGGTGGCTGGCGGGTATGGGGATCCGAAACCTTGACCTTGGTGTTACAACACCAGGCTCTAACCAACTGAGCTAACCAGCCAATCCAAAACATAACATTAAGCAAAAAAGGCTGGCTGCAAAAGGATATGTGTACAGTATTATATCATTTATATAAAAATTGATATATTAAATAATCATACATATTGTTTATAGATACATACGTATGTAGTAAAATAAAACAATGTAGTGATTCACTATGGGGAAGCCGAGAAGGAATGCCATATCTGTAAACAATTTATTTTAGAAAAACGAGAGAGAAAGAGACCTGAAATAGGGCAAAATTGTTCACATCCGCAGAATCTTGGTGGGAAGTGTATAAATATCCATTATGTTGTTTTCTGAGGGTTTCAAAGGTTTTTATCAAATATATATATATATTTTTAAGTTTGTAAAAGCAAGAACAAGATAAAGCTCAATACCTCAGCACCGAGGAAATCACGGGTGCTCATCCGTGTCCCCTTTCTGCACCCAGCTCAGCCTGCGGATGGCAGGTCAGGCACCTCACAGATGCAGTGACAGCCCTGAAGAGCATTTCCTGAGTCAAGGCTTCGGCTTGTATGCCATGTTCTACTTTTGCTCAGCCAGGAGAGGATGAAGGGAGCAGGAGGCAGGGGGTGCAGGGAGTTCGCTGAAATGAGGCTGGGGGAGGGTGGGTGGGGATGAGAGGTGAGTGAATCTCTTCTGCTACCTGCAAAGGTGACCTGTCGAGAAAGGACACGTGCCTTCCCTCCCCCACTGTTCCAAGCAGCCTGGCTCATCTTCCTCCATTACTGGAACCTTTCAACCCAGCTCAATCTCAGGTATTACAACAATGTCCCGGATCAAACATTTACCCAGTCTCTCAAAGCACAGCTTACGCTGCTATATGTTTTGAATATGTGTTTGATTGAAGACATAAAGTTGTGTACTTATGGGAAACCTGCAGGCTCTTCCCTGGCCCGTCCTCTCTAGTCCTCCATCTCTCCCTCCCTCGGAATTTAAACAGAATGTGATCTTAGGCCTCCCCTCTGTTTCACTTGCCCATATGCAATCAGCCACCACAGAAGAGGTAAAATGCTCCTCATGATGGTCCCCAGGTCAGCACCCTAGTTCAGGTCTCCTCGGCTCTCCCCTGGACCACTGTCACATTCTCCTAACTGGCCTCCCATTTAGCCCAGCATTCTCCCCTTTTCTGCCTGGCATCCTTCAGCACCTTCCTCAAATGTCACCTTCTCTGAGCAGAGCGAGTCACTTTCTCCCTGAGCCCTGACAGTGCCCTGGACTATCAGCACTTATCCCCTTGTACTGACATCACTTCTGCCTCCAGGTGCAGGTCCTGAGCTGCCTGAGGAGAGGGACCACGCCACGCCATGCCGAACGCCTGTCTCTCGCTCACCGCGTGGAATAGAGTGGGCTCCATAAAGCATTTACCGATCTCTTCTTTTCCTGTTTCATATAAACTGGAAATATAATTTTACTTAGATTACTAACTTCTGAACACATGATTCAACTCTAATAAACAAAGAGGTCTTTATTCACCACCGAACCCAGAAATGTTGGCTAAGGTAACAGGAAGCTGGAGGCTCCTCCGAACTCCAATGACTGCAGGAGCAGGCTAGACTTGGGAGCCAGGTAGTTTCATGATGCTGAAAATGAACACACTTAAGATTTTGCCATTCACGTCCATTTTTCTCCATTAAAACGTTTTAATGGCGCAGTGTCCGTCATCATCTTAGGCAGAGAATTTGTAGGCGCTTCCACGTAAGGGGGACCTCAGGACTGCTCTGCGTAACCAGTGGCTTATTCTTTACTTTCTGAAACTGCAGTTAATATTAAGAAACTTTCAAGTCAAGCCACGTTCATCGCACAAGTGAGCCCTGAATACTAGAAAATGCCTTTTGCATTGCCTTCAAAAGAAGTGGTGGCAGGGGCTGCTTTCTTCCTTCACCCTTTTCTCTCCTGTGCTCTCTGTGCTCCGTGGGGACCTCACCTTCAGCAGTGACCTCAGCTACCACGGACGTGCTGATAGCTATGAAATCCGTGATGATGCTGACAGTGATGATGATAACGGCCGGCATTTACTGAGCACCGACGTGGTTCTTACAGTCGACCAGCCCTAAACTGGACTTCTCTCTTCCCTGGACTCTAGTCTTCCTGCTGCATTCCTCATCTAAATTAATTGTTTCATTCTCAACCCTGTCGTGCCTGAGCCCCCAGCTTCACTCAACAGCTCCCAGCGATCCCCAGCCTGCTGAGTTGAGCCAGGAACCATCTCTCTGGTCAATTCCTGTCCCCCGGCTCCACTGCCCAGTGCCTTTGGTCAGAGTGGTCCTTTCTCATCTGCCAACTGGCCCTGCAGCCTTCTCATTCTCACTGTTCCTGTCCATCCTTGGAACTGTCCCCTGAGGATATTAGTGTGAAACAGCTCAGCAACTCCTCTGTCTTCCCCATCTCTACCCAGTTGCTCAGGTACCCTTGATTCCTCTTTCCCTCCCTCACCAGTCATATCCTGCAGGAATCCTGTCAGCCCTGTGTCCAAACACATTCTGAGCCTGTCCACCTCCTTTTCTTTCTCCACTTCTACAGAGCTCAATCAAGCCACCGTCACACACCCCCAGGCTCCTGCAATAACGAGGAAGTCTCCCTTTTGCTCCTGCCCTTCTGCCAAACAGTCTTCACAGAGCAGCTGAAAATCAAATCATGTCACCAGGGCTTCTGTCAAACCTAGAACAAAATCTATACTCCTACCCTAGCTTCTGTGATTCGGCCCCAACATCCTCTCTTACCTTTCTCGCCCTTGCTCACCAGCCAGCCACACCCGCCTTTCCTGTTTGTGGACTTCAGACACACCGGACTCATCCTGCCTTAGGGTCTCTGTGCCAGCTGTTCCTGGTGCTTGGGACATTTTTCCCTAGCTCCTTGTATAATGGCCTCCTCTTTGACATTCAGGTCTCAGCTTCAATGTCACCTCCACAGAGAGGTCTTCTCTGACCACACTTCCTAAAATAGTTCCCTGGGCGCTGTCACATCATCCTAGCACTTTGCTCTAAGTGACACTTGATCATTGATTTATTCGCTCACTTGTGTACTGTCTGCCTCCCTCTGCTGGAATGTAAGCTGTTTGAGAGCTGGGGCCTTGCCCGTCTTTCTTCTACTGTAACCCCACCTTCTAGAAGAGTGCCTGGCACATAGTAGTTGCTCAATACATGTTTGCTGAATGTTGAATGAATAAACAGGGATGTCACTCTCTAGTTAAAAACATCCTATGCTTCCCGCTGCTGTGGAATATAGTTTGACCTCTGAACCTGGCACTCAGACCCTTCCCAGTCTGATTCTAACCTGCAAAAATTAATCCCCTACTGCTCCCTCCCTCCCCACGTTTCACGATCTCTTTCTTGCCTGAATATAATAGGTGCTTTCACTTTCATGCCTTTGCAAATGTGGTTCTCACTGTCTGATCCCTTCCCCTTCTCTACCTGATGAGCTTCTTTTATTCTGCAAGACCCAGCTTTTACATCCTCTCATTCAATAAGGGGCATCCTAGTGCCCCCAAGCAAGTGCACGGTTCAGCGTTCCCATATCCTTTCATGCCTGTATTACAGAACTTGGGATGATGTACAGCAGCTCCCTGGCACTGGCAACCCTGAAGGTTATGTGACATTTAGCATAATGAATGGAGATGATAATCCCAATCACATGATTGTCACCAAGATGAAATGAGATGACAAATGTAAAACACCTTGCATGGCCTTGAATCGCCCTTTTTAGGTTTGAATTAACAAGCCACTTAACTAGTGAATAAGCCCAGCTGACCACTGCATATCTGCATAACTATAAATAGCCAATTTAAGGATTCCCAAAGGTCCCTGGACACTTTCCTCATGACTGTCAAGAGCCAACTGTAATATAACTATTTATGCATCTTGTTCTGCCTTCACAAAAACAGGGATTGAGCAGTCAAGCTCTTCTGAGGTGTACAGACCATCACAAACACTAAGTTAAAGGTTTTTGAGTTAACAAGTGAAATAAGACCTGTGTGGATTGATCTCATGGTCTCAGAAAGACTCACTCTCAGAAAGACTCACCACTTCCCCTAAACATGTATCTCTCCTACTTGTCGATGCCCAAATTATTTTACCAGAAGACAAAAACCTCTTATTTTACAGTAGAAGATAATCCATACCTCAGCAAAATGACAAATTGCTGCCTTTCACAGATCTTCACGGTTGCTCAAGAGTGGTCAAAACAGCAAATGTCAAACCTGCAGTTGGCTGGAAGCCAGAGTTCGTATCTGCTGAAGCATCTGTCTCCCCCCTATTCAGAGAAGCCTCAAAGAAATGATGGCATCTCACTGCCTGTCACTGTCCATTGTCATACTTGTTGGCACCAGAGCACATTTCTTCTACTGGATCTTTTCTTTCTTTGTATACCTTACAGGGGTGCTTCAAAAAGTTCATGGAAAGATTGGTATTATCTTTTAATTCCATTTTTCTGTGAACTTTTTAAAGTACCCTCATACTTTTAATCTCCCTCTTTTGGATACAAGCCCATGAGAGCAGACCTCACAGGTTGGCTTCACGGCTCTGTCCTCCGCCCTAGAAAAGCACCCCACACATGGGAGATGCTCAGAAAATGTGTTGAATAATTCTATAAGCCTGCTCATCTCTCTCCTTATGTCTGATCAAAGAATAAAAATCAATCCTCACATTATAAAAAACTCATAGTGAGAGAGCAAAAAAATCGAATGAATGTAAGTTTACAAATCCTTAATCGAAACTAATTCCACACAATTACCATTTTCCTGGAAAGAAGAACAGACTATCACCAAATTAACAAAATGATACATAGAGCCTAGGAAGGTTGGTTATACCATGAAAAAAAAATCACTGAAGAACTGAACCCTGTCCTTGGGATAATTTTAGAACTTGAGACTTTACTAGTATAGTACGGAAATGACTTTTTTTTAAAAAGTGGAATGACAGATGTACAGCAGAAGTATTAGTGGTATTTAATATACATCTATCATATACTTAAGGTATATTTTAAAATTATTCTTATTATTTTCCAGATGCTGTTTCACTAAAATACAAGTTCCTGTGTCATAAAACATGGTCAATTAGACATAGGCAAGTGGAGAACAGTAGGCTCATTATGGTGAAGAAACTGTAGAAAAGAACACGGACTTAGGCTCGGCCCAGGGCTGTGCTGAGTTTGAATCCCAGCCTGACACATATGTCTGTTTGACCCTAGGCAGTGACTCAGTTCTCTGAGACCAAATTTCCTCTTCTGGAAAAACAGTATTTGCAGAGATCCTGGAGAATTCACAAGAAAATAATATTTGCAAAGCACCCGAGCTGCCCCTGGCATAAATAGTAATGGCAACGTGTAACAACAACAATCATCTCAGAAAAATGGGGCATCAGCAAAGAACTGGATATGCTTCTTTTCAGAGTAAAAAAAATAAAAATAAAAATACCATCAGGGTTTCTTCACTGTATAAACTAGTAATTTTAACAGCACGATCTGGAGGCCTGTGGTTTAACAAGCAAATAATTAGAAACTGGTGCTCCTTAAGCTCTGAGTGACACCTGCTTTTAAAACTGCACACACAGGGAGGAGTCAGGTGCGACGGAGGGTCGCTGGCCCATGCTCTGTCTAGAAACAAACCCCAGATAATCTCTTTTAATAAAATCTCCTCTGAAAAGTATACGGGTTGATAATAAGAACAAAGGAGGTCTCCTGAGGTCCCATCAGTTTAATTCCACCCAGCAGCAGGCCATTCCTGCCAGAACAGGCTGGGAAAATAAGGAAAGCAATAATTTAAAGTAAATTATGCAAATGGGAAGGACAGGAACAGAAGATTGAGAGCAATTGCTCTGAAGGATCTGTTTAATGGGCCAGCCACAAATGACTCTTGCCCAAACACTGATGGTGCCAGTCCCTGCTACAGTGTCCATGGGCCCTTCAGTCTGCCCACAGGACAAATCTAAAGCTCCTTAGCCTGGCATTCAAGGAGCCTTATTATCCGAACCATTGCCCATCCTTCCAGCCTCTGCTTCCTACACCCACCCTCCTCCACCAATAGCAAACGACTCAATTTCCCAAACTCGCCCTAAGTTTAGTGTTTCATTCAGGACAATATTAGAGAGAAAAATTATTTTAAAAGTCAATGTCCAAGTCCTTTAAAGGAAGTGGTGGACAGTTTCACCACCATGAATAAGTCCTGCCGTAGGTATTAAATCTCCCTGTGAAATTTCTGGAAAGTACAAAAACATTCCACTTACCTGGAAAGTCACCCTTTCAGTGAACTCATCCCTCTAATTCACCGTCCTGCACGCACTCTCCGCCACCCATCCTTCCATCCATCTTTCAAATATATCGAAAGCCCTATATGCCAGGCCCTGTGCCAAATGCCCGAGACAGGGATGAATCAGACGTGGTTCTGACCTTTGAGGAGCTCACAATCAAGATGTTTAATCCATAAATCTAGCACAATTCGTGTTTGGTTCATAATAGGCACTAAATACTTGTTGAATTACAGCAAACATGCAAACTGGTAATGACCGTACAGTATGGAAAGTGCTGTGTCAGAAGTGGGTGCAGAGGTCCTGAGCACGCTAGGGAGGTGTGGCTGACCTCCTGGGATGGCAGAAAGGGCTTCTCCAGGAGAGGACTTGGAACTGGTCTTGGGAAGATGAGGCGTCACTAGGTGGGAAATGGGCAGAGAGCATTCCGTGCAGGGGGAAGAGAGTGTGCAAAGGCACAGAGGCGTGAGAGAATAAGACACATGTGGGGGTCTCAACGAGCTGACAGTGGCTTTCCAGTAGGGAAGGGAGAGTGGGGGGTAGAATCCCAGAATCTTTGCTCCTAGCCCCCAGCAGAGGCTCATCAGTTCCCATTTAACATACAAGAAGGTATAAGTACACTCCCAGCCCTCTGGTTTTGTGCAGTTCCTGGCCCACTAGAAACAGCAGGACAACACCAAGTGGGGCTTTTGTTGACAGCACAGATGATGCCTGGAGCCAGCCTTTAAGATTTAGGAAGGTAATAAAGTTCCCAGGCAAAGAACAGTTACCAGGCTACCATACAGTGCCAGGCCACGGGGCAGGGGGGCTATGCTGTAACCCCTGCTGAGTGCCAAGCAGTTGACTGTCTTCAGCAGTGACATGCACTAGCCACCCTAGTGTGGGTGTCTGTCCCTCAGGACCAGAAGCTCTCAAACTTGGCCTGCACATTTGAATTACCTGGGGGAGGTGTTTTTGTTTGTTTGTTTTTTAGAAACTATACTCAGTCTCCTGATTTACATGGTCTGAGGGGCCAGGCACAGATGAGCTCCTCATCGGTTCAATGTGCAGCCAGGCATGAGAACCACTGTTTCAGGTGTTTACCCAAGTCCCCACCCCACTCCCTCATTCATTATGTCGCCTGCTTGGCCCCTGCAGCACTTGGGCTTGGGACCCCTGACCAATGCCACCTTATCTAGTCTTCACCATCACCCTTACTGTAGTCGTTTTACCTCAGTCTATAAGAAGAAACTCAGGTTAAGTATCCTGTCCCAGGTGGCCCAACTGTCAAGTGGAAAAATGAGGACTAAAGCCAGGTCTGCCAGGTCTAATGGCCGTGACCATTCCACTATGCCGTGCTGCTTCCTTGTGGCCGGGAACTCAAGCTGACCATAAACAATCAGGAATCTCGCGAGCTGGTTGTAAAAACCATGGATAGCTTGAAATCAGTTGAGGTAGGAATATTTACTACATGGAAACAGGCAAACCCTACAAATCAGGGGATGTTTTGTTTCATTTATTGAAAGTCAGTTTACCAGCACACCTCTTAATTCTAAGGCACCAAGAAAAGAGAAAAAATGTCAAATATGTTCTTTTGATTTCAGGAAAGAGGTATATAGTGCATTTTAGAAAGATTTCTACTCCAAATAGGTAAAATTGAAAGAGTTTTTGAATTTAGAGAGATAAACTTCAAGTATGTGAAAAATATACATCTGTAGTTCTTATGAAGATGCCACATGGGTACAGATGCATTTTGCATGCTGCTGTTGGCTGGGTGCATTTGACTTAAAGTCACTTAGTGACAGTGAAAAGGGAAAGTACAAGTGTGGACCAAGCTCTCAGGAGGTGCTCCCCTGTCTTGGCCACCAGGAGCATAATAGAAAATGTTCTCGGAAATGAGCCACCAGGCAGCCGTCTCCACCTTAACTGTCTCGATGTGTTCAGCTCCAATACTGGAATGCTGGATAGGAGCCTCCTATTACAGAACAACAGGAGAGACTGATAGAAGTTACTCACCCCCTACGATCTCCCAGTGCCACCGCGGAGCTCAGCTTTAAATGGTTCCCATTGAACAAAGAACTGTGACATTTCTCCTCCCAGCAAGGTTCCTCTATCAGCATGGTTCAATAGCTATAAAGCCCAGTTATGCTGGTACAGTGCTTTTAGAAGATTGAAGGACATTGTAAATTGAAAAGGAATAAAGGAAACTATCGTTTACTGAGTGCCTCGTTTGCAACCAGGCACTGAGCTAGATGCTCTCAGACAGGCACTAGAACCGACATTTACTGAACAATTACATGTCAATCTCTACCCAGGCACTTAGCTACATTATCTTGTCATAACATTATGAAGTAGCTGCAATTAAACCCATTTTACAGAGGAGAAAATTGAGGCCTAGATAGCTGAAGTCATTTCCCAAGTTGACACAACTGGAACGTGGCAGTGCCAGGACCAGAACCAAAGCAATGATCCTGGGGTCACTCTCTGCCCTGAGAAATGAAAATACTTTTGGTAGGAAGGGATTTGTCACTGACTTACATGCTGATCTTCAGTTATTCAATATTTGTCAAAAAACTGTGTGCCTCAATATTACAGTGATTGAGAAAATGGTTTTTACCATTTGTTTCTGTAGTTAGCAAATTATGTTTCTGTAGTTAGCAAATTATAGCAATTATATATAGTAGCTACTGTTCATTGAATGATATCTACCATGTCTGAGAACTCTAAAAGTCACTCATTGATTGTGATTATATGCTATTCTCTGAGCCCTTCCATATGCCAGGCACTGGAGTAAACAAGCATTTAGCACTGATCCTCACAATAACTAGGTGAGGTAGGTATTGTTCTAGAAACAGAGGCTTGAAGAGCAACTTGTCCAAGGCCACCGAGCTCGGAAGCGGCAGAACCAGGCTGGAATCCAGGATCTAAGGCTCCAAAATCCATGCACCTAACTCTGACTGCACCATGTGGGCTGCGGCGGTGCTCTGGAGCAAGTGACACCATTCCTGAATGCGTGCCATTGCAGGGCTGCTCACAAAAGAGTGAAGCACTGTTTTCTGAGTTCCCACTGCCCGCGTGAACTTAGTGTAGACACAACACAATGCACGAGCAAGAACACAACCTAATGCAAGCTGAGCAAGTGGATCCAAATGGGAATGTGTCTCCCATGGTCATAGAGCTAAGCCCTTCTCACCAAGAGCATGGCTGCCCAAGAAATGTGGAATCGTGGAGGTGAGAATGACCTACAGGCTAGCTGGGCCAGCCTCCTGTGCAATACTGGCATCACCATTATAGTCCTGAGCCAGACACTGTCTTTTGGGGCCATCTCACAAGACTGAGTTTAAAATTAAATGAGATATAAGTAAACTGCTTAACCCAATAACTATCATATTAGTTAGTGGCAATTAATGTATATAATCCCTCCCTCCTTCATTTACTCAATACACTTTAAGTTAGAGCCTACTGTATACAAGGCTTGGGACAGACCCAAGTTCAAGCTTCAGGGACAGTTTTGGGGGGATATCGTTGATTAATTTATTAATTAATTTAACAGGTATTTACAATTATGTGATGGCACTATGCTAAAAACTCTAGGAAATCCAAAACAAATTAGTTGGATGACGAAGACATATTTCCTAGTAACATCAATGATATGACAATGACCATCATCATTAACATTTTGTATGATGTTTCATAGTTTATAAAGCACTTTCACACTTGTAATTGGATCCTTGCAAGAAATGTAGATTCAGATGAGTTAAGTGACTTGCAAGTATGCAAGTTGGATTCAAATCTGGTCTCTGACACCAAAGCCTGGGCTCTCTCTCCTGGCTTTGCAGGGCTCTGTTTGGGCCCATCAGTGACAGGGAATAAGACTGCTGGGTTCCAAGCCAGTCCTGTTTCACTTTTAGGAAACCTTGGTTATTGGAAATCGTTTATTAATATTTATCCAAAATCTGCCTCCTGGTAAATTCTGTTCTTAGTCCTAGCCCTTCCCTTCAGAGCCACATTGAATCAATGTGCCCCTTAACTGAGAGAACCTTTTCACATAGGGGATCAGCCACCAGTCTTCCTCATCTGCCTTCTATGTCCCAGGCAATGTGTCCCGTGTCTCTAGTTCTTCCCATTCTGAGCAGAGTTCCCAAGCCTTCCCCAGCCTTATCTGTCTGTGTCCATCTAGTCAGCCTCTACTCACTCCACACTTGCTGGAGGAAATCTCCTGGGAGTCTTCCAATGACTCTCCACCCAAAACTCAGTCACGTCTGTCCTACATGCTTTGCACCCTGTACCACCACACTCACCAAATGGGTTTGGAATTGCCCGTCTCAGTGTCACTCCTTGCAGACGGTGAGATCCCCAAGGCCACGAGCTGGTCAATAATAACAGTCACACCACAGCTCCTCTTGCTGAGTGCTCACCATGGACCAGGCACAGCTACAGTTATTACCTCTACCATCTGAGACAGGTACTACTATTTAATAACCACCCCCCTCTGGGCCTGGCAATTTGTTTTCAGAATTGAATGAAACTCCAAATTATTCATCTCCACAAAACCTGGAATTGAAACTGTGGTTTCTCTGAGCAGAGCAGAGGCAGGTCTGAGTCAAGGACCGAGCGTGCAGCACAGGTCTTTCAGAGAGCCTCGCTCCTCACAGCAGCACTCAAGCACTCCCTGGCCAAGGGAGGAAAACAATATTATTAAAAAACACGTGGGCTGGGCAGAATATCAGCAATAAAAATTGCCAGGAAAAGGGGGACTCTGCTGGTAATACCAACTGTCAATGGCATGAAAGCTGCGAGGTTCTTACTGAGCCTCCTTCCTTGCTTTGAGAAGTTTGTCACCCAAGATCCCAACAGAGACAACGTGAGCTCTGCAATGAGTGAAACCTGGTACAAATCCCTATTCCACCCAAGTCCTTGGGCAGATGTAGAAAGAGTAAATTGAAGATCATAATACCTCATAGGCTTATGGAAAAAAATTAAACCCTAAAGTACCTAGCCATGGCAACCCTCAATAAACGTAATGTCAATGATAACAGAGGGACCAGGAGGCGGTAGAGTGAAACTACAACTGTCCCCTCCCCTCCATTTTTTTCTTGAGTGCCCTTCGAGGGCTGCCTCTGGCAAATGGAGCTGCGCCTTGAAGCCTGACGGTGGAATATCAGCTTGTGAACACTCTGGCCTGTGTCACATTCCCACTAATGATTTCTCAGCATAAATTAAATGGAGCGAATACTTTCTAATGACTGCTGCAGAATTACGTGACAGCTTCTAAGAGAATGTACAAAAATAGCTGGAATCAGAAGGATGGTCATTCTGACACCTGGAAGTGTCTCATTAATTTACTTCCTTCTTTCCTTCTGGCTTGTGGATCTTCTTTGTAAGAGCTGGTAGAAGAGATACATAACAAGCCTCCGAGTACCTCCAGCCTATTTAAATAAGCCTAAATAGGCAGCATTAACAGTATTTCATAGCAAGTAGAATTCAATGTCACACTAAAAGCCCCACCATAAATATTTCTTTATATGTATATAAATCCATATAATTTACAAAGGGCGTTCATACGTACTATCTCGTTTGGCCTTCTATTACTTATTAAGCACTTTTTCAGTACCTCGCATTTTAATGTATTTTTTCACTTAATTTTCACAATGACCGATTATCATCTCTGTTTTACAGGTGAGGTTTACCATGGTGGAGGAATTCCTCTGGGATCACACAGCCTGAAAGTGCAGGACTGGGATTTGAACCTGCTCTGTCAGACTCCGAAGCTTATTTTTAGCTCCTGTTTCTGCGCTGGGGAGGAGGCACTCACTCTCTGCCTGTGCTGGATGGTTCTTTCCTTGTGAAAGGAACACCATTAGCATAACATTTCTGGCCTCTCTTGGCCCCATATTCCCTGTACCCCTGAGGAAATAGAGTTTAGAGAGAGACCCTGGGCTAAGGCGGCTCAGACCCCTTTCTCCTTCCTCTCAGAGCACATTCCTGCCGGTCACCAGGGGCTGGCTCTGGTCACCCACAGTCCTGACCTGGGGCTCAGGGGGACTCTGCCTGTCTCAGTCTCACTCTGGATTCAGGAAGCTGAGCATCTCACCGAGCACCAGGGAGCTCATTTGCCCATAGACATGACACAGCCTCCAACATCATCTTTTTCATAATGAGGGTGATATTTTGACCCTTATTCTCTTTGTTCCTTTGTCTTATTCTCCAGTAATTCCAAACCTAGGTGACAGAGAGGGCTATTTATTGGGCCTCCTTCAGAGATTCTAACAATTATGAATCCCCATTTGACAGATAAAGCTCAGAAAGAGGCAGAGCTCTTTCCTAAAGAAAAGACAAATGTTGGCAGATATATGATAATAGCCCAATACATTATCGTGCTATATGAATGCAATTCCTTTAATTCAGATTACTACACATAGTTTAAGGAGGAGAAAAATGGGGAAAATGGGAGAATGGGTGATACCACCAAAAACTACTCAAATGTAAAACAAACTAAAAGAGAAAATTCATCTTTAAATGAATACATCATACATCAAGAAGATGCCATGCCCTTGCTGAGATCTTAATCTGAGGCACTATAGAAAGCAATGTGAATGCCAGTAAGAGCCCAGAATAGAAAATTCCTAAGCATTTCCCAACTACCAAGAAGGAGCTGAGAACCAGTTTATGGAGACCTCCACCCCTGCCCCCAAAACACAACAAACAAACAAGTCCCCCCCAAACCTCAACAAACCTTCAGTGGGGTATATCAAAGCTCACAAACTAAGCACACTTTCTAGAGCCATGTATAATTTGGAAACCCTCCAGAGGTTTACCTGTTGCTGGAGTTCTACCAAAATGGCTATGTACACAACAGGCCTGAGACTTATTACTATTATTATCAGTACTTGAGTAAACAGAATGTTGGAGCCGAAATGGTCCTCAGCATCAAATGGTCCTCACCCCCACTGAAGAGAAGAAGAAAGCACAGATGATGGAGCTTGGCAGGGGAGCCACGTTGAATTATTTTGCAACCCCAGGGTTCAGAGTAGCGCCTGCCCACAGTGTGGGGGACGAAGCAAGTCAGCAGCAGGGCCAGGGCTGGGACCAGATCTCCCAGCACCAGCATCCCTTTTCTTTCACACAGCACATTGTCCACACTGATACCTGTCTGTTCTCTTGACTGACATCACGTATTCCCACTATTACACTATCTCAGGCCAATTCAACAGGTCTCCAAGACCAGAGAAAAGATTTCTCACAAACAACTGTTAGAATAAATGCTAAGATTCAAACCATGGGAGACACTGGGCCACATCTACAATAGCTAAGCATAGAGTCAAGCACTTTTCTAGCTCCTAATTGCAAGCACTGGTTCACCAATTTCAAAGACACTTGCAATGAACTTGGGCAGAGGATACACGGAAAGTCTTGTAATGTAACCCTCACAAAGCACACTCATAAGAGCACCAAAAAATGGCCTGCTGTATCCAGAACTATTTTTAGAAATACCTTCCTATTTCTCTTCTTTAAACCAACTAACACTCATAACCAGGACTGAAGTGTTTCTTCTGAATGCAATGGAGAAGTGAATCATTCTGGTTGGAAGCAAGAAGCTGGATGGGGAGAGACTGTCAAAAACATGTTTAATGCAAGCACGTAGGCTACAGATGATAAGTACAGCTTCCAATTAAGGCACCCTCAAATACGTGGCACCTAATACCTGATGGTTTAAAAGCCACTGGCAAAATTTGCAGAGTCTAAGAGTTTTTAAAGGATGAAATCTTCCTTTTCAGTTTTTATGTCTCTCTTTTTAGAGGCAATAAATCACAAGCACTTACAGAATTGTAGCATTTTTGCACCATGGCAAACTCTAGAGACGAACAAACCACAGCCCAGGGAGTGTGGGAACTTGCCCAAGGTCAAGGTCAGAGCCCAGGACCTTGACTCCCAGTCGAGTCATCTCCCATGGTGAGAGCTGCCTTTCCGTGGGAAGTTTGCTCTTATTTAAGGTCCCCATACCCATGGCACAACAGAGAGGAGAAGTTCATGAAAATCTATAGAACCCACTTTCAATTTGAGGCACATATTGAACGAATATTTTGCATCAGGGATTATCTTAATTAGACTATACGAGCACCGTTGATTGACTTCAATCTTGTTGAACTTCATTAAGGTGTCCATTTACTTATATAAATAAATTCTTATCTTGAAAAATAAAACACATATAACTTGCAAGGTGGAAAACTGCATATTTAAATACATATCTGCAAGAATTGTAATGATGTTAATGGTAGTAGTAATACTTATTACCATTTATTCAACTTCTATGTTCTCAGCACTGTGATAGAGACTTTATATAATAACAGCAATAAGGATAATTATAAAATAACTACCACTTATTAAATGCTTATCATGTACACGCATTATGCTGTGTTGTTAAGCAGTGCAGTTCTTTTAATGATCACAATAATCCTGTTAAGTGGTTATTACTACTATTCACATTTTACCAATAAAGAAACCGAGACTATGAGAAGTTAAGTGACTGCCCCAGATTGCACAGAGAGGAAGAACAGTCAAGAGTCAAACCCAGGCCCGCAGGACTCTAGAGCCCTCTGAGGCCATTTCCACTGTACAAGGCTACATCCCCATTTATAAAAATATTGTTTCAAGTTCCATTTCCAACAAGGACATTTATAGATCCAAGGACAAACTAAATGGTGAGAAGATGACCTGTTGCCTATAAATGTCTTGCACTTCTCCATGGTTTGGAACAAAGTAACTGCTACCAAATTCCCTGAAGAAAAATAGAGCACACAGCATCGGGTAATCAGATAATCCTGAAATACATGAAGTGGTTCAGAACTACAGTGAAATTTGGGAGTAAAATAAAATTTATCTATTGTTCCATTTTGAAATATTCATGAAGCAAGCAAGAATTCCCATATTCAATAATTAAATGACTAAAATCTGCAACCTGGTGTATTTACTGATCATGAACAATGCATTCCTAAAAGGGCCTAAGTTCAAATTAGCGGCCCCACAAGCTGCCATGTTACAGTGCAAAACCAAACAAATGAGACAGAAATGTTGCTGTTGCCTAGAGAAAAAATTTTCCCCACCACTTGTTCTGCTGTAGAGAAAGGCTGAGTCAAAATTAAGAATGCATCTAGGACTTTGCCCACAAATCAGCTAGAAGAGAATGAAAGGGGGTGAAATCTGCAACATTTCCCCTCATTAGAGGAATTGTTTCAAAAGGGTTTGATTGTGCCTTGAAGGTTAGATTTTACAATCATTTAATATTTCACTTGTCTTAAAAAACCTGCATAGAAAGGCAGGGAAAGGAAACAGATTAATACTGTGTATTTATGAAGTGGTCCTGTTTTGCTTTTGCAGTTCTGTGGTCACAAGCCACATATGTGACACCTATGAGCAGAGTTATATTAACTGGGGCATCTTGTTCTCTGTGTTATTGGCAAACTCCTTCTCCAGGCACATTGTGCATAATGCCATCTCATGCATAAGGATGTGTCCTACTGACCATCCAACTGGGAGCACCATGCCAACCCCTACGAGGGGATGAAGGGCTGCTTCCAAGAGTCTTCAGGTGGTATGGGGCAGACACAAGGACAAGGGCTAGCAGGCAAGTGGTTCTCAATGTGTTGTACCTGCACCAGCTACATCGGTTATCTCCTGGAAACGTGTTAGAAATGCAAATGAATTGCAAACTCTGGGGGTGGAACTCAGCAATCTGGACTTTAACAAAGCCTCCAGGTGATTCTGATGCCCACTAGAGTTTGTGAACCACCCCTCCACATCCTGGTGGCCTCTCCTCTTCTGTCCCTACTAAGCTGTAGGTTCTAAGGTTCTGCCTCCACTGGATCTGCCTCATCCATTCCTACAGCCTGTGCTGACCTCAGCAGGGGGGAGTTGGCAGACTCCAAAGCACCACTGGAAGAGGGATCTGGGAGTGGTCTTGCTGACTCAGACCCAGAAGCTGATGCCCAGCTGTGCTATCCCTGCTGCCAGGCTGGCCCAGTTGACTATTCTAATAGAGCCATAGTTTCTCAATTTGTACTTTCTCAGGCCCTGCAAATCTTAGGGGTGGGCCTGCATGCAAATTAATGGAAACTAAATCAGATGACACAAGTCATACACCTGGTGGGAACTCAACAGATGTTGGAGTGAGTGGACCCAGAGATCTGCTTTGAAACTTTATTTGATCCTTACAACCCACCTGCAATGTAGGTAGCAAGATTCCCATTGTATAGCTGAGGAAAACAGAACTCAGAGAGGTTGAGTGACTTGCCCAAGATCTTACAACCAACAACCAAACCCATGTCTGCTTGATTCCAGAGCTGGTGCACCTCCCCTACACTTGGCTGTTTAGTCTTGGCTTGATTACTTCTATCTACATGGAATTCACCACTCCTTTGAGTCAACCGTTATCATTTCAGGCAAAGCAAGGTTTTTTGGTTTTTGGTTTTTTTCTTTCATCGCGCTTAAATTTCTTTGCGAGTTTCAGTCATAGTTTCTTGTTCTGCCCATTGGCACCCACAGTGAGTTTATCTTCTCTCTCACATAACAATCTTTCAAGCTAAAAATGGTAATGCTATCCCCGAGGTCTTTTTTTCCCTCAAGCTAAACATGCCCAGCACCTTCACCCTTTCCTTCTTGCAGAGGATTTCCAGTCCCCCTTTCCTAATCAGGCCTCTTAGGACATATTCCAGTCACTATCCCTACAGCGCCTCACGGAGGTTATGGTATACAGAAGTACAACTGATCTGAGGCCTCAGCTCATAGATTTGGCACACGGGTAACTGTTCCCATCACCAGCAATCTATTCTCCAGTAGACAGAGTCCTAAAAAATAAAACCTACAGCTTGTGGGATACCATGTTGTCTGAGTCTTGGTTTCCTTGCCTGTAAAACTGGGATAATGACATATCCTGCCTATTTTGCATGGCTGGGTGAGGATTATTTGAGATAATTGGCTTTGAAATGATTCTATACACTGCAAAGCACTTAACAGGTGTGGGGGTGAAGATGGAAATCAGGACAACGTGCATGGGAGGAGCCTGACTGGGGGAGCCCAATGGAGCAGGTGCTCCAGAGACGCCCTCTCTGCCTGCTCCACTAGTTTAGTTCCTGTCACTCCTACCGCCAGGCATAGACACAACTTATAATAGAACCCATTGCTTCTTCAGGACAGCAAGCCACTGCACATGTACAAAAGCCTGACAGTAAATTACGACAACATGGATGATATGCAAAAGGCACTTCAAGGACAGGATGTTTCTGTGGCCAGCAACTGAGACAGCAAGCAGGGCTGAGCTCTATGAACATGCTGCCTTGGCATAAATGCTGGGAACAAAGTTAAACGATGTGCCAGAAAGAGCGTCAGAGTCAGGATCTGCACCCAGACCTTCTGCCCCAGGCTCACCCCACTTCACCACAGTTGCCAGTGAAGTGATTTGATGTAGACAGTGTCTAGTCTACCCGTGTGGACTCACCACTCTACTCTAGGGCACTTATCCTTTTAACGGGCCTCATCCCCTCATGAGCCCCTGGTCCATATACCAAACCATCTATTAGACAGTACATGACCCTTCATCACATCTCCGCAAAGCCGCTCCCTTCTCGGGATGCCCCACCTCCATGATTGGCACCAACAGCCACCCAGGTGCTAAACCTGGGCTACTTTCTTGGTTCCTCCTCCATGCTCACCTCTTACATCCAATTGATCACCAAATCATATCCATTCATCCTCCTAAACACCTCTGGAATACAAACATTTCTCTCCACCCCTACCGCTGCCACCTAATCCACATGACCATCATCTCTCAAAACTCTTAACTGCCCCCACACCCACCCTGCCTCACTCCAATCTGGCTTTCATGCTGTTGCCAAAGTGATCGTTTTACACACAAACTTCATCATGTCGCCTTGATGTTTCAAACCTGTCCATTGCTTTTAGGATAAAAAGCAGAACCCCTGGCCTGACCCATTAATTAGGCCCTGCAGCATGTGGCCCCATCTTCTGACACCTCCTCTGCTCACTCACTGTGGTCCTGCCACACTAGACTTCTCTTTATCCTGCAAAATTGTCAAATACCATACATACACGAGAGTGTATAAAATAGATGTGTATATTTAAAGAATAATTCTAATACTATGCAGCCACCACCCAGGTTAAGAAAAAGAACACAGCCAGTATCTCAGCCCACCACCTGTGACCCTCACAGGTCACATCTCCCTCTGCCCATCCCTGCCCAGGAGTAATCATTCTAAACTCCCTGATCATTATTTCTCTTTTTTTCTTCACATTTTTACCACTTAGGGTTGCATCTCTGTATGAGAAAGTTTAGTTTGCCTGTTCTGAATTTTCTTTCATTGGAACCATACTACAGATTTTCTTTTATGACCTGCTTCCTTTGCTCTACAGCAACATCAATGTGTGGAGCCATAGTTCATGCATTCTCACTGACACATAGTATTCCAGTGAGCGCATATCCATAAATAGTGCACTCTTCTGTTTGTGGATGTTAGGACGTTTCCACCTCGGGGCTTTTATGAGTGACATGGCTATGAACATTCTGAAGTTCTTTCAGTGCTTTGATGCCCGTGTTCTGTCTGCCTTGTGGACCACACCGGTGTCTGTTTGCTTAGGCTTCTCTCACGGCCTCCATCCTGCCCCACATCCCCTCATGCCGGGGCCCGGCTCACCTTGTGGTTGGTGCTCTCGCTGCATGCTGCACCTTATAGAGACTCACGAGCATCACTGACCTGACCTCTAGCACAGGGCCCACACATAACAAGCCCTCAACAGTCATTCATTCATACATGTATACATGCACTCATTCATGCATGTATGTTAGCAGCTTCTCAGGGCTGGCCTCCAGCGCTGCACAGGCATGGTATAGTCTAGAGCAAGAAAGTGATCCTTTCTAAGCTAATGAAGGCATCCACCCAGACAGGAAGTCACACCCAAGAGAGCCAACTCCCAGCTAGACACATGTGCCGCTGACTGTCACTTATGATACGCACACCCAGCAGAGCATGAGCTTGGGGGTGGATCCTACTGCTTTGAACTGCTCCAATCCCACCCTCTCCTACCACCCCTCATATTAGCCTCTGTGATGGGAGCTGCAAAGGAGCTCTTATGCTGTTTAAAATGAAGGAAGAAATGAAAATTGCATTTAAAAAAGGAAAAAAAGCAGCTGGAGAATATTGCCAACCATTTGGTGTGATAACCAAGGGCTTTCAAATGATTACTAAAACTGGCTTTAATTTTGATCCTTCATTTCTTTTAATCTAGCAGATAATGAGAGGGAAATCAAATCCATCCCCACAGCCAAAGATTAACCTGTCATCGCGTAGCTCTCTTCCCACTTACTTTACCACCTCTTCCTTCACATGTTATTTTCCTTAAAACACACACACGCACCCCAAAAACCTCCAGGTTACATACATTGTTCAATTTGTTTAAATACATTCAGAGTGGACATTTCCCATGACAAATACCCTCTTAAGAATAAGCAATATTTTCCCTCCCTCCAGATTAAAAACTCCTCATTGCTTGCAGATTTTGAAACATATAACTGAAAAATCCCTTTTATGGATGAAGAAACCAAAGTACAGAGAGGGCGGTAACCTGTACTGATTAGGACTGTGAATGGCAGAGCCAGGATCTACCCCCAAAGCGTCTGACTCCAGGCCTACCCAGTCTGCTCTGCTACCTGTGAATAAAAACACAAGTGGATCTCAGTTCCTGCCACCTCAAGGACTCTCACTATCCTAAGACAACATTCCAATTGCACACAGGCCTTAAGCACAAGAGTCTAGAAATAAACTAAACATTCACCGATAGGGAGGCAAACTCTGGGCCAGCCACTGATGACAAATATGTTCACAAAGAGTTGACAGTAAGAAGGAGGGAATTACTGTCATATAAAGTGGGGAAAAATAAAAGCGGCTTACAAAAATGACAAAATGGTGCAGCCTTAAGTATAAAAGACCATATGAGAGAATTACACTATTTTTATTAACTAAAAAATTACTAAAGGTTAACTTTGGGTGGTTGAATTTGAGGGAGATTTTATGCTGTGTACTTTACAATATTTTCCAATTTTTCTACAATAAGCACACATTACTTTCATAATGAGAAAGAAATTTAGTAAGAAATGAGCAGCAGAGAAGCAGCTTCTGTCTTCTCCACCCCAAAATGCCCTTTTGGAAGCATGATTGGTGGCCCTGGCCTGCCACAGTGCCTCCCCCACCCCACCTCGTACCCTCTCCCCAATCTGAGCCCAAGCAAATGTAAGCCCTGCCTCCTTTGAGAAGCCTGTGTTGACCACTCCAGGCCAGCTATTAGATTGAATCATATGAAATTACCATTCTTGTATTCCAAAAGAGGTCTAATATTGGCGATTTCATATGGTTCGACCTGACCCTTGGCTCACCCTGCCTTCCTCTGAAACTTCAGCCAGTTCCCCAGTCTGTGACACACAATTGCACATGAATAATTTCCTGTCTGGCACTGTCCTCTCTTGTCTCATGTATAGATCCTGCTTTAAGTAGCTGTTCTCTGCACATCGGCTTATATTTTATTCATTCTGGTTTTGCACATTACTAAAAATAAAGCAGCCTCCTAGCTGGCCACAGACCTTCCTCATTCATAAGCACCTACTCATGTTGTGTGATTGGCCCCGGAGATAAAGAGGTAAGTCCCTGCCCCAAAGTTTACAGTGAGAAAAAGAGCCTTGGATAGGCACCAACCCAACCCGGGAATGACGGCACCTTGTGGGAGCCCACCTCTTTAGTGTGCTTGGTCCTTTATGTCCATTCTCTCGCAGGGTAAGAGCTGGACAGACCTGGCTCTAAATCTCAGTCTGTTTCTTATAAGTGGGGTGGTCTTGGGCATGTCACTCAACCTCTCTTCAAGCCTCATCTGTAAAACAGAAGTCGCCAGAGCCCCTACACTCTTGTAGGGCTGCTGCAAGGACTAAATGGGAATACATACAAACATTTACCACCTAGCTGCACACAGTAAGCACGCGATAAACACTTCCTATGAAATAGGCAGAGCAGCCGCTAGCATTCCCCCACCCCCTGATTTCTGATGAGAAAACTGGGCTCAGGAGAGTACAGAGACTTATCTGAGGCAGAGTGGAACTAGTATCAAAACCTTGGTCTCTTGAGCCCAGACCACACTGTGTCCTTCCAAGAATCTAAATCTTGATTTTAAAAGCACACGAACAGTTAAGGCTCACTGGAGCAGCTCGTGAGGAAATTTCCAAACACATTTGCTGCCCCATCACTACCCACAATAACTCTGGAAGAGCCCACGCAGAATTCCACACTGCCGTTTCCCCAATCGTGGTGACTGGCTGGCCATATGCTTGTCTGGTTTCCCATCTGCTCCTCGCACAGGGCGATGGGGAGCACGTGCCTACCTGCCGGCGGAGGGACTCGGCTCCTGTCTAACGACCGTCTGAAAGGACACTTTTGCATCAACTCAGGAAATTCCACCTCCCCCGTTTGACTTGGAAATGGTTCCCTTTCAACAGACTACAAGAAAGGCTTTTTACTGGTTACTTCTGACTTAATGCTTAAACTTTTTCAAAGGGAAGAGAGTTATCTGGTTTTATTTCTTGCATATGAAATAATGCATTTATCATTAGTCGTCTGCTGTCTGTTCTTACTTGGAATGCATGTACGTTTGCCTAGTCTGCTGACTCCCATCTGAAACCTGAGACCTTTTGAGGTATGGAGAGCACAGTGTGTTTTGAAGCCACAACGCCCCAACCCTGGACAAGTTGTTTCAGTTTCTTGCAGTCTCCAGTGATTATAGGACAGTTTGGTTCTTAACTTTTTGAAAATAGGAAATTCTGGCCTTTTCTCCAGGAAATAGACACATATACACAAAATTGTGCATAGTTCCAGGGTTCACAGATATCCTTAAAGATGTCCTGCGTTCCAGATTGAAAACCAGGTCTGATTTCTGCAGCTTGACGTTGGCGGTCATCCACCTCTGGCCTTTGGGCTCCCTTCTAGCTCCCCCCTTCCTCTCTCCTAACCCACTGCATGCACCTGTCTCTACAGCCTCCCTGAACTCTTCAAGGTTCCCCCCACAGAGGATTGTGTTTCCTCCATCGTGGACATCCTTTCTCTCATTTTTTGTGTTCAAATCCTACCCATCCTTCAAACCTCAGCTCAAGTGCCTGCCACCTCTTCATCAGGCTTTAAAAATTCTTCCCATCAGGAAATAATCTCTCCTATACATTCCTCCCTTGGCAATTTGTCTTTATATTTACAGAACTTAGCGCTTTCCACCTTATAGGTATTTATGTGTGGCTCTGGCCCCCCTGCTGGCCTGTGAGCTAATTTGCTTCTGTAGTCTTCCTCCTGGCACACCGTACACGTGCTCAATAAGCACTCAAAATAAACAAATGTCTGTTTCTCTAATCCACATACGATGCAAATGAGATGTAAGTGAGAATGCAAATATTCATCTCTCTACGACCTGGACTTCTTCCTTGTGTGAAATCTTCAAAGGTGCTTGGGTGAGTGTGTGCTGATCTGTAGGGTCTGGCCAAAAATGAGCCATAAGGAATCAACTGAACTCCAGAATTTCAACCAAAGTTCAGCTGTGCACACATGGATGGGCCATTCAGCAGGGTACATGATTCTAGAAGAGTCTGTCTCCAGAAGAATTCTGTCTCATCAGAAAGATAATGCTCTGTGTTTATAGTGGTATGCTTAGTGAAGATAGTTAGGAATCCCTCTTCCCTATTGTTGGGGGGACTTCAATAAGATGTACTGCCAATTTAAGGGGCAGGAATCTGGATTTGGAGGAGTTTTGATTAATGCGTTTTGTCTATTCTTCTCCAGGATTGGACAAAGCCACATTCCTTGGTCAGGCAAGGCCCAGCTACAAAACAGAGCCACTGAGAGATTCCTTATTCTCCATTGCCTTAGAATGTTTCATCTTTAGCCTAGATTCTACCTAGAATCTCCCTACTTTGGAGATTCATCTATTGGTTCTAAACATGGCACAGGATCCAAGAGATACTCTTGGAGTCAAGAAGAAGCAAAGCCTTGAGCTCCCAATAAACCCATTAGGGGACAAACATCTCTGAATTACGACTACAGTTGCTCTGGCAGGCTGACTCCTCCCTTTTTAATAAACCTGATTTTTATGGTGATAGGAGGTAAATGAAATGGGAGAGGGCTGTGAAATGTTACTGTGGGAAAAGGGGCTTTGAATAAGAGGCGAGCAGTTTATAACCCAGCTCCCAGGCATAGTGTGGTATCATGGTATCAGTAAAACCCCCTCAGATTTCTCCAAGCCTGTCTCTGCCTTCATTTATATTACTCTGGGGTACTAAACAGTAAAGGGTTCTGATTTCTTTTTTTAATACAGGTGTTTTATTTTATTTTATTTTGGCAGCTTGCTGGTACAGGGATCGAACCCTGGACCTTGGTGTTATCAGCACTAGGCTCTAATCAACCAAGCGAACTGGCCAGCCAGGGTTCTGACTTCTGAGAAAGGAATTCAGTTACCAGAAATATCTACATTCAGGAAAAGAAGCACAATACTAGTAAAATGGTTCCCCAAGGGGTAAACTAACCTTCCAAAAATTAATCAATTGATGGAATAATCACCTTGTTTTAAAATAATCAGGGAATGCAATTTATTCACGTCTACGTCCAATAGAAGTTTTTAAAAAAGACTTAGGCTGCCAAAATACCTTGAGAAAAGAGGACATTTTCTGTTAATTTTCTTTATTTTTTTCCCCTTCTCTTCTAAGCTAAGCTTTGACAGTTAAGAGGAAACTGGAGACAAACAAAGCAGTGTGGGAAAGTGGAGAGAACGCTGGTGTGGGAGTCAGGGGACCCAGGGCCCTAACTAGCAAGGGACTTACCTTCCTTATGCATGGTTCAGAGGGGCAGAGCCATCATGTGCACAGCTCGGACAGGCAGCCTCAGGAGCTGGCAAATGTCACCATCAGCATAATTTTAAACGAAAGCCTCATCGGCCACTGGGTGACCCTAAGGATTAGCATTTGTCTGATGCTCTTAGATTTCAGATGCATCCCTTCATATCATGACCATGACAATCCAGCCAAAGAGGTACCCTGATTCACATTTTACAGACAAGATCAGAGAGCAAAGTGACTTGGCCAAGCTCACAGTGGGATGATCAGCGGTGAAGGACCCAGCTGATGCCAATCCCAGTGCCCTGCCAGGACACATGCTGCTCCTCTGTCGTGGGTGCTTAGAAGGGAGATTCTCGAACCAGGGAGCTGACGGCATGATGATTTCTAAGATCTATGCTTCTACCAATAATGTGAGGGGTTGGATTAAATTAGGGGTTCTAAAAACTTCTTGTAGCAGAAAAAAAAAACCTTTCTTCTCAAATGAAATCTAACATAGAGTGCCACGATATAAATTAGATCATTGCAGCATACATTTTGTTGAAAAAAAGATGGCTTCCACTCAAATATCCATCAACAGACAAAATGATACTAAAGTGTACTATATCCATATAGTGGAATGTTACTGGGTCGTAAAAAGGAATGAAGTCCTGACACATTCCTACAGCATGGGTGAACCTCAAGAACATCACGCTAAGGGGAAGAAGCCAGTCACAAGAGATTGTGATTATACTGTATAATTCTATTCATATGAAGGGTCAAGAACAGGTAAATCCATAGAGACAGAAAGCTGATTGGTAGTTGCCAGGGGCTGGGGAGAGGGGGAAAGGGTTAGGGATTGATTGCTTAATGGGTATAGGTTTCATTTCAGAGTGACAAAATATTTGGGAGCTAGATGGGGTGACAGTCACCCAACATTGTGAATGTACTAAATGCCACTGAGTTGTTTGTACACTTTTCAATGGCTAATTTCATAATACATGAATTTTACCTCCATATATATGATGTTTCCAGACTCCCACCCCATCAGCCTCCCGCTTCCCATGTCCCTAAAGTGTCTCCACAGAGCCCTAGTATGAAAACCAATAGAGTCAGTAAATATGACAAACTGTTACCAGAGTCAAAACAGTTCTCATATGACAGCTGTATCCTCTTTCAGGAGACAAAGGTAATTTCTCCTAACCCACCAAATAAATAAGGACCAGTGACATCTTACTACCCGGAAACAGAAACCTCCATTGGTAACCAGCTCCAATGTTGATTCTGGTCCACAGTGAGGAAGCAGCTTCAGATTTAGGATATGTCATTGGTTTTAAATTCAAAATTCAACTTTAAGTTTACCAAGAAAGAGAATAACTACTAAGCATTAGTTTTTATTTGTTTTGTGTCCAGTAGATAATTTTACTGCTGAGTAGTCAACTAAACATTACTAAGTGCCTATTATACATTAAAATTTTTTTTTCATTATTTATTTAGGTGTCATTATCCTCATTTAATAGAAAAAAATACTGAGGCTCAAAACAGCTATGCAACCTCCCCAAAGTCTTACCACCAGCTGACACCAAGGCCAGGATTTGAATCTCAGTCTCTTCGATTCAAGAGCAAGTGCTTTCAAGTATGCCAAGATTGGTATCAGCAGGGTCAAGTTCCACCCCCCACAGAATGCCTGAGAACTGCTTTCAGTCCCACCAAGAATCCGAAGCAGGCCTATAAGACCCAGAGGTGTGCCAAGATACGTGGCACATGGACACTCGTCTGTGCCCTTCCTAATGTCTCCTCTGCATCTTTCCACAGCAGTTTGAGGATGGAAGAATTCAGAGAACCTACTTTTTCCCTCTTTTACACTGTGTGTGGGCAAAGTGAGACCTGCCTCAAGAGTTTTGCTGACAAGCTGTCCTTAAGAAGGAACTCATGAGGGACCCTCTTTTGCTAACCAGTTGAAGGGAAAGGCTAGGACACCATTTGTTTTAAAAGATTTAGATTATATCCTATTCAAATGTAAGAAACTCTGGCTTCTAAAAGTAACTTCCAGCCTAGAAGCCTATGTGACATCATTTTATGCATTTGGAGTGACATGGTCTCAGATTTGTACACATAGGATTCAGCACTATGTCACTGTGCATTTTCCATAGGCATAAATCTGATGATTTTTCAAGTTATTCTGAAACATGTCTACACAAAGTGGTTGAGAATAATTTCAACTTTTTCCTCTGCATGGTAAAGTTATCAAAATGATAATAAGAATCCCTTATGTATAAATGCACTTTATAGATTACCAAGTGCTTTTGTGGATAATCATTTTCTGAGTGGAAGAAAAAAGTGAAATTAAGGAAAAATATCAGTACATGGTATTCAGCTATTAACATATACCCTAGCATTGTACGTTAAAAAAAAAAAAAAAAAAGGGTGAGATGAAAGGGTTTTTATATTAAAATTGAAGTGAGGTTCTTGAAATTCTAACCATCCCTGGTTATCAATACAAAAGTCAATGCTTTTTAAATTTAAAGTGAGATGCTGCTACTTACAACTTGATAAGCTGTAAAATGCCTCACCCATCCTTCCCTATGCTCCTGTGCCCCATTGCTATTAAGGTTTAGATCTGCTTCTCATATGGATTATACAGGTGTAAGTAAAGAAAAACAAACAAGAAGGAGGAGGTTAATTTTGTTTTAATGCCATTTAATGAAAACGTGGAACCCTTCCATCTCTTCATGTTTTGGTGGCAGAGAGTAAGCAGGCTCAGGCCACACAGCAGCTTTTGAACTTCTTATTTAATCAGAATGCTAATGTGTCAAGGTCATACTAAAAAAACTGTACCGCTGTGCCATACTAGCAGAGATAGCCACCAAAATCTTCCTACAGTGACATACAGTATCTCAGGACCTAATCTCTGCTGGTGAGATCAAGAACTATTCAAGAATAGATTTTTGAGGAATGAGTTTTATTGCAATAAATCTGACCATGTTGCAATCAATCCATTGCTTTTCTTTAGGGTGGACACATTATTTGGCTGCTGTCGTGTTTGCATTGCTTGAAGGATCCGGCAGCCCAGACACACCACCACTCTGAAGCACTGATCAGTGGAAGCCACACCTGGAAGGACTGGCCCAAACAAACTACAGGTGAACATTCTCAGCCAAGTCTTGCCAACAATGGCAATCTGTGCTTCACACAGTAAAGAATGCTTTTGAGAAGAACTCAGCCGAGCAGGCACCATCCAGCCTGACTCAGAATATGACAAAACACTCCTCGGGGTATCATTTCCTGCTGGGTAGTGGAGCTCAACCTTGCCTGCACAGTAGAGTCACCAAGGGAACCTAAAAACGTCTGTGGCCAGGCCTCCAGGCCAGCCTAATTAAAATCAGCATCTCTAGAAATGGGGGCTCTAGTACTGGTATTTTTGAAAGCTCCCCAGATGGTTTTAATGTGCAGCCAAGGTGAGGAGCACTCCTGTAGGGCGATTCTAACAATATTTGGGCTTGAGCCCAGCTGGTGAGGAGCCTCAGGAGAGGAACCTGCAAAACATCACTTGCTGAGGGAAGTCAGCATTCCTCCCAGTCTTGAACCAGAGCTGACGAGGGCTTAACTTGTTTGGGTCAATCTGATCATCAGGGGGTATGAGAAGTGCTATTTGAAATGCCTGTCTTTCATTTTTCTTGCTTAAAACACAGGCACAATGGTATTGACTCACCCCTTACTTTGTGAGAGCCTAGAATTTGGTAAAAACAGAACAAATAAAATATCCAAGTGAAATGTCATTCATTTCTGGGGTGATTCCATGGAGGGAGTACCAGGCACACACACCCACCAACGTCCTGATGTAATGTCCCACTGGGTGGGTGGGGATGGACAAAAATGATAACTGTTGTAAATATGATAGAACTGTCAGAAATCCATTAAATTGGCTTTGCAAAGTTTGGAACTAAAAGCTTACACTGCCAAGAGTGTAAACTACAAGAAGATCAAAAGGAAACAAGTCTTACCATGTTCTGTTATCTATGGCCCTCTTCCTCTACACTTCATTTTACTCTTCCTACACCTGAGAATTACAAAGAGAAGCAACACACAGACAATGGTGGGCAAGCAGAGATCCTACCGCTGTGGGAAGATGAGTTCTTAGAAGAGACTTTCCAGATTTGGATAACAATCGGTTAGAAATACATCAGCTGAACCCCATAGGTCAGATTAATGTAAACGTCTTCATCTCCTGATTTTGAATTACTAGTTGCTTGGGGGCTAATAATTATAAAATGAAGATGTGATTTATTAGGTAGTATAATATATAAATCTCACTCAGTGTTAACAGGTACCAGGAACATACCCGCTTAGGACATGAAGCAGAGTTGATAGAAACAAATGTCATAAAAAATACTTACGGGTTCTCTCTTTTCTTCTTAAGTGGGTCCATGAGGCGCAGTGTGTCTCTGATCACAGCCACTTTCACTTCCTCATCGACAAGGCTGGGGACATTTTCAAACACCCCTGGAGAAAGCTTGAAGGGTAAGGATTCTGTGTTACAGTGGAGACCGTGATTCGGTGCCAGGGGGCTATTAGCATCCAATCTTCCAAAGAGGTCAAGGGATTGGACTACTTAATTTTGCCTATGCTAATGTATACAAGAGAAATTTAAAAGGTTCCCTTTATACTGCCTTAAAAATGTCATTTTCCTTTTAGAAATTAACAAAATACATGAAGAGGAAAAATAGCACTGTTTTTCTGATTATCAACATTTTACATGCTCACTGTGGAACATCTGGAAATATAGAAAGGGGTTTAAAAAGTAAAAGAATCAGTAATCCCCCCCAGAACCCAATATTAGTATTTGGTGTATTTTCTTCCAGTTTGTTAAACACATTTTTGGGGGTAGGGGGAGAAAAATATAACCGCTGTTAAATGTCCTTTTCATCTTAGTGATTCAAGCATGTCAACACGGCTAAATCATATTCATAGAATTTCAATTAGTTCATCTCCTGAGGCTAACTAATTAGTTCATGTCAAAACTGATGGAAAGGCTCAGCTGCTTCTAAGTTTCCAGACCTTAAAAATTGGAGGAATGGTATGCTCTGAAATTACCATAGGTCGGATAGGTCTCATATTAATAGACTCTGCTCAGAGTTCAACCAAACTAAAATTATTTGACTTGAACAGAACTTCACTGTGAAGATTTGAAAATGCTGAATCTTGTTTAGCCCAGTGAACAGCCTGGAGCAGGAACATGCAGCAGGGTGGCAATATAGTCAACGACATGCTCAAGGTACTTACTTCATGCTCGTGTTCGATTCTCATGCTGGGATTTGCATTTACTTCAAGTAGTATAGGTTTCAGATTTTTCGTTAGAAGAATGTCGAAGCCTAAAATCTGGGCAGGAAAAACATAGTTCAGAATTACTCCTTCTAGCCACAATTTCTTTTCGGGAATTGAGTACAGTATTAGGGTCATTAAGGAGAAAATAAATTCAAATTCAGTCCCCAACCTTGGCCGTGACCCTGGCTTCTCTTGTCCATGGCCCCTCTGCCTCTGGGTGTACTTGTCAGGCCAAATAGACAGCAGAAAATTTTGCAGGAGCCTTGATAATGGGATGAGTTCCCATCGTGCATTTCAGCTCTGTCTGTGTGGTCTGAAGTGCTGTAAGACGATAACCTCTTTCTTCTTTAACAGGTTTTTTATTACGTAAAGGATCAGCCATAGTCCATCACTTTCTCCCTCTGCCTTCTCCTCTGCTATCCTCTATTAAGTGGCTTCTTAGCTAGATCTCTGAAAACCTAAGGCTGCCTTTCTTAACCTGAGGTATACATCAGTATCATGTAAGATACCTTTCAAAACTACCATATCCCCGTACTCACACCTACTGAGTTGGAATTGCTCAGACCGCAACCCAGGAAGATGTATTTTGAAAATACAAATTCCCCCAGGTGATTCTGATATACTCTTTTAGTTAAAGAGAAGGGAATATTCCCGAGGCACCTAACAGGCACCAATTACCATTTAGTGCAGGAATTATTCATAATCTCATTTAATCCTCATGACATTGTGTCTGAAGGTGGGATCATGCGCTCCATTTTACAGAGGCAGAAACGGAGTCTCAGAAAGGCCAATAGATTTCCCCGAGGCTGCCTAGCTAGTAAGCAACAGAGCTGGATCTCACCACCAAGCACAATCTGTGTGATCCAGCACAAAATGAAAAATGTGGGGCCCTTGTCCAAACAGTACTAATAATTTCATGATGGTGACACAACAGAGCCTTCAACCAAGCTTGGAGCCCTTCTGAGCAAGGGGCCCTGTATGACCGCACTGGTCCCGTCCCACTGAAGGTGGCCTGTGCTCAAAGCCCATTGTAACACCATCTGTTGGATGCATGTTCTTGAATCGAGCCTGCTGCCTCAGGTGAGGTTTTATCTTCCGGCCACTCTGTTTCCTTTCAATTCCTTACAAGCCCTACAATGGGGCAAGTCACCCGTGTGTATCTTGTTCTCTCTGCCTGAAATAACCCTTCACCTGGTAACTTCTCCACATCCTTGAGGCCGCCCACTGGTCCTAATTAAATTCAGACTCAGACTACAGGACTTCAGATGCTCGGGAGGACCCTCACACTCTCCAGAAGTGATAATGTAGGGAGTTTCTAACTTAACTGACAGTACCCTAAAGTCTCAAGATATGATGTGGAGAATAAAAGAGGAAAAAGAAAAAGACATGATTGTAGGCTCCCTTCCCCTGTGGACTCAAAAAGAAAAGATGAGGGAAATCCATTTACTTGTCCATACAGAATATGTGTTAGTTAAATGATAATTATTAAACTGTAACTTCATCCTTCTTAATGAAATGAGAGCCTGAAGGACATTTTTTGGGGGGGTGAGTCAAGATGAAGCTATTTTTCAATGAAGGGCAATAAGGATGAAAAGTTGGAAAAGTCATCCTTATTCAATTTTTCCTTCCCTGGTCATGAAAAGAAAGAGATGGAAATTCAGTAGAAAATGTTACATGGATTATAGATCTGCTTAATAATGTATGACAAGTGGATATGAGTGATGAGGCCTTTTAGAGACTCTGGTGACATCATCAGTCTAACTTCAGACCTGGTCTGAGATGCACGATGCTGATGGGGCTGCGGTGCCAGCGTGCATCGTCCGCAGTCAGCACCTCACTTTCTGCTGCCTCGGAGCAGTCCAGATTTGTGCATTCTCAGCCTGCTGGACTCTTACCAGTTCAGTGCCCAGTGGTCTCCTGGATGTAGCTATAGCAATGCTGGGAGCTGGACCAGGGGTGGCAACACCTCATGAGCCATACTACCTTGCACCCACCAGTGGCACATTTTCCAAAACCTACACTTTGGTGCATGTCTTTTAATATGTTGGGTCTTGTACAGGGATGCTTTAGAGTCAGAAAGACCTGGGCTCCAATCTCCGTTCGGCCTCTTACACTAACTAGACAACTTTAGGTAAGGTACTTAGACTCTCTGAGCTCGTCTGAAAAATGGGGATAACAGTAGCTGCCTTTCAGAGTTGTTGATGTGAAGTGAAAAGCAGTACTTAAGACTACGCTTTTCATATAGAAGGTACTCAATATGTGCTAGCTCCACTTGCCAGCTTCCCACCAGTTATGGCATCAGTGTGCTTTAGAGTCAGAGGAGATAATGTCTTATCTCAGTTCTGCCTTTAACTTGTGTGATTACACAGGCAAGTTACTTAGCAGCTCCAAGCCCCAGTTTCCTCACCTGTAAAACGGGAATATGAATAGTGTTTATTTACCTCAGTTCATTCATTCATAAAATATTTATTGAATGCCTTCTGTGTCCCAAGAACTCTATTCTAGCTGCTGGAAATATAATAGTGAACTAGACAAAGTCCCTGCCCTCTTGGAACTTACACTCTAGAAGGGGAGACAGGATCAAACAAAAATAATGCAATGTAAAATATTTTGCATAGTACTCGACACACAGTAAGTATTTAATAAAGGCCAACTTTTTATATTTTTTCAAAAGCTCAATGAAATATGTAGTACCAATGGATCTCAGTAAACAGAATCACAGAACCAGGAGAAACACAGAGTTGATCTTGTAAAATCACAGAATGCTCAAGCTGGCAGAAAATTGGGAATTTACTAGGTCTGGTGTTTTTCAAAATGGGGTTCTTTTCTGGGGAAGCTAACCAACTCAGATCAACTTTTACCTGTTTTACACACTTAGGCTCCTGGGGTAAAAGCTTTACTTTTTTTTTTGAAAAACTAATCTCGTCTAACATCCACTTTATTCGGACCAGGAACCTACAGCTCAGAGAGGGGAAAACCTCTCTCCAAGTTCCTCCAACACTTGGTGGCAGAGCAGGAATTGTCAGATGGAGAGAGAGATTTCCAACCATGTGATTCTCTGCCTTCCCGGGTAATTCAATCAGCAATTACGTGTTGAGCACCTCCTACGTGAGGGGTGCTCTGGTGGATTTAGAGATGTCTGTCCTTTATCCCTGATCTCTAGAAGCTTCAAAACTTCATATCAACGTAAAGAGAAAGAGCCCTAAGCCATTAATTGTAAATTTAAGCAAAGGCTCCAAGCTACATCCCCCTGAGAGTGGCTCTCTGTTAGCCCCAGACCTACATAGCCATCTGCATCCAGAGTATTCCCCACTGGGAGGTCCCAGACTCAAGTTCAACACATCCAAACTCACTATCCGTGGTCAGCAGTCTCTACGATGGTCCCAATGATCCCTACCTCCTGGTATTCATGCCTTTGTGTAACCCTCCTACCCCCCCCACTTGAGTGTGGGCTGCGCCTACTGACTTGTTTCTAACACATAGAATAGGACAGAAATAATAGGATGTCACTTCCAATATGAGGTTATAAAAAGACTGTGGCTTCCACCTTGGGATGCTTTCTTTCACTACCCCTCGCTCACTCTGAGGAAGCCACCTGCCATGTAGTGAGCTGCCCTATGGAGAGGTCCAGGGGGCAAGAAACTGATTTCTCCAGCCAACAGCCAGGGGGGAGCTGAGGCCTGCCAACAGCCTTGTGAGGGAGTTTAGAGGAGGAGCTTTCCTCAGTCAAGCCTTACGATGACCACAGCCCTGGTCTACACGTGGATTGCATGTGGATCACGAGAGGCTTTGAGCCAGAGGCAGTCAGTTGAGCCTAGATTCCTGATCCACAGAAACTATGAGATAATGAATGTTTGCCATTTTAAGCTGCTAAATTTTAGAGTAATTTGTTACACAGCAATAGATAACTAATTCACCGTCTTCTAAAATCTACTTTGCTTCCTGTATTCCTTATCCACCCTGTCACACAAGTCAAAACTTTCCCCTCATCACTTGCATCTAGCCGGTTCCCCACCCCTATACACTTTCCTTCCTAAAGAGCTTTCTAGATCCGCCCCATCCTCACTGCTCTACTCTCCTTCAGGTCTGCACTGTCTGTCACCTTTTCCCTGCTGTCAAACTCACCCTCTAAATTGATCTGGCCCAAGCGGCTACCAGAGTCATTTTTCTAAAATGCAAATAGAATATCAACGCTCCTCTTCCTAAATCCCTGCCTACAGAATGAATCCTAAGTTCAATGGCAAGTCCTACAAATTCCTCTATGACCTGGAATCTGCCTCACATTCCAGCTTTATCTCCTCCCATTTGCTACTGCATGTCTTGGGCTCTAGTTGTGCCAATTAGTATAAGATCCTTTACTACTTTCTGCCTTTATACTCTTTTACCTGGGAGGCATTACTTACTTTATCAAATACTTATTGAGTACCTACTAAATACCAGGCACTACTCTAGGCACTGGGGATAAAGCAGTGGACAAGATAATGCTCCTGCCCTGCTGGAGCTCACACTTTAGAGGGGAGAGAGACCATGAGCAGATTAATAATTAAAGCAAGGTAGGAATGCAGAGGGTGATACAGTGAGTGGAGGGGAGGGTTTGGTGATCTAGTTAGGATGGTCCGGGAAGGCCTTTCTGCGGAGGTGACATTTGTCATTCCATTGTCTTTATGAACAGCAAGGAGCGAGCAAGAGTTGGAGTGGTAGGAGATGAAGTCAGACAGAAAGACAAAGGACAGATTATGTAGCACCTTATAGACTGTGATGAGGAGCCAGGATTTTTATTGCAATGATAAAGCCATTGGAAGGTTAGAACAAGGGAAGAAACTTCATCCAGCCTATGTTTTTATAGGATTTCTTTGTCTACAGTGAGAAAAATAGGCTATAGGCATCAGGGTAGAAAGAGCGATGTCAATTAGGAGGCTATTGCAGTAATCCAAGTGCAAGGTGATGGCTGCCTAGGCTGGGATGGTACAGTGGAGTTGGTTAGAAATTGTTGTGTTGGGATATGCAATCATATGTCACTTATTGATGGGGATATGTTCTGGGGAATGTGTCGTTAGGTGATTTTGTCATTGTGCAAACATCGAGTGTACTATACAAGCAGAGATGGCATAGTCTACTACACACCTAGGCTATATGGTATAGCTATTATAATATTATGGAACCACCATCGTATATGGGGCCCACTGATGACTGAAACATCGTTATGCAGTGCGTGGCTGTATTTTAAAGTGTATTTGCAGAGTTGCTTATGGATTGGATGTAGGAAAGGGGGGGGGGACAGAAGAAATAAGGAGGACTCAGGTTTTTGGTCTGAGTGAGAATGCTGTTCATTTACTGAAACAGGAAAAATGATGCAGAGTAGGCTTGGGAGGGAAGTCAAGAGTCAGATTTTGGACCTGTGAAGTGTTTGATGCCCACTAGCTATCCAAGTAGAAAATTAAAGTGGGCACTGGGCTATACCACTCTGGAGCTCCAGGAGAGGGCAAGGCTGGAAATAAAGGTTTAGGAGTCAGCAGCATGTAGTTGGTACTCATAGCCCTGGGGCTAGATGAGATCATTTAGGAGTGATTGTCGATACAAAGACAAATTTCCATGGAGCTCTGTGGACTTCCAACATTGACAGGCCCAGAGGAAGAGGCTGAGAAGCAGCAGCCAGTGATTTAGGTGGAAAACAAGGACAGTGTGGTGTCCCTCACCTTCTCCTGCTTGGCAAATCCTTCTTCATGCCTTAAGCTCCAGCTTTAGCATCTCCTGCTCTGGGAAGGCTTCCCTGACTGGGTTAGACAGTTAAATACTCCCTTTTCTGGGCTCTCCCAGAATCCTGTATGTGCCCTCTTACAGCATTTCTTACAAGGAGTTGTGATTCCCATGTCTGTCTTCCCCACTCAACTGAACCCCCGTAGGGGCAGGGAACCTGTCTTATCCATAACCACATGCCCCACAACTAGCCCAGGGCTTGTCTCAGCGGGTGCCCAGGGAATGTGTTGGAATCCAAACTAGAAAAAAGCTTAAACATCAGAAGTGGTCAAGGCAGGCTTTACGGAGATGTAAGCTTGAGCAGCACCTTGGAAGGCACTGAATTAAAAAGAAAACAGTGAGAATAGGTGAGAACACACCAGCTTGGCCAAAACAGAAGACAACAAAAAGGGCAGAATTGGGAAAGCACAAATGAAGACCTAGAGACAGGAATTGGATCTGTTTTGCAGGACCCTCACGGCTCAGGGAGGGCACAGGGAAGCTGAACGGAGGCTAGGCTGGGAGGTGACAAATGCTAGGCTGAGGAGTTGGTTTTCAAACTATGCTCCTTGGAACACTGGCATTCCAGTTAAGTTTAAAATGTGAATGTGTCATGGCACGTCCTCATAGACAAGTTTGAGAATGGCTGTTGTTGCAGATAAGAAACAATGTAATAATCACGAAAACTGTCATTTATAAAGTTGTTACTATGTGCTAGCTACTGTGCTAAATGTCCCACACAGCCTTCTCTTATTTGAGCTTATAACAACTCTCTGAGGTAGATACAAATATGATCTCTATTTGCAGATAAGGAAACTGAGGCTAAGAAAGGTTAACTTGCCAAGCTCACCAGCTGGAGTTGCTGCATGAGGAGCTGAGATTAGCTCAAACCCAGGGTGTCTGAGAACAAAACCCAAGCCCTTGACCACTACGCTGCTTTGTGGTCTCCCTTTGTGGCGTCTGGCCTGAAGGGTCAGGAGAAGGTCAAAAAGAACAAAGAAAAAGGAGAAACATCTTAAGATTTAGGAAAGGTGACCCCTCTAGACATCTGAGAGAAAGGATCACGAGCTGAGGAGAGAGTTAGACACAGGGGGGTAGAAGATACAGACCAATGGAATTGGGAAAGAATGTTCTTGAATGCTGAGCTGGAAACCTTTCCTCTGCATGTGTATTTCTGCCATATGAGTCATCTACACCCAGATTGACATTTGCTGTTTAAGTCAGGGTCACCCCACTGCCCTCAAGAAGACTGACATGAGGGTATGTTGCTGGGGGCTGCCTGGGCAATGACAGGGGACAGACTGGAATGACAGGGCAGCCACGTTCCTAGGCAACAGATTACAGGAAACCTGCCCACAGCCCAAGCAGTGCCAGCAGCTGCTCCAGGCCATAGCAATTTCCCAAGTAGTTATTGTGGCTATGATTGGAAAGGGGTCAGAGTCCCATGTTTAAGATAAATGTAATTTTGTTGGCTAGAGTTTATGTTCTGGAATCCTGCAATCTGGGCCGGGCCCAAGCTACAAGTGAGAGGGACTGCACAGCAAAGGATTTAATATATCTGAGCAGAACATTACAGTTTACAAAGCCCTTCATAGTCTTCGTCTCACTGGAGGTGGACAACAACACTGGGACATGGGGGAGGAAACTGAGGCACTGAGAAGTTGAGTATGTATGCAAGATCACACAGCAAGTTGATAGCAGAACCATACCATGTCCCTTAATCTTTGGGTTCCAATTCAGTTCAGGTGTTTGATACCCAAACTAATAAGAATTTTAAAAAGTAAGAGGGGACTCCAGGGAGAAAAGGGTACTATCTTTTCTCTCAATCACTGTGTGTCTGAAATGTGTGGTAAAACAAATCCAAAGAGCTAACACTCTGTATGCCTTGTCAAAGTGTTTTCACCTCTGCTGCTTGCCGATACTCCTAAACAGGCAGGGGGAAAGAGAGTGCAGGTGATGCAGAGAAAGAGACCGAGGCTCGGGGTGGTGAGGAAACCTGCTCGTGGTCACACACAGAGCTCTCCCCTGGGCTTGACTCCCAGCCCTGTACTCCTCCTTGCAGCCCGGACAAATGCTGGAAGTAGTCAGCATGGTCAAGCAGTGGAAAACGGTCACAAGGCTGTGGTTCCATTCACTAGACATGATCTGTCCAACCCAGTGGCTCCCTTCCCAACTGCCCTCAAGTTCCCTGCAGCCTTGGGCCCCTGGTTCCACCCTGGTGGCTGCCCCATGCCGCCTGTCCACAGCAAGACAAGTATCAAAACAGCCATCCCGGTCCTCCACCCTGCCTCTCTGACCAGGCCAGGGTTCTGTGGCTTGGCCATGCATGCAGGGCCCACATGATACTCCTGGAATAGCTGTCACTGTCAACCAGATACAACCACACACTCCCCTGGGATGACCCCTTGATGTGTCCACGTTGCAACTCTATCCTTTGCTCTAACATTTGGATGGCCTGGGTCAGGACTTGTTTTCTCTGGTCCTACCTCTAAATTCTGCCCATTTACCCTTTCTAATGTTTTAGACTACCTACCCGGTGGCTGAGCTGGACATCCTGCCTGGGAACCAAAGGCCCGGGATCCAAGTGCCTAAGGACAGATCTCTGGATGACAATTATCGCCTGCTGGTACTGATCACCACCTGAATTCCCCTCCAAAGGGTTCCACCAGCCTGCCTGGAAATCCTGCTGCCTGGTGCCCAGCCCCAGGGGCAGTCTCTTTGGGTTTGGGGCCCCGTCCACTGGAGACACTGCCCCATTCCCCTCACCTCCCTGCTGTTCCATGCCACCTGTTACCCACCTGCCACAGACTGAAAACAACCCAAATGTTCCCGACAGAAGAGCCGATAACTAAACTGTGCATATTTACAATGGAACACACAACAGTGCAGATGCAACAGTACAGTGACCCCATCAACATGGGTGGACCTTTGAAACATTATACGTAGTAGAAAGAATGTTGCAGAAGACTATGTACTTTATAAATGGTGTTTTTATACAACTCAGAACCAAGCAAAACAGTATATTGTTTAGGGATACATTCATTCATTCATATGAAAATTACTTTTTTAAGCAAGGAAATGATGATCATAAGTTTCAGGATAATGGTTACCTCGGGGGTGAGGAGGGAAATTGGATGGGAGAGGAACTGGTTGAGGATCTTGGGTTGGGAGTCGGTTTGGGATAATCGTTTGGTTGTTCTGGTTCACGGCTTACAAATACGTTCCATGTTTTCTTTTTTTATATATCAAGTGCTACAAAATAATTTTCAGGATTAGATGGAGAGGGTCCCACAGGTACCCCTTCTTATCTCCTCCTCCCCGTTCTGATCTATCTGGTGGCAGGACAGTGTGTGCCCACTGAGTGCCTGGACTCCATGTCCTCACCCCACCCCAACACCACCCACCACCTCCACAGCTAAATGGCCCAACTCCCCAGTTCCTTCCCTCCCACACTCTGACTCAGTCCGCTGCACTCTGGCCACTGGCTCGACCACTGCTCAAGACAATTCTGGCTGAAGTCCCCAGTAAACGCCTTGTTAGTAAATATCACGGCCAGTTTCAGTTCTGGTCTTGCTCGACACCTCAGCAGCATGGGACGTGGCTGACCCCTTCCCACTTCTTCTCTGAGCACCTCTTCCTTGGCATTTCAAGCACGTCCTCTCCTGATCCCAAGACACTGTCTTGGCCTCCTGTGCTGGCTCCCCCTCCTCTGCTTGTCCCTTATTTAGATGCTGGTGCCCACAGGAGCCTTCTCAGGCCTCTTCTCACTCCACAGCCTCTCATGTCTTCAGCCTCCATCTGAGTGCTCATGAGTTTCCATCTTGTTCTGCAGCCCAGACCTCTCTCTCTTGAACTCCAAACCCAATTATCCATTGTCCCCTCAACCTCTCCACTCAGTGTCACACAGGCACTTCAAGTCCAACTCCTGACCTTCCCCCAGAAGCCTGCTCCTCTTCCATGGCCTCTATCCATCCATCCAAGGACCCACACCACCTGCGAGTCAGCCCAGGTTCCTCCCTCCCCCATGGCCACCGTCTCTCCCCCATACCCCTCCAGTCACCAAGTCTAGCCATTCTACCTCCTTTAAACAGTACTCAGATCCATCTGTCCTCTCCATCTCCACCAAGACCTTCCTAATCCAAGCCAGCATCCTCTCTTGCTTGTACGCAAGTGATGGTCTCGTTAGGGGCTTCCCTGCCTCCAGCCTTCCCAATCCCTTCTCCAACTTGCAGGCACTTTGTTCTTTGCAAGAGGCAAATCCGAGTGCATCTGTACCCTGCTTAACATTCTGTGGTAGCCCCCACTGGCCTCAGGTTCTCCATGACTTGGCCCCTACCTACCTCTCCCACCCCATCTCCCACAACATCCCTGCCTCAGACCCTCTGCTCCAACCACACTGAATCTCTTTCAGAGCCTCAAACACATCATGCCTCCCTCTTACCTCTAGGGCTGAAACATGTCTCCACTTGGAAAACTTTGCCTCCCCCGCCCCTCCCCAGTCCTGCCTGCTTCGTCTAAGTCTTACTTCAAGTTCCAGTTGAACTGCCAGTTGTTCTGGGAAGCCGTCCCGGACCAACGCACTCCCACCTAGAGAATGTTTGATGGTTCCACAATCTCACAGCACCTAGTACATTTCTTATTCTGTTCTAGCACTTGTAACACTATAATTGCTTTTTAAATCATTTGTCTCCTACAATAGACTCTGTGTCTGAAAGCAGGGACATGACTTATTGTGTCACTTGTACCCAGGACAATACCTGACCCCCACAAAGCAAGTGGTATAAATTATTGAAAGAATGAATGGCACTCTGCTTTACATGTGTTATCTCATTTAATTCTTACAAGAACCTTTAAGGTAGATGCTATTAGTCTCATTTTTACAGGTGACCGAAGGTAAGTAACTTGCTCCAAATCATACAGCTAAGCAAATAGAAAGCTGGATGTTGGACCCAAGTTTAACACCAAAGCCCACACCAGCAACCATCCCTGCCCCCACCCCTGGCCACCCCGTCCCCATCGCTCATCCCCCACAAGGCCAGGGAGCCCTCAATAGGCCCTGTCAAGGCTGGGAACTCAGGCTGAGAACTGGCGCAGGTTACCTGGAAGCACGTGGGCCCCGGCCTCCCTGTGGGGATGTCCGACTGGTAGAAAACTTTGAGCTCTGGAGTCAAGGCGATGACAGTCTTAATCACCAGAGAGATGATGTCAGACCAGACCTTCTTGATGTCAACGCCTTTGGAAGACAGCCTACAAAGAATGCTAGAAAAAGTCCTTTTGCTTCCTGTGTCAGCACTGTCCGAATGGACGAAGTTACTGCTGTGGGTATTCAGGGAATAATTGGTTAAGTGCATAAAGATGTGGTGCAGATTCTTGGGGCTGGGCTCCTGATATGGCTCTGTACAAAATCTAGAGAGTCCATCTTTGGCTATATAAATCTCTAAGGGGTCTAAAGACTTTAGTAAGACATACAGACGAATATCAAACTTGAGCTTGTCAACAAGGAGAGGTTTGCAGATGTACTCCTGGACCACCGCCGGCCTGCTCTGGAGGGTCCCTGTCAGGCGGATGTCACTGGGGTCTTTAATGAGGTAGATTCCATCACCCTGACAACCACCATCAGGTTTCACAATAAAAGTGGGCTTCCAGGAGGGGTCACCGTCTTTCACCATTTGAACCTGGGAGGGGAAAAAAGAATGGTTGGCATTATACTCTTTTCCTCTCTGGATCCCCAGCACAGAGCAGGACTTCAGTAAACATTTGCTGAATGAGTGACAAAATGATCCCTGCATATCTGAGTACTCACTGAGCATCTTCCATGGAGATGACACTGTACTAATTACTGAGATGGTGACATACGTATGGTCCTCAATCTTGCACTCCAGAGGGAAATTGAGAGTGCAGTGGACTGGCAGTTCCAAGCCCTGGGCTCAATTCCTGTTCTACCATTTATTAGCTATAACCTTGAACAAGTCATGTACCTAATAACAATGATGGTGACCTAATACCATTTATGAGTGCCTACGGCGTGCCAGGTACTACGTTAGGCACTTTGCATAAGTCCTCGCATCTACCCCTCTCAGAAAGCATGGTCCCCTCTTCATCATACAGGAAGCAGAGAGGGTAAGCACACAGAACCTGACATGTGAAAGACAGCCACGGAGCCTCAATGTTGCTATTTTTAGTGATGAAGTAACTTGCCAGCTAAATAGAGGGCAGAACTGGGACTGGAATCTAAGGGGATGACTAGAAAGCCATTGCACCTTCCTCTATATCAGCATGTCTTGGTTTTCTCACTTTAAAAATGGGGACATAAAAACCTACTCTCACTGAGTCATTGTAAAGATGAAATGCACTGAAATGTGCAAAGGCCAAGCATAGTACCAAACGCAGGCCTAGTGCACAGGAAATGTTGGTTTTGTAGTTTACATCCCTCATTAGGTTCATCTAGTAGACTTGCCAGTCCTTCAGTCTGCTGAGATCTTTTCAAAACTAGACCCTGTCATCCACAGTATTTGCTGTCCTCCCAGCTCCAGGTCAGCAGGACACTCATGTAATTATCCAGGCAACTTGACCAGTCCACATCGTCAGTCTGGGACCTGTGGGTCTGAATAATTCATCTCTGCCCGATTTTCCTGGACACTTGTGAAACACTTTATGCAGCTATGGAGAATGTCTGGACTGAAATGGCAGGAGAACAGGTTGTCCCCAGGGGAGAGAAGCTGGAGGAAATGGAAAGGTGGATTTGAAAGAGGGAAGCCCCGCTCAGCAGCTGGTGGCATGAGAGCTCCCTTCTGAACTGTGTAACTGAGGGCAGCACCAGCAGACCCAGTGGGAGGGCTGCCCCGGAGTGGGGCTCTCTTGGCCCCCACCTTTGCTGCCTAAGCCCAGCCTAGAACATCTGCACTCTGGGTTGTACCTATCTCTTTGACCAGCCTATATTTCTACATGAAGCTTTGCCAATTCCTTGTGCGCTATCAGTTATTCCGGGCTTGTAAAAGATCTTTAACAGTGGAGAAACACTTAAAGCCTTAATAATGGTCCACATCAATTGTTTCCCTTGTCAGCAGGATTTGAGAATGGAACTGCACAAGAGATCAATGCAAGCCTCCCAGGGCCTTCCACTGAGCCTTTCCTGCAACTGCGACCTTGACGTTTACGTAGTTATTTAATATTCATCCAAAGCATTCATACAGTTGGTCCTTTACAGTAAATAGAAGCATGCTGGACAAATGGCAGCTATAGATCAGGAAGTAAAAAATGTCAAGTTTGCACTGATGGGTAATTTTTCCCTCTGGAAAGCTTTTGCTATGCTGAAGATACTAACAGTTCAATATATTATCATGAGCAATATTTTCTCCTTTGAATTCAGTGTATATGCCCTAAATAAATTAAACTACATGGTCAACAGTTTCTGTCATTCATTGCATTACTCAATATTTCTTCTGCTCTTTGCCAGAGAAGTACCATACAAATCAAGATTATTAATACTAATAGAATCATTGAATTTTTAGAACTGGAAAGATCCTCAGAGATCACCATCACCCAATCCTTTCGTAATTCAAAGGGGAAGCTGAGACTTACAGGGGTGGTATGACTTGAGCTGGGTCTTGTAACTGGCTGGTGGGATGGTTAGGATGAGAACTGAGGTCCCTTGATCCCACCTCAGGTTCGCTGGGCCATTTTTACCTCTTCTTTTCCTATTACTATAAGAAGATTCTGTCTCTATATCAGACAGTATTGGTGTCTGAGCTCTGGTCTCACGTAAGGAGTTTGGCCCCTGAGCACGGCCGTCTTGGAACCATGTCCATAGATCCTGAGTTGGCCAGGACTGCCCCAGTTTCAGATCTGTCTGGGTTCCTGACTTGTTACAATACAGACGCAACCTATAGCAAAGTCTCATAGCTGTTCGGAATGGGGTTCCCATAGCCACCAGACCCTTCAGCCTCTTCTTTAAAAAGTGAAAAAGATTTTCCAGAATTCATATTCACTCTTCTCTGAGGTATAACACAAGGGAGACCCCTTCTCCCCAGTAATTAAAGTTAAGAACTAACTCAATGGTTCTTAACAAGAAAGTCACAGACCAGAATCAAATACAGTCTACACCTGAGCCCCAGCTCCAGATATTGTGATACAGTAGATCTGGGATGAGACCTGGGCATGCGTATTTTGGAAAAAGCACCGCGGGTGACACTGATGTGTACCCTGTGTGAGAATCACTAGACTAATGTGAGTGAAATAAAAATCCAATCTGAAACCAACATTTTTTTTTAAAGTAAATTTTAAATTTCTTTTTTTCTTTTTTTGCCTTAGTCAATTATCCTTTTAAAAAATTAATTAATTAATTAATTTCGAATACTCATGAGATACAAAGCTGATTGTCCCCCCTTCTGCCCATGATGTGGGAGCCAGATTCACATTGGGGACATACCCATTACCAGAAATTGCTTTTGTACCCTTTGTCGCCTTCCAATTATCCCCCAAACCCCCTCCCCTTCCCCCTCCCCTCAACTTCAATTTGTAGCCCTAGGAATGTCCCCTCGCTCTGTCGGATCACGGCACTACTGTGGTCTTTCCTTCCTTCCTTCCTTTCTCTCTTAGCTCCCACAAATGAGTGAGCACATGCGGAATGTATCCCTCTGTGCTCTGCTTGTGAAACCAACATACTGAATGAAGTTTTGTGCATTGGTGTTAGTGGAGTGTAAGACTTGCACTTAGGCTACAGCTGATGTTATCTCTAGTTTTATCCAAACCTGCTGTTGGACGGGAAATCCATTATCTTGTACCTGTATACACGGGTGCCTAAAAGAGATACACGGCGGATGTAGTGGCTGATGGCTCCGCAGTCCTCCAGCCTATGGAAAAATGTATGCGTCTTTTACTGCCCCCTAGTGGATATTTAGGAAAGGCGACTGGGAAAGACCCCGTTCAAAATTCCAACACTACTTAACAGTAAGACACGCTACTAAGATATTAAAATGGACTTAAAGAAGTATCATTACAAATGAAATATTATTCAGCCTTAAGAAGGAAGGAAATTCTCACACATACTACAACATGGATGCACCTGGAGGACATTGTGTTAGGTCAAATAAGCCAAACACAAAAAGACAAATACTGCATGATTCCACCTATGGGAGGTCCCTAGAGTTGTCAAATTCATAGAGATGGAAAGTGGATGGTGTTTTCCAGGGGCTGGGGTTAGGGGGAGTGGGGAGTTAGTGTTTAATGGGTACAGAGTTTCAGTTTGTCATGATGAGAAAGTTCTGGAGATGGTTGGTGGTGACGGTTGCACAACCATGTGAAAGTACTCAGTATCATTGACCTGAACACTTAAAAATGGTTAGGCTGGTAAATTTTGTTATGTATATTTTACCACAATTTTTAAAATTAATTTAAAAAATTTTTTTTAGAATAGAAATAGCTTTTGGTGAATTAGCAGAAGTACTGAAGTGAAAAAACAGAAAACCAAGATTTTAGTCCCAATTTAGTTAGGTAATTTCTAACTGCATGACCTTGAGAAAGTCACCTAACCTCCTGGGCTTTGTTGTACTCACCTATAAAATAAAGGGTCACACTAAGGTCCCTGGCTTCAACTGACTAACAAGTGCTGAACATGATTTATCTTGACATCACCACAGTTGAAGGCTGTGTTAAAAACATGCAGGTGGCATTAATCACACCAGAGAGTTCATACTGTGCTGTTGTGATCAGCACATTGGGATGATCTATAAGAGCAGGAGATTTGGGTAGGAAATTTATGATGCATTTGAGGAAGTCAGCTGGGCATTTGGGAAAAGCAAGCTAAAATATTTGGAGGAAGAAATTCAGCAACTGGAATACCCAGCCACAAAACGTGATTAGCAGTAAGAGGCAGTTAAGAGGCCAATTTTTGAAGAAATACTGTGTCTGCAATACCAGGAAAGTCAAAGTCAGTTAGAGCAGTCCTTTGTCACTCAGGTGGATTTGCATTCAATCTTAGCAACCCAGACTCCTGGTGTCACTGGCATGGGCTGCAATCGTAAGCAAAAACAAGCCTCTTGTACTTTAAATAAATGTCACAGAGTACATGCTGGACAGGATGCAGGGACCAGTCCCTGCCAGCCTCAGGGGCTGGAGCCCAGTACCCAGGGCAAACTCCTAGTTCCAGTTGCCTACTGGGCAATTCCTGAGTCCAGTGAAGACTGAAGGCAGTCTGCAGTGAGGTTACCTCGGGCCAGACAGGCAAGACAAGAAGGGCCAGTCAAGTGGCAGGGTGGGAAGCAGACGGTGAGGCCGAGAGGAGGAACTTGAGCAGATGACATGCTACCACAGCAGGGTTTTATGAAGGCAGGAGAGAATGGGGTACATCGGGGGAACTGCAAATAGTTCCAGTGGCTGGAGAACAGAAAGGGGTGAAGAGGGGGGTGCAGACTGCACGTGGAAATCCCACCAGTGAGATAAGTAGGGGCCAGAAAAACAACAACAAAATTGGCATAGGCTCACTGAGCATTTATTGTGGTTCAGCACAGTTCTAAGCACTTTACATGTATTACCTCATTTAATCCTCTCAACAATTCCATTTTATAGATAAGAAAATCGAGGCCCAGAGCCGTCAAGTAACTTGCTGAAGGTTAGACAGCCAATAGATCGTGGAGCCAGGATTTGAACCCAGGCAGTCAGGTTCCAGAGCCCATGTCCAGGATGAATGTCAGAAAGGGGACTGGAAGAAGAGCAAGGTTGGGTATGAGGTGGGGGCCTGATAGGGAAGGCCTTAAAAATTGTTTTAGGGAGTTTAGACAGTGTCCTGAAGTGATGGGGACTCACTGAAGGCTTTGAGAAGGAACTAAATTCATTAGAAAGACCCCTCTGTGTGCCACATAGAAAATGCACTGGAGGGGGCAGATGGTGGGGGACAGAGAGGAAAAGCCTGAACTGAGGCTGACAGTGGAGTTGGAGAGGAGGAGGGAAGTTTGAGTAATATTTTGGAGGTAAAATCGATAGAACTGGGTGACTAGGTGAAGGAAACATGAGCATACAGGATAACTTCCAAATGTCTAGGCAGCTGGTGGTTAGACTCACAGGGAATATGAGAGGAGGAGGAAAGGTTTAGGAGAGGCAGGCAGACGATAATGAGCTGGATAGAAGAACCTAGAGGTCACGGGGCTGGAGAAGTTCTATAGGAAATAAATGTGTGCCTGGAGTTTGGGAGAGAGATCTGGGGTCATCAGGCCCCCGATGATGGCTGGGGCCTTCCCGGTGGGTCAGGTTACCCAGGACAAGTTTGCAGAGGGAGAAGCATGCACCTGAGAACCAGCGGCTGGAACAGGCAGAAAAGATCACAGCACATCTTGTGTTTACCTGATCTGTAGGCAACTGGTGGATTTCCAACCGGAGAGTGACATGGCACCCATGTCACTAGGGCACCCACGAGGAAGATGGTTTGGAAGGAATGAAACCAGCTACAGGAAGGTACAGAGGCTGTCAAAGTCCTGAAGGCCTGAGCTGGGGAAGGGACAATGGGTTGAAATAGGGAAATGAGATAGAAAAGAGGTAGGATCAGGGGCACCTGGTGACTTGATGGATGTGAAGCGGGGGCAGAGAGGCAGGCATCAGCTTCAGCAATGATGGCATGCAATGTACCATTTATAGCCCTAGGGATTACAGGAGGAGGTGCAGGTCTCGTTTGATGAAGGTGGGGGGGGGGGGGTGAGGAGTTCATCCATTGAATGAGTATTCATTGAGCAGCTGTAGCCATGGAGCTAATTTAGGCCTTTATAACCTCATACCCCAAGCCTTTTACTGGTCATTGGAACCAGACCCTGTTGTCCAATATCTCCTAGCGAAGATTAATTTTGATACAATAACTCTCTCAATCTTAGAAAGAATAAGAACTGCTGTCTGGCAGGGGCGAGATTCAGATTTAAAACTCTGAAGCTGGAGAAAGGGCATCCAAACAAACCTCCCAGTTCAATGGGCAGTGGGGGAGGCATGGCCACGTGGAAAGGAGCAGTTCCTGCCACTGCAGGGTCAAACACTTCCCTCGCCCCCTGGCTTTTGAAGTGCTCCAAGTAAAACCTAAATGGCAAAGGGAAAAAACCCTGTTCAGTGTATCACCGATGAGTATCCTGAGGTTATACAAACAGTTTAAAAGAAACAGCATTGTTGATTCCCAAGAAATAGCATCGATTAAAAGAAGTAGCATCGATGATTCCCAAGGAGCTGTAGCTGACCACTCACGAACCACTTCTGGCATGGCTCGTTCTGCAGCAGGCTAGTCTAACTTACCCTAGAGCCTCCTTTCTTTCCCTCCCCTCCATCCCTCTTTATGCTTCTGTGCCTACACGTGCTTCCCTCGGCCTCCCCCGGCCTCTCTGCGCCTCCTTTACCTGCAGAGCTCCTACCCTTCATCTATGGCCCACCTCCAAAAGCTCCCTCTGAGCATACTTTCTGGCCCGCGACCCTGCGCACAGACTGTTCCTTTCCGAAGTGCTTCTGCATGTTGAGCTGCCCTGTCTCTTCACAACTGGCCCTTAGGGACCCAGGAAGGATTAATCGCTGCACGTGCACAGACAAAAGACGTTATAAACAAAGACACCGAGGCCAAGGGGCGTGGAGACTTGCCCAAGGCCACCCAGCTAGTGGCAGAGCCAGAACTAAAACATGAACTCTCCAGATTTCCAACCCAAAGTCCTTTCTACCAGAATTCATTCAGGCATCGAAAGAGGTCTTTCCAAAGAAACTTTGGAAATAAGTACTCTCTCCTTGTCCTGCCTAACGTAATATTTATTCAGCGCTATTATAAATTTTGGCACTCTACAGAGATATGACTTTATTGAATCTTCAAATCTCCATTTTACAGAGAATCGGGAAATTGAGGCTCAGAGAGGCAGGCAAGAAGCCTATGGTCACAAGGCTAGAAGGTGGAGCCAAAGCATCAGTCCTGGGCCCCCCGCTGCCCTTTCTTTTGAAGATGCTCTCAGATACACTAGGGAGGCAGACACAACGTCACATGGCTGTCAGGAAAGCCAGGGCTTCTGCTCAGGAAAACCCAGAGGCAAGGAGAAGCCTCTCTGCACGCTTTACCCAGCCTGTTGCCAAGGCAATTTAACAGATCCCACCTCTGGTGAACAGTACCTTTATGGGGGTCATACTCCATCGTCATTAGTGGATAATCAAAAAGCCACTCTGGGAACACACCTGGGACTATAAAACTTACTTAATAGGAACTAGTCATGCTGTGAGACTGACCCTTTTCCTCCCAGGTCTCTTCTCAACACCTGACCCCTCATTGCTGGAGCTGAGGGGCCTGGGGACACCAGCCCTGCCTGGCCTCCCCCACTCTTTCTCTGCAGGTACAGTCCCAGCCAGAGCTCAGCCCAGCCCTACCTAATTCCCCTGACCAACGGGTTCTGAGCCACTCTTGCCTGGTCTGAAGCGTAGCGTCCCGGAGTCCTTGGCTGAGCCCTGAGCACATGGGACCCCCTGGCTGCAGCTTCTCTTTGCCTCCACCAAGTCCATCTCTCTGAGTGTCTGTGGGGAGCCGCAGAGTACAGGGCAGGGGCTTTGGAGGTGGGCAAACCTGGGTTCAAATGTCAGCTCGGACACTTCCTAGCTGTAGCACCCTGGCCAAGCTACTTACCCTCTCTGTGTTTCAGTATCCTCCCCCGTGAAACACGAATAACAGTGCTAACTCCTGCAGTTCTCAAAGGATTCAGTAGTATCTGGCCTTTGTTCTTAGCACAGCACTATTTATTCTTTTCTTTTCTTTTCTTTTTATTAGTCTGCCTGGATTTTCTGATCATCCTCCAGATTCCTGATCGAGGCTCATCCTAGCCTGCTTGGCTGGAGTCTGAACGCCGGCCGATGCAATCCTACAGTGCTTTCCCCTGGGTGACTGGGACCTGTCTCCTGACCCTCAGCTGCGTCCTGGGTCCCCTTGGATGTCAGCCTCACGTTTCCCATGCTCCTAGGGGCCACCACACCAGAGTCCAGCCCATGGCTGCCTCGTCTCCCTGGCTCACAGCCTCCCTCTCCCCTTCCCCGGTCTCCTACTGAGAGCCCAGAAAGCATCCCAGCTGAGCCCACCCAGAAAATAACACTCGATTGCTGAGTAAGCTCCCCTTCCAGCTAAAATCGTTTTTCCAATAGTGAGGACTTCCTGCTAATGAACTGCCTAAATAATCTTTAGCTCACTTCCAAGTGTACAGACTTGATTACAGTCAAGAGCACTTCAGGTCACTGGCCCTAGCTTTTCCTCCTTCCTGACACCACAGTCTCTGTCTCTTGCATTCCTGCCATAATATACACATTAAACTTTTTTCTTTTTAATGCAGGGATATCAATGTCATATTTTGCAACACTCAAGCCAGGTGCCCTCCCTCCCAATGCTCATTTGGCTAAAATAGCCATATTGACCAATTGCAGTAGTGACCATGCCAGGTGCTGGGCTGTGCACATCAATATGTATCATCAATATGTATACATGAGCTCTAGTCCTACAAGGTAAATGATAGCATTTCCATTTTTATACTTTCTAGCTAGAGGTTCCCCCCTTACTCCCTACAAAAAAGAGGCTGAGTAAACTGCTAACTCCCTGAAGTCAAGGGAAATGTCTCCCTCATCTCTGGATCCTCTGCCTGCCCTGAGCCCACCTGGCACAGGAACAGCCTTGATGGAGTGGGACTTGGCAGGTACTTCTTGGAATCTGCCCACCGTCGCACTTCTTCAGTGCTGTTACATTTTATTTGAGATTACAAGGTGACATTACTTCAAATGCTAATCCTGTGCAATTCCAACCCCTCCTTGGACCTCAGTTATAGTCCACCCTGAAAGCAGGTATTTCCCCACTCTCAGTCTCAAATCTGATGTCTAAAACTAAGCTCATGGTCTTTTCCCTCAATCTGCACCTCGTATGTCCTATCAGTAAACATGGCCACCAGATACCCATGTCCCAAGCCAGAAACCTGGGATCACCCCAGCTTCTGCTTTCTTCCACATCACCCACCCTGACCAGTCCCCAAATTCTGACATTTCTACTTCTTAAGGCACCTTACGGTCCTCTAATTCCCTCAGCATTTCTCACATGTGTTACTGTAATAGCTTCCAGGTGATCTGAAGGTCTGCAACACAGGCTCTGTGTTGGGAATTTCCCAGATATTGCTTTCAATTCTTATAAGCAACCCTACGAGGTAGGTATTATAGGGTGAACATATAAAATTGTCATTTTCATAGGTCAGAAATAGTATGTGTATGTATGTGTGTATATGCATGCTGTGTGTATATGTAAGTTTTTTAGTGTTTCTATATATGCAGTGTATATATATATACTGTGTAGTACATGTATACACTATGTGTGTACCAATCTACTCCATTTTCATGGAAAAATGGAGTTAAAAGATAATACAAATCTTTCCATAAACTTCTTGAAGACTCTTGTGTGTGCACACATATATATTATTTATACACATATGATACATATATGCAATTTCATGTGGTTCAACCCAATACTGTTATTACCTCCATCACAGGTGAGGAAACTGGGACTTAAAGAATGAATTATTTCCCAAGCTCACACAGTTTGTACACTAGGGAGCCAGGATCTGAACATAGTGTGTGTTCAAATTTCCAAAGGCCGTACTTTTCCTGCTAAATCATATCACCTTTCAGAGCCCATGTACCAGTTCCTAGAGGAATGCTCACAGCTTAATACTTTAAAATGCAATTAATAATAATATACAACAGTATCAACTACCACTTATGAGCACTTACACTGTGTCTTACACTCATCATCTTACTTAATCCTCATAGCCATGCTATGGGAAATATACTGATGTCATTTTTTTCTTTTAAAAATTTTGTTCTTCAGAGAGAGAAAGAGAGAGAGAGCATTTTTAATAACATTACATAAAAAGGATCTAGGCTCAGAGAAGTCAGGTGACCCACAGATCTTACGGATAGGAGGTGGCATGCCAAAGGGCCAGGAGGGTGGGAATAATAAAGAGTGAGGGAGGGGTGAGGCGGGAAGGTCTGGGATGATCTGGACATTTGTCACCCTGAGTACCAGTGGCATGGCCTGTCTCAGGGTCCCTGGCATGAGCAGTAGCACCAGGCTGGTGCTTCTGGGCAAGAGCTCTGATCTCAAACAGAGAAGCGCCGATGGAAACCGACAAACCAGGAAGACAATTTTAAACACATACCAATGTATTCTGAGAACTTGGCGCCCAGGCAGTCAAATGCCTGCCCAGGAACTAGACAGTCATCAGCCTGATTATTTACACCAGCAGAGTGAGAACAGGATCTCCTGCAAGCCTCTGGGTTTCAACCGCTAGCTTAAATTTCAAGGAGAAACACGAAGGTGTTGACATGTAAGAAATTACGTTAACATGTCTTTGATCACCATGAAGCTCTGTGGTGTTCTAAATGAGCATGCTGGTTGGAAGCCAAGCTGAGCTGAGCTTTGCACAGGAACTCCTACTGTGACACTGGAGGCCAGCTATGGAAGCCACTTTTCCTTAAATAAACACTGTCAGCTTTCCCCCTTTTATTTCAATGGGAGCAGGTGGCCACTGGACAACAGGACCTCGGGTTAAGCTCTCTCCAGTGTGCTCACGGGAAATGTTAGCCCAGCACCCACACCCTGACCTCTGGCCAGTCACCTAACCTTGGTGGTCATCTGTGAGGAAACCTCCCTGCTTCCTTAGTAAATCAAAGAGGGGCAATGGAGACAGTCTCTCTGCGTGGGGACATACTCCCCGACCAGTCCCCCCAATTCACTTTCCCTTTGGGGATATCTCACTGGCCATTGCCACCACCACAATGGGTTTAGGACAGGGAGAGGAGTCTTGACCTCCTTTAATGCTCTGAACCAAGTCCGGGCTCCGACTCTTTCATTAGTTCCCCATAGCCATAGACCAAGCTTTTAAGAAAATTTATTAATGACTCACGGAAAGCAGAAGGGAAATAAACACAAAGAAAAACATGCAACTAGGTAATTTTGTTTACCAGATACTCTCATCTCAGCATACAGGGCTCTTAACTTTGCCCTTAGATGGCAGAGGACAATGTTTGCCTATGCCCTAGAGCACGTCTATAGTCCCTGGAAGCTCAGCTCTAAGAGATCCCCTGCTGATGACACTGGAAAGTCTACCTTCTTTAGGGAGACCTCACCTATGACCCACAAAGACAGGACAGCTACGCTGTAGCTTCAAGAGGACAGCCATTTCAGGATATCAGGATATAATACCATAAACTAAACAGACACAGAAGAAAGAGGAGTAAGAAATAGTAAGATACTTCTTACACAACAGCATCATCATCCATCAAATAAAGATAATAATAAACCTTTCTGGTCCAGCATTTCCCAGACTTGCATGACCAGGAAACACTTTAAAAATTATAATGTACTTGCAGAACACCAGCAGGAACTCACAGATACTCAGATTAATAAAGTGGACTGATTATAATTTCAATATATAAGATATGATGATATGGTGATATTAGTCAATATCTGCTATAACATTACAACAATTAATCTGTGAGGCCATTTACATTTTTGCCTTCAAAGTTAATCCAAATATGCATGAGCTCCTTGTTCATGTTTTGCCCATATAATGTTTAAAGTATCTCACGGTTATCTAACCAAAGGGTGAAGTCCAAAAGCAGCAGAGATCAATCTGGCTGATTTTACTCTGACACATTATTTTATCCTGAGCTTTAAGCCATTTCTAAAATCTGGAAGTTGCTTCAAACATGTCACAGTGGGGAAGGAAAGAGAAAGAGAAAGAAACGAACATTTATTGAGCATTACAGTGCCACGTGCTTTACAGCGTTCTTATTTAATCCTCTATCTCTTGTTCATCCTTTCAACAGCCCTATGAGACATCATTATTTGAGTTTTACAGATACTAAAGGCAATACTGCAAGGCCACACATGTAGCTGCGGATGGTATTAGACGCAAGTCTGGCCAGCTCCAGAGCCCTGGTTCTTTCCATTACATGACGTTGGTAAATGCAGTGGGGGTAGTTGGCCTCAGTGCATGTGTTCGTGCTTGTGTAGTCTTTGCTTTCCTATTCCAGTAAAAGCTCCATAAAGACGAGGACCGCACCGGGTTTTGTTCATCACAACAGTCTCAGTGCCAAGCTCAATGCTGGAGACTATAGCTAAGAAAGCTCAGGAGACATGAATACAATTTTGAAATATCTGAAGTGTTGTCCCAGGGTCTACAGGGAACGTGCATGTTCTATGGACCAAGAGAGCCAAATCATTTCCAGAGGGGGTGGGGAAAGGAGGATGAGAGACACGGAGAAAGGTCTCATCTCAACAATGTTGTAAAAGTTAGAACAGTCCCACTGTGCAATGAATTGCCTTGAAAAAATATTAAACTGTCCATTTCTGAAGATGACCAAGTACAGGCTGGATCCTGACCATTGGTCGAGGTGTAAAGGGGATTCGTCCAAAGAGAGAGCTGCCTGGATGGTCTCTCAGGTGCTTTCCAATCCTCCAAATGTGTTTATTCTTTGGTATTGACTTCTTCAACTCTAGGACTAATTAGTGTCTCTGACTTGCTGTGTGACTTGCCAAGCCTCTTTCCCTCTCTGGGTCTCAGTTTCTTTATCTGTACAATAGACACATTTGTCTGATGACCACACCAAGAATTCTTCTGTGTCAGGCTTCCGAGATTCCATATGCTCTGGAGAACAAGGGTTATGACAAGGCTCCCTGCAGGATGGTGTCATGTTACAAGAGGTTACAAACCTTCTTGTGGACACCGTCTCTGAGTGCAAGCTCTGACCACGTAGGCAGCGAATTCAGGTTGCTTCTCCACCCAGGAAGGCAGACCAGGTTCATCCTGATTCAGATAGTAAAGTGGGAATCACGCAAATCCATAATGTTAGACATAATTCTGGAATGCATTAAAAACTAAAGGCCTTTGAGCAATATGACAGTGTTTGTGTTTCTTAAGACAGAGAGATGAAAATGCTGCTTCATACAGTTTGATCCGTGGTTCTCAATAAGGCTGGCGCTGCCACCTAGGGAAGGGTTGGAAATTTCTGGGGGTGTTTTTTGTTTGTTTTTGAAGTGAGGGTGAGAGGTTTTTTTGGTTTTTTTGGCCACAAAACAAGTCTCAATACATTTAAAAAGACTAAGATCATAGAAAATATGTTTTCTGACCAAAGTAACAGAAGGAAATTTATTATTAGCACCACACTCTCCCGAGTGAGCCACGGGCCGGCCCAACAGAAGGAAATTTAGAAAATTCGCAAGTATGTGGAAACTAAACAACACACTCTTTTTTTTTTTTTTTCCTGACCGGTAAGGGGATCACAACCCTCGGCACAGTGTTGTCTGCACCACACTCAGCCAGTGAGCGCACCAACCATCCCTATATAGGATCCGAACTCGTGGCCTCAGCGCTACCAGCACCGCACTCTCCCGAGTGAGCCATGGGGCTGGCCCATAAACAACACACTCTTAAGTGAACAATGGGTAAAAAGAAAAATCACAGGGAAAATAGAGAGTACTTCTTGAGATAAAAATCAAAGCACAACATATCAAAATTTATATGATTCTGGGCTCATCCAGTGCTAGGAGGAAAATTTATACTTGTAAACACCTGTATTAAAAATAAGAAAAATCTCATATCAGTAATGTAAACTTCTACCTTAAGAAAATAGAAAAAGAAGAGCAAACTAGACCACAATCAATATAAGTAGGAAATAACAAATATTGCAACAGAAATATATGAAATAGGGGATTAAAAAGCAATAGAGAAAATCAACAAAATCAAAAGTTGGTTCTTTAAAAAGATCAAGAAAATTTGCATTCCTTTATCTAGACTGACCAAGAAAAAAAGAGAGAAGACTGAAATTACTAAAATCAGAAATAAAGCAGGGGCATTCTTATATTGTCATTATGGTTTTTTGTCGTGGTAAGATTTCATTTCTTTCTCTTTCTCACTTGCATTTTTGTTCTACCAATGGGTTTTGTGCTTTCTTGTGTATTCATGGTAGTGATTATTGTTTTTCAGATTCCAGATGTAGGACTCCCTTGAGGATTTCTTGCAGGGCTGGTTGTATGGTGGTGAACTCCCAGAGTTTTTGTTTGTCTAGAAAATACACTATTTCTCCTTCATTTATGAAGGATCGCCTTGCTGGATATAGTATTCTTGGCTGAAAGTTTTTTCTTTTAAAATTTTGAATATATCATCCCATTTTCTTCTGGTCTATAGTGTTTCTGTTGAGAAGCCTGACATTAGTCTAATAGGGGGTCCCTTATAGGTGACTTGATGCTTTTCTCTTGCTTTCCTTAAGATTCTCTCTTTGTCTTTGAGCTTTGCCAGTTTGACTATAACCTATCTTGGAGAGGATCTTTTTGGGTGAATCTGTTTGAGGATCTTTGAACCTCCTGAATCTGAATGTCCGTGCCTCTCCCTATATGTGGCAAGTTTTCCATTATTATTTTGCTGAATAGGTTTTCCATGCCTTTTCCTTTCTCCTCCCCTTCTGGAATACCAATGATTTGAATGTTTGTGTGCTTAATGTTGTCTGCTAGTGCTCTTAGATTTTCTTCAGTTTTTAAAATTCTTTTTTCCTTTTTTTTTTTTTTCCTTTTTTGTCTTCCTGGGATACTTTGAGAAGACTATCTTCAAGATCAGAAATTTTTTCTTCTGCTTGTTCTAGCCTGCTGCTTAAGCTCTCAGTTTCAGTTGTGTTTTTATTTCATTGAGTGAATCTTTCAGTTCCATGAGTTCTGCTACATTCTTTGTTAAAGTATTAATCTCTTTGTAAATTTCCTCCTTCATATCCTGGATTGTTTTTTCTCATTTCATTATATTGTCTAACTGAGTCTTCTTGTATCTCAGTGAGTTTACTTAAGATTGTTGCTTGGGATTCCTTTTCAGTCATTTCAAGGGTTTCCTGCTCTATGGGGTCTGGCATTTGAGAATTACTGTATTCTTTTGGTGGTGTCATATTTTCTCAGGTTTTTCATATTTCTTGTATCTACATTGATGTCTGGTCATCTGGTAGAGCAGTTGCTTCATCTATTACTCTGGAATGGGCTTTGAGGAGAGAGATGTCCTTTTCCTTTTTTGGTCTCCATTGGTGACTCTCCTTGTGTCAATGCAGTTGAATGTCTGGTGGGCCACCTGCATGATGGCTGTGGCTACTGCTGTGGCATCAAGCTGCTTTTGCAGTAGCCATGGCTGTGGCAGTGGCTGTGGTGGGCCACCCTCCCAGAAGTGGTGTTTTTGGCATGTTCTCTTTCCTGCTTCCAGGCAGAGTGGGCTGCCTTCGGCTCCTGTCTAGGACCATGGGCATTGCTCTCTTGCCTCTGGGGGTGTTTTTCACTGTCACAGTGAACGGAGGGTATTACTGGCATTTAGTGGGCAGGGGCCTGGAATGCCAGAGAGGCTGCAGTCCTGTTACACCTTTGTGAAGGTGAAAGATCTATTTATATATAACATGAATATAGCCTAGAACCTAAGTTCATCTTACATATAAATAAAAAGTATTTTTTAATGTGATTTAAATTGAGTGTCACAATTTTCCAGGAATGAGAGAACTATGTAAATAGAACCAATGTAAAATATAACCATGTTATACTTTGCCTTTTTTAATGCATCTTTACCAAGAGTCTATGCAATATTTCAGAAATATCACATCACTGATGGCACAGTGGCTCATGGTATTTGAATCACCCATACAACATCCAGTGATTATATATGAAAATAGTTTAAAATGTCAAATATAAAAAAAATTATGTAGAGACTATACTGTTTAATCAAATATTTCTTACTTTTCTTATATTCAAACTTATTCATTACACATAGGTACAAGCATCTGACCACTTCATTATGTTGTATAGTGCAACAGCGCCAAAGTATTTACTCATTGAAATGTATATATTTTGTTATAAATAAACTTTTCTCTATTTTCCTGCTTTAGAGAGCATTTAGAGTGGGTTTATTTTTTTAAAAACTGTGTGTATAGGTTGATTATATTTCATTTTAGGATAGTAAACAGAACATCATAAATTATTTTGATAAAAGGAAGGGGAAGGGAGCTACTGGAATGACACCCCTGTAGCAATGAGCACACCTAGCACTCATGAAAAGGAAATAGGACTCCCTGGAGAATTGGCTTGGAGGACTGGGCCATGGAAAATGAAAGAAAAGCCTGGGACATCTTGTGGCAAAAGTATGAGAGTGCTTAAAGAATAATAGGGACTGTAAAAAGGACTTGGGGCTCTATAGGCCAAATCTTGGATAATTTGAGCATCAAAATAAATAATGATAGTAAAGGATTAGAATTCACTGAATAAAATAAGAATCCATGAGTCTACACCAACATGCATGCATACATACATAGATACATAAATGATAAGGCAAAATTCTACTAACAAATGTAGAAGGAATGATGGTGTTAGGTAATAATGGTTGGTAATCATAATAATAACTGATTCAGGCAAGAATCATAAATGAGGTTAAAACTAGAGAATGGAGTTCCAGCAAGATGGCTGTACAGAGGCAGCCAACCCTTGCCTCTAATGCAAAAAAAATGTTCAAAGCAACAAATAGTCACCCCAAGAGTAGAGTGTTTAGGAAAACAATGGAATCCAGCTAAACAGTAAGGAAAATCCTCTCAAGACCTGGAAACTTGAGGCAGTAACATAGAAGAACAAGAGAAACTCCCAACCAGGATTGGCACAGAGAATGGAGAAACCCTGTACTGCTAGGACAAAGTGGGGGGTGGGGAAGGGGCAGCTGGCACCCCACTGGAGATACCTGCAAACCAGGATGCAGAGGAACAATGCAGTTCTTGCAAAGTGAACCCAGTGTGTGGAGCAGTAAAGAGCCCACACTACTATATTTTCCAAGAGGAGAACTACATATGAAGTCACCTCCTCCCCCTTTGGTCCCAGGCTGCCTCTGGACATCACCATTTTGGAACGGGAATTGGGGGAGCTCAGAGTCCTTCCAACCCAGTGGCCTTGCACACCCTGGCAGAGAGTTGAGGGTGGGAATACACTGGCTGCCTGAATATATGTCCTCCTTCCCTCCAGGAGTTCAGAGTCTTGATCAACATAGGGGAACTGCCCATGCCAGCAGAGAGTGGGGGGAGTGTGCTGGTCATTTGGATACATGCCTTCCTTTCCCCCATTCCCCCTGGAACTCAAAGCCCTGCCCAACCCAATGCCTCACACCTGCCTCAATGGACAGCTATCAGGATGTGCACCTCTCCCCTAAACTGGATGCCAGAATTCATGCCCTCCTACTCAGGGAACTCAGAGGTCTGCTTGATGCAGCAAGCCTGCCAGCACCAGTGGAGAATACGCTAGAAGTGTGCAAGCCACCTAGATCTATACCACTTCTGCTGGGAGCCCAGCATCCTGTCTGACACAGAAGCTCACCTGCACCAGCAGAGAAGGTACAGAAAACGAGCTGGTACTTACTACCACACTCACCCAGAACCAAACCTATGAAGCCCAACCCAGCTATCAATATAAAACACTTCTACAGATAAGAGTCATTCACCTCAAAAACCATTCCAAAAATAAAACAAGTGACAACACCACCAGATGCCCAGACATCAATGCAGAAATATCAGAAGCAGGAAAAAATAGGGAAACATGATACTCCCAAAAGAAAACTACAATTTTCCAATACCAGACCCCAAACAGCAGGAAACCAGTGAACTGCCTGAAAAAGAATCTTGAATGGCAATATTAAGGAAATTCAACATGATGGACAAAAAAAACCCCGATAGATAGAAATCACAATGAAGTGAAATAAATGGTCTAGGACATGTATGAGAAATCCAGCAAAGAGATAGAAACAATAAAAAAGAACCAAACAGAAATCCTAGAACTGAAGAATTCATTCAATGAAATAAAAAATACAACTGAGAGCATACGCAGCAGGCTAGAGCAAGTGGAAGAAAGAATTTCTGAACTGGAAGGTAGGCTTTGTGAATTAACACAGTTGGATCAAAAAAAATAAAGAATTAAAAAAAATAAAGAAAACCTATGAGATCTTTCTGATAACCTTAAGCATACAAACATCTGTATTATGGGTGTAGCAGAAGGGGAAGAGAAAAGAAAAGGCATTGAAAGCCTATTTAATGAAATAATAGCCAAAAAAAATCCCCAAGTACTGGGAGTGATACAGTCTCACAGATCCAAGAAGCTCAAAGATCTCCAAACAGATTCAACCCAAAAAGGACCTCTCCAAGACACATTGCAGTCAAATTGTCAAAAATCAAGCATAAAGAGAGAATGCTAAAATAGCAAGAGAAAAACATCAATTCACCCCATCAAGCTAACATCAGACTTCTCCACAGAAACCCTACAGGCCAGGAAAGAGTGAGATGACATATTCAAAGTGGTAAAAGAAAAAAATTGCCAATCCAGAATACTATACCCAGTAAAGCTTTCCTTCAGAAATGAAGGAGAGATAGTATCTCTCCCAGACAAACAAAAACTGCAGAAATTTACCATCACAAGACTGGCCCTTTAACAAATCCTCAAGGGAGTCCTACATCTGGAATCAAAAGAGTGACATATTTCACCATAAATACACGAAGAAGAATAAAAACTACAAGTAGAACAGATATGCACATGAGAAAGAGAAAGAACATGTATCTTATCACTACAAAAAACCAAAACAAACAAACAAAAAAACCCACCAAACAGCAAAGACAAACAATAAAAGAGAAAGAATGGAACATAAGAAATATTAATCAACTGTTAGAAAAAAATAATAAAATGGCAGGAACAAGACAATACTTTTCAATAACAACCCCAAATGTAAATGAATTAAATTCCCCACTCAAAAGATACAGAGTGGCTGAATGGATTAAAAAACTACACAAGAAACTCACTTCACCAATAAAGACATACATAAACTAATAATGAAGGAATGGAAAAAGATAGTCCATGCAAATGGAAACCCAAAACAAGCAGGAGCTGCCATACTTGTATCAGATAAAACAGACTTCAAACCAAGAGCTATAAAAAGAGACAAAGAAGGACACTATATAATAATAAAAGGATCAATGCAGCATGCAACATCAGAGCACCCAGATATATAAAGCAACTGTGATTGGTCTAAAGGGAGAGATAGACCCTGACACAATGATAGTTGGGGAATTTCACATGCTGCTGTCAGCATGGGACAGATCATCTGCACAAAATCTAGCAGAGCAATATTGGATTTAAATGGCACTTTAGACCAAATGGACCTGACAGACATTTGCAGGACATTTCATTCAACAACTGTAGAATATACATTCTTCTCACCAGCACATGAATCATTGTCCAGGCTAGACCACATGTTAGGCCACTAATTAAGTCTCAGCAAATTTAAAAAGATTGAAATCATGTCAAATATATTTTCAGACCACAATGGAATAAAATTAGAAATTAACAAGAAACAAAACTTTGGAAATTATACAAATACATGGAAATTAAACAACATGCTCCTGAACAGCCAATGGGTCAAAGAAGAAATAAAGAAGGAAACCAAAAAATTGCTTGAAAAAAATGAAAATACAAGCACAACTGAACAAAACCTGTGGGACACTGCAAAGCAGTACTAAGGAGGAAGTTTATTGCAATAAATGCTTACATCAGAAGAACAAAAAGACTTCAAATAAGCCAACATTACACCTCAATGATCTAGAAAAACAAGAACAATCCAATCCTCAAATTAGGAGATGGAAAGAAATAATTAAGAACAGAACTAAATGAAATACAGACCAAAAGAACAATAGAAAAGATCAATGAAAAAAATTTGTTTTTTTGAGAAGAAAAACAAAACAGCAAACCTAACTGCAAGACTGAGAAAAGAAGAGAGAAGACCCAAATAACAAAAATTAGAAATGAATAAGGAGGCATTAGAATCAATACCATAGAAATACAAAGAATCGCTATAGACTATTATGAACAACTATACTCCAAAAAATTTGAAAATCTGGAGGAAATAGATAAATTTCTGGACTTGTGCAAACTACCAAGACTGAACCAAGAAGAAATAGAAAACTTGAACAGACCAATAATGAGCAACAAGATTGAAGCAGTAATCAGAAATCTTCCAACAAAGAAGAATGCAGGACCAGATGACTTCACTGCTGAATTCTGCCAAATCTTTAAAGAATTAGTACTAATCCTTTAACACTATTTTAAAAAGTTGAAACAGATGCCACTCTCCCAAACTCATTCTATGAGTCCAGCATCATCCTGATACCAAAATCAGATAGACAAAGCAAAACGAAACAAAACAAAACAAAACTATGGGCCAATATCCTTGATGAACATGTATGCAAAAATCTTCAACAAAATATTAGCAAACAGAATACAACAGCACATCAGAAAGATTATACACCATGATCAAGTGGGATTCATCCTAGGGATGCAAGGATGGTTCAACATATGCAAGTCAATAAACATGATACACCACATCAACAAAATCAAGGACAAAACCATATGATTATCTCAACAGATGCAGAAAAAGCATTTGACAAAATTCAACATCTTTTCATGATAAAGACTCTCAACAAAATAGGTATAGAAGGAAATTATCCTACCATAATAAAAGCCACATACAACAAACCCACTGCATACATCATCCTGAATGGGGAAAAGCTGAAAGCTTTTTCTCTAAGAACAGGAAAAAGACAAGGAAGCCCACTCTCACCACTCCTACCTAACACAGTATTGTAAGTACTAGCCAGAGCAATCAGGCAAGAGAAAGAAATAAAGGGCATTCAAATTGGAAAAGATGACATCAAATTGTCCCTGTTTGTACATGACATATTCCTATATATGGAAAAACCTAAAAACTCTACAAAAAAAAACTCCTAGAGCTGATAAAAAAATTCAGGAAAGTTGCAGGATAACAAAATCAGTACACACACACACACACAAAAGTAGCATTTTTATACACCTACAATGAACCAGCAGATGAAGAAATCAAGAAAGCTAGCCCATTTACAATAGCTACCAAAAGAACAAAATACCCAGGAAAAAATTTAACCAAGGAGGTGGAAGATCTCTATAATGAGAACTACAAAGCACTGCTGAAAGAAACTAAGGAGGACACTAAAAGATGGAAAGACATTTACATGTTCATGGATTGGAAGAATTAACGGTGTGAAAATGTCCATACTATTCAAAGAAATCTATGGTTTCAATGCAATCCCCATCAAAATAACGACATTCTTCACAGAAATAGAAAAAACAATCCTAACATTCATATGGAACAACAAAAGACCCCAAATAGCCAAAGCAATCCTGAGCACAAAAAATAAAGCTGGAGACATTACACTACTTCAAACTGTACTACAAAGCTACACTAACCAAAACAGCATGATACTGGTGTAAAAATAGGCACACAGACCAATGGTACATAATAGAAAACCCAGAACTCAATCCGTGTGCTTACAGCCAACCGATCTTTGACAAAGGCACCAAGAACATACATTGGGAAAGGACAGCCTCTCAGCAAATGGTACTGGGAAAACTGGCTATCCATGTGCAGAAGAATTAAACTAGATCCGTACATGTCGCCATATAACAAAATCAATTCAAAATGGATTAAAAACTTTAATAAAAGACATGAAACTATAAAACTCCTGGCAGTAAACATAAGAGAAACACTTCAGGTTGTAGGACTGGGCAAAATTTATGAATAAGACATCAAAAGCAAAGGTAACAAAAGAAAAAATAAACAAACGGGACTGTATCAAACTAAAACCTTTCTTCACAGCAAAGGAAACAACCAACTGAGTAAAGACAACCTACACAACGGGAGAAAATGTTTGCAAACTATATATCTGACTGGGGAATAATATCTAAACTATTCAAGTAACTCAAACAACTTAACAGTAAAAAAATAAATAATCTGATTTAAAAATGGGCAAAGGAGCTGAATAGACATTTCTCAAGGGAAGATATAGAAATGGCCAACAGGTGCATGAGAAAATGCTCAACATCACTAATCATCAGGGAAATGCAAATCAAAACCACATTGAGATATCATCTCACCCCGGTTAGACTTGCCATTATTAAAAAGACTGAGAAAAACAAATGCTGGCGAGGATGCGGGGAAAGGAGAACTCTTCTACACTGTTGGTGGAACTGTAAATTAGTGCAGACATTATGGAGGTTTCTCAAACAACTACAGATAGAACTGCCACATGACCTAGGAATCCCACTAGTGGGAAAAAACCCAAAGGAATGGAAATCATCATGTTGAAGGGATACCCACACTCCCATGTTTATCACAGCTCTATTTACAATAGCCAAGATATGGAACCAACTTAAATTCCATCAATGGATGACTGGATAAGGAAAGTGTGATATATATATATGTATACAATGGAATACTACTCAGCCATAAGAAAAAGAATGAAATTCTACCATTCACAGTAGTACAGAAGAGCTTGGAGAAAATTATGTTAAGTGAAATAAGGCAGGCACAGATGGAGAGAAACACTGTGTGTTCTCACTCATAAGTGGGAGCTAAAAAATATAAATAAGAAGGAAGGAACTGAGGGAGGGAGGGAGAAAGGAAGGAAAGATTGATTCACGATAATATGTTGAACTTTCAGGAGAGAAAAGAACTGTGGTTCCCGGAGGTGGGAAAGAGGAAGGGGAGAGCGATTAGCAAGAAATTGGTTAATGGACACAAGGAATGATTACATTTTGTAATGAAGAACACGCCAATTATCCTGATTTGATCATCACACATTGTACAGACATTGATATTCAGCTCTGTACCCCACAAATGTGTATAATCAATTATGTTTCTATTAAAAGGGGGGGGGAACTAGAGAGTGAAAGTTGGAGGAGTAACAGAACATTACATAGTCTTAAAGTATTTTCCCACAAGATACTTATTAATTAGAAAGGTGAAAATAGTAACCTTTCAGTGGAAATCTGGCAGACACCATCTTAACCAAATGATTAAAGTTAACATTACCAGTAATAAAACACATTGACATCATGTGCTTCCAGATATGATATTCCCAAGGAAAACAAACAAACAAACATTGCTTCTGTGGTATTCCTGCCAAAAAAAGCATATCCTAAAACAAACTCAAATTGAAGGGCAGTCTGCTAAATAACTAGTCTGTACTCATCAAAAATGCCAATGTCATGAAACACAGAGAAAGGGCTAAGAAAGTCTTCCAGATTAAAGGAGACTAAAGATACATCACAACGGAGTGCAATGCACAATCCAAAACTTTCTTTTGCTGTACATTATTGGAACAATTGTCAGAATATGAATAGGAAGTTATCAACAAACTGAAAAGACTACCTATGGAATGGGAGAAAATATTTGCAAACCATACATCTGATAATGGATTAATATCAAAAATATATAAGGAACTCAGACAACTCAATAGTAAAAACACATACAATCCTATTTTTTTTTAAATGAGCAAAGGATCTGAATAGATGTGTTTCAAAAAAGATATATAAATGGCCAATAGGTATATTTTAAAAAATGCTCAAAATCACTAACCACCAAAGAAATGCAAATTAAAAACACGAGGTATCACCTCACTCCTGTTAGAATGGCTATTGTAAAAAAGACAAAAGATAATGCTATGGTTTGAATGTGTTCCCCAAATTTCATATGTTAGAAACTTAATCTCCAAACTTATATGTTGACAGTGTTTGGAGGTGAGGCCTTTGGAAGGTAATTAGAACTAGATAAGGTCATCAGGGTGGGGCTCCCATGATGGGACTGGTGGTTTTATGAGAAGAAGAAGAGAGACCTGAGCTGGCATGCTCTCGCGCTCCCTCTGTGTGATGCCTCTGCCACGTTATGATGGAGCAAGAAGGACCTCACCAGATGTTGGCACCATGGTCTTGAGGCCTCCAGAATCCTGAGCTAAATAAACGTCTTTTCTTTATAATTTACACAGTCTGTGGTATTGCTACACCAACAGAAAATGGACTAAGATAATAAGTGTTGGAGAAGATGTGGAATAAAGGGAATCCTTGTACATTGTTGGTGGAAATATAAATTAGTATAGCCATTATGGAAGACGGTATGGAGGTTCCTCAAAAAATTAAAACTGGCTACCATATGATCCAGCAATCCCACTACTGGGTATATATCCAAAGGAAATGAAATCAGTATGTTGAAGAGATATCTGCATTCCTATGTTCTTCACAGAATTATACACAATAAGCAAGATATAGAATCAATTTAAGTGTCCATCAATGAATAAATGGATAAAGAAAATGTAGTATATATGCACAATGGAATACTATTCAGCCTTAAAAAATAATACAATCCTGTCATTTGCAACAATGTGGATGAGCCAGGAGGACATTATGTTAAGTGAAAAAGTCAGGCACAGACAGACAAATATCACAGGATCTCACTCACATGTAGAGTATAAAAAAGTTGAACTCATAGGAGTAGATAGTAGAATGACCAGGGGATGGGGAAGTAGGGGGGTTAGGGGGGCTAGCGAGATGTTGGGCAAAGGATACAAAATTTCAGTTAGGTCAGAGGAATAACTTTTAAGAGATGCATTGTAGAACATGGTGACTATAGTTAATAACAATGGTTTGTATTCTTGAAAAGTGTTCTCACCACAAAAAATGCTAAGTATGTAACATAATCCATATGTTAATTAGCTTGATTGAGCCATTCTACATTGTATACATATTTTAAAACAACATGTTGTACAATAGAAACATATATAATTTTTATTAGTCAATTAAAAAATAAAATTAAATTTAAAAAATCTATTCACTGTTATCTTCACTAAGGTTTTTTCATATTACCTTTTTTATATCAACTTTTGACATGATGAATTGATGAGATAAAGGAAGTGTAAATGTTCGTTATCTGTAAATTAATTATTGTTCTCTATTCTCTGTATAATATATACTTGTATATGTAGACATTCAATATACATACAATATATATGTATACAAGGATACTTCAAAAAGTTCATGGAAGAATAGAATTGAAGGATCATATGAATCTTTCCATGAACTTTTTGAAGTATCCTCATATATACACAACACATATATGAGTATATACACTATATATGTGTATATAAATACTACGTTCATATAAACATTATATGTGCATACATAAACACAATATCACAGTGTACATATGCACACACATACATATACATACACACAGACATATATACTGTCATTTTGATGTCTGCTTCATAAAACTGTAGACTAATAGAGATGTAACTAATTTCAAGAGGTTATATGCATCCATACCGTGAATTCAGATGGTTAAAAATCTAAATCCATGAGGCTAATCTATTTTCTTCTTTGTTATCTCTAGAGATGGCTACTATATAGAAATAAATAATTTTAATAAATAATCACACAATTTCCCATAAACTAAGTAAATTTAATTCTCTGATATTTGTTTCTTTACTTTCACTTTCTTTTTTAATCCTTGAATTTCTCCAACAGGACTTGCATACTGGGTGGTCGCTGAATATATAGAGAGTGACTGACTGATACTAGGCTTTACTCTGGTTCTTCTAAACGTTATTTATGTGCTAATACTGTCTCTGAAGTGCCTTCCAATACTTAGTTAATCTGACAGTTAAGACAGTCTTATAAATTACTCTGATCAATTAACATAGTCACTTTCTTCTTAATCATCATTTAATACAGTGAAAACAAAAATCATGTCAACTTCCTCTCTTTATAAAAATGAGATTCAGGTACTACTTAAACTTTAAATATATCTTTTCTTTCTTGATTTCAATTGTAGCACTCTTTTAGAGTCTCCTCAATGAAATGGATTATTTTGGCCCTTTAACACAGAGGTTGGCAAACTTTGGACCATGGTCCATTACTGTCTATTTTATAAATAAAGTTTTATTGGAACATAACCACACTCATTTATGTATGTATTGTCTATGGCTGCTTTCACACTACAATGGCAGAGTTGAGTAATTGTGACAGAGACTCTATGACATGCAAAGCTGAAAATAGTTACTATCTGGCCTTTACAGAAAAGTTTGCTAACCTCTGCACACAGAATGGACATTTAATACCATTAATTATGCTGCTATGAAAACAAATATTCACATATAGTATTGTTAGCTGTATTAATAAATGAATCCAAATGAGGGACAGTTTTCAATGTGCATTTGAATATTCCATATCATACATGTTTAAATTTCATTGCTTGTTTCTAAGATAATTTTCTCTAGAACTTCAACTTGCCAAAATTTCCTCAAAATCAGAGTTCCTCAAAATATGTTTACACAATGGTTAAAAACATGGTGGGAGCTAAAAAAGTTGAGCTCATAGAAGCAGAGAGCAGAATTGTGAGAGCTGGCCCGTGGCTCACTTGGGAGAGCGTGGTGCTGACAACACCAAGTCAAGGGTTAAGATCCCCTTACCAGTCATCTTTTGAAAAAAAAAGAATTGTGGTTACCAGACGCTGGGAAAGGGGGAGTGAGCAGAGGGGAATAAAGAGAGATTGGTTAACCAATACTAACTTATAGCTAGATAGGAGGAATAAGTGCTAGTATTCCGTAGTACTGGCAGGTGACTATCATTAGCTATAATTTATTGTGTATCTTTAAATGGCTAGAAAAGAGCATTTAAGATGTTCTCAACACAAAGAAATCATCAGTGTTCGAGGTGGTGGTTATGCTAACTACCCTGATTTGACATTACACGTTATACTCGTATACAGTTGTGTGTCAATTAAAAAATATAATTAAAAAAACATGTCGTTTGATGTCTCATAGATCATGATTCAAAGCAAAATCTGCTACTTAATGGCTGTTTGAACCTGCTGAGAACCCAGAGAGGAATATATAAGCTTGGCCATATCACCTGAACTCTTTAAGCCTTCTTTTCTTTGTTTTTTTCATGTTTGTTCTGTGTGTGTGTGTGTGTGTGTGTGTGTGTGTGTGTGTGTTTCAGCCTGCTGGTAAGTTTAAGTCTTACTTTTTTTTTCATTTATAAAATGGAGGCAATAAGAGTATTCATCTCATAGGTTTAATATGAGAATTAAATAAAGAAAAAATGTATATAATGCATTCACGGATTATGGTCAGAGCACATCATAGTGTGTGTTTTTAATAATAACCAAAGTAAATATACAATAAAAAATATAATTTAAAAATCTGAATAAATTCTGAATATAATTCTGAATATAAATTCTGAATATAATTAGGTTAGATAATGGTATTGGATAAATGTTAATTTCATGATTTTGATAATTACACTGTGGTTATGAAAGAAAATGCCCTTATATTTAGGAAATACAGCCAGAAGTGTTTAGAGGTAAAGGAATACCATGTATGCAACTTACTCTCAAAAAGAAGAGATAGAAAGAGAGAGGGTGAATGTGGTAAAATGTTAATATTTGCAATTGAGTGAAAGGGAGGTAGAAATTATTTGCATTATTCTTACAATTTTTCAGTAAGTCTGAAATTGAAGTAAAATGACAAGTCAAAAGAAAATAGAAGGTGGCCAAAGCATAGAGAAGCACTCTTGTAGAACTATTCCAGCAAAACAAATCCTTTTATCTTACTCTTCTAACCCTTCCAGAAAATGTATGGGGTTAATTTCAGAAGGAGGGTGGGAGAAGGGGGTACTTTTTTGGGTGAAAGGAAAAAGGAAGAGCGAACCCTTTCATTAACAAGGCCAGAAAATTCAATTACACCACCTTTCTAAATCCAAATCTCTACTTTGCTTTGCCTTTCATTAAACCCCTCCAAGAAGCAATTACACAGAAAAGAAGTTGAACAAGAAACAGAGTAGGAGAAATTTCTTCATTTCTTTAGGGTGAGGAAAGAGGGTAGAGTCAGAGCAATTTTCATAATTTCCTTTTGAAACAGGCACCGAAGTCAGGATTGGCTCCACTATTTTCTTGCAGAAAATTAGACATCTCTACTCAAGTGACTTAGGCAACATCACTAAGAACTTTTGCAAGATGAAAGGACAAAAATTGAAGGGTAAAAGATGACCTTTTACTCGCTTTGGGGAAGCAGGGTTTTCTTGACCTTTAAAATAGTCTCTCCCAGAAAAATGTTTACCTCTTTCACTTTTTCTTTTTAAAAGCTTTCAATTAGAGAGAAAGAGAAGGGGGAAAAACAAGGCACATTAAAGCAGTGCCCCTGTAATGATCACATTCATCTCAAAATTCCACATAATAAATCAGCACTGCAAAGATTATAATAGTTGTGATTTAAAACACTAAATACATTTGGCAGCAGATTGGAGTTTAGAAAATTAAACAATAAAGCTCTTACCATTAGAGGTGTTATTGCACAGGGCTGTCTCTGGGGGAAAAAAACATCAGCCAAGTTAAACCAAACTGGAATGTAGTTCAATCCGAGAAGTCTTAGCTCTTTTTCTCTCCTAAATGATCTATCATCAAGTAATGAGATAATTGTTCTCACGGTTAGATTTTCATTAAAAATTAAAATAAGTCCATTTCCATATTTCCAAAAAGCCAGAAACGCACATAAATGCTTTGTCTAAGCATTCTTAGCTCCAGTTTAAATTTTCGTCTGAGACTGCTGAGCCTTTTTTCAGTATTTGTTCACTTCACACATATGCCTGAGGGCCCCCTTTTTGTTGGGCACTGGGGAGACAGAGATAAATGTGACCAGTTTCCAGCTCCCCAGGGGCCTCCAGTTTAGCAGGGATAGCAGAGAAGTAAATGTGCATTCACTGAAGGGATACAATGTGATTCCCATAGCAACCCTATGATGCTGCATAAGAAGAGACTGAGACTCAGAGCAATTAAATAATTTACCCAAGGTACACACTTAAAAAGTAATGAAGAAAGGATTTCAACATAGGCCTATATTGACATCAAACCCATACTCACTGTCTCTCAACCTTGAACACTGCATATACAATGTTTTGGAGTCCAATAACTAAGGAAGAGTATAGCTGGGACCCAGAAGACAGAATGGTCAAGTGTCCAAGGGTCAGGGCAACAGGAGAGTAGGGGGTGGTGTCAGGGAGAAGGTATCAGAAAAGGCCTTCAAAGATTTGGTGACATCAACTCTGACACAAGGGAACTTAGTAAGAGTTTGTCCACTGGAGAAGGGCAAGAAGGGTATCCCCATTGGAGGAAACGGTGGCATGGGCTATAGTCAAGAAGTATGAGAACCTTGATAGATATGAATCTTTCTGAATGGGCACCAACAGAAAGGTTGCCTTGGCTTACCAGAACTGCTAGTCTCAGCCAATTGCTGAGAAATACTCAGCAAGAAATGTGCAGACACAGCCTCAGTTACCGGCCTGGAAGGGGGTGAGCAGAGATTGCGACTGCCCGGGGTGGCCACAGCCAGCCCTGCAGTGTACTTCCAGATGCAGCAGCTGTACTGCAGCCTTCATTATCCACCGCTTCACTGAGCCCCGGCTACACTGACCCCAGCATTAGCAAGAAGATGATTGATTACATAAAGCCCTTTGTGCTCCAACTGAAATCTTAACAGCAGAAATTTGTGCAGAATTTTAACTTCAGCTTGGAGTTTTATTGAAGTCCAGGAACGCCAAAGCCACAGAATCATAAAAGATTAGGGACCTTAGAGACAATCTACAATCTTCTCCTTTTGCAAAGGAGGCACTGAGCAGAGGGAGGTGGGGTGACTTGGCCCAGGTCCCATAGCCAGTGAACAGGTAGAGCCAGGACTTGAACCTAGGTCTTCTAACTCTGTTTCAGTGTTTCATTTCACATTAAATGATTGCACAGGAGGTTTTCCTGACTTCTCCATCTCCCCATCTTTCTCACTCCCTGTTACTCTGGCTCCCATAGTGCCTGTGCTTTTAATGTCTTCGCAGCCTGTACCATCTACCTCCTCCAAATCATCAACTCCTCTGCTTAGCGGTACCCTCCCTTGTAAACAGAGACCACATCTTTTGTCTTTGATTATCCAGCCTACAAGTGCTGGACACATAAAAGATTCTCAGTAAATATTTATTGATGCTGAGGAAATTGTGATGGAGTTCTAGTTCTAGCTACACAAATCTATAAGCCATGGGACTCTGGGCAAGTTACTTACCTAACTCTGAATCTCAGCTTCCTTGTCTATAAGATGATGAGTAAGAACAGGCAGTGGAAACACAGTGGGATCTGGACCCTATAAATGTCCAACTAACTGAATGAATGATCACCCTTCTATACCAGAAACCCTGAGGACAAGAACATTTCTAACTTGTTTTGTATCCCTGGCACTTGGCACTTAGTGGGTCTCAGGAAATGACTGCACTAAACCAAGTGAGAATACCTGAGCACATGAGCAGTTGTATAATAAGCATGTATAACCAGGAACAAATACCTGAGGTTCTGAACCTCTGTTTCCTCATCTGTAGATTGGAGACAATGAAACCTCCCCAAATTGAGTGAGGATAAAAGAGGTCATGTATGGTATATAAGAAACAATTGGTAAACTGCAAAACACTACACAGATTCCGGTGTCATTCGGGCTGTTTAAAAGTACTTTCTCATGAAACGAACCTAAGTATGCATTTCCAGGAAGGAGCAGCATCTTGAGTTTCAAATGATATAGTTTTCCCAGTAAACAAATTGAGCTGTTAAGCAAGGGGCACAAGAACAGCATGATAGAGCTAAGCAGGAGGTGAAGTTCTATTTTTGACAGAAAGGAAATAAAACTTGGAGCAGACGGGGAGGTGAAACCAGGCTCCCACAGAGTCTCTGCCTGTGGCTTTGAATCATCTGCCTTCTCCTGACAGCTGGAGTCCCCTTGCTTCTGCCTTCAGTCTTTTGCTAGTTACGCACCAGAACCCTGGGCCCCTGCGTGGGCCTCCAGGGACGCCACACTTCACAAGCAGGAGACGTTCTATTCTCCACATCAGCTCCCAAGCTTGCAGCAAATGTGCGGGAGCCCAGTTGAGGCTGGGCACCACCAGGGAAAGGGGAACCAGAGACCACCCGGAGCTCTCACTGAGGGCATCAGTTTGGTAAGTTTCTCATGGCCCAAGTCTAGCCATGACAGGCTGGGCCATGCTGATACCCTTGGCCTTGGAGAAGCTAACTTTTGAAGACTAAACTCACAAGAGATAAAAAATTTTAAACCATAGCACCTGCTTATTAATTGGCAATTCAATTTGGCAAATATACTTGAGTTCCTACTATGTGATAGGCACTGGGGATACAATGATGAATAAGACCAATCGGGTCAATGCTCTTGTGAAACTTAAAGTAGGAGAGAGGGCGATTAAACATGCAGCCACTAAGTAGTGTAATACGCTGAAGTACGAAAAGGTGCTGTCCAGGGCTTGCCCCAGACATGGGGGGCAGAGGAGGCTTTACGAAGAAAGTGAAGGCTAAGCAGGGGTCTGAAGGACAAGCAATATTGGTCAGGTGAAAGCAGGCAGCTGGGGACGTGGGTTGGGACACAAAAGGAAAGGCAGTCAGATGCGAGAGAGGCGTGCTGCTGCTGAGCACCTAAAAACGTTGAGTAGGAAGGACCCCAGAGGGAGAGGTCAGGCTGAGGTTGCAGAGGTGGCAGCGCTCTTTACGGCACATGAAGGAGTTTAAACTGCATCTTTTGGATAAGCCATTGGGTGACTCAAAGTCAGCCAAATCAGCATATTGTCTGTATGACAGAAAAGGATGCGAGTAATCACTTCACCAGAAGGTTATTTGATCAGCGTGGAATCAGGACAGGGAATAGATAGTTCACATGGCAGCTTTCTCTCCGCCTTGACTCTGACCCACTTATAACTCCACATTTTCCCAGTTCCTAAACCCAGTGGAGAACATTGTTCTCTGGAGTTTTTGCAAATAATGCACTTCATTCAGGCTTGAGGGGCTGAATCAATAAAAGCTGACTGAGGATAGCAACTGGGGAGGAAAATGGAAGAACCCCATGCTTGCTGGTTCCCTTCCAGAAACTGCAAAACATGACGGAACAGGTTTTTGGCTTTATGCACTGAAAAATTCTTCTGCTGAGAAATACAAACTCTTTCACCATAATAAATACTGTTTTGATAACAAAACTGTACTTTTCTCAAATACCCAGATGGAAGACCATATGCAAAATAAACTCCAAGGAATTTTTTTATTGGCCATCTGCTAAAATTGGAAAGAAAGGCTGCATCGTCTTCTAGTCTTCACAAAAATTTCCACTGAGAATCCTGCTTGCTTCCGCCTGGTGCCACCTGCTGATTGTATTTGGGTACCAATTTTGCAAACGGGTAGCAGGAAAATGTGAATCTCTCCCTTTCTTTAATGAAATAAACTTACAATAACATCTTAATTAATGTGAGAAATAACTTACAAAGTGTCGGGTTTTCAATGGTTTTACAGCGACTCATACCTGTGAGTCCTGTTGTTGCCGGGAACCACAAGGCAAAGCCCACCATGCCCCCTCTGAGAGCCCACTTCCGAGTGAGCTCAGACAATGTCAAGACATTGCTTACCCTCGTGATTAAGTGCACCGTCCCTAATAAGGCCTCATGTTTGGCTTTACCTGTCAAAAATGTAAATGCATACATCCTTTAACACAACAATTCCACTTTGCCATATCTATCTGAAGGAAATGCAGGCACAGGCATATAAAGATACCTACAGGAGGGTGTTCCCTACTGCGTTATTTGTTGACTAACAACAAGAAAAGTGAGAATTACCAAAATGTTCATCAACAGGGGAACGATTCTGAAAGTTATGATGCATTCATACAATAGGATACTATGTAGCACTGACATGAAAGTTGCTTAAAACATATTCAGTGGGAGAAAGTGCAGGCTAAAGAAAAGAATGTATAGTATAATCCCATTGTTTTTAAAGAAAAAAAGTTGTGTGCGTTGGTGTGTATTTGTTTACACACAGGAAAAGGCTGGAGGATATCCACTACACTGTTCAAGTTATTTATGGGGAGTGGGGACTTTTTTTTCACTTTTTACTTTACACGTTCCTATATTCTTTGAATTCTTAACGTGAATGCATTGTTTTCTGTGAAACAAAGGAGCTATTAAAAATAGTAATGCCACATGTTCCTTCATCAGGTTTACAGTTTTTTCATCAGGTTTGCAGCATTTCATCATTAAACACTCACTGGCTTCCCACACTCACTCCGAAGTTAGGATCATTTTCTCATTTAAGAGATGAATAAATGGGGCTGAGAGGAGAAGGGACTTACCCAAGATCCCATAGGAACAAGTGACAGTTCCAGGCCTCTCTAGCAAATGTGTACTATAGGGTTTTTATAGTCTTACTCTGCATGTGCCAGGCCCTAAATCGGCAGGTTCTAAATTAATCCCATTATAATGACAAAAAATCCTCCTTTATATTAGAGAGCTATCCAATCCTAAGTACTTTCAGCATCAGTCAAACAGGCTCTGAAATCTCAATTTCAGAATGTGAAAACAGGAAGAGACTGGAGTGATCACCCAACCCAACCTCCCCATTTTACTGATGAGAAAAGAATCTCCCCGAAGAACTAAAATCAGACAGTCAACATTTAAGCACTCAACACGTGCTCAGGTCACAAGAGTCAACTTTCTACCTTCTCCACTAACCCTGCTCCTCCTCTTGGATTTCTCCTCTTGGCAAATGGCCCCCCACCAGATTCTGAAAGTGTCAACTCTGCCTTCTTCCTGAGCCCCCAACTGGATCTGTCTCCAAGTCCTATTGATTCCACCTTCTAAATATTCCTCACATCTGGCCCTTCTCTGCATAAGACTCCTGTCCGAATGTCTCCATACAACCTTCAGCATCTCTTCTGCCTAAATGAGGAGAATATAATTTGTAATAGGTGTCACTCACCTGCCCTCCACAGTCTACGCTATTCTCTGCCAGCAGATTACCCTTCTAATACTAAAACCTGACCACATCCCTCCCCGCCTTCTACTCAGCACTGGCATGGCTTCCCCTTGTGAAGCTCTTTAACCAGCATTCAAGGTCCTCTGCGAGCTGGCCTCTACTGCTCACACCTCATCTACTTCCAAATCCTCTTTCCTTTTAAAGCTCCAGTAACGCCAGACTGCTAATCATTTCAATACACCATACTATTTCATGACTTTATACCTTTGCACAAGCTATTGGTTTTGGCTGGAATGCTATTCTGTGGCTTGTCTGCCAGGAAAGCGCATTACTTCAAAATCAGGTCAGGTGTCACCTTCACCAGGAAGCTTTCTCTTCCCCTCTATTCCATCAGCCCTCTGCCCTGCCCACTCCTGACCCCTCATCACCAACAGAGTTTTACTCCTTTCTCTGGAATATTTTTGTACCTTATACACACATCTATTCAAATAGCTTCCCATATGATTACACAGAAGGTAAAAGTATTGGCTCTAAAGCCAGTCTTCCAAACTGTGTTACCTTGGACAAATTACTTAACCTCTCTGTGCCTCAGTTCCCCTCCCCCACTTCTCGTGTATAAGAACCCTACTAGGGTTGCTAGAGAATTTTAAGTTAGGTAATTGCTATGGACTGCATGTTTTTGTCTCCCTTCCCTCACCCTGAATTCATATGTTGAAAACCTAACCCCCAAGAAGATAGTATTGGGGGGGGGGCCTTTGGAGAGTAATTAGGTCATGAGGGTGGGGCTCCCATGATGGGATTAGTGTCCTTATAAGAGGAGGAAAAGGGCTAGCCCTCTTTCTCTCCACCATGTAAGCACACAACAAGACAACCAATTGTAAACCAGGAAGAGAGCCCTCGCCAGAACCAGGCCATGCTGGCACACTGATCTTGAATTTCCAGCTTCCAGAGCTGTGAGAAATAAATGTTTGCTGTTTAAGTCACCCAGTCTGTAGTATTACAACAGCCCAAACTGACCAAGACAGTAATCCAGATAAAAATGCTCAATAAATACTCTGTTGTTAGTGTTATGTATTAATTCATTCAGAGGACTCTACTTCTGCCAAGCTATAATAACAGAAACTAGACTGACTCTCCCCTAGAAACAATTTATAAAAAGGACAAAATATGCAAAGCGGCAGTTTTGAAGCACTGGACATCAGGCTGCAAAGGACAGTGATTCCTAACAAACAGGAGTCAAATGATGTGAGACATATGATTGCCCCAGTTTACTGCCTTGAGAGACACCCCAGGCTCGCAGCACAGAGGGGGGACTCTGATGGAGCCCAATGGACTCCCACAGTTGAGAAAATAGGACTGTGGGTCAGGGGAGAGATATTAACATAGCTAGAATTTTTAGAAGAGAGTATTAGAAAGGAGATTGCTGCATAAAGAGAGAACCCTGGAGATCCACAGAAGGTCTCCCTTGAACGATTAGCTGAGCACAGATCACTGCATACATGTGAGGAAACCACCGGAGGCCAAGGAAAGAACTACCCAAAAGGATTTGAGGTAGCAGTGCCTGGTACCCACACAGAGCCAGAAATACTGTCTGTTCTCACCAGCTAGACCGGAAAACATTATGATTCATGGAGTGTTGGGTAGAGTAAACATAAGATTCTCGCCTCAGTAGTGAGGAATAATTAGCCTTCGACCAAGCACTGCTCCAGTCCTGCTTAACAAATCTTAAAAACGAGACCTGAAATCTATTTCCAGGTAATTTAATTGGATTTCATAACAAAGTTTAAGAATATGTGTAGAAATACAGAAATATCCAACAATCAAATAAAGTGAGATTCACCATATCTGAAGAGAATACTCACCGCTGACCACTTGAAAGAAAAAAAATTCACCGTATATGGCAGCCAGCTAAAAATCACAGGCAGAAAAAGGAGCATGGAAATATTAGCCACCGTGAAAAGAGAAATCAAAACCAACTCAGTATGGACACAGAGTTAGAACTGGTAGACAATGACATTATGATAGTGATTATATAATGCATCCCATATGTTCACAAAGTAAAAATATGGAAGATATTTTTAAAAACCCAAATGTAACTTTTAGAAATAAAAACTACCGTGCATGAGATGAAGGGTAGACTAAATTAAATTAACAGCAGATTAGATAATAAGGAAGAAGAAATTAGTGAACATGAAGACAAAACAATAAAAACTCTCCAAAATGAAACAAAATTGTTTTTTTAAAAAATGAACAGAACATCAGTGAACTGTGAGACAACTTCAAATGACCTGATGTGTAATTAAAGTGCCCGAAAGAGAGACAGAAAAAAAAAAACCTGAAGAAATAATGGGTAAATATTTTACAAATTTTGTGAAAATCATAAACCCACAGATCCAAAAGTTCACTGAACCCCAAATATGAGAAACATGGAAAAAAATGACACCAAGGCACATTCATAATCAAAGTGTTCAAAACCAGTGATAAAGAGAATATATTAAAAGCAGCTAGAGAAAAAGCACACCTTATACATAGACGATCAAAGATAAAGATACAAACAGATTTCTTGTCAGAAACAGTACAAGCAAAATGACAGAGAAACAACATATTAAAAGTTCTAAAAGGGCTGGCCCCGTGGCTCACTCGGGAGAGTGCGATGCTGGGAGCGCAGCGGCACTCCCGCCGCGGGTTCGGATCCTATATAGGGATGGCCGGTGCACTCACTGGCTGAGCTCGGTGCGGGCGACACCAGGCCAAGGGTTGCGATCCCCTTACCGGTAACACACACACACACACACACACACACACACAAAAGTGCTAAAAAAAAAAAAAAAAAAAGTCAATCTGGAATTCTATACCTAGAGAAAATATATTTCAAAACTAAAGGCAAAATAAATTTTAAGAAATAAAATTTGAAAGAATTCATCACCAAAAGACCTTTACTATATGAAATGGTAAAGGAAGCTCTTCAGGCAAAAGAAGAATGATGCCAGACAGAAATGTGGATCAACACAAAGGAACAAAGAACACTGGAAGTGATAACTACATGAGTAAATATATAAAATTTTTCTCCTTATTATTTAAATCTCTTTAAAATATAATAGATTGTTTAAACAACAATAACAACATAGTCTTAGGTTTATAACATATTTAAAAGAAAGATGTATAAAAAAAACAGCATAAAAGCCAGGTGTGAGAAAATGGAAGTATAGAATTATAAGGTTCTCATACTATAAGTAAATGGCATAAAAGCACTTTAAGGTAGATTGTGATAAGTTAAAGATGTATACTACAAATCCTAATGGAACCACTAAACAACAACAACAACAAAAACAGTTATTAAGCCAACAAAGGAAGTCAATAAGATTGATAAACTTGTAACCAAACTGATCAGTAAAAGAAAAGAACATAGATTACAAATGTTAGGAATTAGAGATGTCAGTAAAGATTCTGAAGATATTAAAAGGATAAAATGTAATTTTATGAACAACCTTCTGTCAATAAAAGTGACAACTTAAAAAAATGAATAAATTTCTTAAAAGACACAAACTATCAAAGGTTATTCAAGAAGAAATAGATAATATGAATAGTCTATATTGTTTAAAGAAATTTAATTTGTGGTTAAAATCTTCCCATAAAGAAAATGTCAGGCCCACATGGTTTCACTGGTGACTTTTACCAACCATTTAAGAAAGAAAGAATGACAATTTGACACAAACTCTTCCAGAAAATTTAAAAGTGAAAAATACATAACAACTCATTCTATGTGACCCACATTACCCTGATAAAACCAAAAACTATAGAAAAAATGGAAAACTACAAATATCCCTCATGAATACAGATGCAAGCATTCTAAATAAAATTTTAGTAAATCAAATCTAATAATATATAAAAAGAATAATTTCTCATGACCGAGCAGGGTTTATCTTAGGATTGAAAGGTTTGTTTAATATTTAATAATCAATCAATATATTTTACCATATTAACATGCTAAAAATTAATATCCATATGATTCAACATTCGTTCCTAATTAAAATCAAAACAAAACAAAATCAATGAAAATATGGAATAAAAGAAAATTTTATCAACTTAATAAAAAACATCTACAAGAAACCTACAAGTAAGGCCACACTTACTGATGAAAAACCAAATGCTCATCCCCTAAGAGCAAGAAAAATTCCATGACACTTGCCAGCAAGATTGCTATTCAACACTGTACAGAGGTTCTAGCCAGTGCAATAAGGCAAGAAAAAGAAATAAAGAGCTAATTGGAAAGTAGGACAAAACCATCCTATTCTCAGATGATGTGATAGTCTATATAGAAAATTCAATGGAACTTACAATATAAGCTATTGAAACTATTAAGCGAGTTTAGCAAGGTTGTATATACAAGATCAATATACAAAAAGCAATTATTTTCTACATACATTGAACAACTAGAAATTGAATTTTAAAAATAAAACATTGCAAATGTATCAAAAATTTGAAGTTGTTAGAGATAAATCTGACAAGAGAATGAAAGACCCATACACTAAAAGCTAATAAATATTGTTCAAAGAAATTAAAGATCTAAGTAAAAAGAGATATATCATGTTCATGGATCAGAAGACTAAATATTATTAAGACCCAAATTCTACTCAAAGTGATATATAGATTCAACACAATCCTATTCAAAATCCCAGCATGGTTTTTGGAGAAACTGGCAAGCTAATTCTAAATTTCATATGACAGATTAAAGAATTATAATAGCCCAAAATAACTTTGAAACAGGAAGAACAAAGTTGGAGGACTTAACACTATCTGATTTCAAGGCTTGTTATAAAGCTATTGTAATTAAGACAGTGAGATTTTGGAAAAAAGACAGACAAATAGCTCAATGAAATACAATAGAGAATTCAGAAATACATGCACACATATGTGGGCAAATATTTTTGACATAAGGGCAAAGACAATTTGAAAGAGAAAGGTTAGTCTTCTCATCAAATGTTTTTGAAACAATTGGATATCCATGTGCCCCCCCAAAGTGAATATCAAACCATACCTCATACCATATACATAGACCTAAATTTAAAACCTAAAACTAAAACCAAAAATAAAAACAACAACAAGAAACCTAAACCTAAAACTACAAAACTTCTAGACCAAAAAAAGAACATCTTTGTGATCTTGGGTAAGGTAAAGCTTCTTAAATATGATACCAAAAGCATAATCCATAAAAGAACAAATTGATATATTGGACTTCATCAAAATTAAAAATGTGTTCTTTGATACTATTAAGAGAATGAAAAGTCAAGGCACAGACTGGGAGAAAATATTTGTAATTGGTTTATCTGATAACACCTGCATTCAAACTATATAAAGAACTCTCAAAACTCAACAGTAAAACTAAATGACACAATTTTTTTTAGAAAATGGGCAAAACATGTGAACAGACATTTCATCAAAGAATATATTTGGATGGCAAATAAGCACATGAAAAGAATGCTCAACATCATTATTCATTAGAGAAATGCAAATTAAAACCAATAAGAGGCCAGGACACACCTATTTGAATGGCTAAAATTAAAAAGATTTACCACTACAAAGTGTTGGCAAGAATGTGGAGGAACCAAAATGCTCATACATTGCTGTGGGAATGTAAAATGACACAATCACTTTGGAAAATAATAGGTACTTTCTTTAAAAGGAAATATATGCCAACTGTAAAATCCGGCCATTCTATTCCTAAGCATTTACCCAGGAGAAATGCAAACATGTCCACACAAAGCTTTATGCATGGATATTCACAATATCTTTATTTGTAATAGCCAAAAACTGGAGTCAACCCAAATGTACAGCAGCTGGTAAAGATATAAGCAAACTGTGGTACAAACATTCAATGGAATACTCCTCAGCAGTAATATGGAAAGAATTATTGATAACATACAACAACGTGTATGAATCTCAAAACAATTATGTTGAGTGAAAGAAGTCAGACCAAAAATGGAGTACCTGCTCTATTTATATAAAATCATAGAAAATGCAAAGTAATCTTGACAGAAAGCAGATACAGTTTCCTGGTGACAGTAGAGAGTGGGCAGGGAGGAAAAGAAGGAAAGGATTATAAAGGGACCTGAGAAAACATTTTGGGGTAATGAATATGTTCATTGTCTTGATTGTAGTGATGGTTTCATAGGATTTTACATATATCAAAATGCATCAACTGCATATTTTAAATATCTGCAGTTTATTGTATGCCAATTATTTCCAAACAAAATTGTCTCTTAAAAAGTATGAGATAAATACTCTATCTACATAGCCTCAAAACACCTCTCCACTTGACACTTAATGATTGCAAAGAGCAAAAAATAGTAACTGATAGTAATCTAGCAGATGCAATCTTAACTAAGTGATCAAAGTTAACATCACCAGGAATAAGACATCTTGACATAATGTACCTCCTGGATATGTTGCATTGAGAAGGTTACAACATCACTTTTGTGGTATTCTTGCCAAAAATAATTCAAATAAAGTGTGTAGATTATTTAATAATATTATATCAATGTTAATTTCCCAGTTTCAGTAATTGTATAAAATGTTAATATTGGGGGAAGCTAGATGAAGGGCACAGGCAAACTCTCACTGTACCATTTTTGTATCTTTCTCATAAGTCTAAAATAAATTCAAAACAGTTTTAAACTGAAGGCTAAATAAAGACATTTTCAGAGAAACAAAAGCTGAGGGAATTCATCACCAGCAGAGATTCACTAAGAGAAATGAGTTGAAAGAAGTTCTTCAGGCTAAAGGAAAATAATACCAGATGGAATTCCAGAGTTGCAAAAGGAATGAAAAGTGCTGGAAGTGGTAAATATGTGAGTGAGTACAAAAGGCAAATTTACCCATTTTTTAGGGTTTTTAAAATAAGATAATTGACTTTTCAAGGCAAAAATAATAACACTGTATTGTAGAGTTTATAACATAGTTAGAAGTAAAACATGACAATAGCACAAAGAATGGTAGTGGGAATAGAAGTATACAGTTGTAAGGTGCTTATATTTTACTTGTATGTCATATGTGAAGGCAAATGTGATTAGTTAAATATGTATTGTAAACCCTAGATTTTAGAGCTAGGACAAAAACTGAAAAAACATTTTTTAAAGAGGTATGGCTTTCCCTAAAAAAAAAAAAAAAAAAAACCCAAAAATTAAAAAAAAAAAAATGTTTGTATCACTGAAACTACCACATTGTTTTACTTCTGTTTTTGTGTTCATCCTTTCCTCTGAAGAGTGAACTCCTTGTGAGTAGGGGCTGTGGCCTTAGTTCTAGCCCCATGCAGTATATAGTAAGAATGCAGTGAGTATTTGTTCAAATGAATAAATGAATGAAATCACATTCAAATGAAAAAATAATAAATAAATAAATAAGTATAGCTAATAAGCCTAGAGAGGAGATAAAACACTAAAAGTGGTCAATTAATGCAAACAGATAGGATAATTAAAAAGAAATAGCAAGATGGTAGACTTGAATCCAACACTTAATATTACGTATTAAGTGTAAATGCACTAAACAAAATAATTAAAAGGCAGAGATTGTCAAATAGGATAAAAGATCATACCCAATTACATACTGTCAACAAGAAGCACTCTTTAAAACTGCAGACAGGTTAAAAATAAAAGAATGGTAAAAGATATATCACGCAAGTACTATGCCAAAGAAAGCTAGAGCTGCTACATTAATATCAGACAAAATAGACTCCAGGACAAGGAAAGTTACCTTATAAAGGAGGCAAATCATCAAACTAATAACAAAATGCATAAAGAAAAACCTGACATAACTAAAAACAGACATTCACAATTAGAGTTGGAAATTTCAACATTAATACAGTAAATGATAAAACAAGTAGGTAGTAAATTATAAGGGGGATGTGAACAGTAAAAAATATCAACTTGACCTTTCTAGGATGCTATACGCAACTCCACAATACATATTATTTTTAAGTGCACATGAAATATTCACCAAAATAGACAATACATAGGTGATAAGAAAACTCTCAATAAAGTTTAAAGGGCTTAAGATAATACAGAAAATACTCTCTAATGTCAACAAAATTAAATTAGAGATCAATAACAAAAGATACTTGAAAACATCCAAAATTATTTAAAAAGTAAACAACACTTTTATAAATAACCAGAGATTATTTATTTCTCCCAAAGGAGAAATCCCAAGGGAAATTAGAGAATATTTTAAACTGAGTGATAATGAAAATTAAAAAAATAAAAAAATAAAAAATTCTGAGATGCATCCAAAGCAGTGCATAGAGAGAAATTTATTGCTTTTGGTTTAATAATCAGTGATCCAGGGCTGGCCCATGGCTCATTTGGGAGAGCGTGGTGCTGATAACACCAAGGCCAAGGGTTCAGATCCCCTTACTGGTCATCTTTAAAAAAAGAAAAATCAGTGATATTAGCATTCCTCTTTAAAAATCTAGAGGAAGAAGAGAAAATTAAACCAAAAAGTAGAAGGAAGGATGTTTTAATAAAAAGCACAAATCAATGATATGTAAAATGGACAAATAATAGAGACTAACAATCAAATAATAAGTTGCTTCTTTGAAAAGGTCAATAAAATTGATAAGATATTAGCCAAGATGATTATATAAAAAAAGAGAAAACAGAAATTACCAATATCAACAATGAAATAGTGGACAGCACTGCATATCCCATAGACATTAAAAAATAATAAGGGAATAATACTATTTTTATATTTTTTATGTCAATAGATTCTACAGTTTAGGTGAAAAGGACTAATTCTTTGAAAGACACAAATTATCTATATCTCCTAAAAAATGAATTCATAACTTAAAATGTTCCCAAAAAGAAAGCCCCATGCCCAAATACCTTCAACAGTAAATTCTATAAAACATTTAAGAAAGAAATAATACCAAACTTATAAAAAATCTTCAGAAAAGCAGAGTAAGAAACATTTGCCAACTCATTTAATAAGCCTTGCACTATCTTGATACAAAAACCAAAGACGTTACATACCAAATCTCTCATGAACAAAGACGCAAAAAACAAAGTAAGAGCAAAAAGAGTTCAGCAGTATATAAAAAGAATAATACATCATAAACAAGTGGGGTTTATTTATTTATTTTTTTTTAATTTTATTTTGTCGATATACATTGTAGCTGATTATTGCTCCCCATCACCAAAACCTCCCTCCCTTCTCCCTAACAAGTGGGGTTTATATCCAGAATGCAAGATTAGTTTAACATTTAAAAAAATCAATCAATGTGATTCATCATATTACCAAACTAAGGAGAAAAATCATATGATCATCTTAATAAAAGTAGAGAAGTCATTTAACAAAACTAAGCACCCATTCATTCATGATGAAAACGTTTTGCAAACTACAGAAGAAACCTTCTTCAACCTGATACAGGGCACCTAGGGAAAACCTATAGCTGACATCCTATGTAATAGTAAAAGGCTCCATGCTTTCTCCTAAGATTGGAAACAAGGCAAGAATGTTCATTCTAATCACTTCTATTCGACAGCGTATTGAAGGTCCTAGCCTAGTACAATTTAACAGGAAAAAGAAATAAAAGGCATATAGATTAGAAAGGAAGAGATAAAAAAAATCCTAACAAATATATAAAAAAAGAACTTCTGGAACTAGTAAGGGAATTGAGCAAGGTCATATAATACAAGTACAAAATTAATAAGTCTGTATCTATACCTATATACTAGTAACAAATAAATTAGAAAGTAAAATTCAAAAAATACCATTTATAATAGCATAAAAACTAAAATACTTAGAGATTTTATCAAAATATGCAGAAAATACGTACTCTGAAAACTATAAAACATTGCTGAAAGAAATTAAGGAAGATCTAAGATTAAAGCTATCAATTAGATGACTTAACATTGGTAGGATGTCCACTGTCTCCAAACTGATCCACAGATTCAGTGCAATGCCAATCAAAGTCCTAGCAGCCTTCTTGTAGAAACTGAGAAACTGATTACAAAATTTATATGGAAATGTAAAGGGCCTATAACAGCCAAAACAATTCTGAAAGTAATCAAAATGGGAGGCCTTACACTACTTGATTTCAAGACTCACTATAAAGCTATAGTAATCAAGATAATGTGGAGCATTTGCTTAAGAGCAAACATACAGATCAATATAATACATAGAGAACAAAGTAGAAAAATATAAAAACATACAGAACAAAACAGAAAAATCAAGAAATAGACCAAAATATACATGGCCAATTTCAACAAACATGCCAAGGTAATTCAATGGGGAAAATGACAACCGTTTCAATAAAATGTGCTAAAAGACTTGGCTATCCACATGGGTAAAAGGTAAACTTCAACCCTAATCTCATGCCATATACAAAAACTAACTTGACATGGATCAAAGACCTAAACATAAAAACTAAAATTACAAAACTTCTACAAGAAAACAAAGTATAAAATTTTTATAACCTTTGGTTAGGCAAAGAAGTCTTAGACATTACACAAAAAGCACAAACACACAAAACACACACACAAAAGAAAAATTGATAAATTGAACTTCATCAGAATTAAAACCTTTCGTTTCTCAAAAGACAGAATTAAAAAATGAAAAGTCAATGTTAACACTTGAAAAGTCAAGTGGGAGAAAATATTCACAATGTATTTACAAATACATCATGATACATATCCAAAAGACTTGCATCCAGAATATATGATGAACCTATGAGTTAAAAATAAAATGATAGTTAAAGTGAGCAAAAATTTTGAATATACACTTAACAAAAGAAGATATACAAATATCCAAAAAATAGAGGAAAAGGTAATCGGCATCTAGTCATCAGAGAGGTATAAATTAAAACTATAAAGAAATACAGCTACATATCTACCAGAATATCTAAAATTAAAAAAGACTAACAATACCAAATACTGGCAATGATGTGGAACGATAACTCTCACACAAGGTCAGCAGGATGTAAAGTGGTACAACCACTTTGGAATTTCTTATAAGAAGTTTGGCAATTACACTGGGTTGAATGTCCCCTAAAACTTAATCCCCATTGTGACTATTAAGACGGTGGGAAATCTTATTATGGTAATTACAAGATGGTACCTTAAGGAGGTGATTAGATTTTGAGGACCATGCCTAGTGAATGGATTAAAAATGGTGGTCATGGTCATGGTTCTGAGAGCTTTAAAAAGAGAACGCATGAGGAGCTATCTTTCTGCTCTCTCTGCTTCCCCATTTTCTGCCATGTGAGATCCCTGGGTCACTGTCGCCACCTCCAAGACCCTCACCAGATGTGTTCCCTGGATTTTCGACTTTCCAGCCTCCAAAACTGTAAGCAAGAAATTTCATTTTCTTATAAATTACTCAGTTCCTAATATTTTGTTATGAGCAACAGAAACAAACTAATACAGCGATTTCTTATAAAGTTAAATATACACATATCAGAAGATCCAGAAATTCCACTCCTAGGTATTATCCAAGAGAAAGAAAACACATATTCACAAACTGACTTACATATGAATAGTCATGGCAGCTTTATTTGTAAGATCCCCAAACTGGAAATAATGCAAAATGCTCATCAATTGCTGAATAAAGAAACAAATCATGGTATATTCATGCAGTGGAACAGTCCTCAGCAATGAAAATGCAAACTACTGATAAACACAACAGAGGTGGATGAATCTCAAAAACACAATCTAATTCTGAGAGGGGAAAACCAGACTCAAGGGAGTACCTACTATATGTTTCCATTTATGTGAATTTCTTGAACAAGCAAAATGAATCTATAGTGAGAATGCAGACCAGCAGTTGCCTGGGGTGAGGCTTTGAGGGGAATGACTGCAAAGAGGCACAAAGAAATTGCCAGAGATGATGGCAAAGCTCCTCTCACTCAGATTTTGAAGACACAGTCGGTATCTCATCTCAACATTGTCTTGGAGAATCGTTAGAGTTGTAGAGACGGGAAGGAAAGGTATTCCTCATAGCAAAAGTAGCATGGGGAGAGTCACAGAAGTGGGAAATTTGGAGTTGAGCAGGGAAAATAACTGATATTTTTAAAAATTAACTTTTGAGGCACAATTTGCATACAGTATCACGCACTTAATAGTTTGATGAATTTTAAGAAATGCATACAGACCCATGTGACCACCATCTCATAGACAGCTTCCTTTTAAAAATTATCACTTCAAGCTGTTTTTGTGTTTAATAAATTGTAACACTATTACAAGTTTCATAATTCAATATTAAAACAAAAACAATAGAGAGGCAATAAGATAGACAATAAAAAGCACGGGCCTTGGAATCAGTTCCAGGTTTAAATCCTACTTCTCGAGCAAGTCACTTAAATTCTCAAAGCCTGTTTCCTCATCCATAAAATGGGGGTAACAGGAAAACCAATTTCCCAAGATTGCGGTGAGGATTAAGTGCTAAGCTTCTAGCACAATGACGAGAACATAGTAGGACGGGTAAATGGTATTCATCTTATCATGATTAGACAGGCATTCTTTGCGTAGTTACCATCAGAGGCATGGTACAGACTGTGGGACTTACAGGCAGAGGCTTTGAAACAGCCCCAAATGAAACTGGTACAAGGCTAACTAAAATGCCAATTCTGAGTTTAGCTTTCCTTCTGGTTCTGTGGTGAAGGCTCCAAAATATTTCATGCTCAAAGACATTGCTTCAAGATGGAATGGGTCACTTGAGAAAGGATTCTGGAACAAGTTTAAGGCAGGACACTGAAAAGGTCCTCCCCTCAGTTTGTCAGAACTACTCCCTGGCCTTTAAACAGAGCCCACTTCCCCCATTTCAGACCTCAAGAAACTGGGGAGATGATGCCTCCGAGATTCCCCCAAACGGCCCTGTTCCATCTGTGGGCTCAACCACCTGCTCTGGGTCCAGCTCCCTGGTTTTCCAGCATTCTTACTCCATGATCCAGCTCCCATATCAGCCTCCGGCCTGTCTTCTTGTGTCAAGATCCATTTCTTCAGTTTACCTACCTGCCACCCTACCCATTCAACCCTGCAAGCTGCCCTGATCACTGCCAACACCTACTGCATACTGCGAAGACTCCCCTCAGTCAGTCTCAGCTCCCTGGGGACCCCTTCCCCAGCTCCCAGCACACAGGACCCAGGACACAGTTGTAACCATAATAGAATTCAAGGGTCATGGGGACGGAGTGCCATCTACCTGAGCGACAAAGAGCTGGAACTCGTCAGGCAGAATCCATGAGCGAGGGTAGAAGTTGTACTCCTCAGGAAAGAGATTCTGCATGATTCTCACCGCTCTGCTCAGAGTGATTTTACGCACCATCTCCGTCATGCCTGGGGAAAAGAGAAGCTGTGAGATTTTAACAATAGCGGGCCACGAGCTATAAAACAGCCATTATTTGGGACTTTTAAAACCATCCACCCGACATATTCACTTTCACTTTTTCAGGCAGGATAAAAAAAAGAAAGGCATGAGTTGCTATGAAGTATCGGTTTGAAAGAATGTATTTTCCCCTAGTTTATTATTCTATTTTTTTTGTCACCCCCTTAGGTAACAAATAGAGGAGTATTTATCTCTTGCACTTAAAACTTAATACCCTCTTTAATTTGGGGCCACCATACATACTTCTGGGATTCCCTCCATCTTGTACCCTGGAGAATATTATCTTGTGTACATTATGAGAAGCTTGATTAAGTAGCTTTGTTTTCATCTTTCTTGAGTATTAAAATGTAAAATAAAAAAATATACACCTTTCAGCATAAAACATGTCTCTTTGAATCAAGGACAGGAAGTGGAAAAGACAGCACAACAAAATTTACAGTTTAACAGAAAAATGCAATCCACAGGAGTTCTTCAGTTATAAATACTGACCTGACATTGACCAGATCTCATTAATTTGCCCAGAAGGGATTGAAATATCTCACTTATAAAATATTTTAAAAGAATGGTGGATTTTTTTCTTGTAACATCATTAGAAACTTTTGTATTTTAGCAAATTTTAAGCAAATAGGTAAAAATTATTGTAAATTTTAGCATGCTTATTTCTTAAGTCAAATATCACTGCAAAATGGAGACTAAAAAGGCCTTTGCCCTGAAAGAGACTAAGTTCTATTAGTGACACTAGAAATTTGCTTAGCAAAGCTATTTCTAATAGAAAGTACAGAGTTCCGTGTCATCTTGGCATGCCCAAATGATCACACATTACAAATGGGCACAGTCAGAATGAATGAGTTCTCTAAACTCTCATGTTCAGGATACCAAGGGTAAACATCTGAGAAGGAAGATTTTAATAACCAACTTCTTGTTTCCTCAGCATATTAAAAGCAGCAATAAATCTAAAGATCCCAGCTTCAAGATGTCAAAGCCCAGCTTCTTAGCTCTTGTTTAGAAGGATATACAGAAGAATTAAGTAAGAAATAAAGGAGCTTAATAAGCACTAATAAACTGTGCTCCAACGTGGACTCTTTGATATTAAAGAAAACTCACTGAGGACACCTTTCTGAACTTCTCAAGAAATGAGTCTGGAAAATTACACCTATTTCCTTTTATTCTGCCACAAAGTTAGAATTTTTGAGTTCATTGGAGCTGAACACAAAGTAAACAAGACAAAATTACAATTTTTTTTGAACCATTTTACTTGTATGTGTCTAACATCTTAGTTACTGTATTAAGTTGAAAGCTTGCACAACTAACTGTAATGCAGCACCCTACACCAGGTAGGTGATGCCTCTTGACCAAATAGCGCTGTAGTGTTTTCTGCATTTTAATGGCATGTGACAGCTGTGACAGGTTCTCTTTCAGAAATCCCTCAGCAGGTCAGAAGGACTCGCACCACACAGACAGAAGTGCTGTGAATACAGGAGGGCAGTTTGAACACTGCAGCTGTGAAAATCAATGTCCAGAAATTGAGTAAATATTAATTTAAATCTGCAGTGGCTCTTTTTGTGACATCCTCCATAAGTCCCCCATAAGCTAGTAGATCTGTTTCCAAGTTTACCCTTGTGTCTTTAGGCAGTTTGAAAACAGCCAATTTTAGCACTCCACAAGCCAGTGGCTACTTTTTCCCAGACACACTTCCTGCTGCAGGCTGTAGACAGCTCACTCCTAATCCTGCCTGAATGCCTGTCTCTGGGAGGCATCAGCGTAGACCTCCCTCAATCACCTACCATCAGAGCCTTTGTTCCTCCACCTTATCTAAGCTGTGTTCCCTCCCAGTGCCCCCAGGGAAAGAGTCTCTGGCTCCCCACCAGACCCTCACTAGACTTCACTAGACCCCACACCTCTGGCGGTGGCTCTGAGACAGCTATGGGGAGTGGCATGTTCCCTCACTGCTACACTGAAAAGAGTAGCTGGGCTTCTAGCTGAGCCACGGTACATGTTCCCAGGGTAAATATGGGCAAAGGTAGGACACTGCCAGGCCCTGGTGGCTCTAGGATCCACTTCCTTTCCAAGCAGCTGCAGCACCTGACCCCTCCCCACTGGTGACTCCCTCCCTAGGTTGTGGGACCCATTCTGACCCGAGATGGAAGCTCAAGATCTAACCGTCAGCTCACCTCTGCTAAAAGCTTGACTCCGGCTTTGTATTCCAATTAGATAAGGAGGATTTTACCTGCTTCTCTGAGGCTCCATTGTTTGTCCCCAAATTTTGGTAACCTATCTTTTGCTCCTGGTGCCTGAGTGGCTGCCTTAGCAATGCCCAGAGCTGAGACCTTTGCCTTGTTCTTTCCAGTGTCTCCTCTACCCACCCCAAGCCTACCCAGCAAGGGCTGGAGTCCTCCTGCTGTGACTTTAGCCCAGGGTCTAAGGACCTGCTACCTACTAACAGGCTCTTTAGAGGCTGACTGCCTACTTGTGTTTCTCAATAAGGTCTATCCCTAGATGTCCCTATGGGGGTAGTTCTATCTGTTAAGTTCGGCAAAATGGAGAAAAAGGGAGGGAGAGAGAGAGAGACCCCAGCCAGGCACTTTTGCAGCCAATAGCTTTTATTCTACTAATGTGGAGGGGAAACTGAGCCAGATCAGCTCCCCCGAACTAAGGAAAGCAGGAAGGAGGGTTTGGGGTTGAAAGCAATTTTGAAATCAGTGGTATGCAAGGTGACATAGTCCTTGTGGTCCAATGACATCTGGTCGATTAAGGCATAGGCTCCCGATTACCCACTATCTCAGTACAAAGCATTCTGGCCCCATTCTGGCCCCATTCTGCTAGACACAACCCACAAGATGTTCCCTTGATGATAACAGTATTGTTTACCCCTTCCCAGGAGAGGAATCTCAGTTCCCAGAGAAGAAAGGAAAATGGGTGGGGGGGTGGGGAAGGCTCACCATGGCTGTGCTGAAGCTAAGCCAGCCATGAGACCCAATACTATCAATTGAGAAACCCCCCTAACTCAGGCTGGAGCTTCCGATACCAATGTCTTTCCACCCGCTACTCAGTCTGAGGCCTGAGTTCTGCTGTCTGCTACTCTGGAATCTCAAGGCCTGGTGGGTCTCATCACACTGGAGTCAACCAAGAGCACAACAGTTCGCTCCTTGGGCTTGCCCACACAACCTACTTAACCCAATTAAAACAAAACAAAACAAAAAAACTGAGCTATATTTCGAGCACTATTCAATCCAAACATTACTTATAACAATAATTCTTGGCAAAAATACATTACAAACACCAAACAACAAATAAATACTTTCAGATCCACCCTCTTCTCTCTACTCCCATTGCCGCTAATCAGTTCACCTTGTGCTGGGATACAGCAGCAGCCTCTCTTCTGTATCTCTGTTTCCTCTTTCAACCTTCCCACCCACGTCCGATGTCTCCTTCTGGCTGATCTTTCTAAATGCAAGCTGGCCCATGTCACTCTCTGTCTTAAAAATTTCTCAGTGGCTCTCCATGACCCTCGGGCTGTAACAAGGCCTATCACTCTCCACTGTCCACTCACTTGACCCATTCTAACCATCATGGGCCACCTGGCCTTTGCTGAATGAGCAGAATGCTTGAAGCATTCTGTCTTTGCACCCACTCTGCTCCCTTACTTGGTGTGGGGGTTAGGCCCATCCATACCTGGAGACTCAGATCACACGCCAATCTTCTCTTCAGGATCTCTCACCCTGCCTGACCCCAGGCAAATCGGGATTAGGTGATATGGCTTTGCTCCAAACTCCCACAGCATTCCAAGCTTCCTCTAGCACGCACTTACGTTGTACTTGACTTCTCTCTACATGCCCTTCTCCTTGTCTTTGCATCCCCAGAGCCCAGACCAGATGGACAGTTGGCTGCCCCCACAGATTTCACACTGAAGCTCCCTCCCTCTCGACAGAAAGCCCCCTCCTTATGGTGGTCTCTCGGGGACCACCTGCCACGCACTGACATATATTTCGGGCTGTTTACAGAAAACTGTTGTTTGTAAGCTGAAGACTGGCAAATCTGGACTTTCTGAAAGCAAAGACATATCTAAATCAGATTATTTTTATAGAAAGTCTTGATTCATCGGTTAAGGTATAATAACATATTTTGAACAAGGAAGTTGACCGTAGAAAAGTAACTAAAATCTAATGTACTGATATAAACAAAATAGATTACTTCCATATGTATATCCAAAAGTTCTCAGTTTATTCAGCATGTGAAATGTTTACACTTGCCTGGCATATCCGCTAGAACTTACTCTAAGTAATAAACAATGCATAGGAGAGGCATTTTTAGAATAATGGGATATATAAGAGACGGAATCACCCCACTGCTGAGGATTCCTCTGTCTCGCAGGGCAGAGGGTGTGGCAGCACCGCTCCTCTGCCTAGAGGTTCCAGAGCCTGCTTTGTCATTAGAACTAATTAAACGCTGTTAGTAAAGTGGAAAATTGTGTGTTCCAATCACTGCATGGGGAATATGTGATGGGGCCAACTTGCTTCTTTGGAATAAATATTCTTTTATCGCCTTTCAAGATGAAACTAGTCCTTTGGGGATACTTCTTTCTACATTTCTCATTTGTGTTCCAAGTGTAGATCCATGGCTACTTCTTCTTTCCTACTCTTAGCCGTTGGATGCAGCAGGAGCAAGTGAGGAAAATGTCAGTGAGCCTGATTTGATGACTCATGTCTTAGGAACTCTGTCCTCTTCAGAGTTGCTCTCTTTCAAATTGTGCTCTCCCGTTATCCCAATAAGTCCTTTCAGTGGCTTCACCAAGTATCCTTTTCTGAGCAGCAAGACAGAGAAAAGAATAGCCTTCCCATTAAACTGGTGTGCAAGAACCCCAGCTGCAGCAATCGTTCTTGTTCTCCAGCCAAACCCTTTCTCCTTCTCTAAGGACAAATTTGACCTTGGGTTAACCTTCTATATCTGTTCCCCCGGAAACCAAAAGGTGGAATGTTAGCTGTGTTACTGGATAACAAGGCACATAGTTAAAGTGATCCCTGATTGGTAAATCCTATAAACACCTGCTAGGAAGCCACAGCTCTAGGATTTCCTGAGTGTGGTGATTCTTGTAACTTAACATGACCCTTGTGGGGACTTTGGAAGCCATTACATGGAGTGGTTACGAGAGATACTGGCCCCTATTGGGCATCTAAGCCAAGAAAGACTCACATTCACCGATGTGCGTCTTGTCTCCCCACACCTGAGCTATCACTTGAGGGGCCAGAGACTAGCCCCTTGGAACTCTTGCGAATACTCCACTGAAGAGAAATGCTTGACACTGACTGACTGGCAAGCTGTGTTTCCTGCTTTGTGTCTTTCTAAGTGAATCTGAGCCTAGTGCATCCTATTGTAGTGACCTTGTGTGTCTGTACCATTAGTTGAAAACCCCCTAGTTGATGCGTAATAGCCAGTGTACAATGTGCGAATACTGGGTTTTCTAAGATGTGTTTTCTTAAAGACCTAGGCTAGAATGTTAACGAAAAAGAGTAAACTGATTCTCCCTTTTAAAAAAAGCATAAATAATATAATACTAAGAGAAAACATTTTATATTCAGGCAACTACACTCTGACTGTAACCACGTAAAAATGATAAATAAACATGGTTAAGGTCTGGGAGGAAATAAAGAAATATTCACATTGTTGTTTTATTAAATGAGGGATGAAATGCAGGGTGATATTCTTTTAAAATTACTTATTATTGTATTATAATACGGTTTGTGAAATACACCAACATTTTAAAAAATAAGTGGAAGACCCTTTGACCGCATCGTGCTCAAACTAACCAGATGTTCCTTTCTCCCTAAGCAGTCCCAATACCCTTAATCACCCTCTTCACTTAGCCGTCAAAAATAGTGAAAAATATAAATCATAGCAAAAGAAAGTGGTAGAGGTTAAAAAACAAGATAAAAGATACATGGGGAGGCTGGGAGTGGAATAAGGGGGGGTAGCTTAATGTGATGGCTATGGCACTTACTGGCTCTGAGTCCTCCTTGTAGGGAAGTGTCACTGAGATAATGTTGCCAGGTGAAAGGCAGAGGCTGCCTGCTGCCTGGTAGTCAGCATGGAGACTGGTTTTAAAAAGTACCTCTAACTATGATACTTAAAGAAAAAGGAAGCTGATACCCTATTTCTGTGATTTATTTCTAGAATTTCAGAACTTTTGTTTTCTGCAAGTGAAATGTTTTGTTTCTTTTTTCATTTTGAGAATATAATCCCCTCATCAGATCTCCATATTATATCTATAACTCCAAAGGTAAAAATATGTTCTTCCACCAATGGAATTAGACCAAAAAAGCCTGTCTTCAAATTCTAAAATCCTGCCTCCGATCTTCAAACCCTTGGTGGTTTGGGTCCTGATTATCTCTGTGTTAACTTCCCTCCCTGGGTAACAGCACAGCAACAGAGTGCCGGCAGCAGCTCCCAATTAAGAGTACTCGAGTTTGATTCCAAAACACTGTCATGTTTTTGTAGAAGAGCGTACCCTGAGTCTCAGCCCTAGAAACATTTTTAAATGCCAACAATAACAGCAGATACCTGGAAACTTGTTCACTTGACCACAGAATATGTCATTGTCGTGAAATGAAACTCCATGCCAGTAGATATCGCAAGGTAAGCGTCGGCCAAATGGGAACTAGAAGAAAGAGAAAAAATGTGCTTAATAACAAGGACAAGAGGAGCAGTGAGCACACCGAGTGTTCATTATGGGCAAATTCCTAGCACCCTGTTATACATCCCATTATTTAATCCTCATAATAAGCATGTGAGGTACGTGATGTTCCTTCCCATTTTATAGATGAAGAAACAGATTCAGACAGGTTTAATAACTTGCTCAGAGTGGCATGGCTCCGATTACATGTGGCAGACACTATTCTGCCGGCTTTACAAGCATTATTTCACTTTAATCTTTATAACTACCCCATAGAGGATTGTTCCTATTTTACTGATTAAAAACTTGGGGCTGAGAGAGGTAATTTAACATGCCCAAGGTCACACAGAGCTTGCAAGTGTAAGAATACGGATCTGAATCCAGGTCTATCCAAATTCCAAGCCCATACTTTGCTTTCTCTGAAAATTGAAACGCTCAAGCCAGCTCCCCCAAAATAAGCTTTCTGAGTCTCTGTCTCTTTCTTTCTTTATCTCCCCCACCTCCGCTGCCCCCCCAACTCACACTCACTCTCACACACACACACACACACACACACACACACACACACACACACACACACACACAGACAGAAGCTCCACAGGGCATGATGTATCCCTGGTGCCTAAAATAGTTCCTAAAACTCAGTAAAGACTTTTCTAATTAATAAGTGAACAAACCAGGAGTGGCCATCTGACTCAACATGAAATAACCATATTTCCTCTTGCAGGAATCTGGAAATCAGAGATACCAGGCAGCCTCTGCTGGCCCTTGAACTGGGAGTGATAAAAAGCCAGAGCTGGGCAGCTGCACTTGGCTATGTGCACAGAGAAGCCAAGGAGCCAGTCTGCTGAGAGAGAAGAAAGGAGCAGGTGTAGAGAAAAGATAGAGATGAGGCCATGTATCCCTGGAAACACAGACTGAGTGACCTCAGTCCTCATAGCTTCCAGGTCCTGGGCCCAGACCCTCATGAGCCCAGCTGCTCCTCCTGCCCTTGGATCCTGTAAGCTCGCCTTGTGTCCTGAGAATACCTTCATGGTATTCGTAATTCCTCTTTGGCACAAGCTATAGGCTTTGTGTCCTGAGAATACCTTCATGGTATTCGTAATTCCTCTTTGGCACAAGCTATAGGCTTTCGTTTATCTGTAGGAAGAAATCCCTCAATGAGACCAAAGGGCCTGTTCTTTCCACGACATCCTGCTGCTTCTCAAAGTTATCAACAAGTTCTGCATCTACAAAACGTACTTTTAAAATCTGTAACTCAGAGGACCTTGTTAGAGGAGAAAAGTGGGGACTGTTAGTTCATGTTTAGAACTTGCTTGTTAAGATCCAAATGAAGAGAAATGCCAACACACTAAATAAAATCATTTGATTTTCCCATTCTAAGACTACAGTTAATCAGAATTTTCATCTTCTTCAAGTTGAGGGGGCTGAGTTCCAATGGAAGAACATGGCGTTATTGATGATATGGAGTGACTCACACTTTCCAACCATTCCAAGTTAAAATGAAGGCAGACAGGCTCGAGCCTTTTGAATCAGTCACATTATTTCAAAGCTGTGCCAAAGCGAGGCATATGTTATACACTCTATTAGCATTAACAACTTCCATCTATAATTTATAGCATTTCACTGATTTTCTTTGCATCCAATAGGCTGTAAGTTACTAATTCAGTAGCCATAAATACAAAGAGACACAACATATGTTATTTTTTTTCCCACTTGTTAAAGGCTAATATAGAGATGGGAAAAAAATAATTAACCAGAGAGGCTTCTCTAAAAAGCAGGCCAGCCAAGAAAAGTGTACTAAGATCAAAGTGGTTTTGTTGCCTGCAATGAGGGACCAACATTTGCTCCTCATCAGTGGACAACCTGATGACTCTTTTTCCTCATATTGTCGTCCCTCAGTCCTTACCACCTCATGAATACGAAATCAATACTTTAGATCATTCAGCTTTGAGAAACTGCCATTTTTCAAAATTACCATCCATTCAATAATTATTATATGCCAGACACTGTGTGAGGTGCTGGGAATACAGAGGAACACAATTTTAAATAGGTCCCAGGACTTCGTAATCCTAATTCCTTTCAAACTCTTTTTAAAAACTGTCTGATTACACAGCTAACATCATACTCAAAGACAGAGAAGACTGAAAGCTTTTCTTCTAAGACCAGGAACAAGACAAGGATGCCCACTATAACCACTTCTGTTCTACACAGTATTAGAAATTCTAGCCAGAGCATTAGGCAAGAGAAATAAAGAAAACGCATTCACATTGGAAAGGAAAAATTAAAATTATCTCTGTTCATAGATGACATGATCCTATATACAGAAAACCCTAAAGATTCCACAAAAAGTTGTTAAAAATAATAAATTCAGCAAAATTGCAGGATACAAATCAACACATAAAAATCAGTTGCATTTCTATACACCGACAATGAACAATTCAAAAAGGAAATTTAAAAAACAATTCCATTTACAATAGCATCAAAAAGAATAAAACAGTTAGGAATGAATTTAACCAAAGAAGTGAAAGATCTGTACACTGAAAACTACAAAATGTTCCTGAAAGAAATTAAAGGAAACAAAAAAAAAAAAAAAAAAAAGGAAAGATATTCAGTGTTCATAGATTAGGAGATTTAATATTGTTAATATGTCAATACTACCCAAAGTGATCTACAGATTCAATGCAGTCTGCACCAAGTCCCAATGATATTTTTTTTAAACATAAATAGAAAAATTCATCCTAAAATTCATATGGAATAACAAGGGACTGCAAATAGCCAAAACAATCTTGAAAAAGAACAAAGTTGGAGGTCTCACACTTCCTGATGTCAAAACTTATAACAAAGCTACAGTAATCAAACAGTGTGTAAAACAGCAATGAGATATCACTGCTGCAATGAGATACCACTGATTGGAATGGCCAAAATCCAAAACATCACAAAACCAAATACTGGCAACAAATGTGGAACAACAGGAACTCTCATTAATTCCTGTTGGGAATGCAAAATGGTACAACAATTTTGGAAATCAATTTGGCAATGTCTTAATAATACTAAACATACCAAAACCGTATGACCCAGCAATTGCACTCCTTGGTATTTACCCACATGAGTTGAAAAATTGTATCTACACAAAAACCTGCAAATAAATGTTCATAGCAGCTGTATTTACCAATTGCCAGAACCTGAGAGATGTCCTTCAATAGGTGAATGGATAGATAAACCATGGTACATCCAGACAATGAAATATTATTTAGCACTAAAGAGAAGTGAATTATCAAGCCACAAAAAGACATAGAGGAGCCTTAAATGCATATTAGTAAATGAAAGACGCCAATCTGAAAGGGCTACATGCTGTATGATTCCACCTACATGACATTCTGAAAAAGGCAAAACTATGGCAACAGTGAAAACATCAGTGGTTTCCCAGGGTTGAAGGGGAGGGAGAGATGAACAGGCAGAGCACAGAGAACTTTTAGTGCAGTGAAACCGCTCTGTATGATACTACAGTGTTGGATACATGTCATTGTACATTTTTCAAAACCCTGAGAACATACATCAAGAGTGAACCCTAATGTAAACTGTGGACTATGGATGATAATGATGTGTAAAAATGTAGGTTCATCGACTGTAACAAATAAATACACCACTCTGATGCAGGATGTTGATGGTGAGAGAAGTTGTGTATGGGGGAGCAGTTAAGAGGTATTTGGGAAATCTCTGTACCTTCTGCCTAAATAGGCTGTGAACATAAAACTGCTCTAAAAAAACAAAAAAAATAAGAAATATAAATTTTTAAAAAATGAAAACAAAAACAGTGTGATACAGGCATAAAGACAGACATGTAGACCAATGGAACAGGATAGCCCAGAAACAAAGCCTTCTGTATATGGCCAAATGATTTTCAACATAGGTGACAAAACCATTCAACAGGAAAAGGGTAGTCTTTTCAATAACTGGTGCTAAGAAAACTGGATATCCACATGCAAAATGAATAAAGTTGTACCCTTACCTCACACCATATACAAACATTAACTCAAAATGGATGAAAGATCTAAATATAATAACTAAAAACATTGAAAGTATTTGAGGGCTGGCCTGTTACTCAGTTGGTTAGAGAACGGTGCTGATAACACCAAAGTCCAGGGGTCAATCCCTATACCAGCCAGCTGTCAAAACAAACAAATAAACAAACAAACAAAACCATTAGAAGAAAATGTAGGGGGAGAAGCCTTATAACATTGGATTTGGCAATAATTTCTTGGATGTGATACAACAAGCACAGGCAACAAAAGAAAAAAATAGGTAAATTGAACTTCAAAATTAAAAACTTATTTGCATCAAAAGACTCTATGAACAGAGTGAAAAGGCAACCCATGGAATGGGAGAAAATATTTGAAAATTATATATCTGATAAGGGATTAATATTTAGAATATATTTTAAAACTCCTACAACTCAACAACAACAAAAACAATACAATTGAAAAATGGGCAAAGGTCTTGAATAGACATTTCTCCAAAGAATATGTACTAATGGCTAATGAGCACACAAAAAGATACTTAACATCACTAATTAGAGAAACGTGAATCACAATCACAAGATACCACTTCATACCCATTATGATGACTATTACCAAAAACAAAATCAAAGCAGAAAGTAATGATTGGAGACTTTAAGGAGTAATGACTTTAAGGAGACAAAGGTATAGAAAAGTTGGAATCTTTGTATATTGGGAATATTGAAAGCCACTGTAGAAAACAAATTTACTGGGTGATCCAGCAAGTCCACTTCTGGGTATATACTTCAAAGAATTGAAAGCAGGGACTCACACAGATATTTGTACACCAACGCCCACAGCTGCATTATTCATAATAGCCAAAGGGTGGTAACTATTCAGTGTGCCCATCAACAGATGAATGGACAAACACAATGTGATGTATACAGATAATGGATATTATTTAGCCTTCAAAACGAGTGAAATTCTGACAAATGCTACAATATGAATGAACCTTGAAGACATTATGCTAAGTGAAATAAGCCAGACGCAAAAGGACAAATATTGTATGATTCCATTTATATGAGGTACCTAGAGTTGTCAAATTCATAGAGATGGAAGGAGAACGGTGTTTTCCAGGGATTGCGGTTGCAGAGGAAATGGGAGTCAGTGTTTGACGGGTGCAGAGTTTCAGTTTGAGAAGATGAAAACGTTCTGGAGATGGATGGGTGGTAAAGGTTGCGCAAGAAAGTGAATGTACTTAATGCAACTAAACCATATACCTTAAAATGGTTAAAATGGTAAATTTTGTATCATGTATATTTTACCACAGTAAAAACAAAACAAAACAAAAAACTGTCTTCTTCAGCCCCCTGAGGCTGAGGGGCCATCTCTGACTCTTTTCTGAGCTCTCTGTAGCTTGGAATGCTGCTCAGATTTGCATGGAGCAATTAAAACTGACAGGTTGTTCCCAGACCCCACTCCCCACTTTTCTCAAGGTCAGCACCGTCCTCCCAGATACCCAGTTTGTAAATCTAGGAGTCATCTTTCCTTTTCTCTTCTTCAAACCCTTTTGGAAAAAGCAGGGGATGGGGGTCAGAAGACCTCAGACTTCTAGACTTGTCTCTGTCACTCGCTCATTATGAGATCTTGGTCAAACCTCTGTGTCCTTAATAAACTGAGATGAGGAAATCTGGCAAGACAATGATGGAACCAACCAAGACAAGGAAATGAAAATGCTTGGGACACTACACAGAATACAAATCTGGGTTTAATCAGTACTTTATTTAACTCATTAAATGCTCGTTACGTACATATTATATAGCAAATGTGTCTCAGGTGTCAAAGACACAGTGAAAAAACGTCTGCCACCGTGGAGTACACCATTCATTGGGGAGAAAGAGTTGAATCAAATAGTCACTCAAATGCATCACTATAGACCACTGTAAGGGCTACAAAAGAAAGCCCAGAGGCAATGATAGCACAGGGGACCCGATCACATCTGGGGAGTCAGTCAGAGAAGGCCACCCTGCATCAGGTGACATGTCCATTTGCCCAGGACAGTTCCAGTTATTATTCCTGATGTTCTTAATGCCCCCTTTCACTCTCAAATGTATCCCAGTTTGAGCAATAAATGCAACAGTCGCCCTATTCCTGAGGAAGGGCTATTTGGGCTGAGATTAGAAGGAAGAACAGGAGCTGATGAGGTGGCAAGAGTGAGCACAAATGTAGAAGCCCAGAGGGAGGACTGGCTGTGGCACACTGGAAAGCCTGAGGGAAGGTCAGAGTCCTGAAGCACAGGGGACAGGAGGAAAGTATTGCGAGATAAGACGCAAGCAGAGGCCGGGGCAGGTGCAGCTGTATCCCGTGGCAGAGCACAGGCACAGGAGGCCCTGAGGAGAGGAGGGTGGACCTACTGAACCGTCTGAAAAAGAAGGAACAGAGAGGTAGAGAGCAGGTGCCATAAAAGGCAAGGGGGGAAGTGTCTCAAAACTAAAGGAGACATGAGAGGCTGAGAGGTCAAGCCAGATGAGAATTAAATATTGCCCATAGATGCAATAACAAGGAGGGCTTCGGAGCTACTTGAGCCCACAGCGGTCACCTTCCTGATCCCTCGGCACTTACTCTGCTCATGGTTTGTCTGTACTTGAATTATTTCATGCATTACCCTCGCCTCCCTTATAACATTATGAGTTTCTAGCACTGGGAAGTGTGACATACTTGTCTCAGGTCCCTGATGGTAGCTAACCAGTTGCCCAATAGGTCCCGAGCCCACAGGAAAATTAGAAGCCATAATCCTGAGAATCACCCATGGCTCTTCCCTTCCCAACATTCGACTGGTCAGAAAGCCCTCTGGTTTTTCTCCTAATTAATATTTCCTAATTAATATTTGTTTCTCTTCCTTCCTTAGTCCCCACTGCCTCTGCCTTAGCTGGGGCCTCACCTCTCACCTGGATAAGGACCATGCCAGCCCCCTCCCTCACCTCCTTTCCTCCAGGGTCTCCCCTTAGTCAGAGCAGTTTTTACTTTTAAACACAGCTCTGACCACATCACACCTTTGCTTACAGCTCTTCAGTGCCATCCCATGGACCACAGGATCAAGTCTAAACTCCAAGCCTGGCCTGAAAGCCACTCACTAACTCCCCTCTGCCAACCTGCCCACCTCAAGTTGGGCCACTTACACCTTGGGCTCTTGCACTGTCTCTGTCAGACTACCTTTTATACTTTAAGAAGACAGCACTTTACTGTTTTGTGGATGGGTCTCTGCATGTTATTCCTTTTGCCCAGGATCCTCTTACATGTCTTGCCTCCACCCCTCCTCCGTGAGGCTGTTCCACTAGTTCTCCCTTCTCTGTGGCCTCTGTCGCTGCCACCCAGCACAGCCCATTCTGCAACATCTCGTCTATAAGTCTGTCTGTCTCCCCACTTTATGAACACTTTGAGGATGATGACAGTCTCAGAATCATCTGTGTGTCCCTAGCACCGTATCTTCAGCACAATATAGACTTTATTTTTAACTTTTGTGGGGTCATGAATCCCTTTGAGACTCTTCCCAGAAAAGCAAACACATGCACAAAATTTTCCACATAATTTTAGGAGATTCAAAGACTCACTGAAGCCCCTAGTTGTCTACAGATATCGTTGTTAACAACATCTGCAGTAATGTTTCATGAATGAATACAAAAACAAATGAACTTACAAATAAAAGCTACTCAAATACTTGTCACCATTGTCATCATTAAAGTTAGCACTTATGTCATGCTTATAACTATGTCTATGTGTTAAACTCTTTACATGTAGTATCCCATTTAATCCTTACAACAGCCTTATGAGAAAGGTGCTAGTATTAACCCTATTTACAGATGAGGACACCAGAGCATTGAGAGAATAAATAACTTTCCCGAGGTCTCAGAGCTGTAGAGCAGAGTCACAATCAAATCCAGGTCTGCTTGATCCCAAGGCTCATGCACTAAACCCCTACACATTACTTTTTGAACTGATCATACAGTTGTATTTATTAATCACACATGAATTATTGTAACTAACCTATCCTCACCCTACATGCTACCATTTTTATCACAAAGGAAATTTGTCTCTCAGAGTATACACCTGGGCGGACTCAAAATCCTTTTCCTTCTTGCCCAGAGGACTAAGAAAAAACTTGCAAAATAGCCAGGCTCAAACAAGAGATGAAGCCATTAGGCATCCTTTGAGCATATTTGTGCTTAAAGAACTGATATTCGGGTCCTTCTAATGGCCCAAAGAGCAAGTTCAAATCCCCCTGGGGATTTTGCAAAATGAAATTTCACAATGGATGCTGATAAAAGCACACTTCACATTTCTGTACTTTGTGAGTGATTTTCTTCATAAAGCTTCTTTATGAATAGAAAATCTTTCAAGTGACTGGGGATAAAAGCGGCAAATAAGCTTTGATATGGACAAGTATGCATGTAATGCATTTACAGAAGGACCCAAACTGCTGCTTTAAAATGAGGGTCCCGAAGTACTCAAGGGGAACACAACGGACGCATGGAGGCCAAAGCACCAAGCTTGGACTAGAGAGACCCTAGCTCAAGCCCCAACCTACCACACCTGACCCAGAGACTTTGACATGGTGACTATGGAAGCTTCAGCAGCTCATCTACAACTGAGAGAAACAATAGCAATAAAACCTGTCTCCCTCCCAGGACTGTGATGTGGACTGAGGCAATGCATGGAAAAACACTTTGTAAACAGTAAATTGTTGTTATACAGGACAGGTTATTATTTTTAATGTCCAGGGAAATCACTTCAATCAGTAACTTTAATTTAAAAAGATGCCAACCTAATACCGAGCACCATTAGGCAGTTCTTGAATAAGGACGCCGTGGTGGACCGGCACCTGGGAAACCTTCCATGATGCTTTCGGGCAGAATTGATAGATTTCTCCCCAGTGTTCCCTCCACACTCTGTTGATGCCAATAGTACAGCCACTGCCTTGTACGGCATTTATGTTACTTGACTGCCTCCCCCACTGGACAGAAGGCTTCAGGATAGAGGCATTTTTTTCTTCTTCCTCCCATCTCCCCCACCTACCCATCTGTGGTTGGCAGCCTCTAAGATGGTCTCCAATGATCCCTGCCTCCTGGGATTCATGCCTTTGTGTGTCCTCTTCCACATTGCCACAGGCTTGGTCTATGTGACTAATGGCATACAGCAAAAGAGATGAGATGTCACTTCCAATATTAGGACTATGGCTTCTCTGTCTCACTCCCTATCCCTCCCTCCTCTGCATCCCACCCACTGGTTGAGCTCCGTGTCATCTCCAGACTTCCTGTTGGCCCCCAGCTGGCACCTCTAACCTCTCTGGGACGTGTGAATAATAAATTTCTTCTGTTTCACGTGTTTTGGTTTCACCTCTTCATCGTGTCCCACCTGACACACACACCTGAACCTAACTTTCTCCCTGGTCAGGGCTCTCCTAGAGAGTGGCTGTCAGGGCTTATGGCCATTCTCAACAGAGAGACCTCAAGACCAAATTAGAAAGAACCCATAACAACAAAAATCATAACAGAAAAATGTAGAAGACAAAGAAGGTCAATTAAGACAAGAAACGGACCGATCAACTGCCCTTCGAGGATGGACTAAAAATTTAGCACTCTTCTTCAATCAATCAAGCAAGCAAGCAAGCAGTGAAAATACCGGTGGAAATCTGTCATATCCTGAAGGGTGTGGCCAGATGGAACGTAGTTCTAGCTGCCAAACGTGAGCATATCAAGCCTGAAAGAGGGAGGCCAGCCCACTCCTCTTCCCTTCTACTCACATCTCAGTGAATGGCGTGGCAGTCGTCCCAGACACATGAGAGCAGCCACTCACCAACTGAGGAGACACGGGAAGACTCCAGGATCCCTCCTGCCTGTGGACAGTGGGGCTCATGAGGAAAGGTCTCCCTGTGCTGGGAAGGGACCAGACAGCTTCCCCACTGCCGTGTCTTTGGATGGGGTGGATGGAGGAGCTCACTCACAGAGCCATTCCAAGCCTGTTTCCTTAGTGAGAATAATAATGTCAATTTGATTGGGAGATTCTAAGGATTAATAACATGTGTGAACTCCCTAGCACCGTGCCTGGCACACAGCACCTGGTGCACACTGGTGTTCAAAAAATGCTGGTTTCCCCTCTTCTCTTCCATTTCTTCCCATCATTTGTCACCCTGTACTTATCAGCTGATAAAATATTTTGTTTAAAAACTCTCCCCGCATCCATCTCTCTATTACCCAAAGGAGCTAGGAGATGGGAGTGTTTCCAAGACTAGCCTAGGGTGAAGTGTGCACATGGCGTATTCAAGATATTAAAGGTATGTAGGTCTTAGTGGACAGGCACCTAACCTCTGGAGAAAGCTCACACTTGCAGAAAAGCTCCTCTCCTCAAGTTCAAGTCTCAGCCCTGCCATCTACTTAAGTGCCTTTGTTTCATCATCTGAGAAAGCTAAGTAGCAAAGCCTCGGTCACAGGGGATGTTGTGAAGATAAAAAACCACCTCATAGGTAATAGAATGTTTGTGAATGGCCAGGCACATAGTAGGAGTTAAATTAGTCCAATTAGGGAATATTGAGGGCAAGCCTCGTGGATTGTTCTTTACCTAATTAAGTACCTTGGTGACAAAGGCAGAGAGGAAAAGTCCCCAGACATGCCTGATGGCAGAAAAAGCAGAGGCTGGCCCTCCACAAATCCACCCCGGGAAAGCAGTAGTGAATCAAACAAGGCTCCAGCCCACCAGGGATCCAGGAGCCAGGCCGGGGGTGGAGGCAGAGGTGTGGACAAGTGCCCAAGTGCCACGTCAGAGCCCAGAAAGAGCAGCACTGGTTTCTGCTCAAGGTGAGGAAAGTTTAACCAGGGAGGGGCCATGTGAGCTGGGAATGAAGTAGGCATTTTCCAGGAAGAGCTGAAAGGAAACCAGGCAGAGGGAACAGGTATGCGAGGCAGGGGGTCTGGGAAGGCAGGAGAAGTTCCACGTGTCTGGGGCCCAGGGTTGGGGTGGCAGGGGGACAAAGCTGGAGAGGTACACACGGCCCACCCAGATCACGAAGGGCTCACAGGGCAGGCTGAGGGCCTTGAACTTGGTTCTGCAGGTGGAGGAAAGCTGAGGGAATTTCTCCAGCAGGGCTGGGCCAGACCAGGCGAGAATGGAGAGTGGGTGAGGGGACGGGCCCACGAGGAAGATGCCCAAGGCTGGGGAGAAAGGGCGGTGACCGGGCCAAGAGGAAAGTACGCACTGGGAGGTGGGTGGGGAAGGCATGAGGAGGAAAAGCAGCCATCGGCTTCACGTGTGAGGACGACTCTGACAGTCGACCACTTTAAAGAGGCCTCTTCTCTTACACCCATGGGCTGACATTCCCGTCACACTTCCGCCAGGTTCCTGGTCGTTCGGGACTCTGACGGGAGAGGGTCCCACAGCACTCTCAGGAGTCTTCCAATTCGATAAAGGCGCCGTCTGGCTCCAGTGGGTTTCCCAGGAACGCAATAATTACTCATCCTCTAATAGAGCCAATAAATATAGCAAGAGGATAAGTAATTAACAACCTTTTGCTGGAAAGTAGCAATTCTTGTGATCTATGAAGTTTCCCTTTTCTGTTCACTTCTTCGTTATTGCAAATACGATACCCTGCGTAAGCGTGCCATTTGTCATTCACTGAGTTAATCACCAAAGTATGTTGTACTTTCTATGAAATTCATTCATTATAATGGACTCGTATGAATTAAAACTGGAAGAGCTGCGGCGAGGCCTGTTGTCCACCCTGCTTCTGCTTCTGATCCCAATACTTTTAATGAGATCAAAATTGTTACCAACCAACTTAATCGTGGGGGAAAAACCCACATTAGCAGGAGGAAAAGGTAACCTTGCCCTTTTCATAACTTCAGTGCACCATAGCAATCTCCTCCCATTATTTATTCTGCTGTCTAATTTCCCACCCATAAAGAATCTTTATTAGTGGTAATTATATTAGGCAAGAGAAAAACAAAAACTTCCCAAACTTCTCAAGTGATTTACTTCCTGGCTGCAATTTTAATTAAAATTCCAGTTTATTTAGAAAATAGCTCTGAAAAGATTAGACACCAATTTAGCACTACGTTCTTTTTCCATTTTCCAATTCATAAGGGTGACACAAACATCAAAATAACCACATTAAATGATGCTTACTCCATTCTATCATAATTCATCCTATGGAAAGAGCTCCAATATCAATTATAAATTATAAATTAACTCCGTGATGCTCTGCAATATTATCAACAGTAATCTCCCTGTTCTCTACTTCCTCACAGTCAGTAAATTATATCAATTTGCTACTAGGCCTCAAATTACCCAGACTTTTCCACATGAAAACTTAAATGTGTTTATTAAATGAAATGGAAACAAAGCAAATTAGGTTTCCATTTCAGCAGCACCTTCCTCCCACCCAGGATATCAAACAACTTTATCCAAAGTCACACCTGACAACTCTTAGGGCAACTCATCCCCCAGTTAACCAGAAACCTAGGCCAGTTCAGTACTTTCCCCAGTAGCAACTCCCACCAGAAAGCCAGTCTAAAGGCGCCACGGTTCAGCCAGCCCATCAATTCATTCATTCAACACACAAACAGATCATGCCTTTGAGCAGGTGTAATCTCAGGGAATGCTGAGAAGTTCATACACAGGAGCAGAGGAATAGTGGTGGGAGACAACACAGACGAGGTGAAAATAGGAGAATGAATGAACCAGTGCTTGTCTTCAAGGAGCTCGTAGTATGGTGGATGAGTCAGACAAATAACACATCATCACAATGCCTGTGGTCACCACCTTACTAAGTGTCTACTATATTCCTCCTTAAAGCCATGCTCTTTATCTGCACTGCCAAATCTCCACACAATCTTATAAATAGCCACCATATCCCTATTTCACAGAAGAGGCAACCGAGGCTTGGAGAGGTAGAGGACATTTGAACTGACTCTTGAAGAGAAAAAGGGAAGCTGCCAGGAAGAGTGGGAGGGAAAGGTGTTCCCACAGGGGAGGCAAACAGCACATGCAAAGACCGAGCAGAGAGACACCAGGAGCCTGGAGACCCAGCCCTCCCCCGTCTGTACCACTAACCAGCAAGCCGCCGAGGGCATATATGGGAGCTCTTCCAGCTGGCTTCCCCATTTGCCACATGCAGAGTAATTCCCATTGTGCAAGTCTACAGGAGTCTGCTCTTCTTTTCCAGGGATTGACGATGATTTGTCCTGACCCTAAACATCACTGCTGTCAAAATAAAGTACCCAAGGGAGAGAGAAGAACTTTCTCAGAGGACTAACTAGATAAAGGTGAATAGGCTCTGTCCCCCTAAATTCATTTGCTCCTCCTGACCCCTAAAACTAGCCTGAATCTCCCAGATATATGCCACTGCCATGAGAGACGTAAATCATACAATCACATATTATTAAGAAGAATTAATATTATTATACCGATAATTTCTATAATAATAAAAATAGTGGCTACTATTTATTGAGTTCATATTATATGCTGTGGATTTTACATGTGCTATCTCAATTCACCCTCACAACAACACTATGATGTAGGTAGATCTATTATGTCCATTTTACAGATGAAGAAACTAAAACTCAGAGCAATTAGATAACTTAGCCTCTGGTAGTGCACTCAGTAAGTGGTAGAGCAAGAAACACAACCCAGGCCCATTAAATCCTCAGTCTCCAAAGAATTAAGCCTCGGGGAAAAGGATGAGGTTCATTTAACTACCACAGACTTCCAGTAATGACGGGGTGTACACTAAGTACCTAGGCTGATTTGGGTTGGAGGGGAGGGAAGGAATTTGCTCTACCTAGGAGCTCTCCAGAGTGCTGAACAGCCTCTGCCCAAGTCTTCTGACCCTGAGGACCTACCTCTTCTGTCTGGGTGCCGCTGCCTGTCCCAATCCTCGCCTCCCGATCTCAGTGCCCAACAGAGCAGTTAATGAAATAGAGTCTTGGGAATGGGAGTCTATTTGGGAGAGAAAGTTAATGTTTAGAAGTACTGAGCTGGAGGGGTCAACAGGAAATCCAAGGAGCTATCCTACAAGGGACTCAAAATACAGGAATGGGCCTAGAGAGAAGCCAAAGCAAGAGGTACGAATTTGTATTTCACAGAGGAGCCAAAGAGGAGAGAACTGAAGAATGAGTGAATGCTCTGTTCAAGTGACTACTGAGAAGGAAGAGCAAAGGGCCAGAAGCGGACAGGGAGGCAGGCTCCTCCACAGCCACCCTGCACAGTGGGTGCTAAGAACCAATAACTAAAGTCTCCAACCCCAATACTGCACTAAAACGTTCTCAGGGAAGATGGTATTTTATTGCCTGTTGCTTTGAATATGTGAAAAAAAATAACCACCACCGTTCCTCGACCCCCTAAAAAGAAAGAACAAGAAGTGACAAGGTATGCAAGAGAAAAATAGAACCTGCGCTGCCATAACGTGACACGATTCAGGCTGATTGGGTCAGACCCACTCTTCACGGAAATAAAAACATCTCCTTATACATCTGAGAGATGATTCAGAAAGGTCCTGAGCTTTCCTTTGGCTTTTTGGACCATAGAACGTAAAGGCTGATATAACAGGATATTTATAAACACCCTCTCCCCCTGATGGTAAAGGAGATATTAGAAAAGCATGTTTATTCTCTGGCTCCATCCCCACCTCTATTCTCTACCCTCCTACCTTACATAAGAATAGTTATGCCCTTTTATTAACTTGGTCTTTCATTCAAGCAAATGTCATATACATAAATTCAATGACACGTCCTGAGGTATTTAGAAAAAAGTAAGGCATAATTCCTGTCTTTAGGATGGTGAACTTATAAACAAACCATAACACAAAGTAGCAAACAATCTAGCAGATGAGGGTCAAAGGGCTACAGGAGCATGAAGCAGAGAGTGAGTAATTCTGCTGGGGACAGAAATGGTGTGGTTTCTAAAAGCCTGAAAAGTGAATGAGAATTTGCCAACCCCGGAAGCCAGGAAGGTGGTCTAGGCTAGAGAAGCCCCATGTGCAGAAGCACAGGAGCATGAGGAAGCATGACTGCAAATTCCTCCACAGCAGGAAATCTTTGTTATCTCTATATTGCTGGTGCCTGGGAGGGGGCAGTCTCGTAACAGATGCTGGAGGAATGAGTGGCAGGTGGCTCGGTGTGGAGGGAGTAAAGCATGACTTGGCTGTACCTTGCTACGGGAGGAGAACTGGGTGGAACCACAATCCATAAGCCTCGAAATAAATCTTAACATGAAACTGCTCAGGTGAATGGCAGACATGTGCAGACTTTGGTCATTCATTTCTCTGGCCTAGAGTTTGATTATAACTGACATGTGCATCTCTCTGCAGGTGAACAAGGCGGCGGCAGGAAAGGAAGTATATGGCCACAATGTAGGTCAGTTCAAGAGTGATGGGCTAGTTCTCAGCTGCAAGAGAGTCAACTCTACTATTTAGAATTTTAAAAGGGACTATCAGTAATAACAGTCCAGATGCAATGGGAGAGGGGGCTAGAGGGGATGTGCATCTTTACCAGATTTTGGAGTCTCCTTTTGCTTCTGATATTGAATATATTATAGGTTCCAAATCTTCTCATCTTTCACAGCTCAACACAGCCAATAGCTGTGGCAAAAAAACACTATTTTCGCTAGCCCTTGAGATGAGAGTTGTTATTCCTCTAGTAAGTATTTAAGCAATACCTTTTAATTTACTTAATAAACTCAGAACAAACTGATTGATGGTCCAGTTCAGTTGGCAGTGACAGCTGGCATTTCCCTGATGACCAGATAATGAGGCAACTGCAGTGTGTGTGTGTCACTCCGATCAGCTGACATAGTCTATTAAGGCAAAGCCAGCTGTATTAGCTGCTTCTGTTGCTTATAACAAAATATCAGGAACTGGGTAATTTGTAAGAAAACAAAATTTATTGCTTACAGTTTCAGAGGCTGGGAAGTCCAAAGTCCAGGGAACACATCTGGTGAAGGTCTTCTTTGGTGGTGGCTTTACAGGAGTGCTGGAGTCACACATGGCAGAAAATGGCTGAGCAGAGAGAGGGAGACTCTCACGTGCTCTCCTTTCAAAGCCCTCAGAACCATGCCCCTGATCACCATTATTAATACATTCACTAGGGCATGGTCCTCAGAATCTAATCACCTCTTCAAGGCCTCACCTTTCAATTACCATAAAAGGATTTCCCACTCTCTTAATACTGTCACAGTGGGGAGCAAGCCTCCAACACATTAAACTTTGGGGAGACACAATCCAATACATCATCTATGCACAACTTTCAGGCAGCTTCCACAGCATGCAGGTCTTTAAGCACTCTGGTACCAGTTTAACCACCTCTAGTGCTTTCCCGGTACCTCCTGAAGAAATTGGGCCAGTAAAGTTAGCTTTGGAAAAATCCATATCATGTTGCAAATAATGATTAGTAGAAACACTGTAGGACTAAGAATCAGGAGGTCAAGATTGTAGTACTAATTAATTCATCCACTCAACAAACATTAATGGAGCACCTATCACTGAGCTAAGTGCAGGTATATAAAACAAAACTACCACCACATTTGCTGTGTACTTACTTTGTGCCAGGCATGGTTCTAAGCAAAGTCACTCCAAACAAACCATTTTACAGATGAGGAAATTGAGGCACGGGGAGGTAAAGTAACTTGCCTCAGTTTTCAGCCTCATGAGTGGCACAGCCAGGGCACAAACCCAGTCAATCTGACTCCAGAGATGAATAACATGTAGGTCCAGCCCTAGAGAAGCTCAGGGTTTCTTGGAGAAATATGCAGACATATATACATGTGTACTTAACAGCTCTGTGACCCAGAGAAAAATGCTCAACCTCTCTGTATTCGCTTTCTATTGCTGCACAAAAAATTGACATAAACTTAATGGCTTTAGACAACACCCACTTATTAGCTCACCACTTTAGGTCAGAAACCCACCATGGAATAACTGGGTTCCCTTACTCCATGCTCAGGTTATTACAAGGCTGAAATCAAGATGTTGCCAGGGTTGCAGTTCTCATCTGAGCCCAGGGTCATCATCTAAGTTCACAGTTTGTTGGCAGAATTCACCTCCTTACAGCAGTAGGACTGAGGTTGTTATTTTCCTTCTAGCTGTCAGCCTGGTACCACTATTAGCAACTAGAGACTACCCACAGTGCCTTGTCATTGTGCCCCCCACCAGCAGTTCACAGTGTGGGTATCTGCTTCCTTCCAGACTAGCCAGAGTGCATCTCTCAGACTTCCTCTTCTGCAACCCGCCAGAGAAAACTCTCTGCTTTTAAAGGGCTCACTTGATTAGATCAAGCCCACCCAGGGAAATCTCCCTTTTTCCATATAATGTAACAATCACGGAGGTGATGTGTCATTGTAGCCGCAGGTCCCACCCAGGCTCAGAGGGGAGAGGGTTATACAAGGGCAAGTATCATTTGGGGTCATCTTAGAATTCTGCCTACCGCACTTGCTTAGTTTTCACTTTCCTGGGTGAGGTTACACTAGATGACAGTGGTGATAACTACCATGTGTGTAGTGGTTTAAAGTTTAGTAAATACCTTTTCACATATGTTATCTCATTTGAGCCTTTCCATCCAGAGATTCAGGTGCTCTAGGGGAAGAAGTTTAGCTTCACTGTCCAGAAGAGGCATCTGAGGGTTAAAGAAGTTACATAACCTTTTCCTTGCCATGGTGGTAGAGCAGGGGAGAGCAAAGACTCTAACTCAAGTCTTCCAGTGCCCGCATCTGAACTTCTTCCCATATTGATTGCTGCCATATTGATTGACAGGACCTGACACATTCTAGTGCCCGTGCCACAAGTGAAGTGGGAAGAACACAGGAATTAGACATATTGGTTTGAATCCAAGTTCTACCCCTTATTAGTTCAAGAGTCTTGGGCAAGTCACTTCCCCTGTCTGGGCATCCTCACCTGTAAAATGGAGGGCGTTGGACTACCTGGTCTCCAAGGGCTCTTTCAGCCTCAGAGCAGGACAAAAGTGTTCCAACTGCACTATGGAAGATTATTAGCTCCACGTTTCCATTCTCTTGGTTGAAGGGGAACTGCAACCTTACGATTGAGATCCTTGTAATTTGAGAGAAGACCTTCATTGTATTAATTTCCCAGGGCTTCATAACAAATTACTATGAACTTGGGGGCTCAAACAGAAATTAATTATCTGGAATTCTGGAGGTCAGACATTCAAAATCAAGGTGTCCGCATGGCTGGTTCCGTGCCTCTTCCCAGCATCTGACGAATGCCTGCCGCCCTTGGTGTTCTCGACTTGTAGACTCATCACTACAATCCCTGCCTCCGTCCTCACGTGAGCTTCCCCTCTGTGCGTCTCTGTCCTCTTCTTTTCTGTCTCTTATAAGGAAACTTGCTTTTTAGACCCACCCTAAATCCAAGATCATCTCATCTCAAGATCCTTAACTTAATTACATCTGCAAAGACCCTATTTCCAAATAAGGTCATATTCACAGATACTGGTTAGGACTTGGACATATCTTTTCGGAGAACACAATTCAACCCACACGCATAAGTTGATTTATGCATCCCTCTATTGATGGAATTTTAGGTTCTTTCCAATTTTTCCTCATTACAAAGAATAATGCAGTAAACATCCTCTTTGCATCTCTTTGTACACATGGACAAGAATTTCTGTAGAAGTAGAATTGTTTGGGTCACAGAGTACACCCATTTTCAACTCCACTCAACATTGCAAAATATTTTTGCCAATCTACTGGATATGAAATGGTATCTCACTGTTGTTTTAATTTACATTTTTATGATTGACCAGTGAGATTGAATTATTTTTTCAAATGTTTATTAGACATTTGGGTTTCTACTTTGAATATTTTTTAAAAATTCTAAATAAGTGGTTTTCTGTCAGGATTATCCAGGAGCTTTTTAAAAGTATCAAGATGCTGATTTAGTAGAGGTGGGGTGGGACCTAGGAATCTGCATGTTAAAAAGCTTGTCAGGAGACTCAAAGGCACAGCCGCAGTGTGCACAGCCCCAGGGCAGGACCACTAGATTATTGCAGTGACCAGTCTTATGGGCACTTGGTTGTTACATCCTCAGTGTGTACTGAGAGGCTCTGTCACATATGAAATCTTGAAACTGCATTGACTAGAGGATGATGTTGGAGACTGCTATCCACCACATTGCACAGGGCCTCCCTGATGAAGGCCCTGTGGAAAAATTCCCCCCCAGCCTTAGAGCTCCAAAAAGCTGGACTTCTCTCAAACATCTTTTATTTTATATTATGGGCAACATGACTTACAACTTGGTACATTTGTTTTTCCTTTGTAACCAGAAAGCTCAGAACCAAATCTGTGTCTCATCATAAAAACTGTGCAAGATCTTTATGTTATTCATTTCTAGAACAGTAGTCTCCCTTCTCCATAGGGGATACATTCTAAGACCCCCAGTGGATACCTAAAACCGTGCAAAATACCAAACCCTATATATACGCTATGTTTTCCTATCCGTACGTACCTATGATAAAGTTTAATCTACAAATTAGGAAGAGTAAGAGATTAACAACAATTAATAACAAAATAGAACAATTATAACAACATACAGTAATAAATGTTACGTGAATGTGGTGTCTCTCTCTTTCAAAACTGTACCGTGCCATGGGTAAATGAAATCTTGGAAAGTGAAACTGCAGATATGAGGGGACCTTTGTATTAATATTTCCCTGATTTTATCTTATTATACCTATCAACTTTATTGCTCCTTTGCTCTGATTTTTTTTAACCTAAATTTAAAAAACAGAAACTTATAACAATGTATGTCTTTTGAAAGCCATTTTACATACTTTTGGGGAATAACATAGCCATAAATACCTATTAAAATAATTTTAAGTTTTACCTTGTGAGAGTTAAATCATAATATACAACTTTTATGAGTTAAGTCCCTTCCTTCAAAACTGACCTATTTTCAAGATTCAAATACAATGATACCAATTCTACTATTAATGTTTAACTGGAAAAAAATACCTCAAAGATGAACTATTCGTAGCATATCAGCAAAAGTGATTAATGCTAGAAAATGGGTCACATAAATTGGTTAGCTATAGCCATTCAGGGGCAGAAAAGATAGGGTTGGGTTTTTAAATACAATAGCATTCATTTCTAAATCACTCTCTTTGACTTCAAAAATGGTGCAAAAGTAATTACGTTTATTTAAGACCACCTCTATTTAGTTTAGTGGCCTTAAAAGCAAAGTTAATTTTCAAAAACTCTCACAAATTTTTTTAAAAGGCAGTTTTAACTTCTGATGGTTCCCGTGTTTCTTAAAACAACAGAAAAGCATATTAATGCATCCTTCACTGTTGCCCCAGTTCCTTCAGTAAGCTACTCTGTGCAGGGTAGGACAGCTGATCAATTCATTCCAATTTGCCAAGCACTATCCTGGTTTTAACACTGAAAGTTCAGTGTCCCAGAAACCCCCACCGTCCCCGACAAATCGGGACAGTTGGTCACCCTAGCACTGGGGCAGCTTCCATTTGCCAAAGTATGGGAGGAAGGGCCTATTAATAGCTGTCCTTCTCATATACTTTAAAGCTGAATGGTAGTCATACATCTGAAAGTTATTCCTAATGGAGTAGGGAAACAAAATAAAATTCTGAAGTTAGTTCACCTAATAAGATCAGTCTGGATTTCACAAAGGATTAGAGGGAATCCTCACAAGTCAATGTTCTTATTCTCCTCTAAAGAATTCCAGGAAAAGAGATTCCATAAAGCTACCTTTGAAACCCACTCTATCATCCATAACCTTTTAAAAATATTAAGTCAATCTACAATTATATCATTTTCATTCTCAGCACCAAATTGAATAAAGAAATCTTAAAGATATGCTATCTGCAGGAAATCAGGTAAAATTATTAGACATCTCAAAATAGGTCACCAGAACAAAGTTAAAAGACCAGTGCAAGACAGTCTTTCGACTTGGGGAAGGAGGGGGAGGCTAAATTCTTCTTTTTCTTTCTGACAGCTGGCTGGTATGGGGGTCTGAACCCTTGACCTTGATGTTATAACATAAGGAAGCTAAATTCTAAAACTTTAAGAATTCTGGAAAGTTTTTAGAATGGTAGCTCAAGTGAACAGCCTTAAAGTTTTAGTTATAATCTATTCTGTTCAGTACAACAACCATAAGTGGGTTCTCCAAAAGAAGGCAAAAGCTAACATTTATTAGATGCCTACTGTATATCAGTTGCTCTCATGCTCACTATTTTAATCTCTCAATACCTCTGTTTATCGACAGCATTTATTCATTTTACAGATGAGAAAAATAAGACTCAAAGTTCATTCACACTATACTGTGCTAGGTGCTGGGCAAGTAATAATAAATGTTAAGAGTCATGGTTCCTCAGCCCAGCAATGACAACTAAGCCACCACAGGAAGCACCCCAGACTCTCCTGAGCCGGAGTGGTGGGGGCCCTCGGGCCTCAGCCATGCCCCCTAACAACCACAGCCAGCCCAGCAACAACCATGGAACTACTGGAGGAAGCACCCTGGGCTCTCCATAGCTGGGGTGGTGGGGGGCCAAGGGCCTCAGCCACATCTCCCCAACATTTGCAACCAGCCCAGCAATAACCACCATGCTGCAGCAAGAAGGGACCCGGGTTCCCAAGCTGAAGTGGTGGGGGGCAATGGCTTTTGCTACACCCCTCTGACATCTGCACCCAGCCTGGCAATGAACAAGCCACCACTGGAAGCCCCTCAGTCTCCCCTGTGGAAATGAGGGGGTGCCATAGGCCTCAATCCCACGCCTCTTCCTTCCTCCTTCTTCCATCCCATTTCCTTCCCCCTTCCCCTCTTCCCCTACCTCCCAACTGCTCTGCAACAACACCCTAGAATGTAAAAAATATATATATTAATAAGAAAAGAAAAAAGAAAAAAAGAGTCATGGTTCCTGCTCTCATGGAGCTTAGAGTCTAGTGGAGAATGACAGACATTTAAGAACTCTTTACAAAAATAATGATGAGTAAGTGACCCAGTGTGGGGGGATCAGTGAATGATTCCCTGAGAGGTGGGGAAAGAGAAACCATTTTCTGTTTCAAGGCAGAGGAAATGGCACACAGAGATCTTGAGATAATAACATTCAGTTACGTGCCCACGATGACACAGTTTATAAGTGGTTGGAATGGGCTTTTGAATCCTGTGCTTTCTTGTCTCCAGAATTCATGTTTCCTTCACTAGAGTACAATGACCAGCTGTGCTTCAAATCTAAGGCTGACGGTCCACAAAGGGGACCAAGTTCTCTGTGATGACATTCAGTGTTTCCCAAATGAGTCTGATCATAGTAATCACCTAAGGGGGCTTATTAAAAACATAAAGATCCTCCAGCTCCCACCCCTATTGGGAAATCAAATTTTAACAAATGCCCCAAGTGATTCTTATGATCAAGCAACTTTGGAAAATGCTAAGTTATGGCTTCAGAAAACCTAAAACCCAAAACATTAGTTTACTTGACTGCAATCTCCTGGCCACTTTAAGGACTGGGTGGAGCCCAAGGCATGGAGAAAGGGAACCGGACCCCCCTCCCACACACACAACCAGGCACACTGCGCCAGCGCCTTGGGGCCCACCCAGAGACCCAAGGCATGGAGAAGGGGACAAGACATACCCCACAACCAGGCACACCGGCAGCGCCAAGGAGCATGCCAAAAACATCACCTCCATGTGGGTGGCCCACCACAGCCACCACAATAACCACGGCTGCCGCAAAAGTGGCTAGATGCCACAGCTACCACGCAGATGGTCCACCAGCCACTGGAGTGCATCGACACAAGGAGAGTCACCAGCAGAGACAAAGAAGAGAAGAGGCTGTCTCTTTCCACAAAGCCCATTCCAGAGTGACAGAAGAAGCATCTGCTCTACAATAATATTGGGGGACCTGATCACAGCTCTCCGCATTGGACAGATCATTTAGGCAGCAAATCAACAGAGTAACCATTATTCCTTCAGAAGGAGAGAAGAAATCTAGGGTAATTAGAGGGGGTAGGGGCGAGGGAGGGGGGATGGTGAGAAATTGGACAAGGGGCATAAATAATGATTACGATTTGTAACAATATATATGATAGTAATATTGATTTGATCAACATATCTCAATGTTGAACCCCTAAAATATGTATAATCAATTTTGATTCAATAAAAAAAAATTAAAATATTAAAAAACAAAACAAAATAAAATAAAATAAATCCAGTGGGCAGGAGGCGGGGGGAGAACTGGGTGGAGTTCTCTGAAGTAATTTAGCCTTCCAAAAAGAAAAGGAATGGCAACACTTAATAAATAAAAACCTTCTAGAGACCAGTCAGCCAGCCAGTCAAATAAAAATGCTGCCCCTCCTTTCTTCAAGATTTCCCATGGATTCTTACAGTCTCTCGTTCTGGATTAAGTAATGTCTTCCTAGTATAGGTTATGTGACTGCTATCAAAACAGAACCCATTCCCACACCAGAAGGCTCAGCAACACGCTACTAATTTGAAGTCATCGTTAATTAAGGAGTTGAGCAGAGCAACGGAAGCAGCACGATAATAAGAAACTGTAAACCTTGGCTTTCAGCTGGGGGAAGTTGTGGATTTAGTCTCCAAACAACTTGGGTTCAAATCCCAGACCTACCACTTACTAGATGAAACACGGTCAAGTTAATGAACCTCTTTGAGCCTCATTTTCCCCAACTGCAAAGGGGGCTGATAACACCTCCTTTGCAGAGTTATTCTGAGAAATATGTGAGATAATGGAGGTGGTGGTCTGACTCTAAAAGGCCCTTAACAAACGTTTGTCAATAAATAATAAAACAAGAGTGAATTTATAGCCCAGTGAGAGACGGATTATGCTAATATGGAACCAACAGTTAATAAAGATACATTAAAATTTTATAAAAGAGATCCATAGGCACAAAGCTCTGATTCTGAGCAACGTTGTGAGAAAACAGGCCCTTCCCAGAATACAGTGGGTTGAATTACAATGGGTTCTCTGGATATGATATTTTAAAATGGGGGTGGAAGAGTGGGAGGGGGAGCTCTAATGTGCTAATTTTTGTTCACAGGTAACATAACTGAACCCAGGTTCCAGAAACAGGAGCAGACTATAGACTGAGGTGATACCAGCTCAAAGGCCGGAGAACAGGGGAACAGAGTGGTGGTGGGGGGTGGTTAGGTCACATTAATAATAATAATACCATACAATTTAGAAAGCTCTTTAAGTGATTTTCAACAGAAAACACAAGAAGGAAAGTTTGACGTGGCAGGGGACAAAAAGGAAGGACACAAATCATCAAGCCAGAATCCAGGATCATATGGAGAGTAGTCTTGCCTTAGAACGACGGGTGGGGACCATCTGAAAGTTGAAACCAGCAGAAGTGACGACTGGACTAGTCATCTGTGTGTCGCTGGAGCAATGAGGTGCATGCCGAAAACCAAGTTTGGGGCCATAACAGACATGACCCTCTTACTCCACTAAGCTTGGAGAGGCACCGTTAATTGGCAAATGTTTACACAATAGGTAAAACATATTTCATACCCAGGGAAGTTCTACTGAATTCCCTAATTAAGAATAACAGAAGCCCAGCGACCCCTCCTCAGGGCAGTAAGAACCTACCAGGCTTCATCTGGCTGCCTGTGCAGCACTGTGCCAGGAACATGGGGGCAAACAGAAAAGTTCTTGCCTCAGGATTGTGCAGTTGAAACAGGCACAGGCTGCTGACAATTTGCCCTTTGCACAAAATAAATCATTGCTTGTCTCCTGGCGAGTAGAGACTCCACAGGGAGGGCAGCCTAGGACAGTAGAAGGAGCAGGTGCCGTGAGATCAGAGCTCCCGGGTTGAGACTCTAGTGCCAACCCAAGCACTCCATTTCCCCACCTACAAAGGGACAGCACAGCCTCTGCTTGTCAGCATTGCTGGAAGTATTAAGTAAGAAAACCAATGTGAAAGCTTCTAAACAGTGCTTGCTCAGAGCGGACCCTGGATGAGGGTTTGTTCCCTTCCCTTTGCCCTTAGGAAGAGGGCCATGCGTGTCAACAGCCTCTTTATTATTGTAATTCCACATGGTCTGAATTTGATTTAACTTTGCGCTGTCCTTCTCAATGAGGTTGAAACATATCATTGGTTACTTAATGGCCCTTCAAGCAATGAGGCCCTTATTAAATAGCAGCGTGACACCCAGGCGGCGAGAGTACAAGCAGCACACAAAGCTCTCCCCTCTGCTTTGGCACAGACAGCTTTCGGCTGCCCCCTGGGCCTCTGTCTCTCCCTGCCTGCAAGGAGACTTGGAAAGGCAGCACCAGCACGGAGCGACACATGAGACACCCCTCCGTGGCTGGAAGCCTGGAGACACCTCTTTTGGTCTCTTCCTCATCAGAAAGGAGGCCAGTGGTCCCTGCAGAGAAGAGACACCGGGGAGCCAGTGCTCTCCCCTGCACTGCCCCCCCCCCCCCATCCCTAGGTGCGTGCACTTGACTTGGCCTCAGCAAAGACCCGGGCTTGAATTCTGGCTTTGCCACACTTAAACTACTCATCGGTCCAGGCAGCAGGTACCTGATGTGAAAGGTGGAGCTAATGATGTATGTCCTGCTTGTCTCAGAGGGTTGCTGGGAGGCTCACTAACGGGATGGCAGTAACTTCTGTCATCTGCCGTGAGGGCTTAGGAAACCTACCTCTCTGGTCTCGCAGGCTGACTCAGTCACAAAATGTCCTTGAGTGCTTGCTGTATACCAGCCACCTGCCAGATGTTAGAGATCGAGGAGGAAGCAATTGTCCCTGCCCTCAAGGAGGGGTTCCCTACTTCCAATTCACCACCTCAACCCCTAAATATACCTCCACACCACAGCCAGAGGCTTCCTAAAATACCAATGTGATTTTTCACACACACACACACACACACACACACACACACACACACACACACACACACACACACACACCTGTTTAAGACCTTTCTTCCAGTGGCTCCCAGAGCTCTCAGTCGCAGCTCAGACCTTTACAACCTGGCTCCTGCTTACTTCTAAGGCCCCATTCCCATCACTCTCCTCCCACACGTTGTGCACCTGAGCCAGAGTAAATTGCTGGTGGTCCCCCAAGTGCCCCGTGTCTAGCTTGCCACCATGTCACCACACATGCTGAGCTCCCGTCTGAATATTTCTCCTGCCCCCAGCTCACCCTTTATCCTCCAGACTCAGCTTGGAGGCCCCTTCTAGAGGAGGCCCTCTCTGAAGCCTGAATCTGAGCCAGCGGTCCCCTTCCCTCTCCTTGCCTTCAACACTGCTCTCCCGACACTGGATCGTCACAACCAGAGAGTGAGCTCCCTGAGGGGAGCTACCCCCAGGGTGTCATTTCTGTGTTTGCCCAGCACTCTGCAGGGTCCCTGCCACAAAGTAAGGTCTCAGGAAATACTTGATGAATGAATGGAAAAATTATTTCAGCCAATATTTATCAAAATCTGGCATTGTACACTGGAGTGTGAAGATCCAATAATAAACAATAACAAACAAGAGAGATGTGGCCCCAGCAACAGTTGAATTTAAAATCTGGTAGCAAAGAAAGAGAAGTAAACAAGCAATAACAGTAAAGCTGATTCATGCTATGACGGGATGATGGGAGCACAAAGAAAGAACATCTAACCAAGCTGGAGAAGAGAGGAGCAGGGAAGGCTTCTTGGAGAAAGGGAGGTATGAGCTGAGACCTCAAGACAGAGGAAGCTGTAGGCAGGAAGAAAGAAGATCAACACAGTCTATCTAAAAATAGAAACACCTCACCAATCTGGAAGACAGCTATCTCACTTACCTAGAAAGTAGCAGGACCCCAGGAAGAAGGCTGAAAGGCTGCTTTGTAGCCAAAATACATCAGAATGACCAAGCACCTCACTCTCCTGTGAATTTCTCGTTCACGAAAGACTTTCCTAACACCTCCAGGCTGACCGCATTCTGCCCTCCTGTCTCCCACGTTTTGTACTTACCTCCAGTGGAACTCTTAACATCCCACGCTGGACTCATCAGCTATGCCTGCTCCCCTCAAGACTGGGGCGTCCGAGGCCACTGTGTGTGGCTCTTTAGGTTATGCACAAGGGTGCCATGATACTGTACATATGCAGGCATCCTTAACATCTGGAATATTTTTATAATTATGTTTTTAACTCTACAACAAATGGATTATTCATGAGAAATATTAGTTATTGCATAATATTTACACATTACTATAATGAAAATACTTATTGATTTAAATGAGGAATTCAGAAATATTCTGGTTTGGTAAACAAACATCAGATGACTTTATATTTGGGTGAGTTTATATTTAGGATGAGAACTTTCTATCAGGTAGCAGTCAAGTGTCTTATGTTAATAAGCCAATATGTATTGTTTCCCTTTGAAGAATTCGATAATCAGAAGAACTTACTGATCTAATAACATCTAAAATAGCCTGTGCTTCTGTAGAAGGATCTGCTTTTACATCTGATGGATGATTGGTTGAGTATCTTTAAATTTTTATTTTAATCCTTCATTGGTATTAGTGCACTGGTTAAATTTGAAGTTTCACATTGTAATTCAATCATCTAATGTGTGTTTACTGTACCAGAATACTTCTGAATTCCAAGTTCAAATCAACAAGTACTTCATTATGATGCTATGTAGATATTATTTAATAACATATTCATTTATGACTAATAATCCATTGTTGCAACAGACTTATTGAGATATAAATAGTATATTGACTAATTTAATATTTTTTCTTTAAGTGGGGGCACCATTTTTTAATTCACAAAAGAGGGCAGTATGGGCTAGTGGTGGCCCTGGTTCAAGGACTGGGATGGTGTTTGGCAGAGTCTATATCCCCAGTGCCTTGCACAGGCCTTGGGGCACAGCAGGCATTCAACACATATTTATTGAATGAATAAAGAAGACTTTCTAGGACTTAGAACTTAAAATCATATATGTATGCTTTATTTCACCAAACTTTCTAGAAATCATTCCGCACATTCTAATGGAATAGTATTGCATAAACTCTTATAGTAACAGTCCTAAGTGACCAGCTGAAGCTTATTAAACTGTCACACAGCAGGGACCATTTGCCTCTCCCTTTCTTCCCTAGACACAGAGCAATTTTTCCGTACAGAATGCCTTAGGAGTAAGAAGTTTTCACAGCTACAACATACCATTACAGGAACATCTTTGCAGCCTGCCTAAAGAGTCATAAAGTTTAGTAATTTCTGAAAAAATGTCAGAAAAATTCATTAAATGGTAAGCCTTTGTGTAAGTAGTTTCAAACAGAGCCTGAGACTCCTTAAGAAAAGAACAAGTGCACAGGCTAAAGAAAGCAATGTTATCATGGAAAATAAACCCTGCCAAAACCTAGGGCTTGTCTGGGCCTACGTACAGCTGGTTCTCTATTTCTGGCTCGAGATTCGCAATGCTAAACACAGGCATGAGTTCACTGCCTAGAATTCCCTTTATGTCATTTCCCTTTAAAAAAAAATAGTCACTTTGAAGGTAGTCCAAATAAGCAACATTAGAACCATTACTGATTCCACAGTTCAATTCAATTGCCATTTGTGAATGCATTCCTTGTGCCAGGCACTGGAGGACTCAAAGATGAATAATACAAGCTCCCTGCTACTGAACATCTTACAGTCTAGGGGAAGAGGCAGATCGCCTCAATCAATAACCTTCTCCACCCACCACCATCCTGTCCCAGGTGACACCACCTCACCCCTGAGGTCTATAACAGCATCCTAACTTGCCTCTGCCTCCACTCTGCAATCCATTCTCCATCGGGCAACCACAGTGATCTTTTTAAAAGGCAACTGTAATTATCTTGTTCTCTATACATTTAGGCAATGGTCTGGTCTCTGCATGTGGTCTGGCCCCTGAATGCCTGCTGCAAGGTAAGAATCAGACTGGAAACTCCCATACCAAGCCAGGCCCTGTGAAAGGCCACATCTTCACTGGGTGAGCTAAAAGAAAGCCCACTTAGTCTTGGCCTTGGTTCAAGGAAGGGGAAATAAAAGGGAAAAAGTCTCCCCTCAGAATGTCTAGCCATAACACCTTCTTAATGCAAGTCTGAAGTCAGAATTAATACTACACCTAGAACCTAGAAAGACTAACACCAAAAATTGTTAAGTGTTCTGGGTTAGATGACCTCTGAAGCATCTATACAAGGTAAACATACTCAGTTTAAATCCAGGCCTCAAAGAATTAGCTGAGATTCAAGTTCCAAGGGGCAGGAGCCTACCACCAAAAAAGGTCTAACACCTGAATTCCAAAAAGAAGAGAAAGATTGTATGAGACAATATTGAAAGAGAAAATGAATGAGAACTTTCCAGAAGTGGTAAAAGATACCAAAACCTCGGAGACAAGAATCTTAACAAATCCCAAGCAGAATAAATAAAAAGAAATCCTCACTTAGAAATGTCTTAGTGACACCGAAGACATCTGAGACAAAGAAGATTCTAAAAGCAGGTTACTTCCAGACGACAGAAAATGATCCCAGAAGGAAGCTCTGAGCTATAAAACAGAATAATGAACAAAGAAAACAGTAAGTGCGGGTAATCCTAAAAAATGCTGAGACCATATAAAATAATAATAATGTCTAATCTGTGGAGTTCCAAAAATGATAAAATAAGATAGAACTAAAATATCATACAACAAAAGCATATAAGTAAGAAAGGATGTGGCCAAAATGAAAAAGCATCCTATGATCCTGGTGTTGTTAAGAAGAGAGTAAAGATACTCACTTTAAAGTTTGTGAAATTATACACACACACTAAATTTCCTAGAGTAACCACCAGAAAGATAAAAATAGAATGTATAACTGCCAGACTAGTAGAGGAAGAAAATGGGAAATAATTGATTTTAAAAGACATGAAATCCACAATTATGGAGGAAAATATTATCATAACTCTTAACTTATTGATCAGATGAACATTAGAACTGTAAAATTTATATAACACAATTCACAAGTTAATTTAATGTACATATATAAAATACTGCATTCCATTAACTAGAGAATGCACATTATTTTCAAGCACACAGGACACATTTGCAAAATCTGACCATGTATGAGAGGTCTCCAAAAAATTCATGGAAAGCTTTGTATTATCTTTTAATTCCATTTTGCCATGAAGTTTTTGAACTACCCTCATATTAGGCCATAGAACAAAAAATCGCAAAAGTGAAAAAAATAATAATAAGAGAGGAAGTAAGGACAGATGGAAGGAGGAAGGAAATAAAGAAGTAAAGAAAGAAAGAACATCCTCTAATCACAATGCAATTAAGTTAGAAATTAATAACAAAAAGATAAGTAGACATAACCTCATGTGTTTAGAAATTTTTTAAAAAGAAAGAAATCTATAGGGCCGGCCCGTGGCTCACTTGGGAGAGTGCGGTGCTGATAAAAAGAAAGAAATCTAAATAACCCATGGGTCAAAGAAAATGTAAAATACCATGAAAATGTAAAATACATAGAACTAAAAGGTGATGTAAAAAAATACTACAAAACAAAACTTGTAGGTGCAGCTAAAGCAGTACTTAGAGACAAGTTTGTAGTCTTGAGTGCTTTTATTAGAAAACCACCCAACCTAATGTCAGAAAAAGAACAAAAAATACATAAACCTCAAAATGGAGAAAATAAATAATAAAGAGTAGAAAATCATGAAATAGAAAGAAAAGGTACAACAGAGAAAATGAATAAAGACAAAAATTTCTTCTTTGAAAAAACAAATCAAACTGAGATACGTATAAAATACTATAAGTGACCAAGGAAGGGTACTTAGCTTAGCCTGGGGTGTGTGTGTTGGAATCAGGGAAGACTTATGGAAAAGATGAGCCATGAGTTGATTCTTGAAGGATGTGTAAGAGTTAACCAAAGAAAGGGAGGGCTCATTGTAAGGAGAAGGGAAAACAAGAACAAAGGTAAAGGGGAATGGCACAGCATGAAGGCTCAAGTGAGCCACATGCAGTATGGTATCAGTTGTGCAGGGAGTTGAAGGCAGGAGATACCAGAAGTAAGTCTAGAGAAGCTTAGGGCCAGAAGTCAAAAAAATATTCAACTGAGTCTTCACTATGTACCGGGCATTATAGGTTAAGTACTTTACATGATTATATCTTTTTATACTGGCAACAAACAACTCCATGTACAATACCATGCCCATTTTATAAAGAAACTCAGGCTCAGAGTAAAATATACCAACAGTTACGCAATGAGCTGTTTCAAACCCATATCTGTGTGGGTCCAAAGTGCCTTCTTTCAGCCACCATATTATACTGCATCTCAAGTGGTGAAAAGCCTCATCTGGAGCCTTTGCAAGGAGTCCAAACTCTATTCTTCAGGCAAAGATCCAAAATCCCCCCTCCATAAAAAACAAAACTCATTCTTATGAAAAAAGTCTGCAGTGCTGTTACAGCTACCACTGCTTTACACCACCAGGACAGTATTCCTTTAGATTCGGGTGCTCAAAGAGTCAGTGTACCAGTAAGAGGCAACACTGTGATGCAGAATTAACAGCAGGAGAAACTGAACTTATTTGAGTCCCTGAAGCATATTTCCAATGACTATCTAGGAAACACGTACTGTTCAATGACAAGAACTAGATGAGCACATGACATTTTTAACAGTTTTATTGAAGTATAATACACATACCAGACAATTCACCCATTTAAAATGTACAATCCAATGATTTTTAGTATATTCATAGAATTGTGCAACCAACACCACAATCAATTTAAGACATTTTTATCACACCAGAAACAAAACCTGTACCCATTAGCAGTCGCTCCCCACTTCTCCCACCAGAGTTCTCTTCTATCCTTAGCTCTAGGCAACCATTAGTTTACTTTCTGTCTCTATAGCTTTCCCTGTTCTGAACATTGCATATAAATGGAATTAGACCATATCTGGTCTATTGTGACTGGCGTCTTTCACATAGCAAACTGTTTGCAAGGTTCCTCCATGTTATAGCATGTATCAGTATTTCATTCCTTTTTATGGTCAAATCATATTCCAGTGTCTGAACGTACCACATTTTATTTATCCATCACCTGAGGGACATTTGGGCTGTTTCCACTCTTTGGCTGTTGTGAATAATGCTGCTGTGAATATTCATGTACAAGTTTTTGCGTGGACATATATTTATCTATATTGGGCATATACCTAGGAGTGAATTGGTAGGATGTGGTAATTCCACGATTAACATTCTGAGGAATGGTCAAACTGTTTCACAAAATAGTTGCACCATTTTACATTCCCACCAGGAACATATGAGGGTCCCAATTTCTGTACCTCCTTGCCAACACTTACTGTCTTATTTATTATAGACATCTTAGCAGATACGAAGTAGTATTTCAATGCAGATTTGATTTTCATTTGCCAAATGGCTAATGACAGTGTATGACATTTTAATACAACTCTTACTGTATACTTTCTTTTTTACACCACAGATATTTTGACAAAACCTAAGAAATAATCTATTGAAACTTTTAGCAGTTTCATTGCCCGACTGTATGTGAAATTCTTAAGCCTTTCTCTATGGGTAAGATCAGGAATGAGCTAAGGTGTAAGAAGTAGGGAGAAGGTCAAGGATGGAGAAGTCAAGCATGTCTACTGAATATATTATTTGAAAATTAGAAAGAGTGACTCTGCATTTTGATATGGCCGTTTAAATTTAGATGTAATGGCTACATAAAATAGCCACAGCAAAATGCCCTGCCTTGAACTATACAGTGATGATTACGTTTAAGTATTTGGTAAAGACAGGTCCCACAGGTTAGAAAAGATTCATTTGTTTCACTCTCTTCTCTGATATTTGTCATTATATTCGTCAAAAGTAAGTACTTACAGGAACTCACGTACTCTGAAAGTTGATTATAAATTGCTAAAACTTTTTTGGAAATCAATTTGGCAATACATTCCAAAAGCCTTAAAATCTAAATGCCCTGTGACCCAATTATTTCATTTTTGGAAAGTTATCTTTAGAAAATAATATGAAATATAGGAAAGAAACACTCCAGAACAATTTTTAATAGAAGACACAATCTGGACACTTAATAACAGGAAAATAAATAAAATAAATCTCGCTGAATAAGATATTTTGCAGCAATTAACATGACATTTATGAAAAGTCTGTCATTTGCAACAACATGGTTGAACCAGGAGGATATTACGTTAAGTGAAATAAGCCAGACACAGAAAGACAATACCACATGATCTCACTCATATGTGGAATCTAAAAAAGCACAGAAGTAGAGTAGAATAGTGGCTACCAGAGGCTGGGGAGGGGTCAGGGGAGGGATAAGGAGGAAAGATTGATTATTGGTACAAAGTTGCAGACAGAAAGAATAAGTTCTCGTGTTCAGTTGCCTATAGTAGGGAACTATAGCTAACAATAATGTAAGGTATATTTCAAAATAGTTAGAAGAGAGGATTTTGGATGGTCTCACTACAAAGAAATAATAATTGCTTGAGGTAATGGATTTGCTAATAACCTTGATTTGATCATTATACAATGTACAACACATCACATTGTACCCCATAAATACATACCACTATTATGCATCAATTAAAAATAAAATTTAAATTTAAAAAGTGTTCAAAAGGAGAAAAAGAAAATTTTTATAGCAAAGAAATGCTTTAAATTATAATTTGGGCATTAATATTAACATAATAAAATCTATCAGCTTTGTAAAACAAAAATATATACTCAGAAGAAATACTGGAAAGATGCTTCAAAGTGAAAACAGTTGTTGCATCTCAATGGTGGCATTATAAATCTTTAAAATATTTTTCCAAATTGTTAAATTTTTTAAATGTACAAGGATTATTTATATAAGTGAGAAATGTGCTTTTTAAATAAAACTAACTTCCAGGCTCAAAGCCCAGTCCTGTATTAAATGACTTAAGTAAACACTAACTTCCAATGTTCTTATTTCTAATGGGCCAGGAAATCACACTCTCTTCAAGTAGGCAGTAGGGTCCACTGGGACAAGACCTAGCCTGAGAGCCAGGAGAGCCAGCCTCTAGTTCTAATCTGTACGTCTCTTAACACCTCTGAAGCGTGGAAAAGACGAAACAAAACAAACACTGTGCACTGACTTTGCCATACACTTTACATATGGGATTAAAATGGGACAACAACCCCATGAGTATCATGATGCCTCATGTGACAGAACTAGCAAGTGGTGAGGATTCAAAGCCAAATCTAACTTTATATCACTCTAACATCTGTAAAATAGAAATAATGAAATGAAATCGGTCACTCTCACTGCACAAAGTAAAAGTCAAGTTACATAAATGAAAGTTCCGTATAAAATATCCAGTTCCATGGAAATGTAAGGCTCTAAGTCTCTCCACAAAGCCTGTTAACTCACTAGAGATTTTATAGTACCTGAAGGTAGACTTGTGTGTTTCTTCTGCCCTCTTAAGTTAAATCAATAATAATTAAGAACTGTTTTTAGTGAATGAGAAGGAAAAAATTTAATTATAATAATGTTGATCACACAAGGCCAATAATTATCCATTAGATGTTTAAATAACCAACAGGGGGAAATGTTTACAATACATTTGAGATTAAAAGTAGCTATCCATAATATTGATAAGCTGATTTTTAAAAGCATAAATATAAACAAAGTATAACCCAAAAGATGAATGAACAGAGAATACAATCAATCATTTCACAAATGAAGCAATAAACTAATAAACTGATAAACTTACGCAAAAAGCTCAACTTTGTTGACAGAGTAAATGTAAATTAAAAGAACATATTTTTACCTATAAGTTTGGCGATGATTTAGAAGCTCTATATATGGTATTGGAGAAAATATGAGAAGACAGGCACTCTCAAACATTGCTGGTGGCAATTTCATTATAACTATCAAAATACAAAATGCATATACCCTTTGATCTAATGATTCCCAGGAATTTATCCTACAGAAGTATTTGCACAGATGCATACTTAAAATGTCTGAATGGTGATGTTTACCACACCACTCTTTGTAATAGTGGGGCAGGATAGAACAGGGACTTGCCCCTGTTCTGATCAGACAAGCAGCAGCAGCAGCTTAACCACCCTATCAATCAGCTCACCCTTCTTTGGAACTCTGTGGTTTTCTGAGCAGGAAACAAAACCACAAAGTAAAAAAAAAAAAAAAAAAAGGAAAAAAACCTTTTCCTTAATTCTCAGAAAAGAGCTTACACCTGCAGAAAGCACCAAAACCTCCCTTTTCTACCTCTACTATTCCTCCCTCTAATCAAGTTAGAGACCCTCCTTCTCATAGAAGTTGAGATATAAGCCCTGTCTCTGAAAAGCCCTGGGGCAGCCCTTACAAGGTTGCCCGTGCACCCTTCTGTGTGTACTTTCACTTTGCAATAAACAGAGGATGAGTGAGGCTCTGCCATGTGAGCTTAAAGTTATTGTGGGTTCCCCATGGGATTCTTCTCTTGGGAAATCCAAGGACCTGTGTCTCCAACATCAATTGCAAAGCAAACATATGGAAACAAAATTCAACAATATTCAATTGTGGTACATCCATAGAATGGACCATCATGTGGTTATTAAAATGAAATTAATGTATATATATTAACAGAAAGACATCCACAAGGTACTGCTAAAAATGCAGTTGCCAAACACTATATACATTCCCCTTATATGCAGGGACTAAGACCCCCAGTGAATGCCTAACACTGAACCCTATATATACTATATTTTGTCTTATACATACATACCTATGATAAAGTTTAATTTATAAATTAGGTAAATAATGGATTAACAACAATAGCTAATAATTAAATACCCATACAATGGTACTATGACAGTCGATGTGATAACTGAGACAACTACTAAGTGACTAACGGTGGGTAGCATATACGGTGTGGATATGCTGGACAAAGACAGAGTGGGACAGTGTGAGATTTCATCAACTACTCAGAACGGCACACAATTTAAAACTTATGAATTGTTTATTTCTGGAATTTTCCATTTAATATATTCTGCTTACAGTTATCTGAAACTGCAGAGGTACCACTGTGTATATATTACATAATTGCAGCATTTAAAAAATCGTTTCTACTTACATTTATATACAATAAACATTTTGTATCTCTATAAATGATTTATATCATGGTAGTCATTAGCACAGTTCACCAAGTGGTCTGATTCTCCTCTCTATACCCTCATGGTAGGAGTGCACAGCCCCAGCTCCTCTGAAGTTAGCCATGGACGTGTAACTTGTTTTGACGAACGAAATGTGAGCAGAGGTGATGCGTCACTTATGGGTATAAGTTTTAAAAGCCAGTGCAAATTTACCATGTGCCCTTCCCCTCAGTGATTCATGGAAACAGGTGTCATAATGGAAGCCTGGGTTTCTGAATCACCCAGAGAGGCTCCACCAACCCGCACTGAACCCATGGCATGAGCAAGAAATAAACTTTGGCTGTATTAAGCCACTGTTGTTTTGTGATTCTTGTTACTATAGCACAATTTAGCCATCCTGATACATACAAGAATAAGAAGAAAATGTGGAAAGATACACATCCAACTATAATCCTGGTGTTACCTCTAAGCAGAATTAGGGAAGAGGAGGAAAAGGGCGGGGAATGGGGGTAGAGATTTTCAGTTTGTATTCTATATACTTGCGAACTGTATAAATTTTTATCAGCATGTATTGCTTCTGGAATTTGAACAAATATATTTGTAAATAATCCAGATGTCCCGAAAATTGTGTTTTGTGCTTTTAAAAATTCTATTAAGCCACAGTTCCGACACAATGAGAAATAAAATCTCCCTATGAGCATAAAGAATAAAATATGAAAACTGGCCTCATGGAAGTTCTAGGCAGATGTATCAAAGGACTTATTTGAAAAGTAAAACTATACCAGGGAAGACTGCAGCAGAGATAAACTGCCCTATTCTTCCAGCTTCATTAGGGATGAGAAGGTTTTATTCGGATGACAGAAGCAGATGGAAGAAGAGAAGGAGCCTCCAGAAAGGCCTGCTAGGACTTGCAAAAGCATTCATAAAAATTACTAGATGATGGTTCAGAAACACCTAGGGAAACAAACGGGTACACAAGTGGCAACAGAAGCAGCTGTGAAGACAGGGCACACTTTGACGGAAGGAGGAAAGAGAGATGTTAGTCCACCCGGAATAGAGACACAAACATGACAATTGTTTCTCTAGCAAAACAGTGGCCTTTGAGGAGGAATCTCAGGGACAGGATGGCTTCAGAGGAGCACCCGAAAGAAAAGGAAACGTTCAAAACTAAATAGAGAAATAGCAAGGTTATGGGCCTGTTCATACCATCAGTTTCTCTGTTACAAAATTTAATTAAGATGTCATAGAAATTCATCAGAGGGAAACTCAAAACAACACGTAGGCTCACTTTAAAGTACCGGGCACTTTAAATATTTTCTGCCTTTAATCCTGACAATCACGCTACCAAGTATTTTTATGCTCATTCTTAGAGATGAGGAACTTGTGGCTCAGAGAGGTAAAGCAGCTTGTCCAGGGACACAGAGCCACTATGCAACACAGCCAAGACTCAAACCCATGTCTGGCTATGGTCTTTCCAGGTTTGTTGAGGGGGCTGCTTAGGAATGTGAGGAAAGAGCAAAGAAATCAGCCCACGAAATGTGCATCTCTTCCACGCAGCTGATGGGTATTTTTAGGTACAACAACCTCGGTTCCCTCCTGTGAAACAGTCACCTTATTTCTTTTGTGAACCGAAAGTCAAGATGCTGATGTTGGAGACCATTTAAAAAGTAATAATAATAAAAAATTAAAAATAAATATGTATATACATGTGTGAACTTATGTCACTCTAATAGCTAAATGAGTTCCCCTTGGTGATGTATATAATTAATACAACAAAGTATGAGATCAACACCAGGTCCAGAATGGAGGCTTTAAAAAATTCAGATAGACCTATGAAAGTTTAAAAATATAGTTGATTTAAAAAAAAACCAAAAAATAAATTTTAAATCAGTGTGATTTAAAATAATTTGAACCTAGACTACATCAAGTAGATGTCCACCCAAAATGTAGCTGTCCCTCATCCCATACCATCTTTGTGTGTTTTTGTTATCTGCTATATTCCAAGAACCAAATAAAGCCTGGCACAAAGTAGGTCTGAAAATATTTATTAAATGAGTCAAATGAGCTTGTCATGTCTGTTATGATTAACCAGTAACCTATATATGCAGACTAAAATCTATAGTAGTTTTCTTCCCTCATTTTAAAAAAAATAGATCAAACAGAAAGGAAAGAAATTAACATTAACTGAACACTTGCACTGGGCCGATCATTGAGTTAAGGCAATTTACATACATTCCTTCATTTAATCTCACAAAAATTCTGCAAGATAGATATCACTAGCCTGGTTACAGATGAAGAAATTCAGACTCAGAGATATTCTATATTTAGTATACAATAAGTTTAGTCACATAAGCAGTTAGTGGCAAGGACTTTAGCCCACATCTGTTTGATTTCAAAGCCTGTGCTAACTACAGGATATAATACTTCCCCTTTACAGAAGGCCAATTGCTTTTACAATATGTTCAAGGAACAGATTTAAAAGAAAGAAATGTATGATTGAATTCTTGCAATCACCTTCTGTTGATACAAAACCAGAATCCAAAATGCTACCAAAATTGAGGCATGATACACAGTGTATGTTCTATAACACAGAAAACAGCTGTAACAATTACAACACCTGTTTATAAACAAAACAAAACAAAACCTCAATTTGTAGTAGTTAGTCACAGAACTTGAATATGAGCCCCTCGAATTTATTGTCTTCTAAAGGACTGTTTAAGGAGTTTGTGTGGATTCATGAAGCTATTACACATATTATATTGTTCAAATAACAGTGGTAATGAATTGTGATTTTTATATTATGACAAGTTAAACTCACGAAGGAAAAATTCTTGTGGATTAGACATTAAAATAACATGTCTGTTGAAGGAGAGCATTTGATGGAGTAGGGTATAAACCGTTCTCAAATATAATGCTGTTTTCAGAAAATGGGAAGTAAATCACAATGGCTATCACTGAAACTAGAAAGGGAGGGAATGTTAAATTATCCAATTTTTCATTTTATACTCTGCCTTTAAGAAGAAATCTGAGACAGAGAGATTCAAACAGCAGGCTCACATTCCATGGAGGGGTAGGGCAAATCAAACGGCAAGTCAAATGGTACAGGACTTCCTTCCCTACTGTGGGCAGCAGCAGGATGGGATTTGGAAGGCACAGGCACCAAATGCTCCCTCTGCCAGGCAGGATATATTTCAGTGTGTTTTGTTTTAAGCCCTATTTGCAATATTGCTCTCCTGGTTGTGAGTGACTCTGCTGCCATTTGAGAGTTATGGGTCAGATGAGAAACAGAGGGTTAGGAAGTGCAGAATTATAGAACACATCTTAAAGTGGGCTTTGGAACAAAACAGACTACCTGAACCCTGACTTCTCACTTACTTGCTGTGCCTACCTCAGTTTCTTCACTTGTTATCTGCATATAACGATGATGACAATGATGATGATGATGATGATGATGATAGAATAACCCCTTGCAGGATGGTTTTTAGCAAAAAAATAGCAAAAAAGACCATATAGGACTGTACACTGGCTACAAGCACAGGCCCTGGACATCTCTACCACTGGGCCTTAGGCTAGCCCTGTACCAACATCTCTCTAAAGCTCAGTTTCCTCATCCATAAACCAGAGATGATAATAGGATCTACTTCAGAGGGTTGCTGTGAGGATTCAGTAAAATAATCCATAGTAAATACTCAAAACAGTGTTTAATGAGCATAAAACACTTAGCACAATGCCTAGCCCATAAGAGATATTTAATAAACAGTAACCAATATTACATAGGCTGTAAGTAGGACAACATAGTAAGTATATACATGTTCTGTAGAAGGGCTGGATAAATTTCAGAAAACAATACATGATTTGGAGTCTCTGAAACAAAGAGCTCATACTGTAATAGATCTCGGGACAGGGGCTTATGCAAACTGTCATCAACAAAGGTCCCACTATCAAATCTCTCAGAGCCCTCATTCATGTTATCTGGTGTCCATGGCACCCCTGTGCACATATACACAGCTTACATCTCCAAGGAGGGCAGCTCACAATAGTGGCATCTATTCTCTAGGGTGTCTTTTCTCTAAGGCTTTCTTTAATGAGGGTAGCAAAACCACAAAAGAATATGCAGGGGATTGGCAGAGAAGTTCACATGATTAGAAGAGGAACACACAATTGTACAAAAATTGAGCACCTGCCATGAGCCTGGAACCGTCCTTCTGTTTCATGTCACAACTTCAGTGGTGACTCTGTAAACATGATTTTGCTATTCGAGAATAACTTTAATCCTATCTACAAGTTTACAGAGCTAACATCTGTGAATTTTCCCTTGGAGAAACAAATTTAACATTGTGGACACAGTTGGATTAGACCTAACCAGAATGGAAATGACTGAAAACTGAATCATCAGAGATTGGCCTGGTTCACTTGAGACTGAAGGAGAGTAGGCAAGGGAAGCTGGGTCTATATATGGCAGCAATCTGTGATCAAATTCAGTCACAAGCACAAGCTGCTTGGCATGGCCTTCAGCGTGCTCCGTGATCTGGCTCCTTCCTCATCTCTCTCCACTCTCCCACATGCTCCCTAAGCTGCCATCGTCCCATCCTGTGTATAAAACCTGGTCCACACTCCCTGCCTTTGTTCCTACTCTGCATGGAATGCCCTTTACCCATTCAACTCCCAGACTGGACTATAACTGTCTGTTTGCAGGTCTGTCCCTCTACACTGAGATCTCCTGGAGGGCAAGGAGTGGATCCAACTCATGTCTACCTCTGCAACCCCTAACCCAGGGTCTGCCACTAGAGAGCCAGCAGGAAGTCATGGGAAGAGCACAGTACTGAAGCTTGGTTTCAGATGGTCTACCTATTTCAAATGCTAGCTTTGCCCTTTACTAGCTCTATGGCCTTGGATAAGTTAACCTCCATGTACTTCAGTTTTCTCATCTGTAAAATGGACAGAGTAAGAGCTATATAAGGATTCATTATTGGGGTTGTTATTGTCAATGTTAAATGTAGGTGGAATAAAGAAAAGTGAAAAAGACGGGTGATTGTGTTCCCTGGAGCCAAGCAAACTTCCGAATTCACATGCTAGCTCAGTGATATCCTGTTAAGTGGACCATGTTATATAGAGCCTCACTATACACCCACAAAAGGAGGTAGAGCTTACACTCTGGTTGGTGTTCATGACTTTATCTCTTACCCAAGCTACCCACCCACCCCTGCCAAAGCCAGCCAGCCATCCAGGTACTCCCCAAGCTTGCAGTAGCAACAGCATAATATGCAGGGCACGCTATTGCTCAACCCCTCGCACCCCAGCCCCTGGCAGAAATTCCTGCTGCTAGAACGTCAGTGCTGGGAGTTAGAGATAATCTTGTCCAACATCACCCCCATAAAAGTTGGGGAAACTGAGGCCTAGAGAGGTCATGTGTTTGCACTGTGTCAGTACCAGGTCTACACATATGTTACATGTCATGCAGTCAACTTTGTAGTGGGTATTAAGAATACCATACTCATAGTTTAAAGCTAGAAGGAACTTTAAAGTTTATCTACTTTGAAACTCTTCAAATTCTATATTCTAGGTGTCAAGATGAGAAGTGAGCTCTGTTGCAAGTATTCCATCGTGCATTTGATGAATATTTATTGAATACCTATAGTGTGCTGTGCATTAGAGACACAAGTCAGACACCGTCTCTGCCCTCAGAACCTCACAGACTAATGTGGAAGAGTGACGTTAAGTAAATAATCACACATCTAATAGTAAAGTCTTACTGTTGTGAGTAAATGATGTTTTAAAATATACTAGAAGTCGCATCTCCACCTATGTGCCAATATGCTTCCTGAGTGGGAGTGAAGGGAGCGGTTACAGGTAGTGATTGGAAATTTCCACCCCACTGGGTAGGCCAATGCAAGGGTCTCATGTAAATGAACATCATCATTATGTGGCTGTAGCAGAAGAGAGACTGGAAACCTCTGAACTAGCTCTACCCGCCCCAGTTGTATAGACAAGCAGGCTGAGCCCAATGAATTTACTCATTGCCCAAAGTAGCACAGCTGATAAATGGAAGAACCTTAAAATTCTGAAATGGCTCACATATACTTCCTTCCAAAAAAGTCCAAATCCCATAGCATGGCACATGATCTGACCCCTGCTCACTTCTGCAGCCTCATCTCTCACCACTCTGCCTCCCACTCTATGATCCAGCCATACTGAATCACATGCAAGGCCCTGAATGTACCTCTGCTTTGCCCGTACCACTCCCTCTACCAGGGACCCAAAGTCCACAGCCCCTAAATAATGCCGGCTCTTTTTCAGCACTCAGGACTCAGCTCGGGTTTGTCTCCTCCAGGAAGCCCTTCCTGAGGTGCCCCTCCTCTACCTCCCACATATATACCTTCATAGAGAGAGAGAAACACTCATCACATAATATATTCATCCAGTCAATGAATATTTATTGAGCAACTTCTACATGCCAAGCATCGCTGATACAGCAGTAAACAAAACAAAGCCCCTGCCCTCATGGAGCTTACATTCTAGTGAGGGAAACAGACAATAAACAAACAATACATAATATAATACAGGCAGAGTTTAGTGTTATGAAAAAAGAGCAAGGGCTGGAGACGGGTGGGGGATCATCAGGGAGGGCCTCTCTGAGGAGGTGGCATTTGATCAGAGATTTGAAGAAGTGACAGATTAAGCTGTGCAGATAACTGGGAAAAGAGCACTTCATAAAGTGGCAGCAATGCTCTGTAATTACTGCAATTACTTCTTTACCTGTGTTTTATTCCCTGCTGAACTATAAGGTCCTTGAGGGCAAGGGTTACATCTTAGCTTGTTTGATTCCCGGGGCCTGGCACAGAACTTGGCAACTCCACAGTGGACATTTACAGAATGAGCAAATGGCCTTGGGCTGGGATGTATGAGTCCATCTGGCCCCCTCTCTCTTAACAAGATCTAGCTGCTTCATACTCTCTCTCTCCCACAGGGCTAAGTAAGCATGGGCCCTGCTTGAGCCAACCTGCCTCACCTGACTCCATAGCCTGGTTTCAGTCCCAGGATTCTCTCTTCATCAGGACCATGGCACTGACGAGTTCTCCAGTTTACCTTGTCTGGCCCTCATATCTTTGGCCTGAACTTGGGAACCAGTCTAGAAACCCAGACACTGTGGAACTGGGAGTCTGTCCTTACTTTCCCCAGTTTTCTCAGGCATGAAAATCGTCCCCTGAATCCCGAGCCCCAACGCTGAGGGTCCTGAAACGTGGAGTCAGTCTTCCTCAATGGCTACTCACCTGGAATTTTGCCCTGCCTGATTCTTGACTTCCCTCCAAACCAAATGACTCTTTCCTACTGGGACATCAACCCTCTGACCACATCAATCCTTTCTGTGGCCATCTCTCTGCATGTTCCAACTTCACAAAACTATTACTAAATATCTACTATAGCCAAGCACAGGGTTAAGTACCTGAGTCCTCATGTTGCCTGCTGCAGATCCCTGTTACTATCAGCAGAACTTCTGGGTAAGTCTTCATACTCAGTTACCCTAAATTGAAATCGTGACATTCCTGAAAACACATTAAATAGCCTTATATGCAGCAAATAAAGTCAAAAGCCTTTATCCACTCAGTCAACTGCAACAGACACCTCTGGAAGTCACTGGTGCTCCATCCAAGTCCCCATCAGGACTAAAATGGATTCAGAAATCAATAACTCATCTCCTTACTCACCCTTTCATCCACTGCTTACTGGCACCTGCTATATGCCAAGCCCCGAAACATAAACCACAGTGTCTGCATTGATGGTGATGATGGTGATGGTGATGGTGATCATATGGTGATTGAGGAAGACAGAGAGGAGAGGGGGGTAACATAAGTTACCATGTTCTGCACATTTGTGCTATACAACACCAAGCAGCAAGTCTTCTAACACTAACAAAACAATGACAGGTATTATCGGCCTCACTTTACAGAGGTAATAGGCTAAGAGGTGAAGCAACTCGCTCAAGATCACACAGCTAAGTAGCAGGTGTAATGAGACCCTAGGTCTGTCTGCCTCCAAAGTCCACACTGTTACACTGCCCCAGAGTCGCACAATCAGTGCTAAACACATACGAGTATAACTTCAACGAAGAAGTGAGAGAGAGAGGGTCCCAGGCCCTAGGTACTCACAGCTGGTGGAGGAGACAGACATAGAAACAAACAGCTACAATATGAGGAGGCGAGTGCAGATGGCTGGAGACTGGGTGTGGCTAAGTTGGCCTGGAGGGGTCTGGGAAGCCTTCTTGGAGGAAGTGACTTTGGGGCTAGGCCTTGCAGGATGAGCAGTTTGCGGCTGACAAGCAGGCTCGGGCGTGGCGCACCGCGGGAGCTCGTCCTGTCCACCCCCCTGTGCCCACGCGGCCGGGCCGGGCCTCACCTCCTTCCACTTGAGCTGGCGGATGCTGATCTTCAGGGCGTCCAGGGAGGTCTTGGCCTTGGAGCTGTCCACGGTGACGGGCCTCGGAGAGCCGTTCTCGTCGGAGCGGCGGCCGGGGCTCCTCTTGCAGCTTCGGCCCTTGCTCCTGGGCTTCCCGTGCGGGCCGGGGCCCCGCTCCGGCGCCGGCTTCGGCTGGGACGGGGACAGCGTGGGCAGCGGCCGCGGGGGCACGCGAGCGCCCCCGTCCTCCGCCGCGCGGGGCTGCGCCTGTGGCCCGGCCGGGCACTCGGGCTGCTCCTGCCCCGCCCCGCGCTCCGGCTCCCCCGCTGCGCCCGCGTCCACCAGGACCTGCTCCGCGGCCGCCTCCGCCTCCCACCGGGCCGCCAGCTCCCTCTCGGAGCTGCCCCGCCGCATGGCGCTCAGGGCCGGTGCCAGGGCCAGAGCCGCCGCCGCCGCCGCCGCTCCGCCGCCCCGGCCCGCACCCAAACTGCCGCCGCTGCCACGCGCTCCCCGCCCGAGCCCGTTGCCATGATCGCTCAGGCTCGGGTTGACAGGGGCAGCCACCGCCTCGGGACGGGGCCCGGGAAGGGACAATCGCGGACCAAGCCCCAGAGACCTCATAGGCCAGGGCGTCCACGTGACCAGGCCTGTCAGTGAGGCGGCGGCGGCCATCTTGGAAGAGGGCAAAAAAAGCCGCCGGGCCCGCCCACCCGGAAGGTCCGCCTGGTTTGTGAGCGCTGACCTTGGAGGGCAGAGGCCGGTGGCCAGATTGAGGGTAGAAAGTGTTGAACCCATAGGGGCTCCTGAGCCGTGAGACGGCGGGGGAGACAGATGTATCTCAAACGAGAGGCTCAGTTTCCCCGGCTCCCCGATACACACTCACTGGGGTAACTGCCAGTCTGATGGAGGGGGCACCCAGGGCAGCCAGCCTCACCCATCCCAGGGCAGCCAACCTCACCCATCCCAGGGCAGCCAGCCTCACCCATCCCAGGGCAGCCAGCCTCACCCATCCCAGGGCAGCCAGCCACGGGAACCTCCTCAGTCTGATGATGGATGTGACACGTCCAGGCCTTAGAGGAGCAGCGCATGTTCCTGTGGAAGCAAAGCTTTCCTGGTCCTGTGAGCGCCCCCAGACTGAGGGGGGTGGGGAGCAGCTTCCCCTGTTCCCGGGAGTTCCCCGGTGGGATGGGAAAGCCACGGAGGAGCCCTACAGACTCCCAGTCAGGATGAGGATATTAACGACTGCTCTATTTTATTATGTCATTTCTGTTTATTGTGGTAACCATTTGCAGTGTACAGTTCAGTGACATGAAGTGCATTCACATCATTGTGTACCCATCACCACCACCCGTCTCCAGAACTTTGTCGTCTCCCCAAACTGAAACTTTGTGCCCATTAAACAATAGCTCCCCAGTCCCCTCTGCCCTAATCCCTGGTAACCACCATTCTACTTCCTGTCTCTATGGATTTAAGTGCTCTAAGTAGCTCGTATCGGTGGAATCATACATGCCCTTTCGGGTCAAGCTTATTTCACTTGGCATAATGTCTGCAAGGTTCATCCATGTAGCATTGTTACCAGTGCGCAAAGTTCAGCCGCTCTCTGCTCAAAAATAAGACCCATCGGTCCCAAACGTTGGTGTGAGGTAGGAAGCTTTATTAGCGAACGTCTAAGGAGACAGTCAGACTAAAACTGTCTCAGAGGCTCAGGAACCTCAGCAAGGGTTTTAAAGGGAAAAGTGGGAGAAACAGAAGGGCGAGGCTGCTGCATGCAATCCTGCAGGCTCGGGGCTTTTGTCGTCTTATGGTCAGCTCTGTAATTCTTTCAGCTCATCCCTGGAATGGGGGTGTTATCTGGCTCCCACAAGGTGGATGTCCTCTTGTTCCCAGGCATCTGTGACTCTAAAGGAAGAATGGTTAGTTCTTTAAGTTACTGATGAGCACTTATTATGTTGCTTTTCCCAATCGCTAAGTTTTGCAGTGTTTTCTTCAGAGCTATGCTGTGACCCAAAGTTACAAAAAGACTTCTTTATGGCTAACATTCTGTTTAAAGCTGTATTCTACAAAATGGCCCTTCTGAGGCTCATTATCTATGACTGTTTGCTCTTACAGAATGTATCAGAATTTCACTCCTTTTAAAATTATGTTCAGTGAAATAAGCCAGGCACAGAAAGAGAAATACCACATGTTCTCACTCATATGTAGAAGCTAAAAATTTTGATCTCATAGAAGTAGAGAGTAGAATAGTGGTTACTATACACTGGTGGGGGGCAGGGGGAGGGAGTGATGGGGGAGGGTGGTCAGTGGATACAAAATAGTAGAGAGAGAGAGGAAGAATGGGATCTAGTTCTACAGTAATATAGGGAAACCACAGTTGGCAAAGTACTGTGGGTCTTTGAATAGGTAATCAAGATAATATGGAATGTTCCTTACACAAAGAAGAGACAAATGTTTGAGGTGATGGACATACTAAGCACTCTGATGTGATCATTGCACACAGTATGAATGTACCCAAATATATTGTACTTCATAAATATATATCATTATCATGGGCCATTAAGAAAAATAAATTTAAAAGGGAGGGGGAAAAAGGAGAAATGGAGAGTAGAGTAATGGTTACCCAAGACAGGGAAAGGCAGGGGGGTGGGGGCCAGGGGAAGGTTGGTAGACTGGTACCACGTTAACAAAGTTACAGTCAGGTAGGAAGAATGAGTTCTGGTGCCCTAGGGTGACAATAGCTGATAATATTGTACTGTGTATTTCAAGATAGCCAGAAAGGAGGATCTTGAATGTTACAACCCCTCAAAAAGTGATAAATGTTTAGGTGATAGATATGCTAGCTATTCTAATTAAATCATTATACAATATATGCATGTATTGAAACAACGAACTGTACCCCATAAACATGTATAATGAAAAAAAAATAAATTTTAAAAAAGAATTTCACTCTTTTTAAGGCTGATTAATATTCCATTGTATGTATACATCATATTGTTTTTATCCGCTCATCTGTCAATGGACATTTGGGTTGCTGCCACCTTGGCTATTGTGAATAATTTACTATTACATTATTGTACAAATATCTGTTTGATCCTGTGCATGCAATTATTTTGGGTTCATGTAAATTTTGTTTTGTTTTTCATTTGATTAAATTTATTTTTTAATTGAAACATAATTATTGTATATATTTATGGGGTACATTGTGATATTTGGATGCATGTGTACAATGTGCAACGATCAAATCAGGGTAATTAGTGTATTTATCACCTCAAACATTCATCATTTCTTTGCGTTGTGCATTTCCATAAATTTTTAAAGCCAATTCAAGGAGAGGGATCTTCTCTCCAACCTGAGAGAGCCACACTTGGTTTTTTAGGGAATGGGGTATAACAGCACCACAGATGACAGTGATCGTGACTGCAGACAGGTGAACTTTGCCACACTGCGCTGTAGAGTGAAAGGAATACAGAAGTTATCCAGGAAGGTGGCCGCTCTACCTCTCTCATCGCTCCAGGTGTCTGGTTTCTTTGCTTTGGCCCGGGGGTTTCGCATAGTGAATAAACTGCCTTGAAACGTACAAGTCCTAAACTCCAGAGGTCCAAACCTCCTTATTGGCAGCAGATGGCGCTCTTATTGCTTACCTTGTAGCCCATGATGTCTTTTTAATTTTATTTTTTTATTAGTTAATGCTTAATTTTAATAATACTTGTTACATTTGAACAGTCAGCAACGCACAAAGAAAGAAATGCTCGGTGTGCACACAGTGAAGACAAGCTTTAAACATGCAATGGAGGAAGAGAAGTGAATTTACAGTTAACAAAGCTAAAAAAAAAAATCCTTCTTATAAACTACACAAAGCATACAAAAGTATTTCTCTGAATGCATAGAGTAAGACTTTAAATTCACCCACCAGCAACCATGCCTTCTTATTCCAATACGATACACAGGAGTCGGTTGACCACAAAGGGTTTTATAAAGAAGAGAGACTGGCGTAGGGAAGAGCTACATTGAACCCATCTCTCACCTGAGACACCGAGACCCTTGCTTTCCTTGTTCTCCAAGCCACCACGGCTTTATTTCAGTGTTTCTTTAAGTATAGTCACATGACCTCCTGTACCCAATAACCCGAGGTGCTTGTTTAGAATGCAGGCTCCAGAACACCACCCCCCGAGACTCGACGCAGTGCATCTGGTGGGCCTAGGGGTCTGCATGGTAAATTAGCTCCTCTGTTGGATTCCAAGGCAGCCACAATGGGTTCTATTTGAAGTCCTCTAGAGATCCTTGGAGCTGTCCATGGTACCAAGAAGCCCTCACTGCCCCCCAGTCTCTCTCCACCACCCTGCCCCCCAAATCCTGTCCCTCCTCCTGTGTCCCTGGCCTCGGCGAGTGTCACCACCTTCATTCAGTCATCCACACTTGAAAATTGCCAAGGCTTAACTTATCCCTCTCCCTGGTCTCCTAAAACCACGCCATTGCCAAGTCTTACAGGTTTTACATTGAGATATCTCGCCCACCCTTACCCAACCCAATCATCACTGTCCCAATTCAGGCCACTGTCTTTAGCCTGGGCCATTGCACCAGCCTCCTCACGGGTCTCCCGGTGTCCAGTCTCCGCTGCACCCTCATCCATTCTCCACACTGCAGACAGACCTGCCACTCCCCTGCTTAGAAACCTCCCCTGGTTTCTTGTCATCTACAGATAAAGTCCAAACACGTTATTTGTCCTAAGAGGCCCTTCCTGATCACAATTTCTAAAATCGCCCCCCTTTCCCTGCCTCTATGCCTTTGTTCACACTGTTCCGTCTGTCTGGACTCCCCTTCTGTTGTGTCTCTACCTGGAAAACCCAGACTCAGCTTGGATAAGCTTTTCTCAGCACCCCAGGTAGAAATGGTTGCTCTCTCTACTCTTCTGCTGACATACATGATAACCCTCCACCATGGTCTCTCTCTCATGCTATATAGAAGTTATCTCAGACTCCTCCATTCGTCTGGGAAGGGACAAATCTGGTTTGATTCCTCTCTATGAGAGTACTTCAAAAAGTTCATGGAAATATTTGCATTATGTTTCAATTCTATTTTTCCATGAACTTTTTGAAGTACCCTTGTCTATCCCCATCTCCAAGGGCTAGAAAATAGTGGCCCTCAGAAAGTAGTATGAATGCATCAATTCGTGAGTTATTTTCAACTTCATTTGTCAAATCTGGAAAGACCATGACACACAGAAATATTCATTTTGGCCTTACAACCCAAGACCTCTTCTGCCTCAGGGCCTTTGCACATGTCTGCTGCAGTCATGCAAGGAGCTTCACAGGGTTGGAAATCCAGCATGTGCTCTGCCCACTAAGCCTCACCACTGAGGCTTTGTCCACCAGATGTGAATGCTCCTGCGGATTGGCTCAAAGTCTCCCAGACCTAGCGAGGTCCTGTGTTGAGAGGGAAGATGAGGAAAAGGCACAGTGCAGGTAGATTTAAGAAGAATATAACCAGCCTCTTCAGGGGGTCAGGAAGCAGACTGGAATAGTTAAAACACAAGCCTTGGAGGAAGGGGGAACAGGAAACAAGGCCTATTTGACCTAGCTCTCAGGTGTTTGAGCACCACAGTACCCTCCAACTTCTCAGGACCCTCCAAAGTGTGTCAGTGGAAAACCCAACCCCATATGAGACTCCTCTGAGAGAGGCATCAGCTGTGGCTTCTGAGGAGCAAAAAGCAGGTGAGAATTAGGGACGAGGGTTCCTTCTAAAAAATACTCAAATGCACAAATAAAGTAGCTCTCTCCAGGAGTTTTCTCCTTGTCTTTCACAGCGCTCACCACGGCTTATAGTTGGAGTTTTACTTGTTTGTTTACTTGTTATGGACTGTCTCGCTGGCTGGAGTCCGGGAGCCAGAAGTAATGACCATACTGTTCTTGTTGACCATGATATCCCAATGCCTAGTTCAGTGCATTCAATAACTAGTCCTTGAATGGTTGGATAGATGGACAGAATGAAAATTAAACTGCTCAGATATTCAACAATAAGGAAAGAGTTAAGTGAATTATGGCAAATGCTGCCGATGACAGCTTTAGTCTCTTAGGAAAATGTCAGTGATGTAACATTAAGGGAACGGGTGCAAGCATTGTAATTACAATGCTGAAAAACTGCTCTGCGTGAACAAGGCCAGGAAGAGTATACAGACAAATGAGAACAGCTGTGGTGCCGGAGACACGAGATCTTGCTTCAAATTTTCCTCTCAGTTTTGGCAAACTGTAGCAACCTTGTGGCTCTTCATATCCTTGAACCCAGAAATCAATGCCATTTCTAGAGATTGCTGCTAAGAACCAGAAAGACAAAGCTTTACACAGTAAGCTATTGTTGGTGAATAACCTCTCTGTGACCAGCACTGTACTAAGCATTTTGCATACAGCAGCTTTGGGATGGGTCCCATTATTAACTACATTTTAGAGATGGTGAAGGAAATTGCTACTCAGAGAAGTCACTTGCTCAAGTCACATAGCTAGTAAAGGCAAAGACAGGATTCAGACTCAGGGTGGTCTGACACTAGCTCCCAACACCCACACTAATCTCTACACCAAGCCTTTGTTCACGAAAATACTCAACATATGTTCGAACATAATTGAGTCCATATGTATGTACACACATAAATATACACACACACATGAATTCTCAGCTACGTGAAAATTATATCCAGAGAAAAATACTGGAAGAAAATATACCAAAATACTAATAACAGATATTCTGGGTGATGGAATTAAGGGTGACTTATGTTCTTTATTCTTTTTTTATATTTTCCAAACTTTCTACAATAAGCATGCACTGCTTTGATAACTGGAAAATCAATGTAACAACTTGGTTTCTGTTATATCACTTTTCCAGCAAGTCCGTTTCAGGGGAAAGAGGCAGGAAGGGACGGTTTAGGAGAGAAGGTTGTGGGTAATTTTTACTCCTGGTGGTTGTTTCTGCCCTGTCAGTATTAGACGCTGCCACCAGGTGGCGCCCAAGGTCCAGTTTTTGAAGAGTTGAAGGTTCCACAGCAATAAACATCTGAGTGGCTCCGAACAGCTCCCACCTGGCCCTGTTTGCAAACACACACTTTTGTACCTCTGGGCTTTAGTCGCTGTTACTCCCCCTGCCTGCTGCAACCTCCCCCACGCCCCATTTGACCCCTTGTCTGTTCAGTTTATCCTTAAGGCCCAGATACAAACTCTCCTCTCCTGTTAGGGTTTGGCACAACAGCGGGGAGCATCGAATCCTCCCAAATAACCCTCGAGGGAAGAAGCGTCACCTTCCCCATATGACAGGTTAGCATGGAGGTAGAACGTGAGTTCTGAAGCTGGCAGCTGAGGTGCAAGTCTCAACTGTCCCACTTCCAGGCTGATTATGCTGAGATAAGCTCCCTCACCCTTCTGTGGCTCTTTCCTCCACTGTGAAAAGGTAAAAATGATGGTACCTGCCTCCCACTATTACGGTTGCTTTGAGGATTTGCCACCACATGGAAAAACAGAGCAGAAACAGCCGGTATTTACCTGTCAGCTCTCAATATGTATCAGCTGTCATTATTCTTATACGAGGAGGAGGAGGCAGGCTGGGAGAGTGAAGTCATTTGCCTAAAATTGCAAATTGGGTAGGGATTTGGCCCCGCTTGGGTCCACTCCTACTCCCAAGCTCTTAATCGCCTTATATTTTCATCCAGTAACCTGTTCATTTCTGTTATGGTTGGGGGAAGTCTGGCAGGAGATTTGCTCTCCCTTATGTCCTTCCTGGCCTTGTGATTCTCTAGAAAGCATCTATCATTCCCTCCTCTCCAGTTCACCTTCATGATCCCCTGTGCTGAGCTGCATGTCTCTGTCCCCATTAAACCAGGATCCCCTGAAGAGTGGGCTGTGATTGATTGAGCCCCTGGGTCCCCAGCACAAGGCCTGGCACAGGATAAGCTGTGTTTATGGAATTGAATTATTTAGCCTGAGGATTGTTGCCTCTAGTTTTACAATTCTCTATCTACAGTTCTGTCAAGGGATAGAGAGGTGGAAGAGGAAATTGTTTTAATACAAAATGGAGTTTTGAGATTTTTATTGAAGGATGCTTTCCATACAGAAAGTTCAACGGGTTTTTGTAAACTGAACACACCCATGCAATCAACATCATCAGAACATCTCCAGCACCCTGGGAGCCCCCTCGTGCTCCCTTCAGTCACCCCCCATCCCAGGACAACCACTTTCCTGATTTCCAATAACATGGATTAATTTTGTTTAAAACAAAACAAATTTCAACAGACTCCGAGTTTTAAGAACCCACACCATTCATTACCTGCTTGGAGTGGAGAGGCATGAGAATGGGGAATATTTTCAAATACAGCAAGGGTCAGTGGCTCCACAATGACCAAAAGTCCACAGGGGGTGGGACCCTGCTTCACAGCATGGGCTTGCAAATACCATCTGCTGTCTGTAAAATGAGCATCCCCCGACCCTTGACCGCCATGTACACATACTGTGAGCAAGAGCCAGGGAGAGAAGTCCCAGAGGAGGGGATAGAGGCTAGAGCAGGGAGCCTGGCAGAGTCCACAGCTCAAGGAAAGGCCCAGAGTGGCGAGCCAGGGAATGTGGGGGAGTGTTGTGGTGGGGGTGGCAAGGTCAGTGTCAAAACAAGCCCCTTCCCATAGCTACGGGGGTCCCTGGGAGGGTTTTAAGTAGAGGGCTGACATGATCAGATTTCTATTTCAGGAAGAATGCCCGGAGCATCAAGAAATAAAAGCAATTTAATATTTATCGAGCTGGACACTCTTCTAAGCCCTTTACATGGACTAACTAGTTTAGTGCTCACAACAACCAAGGAGGTAGATAGCATTGGTGGCCCCCATTTTATACGGGTGACCTTCAAAAAGTTCATGGAAAGATTTGTATTATCTTTTAATTCCATTTTTCCAAGCACTTTTTGAAGTGCCTAGTAGAACAGGAAAGAGCCCAAGGAAAGCGAGTGCGTGCCCACGGGCACACACTGGAAGGGGTGGCACCCATATGCCAACCATGGCCCAGAGCCCGAGGCTTGACTTTACTCTGCCGGTCAGAGGCGGGATCAGAGTAGGGAGACCAGCGAGGGGTCCACTGCAGTTGAGCAGCAGAGAGGTGGCGGCTGGGGGAAGGGAGCGAGGGGTGAGGGACCAGGGGCCTTCCTGCTGCTCAGGCCACGGCAGGCTCCCTGTGTCAGTTTCCCTTTCCCTACACACCAGGGACCCGGCCTGGGTTCCTCTGTCACCAGCCTGTCTCCAGAGACCCCAGCCTCTTCCTCCTCTCTTTCTGTCCCCAAAAGACTCATCCTTCTAATTCACTCAGCCAAGGAAGACACTTGGAAGAGGGCAGGGAGTCTGGGGACCTACAGCCCTTGTCTCTGCCCCGAGGCTCCTGGCTCTCTGCAGATGGGTCTCTGGAAGCCCTGGGGATACCAGCCACCTCTAGTTATCATCCTGAGGATGGGTGGGGTGACCTCAGGCATCTCCAGCATCCTTCCAGTCTGGGCCTCTTCCTCCAGGGCACCCCCCTCCCTGGGAGATCAGTTTGAAGCTGCCATCAACCCCGAGGCTGGCACCCCCTCACCTCAGGTGGGCAAATGGCCAGTAAGAGATCCCCTGACTGGCAGCAGACTCCCATGAAGCCCTCTTCTGGGAAGCTTCCTGGAAAAGGACAATGGAAAACAGGTGCCAGGTGGGTGGCCGCACCTGGTGGACAGACAGACCCATGCAGGAGGGCCAGAGGGCAGTGAAGACAGCTCTGGGGAGAAAACTGAGCTGCAGAAGGAGGCCTGATCTTGTCTGTTCCAAGAAAGGGTGCTAGGAAAGAAAGAGAGGAGTGGAGGGAGGGGGACAGAGGGAGAGAAGAAACTAACATTTGCTTAGCACTTCTAACATATTGGGAAATTGACCTAAACAGACCTTCAAAGCAAAGATTATAATACTCCATAGTCTAGAGCAAGGGTCAGCAAACGTTTTCAGTAAAGGGCCAGATAGTAAATATTTTAGGCTTTGCAGGTTCTTTCACAACTACCCAATTCTGTCATTATAGGGAGAAAACAGCCATAAGCAACATGTAAATGAATCAGCTAGCACGGCTTGAAAACATGGCTAGGTGTTTAAAGAAGTCAGATACATAAGACCACACCCTGCGTGATGTCATTCGTATGAATTGTCCAGGACAGGCAAATCTACAGAGATAAAGCATGGGAGTGGTTTTCCAGGTCTGGGAAGCCCTGGGCGGGGGCAGGGGGGGGGGATGAAGGTCGATGGCTTGATGGCTAAGAGGCACAGGGTTTCTTTCTTAGGATGATAAAAATTGATAGTGGTGGTGGATGCAACAACTCTGCATGTAATAAAAACCAGTGAATTGTACACATTAAAGATAAAAATTGTGTGGCATGTGAATTATATCCAAATAAAGCTGTTTAAAAGAACAGGCAGTGGATCAGATTTGGCCCACTTCTGTAATGTGCTGATTCCTAGTGCGGGTAGAGTAGCCAGACTGCCTGGGTTGGAATCTGCACTCTTCTTTGTGACCTAGGTCAGTTTTATAACTTCTCTGTCCCCTGCTTTCCTCATCTGAAAGGTGGAGTGATAATAACAGTGACCATCTCAGAGTGGTGCTGCAGAAACTGAGTGACTTGAAATATGTAGAGAGCCTGCACAGGAGTGCTCTATAAATGCTGGGGATTATTATGGTTCCCATTTTAAAGATGAGGAAACTGAGGCTGAGACAAAAGGAAGCTTTCATCCAAAGTCACATAGTGAGTGAGTGACACAGTTGAGATTCAAGCTTCAGTCTGTCTAGTGCTAACTCTGTGTTATTTCCATTCCACCGTCTATCATGCTGTCACCTGCTGGCTGTATCCTAACTCACTGAGAGACCCTGGCCTGGCTCTATGCCCTCTGGACTTCTCTTTCTCCTACGCCAGGTGAGGAGATTAGCAGATGCCCCTTGAGAGCTCTTTTGGCTATGACATTTACAAGTCAGTTAAAAGATGGTGTGGAAATGCTGGGTCTTTTTCCAGGCTTCGTGCTCCATAGATCCTGGTGCATTAGTATTGAACCTAGGACGGATTCCCACCTCCCTCCCTGGCCTCGCATGCCAGCCCCCCAGGAGAAGAGGAATTGCACGTTCCTCTACTTACGGGTAATAGAATAACGTCCAGGCTTATGAAGCAGTAAGCTGGAAATAAGGCAACTGACAACATGAGACTACCTTGCATCCTCTAAACATTCTGTGAAGGCAGAGGGCAAACACCAAATTTCAAATTACTTTTCCTAAAAGGTCCAGAGAAATTGAAAGCCACTGCACTCTCCTGTCAGTAGGCTTCTTGGAGGGTTGTCAGGGTCTAAAAATATTTTACAAAGCAATCATCGGTATGCAATCAAGAGAGATGCCTCACTCAGGTCAAGAAGAAAGGGCTGTTGAAATGTATCAGCGGAATCGTGCTGGGGGAAGAGAAACCACCACCACTGAGAGCTCAATTTTAGCCTAACTTTGGAAAGTAGGTTAAAATAAATTAAGTAAAAATAAACAGAGAAAAATAAATCTCAAGTTTTCCCAAGTGGCCCAATTTGAGGAGAAATCCTTTTCCTTGTTGGTTTAAGGGGTGAATTGAAGGAGGGAAGTTCCTTCTGTTTTTGGATACCTGACCCCTCCCTTCCTCCCACTCCTCTGCAACCAGTTAACCACCAAGACCCATTGGCTTCTGTTGGAATTTACCAAAAGAATTTTGAGATAGTTCTAAGACTGTCTTGTCATTTTCCAGATAGGCTAGGTATGAGGGTCAGGCAGGTGACTCCAGTAGCCCCGTAGCCTCTTCTGTTGAACTTGAATGTTCGTGTTAGTCAAGATAGGCTATGTTATGCTGCAGTGACAAGCATTCTCCAAATCTCAGCGACTTAATAGAAAAGTCTATTTCTTACTCACACATACAGAGAAGGGAGCTCTGCACATGGTAATCACTCAGGGTCACAGGCTAACAGAGGCTCCATTTCAACGTGACCACCATGGGTGGAAAGAAAGGGGACACAGTGAATTATACAGTGGCTTTTAAAGCTCCACTCAGAAGCAATGCATGTCTGTTCTGCTCATATAGCACTGGCGAGAGCAAGGTTAACTTCAGAGTGGGAGAGGATGGGTAATCCTACCATGTGATGAGGTGAAAGAGCCAGAAACGCTGAGTGAACTCTGGACAGTGACAGTGCACCTCGGGTAGGACCTGGGCAATGGGCCCAGGCTCAGGAGCCAAGCATTAAAGGGCAGTAGTGCAGGACTCAGGAAGCTCAGTGACATCCAGGGACAACTAGGGTGAGGGCAGGTGAAGTGTCCAGTGCCTGCCTGGTACCTGGTAGGTACTTAATAAATACATCATTACCTGGCCCAAAAAGGATGGTGACAGAAAAAGAGACTTGAGATGTTGGAAGGAATCTTTGAGCCATTTAGCCCAAGTTCCTACATTAGAAATGGGAAAAGAGAAAGTGAGATGAGGAAGGGACAGATGGGAAGTGGGGAAGGGGGAGAAAAGGTTCTTCTCACCTGCCCTCTCCAGGCAACAAAGCCTGGCCACTTAGGGGAAGCTCCTGGTGTTCTCTTTCTTGGTAGAAAGCAGAGTTCTATTCCCTCTTCTACTGCCTGTAGTGACCGGTGTCCCATGGGAGGGGACTGTTTTCAAAGACCCAGTCTCCCAAAGGATAAGGTTCTTGCTTGACAGAGAGAGCTTAGGTCTGGGGGTCTCCCTCATGGCCCCACCTGCAGACCCAGCCTTGATTAATGAGACAAAGCCCAACTTTGGCTGGGCCTTAGGGTCAAAGCAATGTGGTAAGAGGCCACTTCTAATGGCCTTTGATTTCTAATGCCCTTGACCTAATGTGGGGGAGAATGATCAGTTATACTCAGGACCATTTCTAGAGAAGGAAACATGATCATGATAGACAATTATCTGATAGGCGTGACAAATGTGCCCCACCCCCAACCCCAGTAATAGCCACGTGACCACCTTTGGCCGATGGAACATTAGTAAGTATGAACCAGGACAAGTCCTCTTGGATTGTTGCCTCATGGAAGCCAGACTAGATGCCATAGTAAGGACACTCAGGAAAGACTGCAGAATGATGAGAGGCCACAGGGGGACAGACCCTCAAGGATGAGCAGTTCCAGCCCCCGCTGAGCTCCCAGCTGAATGCAGCCACATGAGTGACCTTAGCCATACCATGCGGAGCAGAACTTCCCAGCAGAGCCCAGTCAACCCCGAGAATCAAGAAAAATAAGTTGCCTTTGTTTTAAGCAACCGAGCTTTAGGGTCATCTGTTATGCATCAATAAATAACTGAAACAGTAACCTTCTTTGGGTCAAGATAAATATACAGGATGCTTGCTCGTGCACCTGGACATGACCTTCCACGTGCCTCAGGCTTAACTGGTGCTGAGCGATTTCCTTTGTTCCTGCTTTCTGCACCTAGGCTTGTGCTGGGAGCTCTACACAAAGATGGGTAGGACAAGGCCCTGGGGCTCCGTAGAGAGGCAAGATACATCCATAAATGACAGCAGAGCTCGAAGTGCCATCATAGAGAGATGTGCAAGGTTGTCAAGTTGGGCATCTTAGCCAGGGTGACATTTGAACAGGCTCCTGAAGCAAGGACAGTTCACCAGGCAGATGGAGTGAAGTAGAGGAGGCCTTCTACGCAAGGGGACCAGCATGTGCAAAGACAGGTGTGTGAATCAGCCTGGTGCACAGTTGGTCGCCTTCAAGAGCCTAGATATGGCTGAACATCTATGTATAGGAGAGCATGGAGGAGGAGGCTGGAGAGACAGGAAGTGCCAGGTTATTCAGGGTCTTGCAAGCCAGGAGAGGGAGCACAAAGACCACCTGAGCTCAGCGGGGGGCACTGAGGGTTTGGAAGCAGAGCAGGATTGGAGGAGAGAGCCTGGAGGCAGCTGGCAAGAGCGTGAACTATGCATTCATCTGTTCAACAAAATTTCACTCAACACCTACTATGTGCCAGGCAATGTTCTGGGTGTTGGGCACAGTTTGGAACAGCAGGGATGGAGGGAAGAGGGTAGAACTAGAGATGTCTGAGAGGTTTCATGGGAGGTGAGGGAGAGGTCAACGCCCAGGGTGACTCCCTGGCTGTGGCTTACCCTACTGAGGGAGGGATGGAGCTGTCATTTGCTAAAATGGAAGCAGAAGGAGAGTCAGGCTTGGGAAGCAACACTGAGTTCTATGGGGAACGTGTTGTGTTCGAGATTCTGTGGAGGCAGTGGGGGTCTCCCAGCTTCTATTTCCATTTATGCCTTGGGGACCATAAGCCTGGTGTTAGGGTTGCCAAATCTTGTCCCTGCCTTCACCTGTTCCTCATCTGTATTTCTTCTCCCTGATGGAGCCCGTTGGTGGTGGGTGTGAGAAGCGGGCACTGGAGGCACTCCAAGGGTATGCAGCAGTGGCCTGGGAAGAATCTGTGGGAATTTGCTTGTTCCAAGGAGACAGGATGGGGAGAGGGGAAACCAGACGTGGCTGTGGAATCGGGAAGAAGGTGGGGGGACTTCGGCAATCTGCAAACCTCCAAGGGAGGCTGTGGAGCAAGGGAACAGATTTACCTTCTAGGGAAAATTCTCAGCAGAGGCCAGGCCCATAATAACCGATTGCTATGTGACTGATGTATTTGGCTTTTTTGGCTCCTTAGACCCCTGAAGCAGAGCTAGGGCCCAAGCACAGAGGTGTTGGGAGGCCTATTCAGCTCCAGGCCAGGAAGAATGTCATAAGCACCAGGTGTCCCAGGACTGAGCCAGGGTCAGGGAGATGGCTCAAAGCCAAGGGGTGGAGGAGGGACAGGCAGGGACAGGCAGTGGCCTCTGGCGTGCATCCCGATCAGCTCAATCAGTACGGTGCCAGCCATCCCCAGCCCTGTGCGCTGTCACAGCCTGCATGCCCCTGGCGCCTGGCGACGCCTCGTCCCTCTTCTGGGAGCCAACATGGGGAGGGCGTGGGGGAAGCATGGAGGCGCCTGCTCCAGGGAGAGGAGTGGAGCGGCTGGGGAAGTGCGAGGGAGGGAGCCACACGGGGATTCTGAGAGTGTGGGACAGCCTGGGCACCCAAGGGGCCTGCACCCCTACTGCACCGTGACCTGTCTGGGGCCCTGCCTTTCGGCCGGACCCCGGACCCTTCAGATGAAGCCCCATCTCTATGCGAGGAGGAAGACGTCCAGTGCGGAGTCTGGACGGCCCCACCCAGCCCCGCCCCACCTGGCCCTCCCTACCTTAGGCAGTCTGCTCTTCAGCAGCCCTGGGGGTATTGACTAGTCTCCCAGTACCGCCGCCTGCAGGGACACCCGGCTCCAGAGTCCCAGAAGATAGATCAGGTCAGCAATACCCCACTACCACCACCTCAGAATACAATCTTTCCAAGAAAGCCACTCCAAACTAGGAGTTCAGGGTCCCCACTGGTGGAGAGCCCAGCTTTGGCTAGATCCCTGGGGAGATGGTGCCTGGGGGCTGGGGTTTCCAACCAGCCCCTTCCTGTCACCCACCTGCCAGTCCCCATGGAGTGTGAGCTGGGGTGGAAGAGGATTCCCCTGCTTGGGGGGTGCCAGTGACAAGGGGACCTGTGACTCCTCCCTAACACCTATCACTTTCTGCACTGTCCTGCTCTCATCCATTACTGATTCTAGCCTGAAGGTATATCTGTTTGGAGGCCAAGGTGATCCAGCATGAGGGACCTTCCAGATTCCTTCCAGCATCTCAGGTCCCTCACTCAGCAAGTGCACACTGTTCCCAGCTCAGAGCCAGGCGCTGGGCTGAGCCCTCAGGACACAGACACATCCTCTCACCTACACTGAGCCCCAAAGCATCACAGTTCAGGTCTCCTGGGGTGTCTCCACCAGTATCTGCCTGAGGGAATCCCACCCGTCCTTCAAGACTGGCCTTAACGGCAGCCACCTTCAGGCCTACCCTGACCACGCCTCCTCTTCTCTCCCCACATCCACCTGAGCCAGGATGAGGCTCCCTCCTCTGAGCTCCCAGACCCCTTTCTTGACCAGGGCCTCAGGCTTATTAGTGGCAGGGGCAGCCTCCCCCGAGGCCATGAGCTCCTGCGAGCAAACCTGTGTCTGATTCATAGGAGCAGGTGAGGTTTTTCTAGCAACTCCCATGTGCACGGTGCCGTGCTTTGTGTGTGACGTGCTGTACCTCACTGACTCTCGGCTCAAACCCTGTGAAATGAGCACTGACACTGTCCCCACTTCACCTAGTGGGAAACTAGGCTACTCCTTGATGTGCCAGTCATGGGAGCAGCTGGGACCTGAACACAGGCTTGCGTGACACCACAGCCAGAACTTTATCTGCCTCGGCCCCCGAAAATAAGGAGTGGGCAGGAGCTGGCCAGCTGTCCCCAGGCACAGCCCGGTGTCACCTGCCCAGAGCCCACTCTACTGACTCCAGCTCTGCCCCACGCGCTATTCCAAGCTTCAGCCTCCTTTTTCAGAAGGGCTCCTGGCCAGCTCTGGGCCTCTCTCCCAGGGCATGGTATGAACTGGGCTTCCTCTGTGTTGGGACCCCCGATGGCTGGGTCTGGGGGTCTCAGCCAGGACCCAACTGACCTGGCCCATGGTGGCCAAGGTGGCTGGGCCAGGCTGCAGCCCCCATCCACATTCGTGTCCAGCTGCCCCTGTCCTGGAGCAGTCACCTGCTTTCAGTCTTCAAATGGCTTGTGCTTTGAGGACCCTGAGCTCAGTCAGCCATATCCCTGGTCCCCAAAACACCATGGGGTGGCCCATAGGCTCCAGATGATCTGGCCCCCACCCTGTTTCCCAGGCCCTGCTCCAGGCACTGGTCTCTTGCTTCAAGGTCATGATGCATACAGTTTCCTCTTCCAGGCCCGCTGCACTCAAAAGTCTCCTCCTCGGGGAGGCCACCTCTGAACTCCAGAGTAGACCCCACAGCACACTGGGCTTCCTCCTCCATGGGTCCATGAGCAAGTTGCATGCAAACAGTGCACCATCTCCTCGTCCTGCCAGCCCAGCATAGTCTCTGGCACACAGTGTACATGCCTGAGTACAGAACGTGCAGGTTCCCAGGACAGCAGGGAGAGAGAGACGGAGAGGGCACCCTTACATGAAGGTCAGGAAAAGCCCTCCATAGGACCGGCATCCAAGTTCACAACCAGGTGGGCGAGGTGGCAAGGTGGGAAGGGTGATCCTGAAGAAGGGAGCAGCCAGGGCAAAGGGCAGAGGGAGGCCCAGTCATTGTCCCCAGTGACAGCTGAGTGGCCTGAGGTTTATCTATGTGAGATGAAACAAACTGCCTGAGCTCTCCCAGTTAGCAGCAGAGCCTGGGGTCAAATTCAGTCAGTCTGGTTCCACAGGCTACGTCCCCCGCCATCCTTGCCGCTCTGGCCCACCTCCCACGCCATCCTCTGGCTGCAGCCCACAGAATGACTCAGCAGAAAGGGCCTGAGCTTTGGGGTCAGGCAGCACCCCCACTCTCCAAAATCCTGACATCCCAGGCTGAGCCCCAGACCACAGCAGCTGAGGACGCAGACCAGAATTCAGGGGGAAGGGAAGATGTTCTGGCAGCGGGGGCTGTGATCCAGGCCTGGCACGTGGGTCGGGGCCCCAGATTGGGGCCTGCTCTGTGCTGTCCCAAGCCTGTGCTGCCTCCACCACGGTCCCTACTGCCAGAGCCTTAGTTCCTCATCTGTTAAGTGGGGACAACCATGCCTACCTCGAATAGTCCTCATCAAATGAGGAAATGGAAATAAAATGCAAAGTGTACTGCAAGTGTGAGTTGCTGACGTTATTTGAATTTTCATTATAATGATTGTTAGGAATGCAATTGGTTCCTGATTCCCATTTCACATTATACTTTTACTGTTAGGGGCATTTCAGACTGGGGGGAGGTGGGGAGGGTGGATTGTTTCCTGGCAGCAGCAGCCCTGGGCCAGGGGCCACCCTGGGACCTACGTAGCAGCAGGGCTCAGACTCCATCACCCCCACCCCTGTCCTTCCATCCAAATGTACTGGCTTCTTGGCTTGTCCTGCATTCGCTCATCCAGTGACTTTGTCTGTGCTGGGTTTTATGCTGGGTGAGCTAGAATACCTAGGCCCTGCACTTGTGGAGCTCACAGGCTACTGGGGGAGACGGATGACCCCAGTTGAGGGGCCAGGGCCATGATGTGGAAGCACTGGTGCCTCAACAGCACAGAAGTCCCCAATCCCACCTCTCTTCTGGCCTGCTGTGGGCAGGAGCTGCCACCTGCTGGGACCCTTCTGCTCCCCTGTTCGGATCTTGCAGCTATAACTTGGGGCTCAGTCTGGGGTTTCAGGTTGTACCGGCCTATGGTCTGGCTCTTGGGGCCTGTGCCTCCCACTTGATTCTGTAAATCCTCCAATACCTCCACATCTTTCCCCTGCTCCCATTAGCATGCAGCCGGCTCCCTTAGGGAGTCCTCCAGGTGTTCTGCCTGTGGGAATCCCATTAGAACGCCTTGGGGGAATTCAATTCCTTTCAATAAACATTTACAATCATAAAGTGTACGTACTCAGAGTTGGCAAAAAACAAACTTCGATCTTAGCCACAGGTGCCCTGGGAGGGCAGAATACAACTACCCCCATTTTACAGATGAGAAACTCAAGGTTCCTCTCCTTCATCCCTCCCCAAGTGCTGGGAATGCAGCAGGGACCATGCTGTCAGGACGGCTGTCCAATGGGGCCCAGGGACACGGAGTGAGTTATTCCTAGTGGGAGGAGGGGAGGACAGGGAGCCCCAGGAGTGTAGTGTAGGGAGGACTCAGACACCTGGCAGAGGAGGAGTGGGAGGCAGGCAGATAAACGCAGGTCGAGGACAGAGGACAGCAGAGAACAGCTCCAGATAGTAATCTGCCAATGACTGAGACCCACTGGACTCCTCTCCCATTGCTGTTCCCACCACAGCATGCTGCCCGACTGACTGCCACCTGGCCAGGTCCTTTCCTGGCACTGGGGAGACCGTGCCGTGAATGTTACAATGTGGACACTGCTATGGGAGCCCAGAGGAAGGAGTTTGCCTTGGAAGAGTGGGAAAGGCCTAGGAGGGCTTCATGGAGGAGGTGGCACAGAAACTGGACTTTGGAGAATGGGTAGGAGTTTGCCAGATAGAGGACGGCTGTCCCTGCAGCAGAAGGGTGCACAAGAGTTCAGAGATGAGAATGTGATTAGTATTGGGGCCTCACCGTGGGAAGACGAGTGAAGGAAGGAGACATGGGGGGTGGGCTGTCAACCCTGTGGCTCCACCAGGACGTGAAGAAATCAGAGGGAGGAAGAACTGGAATGGAGAAGCGGAGCTAGGAGCCCGGCTCTGGGGCTGCTGCGTGGAGAGGGGACCAGCTGCCAGTCATTGAGGCGTGTTGTTGGCTCCTGCATTCATTCCCGTCCCTCGGAAGCTGATTAGCAATTGTTCCTCCAGCTTCTTAAGAGGCCAGGGGATTGTAGGGAGGGAGGGAGCATGCCTGGAGAAGCTGCCAGACTTCCGTGCAGGGATCCAGACACAATTTGGGAGGCACAGGAGGCCCCTCGGCCTCAGACACCTACCCCTAACCCCTCCAAGCTCCCTCCCTTTCCAACCAAACCTGGGAGATAGGGAAGAGAAAAAAAAAAAGCCTAAAAATACTGAGACAAACTGAAGCACATTCTGAGGCAGAGGTATTTAAAACTGTGGAGTCAGGGGATGAATAGGGCCAAAGAGAAAAATCCCTGGATCATCAGGCAGACCTGAGTTTGAGTTTTATCTCAGGACATATTTGCTGTGTGACTTTGGGCTAGCAGCCTAACCTCTCTGAGCCTCAGGTTCCTGGGTAAGGTTGTTGAGAAGGTTTCAGGAGGCAGGGCTGGCACAAAGGTTAGCCAACAGTCAGGGCTCAATAAATACTCAGTTGAAAAGACTTGGGGAACGGTGTCTCCCTCCATCTTCAAATCTCAGGAGCTGTTGTGGAGCAGAGTCCTGATGGGAAGAGGCTGGGGCTAGCATAGTGCACACCAAAGGGAAGGACAGCCCCACCGTAGCCACCAGCAACGTGCTCAGATGCAAAGGCTCTGGCAGGGTTTCCAGCTGTCCCCAGCAGGGTTAGCATCCTGGCATGAATGACATCTCAGCTGGAGGAGAAACCAAACAGCAGCCAGGACTCTCTCCGGAGTCTCTCCATTTCTGTCCTTGTCTCCATCTCTGTCTCTGTGTGTCTCTGTCTGTCTGTCTCCCTGTGTGTGTCTTTGCATATGTCTCTGTCTCTGTATGTTTTGCAATGTTTCAATCCGCTCGTTTTTCTAACTGCGTTGCTCTGTGTATCTGTACGTTTGTCTCTGTCTCCATTTCTCCTTCAGATTCTGTTTCTCTCTCATTCTCTCTCTTGTCATGTTTTATCACCTTCTGTTCAGCCAAAACAGAGACATCCTGAGTCTAAGCGCTGGAAAACCACTTTCTCCAGAATGTTCCATACTCCCCATCCCAGTCCTGGCTGTGGTGGTGCCTCCAATGTAGGTGGATCTCCTGTCCCCTCTGCTGTGGAGGCCTGTCTTGGTGACAGCAGAGGGCGCGCCCTTCTGGTTACGGCTATTTCCAGCAAGGCTACAAGTGCCTGAGAGAGAGGCGTCCTCGGCTCCCCTCCTCCCTTACTGTGGCGTAGGGTCACGAGGTCCTATGACCTTGAACTCAGTTCCCCATCTCCTGCCCTACTGGTCAGGGTTCATCCGCTCAGCCCACTGTGCTGTGCCCACCTCCTCACTGCCCGGCCAGCCTTGCCTGCCTCCACCGCGGAGTGAGCTGTGACCTGCTCAAGGACCTCCAGGGCCCACCTCCTGTAAGATAAGCCCACACCTGCCCACTGGAACTGGTGGGTCTTCTGCAGTGCCTGCCTCCCCCCCTGCTCACCCTCTGTGTGGCATTAATGGGCTCCCACTGCACCCCAAACACGCTCCACCCTCCCTGGCTCTTGTCCTGGTATTTGCTGTACCTTTCCGTTGGCATCTCTGCTCCACCACCACTTCTTACTCCTCCAAGCCCAGCCCCAATGGCCTCTCCTCAGGAAAAAGTGGGTCATTCTTGTGTCCGAGCTCCCTGAACCCTGGCCATCCCTCTGTATAACTCCAGTCACGCTGCCTTGCTTCCTGGCTTGTCTCTCCATCCGACCGTGAGCTCTCTGCTTCTGGGGCTGCACCGAAGAGGGGCTCAGTGTTTCAGCAGATGAGCCCACCAGACCCTGCAGGGGTCTGTCTGCAGCCGCTCCCAGCAGCCAGCCCAGGACACAAGCTTTGTGCCAGGCCAATTTTCCTCTGCCAGCTCTCTGGGGCACCTGGCCCAGGCTCCCTGAGGGATGAAGACATGTTCTCCCTGGCAGCTGGCCAGCCGGTGACCCCAGGGCTGCTATTTGGCCAGCAGCAGTCCCAGCTCCTTCAGAGCCACCCACATCCCCCACAGAGGCCTCTGAATCAATAAGACTGGGGGAAAGTGCCACTTTTCTTGTGCAAAGCACCACCCTCCAAATGATTGGATTTGAGGTGCAGGGTGGAGGGGGTGGGGTTTGCTGAGAATGGGGTACACTCATGCATCCCATTAGCCTCTGCGGTGCCTGTTGTCATCACAGAGAGGCAGGCTGTGGGGGAAAGGCTGAGGCGGGAGGACCCAAGCTGTGGTCCAGTATTGGCTCGGCTCCCAACCTTGGGCTGTGTGACCTTCTTTTTTGGGAGTTCCATTTCTCCATTGTCTCATGAGGGACTGGGATGCAATGGTCTCTGTGAACCTTGTAGCTCGGACATGCAGGGCTGTGAGACCTAGACACCCCAAAATTGCCTTTAGGTTAACGTCAACCCTAAATAGCCACCGCTTCACCAGAGCCCTTGTGTGCAAGAGCAGGTGTGTGGGCGAGGAGCTTACATTGAGGATACGGGACTTACTCCACTCCTGGCTTTCCAGAAGCTGGCGCTCAGCCACAGGCAGTGTGGTCTCACCCAGAACTCACCTCAGAGGGAGATGCCAGGATGGCAGACATGGCCACACTCTTGCAGTCAACTGGCTCACGCTCCAACCCTGATTCTGTCATTTGTCAGTTGAGTTACCTTAGACCAGGGCTCTTCAGCCTCAACACTGTTGACATTCTGGATTAGATAGTTCTGGGTTGCAGCGAGTTGTCTTGTGTCCTATAGGATGTTTAGAAGCATCTCTGTAGCACCCCTGTTGTGTGACAACTGCAAATATCTCCAGACATTGACAAATGGTCCCCCAGGACTGAAATCACTCCTGGTTGAGAACCACTGCCTTGGACAAGTCACGTCGTTTCTTTGTTTTCAGTTTCCCCATCATCATTAAATGGGAATTAATTGTAATAAGGGAAAAAAGCTAACTTACAGTTAAAGTGTTTACTGAATGTGAGAAACGAAGGGCTTTACATGTTTTGTGCTTTAATTAATTGAATATTTACCACTGCCCTAAAGATGAGTATTTTCCTCTCCATCTTCCAGGGAAGAAACCACAAACATTCAGAAATTGAGTAACTCCCCAAAACCGTACAGCTAAGAAGCGGCAGATCAGGCAAGGCTGCCTGGCTTGAGCCCAGGCCCGAAACCTTTCTGCCTGGCCCGTGGGGCCATTCCAGGACTGATGAGGAAACACATGTTATGTGCTCTGCACCGTGTCTGGAATTGTCTCCGTGCTCAATACATGGTACGATTAGCCTCCTCCGGCCTCGCCAAGCCAAATACTGACCCATCGCGTCTCCTACTGTTTCTGAGTCAGCTCGTGGTTATGGAGCTGCTCCTCAGTGCCAGAGTTATCACATCGATTCCTGTGACAAACTTCTCCTCCCAGGTTGCAGAGTTGCAGTGGAGACTCAGGGAGGGGAAGGGACTGGCCCAGAGTCACACAGCCGGGTGCAGGCGACCTCTGGGCCACAGGGCTGCCTGCTGTGGCATAGAGTCTGGCTGGACCCCAGGTGCCTGACGACAGGCTCCCCAGGAGGAGAAGGTGAGCAATTGGTGTCATGGATGGAATGACAGTGATGCTGGGAAAGAAGCTGGTGGGGGGGGGGCGCGTTCCTCATCCCTTTGTGTTAAACCAAATTTTCCAGGCTCAGGACCTGCAGCCTGTACGGTGTTTAAAAAGAATGGTGATTAGTTGCCAACACTTAGAAACATTTAAAATCGTAGAATTTCACATTAAAATCTGTAATACTGCTTTCCTTAAAAAATTTGGAAGAGGAAGTGCAGCTGTACAGGTGGATAAGAGCAGGGACTCTGAAGTCTAAGCACCTGGATTCCACTCTCAGCTCTGCCACTAGCTTGCTGTGTGTTCTTGGCTGAGTTACTTAATCTCTCTGTGCCTTCATCTGCATTTTGGGGATCACAATAGTACTTGCCTCGAGATTGTCATGCAGATTAAAGGAGAAAATGCCTAGAAAGCACTTCTTGAGAAGAGTAAGCACTAGGCACAAAAGAAGCATTCAAAATATTGGTTGTTATTGTTTTCATCATTATTTACTAGGGTTAGTATCAGGCAACACTGGCCCCACATTCCCTTCTAGGGCACAAAACAGTCAGAGCTGCATAATGGCCATCCCTGTAGAAGTGCTGTGAGCTCCTCTGTTGTCCACAGCCCCCAGCCCCACACGCCCAGGCTAAAGCCCTTCAAAGGGCAACACTGCGTAGTGACTCCTGGCTGCTCTGTGAATTTTGACAGTCACTCCATCTGTTGGGGCCACAGTTTCTTCACTTATAAAATGGAAGCACAGAGTCTTGAAAACATTATGCTAAATGACAGAAGCCAGACTCAGAAGATCACATATTGTATGATTCCATTTATGTGAAATGCCCAGAATAGACAGATCCATAGAGACAGAGAGTAGATTGGTGGTTGCCAGGGGCTGGAGGAATGGGGAATGACTGCTAACGGGTAAAGGATTTCTCTGGGAGTGATGAAAATGTTCTGGAACTAGATAGTGGTGATGTTTGCACAACCTTGTGAATATACTAAAATCCACTGTATCATGCACTTTAAAATGATGAATTATATCTCGATTTTTAAAATTTCAAAATGGAAGTGCCAATAGCCAGGATCCAGCTGGATCCCTCGTACCTCTGGAGGCCAAGGCCACAGACAGTCCTGATTCTGATCAAGGACTCTCTGCAGGGCAGGGCTGTATAGCTTCCCTGTAGATAACAGCTGGCTCTGATGCCCCAAGGAGAACTCAGCCCCATGGCAAACTCAGGCGACGCCTGATTGCTCCCACCCCTGCTACCCCTGGCCTGGGTCTGTTCATTTCCTTCAAGGGAAGCTGGACCCACAATCCTTATGCCAGGGGTCTCCCTTCTCATCTCCCCCAACTCTCTGCAGAGGCCAGAGCTGTGGTGGGATGAGAGCTTGGCTCTAGTGCTGCATAACCCTGTCTGTGGGTATGGAGGTCCCTCAGCTCAGCCTCAGCCCTGAGCACCCAACCCGCTCAGCCCATCTCCCACTGGTCCTTGTGGTTGTCTGGAGTGGATCATGCCTTGCACCTCTTCCACCCTCCAGAATCTTCTATGTGTGCCATAGCTCCTAGGGCACGAAGACATTTGGCCTACATCACTCAAGATGGTGCCCAAGACATATTCTTGCCAAGAAAAGGTAAAAGTTCCTTTCTGCAGCCCGTCCCCGCCTGCTGAGGGGTAGAGCATGTGTCTCTATCTGCTCCAAGCCAGGGCTTGCTCTGGACACCTGGGAGGCCTAGAGGAGTGGTCTGTGCTCTGAGTAAGGCATGTTCCCCTGTGTTCCTGCATGTTCCTGTAAATGCAACCATGAGAAAGTGCTCATGTGCACCTGGGCCTGTGTGTACATGTGCATCTATGTATATGCATGTTTGTCGACACAGGGATCTGTGCACAGGTGTAGAAGTCTGTCTTTCTTTCTGTCTCTGTGTTCCTGACTGCACATATATGCCTTTAGAAACTTCTCAATGTTCACACATTGGTGTATACCTGTCCACACCTGTACATTGTCTATATGTGTGGCTGTGTACCTGAATATACCAGTGCTTGCACCTGCACTTGTGTGGCTAAACTGTTTACACCTGTCTGAACCCGAGGGGCTGTGCTCCTGTGTCCCCTGCATCCATATCTGCACGTGTCTTTTCTGTGTGTGCAAAGCCAAGCAGCATGGCAGTGAGGGCCATGAACCAGGCCTTTGAGGTTTGCCATGAGCTCAGACTCCAGCTTCCACTGCACGTGGCAAACAGGGCCAATGATCCGCCATGCTGGGCACAGATGCCAGAAGACATGACTACTCCAACATCATCATCACCAGCAAGGACAGACAGTTGCTTCCCATGGCTCTGGGGATTCTGGAGCCCGGAGGGCCTAGACAAGCTGTTGGCAGACGAGCTAGGGACCTGGAGCAGTTGGGAATGCTCCATTGGACCCACTGCAGGGCTGCTCTACATATTCTCCTGGGGCTCCTAGTGGGAGGAGAGCCACAGATACGGAAGGCTGCCTTGCAGGTACACAGGTACAGGTGCTAGGCTGGTGCACAGGCGGGTGAGGAATCAGAATAGGGACAAGGAGATACTTCCTTCTGAGGAGTGCCTAGCTCCCTGCCCCAGGGCCTAGCTCCCAGCATCTCTCTCTCTCCTGGCTTTGGGGCACCCAGCCATGGCAACAGCCCCTCAGGCTCCAGCTCCAGCAGCACAGATGCAGGAGGCTGAGACTCAGGTGAGAGGGGCTAGTGGGCAGGTGAGCTAGGTGGACAGTGCCAGACCATCCCCTCACATACCAGCTGGCCCAAGACTGCAGGTGCAGCTCCTTGAGACCCAGCTAATCACTGAGACAGTGGCCCTCAGGGAGGCCCACATTCCACAGCTCCCTCAGAACCAACTCAGCTGACAGCTGGGAGGCAATGGGCTGGCAGGAGTTGGGAACTCTGAAGATCCTACCCTGGATGGAACTCAGAAAGATCAGGAAACAACAGCTCAGAACCGGGTGGGGACTTGCACAGGGCTGCCTGTCCAGGGACTGGCCACGCTCTTGTGACTGCAGAGTCCTTTGATTACCCTTTCCCACTCCCAAGCCAAAATTTTGGTACCAGGACCAAACTGAGCCAGATCCATCTCCAGTTCCCCTGGATCCCCAGTGGGCTCCAAGAGGCCAACCCCCCAGGGACTGTGCCCCTGAGAACAGGTGGATGGCCCAGGTTGCCTGCCCCTCTTTGCCCTGATCCTAGGGCTGCCCTGGGCCTGTAAGATGCTGTCCAGAATCCTGGATAGGTCCCCAAACCCAGAGAGGGTTGGCCACTTGTGCAAGGTCACACAGCAGGAGAGCTGGCACAGGCCAACTGGCCCATGAGTGCTCTCCTGTGCCACTCTCCACAGCCTGCCCTGGGCTGGCTCAGCTTCTGTGGGGAAGGGGGCCCTCCAGGCAGGCACTTTCTCCCCAAGTTGACACTCCTGCTTATGCCCTGGCTCTGGCTACCATGCTACCCCACCAGAAGTGATCGACTAAGGCCATGCTTTGTTAGAGGTGAGAATGAGACTCCAGCCATGACTCCTCATCCCTGGCTGAGGTCACCAGAAGCTACCAGCACACCAGCTTCTCTGAAGATCTGATCACAGGACGAGGGCCAGGAACCAACTGTCCTGACCCTCCGCATTGCCACTCCCCCAACCCAGCACCAGAGGGCCAGGGGCCCAGGGGGCAGCTCTGGGGTAGGGCAGGGGTGCCTCAGAGGGCTGAGGACAGAGTGGTACTGAGGAGGCTCCCATGCTCTCTTCCCACCTTTACCCCAGAGAGGGCAGGGGTGTGGACACGTCACACAGAGGGTTAGCAGTGAGCGGGACAAGGAACCCAGTCTCAGCTTCCCAGCCAGAGCTCTGCACAAGGCAGCAGACAGAAGGGGTGGAGAGCATGCTCCTCCCCAGCCCTCCCACTAGAGGGAGCCAGAGGTCACCTTCAGGAGCTGTCATTACAGACGGGTTTAACCTGAGTTCGTGGGATCGCCTGGTCTTCTCTCAACCGAGCTCGTACATGCCAGTAGGCTTCCTCGTGCCAGCATTCTGTGTTCTCACATTCTGTCTGTGCACACTTGTGTGCAGTCGGCGGGGTGGCAGATGGGAGGATGCACAGTGAAGGGCATCTCCAACAAGAGCCCTAGAGATTATGGTGTCCAAATGCCCCACTTTGCAGGGAAGGAAACTGAGGTCCAGGAAGCCCAAGCACACGCCACAGGGGAAAAGAGATCTGAAAATACAGTCCTGGTGCAGAAGCCTGGCCCTTTGAATTTGTGAATCCTTCAGAATGAGAAACAGGGAGGGGACAGCATTCCAGGGCAGGATTGAGGCATGACCTGCTCTTATGCTGTCCCCTTGTGGTCGGAGGAGAGATTGCTGCCCAGCAGCCCGGCTGCTCTCCCTGATCAGGTCCGTAGATGTGCTGGTCTCCTTTTCTCCTGCGCAGGGCAGCACGCCTCAATCCTGCCCTGGAATGCTGTCCCCTCCCTGTTTCTCATTCTGAAGGATTCACAAGTTCAAAGGGCCCCCGAGTGTTGCCACCCAATGCTGGCCTCCTTGGGCAGGGACACCTGGAGAGGCGACCAGCCTTGTGTTGCTGAGCGAGCATCTGTACCAGGGCCCACGGGGCAGCCCCACTGCCATGTCTGTCTTCAGTCCTCATCTCCTTGCCCTCTCTAGTTTTCTCCATGACTGATCCCGTCCTCTTTCTTGAAACTCTCCCTGTCCTTGACCTCTCGGATGCCTCCCCTGGATGTCCCCTGGCTCTCAGGCTCGACACAGCCAAGTGAAACTCATCATCTCTCCCCTCACCCCCTCACCCTCACACCTCCCCCAGCTCCCTGCCCACCACGGCCCATCCCTCACCACAGCCTGGCGAGTCAGTCTCCTTAATAGCTCTGGAATCAGTGTCCTTGTCACCACTGCACTCCTGCCCCTGCCCTGGTCCAGGCCACTGTTGTCCCTCTGGCTGGCCCTCCAGCCTCAGTCTCTCCTTGGCCAGTGCTCACATGCCCATGCAACCTTGTCACTTTCCTGTCTGAGCCTGTTTGCTGATTCCTGTCCCCCAGAATACAGTCCATGCTCCTAAGACTGGCCTTGAAGACCCCCAAGGTGTGGTCTTGCCGCCCTCTGCAGCCTCATCTCCCACCACCCTGGACCTCACATTGATGCTCCGAGTGCAGAGAAGCTTTAACAGTTGGATGGCTGATGAATAAGCCAGAGGGAGGGGGGTCGGGTTGGAGTGGGGGCAGGAGAAGGCTGGACATTCCTTCTAGGGTTTTTCAAGCTGGTGATGATCTCTGAGGTTGCCCATTCTGCCCCTAAAGGCCACCAATCTGCAGCTGGTCCCAGCCCAGCTTGTACACCTCCCACAATTGGGAGCTCCGTCCCTCTCACCGTCACTGGATTGGACCCACTGTGAGCAAGTTCTACACCTGCATATACGGGGATGGGGACAGGGAACTAGGATTTAAGAGACCCTTGTCCTCAGGGACACTTAAATTCCTTTTCATCCCTAGAACCCCATCTCTGGAATTCCCAGTTCTCTGGGTCTGGGTGCCCCCATGATGGCTCACTCAGTGGTGGCTCTAGGAAGCGTCTGGGCCTGACAGAGGTTGACAGAAGAGCCACCAGAGGGCAGTGCTGCCCCACACTCGGACTCTGTAACCTGCCTTTGTGTATCAGACTGTGTGGGTCTTTCAAGGAGAATGTGTGTGTCTGTGTGTGTATGTGACCGTGTGAGTGCATTACTTTGTGTGTCTCTGGGTGGGAGTGTTTGTCCAGGCTAGTTGGTATATGTAGTTTCCATTTTTGTTCACATCTGGGTCCCCCAATTCCCACCCCAGGAAGGGATGTCCTGGTCATTCCTTGGGGCCCCAGGGAAGCATGGGGCGGGGCCTCACTGGCCACACCTGGGCCTCAAGCACCTGTCAATTAGGGCAATGACCCAATGAGAAGGACCAGTCGTCCTTGTTGCTGGTTGGAACCCAGGGCCAATCCTGGCCTGTGGGGCCCATTCAGGCCAGATGACTCCCAGACTCTCTCTCCAAGCTCACACCCTCCCCTGCCCACCCACACCCCACAACAAGGATGGGGTGAATACACCCCCATATCACAGACGAGGTGGGTTAGGCCTCCCTGGTGACCCCGCCCCAGCCCCCAGGCCTCACAGGCCAGGCCTGGAAGAAGGACACGTATGTACCCTGCCCGCTGCTGTAACAGAAGGACATGCCTGGGACCGAGGGTGCTCAGGGCAGGGAGCTGTCCTGTTGCCTGGGATGGTGGAGAGGGAAGGGGAGGACTCTTTACAGCTGTACTTGGGGTGGGTCTTGGAGGACAGGAAGGGCTCGCCAGCCAGAGAACAGCACCAGCAAAGGCAGCGAAGTGTGAGAGGGCACAGCGTGGTCATCCAGGGCACTGGACGCAGGGTGCGCGGGCTGACGGCATGGGGGAGGCTGGGGCTGCCGGACCGGGAGGAATCTTCCTCCCAAGCAGCCGGGTTTGGGGGCTGGCCAAGCTACGCCATCCTCAGAGCCAAGGCAGGAGTCTTGGGGTCTGCCTCCTATCTCCGTGGCCTCCACGGAGCAGACAGGTTCCGCTGCTGCGCCTGCTGTCCCCAAGGACCCAGGATCCCAGGGAATGTCTGCAGCTGGAGAGGGGAGAGAGAAGTGGCTGGATTCGTTCGGATGTTTTGCATTTTAGACCTGAGAGAGGCACACCCAGAGTTAGAGACCTGGAGAGCCAGAGAAAGTGTGCCAGACACAGAGAAAGGAGAGAGAGGGAGAGAGACAGCGGGGGAGACGGGGCGCCGGAGGACGGCGCGGAGAGAGCAGAGCAGGGGCGCTGGAGGCGGGTGGGGACGGCTTCCTCGGCCTCCCCCGCGCGCCCTCCCGGGCAATCAGGCCGGCAGGAGGCAGGTGGTCCGGGGCAGACAATGGCGCGGAGGAGTGCGGAACCTGGGACTAAATTTGGCGTTGCCTTTGCAGGGCGCGGGGCCGCCCGTTCATCTCGATGCAAAGGAGAGACGAAATGAATATGCAGCGCGGGCTGTAATTGGGCCGCCGCGGCCGCCGCCGCCGCCGCCGCACTATAATTTTCCAAACAGGATCTTGCAATCAGGGCCTTATTCATTAGCGCATAAACAATTTTGTTTCTCGGCACTCGAGCCTGTCAATCACGCCGAGAGAACATCTTGGCCGGAGGCGCGCGCCGCCGCGAGCGCTCCCACGCGCGCCCCCTCGAGCGCCGCCAAGCGGCTCTGTGCCCGGGAGGCCCTCGGGGGCTGGGCTGGAGGGGACCGGGAACGCTTCGAGGGGCCCCAGCCCAGCAGATAGGGAGGGAGCGCCGGGGGAGAGCGCGGGTTTGGGAGGCCCACCGCCACCTGACTCTGTCCTTGGGCATCCCCTTCTCAGCCTCAGTTTGCCCCATCTGTAGGACGTGCCAACTGGCATCAGATGGGGCATCAGACGGGGTAAAGGATGGCTAATACTTTGGATGCTGAGGCTGGGGGTCCTGGGAGAGCTGGAGAGGGGGCCATCTAGCTCCTTTTATTGAAGGGGGATCAGGGGCCCAAGGAGAGTGCCTCATTCTCTAGGCCCCCGCCCAGGGCAGGCTCCTGTGACACTGTGTCAATGCGGATTCCAAGTGGTTCTCCAAGAACTGGATGCAGCCGTGGGCTTGCCCAGATGGAAGTGGCTGGTGTGAGCTCCCATGCTTGCTGGCAGGAGGGCCTGTGTGCCCCAGGGCACCTGTGATTCTACAAGTCAGTATGTGACTGTGAGAAGGGCCCTGTGCCTCTGTGAGTGTCACCCGACTCTGCGTGTGTGTGTGTCTGTGTGTGTGTGTGTGTGTGTGTGTGTGTGTGTGTACAAGTCCTTCTGTAGATGTGTCTGTGAGAGTGGGCTGGGCTGTGATTGTGTGTGTGGTTGTTTGTCTCCTTAAATGTGGCTACCTACCTGCAGCTGGGTAACCAGGACAAGTGTGGCCGTGTGAGCAGAGCTACGATTGTGTATGTGACTGTGTGTATGGGATCTTTGGGGCCCAAGTGACCTGACCCAAATGCTGAGAGGTTCTTTCTTTTTCTTTTCTTTCTTTCCTTTTTCTTTCTTTCATTTTTTTTTTTTTTTTTTTTACTCAACTCAGGATTTTTATTAAAACACAACATTCCAAATCAAGCAATAAAGATGGAATTTGAATCTATCCTTGACATCAATCTTCAATCTACTGAGTTAGGAGAACATTTAAAAAATCACAAAACGCTCTCTGGGCAAAAGAAAAGGGGCTGCTTCTTTGAGGACAGGTGACAGCTCTGTCCTCCCTGCCTGCTCATGGGTCACCCTCCATCAGACGCACTTCACCAGCACAGTCAGCCAGGGTGGGACGAGGAGCATGCTGGATCTGCCCTCCTGGCAGGTCCTTCAGAGGGGAGGGTTCACCTTCCCAGCCTCTCTGGCCTTTCTCAGCCCCCTCAATGCCTCCCTCCAATGGTACTGAGAATGGGCCCCTGCTGCTCTCTCTCCATCAGGAGAGCCTCAAGGCATCTGGAATTTCAGGGCCGATGTTCTAATCAGCTCAGCTTTACATAGATCATAGCACATCAGCTGGACAGATCCATTGCATGGATGGAGAAACAGAGGCCCAGGGCGCAAGGGCCTGACTTCCCCAAACACACATACCCCCCAACCAAGCCAAAGGGCTGGCCAGCCAGGAGAAGAGGCAGTAGGCCGTGGAGGTATCCCACAACCCACCACTCCCCACCCCCACCCCGCCCTGTCTCCCTCCCCTTCTGCTGTGCCCAACCCCCACCCCCTACACAGTCCCCACTCTGCACAGAGAAAGAGAATTTGAGGATGTGCCGGCAGCCAACTGACAGGCCATCAGTCTCTGCCCAGACACCCTCTTCACAGCTCTAGCTCCAGCCCGGATGCCACCCCACCCGCTGGTCACCCCCAGCACCAGGCCAGGAAGGGAGGTGGCCCGGGAAGGGGCTGCGGGGGAAGGCACAGAGTCCGGAAGCCCAGACCAACAGTCTTCAACCTGTGAACCCGGCCGCGCCTGGCCCCACAGTCTCCCTGCTCTTGCATGTCTTGAGGCACAGCTGACCCCAGCCTGTGAAGGACCCAGGCTATCTGCGAGGCAGTTGCCGCAAGTGACTCCTGGGAGACAACCCATTGGCATCTCCACGTGCTGGGCATAGGCCAGAGGCAAAAGCTTTTAACAAAGAGGCCAAGGTTTAAAAACCAGCTCTGCCACTTCCTGGCTGGGTGACCGTGGGCAAGTCACCAAGCTTCTCTGTTCCTCGGTTGCCTCATCTGCAAAGAAGAGCTATTTAACTCACTTAGCACCTGCTTGGCACTTGGTGCTTAGCAAATGACAGGATGCAGGAGAGCTCAAGGGAAGAGACTCCCCCTGGGTCAGAGTTAGCCCCGGAGCCTAGAGCCTAGACACATGTTCCAGAGTTTCACCCATGAGGAACCCCTACCCGGCCCCCATCCACTGAAGGCAACCATATCAGGGTTTCTAAGCAAAACTCACATGAGTTTGTCTTTCTTGAAAAACCGTCCCTTTCCAAGCCCTGTGCAACTCTTTCTTAGGGACCATGCGTTTTCAGGGCCGCGATGTGGTCCCATCCTCGGAGGTAGGTTACTCTGTCCATTTTGAAGCCTAGAAGGTCAAAGCCTCTTTCCTCTTCTTCTTCTCCTTTTTTCTTTTGACAGCTGGCCAGTACAGGGATCAAACCCTGGACCTTGGTGTTATCAGCACCATGCTCTAACCAACTGAGCAACCAGCCAGCCCAAAGCCTCTTTCTCAACGTTATCAGCTAGGAAGAAAAGGAGTCAAGACTTGAACCCACAACTTCTAGCACTGAAAACAGTGATTCCGCAGTCCCTGCCCCTGCCCCTCTACTGCCCTGAGGGATTGGGGATGGGCCTTCAGGTTGGGGACAGCCAGGCTGTTCCCAGTCCAGCCTCCAGAGCTGCCAGGTCAGCAGAGGCCCCTTCTGCAGCGTTGCTAGACTGAATGTAATCCAGGAAGAAAATGGCCTAAATTCAGGTTTATCAAGAATTACAGCTTCCAAGGCTCCAAACTGGTTCCAAGGTTCCACTCAAGCAGTTGAGTGAGAAAGCACTGAGGAGCAGGAGGCACCATGTCTCCGAGTAGTATAGAGACCTAGGGGCATGGGTTGCCTTGGAGGAAGTCCCTCTGTAGCTCCCACCAGGTCCCCAACCTCTTCCCTCTTGAGGGCTTCACTTACGGCTCAGTTACCCATGCAACATGGGGCAGGAGAAAGAGCTCACAGGGTACTAGCTGTGTGAACCTTCAGAAACTCACTCAACTTCCCTGAGCATCAGCTTCCTCATCTAAGAGCTAGGAATAGTATCCTAAAAAGTATGACTCTATGCCCAATGCACTCTTCTAGCCCCAGCACCTAGCACAGCGCCTCACTCGTAATAAGTGTTCAATGAAAGTCTGTTGAGGGAGAGAGTGAAGGAACAGGAAGGGCTGAGCCAAAAGAAAGCAGAGGGAAAAGGCTTTCCTTGACCCATGTGGCTGCCTTGCCCCACCCCCAGCCTCAATCCCCTGGTGTCCCTGAGGCATCTCTGTAGACTCAGCCCCTCCCAGTACCTCATTACTGGTGGGTGGGCTCCAGAGCCTAGAGCTGTGCTGGCCCATGCAGTAACCACTGGCCACATGTGGCTACTGAGCACTTGACATGCAGCTAGTCCAAATCGAGCTGTGCTGTGAGTGTGGAATACACACGGGTTTTCGAAGACTTTGTATCCAAAACAAAGGAATGTAAAATATCTCGTTAATAACCTTTACAATGATAACCTGTTGAAATAATACTGTGGACATATGGGGTTAAGTAAAATATGATATTAAAACTAACTTCACCTGCCTCATTTTACTTTTTTAATGTGTTACTAGAAAATTTAAAATAATATGTGGCTTGCATTTGTGGCCTGTGCTATATTTCTTTTGGATAACAGAGGCCTGGAAGATGCTGCAGATCCCAACCTCAGATGGGTCAGGTGAAGACCCTGGACATTCAGTTGTAGTGATCCCAAGACCCCTCCCAATGCACTCAAGCCCAGTGCACAGCATGTGGTACCCACCTTAGATTCCCCTAGGTGGCCCCCAGTTCTGTCTGGCCCCAGCATCCTGCATCCCACCTGGAATCACCCCACAGCCTCATACCTGAGCTACAATAGCACCTGCACAGGGTCACACCCACCAACACAGAAGTCCCTTGAGGCCTCGGGCTTACGTCCACCATCCGACCACCTTAACCTCAATCCAGCCGATCATTTCTCCCTTTACATGGCTCTCTGTCCTTACACTTCTCGCCTTCCCTTCCCCACTCCTCTAGCCCAGGCCTCATTCACTCACTCAGCAAATATCCACTGAGCACCTATGTACAGGCATTCTTCTCAGTGCTTGATAAACCTCAGTGAACAAAGCGGACAACCCTCTCTGCTCTTGTGAGCTGACATCCTATGGGGAGGACAGACAATAAACAGCAAATATTAAAACAAGTAAATAGTATGTGCTAGAAGATGTAAGTGCTAATGGAAAAAAATAGAGAGAGCCAGGTTAGGAAGATCTGCATCCACACTGGCTGCCCTCCCTGTAGACTCGCCCCATCCTCTGTGGGCCGCTGGAGGGACCTCAGGTCCAGCCATGTTCCCTCCCTGCTTTGAAGCCCTTGCTGGCTCCCCAGTGTCTCCAGGTGAAGGTGCAAGCTCCTTAGCCTGGCACGCAGAGTCCTGCATGGTCTGACCCGGCTAACTTCATCCCCTGCCCAGCAGCTCCCTGGCATGCTGTGCATGCCACCCCGTCTTTCACTCGTCTAGAAATGACCTTCTTGGATTCCTCTGTTCATTCATTGGCTTGTTCTCATCCTTAGAGGGGCCTCTCCCCGTCACAGGATCTCCCCATCCTAGGTCTGTGGGTATGTTCTGGCCAGCAAAGCTCACGCCTGTGTGTGAGGTTCTCTGTGAGCCAGCATGCCACCTTCCATGTGTCCTCCCCCTCAGAGAGGCCCAACTTGGCCCAGGGGCTGCCCAGGTATGTCTGACTTCTAAAGCCACAGCAGGAACAGGCATTGAGATTCAGAAAGTCTCCATGGCAACCGCCAGGCCCTCATGCCATCTCCTGCAATCAGCGCTGGGACCAGGCCACCCGCTGGGCTTCCTGGAGATTTGTTCCCTATGATGGGAGGCTGGGGGGAGGGAGGGAGGGGGAGCCTCTCAACTCTCCGCCTTCCCTCCCTACCTGTCCTCCCTCTCTCTAACAGTGTGGTATTTGGGACAGGGCTGCCCTGGACTGGGATTCTGGTCCTGAATAAGCCACTGACACCTGTGTGGCCTTGGGTAGATCCCTCCTCTCTCTGCACCTCTGTTTCCTCACTTGCAATGTGCTTCCCTTATGGGGTTTCTGTGGGGTCTTGGGCAATGATGTGGTGCATATTAGATGCTCAACTTATGCTGCATGGAAACTGAAGGTCTACAACAACCCCTTGCCTTTATAGGATTTCAAGGCACTCTCCCATCTGGTCAGTTTGCAACAGCCCTTGAGATGGATTTTTTAATGTCAGTTTGACTGAAGAGGAGTCTGAGGTCAGAGAGGGGGTGGAAAAAGACCAAGGTCTCCTGCCCCACTGGTCGGATGAGGCTGGGGATACTGGGGAGGCCTAGGAGAAAGGTTGTCTGGGAGGATGGTGCCTGGGACCATCCTTTCTCTGCCAGCACAGACAAGTGGCCCTGCCTCCCTTCCACTCCCTGACAAGAGTCTGGTCCTCATTTCCTGGGCTATATCTGGGGAGTGAAGAGGGGGACCTCCCAAATCCCGGGGTCCTCCTCAATGGAAAGAGCCCTGGATAGGGAGGCAGGAGGCCTAGGTCCCAGTCCCCACTGGCTGTGTGACCTCAAGGGAGGACATCAATTGCCATCTCTGGGCCTCCTTTAGCTGATGCTCTAGATTAGAAGATGAGCCAGATGACGTCAAGGGCACATCCTTCTTGCACGGGCTGTGGTTCCTATGCTAGATCATAACAAGTCATGGGCCTTGCAACCCTGCGACCTGTGAGTTTGCCAAATGCCATGACATGGACTTCTTCCACCAACTGATGGGCCTTGCCTCATGTGTGCTCTTAGAGAGACAGGAAACAGAACAGTGTCTTTCGGCCTTGAGTTTCTTAATTATGATGCCACAGTGTCTATTTCTCTATCTCCCTCCAATTCTTGCCAGAAAAGTCACCCAAGTGAGGGAAAAGGCCCCAGGTGGTTGCCACATGCCTCGTGCCCCTCTCATGCTCATGACTGCATTTAATCTCCACACCATTCTGAAAAGTTGGTCTTGCTGCCTGCATTTCATGGGTGAGCAAACAAAGGCTCAGATAGGTGGAGTGACTGGCTCAAGGTCACACAGCTAATAAGTGGCTAAGCTGGAGTTTGAGCACGGGCCTTTCTGATCCCAGAGCCCAATAGAAAATCCATCCTCGATTTCCACTTTGCCTTGTTGCTTTGTCCCACCCTCAATGACAGCTCTGCTGCCTGGGATTCCTCTTCTTGCCCTTTCTGGGACCTCGGGTACTGCTCAAGGTACCCGTCCTCCTCACCCAGGCAGGAAAGATGCTTAGAGTCAGAATTGCAGAGGAAAAAGAGCCCTTTGAGATGACCCAGACCAAGCCCATCTGACCAGTTATGCCTCCATAGAGGTGAGGAAACTGAGGTCGGGCCTGGGATGCAGAATTAAAGGTGCAGTCTCCTGCCCAACCATAGAGGATGGTGGAAGCTAAATTCCATCCATCAGGACTCTAGGGTCTGCAGGCTCTCAGGGAGAGGGGGATCGATGGAGCTCTGGAGATGTTTCCTAGGGCAGGCAGGTCTGCTGGTCAAAGCTTGAAGGGTTTGGAACTGGACTGGCAGAGAGGAGAGGAGCAGGCCAGACATGAGGGTGGGGGTTGGGTGGCCTGGCTGAGCCCAGGGGTCAGGCCACCTTGGCTGGGCTCCCATCTCCAGCCCAGGGCAAGCGCGTGAGGTGGAGCTGAAACATGCAGGCAGCTTCCTCCCCTTTGTTGGGAGTGATGTCGCCCATTTCCTGGATGTCCAAGAACCGGCTTCAAACAATAGCGCTGTCAGGAAGCCAGGAAGGGGCTGCTGCCCTGTGCCTGGTCCTACCCCATCCCTCCCCACCTCCTGAGACGTGGCCAGGCTGTCCCTCATGCTTATCTCTTCAAGTCTGATGCCTCACTCTGCCACTAGAGCTATGTTCCTGGGGACAGGCCACCTAACTTCTTCTCTGGGCCTCAGCGCTGCATCTAAAACTTGGGGAGCATACTTTACGCAGCAGAACTGGCACGTTGATCAAGGAGGCACTGACAAAAGTGGTGGATGTGGCTAACGTACCATACATGGGTAGCACAGGTGGAAACGCTTGACACTCGGTAGGACTGAAGAATGTGAGTGGACAACTTCCACGATTCAGGGTCAACTCACATTTTTCAAGTGCCTACTAAGTGCCAAGCATCTCCCCATGCATTATTTATTTATAATATGGAAAGACTGATGAAGGTATACAGGTTTGGAATTAGATAAAATTGGGCTTCAATCCTAGTTCTGCTACTTACTATAGCTGTGCGACCTGGGGGCAATGACATAGCCTTTCTGAGCTTCAGTTTCTTCATCTGTAAAATGGGAATAACAAGAACTCCTATGTCATAGAGTCATTGTGAGAAACAAATGGGTCAATAAGCATAAACCACTTGGCCAGGGCCCAGCAAAGAGCAGGCCCCAATAAATGTTACCTGTTATCATTATTTTTCCACGGTGGGCTTGCACGGTCCCACTGTCATGTCTTTGCTTACATTGCCCCCTCTGCCTCCAAGCCAAGCCATTCCTCTATAAAAGGGCACACATCCATCTCTGTACAACCTTTAAAAATCTAGTTGTAGCCCAATAGGTAGTCCCAGGTGAGGGAGTCAGAAGCTTAGTCTCAGTGGTCCTGATTTCACCACTCTGAGCCCTTCCCATCTTTGGGCCTCAGTCTCCGCATCTGTGAAGTAAGAGGAATGTATTGGTCTCTAAGTTCCAGTGCTCTGAGAGTTAGTCCAGTCCTCTGCTTGATTCCTGTGCTGGACTTGCCAGCGGGTCAGAGCCCACACCCAGCACGAGAGGGCGTCTGCGTCCCCATTTCACCAGCAGGCTGGAGTCCTCCGCACCAGAGGATTGCTACACAGCTGGTTCAAACTGACTCCAGGCTTGGGAGCTGGGTGGGGTTTTTGTCAAGAAACATGGCCTTTTCATTAACACCATTGTTTGCCAATTAGCCTAATGCTGACTCACAGGGAGCACCGTACAGGGGGCACCCTGTGGCTGGGGCACTGTGTTCCATCGGACACCTCCCCCTTTCCTGGAAAATCTCAGTTCCACGGCATCCAGCTTGTCTCAGGGCCCACCGCTGGTGCACCTGTCAACTCGGAGTCACATTTGTGGCACACCTACTTGGTGCCAGGCAATGCACAATCACCTTGTTAATGAATCGGAAAGGAAACACTGTTGCTATCCTCATTTCTCAGAGGAAGAAGCTAAACCTCACAGAAGCGAAGTGTGTTTCTTAAATCCCTCAGAGGACTAACCCATCTCATTAGTCATCAGAGCGGCCAGAGTGGCCATGTGGACTGTGTTTGCCACTTAAGCTTAGAGCTGTGTGGCCTTGGGCGAGTCACTTCACTCTCCATTTTCTATCCTGTCCCTCCTCACACCTCCATGACCAGTTGCCTGATTCACCAGCTCCAAACTGACAACTCAGCATGGAGCAATGAACCCGGGTTTTGGAAACCCGGCCTAAGTTTTAATTCTGCTTCTGCCGGACCTAAAATAAACCCAGTCCCTGCCTTGAGAAGCTCCATCAAGAAAGAGAGGTAAAACAGTAAACAAATAATCAACACATAATCTGACAGACAGGGAGCCCTCTCTCATAGAAATGTCTCATGTCAGTAGAGAGAGTCACTTCAGTCTTTTCAGCGGCTGCACAGGATTGCATTGTGTGGCTCTACTGCCGTTCGTTCAACTGTTCTGCTACTGATGGACACTTAGGCGCTCTCGCTGGCGCACTCTCTCTTTCCGTTTTTTACAAATAATGCTGCAATGAACATCCTTGTACACATCTTAATGTACTTGAATCAGTGCTTCTGTAGTATAAATTTTTACAGGAGTGGAATGGTACACACACTTTGTTTTGATAGATGCAGCAAATTACCTTCCGAGCAATGTATTAGTGCATCAATTTTTTCTCCAACCCTGCTGGCAGCAGAGTACCCATTTCCTCACATCTGGGTCAATATTTGATGTTCTCAACTTTTTACATTTTTTTTTGAACTAATAAAATGCCATCTCATTGTGGTTTTAATTTGTGTTATTCTGATTGGTAATGAGATTAAACATCTCACATGTTTATTGGTTACTTTTATTTTCTCTTCTGCAAATTGCCTGTTCACAGCCTTTGTAGATATTTCTGGTAGGGTGCTTATGTCCCAACCACATTCTGCTTCAGTTCTGTCTCAAGGTTTGATCCCACTGTTGCCTTCTGGGCATCTAATGCCCAGGTCTGTTCTAATATTCTAGGTGCTGCTCCACACTTCTACATATTAATCTTCCCAATCCAGCCCTCCATGCAGCAACCAGATGCCAGTTTCAGCCAGCCTGAATTCAAGAGGACAGACAGATTCAGACTGAACTCAGCCCAATCAAAAGGAAATTCAAGTAGGGAATGATCTCCGAAAGGTTTCCCTCTTAACTTTTAAGATCATAGCCTTCATAATAATCCTCTAAACAAACTCAGCCTAAAACAACAATAAAGTTACATGAAACAATTTCTAATGAGGAAAATGGATGACAAACTCTGTGAATCTCTTCTACATCTTGTCCTTCAAATGTCATTGTGGGCGACCTATTTAAAACAAGACCCAAAATGCCCTCCTCATTAACAAAATTTCCAGAATGAACTGCCCAAGTGGTTAGATCTACTTCAAGAAAATCACCAAAATTCCACTGTATCAACAAGTTGGTTAATAGGGAAACGGTGTTTCATATAATTCTTTTTTTTTTTTTTTTTCTGATCGGTAAGGGGATCGCAACTGTCAGCACAGTGTTGTCAGCACCACGCTCAGCCAGTGAGAGCACTGGCCATCCCTATACAGGATCCAAACCCACGGCCTTGGCACTACCAGTGCTGCACTCTCCCGAGTGAGCCATGGGGCCTGCCCTTCATATAATTTTTGACATGGAAAAAAGTCTAGATACCGTCTTCATCCAATTCCTTATTTTATAGCCAAAGAAACTGACTAAGAGGGGATAGAGGCTTGCTAAGACCACATAACAAGGTCAGAGATGGAGCCCAGCACAGCACCCCAGCTTCTTCCACCTCCTTGCCAAGCTGCCCATCTCACTGATATGGAAGAAAAGATGCTAAAGGATTTTCTTCAGAGTTCTTTGAGTTCACCACTGGGAACCTCAGATCCTTGGAAACAACCACAGCATTACAAGGGGCTACATGTTCAACAGACAATCAAATAAATAAATAAATAAATCTGTTAAATCAAACTACTGTCAGATCACATAATACCTTAGTTTCAGATGGCAAGTGAAAGGAACATTATTATCACTTTCTTTTGAGCATCAACTCTTCCACCAGAGCAGCAGAATTGATTAAAACAAGGCTTCCAGAAAGGGCATGCCTGCTTAATTTGCATTCAACCCTCAAATTAAAGGAATGCCGGCATGCAATTATATTTCTTATTACCATAGCCTAATTTGACCTTTTATGCATCCTCCCTTTAGTTCACAGATGGCATTTTTACTGAGACTGTGACAGGGGATTTCTGGGCTTTTTTTTTTTGGAAAAACGAAAAAGCCCTAGGGTTCCCTTTTTTCTCCAACATCCTTCATCATTAAGGTAGAATCCCCAGCCTCCTTACATGCCTGTGTTTATTCCGCATAGAGTGATGCACATTTGATGATTAACCAGGGCTCCTCTTGTTGGAGAGGTGACGGCTGTGTAACATTCATTCAACAACTAGTTGTCGAGCACTATGTCTCGGCCGCTGTTCCGTGAAGGAATAGATGCGGTGGCAAAACAGACAGGGTTTGCTCATAAGGGGCAAATGGACATGTGCAATGGGAATGTACATGTCGCTCCTGAACACAGAAGAAGCTGTGATTCCCTTTGGTGGGGGGAGGGGGGAGGGATGCTTCACAAAGGCTCCAAAATACAAGCTGAATCTTGAGGGAAGGTTTCACCAAGAAGGCGTGGGGAAGACCTTTTGGGCAGAGGATACAGCAGGAGGAAAGAGACAGATGTCTGAAGGGCACAGAGGAGAGTTCAACGTGGATTGAGAGTGGGGAGACAATGGCCAGAGATGAAGCTGAAGAGCTCCAGGTCAGACTCTGGGGAGACCAGCTATCACCCTGAGGAGCCTGGACTTCATCCAGCAGACTGTCGAGGTACCTAAGGCAGGAAATGTTCCCATCAGAATAAAGGCAAGAGTAAACAACCCGCATGGGGCTTTTACACACAAAACCACAGCCCGGTCAGATGAGTGCCCTCTCAGTCCCTGCCTCCGAGTCTTCTCCTGCTGTTCCCTCAGACTGGGACACTCTTCCGTCAGCTCTTTCACTGGTCTGCTCCTTCTCACCGTCCACAAGGGAGCGCAAACACCACTTCCTCTAAGAGTCCTTCCAGGACCTCTCTTCCTAAGTGTACCCTCACCCCTAGCTATTCACCATCACATCAACCCCATTTAGTTCCCCTTCAGGATTTATCACAACCTGAAATCATCTTGTTTCTGTATTTACCTGTTTATTGCCTCCACCATTGGAATAGGAGCTCCATGAGAGCGGGACCCCTGTCTGTCTTGTTCATTATCCATGCCTAAAATGGCAACTAGCACATAGCAGGCTGTAAAATATTGGTGGAATAAATTAAGTAATTAATAAATGGATTTTCAGAGTTCTAGCTATAACCACACACCCTTTTCTCCCACTGAACAAAATATACATGAGAATAAATGAGCAAGAGTGATATTATTTATTACAAAATCTGTATGTCCAAACCACACTCCAGACCAATCAGAATCAGAATCTCTGGAGGTGGGATCCAGATGTTGGTATTTCGAGGTCTCCAGGTGATAGCAATGTACATACAAGACTGAGAACCTGCTGACTTTGAAGGACAAAAGCGTGGCTATTGGAACTGGAAAAAACCCACTTGTCATATATGAAGCCTGGGGCTCTTGCTTAACTGCTCCCTAATCTCTTGAATCTTTTCTGATTTATTTTTTATAAGTAAATATATTTGCAATTTCAATATCTTTGTTTTTTTGGTGGCTGATCAGTACAGGGGGCAAACCCTGGACCTTGGTGTTATCAGCACTACATTCTAACCAACTGAGCTAACCAGCCAGCCCTGAATTTCAATATCTTACTAAAACAAATTACTTGTGACACCTATTACAAATTATCAAGATGTACAAAGACATCGTAACTCCAAACTGAGACTTCTTATGTTGTAGAAGCAACTTTTTATTTTATTTTATTTTAGAAGCAACTTTTTAAAGCCCAAGTATGTCATGATACATTTCAGGGCATAAGAATACATTCTTTATTATATCCAAAGCTTCTTAACTAGGATTTGAAATGGAAATTTAACCTCAAAGGGTCATTCCTATTTATACCTTGAAGTAACTTGCTTGTTTGTGGTTTTGTAGCAGGCAGAGGGTTTGGAAGTTCCTTGGAAAGATACACTTGGTGTATAGTTAATCCTGGTTGTCTGTCATATACTGGGCCCTAGGATATAGAAACATAAATAAGACAGAAGGCCAGCTCTTGCAGCACTAAGACCAGGGCAGATAAGCAACACCCAGTGCCATGACAGATGTTATTCAAATAGAGTATTATAACAATGCAACAATTTATCAAGACTGTACTGTGCATTTCATTGTATAACTTCTTAAATACTCATAGCCATCCCAGAATACAGATACTACTATTGTCACCCCCACCACCATTTTGCAGATGAGGAAAATAAGGTATAGAAAGGTTAAGTAACTTGCCTCGGGTCACACTGCTATTAAATGACAGAGCCCAAATTCAAATTCAGAAAGCCCGGCTCCAGAGCCCTTGTGATCAACCATCATATTATATATATTGTGTCATGGGAACAAAGGGGCAGGAAAGACCACTTCAGGCTGTAGGAAGAGGACACTTCCTGGGGAAGACAGTAGGAGTGTTTGTCTTGAGAGATGGGTAGACTTTCAAGAGGCAGAGATGGAGGAAAGGATTGTTTCCTGGCAAGGGGATAGCTAGCATTAATGAAGATTTAGAAATTGGAAAGCACTCTTGAGGAAAGGTATTTTGTAGACTGTAGGGTACATAATAAGGAGAAGTAAGATAATGGTAGGAATAATGCGCTAGGCTAGGGCCAGATTCTGGACTGCCAGAATGCCAGTGAGGATTTGGGCTTTAGTTAGTAGCCACTGGGGAGCTACTGAAGGTTTTTGAGCAGCAAAGGCACATGCAGCAAATTATCAAGGGGATGAAGTGGAAGGGGACATGGTGATAGGAGACCCATTAGGAAATGGTTCTAATAATGCAGGCGAGGGGAACAAAAACAGCCTAGGACAGTGACAGTGAGATAAAAGAGGAAGTAGCAAATGTGAGAGATTATAGAAGGAACTCAACAGGACTTGGTTTGGATTGAAACTTGGAGAGGAGCAAGCGGAAGGGGTCAAAGACGCATCTCATGTTTTGACACTGGAAGGACGGAGACACCGTTAACTCCGATAGGGAAGACAGGAACAGGCTTGGCAAAGGAAAGGGGGGGGCAGATAAATTTCCTTAGGGAATGTAAGGAATTAGTTTCATTAATCTCAAGCCAAACCAGCAGGAAGGTTTTCTGACTGTTATTTGAAGACCTGCTCAGGGATCCTTCACAAATACTGCTTCCAAATTGTTCTTTGACCTTTTACCTACTGAAATTGAGATGCGCATTTGCTGTGAGAGACTTAAGAGATTATTACCTTTAATTACTTAGATCCTCCTGTCCTAGAAGGCTGTGATGTCACGTAATTCCATCAAGAGTACAGGAAAGCCAAAAGTTAGTTTCTTTGTTCAAGGAATTCAAAGCAAACTGGGGAGGTGGGAGGGCAAGGACTGCTGTCCAACTCGGGCAAAAGTTAAAACATCCTAGAATTGAATTTGAAGCCATTAACAGTTCAGAACATATTACTCTGATTCTAAAGATGAACTAACATGTGGGGAGGGACCGGTGCTAGATGCTGCAGCTGATTAGTCAAGACACAGATCCTGCACTCGGAAAGACAGTATGGATTTCCCTTGTTACCCAACGTGCAGTCCAGGGACCAGCAGCATTGGCACCGACAAGAACCTTATTAGAAATCTCAGGTTCTACCTCAGACCTATTGAATCAGAATCTTCATTTCAATAAGATCTGCAGGTGACTCTTATGCACCAGTTTATACTACAAGTTCGGGCTTTGGAATCACACGTATCTGGGTTTAAATCCCAGTTTAGCCACTTACCACTTCTGATGAACACGTAACCTCCTGGGCCTGCTTCCTCATGCATGAGTATAAAATCAGTCTGTGGTCTCACTTTGGTTTCACATTAGGATAGCCTGGGGAGGCTTCAAATACTCCGTGCCCAGTCCATACCATAGACCGATGAAATCAAAATATCTGTAGATGGAATCCAGACATCAGTATTTAAATGTTCCCCAGAGGATTCTAATGTGCACCCAAAGCTGAGAACCATTGATGGCTTTGAAGGTCAAGGGCCATTGGAACCAATCTTCACTTGTTTCCCAGATCTACCACTTCCCATATATGAAACTGGGGCTTCTTAACCTCTCCCTAAGCTTTAATTCCTTCATCTGTGAAATGGCTATGGTATATAACAGTATCTCTTTCAAAGGGCTCTGAGCATTGAAGGAGTTGACACATGTAAAACACATAGCACAATACAAAGTGCTCAATGAATATTTTGTTATTTATTCAAGGTCTAGTTTCCTTTGCAGAAGGAACCCAGGAAGCAACACATGGCTTGAAGTATCATATAAATGCCAATCTGTGGCAATGCTCATACTTTACCCACCAGAGATGATTTCCAATTACTTGGCCACCAAGAGGCCAAATGGAGTTTGCCTCAGCTATTTTTAAAATGCAAGAATCTACTCTTTTTCTTCATTAAATTGGAGAATCCGAGGCAAAGGCAGCTGGCAAGGAACTTCTGCAGAACAGGTGGGAATAAGTTTCACCTAAAATGCTTCCAACTGTGGGGAGAGAAGTGGGTGGGGAGGGGACACAGCAGATCATGCAATGCTTTCTCTTTGAACAACGGTCCTAACACTTCAGGCAACAGACCCTGCACTTAATCTGTCCAATGCATCACAGCAATCTCCCCACTTTGAGAATCTAGAATGAGAGTTGGAAGGGCCTTTAGAAAGACTCTGTCCCAACTACTTTACTTTTCAGATTTGCAAAGGTGAAACCAAGGCCCAGAGAGCTGAGATAACTTACGCAGGGCCATAGACAATTTAAAGCCACAACCAGGTGTAAAGTGACCCAGTCAGATGTAGAGGAAAGAGCCTAGTAGTGACAAAGAAATTGAATGAAAGGGGAAAAAGACGTAACAGTGCTTTGAACCAAAGAGTTTTATAAACACTTGTGGCTTTAACGTGTCCAGGAGGTAGATAAGCATGTGCCCTTTAGTTTGTCCTCAAATTCAACCTCTCACAAGAGGTTAAGGAACACACCCAAGGTTGGAATTGACACTCAGACCTCCCGACTTCCTGGCTTTGGAGCTGGGAGCTCAGCCTCCACCTCCCTTGTCTATCAGGAAAAACATCTGGGTTATAATGCTTGAGGATGGGATATCAAGGGGAAGTGGTGGAAGTTCAATTCTTTAAGACACTTTGAGCAAGACTGCCTAAGACTCAGCCAGGAGCCCCTCCCATGCCCTGAGTCACAAGGCTCGAAGTTTCTTCACTTCTATCTGGGACGCTTCCCTTGTATGACCTTCAGGGAAATTTATTTGCCTGAGATGCTGGATGCGAAGAGAGTTGAGTCTTCAAAATGTGTGAACACAGACACACCCCTAGGAGCTGTCTCGTAACAAAGCCTTTCCTTTACACAGTCATTTCTCCATGATCTAATGTGGCTCCCGCACCACACTGGTGAATGCCTACTTAAAGCAATGTGAGAGGAACAGGCAGGACCACAAGAAGAAAAAGCAAGGGAAGTCATCTTTAAAGGCCAAAAGGTTACATTAAACATAATAAAACACAACTGTTTCCTTTAAAATTTTTAATGGACAGGAAACGGTATAGAATAACTGCCAAGTCACATAAAGTAACTTTTTTGTTAATGTTTGTGATGCCGGAAAGAACACACTATCGGTCGATGCCCACCGCACAGGCGTTTTCATCAGCTGTTGTCTGGACACATGACTGCTTGTGGGCCACGGACCCATCTTTACATGGTCCAGAAAAAAAAGCGGCTGCCATATCTGGCAGGCTTCAGATCTCCTTCTATCTCAGGGTTGGGCTCTGGTCTTGGTCTTGAGTGGTAGGGGTTCTCCGGTAAAGGTCGATCTGTTTTCACTTTGGTGACCTGGGAAGGGTGAAGAGTAAGAAGCAAAGTTGAAAGTCAGGTTGGAAGTCTATGAACGTGCCTCCTCTCTGCTCCTGCTGCTCCAACTGCTCCAGCAAATCACGTTCAGGTTCACTTAACCCTTTAATAAACACTTATGAAAGCCTGCTTTATGTCATGCTACGTGGTTGAAGTTAGGGATATGGAAAGGAACAAGACATACACTGTCCTCAAGGGGCTCACAGTCTAGTTATCCCTAACAGACAAGAATATCCACCAAGGACCTCCTAATTACCATGTTACCCAACTACCATTATGGAGATATGAACTGCATGCTATAGGAGCAAGGACTCTGCACATCTAACCCATCCTGAAGGCTAGGAGCTTGGACTATTTCTGAGGAGGTAACATTTAGCTTAATTGTAAAGGATCAGCAGGAGCCAGCCAAGAAGATTAGGAAGGAAAAGACATTCCAAGTAAACCAACAGTACACATGAAGACAGGCCTGTCTTTAGAATGGTTGAAGCAAAGGCTGCATCAAGAGCGGAGGGAGATGAAGCACCTAACTAAGCACATATTGTTGTTAGAAACGATGCTGAGCACATCATTCCATTCCAATCTCACACTGCTATGAGGTCATTTTACAGAGGTTCACTGAGGCCACCTAGCTAAGAAGAACACAGAGCTTACTTCACATCCTGCACTTTTAAATAACACACTACACTGGTAGACAGGAGCCATATGATAAAGGATATTGCATTAGATGCAAAGATGTTTGAATCTTAAACTGATGGCAGTAGGTACCCCTAATGCAGAGGAGTAACTAAACCACACCCATAGGCCAGAAAATGTGGAAGCTGGATTGGAGAGAGGGGAGACCAGAGAAGGGGAGCTGAGCCAACAGGCCAGAGGAGATGAAGTACTGAACTGCAACAGGAAGAGAGATGGGAGATATTTACACTCACATTATCCCCTGATGGTCACAAGAATCTCAACTGGAAAGCCAGCAAAAAGTGTTCTCATTGCAGGCCCAGATAAATGGGAAGACATAAGGCCACAGTTATTAACAGTCTTCTGATTGTTGCTCTAATGGTCTGAACTCTAAGCCACCCTGTATAATATGACCACATCAATCTTCCTAGATGTGTAAACTCAGAAACCATTTATTGTGAACAGAGCTTTCAGATATACAACTACCATATAGGGCATTATTATCTCTAGTTCACAGATGAAGACCAGGGAGCTTCACTTGCCTATGAGAAATACACACGGTCATGTCAGAGCTGGAGCTAGAGCCCAAGTCTTCAATTCCAGAGTGGATTTTGCTTGCTTTTAAAACAGTTTTCTCATCTCCCTGTCATAAGCAGAGATCACTAATGGTTCCTTACTGCCTATGAGAGTAATTCCAAATGCCCCCAGCTGGCATTTGAAGCTCCTTTAAGGAATCCAAGATACTTATGAAATAAAATCTAGAAAAACGTTTTTCAAACTTAAAGTAATAAAGAACCCCTTTAAAGGACAAATTATTGAGAAAAGAACAAAAAAGCAACTTCCTCTTCTGCACCATTCCCAAAAAAGAAAAGGAGAAGAGGCATGTGGTCAAACTAACTACTCTAACTACTAGGTAAATGAGTTTGGGTAGCCTACTTCACCTTCAGTTTCCCAGATGTAAAATGGGACTATTAGTAGCTCACCAGGTTACAGGGATGAAGTAGGATAATACACATAAAGTACCTTATGTATATACAGTGGGTGCTTCAAAGGTTATTTTTAATATTATCGGGATGATGGGATTATGGAGGAGAGAGGGCAATTCTTCCTAGGAAAGTCAGAAACTTCAAAGAACATGATGACATCTGAGCTGAGACCAGACGAGTAGGAATTCACCAGGGGAATGCAGGAGGAAAGGACAATCCAGTGGGAACAGATTGCAAAAGTGAATGAAGCTAAAAGTTAGGCTTTATGCAGTAGATTATCCCCTTTCTAGAAAGAGATATGGAACCGAATTTAACTATAACTAAACTGATAATCCTCTTAAAGAAATACACTTTTGAGAAGAGTTAAGACAACAATACTTTTTTACTTTACAGGATTTCTTTTAATGTTAATACAAAGATTCAGAAATAAATATGCTTAATATCATGACTTGTTAATACTCCTTTCATGAGAGTCAGAAATATGAGAAGGTAGGTTTATTTGTTAAATGTTTAAATTCCACTTTTCAACTTAGAATGACCAACTACGTAACTATGTAAATAATTTGTTCAGTGCATCAAAAGGTCTTTGAAGAAAAGATAATCATGCCAGATACAAAAACAAAACAAAACAAAACAATATTGCTTATTCCTCCTCTTAGGACACCAAGTTTATGACTCAACTATTCACAGATGCTATATACAAAAGGAAGGGAACTAACATTAATTGTGGACTTATGTGCCCAGGCACTGTACTGAGAATTCACATAGGCTCTCTGATGTGAACTTCACAGAAAAATAGGGATTATTCCTGGCACCATTTTATAGACACAATAGGATCGGGAATATTAAGCAATTTGCTCAAGATCCTATAGCAATTAGGCAGTGGAATCAAGATTCAAATCTACTGTCTGTCTCCATTTAAACCTGAGTTTCTTCCATGTCTCACTACCTATGCTGCCCCAGAGGGAATGGCAGGTGCTTAGGCTGAAGAAGCAAGGATGGATCAGATCATAAAGGGCTTTGCATGCCATGACATGCAAAGATGAGAGTCCCTGGAGAGCATGCTTTATCTTGCAAGCAACAGAGAGTCCCTGAAAGGGTTTTAAAAAGAATGTGATATATGATTTATTTTCCACATGGATCACTCCTATTGCGAAGATATAATTTTATTCTAAATTCTTCAATTTCAGAGAATGCACACTATCTTCTAAAAGCCCAATTGATTTACTCTCCCATCCCAGAAATTCATGTAGCCCAGGTTAAAAACTCCTGTCCAAGAATAAGATAACAGCAGTGAGGACAGTGAGAGGATTCTAAAAATATTCCAGGAGATGCTAATATACAGGAACTGATGACTGTATGGAGTAAGAAAGAGTAGGGAATAAAGAATAAAGCCATTTGTGTTTCTAGCTCTGATGTTTCAACAGATGGTGCTATCACAACTAAAATAGGAAATATAGGAGAAAGAGTAGGAAAACACACTTTTTAAACTACAGGCATATACTTTTTAACTCTTAGGTATGTTCCTGAAAAATCTGGCATAACCCAGATCCTTTTTCCTCACTAAATTCCATAATAATTTCAATGATTTTTCCAACTGACAGTGTTTCACTAACATTTTGTTTATCCTCCTTTACACCTTTCTGATCTTCAATTAGCTAATTAACCAAAAACAAATCAGCATATTCTGGAAGATCTATTTAAAGGAATAGTTCTATTAAAAAATGAATTCCTTTCTGGATTGCGTAAAATCACTCCTTAAATAATCTGTTTGGTAAATTTGGATTTCTCACATCCCATCTGTACTTACAGAGACCCTTTTCTGACCACCTCCTGCCTTTACCCCACCCCTGAATCAGAGAGTGAGACCTCCAGCAAGAGCCTTTTTTACCTTTGACAGTTCTCCCAGGTCAGGCCGCACCCAGCCCAGTTTGTCCAGCACACACTCATCAAACTTTGCCTGCTGTTTGCGACAGTGACGAAATGTCTGCAGGCCGGAAAAATCAATGCAGGTCCAATATTCGGTAAAAGGTTCTGCACAGTGAAACTTTATCTGCCTGGAAAAGAGCACTAGGTTAGCTGTAGCTCTTTGCAAAACAATGAAAAACAGAAAAGTGGAAAAAAAAGAGGTACAGATCTCAAATACATAGCCTTGCTTTTTGAAAGGTATGGGAGTAAATACTCTTACCTCACAAGACAACTTGAAGATCCTCACAGTGAGGGTCAATAAGTAAACAAAATGAATTTCTGAGAAACAAAACCTAATTTCTTTATGTAGAAAAAAAGAAAAGACTGGCCTAAGGCACATGTACTTTACTCAGAGGGGAACTCCTCACTTGGCACCTATTTATTCTTTTCTTTACATCCAATTTAAAAGAGTATAAGCTTAGCAAACTTAGAAGAGGAGGAGCCCTAATCAGAGATGCGCGTGCTGACAGATGTCAGAGGTGACAATGGCAAAGAAGAAGACAGAATTATAAGAAGCAAACACACAAACTAACACGCAGAAGATCCTGGGATCATTCAGTGTAGAGGCAAACTGCCCTCCACTCCTCAAAAGCTCAAGGTCTTTGTTCTATTAATGCACTGAACAAAAATAGAGATTAATCCTTGTAATCACAAAAGAAGTTAAACTATATTTGGTTCTCTCTGTTAAAAAGCAGGGTCATTTTTTGGCCATCAAAAATGGCTGAAGAAAATGTAACCTGTGTATATAAGCATCAGTTATTTGTAAAATTCCCCTATATTATCATTCAACCCTGCTAATAATAAAATAAATGCAAATTCAAGCAAGAATAAAATACCATTATTTTATGTATAAGCCATAGTTGAGGTAGCATAAGAAATTCTATTCATCTCCTTACCACAATGGAACAATAATTACAAAATGCTTACCTGCTATATTTCAGGAACCTAGCTACATTCTCAACACATGAATCTTGTTTAACATGGTTTAGGAAGGAAAAATCTCAGAGGTGGTCAAAGGAAGTACATAGTGAAAAATATACTTTCCTCCAAATACTCAGTTTTCCTCCTACGAGTCCACCAATGTCACCAGTTGCTTATGTACCCTTCCAGGTGTTCTATACATAACTGCACCTAACCTCTACTTGAGAATCACTCTGATAGAAAGCTACCATTTCCAATGACAGTTGTGTTTTCCTCCAAAATGCTGTAGCAGAAGAGCTGAAAACCCCCACTCTAGTAGTATAGATTCCTCTTCTGGACCCTGTTACCCACAGCTAATAATTATCTACTAATGCCTACAGCCAGCAACATCAGCAGTGAGAAAATCCTCTCAGAGAGGCAGGCACCTTGGGAATTTGTGAAGTCCAAAGATCTCCCATTTAAAAGGTACTATTTTGGGGCCAAGGGAAAAAGGCTTTGCCAAAGTTTTCTCAGAAAACAAACATTTTAAAATAAACAAACACACATATTCAACCTTGGGAGCAATGAAATCACTGCAAATTCAAGCATAATAAAATAGCAGTTTGTACCTATCAAATATTTGAATAATATGCATACAAGGATACAGCACTGAGGACAGCATAAATTGACCCTGCTTAAAAAAAAAAAAGCAATAAAGTTCAAGAGCTATTAATAATGTTCAAAGCCTTTTAAAGAATAATCTCACTGCTGGGAAATTTAAGCCAAGGGATTAATAAAAGATCTATACACAAAGGCAATCACTGCAGATTTACATAAAACAATTAAAAACTAAAATCAACACTGATGCTCAGTAACAAGAAGTGGTCATCTACTGACGGAATATTATATAGCCATTAAAAATGATGACCGTAAAGTCTATATAGCAACTTGAAAGAATGTTTCCAACAGTTTCAAGTAAAAAATAAATTTTTAAATGTACATGTACTATGACTATAGCCATAAAAATATCTGCATATGGACAAAGACAGCAGAAGCAAGAAGGAAAGCATCCATTGTGCTAAGGTATTTGTTTTTTTCCTCTAACGTCACCATAGTGGACATCCGTGGGTTTTGCCTAAGCCAGCAGTCATTACCCATTCTTCTGTAACACCCTTCTAATCTTCCTTTGGGAAACAACTCTTCTGCTACAGTTTGAATATCTGTCCTCTTCAAAGCTCATGTTGGAACTCAATATGGTATTTGAAAGACAGGGCCTTTAATAGGTGATTGGATTGGGAGGACTATGCTATCTTTAGTAGATTAATCCATTAGTGGATTAATGGCTTAATGGGTTATCAGAGACTAGAGTTGGGGCTTGACAGAGAGAGGAGGAAAGCATGTAAAAAGTGCTCTTGCTCAGTGCTCGCTATGTGACACCCTGCATTGCCACTGGACTCTGTAGAGAGTACCCACCAAGAAGGCCCTCACTAAATATGCCCCCTGGATCTTGGACTTTCCAGCGTCCAAAACTATTGGAAATAAATTTCATTTTCTTTTAAATTATCCAGTGTTAGGTATTCTGTTATGAACAACAGAAAATGTACTAATACACTCTCCCTGTCTCTCAGCAATGTGGTTTGGATGAAACTAAGTCTACTCTCCACTTCAGGCCTAACCAATCAGAGGAATTTTATGTACTGGAACACAACTGGTTCAAGGATATGCACATGAAGTCAGCCAGCCAGGACAATCAGGCTCAGTCCAGGGACCTCTGCTCTTACTACTGGAGAAATGGCATTCTTTATCAAAGTTTGCTAAGCAAGTAGAATAGCAGCTTGATGTAGACAGTTTTGCTAAAGCAAGGAAAGAGTCTCTGAAAATGAGGTCAACAGAGGAAAGTAGAACTAAGAGACTGTGGGAAGAAGAGGAGAGGCAAAAAGACAAGTAGTGTAAAGTTATTTAAGCCTTTGAATCCAGCCTTGCCTGATGCCAGGCCTATTTCTGGACTTTACAGTTACAATAGCCAACACACTTTGAGTTGAGTTTCTGACTCAACTTTATAGACTTCTGACTAATATCGTTGTTAAAATGTTTTTCTACAATTACACAATTTGGATTTTTTACTTAAGTATGAAGCATAGTGGCCTACCTAAAAATATGGCTCTGAACACACTTTTCTTTCCATCATAATTGTGTGTTCTGTAGTAATAATAACCATCTAGTGAATGCCTGCTAAAGAGCACTGTGATGAGTTGTTTTTAATGTGCCTTTCCATATTTTTCGCAGCAACACTGTATAAGATAGGTATTATTTTACAATTTGGAAACAGAAATTAATGGAGATTAAAGAATCTCAGACAATAAAAAAAACCAAAAATAACTATCATCAATTGAGTGTCTACCTTGGTCTCTCTGATTTCAAAGTCTATGTACTTCTTACTAAAATTATCCTTCCATTTAATTAGCTGGACATTCACTTTTTCATTTAAGAATACCTTGATATTTCAACCAGATAGGCATTGATACCAAAAGATATTTACCTAAAGAAGTCCAAAGCACACTTGTTGACCAGCTTGCCTTCCTCTAAGCACCTCCTTGGATCTTTCTCTTCCCAGCGGCAGAGCATGAACTCCTTGTTGGGCTTATCACACTGAGCTCCATAGTGATGGGCTGCAGCTTTAAGCACAGAAGAACTGACTTTCACCTGGAAAAGGAACAACGGGAGAGAGACCACAACTTTACCTCATGCTGGTCAAAACAGAAGAAGCACAAGACAGCACTGTTCTGATTTTACCAGGAAAATGAAAGACAGGAGGTTGCCAAAATAATTCTTTCCAATCTACAGTGCTTTAGAGATCACAAAACTCTTTCACTTACACATTTTTTTTTACCTTTACAATAATCTCATTAAGTCGATATTACTATCCTCATTTCAGAGATGAAGAAATGGCAGCCCTAACAGAACCATTAGATATTTATGACAGAGTGAATGAAGCTGTGGAGGAGGACGGGGGCTTCTCGGATGCAGGGGAGGAATCAACTCTGGGGAGCTTTGCTGAGTTCCCACTCAAGGAATAAAATTAATAGTACAAAAATACATAAAAGAGGACTAGAGAGTCACAGAAGACATTAGATTGGAAGGAATCAGAAAGAGCATCTAATCCAGCAAGTCATTACTAATAACAAAGCATAGTAAAGACTTATAAAGTAAAACCCGTGAACTTTTAAAAATCACAACTATAGCGACACCACAATGTTTTAATTGCTATAACTGAACAGAACATTTTGTTATCTAGGAGAACCATCCTCCTCATTCTTCCTTTTCAAAATCATCTTGGCTTTCTTTCAGATGAACAACCCGTCCCAATAACTTGCATTCGAATTGCATTGAATTTAGTTATATACTAAGGGGGAATGGGCACTTTTTTATAATATTGGGTCTCTACTCAAATTTTATGTCCTTAGAGAGCCTTTCCTTAATTATCTTATATCAGCTGGCATCAGTGATCACTCATGTGGTCTACGTGTGACCAGCAGAATATAAGCTCCAAGAGGGAAGGGATTTTGTTTTCAGCAGAGATCCAATACTGTAAAGATGTCAATTCTTCCTAAACTAAGCTAAAATTAAATGTAATGTTTACTTTCATACACAGAGCACCCAAAGTAGTGTCTAGCACAAGTAGCTGCTGAGCATTCACTCTCTGTCAGGCTGCGGGGATACAATAGCCACAAAAAAGTTAAGAATACATGAATTATGCCTTCTCATCCAGAACATAGCATTCTCTCCATTTATTCATATTCAGTCCACTCCTGTCCTTCAGCTAAAATTATAGTTTCCTTCATATAAGGACCTTGAACATTTCTTGTTAATTCCTCAGTATTTTAGCATTTTTGATGCTATCTAAATAGAATATTTTTTTCTATTAGACTTTCAAATTGTTTACTGCTTGTTTGTACATTGCATATTCTCTCTAGTAAACTCCTGTTACTTTTGATACAAAACTACCATCTACAAATAAAAACTGTTTCCCTTACTTTCTGATATTTATCTTTTTTCTTCTTATTCTCTTTTCCTATCTTATTGCTCTAACCAAACCCTCTAGGACAATACAGATGAACATTAATGACAATAGGCAATCTTGCCCTTTTCCAAACTTTACAGTCTGGTATTATAGTTGCTGTTGGTATTATCTGGATATTCCTTATTAAGGAAGTTTCTTTCTAATCCTAATTGGTTTTGCTTTACTGTTGTTGTTCTTCACCTGGAAAGACTGAAGTTTTCAGACTTCTTTTTCACTGTTCTACAAATGTAACACAGAGCAGTAACAGATTTTCTGAAATTGACCCACCATATTTCTAGAATAAAATCTAGTCTGTCACTTTAATACACTAATGAATTTGATTGGCAAAATTAAGAATTTTTATAGCCTATAATTTTATTTTTTACACAATTTAGTCAGCTAGGTTAAGTTATTAATAAAAGGCAAGAACAGATGAAGAGAGTAATTCATCTATACACTACAGGAAGAGGAGAATAACGTTATAACTAAGCCCACTAGCATTACAACTCTTATAATTATCAAAGTAAAGGTAAAGCTACGATGTAAGAGAAATCTGCCATGAGATGATTCTAATAAATTTATGTTTATGAGCTGTAAAGTTGTTGTATTAAAGTTTTTGCAAAATAAAATTATTTAGGTTAATCGAATGGTACACATTGGCTTGCTTCATAACCTGTGAACAGCTGGGAGAACAAAAATCAACACTAAACATTTTTTAAAGCTTAATATATTTTAAAAATTAAGTTAGCTATATTTACTTGTCAAATGCCTTAAATATCTTTAAATGGCTGATTTAATTACTCAAATGCCAATTGGTATCATGCCCAGAAACATCTCTGGCATTATTTGCTTTACTTCCCTACAAACGTGGGAAGTCTTACTAAAATCAGGTATACCCATGTTGTTGCTCATGTAAAACACCATCCTTGTCACAGGGAAATAAAGAATGTGACCCACTCAGTGAATCTATTTCCTAACTGAAGGAAAATAGAGACATGCTCAAGATGACACAGCAGGTCAGCGGCAACCCCAGAGCTAGAATCCAGAGATTATAACCTCCAGTTGTGCCTTTTCCCATTACATCACCATCATTCAGGTGGCAAAGAACTTGAGATGTCACTATATCCCTTCACCTGCTTCTTCACTAAAATTGATGAATTCTAAGAGAAACATCCTTTCACAGCTGCTTACCATGAATACCCTCTCAAATTCATTCAGCTCTCTTTGTCTCAAACAACACAGAATTTCAACATCCTTCCTCATTTATTCTCACAACAGCCTCACTGCACAGCAGGGTTATGCAGTCTGCAGGTGTGCAAAGTAAGACACAGAGAGTCACCATCTACAGCCAATCAATCTTTTAGTCCTGCTCTTGTTTCCTTAAGCCACGCTCTTTTTATAGTACTTAATTTATACCATGCCTTATATTTTCCTTAATTTATGTAAAACAGAGCATAATAGTACTTATTTTACAGAACTGTTATCAGGATTAAATTAGTTAATACATATAAAAATACTAAAAACAGTGCCTAGCACATAGAAAGTACATCATAAATATTAGCTATTATTTTTATTTTTATTCAGAATTGTCAATGTGTCCAAGGACTTTCTGGACCAAAGCTCCCAACAACTTTTTCCATGAGGATGTGTCATAACTCCTAAGTCAATGAGGTCCAAAATGTGTTTAACTCATTCCCCAAACCTGCTCCTTCTTCTGGCTTCCCCAGTCCTATTGTCAGGTTGCAAACTTAACACTAATTCCTCAACATTTCCTGCCTCTGATATCTAATCCATTGCTAAGTATCATCAGTTCTAGATATCTTTACTTGTTCTTTCCTCTCCGTACGCAGTCACCAATTACGCTGGGGTCATTGATATCTTCCACAATTATTTTAAAAGCCACTGGAACTAGTCTCCCTGCTATTCTTTTCCTCTCTTTAATCCATTCTTCACAGTGCTGCTGATCTTCCTAAATGACAACTCTTATTTTACTCTGCTATTAAAACAAATTAGCAACCAAATCCTTAAAGGATTCAGTCTTAACAGAATAAAGCCTAAACTTCCTAGGGTATTCAAAGCCTTCTGGACCTGAACTCTCTTTTCAGCATTCCCATCCCCAACACTTCAAAAAGGGACTATTTGTTGTTTTCTCAAAACACCAAACTCGGGCCGATCCCGTGGCTCACTCGGCAGAGTGCGGCACTGGTAGCGCCGAGGCTACAGGTTCGGATCCTATATAGGGATGGCTGGTGCGCTCACTGGCTGAGTGTGGTGCGGACAACACCGTGCCGAGGGTTATGATCCCCTTCCTGGTCAAAAAAACCCAAAAACCAAAAAACACCAAACTCGGTGTTCCCAGAACCCATTTTTGGCCACCTGCATTTTCTTATCTCCTTACCTTTTCCCAGCTCCTACTCTGACTTACAGAGCTCTCTGCCCATAAATGCCATTCAGTTATATCTTACATTATAACCAAGAAGAGCTTTCTCCATTCTCTTTGTAGCCTCAGAGAATTTTACAACTATAATCACCTCATCTTACAAACAAAATAACTGTGTCTGGGAGCAGTTAGGCCTAGAATTTAGCTCTAATTTCAAATCCTATTCTTAAACCATGTCTGCCCCTCTTTCATAGTATTTAATCATACGTGAGTACTTCAAAAAGTTCATGGAAAATGTAAATTAAAAGACGACAGAGGGCTGGCCAGTTAGCTCAGTTGGTCAGAGCATGGTGTTATAATACCAGGATCAAGGATTCGAATTCACGTACTCACAAGCAGCTAAAAATAAAAAAGATAATACGAATCCGTCCATGAAGACCTGTTGTACATTCTCTTGCATTTTAGTTATTTATGTAATTATCTGTTTCTAAGTTCAATTGTGTGAACTCTAAAGGCAAATTGATTATAAATGTAGAACACTTGCATGAAGCAGAACATCGGATGTGATGTCTGTTGAGCCACATTAAAATTCCAACAAAAAATACAGCACTTCAAGATTAACCCAGCTATATGGTGGGGCAAGAAACAAGAGACTGGCCAAGAGACTGGCTCCATGGCAGCACCCCTCCTCCCATCTCACAGAAAACGTCACTTTATTATAAAGTCCTTGAACATAGACAATAATTTCTTCATCTGAGAAAAATAATAGCTGCGATTCTCACAGGCATATAAGAAGATCAAATGAGGTAATGAAGGTAAAACACATAACGCAGTGGCTGGTATATAACCGCTGGCACATAATTCTTAGTCTTGCCTTCCCTCTCCTTCAATATAGCCTGTTCTTTCTGCTCTCCAGTCCTGCCATGACACTGCTCTGCCTGAAAACCTTCCAACTCTTCCCACCACTTCACTTACACGATGAAGTCCAAACTGCTCGGTCTGGCCTTGTGGAAGTCACTTCAAAGTCCTGTCTTAGCCCAAGGTAACTCTCCAGGCTCAGCATCTGCTGGTTCCCACCAACACTAGGGTCACATCAAACAGCACTTGACTCCCTCAACACACAAGGTTCTGCTGAGCCTTCTCATTCTTTTGAGCTTTTGCTCATAATATAGTAGTTTAAAAGCATGTGTTTTAAAATCATTCCTGGATTTCCATTACAGCTCTATCACTTACTAGCTATGTGACCCTGGGCAAATCACTTCTGCTCTCAGGGCCTATTTCCTTTTCTGTAACACGGAAAGACCAGTTATATCCTAACTTACAGTGCTGCTAGAAGAAGTTGATGAATTAGTGCATGTAAAGTAATTAGCATCCTGCCGGGCTTCCAGAAAAGACTTGACCATGTTAGCTATCACTAGTAGTATAGTGCCTTTACTTCTCTACGCTGTACTGAAACTTCCTCTCTGTCTGTCTCCCTATTAGATTATAAACTCTATGACAGCAGAGACTATATCTCTTATTTTCCAGTGTACGTGCACATGGTAATTAGTCAAGTGATATCTCTTGAATAAACGAATGCTTTAATGATGTCCTGTTACCGGACACCCTCCCATGCTGTTAGCAAATTCACTCTGCAGTATGATCTTTTCCTGCGACTTTCGAGCTCCACTCTAATGCACTCTGTACCGATACTACTACTCTAAGGTGACTGTCTCTCTCCCTCGACTGTGCGCACCTGGGTTTTCATACTCACTTCGCAGGGAGGTTTGAGGACTAAGCGACATAAACGAAGTAAAGGGGACCTGGTTGGTGCTTAATAAAATTATCACTATTATTCACGGAAGAAGCAGGTCGCTGTGTGGGGGGAGGGGGGCTCTCAAGAGCCACTGCGGGATGCGAGAGGAAGGGTGGGGAGGCGATTTCCAAAGCTGTGGAGGGGACGTCCGGGGGTCGACCTGTGTATGTGTCGGGGGGCAGAGGACAGGGAAGCGGGCCCAGGGTCGCTGAGGCGAAGCAGGGCTGGGCCCAGGACCGGAAAGCTGCAGCCCGATACCCCGCTTGCCTGTCGTCCAGACGATCCTCACCTCCTGCACTTCCAGCTCCTCCAGAGTGGGCAGCTCCACTATCCCCGGCATGACGGCGGTAGCCCCGACCCCGAGGAGTTGACCTCAGCCTAGTCGCCCCGTCTCCTTGAACAGCCCTTTTGACCGCCAAGGAGGGCGACACAGCGCCAGCGCCTGCGCCTGCGCAGCCGGCGGCACGCAGGCGCACTGCTCTGCCCCACTGCAGCGACGGAGCATGCGCAATGCTAGGAAGTTCTGCGGACTCCCCGGGGGCGGGGCTTCAGTTGGCTCTGCCCACCCCTTTGGTTGTCATAGTGAGGCTGTATACACTGATACTCCGAGATCCCGAGGAAGGGCTGAAAGCTAGAAGCAGGCGCCATGCAGTACACGGGGAGCAAATATATCGGAGAATACGTAGATGGGAGGTAAGGGATTCATGATTCACTGTCTTGAATATCTGTGAGTGGGAAAACACGGCTATCTTTTTGCCTCTGCAAGGGACCTTGTACCAGACTCTTCAACAAACTTGCTCAAGTAACTTGCTCAAGGGTACATATCTAATAAGCAGCAAAGCTGAGATTCACTCATTCTATATATACTTGCGTGTGTGTGTGCGCGCGCCTGTGTTTGCTATCTGCCAGTTTTAGATATGGGAATAACAATATTAAAGATGTCAAGATCCTTGCTCTCTTGGAGCTTATAGTCTAGCTAGGGGTTAATAAACAATAAAGAAATAAATGAGAAGATAATTTCAGATAGTGGTAAAATTCTATGAAAACCGACATGGAGATTGGGGAAGAGAAACTGGCTAATCTGAATCCAGTATACATGGTCTCTTCCCTCAAGTAGCTCACAATCTAGAAATTATTAGAACGGTTTATATACACAAATCACTGTAATGAACTAATAGTAAAAGCTATTCAATTAAACAAATGTTGAGTGTCTACCAAGTACCAGGCTCCAGACTTGACTCTGGGCACAATTCCTGCCCTCAAAAAGTTCATTGAAATATAGCGCAGGCAGTAGGCATAACACAGATAACCACAATTCAGTGTGATAAGTGCTATGGCAGAAAGACGCAGAGGAAACACAGAGGTGGGCACTCTTCCTAGCCAACTTCCCTGGATGAAGAAGGTGGAATCTCTGTTTTATAGCTGGGGAAACTGAGGCAAAGGGTGGTGAATTGGATTGCCAAATAAGTTCTAGTTTGGGGGACTGTGAAGTACTCCTACCTTGAGACTGTGGAGATGGAGGAAAGCTGAAGGGCAAGATTTTGGTAAAATCCGTGCTCTGTATTCACAGGATTTCCAGGGCTTTTTGAGTTCAAATGTAGGAGGGATCAGTGGTCTGGCTGGGGATAGACTATAGATTCCTAGAGAAGGTGGTGTTATGTATGGGATGCTATCCCTAACAGTTACATCAACCTCGCAAGGGAGATGTTATTATCTCCACTTTAGAGATAAGAAAAATGAGGCCTACACATTTGTCCAAGTCAGCAGGTAAATGGCAGAGGTGCTTGGTGTGTACTTCTTCTCACAACCCTGTGAGCTAGTTTAGGCTGATCTTGCAAATAAAGGAACTGAGATTAAGAAAAGTGAAGTTACCTGCCCACAGTTATAGATACACAGCTAGGAAGTGATTGAGTCAGAATTGGAACCCAGTTCTGTATCCAAGCCATGTTCTTTCTTTCCACAAGGCCACAGTGAAATAGGCAGAGTTTTGGCAGATAGAGATGGGGAACTGAGCATTTAGGCACAAAAATTTGAGAACCTACACTTATTTTCAATGGGTTTTGCATGTGAGAAACAGACAGGGTCAAAACGAGTAGGCTTTGAACCATTTACCTTTGGTCTTCTATGTATTTTCATTTGATCTGTGTGTTACATCGACCATTTCCATGCATTTGTCCCTAGGAATCTGTACACAATTCTAGGGGTGGAAAAGCCATTGATAGGTCCTTGATAGAGATGAGCATTAGGAAATCTTACCAATTTCATCTGGGTATCCTTCCTCATAGTGCATATGTGTGGTAGGCACTCAGTAAATGTTGGCTGAATGAATTAATGAGAATGAATGGATGATAGATATTTGAGATACAGTAATCATAATCTCATTATGGATTAAAGCCTTCACTTATAAAGTGGCTCTCTTTGTTCTTTTTAACTTTCTTTGAATTTAGAATGAAGGACTTTCACCTTGAATGAATTTTTAAAATGGAAGGGACGGAGGGAAAGAGGATAGAAGGGAGAGAAGGAGGAAGGCAGGCAAAGTGGAAATCGGGAGATCAGATCAGACCCCATTGCAGTTGTCCCAGTAAGAGGCAGCAGGACCCTGGGCCAAGGCAGAGGTAGTGAGGCTGCAGGGAAAAGAAAACTGTAGAAGAGGTTTGGGAATTTCATTGCCAGGACTTGGCAGCTGATTGGCTCTGGTCTCGTCCAGAAGCAGCTTCCAGCCCTAGCCCAGCGCACAGATCGAGGCTCTGAACCAGAAGGATTCCGATAACTTTCATGGAAATGGAGAACTCCGAGGAGGCTGTTTTGGGGGAGGAGAGAATGAGTTCTGTTTTGGGTGAACTGGAGATGTCTTTGAGAGGTCTGGACAGTGATGTCCAGTTCACAGTAAGGAAAGGGGTGGGGTCTGATCTCAGAGAAGGTGTGGAACTTTGACAGTGCTTAGAAATGATAGGTGTGATCTCAAGCGAAAAGTAAAGGAGGGAAGGAGAAGAGGACTTCTCTCTCCCCTCACATCTTGCTGTAGAGTAAAAGCAAAACAGTTTCTGACCTCTTACTCTGTGCTGGGCAGTCTGCTATATTTTCACATCCATTATCTCATTCAATTATCTCAACAGCTTTGGGGAAGCATTGTCATCATCCCCATTTTACACATGAGAAACTCAGGCTTGCCCAAGGTCACACAGGCACAGAGAGGTGGAGCCAGCCTGGACTCCAGGTCTACATGGCTCAGGAGCTGGGCCTTAACCACAGCGCTCTCCTGCATGGGGCCCGCGGCCCAGGGGCACCTCCTGTCATTCACTCACTGGCCTTTCCATTTCCTCCATTTCTTGCTCAGTAGATGTTTATGGAGCAACTATTTAAGAAGAAAGTGTGGTTCTAAGACCTGAAGACACCAATCTCTTCATCTTAAGAAGCTTTAATTAAATACAGGAGATGAGGGATACCTTTACCATGCAGGGCAGAAAGGGCTAAGCATCCCAGCAGAGGTGCTAACAGAAGCCTAAGGAAGGTCAGAGTTGAGAGAGGTGACTTCAGCTAGCGGAGAGGAACAGAGAAGGAATGAAAGCATATTTCTTAAGCACTTGTTGTATGTCAGGCCCTTTTCTAGGAAAACCATTACACATTACCTGGGTTAATCTCAGTATTAATCTCAGCCATTTCACCCATGAAAAAGCTGGTGAACTGGTCAAGTGGCATTCCTGCCCTGTGCTCCTGTACTGTCCTGTCTTCCCCTGCACAGCACTTACCACGCATTGTGTAATTGCTTGATTGTGTCCCCAACTGGACTGTGAGTCCCCTGAGGACAGACGGCATCAGCCTTGATCACTGCTATATCTGTGTTATATCCAGCAGATCAGACTCTCAGCACAGCACCTGACACACAGTAGGTGCTCTGTAAATAATTGTTGGAAGGAAGGAAGGGAGAGAGGGAAGAAGAAAGACAAACAGAAAAGTTTAGGAAAGTCTACAAGATGATACACCTAGAAAACAATGAAGATTCATACCCACCTCTCCTGTCTCTAAATGTCATACTTTTTCAAATGTTCCACTTGTGGTGTAATGGGCAGGGGCGGGCCGGTGATGGGAGTCAGGGAAGATGTAGTTCCAGCTGCTAGAAAACCTGAGCCCTAGTCTCTGCATGACATTATTTACTGTGTGGCTTTGGGTACATCCCGAACCTCTCTGGGCCTACCAAGTGGGTATTGTCAGTGGGCAGCGTGAACTCCAGGGCAGCCTCTAGGTAAGGGAGAAGATGGACAGGCCAAACTCGCCCATCCCCTTGAACAACACAGCCCCTCTCATTTTGGGCCTTTTGAGGGAAATGAAATAAACTTTTGTTTTTGAACAGAATATTGCTGGGACACTAACATCTGAGGACTCTGAGGATGAGGTTTCTGCTCACTCTCCCTCACCTGCCAGCTCTGATCCTCCAGTCGCCATGCAGGGCTCAGTGATCTCCCTATGTCTTTACAGGATGGAGGGCAAAGCCGAATACATCCTCCCGACTGAAACAAGATATGTCGGGGAAATGAAGGACGGCATGTTTCATGGCAAAGGAACCCTGTACTTCCCCAACGGGAGCCGATACGACGCCATTTGGGAAAAGGGACTAGTTGTGAAGGTGATCACGTGGGGCTGCAGAGATCCTCGGGCAGGAAGAGCCCCCACTGCTCTGGCACCCTGACCTCCCTGACCGGTGCCCGCCTCCTTCTAGTCCCGCTTCTTGATCTTCCGGGTCTCTAGAATCTTCTCCCTCTGGATTTGAAAGGGCCCCTAGGGAGGCCATGATGGGTTTGAATCAGTTATACCACTTACTTTCTGACCTTGGGCCCATGACTTTGCCTCTCTGAGACTCAAGTTCCTCATCTATGAACTGGGGACAATACAAAGTTGTATTACTTATCGCTGCCCCAAGAAATTACCATAAATTTAGTGTCTTAAATTAACACAAATTTATTATCTTACAGTCCTGGAGGTCAGAAGTTTTAAAATGGGTCAGCAGGGCTGCATTCCTCCTGGGGCCTCTGTGGGAGAACCTGTTTCCTTGCCTTTTCCAGCTTCTAGAAGCTGCCTGTCTCCCTTGGCACGTGGCCACGCATCTCTCTGACCTCTGCTTTCATCATCACATAACTTTCCCTCCCTCTGCATTTGTCATCACCCTGTGTTCTCTCACCCTGACCTTCCTATCCCCCTCTTATGGGGACCCTTGTGATGACATTGGGCACACCCAGATAATCCAAGATAATCTCCCCACTTCAAGATCCTTAATTTAATTGCATCTGCAAAGCCCCTTTTGCCACATAAGGTAACATATTCACAGGTTCCAGCAGATGTGAACATCTTTGAAGGACCATTATGGAGCCTACCGAAATAGTATCAGGCACCTCCTAGGATGTGTGTGAGAGCAAATGAGACAGTAGATGTAAGCACTTTTGATAAGTTCTGGGCACACAGTAGGCCCTCAATAAATGTTAGCTCTTACTATCACTGCCACCACAACTGCTACTATCATCATAAATTATCTAATCCAAGGGTTCTTCACCTGGGATTTGTGGGCCATGAATAGAATTTAGGGGGTCAGTGAAACCTCATGATTTATGTGCAAAAGTTTCTGTGTATATGAGACTGTTTTTCTCTGGGAAAACAATCTATAGCTTTCATCAGTTTCACTAAGGGTGTGCTGAGGCCTGACTCATACCTAAAAAAGGTTAAGAAACACTCCTGGTTTTACAGCCCAGAGAATCTAAGCCCCAGGAAGGGGATGTGACTTACCCAAGGCCACACAGTGAATTAATAGTATTCTTGGAATTTCCACCCATGTTTCCTGATGCCCAAGCCAATGCAACTTCTACATCCTGAGGCTTCCTTTAGCACTAAGACAGCAAAAGCAGAATGCATGTGTTTGGACAAAGGGCCATGACTGATAGCTCTGACCTTTCCAGCTCTGATAACTGAGTACTTACCATATGTCAGTGTATTATTCAGGGTCCTCCAGAGAAACAGAACCAATAGGATATATATGAGGGTACTTCAAAAGTTCATGCAAAGATTCATATTATCTTTTCATTCTATTTCTCCATGAACTTTTTGAAGCACCCTCATATAGATATAGAGAAAGAAATTGATTATGAGGGATTAGCTCATGAGATTATGGAGGCTAACAAGTCAAACAATCTGCCCTCTGCAAGCTGAAGGCCCAGGAAAGCCAGCGGTTTAGTTCTAGTCCAAACCTGAAGGCCTGAGAACCAAAGTCAATGGTGTAAGCTCCAGTTAGAGTCCAGAGGCCTGAAAGCCAGGAGAGCTGATGTCAGAGCGCAGGAAAAGACAGATGTCCCAACTCAGGCAGAGAGAGTAAACTGCCTTTTTGTTCTGTTCAGGCCCTCAAGGGATTGGATGATGCTTACCCACAATGGTAAGGGCAGATCATCTTTACTCAGACTACAGATGTGAATGCTAATATCTCCCAGAAACACCCTCACAGACACACCCAGAAATAATGTTTTATCAGCTACCAGGGCATCCCTTAGCCCAGTCAAGTTGACACATAAAATTAGCCATACAGTCAGGCATCTAAATACTTTGCATGTACTATGTCATTGAATTCTCAATCAACCCTATTAAATATAAGCCGTCATTATCCTAATTCTACAAGTGAGGAAACTGAGGGCCAGAGAGAATATGTTGTCAGCGCAAGTTCACACAGTGAGTTACCATACTTTGAGCAGCAGGCACAGATCTCAGTGCTTTATATCCATTTCTTCTAATCGTCACAACTATAATAATGGTCATAGTTATCACTTCTTTTCTGTGGCAGTGAGAAAGCACCTTCTCCCATGACATCCGATCTTCTCAGCAAAAAGGCTTCTGCCTCCTCAGACGTGTGTGTGCTCCTTGTATTCCAGGGCGGGTACACCTTTGCGGATGGGCTGCAGCACGATGGTGAGAACTGGCACTACTGTGACAGCTATGATCGGAGGTTTTACACGGAGATCTGCTTCGGCTTGAAGCCCACAGGTACCCAGGCACCCTCCCTTTCCTTCACAGCCAAACTGAGAGAGAATCTAAACACAGCCTTAAACAGGTGGGCTGAGACCTACCGATGTAACTCAACAGAGAAGAGGAACTGGGCAGGTGCAGCAGAACACAAAAGAGCCATGTCCTGGAGCCAGAAAGGCCAGTCCTCATCTCTCAGCTCCACTGTACTAGTCGGGGGACTGTGGGTAAGGGACTGCACCCCTCTTTGCCTCAGTCCCTCCCCTTCAAAATGGGGACATTCATATCATCTACCTCATAAGATTATTGTGAATGATTCCTGTAAAGTGTTTAGAACAGTATCTTGCACGCATGGTAGGTGCACAGTACATGTCAGCTGTTCTTACTTGTAGTACCTACTGAAACATGGAAATTATGTATTTTTTAAAGAAAGAGATACCAGGGGCCGGCCCGTGGCTCACTCGGGAGAGTGCGGTGCTCATAACACCAAGGCCCCGGGTTCGGATCCCATATACGGATGGCCGGTTCGCTCACTGGCTGAGTGTGGTGCTGACAACACCAAGTCAAGGGTTAAGATCCCCTTACTGGTCATCTTTAAAAAAAAAAGAAAGAAAGAGATACCAGCAAAGAGCCCCATTGGCAAAGCATGTGCCCTGCATATCAGGTGCTGGGTGACGCCCTCTATAATGTCTGTCTCCTTGAATCTCCAGATGTCCCTGCCCAGTCAGCTTCCACTTGAGACTAGGAAGCTGACTGGGCAGAGACATCTGGAGATGGCCAGGTAGTGTCCTCTTCATCCTCTCTGTCACTTCCCTATTCCAGACCTCCGTCATCTCTCCCCTCAATTACCTGACCTCCCGAGACCCACACTTCCATCTTTTAAAAGTGTGACTATGCTTACCATCCCCCCCAGCCTTCCCCCACACCCTTCAGTGCCTCCTACTACCCTTGAGATAAGACTCCAAATTCTCAATGCAACTTACATTCTCTGGCTCCTACTGATGTCCCCAGCCCCATCCCAGGCTACCTGTCCTTCTCTGCTTTCCTCTCTCCTCTCTTGCTACGCTTGCTTTCTCTCTGTTCCTCAAAGAGACCACCTGCCATTCCCTCTGCCTGGAATGCTCTAACCCTCTCACTTTACTCAAATAACTCCTTCCCATCCTGCAGGTCTCAGCTTAGTGTCCTTTTTCCGGGACCTCTTCCCTGAACTTCCAGACTAGGTGAGGTCTCCCTGTGGCATGTCACAGAGCAGCCATGATCCCCCTCCAGAGCTCAGATCACGAATGTTCAGTTCTATCTTCCCGTGCCAGCTATGAGCACCATGAGGGCAGGGGCTCTGTCTTACTCATTGCTGTATCCCCAGTACCTAGCACACTGCCTGGCATAGAGTAGGTGCTCAGAAAAGAGTTACTGTCAAACAGGGATAATAATATTGACATCACAGTGGGGGGTGAGGGATGTTAAGGCAATGACATTAACAGGCATCACCTAAACACCTACTCTATGTCAGACACTGGCTGGCCCCAGGGAGACCCAGAGCTGAGAAGATACACAGTCTCTGCCTTCAAATAGCTGCCAGTCTAGATGCAACTTGAGAACCTTGCAAATTGCTCTTCCTGAGTTAGTTGGCAGGGCCTGGACTTTGTCATGGGCTCTTCATCCCAATTGAGTCCTGTGGGCAAAGAGCCTCAGGCCCTCCCTTCTCACATGGCAGCTGATTTTTCCAAAGTGGGGCTTCTGTCAATCTCCAAGGCAGTTTGGTGACCTTCCCTGCACCTGCCTGGCCCTCCCCTTCTCCTCCAGCAACCCCAGCAGAGCAGCTTTAACTTGAGTAGCCACTTCATTCCTGGGTCATGCGCACTTTGCCTCAGGAGGCAGGCATCACCAGGGCAGCTCTGTCTTCCTGCCTGCATGGCAGGGTGAGAGCTAAGGGTGCCCCTGGACCTCTCTGAGCATCTGTGAGATGGGAATTGGCATGAGGCTTCAGAGAGAGAATGGCTGTAAAGTGCTTGACATGGAATAAATGCTTAGTAATCAGCCAGTATTCACAGGTTTAGGGTCAGGGTCAGGGTCAGGGTCAGCATCAGGGTTAGGGTTAGGTATATTGTTCAACAACATAAGAGCACCTACTGTGTGCGGGACACTGAGCTGTGAACATGGTGCTGTGCTCAGTGGGCATCCAGCTGTCAGTCCAGACAACAGGGAGTTACAGGATACAATTAGAAGCAACCTGAGAAGTTATTTATTCCAAACTTTCCCTTTACTTAGGCCACGGCATTTCAAGATACACACACACAGCATGCACGACCTCAAAGGTACACTGACTCTTTTGTCCCTCCTGGGGATTTCAGTGTCCTCATTCCTGGGGCCGTGTCCAGGCCTGCTCCTCCTCTGGTGTCAGCAGCTTAACACACAGGTTCCAGAGCTGGGCTGCTTCCTACTGGATAACCTCGAGAAAGTTTGACCTCTCTGAGCCTCAGTTTTCTTATCTATACAATGGAGCCATAGTGTTGCTCTGCGGATTAAATGAAATAGTAGGAGCGCAATGCCTGGCACATAATAAACATTCAATAAATGGTGGCCACTATGGTAATTTTGGTGAAAGTCAAGGTTCTCCACTACTTGACCCCTCGTCCACCTGACCCATGCTTTCCTACTGTTCTACCTCATGTGTTCTCTGCTCCACAAGGTCTCCTGAGGGAGGCCTGGGGGCTCACGCCTCTGGCCTTTGCCCACACTTTGAATGTCATTCCTCTTCTGGGCCTGCCCTCCTGTTCACCTGGCTAGCCCTGACTCATCCTCAGGATCTCTCTGACTCCAGGACCTGTGCCCTTTGTCATGGTGTCCCAAAAAATGGAGGAAAGTGGAGTCAAGAGAAGAAGACAGGGGGTGTAGTTCCCAAGACCCTGCTCATGGAGCCATTTTCAGAGACCTCTTCTGGGGCACTGTCCCTGCTGTTTTTGTTTCTTGCCCTGAATAGGCAGTGTTTAGTGCAACAGTGGAGCCAGACAGTCACATGAGCAAACCAGTCAAAAGCAGACCTTATGGGGGCACTGGTTTGGATTTAGCCTTGATGGTGAACTAATTGTCCACTACATCCTTTCAAGGTATCTCTCAACTCACCAATATAGACCCACCTAGAAAAATCCCCAAGGGTTGTTATGATTGTGGAGACGGCTTCTATAACCCAGTCACGAGGATAGTCAAGGACTACAGGAACCGCTTTCTGAGAAATGCAGGTATGTTTATCCTGACACTCTGCAGCATGTTTTCTCCTCTCTTCATCCACATATGGGCTCGTGCATATGTGTCATATGTGTGCACACACACGTGTGCCTTTGGCAAGAAAGAAGATTTTGCTGACAGAAGACATAAATTGATTATCTGAATGTTTCACTGTTTGGACTTGTCATGACTACCAAGTCTGTATATAGTCACAGAATGAGGTCAAGGACATTCGTGGTCTCACTGGGACAGCACATAATGGTAGCACTGAAAGGACTAAAGTACTTATTTTGCATGCATTCACTCAACTAGTATTTAATGAGCACCTGCTATATACTATACACTATGCCTGGTGCTGGGGTAAAGCATCACTGCCCAACGGGGGACTTCTACTTGGCAGCTCAGAGAAGGGGTCCTGCCAAGCTGGGTAGGAGCCCCCTGCAGAGAGAATGCTGCCCAGCAGAGCCTCCAAAGAGAGCGGTAATGCTGATTCTAGGAGTGTGGGAAAACACTGGCAACTGGAAGTGAATTGCCACTGCTGAGCCGACGCTGGCTTGAATAGCAAGCACAACAGAAAGGCGTGGTTCTCCTCTGCCTCAGTCTGCCTTGCAGCACCTAACAGGAGTCAGCTGGCAAAGCAGAAATGCAGCGCAGACAGCCCCAGTCCCAGCATCGCAAAGCAGTAATGCAGTGCAGACAGCCCCAGTCCCAGCATTGCAAAGCAGTAATGCAGTGCAAATAGCCCCGGTTCCAGCATTGCAAAGCAGTGGACAGAGGGTCGGTTTGGGGCTGATAGTCACAGCTTCTAACTGACCCAGTCCACCCCTTTTGTTGCTCAGCGTCTGTGCATGCTCTTCTACAGGTACCAAAACTTCCATACAACAAAGACAAAAATGTGTGCTTTTTTGTATAACAAGTTGCAATGTCCTTCATATTAATACAAAGATACTCTCACCTTCTCCCCCAGCAGGGGAGATAAGCAGTCCCAACAGACATTGAATCCGTCTCTAAGTAACGTTATTCCTTGACAGTCCTGCCTGAATGTCTAGTACCCTGCAAGCCACTGACAACAAGTCTTCTATAAAATAATGAGAAAAGAGGAAGCAAAAGAAAAGATATTAGTTAATAAAAACAAATGTACAGATAGATAAATAGATAGATGATATGGATTTACATACACATACACACGCAAATAAAGAAGAAAAACTATCCCACCACTACAGTTCTCTTTCTGTAACTAGTCACAAGGCTGTAGTTAATATTTATAAATTCCTTTTTCCATTATCCATTCCATGTTCCATCTGCCTTCAGCCTACACTTCAATTGGCCTGGCTTTTTATTTGGTAGGTGACCTAAACCTTCATTCTTAAAGTATCTGGATCCTTACTGGTTCTGCCTTTTTTGGTCATTTAGTTGGTTGGTTTAGTTTTTCATTAACTTTTACAATTGGGATTGGAAGTCCTAAGAGGTGCCCTAGAGAACCCCAGAGTTCCATACAGCATCCCCTTTCCCCCACTGAATAGCAGCAACCCAGTCTCCCCCAGCAATCAGGAACAGTCACTCCAGCCAGTACAGTTTCCCCTTCCTTGATTGTCATTTCAGTGTCATAAGGAGCCAAAATGGCCAGGTGGCTGTTTCAACACCCAATTCAGCAGAACCATCACTGCATCACCTGATGTGACCATTCCTCCTGTAGAACTAAGACCTGTGAACTAGTAAAGTTCAAAGTTGTAGGAGAGGAAGCAAAAATTCTGCCTAAAAACTGGCATACTGCTATAGCCTCAGCACCAAGCACAGGCCCAGGCAATGGCAGAAGGACATTAAGTATACATGAAACAAATCAAGGAATGAATGTGTGCTGTGAATCTCTACCAGGGAGATACGCTCATATAATTTCCTGAATGGATTTGACCATAAAGATAGTTGAGTGGTGAGGCAGGAGGGAGCATTTTATTGAAATAGGTTTCCATGGAATATATTTTTGGGAATTCTTTCTTCAGTTGTGGTACAATGCATCTGATTCATTTGGAGCTTTTTAGGTTTTAATTTTATTCCAGTCCTGCCTCCATGAGATAATATCCTGGTTCTATGAAGATTCACAGGCTAATGGTAGAGACAGACACAGAAACATGATTACAATATAATGTGATATGGACCCTGGTGGAGGGAATCCCTGGAGGCTGAGGGGGGATTGAGGAAGGGGAACTGATCACTGGCTCGGATGGAGGATACCAGTCAGGAAAAATGTCACAGACATAATAGATCTTAAAGAATGAATGAATAGGGATTTTGTGAACAGGAATGCTGGGGAAGGGCACTCCAGGTAGTGGAAACAGTATGTGCAAAGACAGAGGCATGAAAAAGCCTGGCATGACTACAGAACCAGAAATTGTGGTTCCCTGAATCCTGTGGGCAGAAGAAGCCATGCTTGGTGATAAGCTTAAAAATGTATCATGGGAAGGGAAGGCTATTCTTAGGAAGGTCGGAGAAGGATGGACACTAATGATTGTTTGGTCAACAGATATTTATTGAGTATTTGCTATGGGTCTGGCTCCACGTGAGGCTTGAAGGTGATAGCAGTGTCACAGTCTTTTCTTGGGGAGCAGGAGAAACTGACAGTAAAATAGATCACAACAATTCAGAGTTGCTGCCAAAGAACTTAGAAGGACACCTAACCTTGGAGGTCAGCAGGCTAGGGAGATTTCCTAGAAAAAGCAAGATCTACTCTGAAAGCTAAAGAGGAGACAAATGCAGCAGGGTTGGGAGGAGTGTTAAAGGCAGAGGGAACAGCATGTGCAGGAGGATTAGAGCTGGGAGAGAACATTTCACATGCAGGAGCTGCAAGTAGTTCGGGAGCATGAGGTGGCAACATTTGAGGAGAAGAAAAGCAAGACAGGAAGCCCAAGAGGTGGGCAGGGGAGGGCAGGAGGAAAGATCATGGGTGTCTTTGCACCCTAAGGCAGTAGGGAGCAAGGGGAGGTTTTAGGCAGGTAGCATAGTAGCTGATTTGTCCTTTAGAAAGACTTCTCTGGTTACACACAGAGAAGAGGACATGGCAGGTAAAATTAGAAAAGAGGTCTTTCTGGCAAGATGGTGGGAAAGGGGCACCTGAAGGAGTACGGGCCCAGGGTGGTGGGATAGGAGACCTGGGTTCCAAGTCCGGAATTTTATCAATAAAATGAGGGAATTGGGCTGGATAATAGGGATCTTCCAACCTTAAGAGACTATGATGGAGGATAAAGGTGGCCAAGGGGTATTTGGGCCCTGATGTTATAGAACAGATCAAGTTCAGAGTGTGCTGAAAACCACCAAAAGGAAGTCTCTGTTTGTAGCCACCTAGTCATTACCCCATATTCACGTCACCCTGCAAGGGACTGATTTGGGCTCCTGTCCACCTTCTGTTTTCCCCGGGCCCTTTCTCCCCTGCATTCCAATCCACCCCCATAAACAGTGCTCTGAAGGCACAAGCTGCTAGCCCTGTGGGCCTGAAGTGGGTGTCTGAGGCCATCCCAGAGTAAACACAACATGGCCACTGCTATTATGGAGCACAGGCCACCTGAGTGGGTCAGAGTCAGGGACGCTTATTTTATACAAGGCCATGGGCCAGGGCACTGGCGCAAGAGCTGCCTTTGGTTTGCCTTCGGGCCTCTGCACTGCCTCAGCTCCCACCCCATCTCTTTGCTGGCTTATTTCTCTGGTCAAAGAATTTTCCTTCAGACCTGACTGGAAAGCCCTGAATGCTAGACTACAAATTTCTTAACTGCAAACATGCTTGGCAAATCTGGGTTTGCTTGACTTGGGTTTTAGAGAATACCTTTAGAGATTAACTGGGGAGGACGGTACCTGCCTGGCTGTGAGACTTTAAATTCATCCTTCCATTCACCCAAAAGTCTCTGGACACCTATTATATGCCAGGCTTTGGGGATAAGGGCAGGCACCATATTCTCTCTGTAGCTCTCAAACAATTGGCCCGTAGTAAGGAATACTTTACATCATGACTCAGTATACACACGTGCACAGGCACGTGCAATGTACTATGATATTTTCTATTCTATTTAATTTTTTTAAATGCTGGTTGCTATGCACTAAATTGACTTCACAATTGTCTTAAGGGTTGGGACCAGGCATTGGTAGGCCACTGTTTTAGGTGCTTTCCTGACCAACCATTTTCTCCCTCTGTCCCTCCCTCCCTCCACTGCACTGTTTGGGTTAGATGTCCCTCTTCTGTACCCTCACAAGCCTCCCCAACAGCACTTGGCCTGTGGCAATAGAAGTATCTCTATTTGCTCATCTTCCCCAGCCTGGGAGCTGCTTGAGGGCAGGGACCATGTGACTATGTCTGATTCATCACTGTGTCCCCAGCATCTCCCACAAGTTGGAGCTGATTAAATATTTTTAAATGAAAATAGCAGGCAGGCAGGCAGGGAGAGCACCTGCTCTCAAATCCCTCATATTCTTCAACTAATAATACAAAATTTTCCTGGTACATAATAGACAATTTATTATTTTGAATAATAAAAACAATTCATTATAGTTCTATGCATATCCAAGTCTTCAAAGCAGCTTACTCAGAATTCTCAACCCAGTGGCTCTCAGGCCACATCTGGACTGTAATGTTTTTGTTTGGTTGGTCCAATGCTTGAAATTTCTTGGGTTTAGGCACCTTGGTGGGGCCTGTGCTGCCCAGGTCCCCACCACTCCCTGCTGTCTGGCACCCAACAGTATCAGTCATTTCTGGTACCCACCTTGAAGCCTTTGAGCTCATGAGCCCTCCATCTCGTGTAAACTTCCCGTGCATCCAGGAAGCTGGAAATGGGCTCTTTCTGAGATTAGGAAGCTCGATCTTGGAGTGATGAATGAGAGACTGGTGATAGTGGAGCTGGAACTCAAACCCACTTCCATTTACTTACAAGTCTGCTGGTCTCTGGTCTACATTCTGCTGCTGCTTATGCTGGGACCATAAAACCATTAATGATAGCAACTGTAAACAGTTACTGTGTATTACAATTAATACAGCAAACACAAAACACAACAGAGACTGAGTTAGGACCTCCTGCCGTACAGGAGACTTGAGAGCTGGTCAGGGAGACAGCATGGTGTGGTGGTTAAAAGCCCAGGGCCTGGAATCCATACCTCTGGTCATATTTTTCCTCTTAGAGCCTCAGTCTCCTCATCTGTAAAGTGAGCATTATAGTAATATCTGTCTGGAGGAGTTATGGTTAGAAAAAATTAGATTAAGTATGCAAAATGCATAGCACAGCACCTGGCCCAATACAGGTGTTCAGTGATTGGTATTTGTGGCTGTTGTCATTATGATGATTATTGACTCAGGCTGAAGGAGAGGGAAATGAGTTAGGCCCTGGGATTTGCTAAACTTTCTCTAGGTGCTCGAGAGAAAGTCTCTAGGGAGACAGATGTGATTGGATATGCTAGGTCTCTCAGCCTCCTCGGGGGTTTTGCTTGGGAAATGAAATGATCTGAAACTTTGGTGTCTGCAGGCACTCGATTATGGCATTCAGAGCCCCAGCCTGACTTTGAAGGTCCACCTTCCATCTTCCTGTCTCTTCCACCTCATGTTCTAGTCCAGCCAGACCAGCTGCCATCCATTGGTAAACACATCCAGCACTTTCTACTCCCCACTGTGACCTCATATATCCCCCAGCACAGAATGCCTTCCCGTCTTTTCTCCACCTGTCGCAGACTTCCCCATCTCTCGATGCTTATTACATAACAGAAGGCCAGGAAGTCTTTGCTTGTAACCCCTGAAGAATGGCATGTGGCTTCACCTGGACATCCACAGCTCGGGGAAAGGGATGCTCATTGTGGAGGACCCTACTGGGCCCTGCACTAAGCATTGTACCAGTTTATCTCACCTGCTCTTTCCTGTCACCCCAAGTGGGTCATTTACATGAGACACTGTTTGCCATAAGAGCACCTGGTCTCAGACAGATTAATAACTTGCTCACTGTCACACAGCTAGTGACAGAGTCAAATTCAAACCCAGATCTTCCCAAAGCCTGTCCTTTTCCTTCTTCTTGCCAGCTTCATGGGCTAGTTTATTCTGCACTTATCTATCTCCCCTCCTAGACAGGGGCATGTCTGATCCATAGCTGTTCCACTACCAAGCACAGTTCCTGGCACCTAGTGGGAGTTCAGTAAGACTCTTATATGAATGAAAATGTCCATTTCAGAGTCTTAAGATACAAACACCACAGTCCCCAAAAAGAGATGCTACCTTATTTGCAAAGGGGTCCTTTATACTCTATGAGCCAATAAGGAGGCATTTGAAGATATGTGGGATAATTACCTTTAGTATGATGGAAAATTGGGAGATTAACTCTAACCCTTCCCCCTCCCACACGTCCCTTTCATTTCTCTCAGGAAGGATAAACCAGAGCCACAGTGGCAGTTTGTATGTGTATCTCTTTCATATAGCTGTTGCTTGCCTCAACGTTATGAGCAGGAATCATTTGCAAAATAACTGTACCACTAATCCTTACTCGTTCCCCCCAATTAATGATACCCCATGTGAGTGTCTCAGATGAAAGGCACATTATTAATATTCAAGGAAAAAACCCTCATAACCATTTTAACATATACAACTAACAATGAACTAAATTTGCTTTGTGGAAGACAGAGAGTGAGCATCCCAAATTAGTTTATGTAAAAGCTGAAATTCTTCCCCGAAAGGTCTCAGTACCATCCTCAAAGAATATTCTGATCATCAGAAATGCCGTCAAGATTCCCGCCAACATTATCCCCTTTGTTGTCTGAAATGTCGAATCAAGCACATCTGGCAAATGTCCTAGAGCTCACAAATCTTTCAAACAGCATATAATTCCCAATGGTTAAAGAGATAACGCCACCGCTTAATCGTGCTGCTCTTCAAAATAGCACCAACTTTCCTTCAATCAGAAACAATGGCTTTGGCTTCTTAAAAATATCACACACCAGTGATTATTTGCAGAGAGGGCCTTTTTGCGTTTGAACCTGTGGGTTCCAGACAGAATTTAAAATCAAGACCACAAGCCTCCTTGGAATGTGCACTTCACCACCTGGGCAGTGGGAGAAAGGGGTGTGAGCTGGGATCTGAAAAGTGACCTGGCCTATGTGATTTGGAGTCTTTGGGAGGTGACGGCTGGCTTCCCCAGAGTGAGAATGAGGAGGGTGAAGATGAAAGCATGGGCAAGGAGCTCCCAGACATTGGTGTGTATCTGCTCCCCACCCAATGTTAGAAAAGCTGCATAGTGAACACCCAGAAATAAAAGCCCACTGTGGTCTTCTAAGGTTTCTCTGGCATTGTTTAAACAGTTGAAAACTGGACACATCCCCAATGTCCAACAGAAGACTAATTAAGTAACATGTAGTGTATTCTTACAATAGAATACAATTCAGTCGTTAAAAATGACAATGAAGAACTAGATCTGTTGATACACAAAGGTATCTAGATTCTATTTCAGGTGAAAAAGCAGGATAATAAAAATAGCCAGCATTTACTGAGTGCTTACAGTATTATTTTATTTCATTTCATCTGATCTTCAAAGTAACTCTGCAAAATAGTTATCTTTATTATTCTAACTTCACAGATAATGAAACCGAGGCGAGGTGAAATGCCTGCCCAAAGTCAAACAGATAATTAGTGGCAGAGTTGGTATTTGAACCCGGGTTCAGCTGACTCCAAAGCTAGAAACGGCATTGGAGCTGGTTCTGAATGAGAAGTTGGAGTTTACTAGTGAAAGAAAGAATTGAGCCCAAATATATAAAAAGTACACACCCAGAGAGGATAAGATTGCAGTGGAAGTTCTTTTTCCCAAGACAATCTCTGCCCACTTTGTTGCTCAAAAACTGGCCGAAGACAAAGTCTCTCAGTGCCAATGACAAACCAAGAGTCCTCTAATCTTGAAGCCACTGCCTTCCCCCGACAAGTGAGAAACCTGAGACCCAGAGAGAGCAGATCATGTGCCTGACCCCACACAGCCTGTCTGCGCTGGACCCGGGCTGACACCCCGGTTTCCCACTGCCGGCCAAGGCTCCTCCACAGACCCAGGCCACCTCGCCGCAATGCTTCCCTGTGGTTCCTGCAAAATGGCTGGTGCATCTCCATCGTAGCCCCACCCGCCATCATCTCTCCAACGAGACAAAAGGCAATTTACCCAAATGTTATAATCACCTGCAGGCTGGCACGCAGGGGCATCCCTGCTTTATCTGTGGTATTGTTAACAGCACCATAATGAAGGCTTTGTGGAAGATAATTTCACACTTGTAACTGCCAAATAAAATGCCCGCACAGATCGCACATCCCTGCCAGCAGACTTGGGCATTTGCTAGAAGCAGAAGGGGCAGGAAGGGAAGTTATGAGTGTTGAATGCCTCCACTGTGCCAGGGACTTATTACCATATCCCAGTTGTTCGACGGACGTGCCATTATCCCTGTTTGGCATATGGGGAAACGGAGGCTCAGGGAGTAAATTATTTACTGATGGTCATGCAGCTAGTAAAGAGAAGCATCAGAATTTGAACCCAGGTCTCTCTGACACCAGAGGCCATGCCCTGAACCACTGAGATACACTGTGGCACTTTCTGAGTCACCAATCTCTCTGAGGATCTGAGCAAAGTTAAGGACTTTTTCCCCTAGAAAAATACACTTGAACCCAGCAACAGAATTTGCCTACAGAGGGCAGGATTGGCCACATGGAAGCTATCCACAGGCATCTGTCGAGATCTTTGCTCTAGGAGTGAGAGCTGTCTGGCTTGCTTTCTCTCCCTGACCTGCAGGAATTGCCCACTGCCATCCTCTCTCCCCATCCCAATCCCAAAGGCCCTGGAAATTCCCCTTCCAGCCATGGTGCCCATCGGATTCTGGTAACAATACATCCTCCCCCCCCCCCCCCCACAGCAGCCTCGTGGAGGCGGCCAAAGGACACGGCTTCCCCTTTCACAGCTGGAGTCAACCCAGGCCAGCACTGTTTGTTTTGCCTCCTTTAATAGAAGTGAATGCAAAGCCAGAGCCCACAGGGTAAGAGCTTCATCTTTCTTCCTCCAGCCAAGCTCTGGAACTCAGGGCAGATGGCCAAAACCCCCGCCCAACCTCAGGTCCAGGAGAGGCAGATAGGGTTATGAGCCAGACTTTAGAGTCAGCCAGATCTGCAGTCAGATCCCAGCTCTGCCTCTTACCAGCTGTGTGAGCTTGAGCTCATCTCTAATTTCTCTGAGCTTCAGTTTCCTTGTCTGAAAAATGCAGACCTCCCTTACAGGGTTGTGGTGAGTATGAAGTGGGAAAGCTCAGGGATCCAGCGAGAGCAGTGCCGGGCCTGTGCAGGGCGCTTGGTGCATGTCGGCGACCACAGTTGTGGGTGTTTTACACCCTGCGGTGAAAAGTTAAAAAACTGGGGCCTCCTTAACTCTATATCCCAAAGGGATGAGCCACTGTCACCTTGGCGAACTGCTCTCTGGCCTCCTCCCACCTGCTTTTGATGCCGATTTCAAGACTGGACTAGAGTCCTGTGGTTTTCTGATGTCCCAACCCAGCCCCTGGCATTCTCTTCTGGGTGGGTTCCCCATTATCCCCATCATTTCTTATCCACCTAGAGCCACATACCTCCTAAGTTCCCACCAGACACAGGCCTCTGCTGAGTCCCTGCGTACACCAGGGTTTCACTTGGGGGCCAGACCCAGTGCTGGTCACCCTACCCAAACCAGCACAGTGCTGGGGGGAACAGATGCATATGTTTATGACAGTCACAGGACCGGGATGGGTGTTCTCTAGACAGAAGCCCAGGGCCTTTAGGCAGCCCAAGTGCTCAAAAGACTGCAGCGAACCTCCCATTTCTCAAAATACACTTTAAGCATAAAAATAACATAAACCATAAAAAAGAATATGGAAGGAAGTAAAAAACACAATCCTCTATTCCCTATGATGCTTATACTAATGTTTACATTGAAATATCAAATATGAGATTCTCTCCCCCCCAAAACTGGGAGTGTCCCTGTTTCTCTGGCGCCAGGAGCTAGAATCACAGAGTGCTGGGGGAGGAGGTGGTGTTCAGTTAGGCCATAAAAGATGAGAGGTGGATTGCTGCATGGAAGGGAAGGAACAGCATGGCAAAGGCACAGAGAGATGAATCTCGAGACAGAGCACCTGAGACCCACTTGTGTGCTGAGGGACGGGGGAGGAGTCAAGGGGGCCTGCCTCAGGCAGCGATAGACAGACTGGGCCTTGATGGGTGCGTAGGAGTGGGTCTGAGCTGGGCATTCAAGGCAGAGGACCCAGTGTGGGCAGGAGAGAGCCTTGAATGCCAGGTTAGGGAGTTTTGCTTCAATCCTTCAGACAGTGAGGAGTTAATGACAGGAGTTGCAAAAAAGCTTCTCAGGGAAGTGGCTAGTGGCTGAGGACTATAGCTCTGAGGACAGACTTGGCTGTGGCCCTGCACCTCTCACTAGCTGGGTGAGCTTGGACAGAAGGCTTCACCTCTGAGCCTCAGTACCCTCCCCTGTGAAACAGAGATAATAGCACTGACTTTATGAGATTGCCGTGAGGATTCAAAGAGTTCTAGCCTGTCACAGAGTTCTGCAGATTCCTTCTTAACATCCCTTCTGGCTGTCCCCCCTTGCCCCAGCCTTAATCCAGCCCTCAGCATCTGCCAGCTGGACAACAGGCTCCCAACTGCCAGGCCCCCTTCAGCGCATCGTCCACGTGCAGCGGGGAGCAGAGGTAGAAGAGAGAGGTTCAGAGCAAATGCTACGGGGTCAGGCCAAAGTGATCTTGGCTGTGGTACTTGGCTTCCCTGTACTTGGCTGCCTTAGTGCACTGGCTAGGCCTCATGAACTTGTTTGGTGAACACATATTCAACTATCAGGGCTCAAAAGATGAAAGAGGGGAAGCAAGAAGAACATTGACCATAAAAAGTGTTGGTGATTTTGCATGTCCCCTGCGTTCAGCACACACTTCTCGGAATCAGTCGGTCTCCAGCCTGCGTGCCTCCTGTCCTGGGAGCATCTTGACACACAGAGGATGACTCTTGTATTTAAGGATATGTATTTTTGACCAGTGTCACCAATAAACACAAGTTGGCTATGCATCTAGACCTCAACAACAGGACTAACTCTCTGTACCAACAATGTCAGAAGACTGGCTGGGTGTCACTTACTGTGATGTCCTTCTCCAGCGTGGAGTCCTCCTAAGAGATTTCCAAGAGTCACTGTGACTCTGGGCACTTTTCTCCCTACCCATCAGCTGGAGCAACTAAAACTCCCACTCGAGAAAACAGCGGCTGTGCATACACGGAGGTGTTAAAGAGGATTGCATGAGACCGGGCATTCAAAGTGGCAGGCATGGCACCAGGCACAGGGAAGTGCTTCCTAATATGAGTGTGTGTGATCACATGCCCCAATTCACCCTTCCCCGTTGATAGCTCCAAATCCAGCTCCAGGCCTGACCCTGGAGACCTCACCCGATTATTTCAACACATTAAAACAAAATATATCCACATTCCCACATTAAATATAAATTTTTTGCAGTTAAAACTTTGAAAGGATCTTTATAACTTTGCTTGGTAAACTGTTTGACTACAAGTCTTTAACAATCGACTGATTTCTTGAGTCATGTGCATACTGGAGAATTCTGGAACAGTGAGAAAATCAAGCCTACAAACAAATTTCAAGTGTAATAAATGGTTTTAATTTCTAAAGTTTATAATCAATTAAGTCTGAATGCATTAATTATGAGATTTATTAATTTCAGTTTTTCTTTTTTATATTTTAGAGTTAAGCATTTTTTCCCAAGCCTCTTGCATTTGATTAGGCCTTGAAATGTGTGTGGGTGCTGGGCCCTGTGCCTCTAGTTCCCAGTGGGTGAAGTGGCTCACCCTAATCCATTCCCCAAAGGCTTACCCAGCCCAGAAGATGCTTCTTTACCAGGAGAAGCGAAAGCAGCCTCAAGGCCTTCCCCAGTGCCCTGTGGCAGGCTCTGCCTGGGCAATGACCCCTCAGTCAATATTGACGGTGCTGTGCCCTTGGCCTCTGGCCACCGCCTCTGCCAGCAAAGTTCAAAGCTTCTTTCTTGTTGGGAGCTGTAACGCCCTCATCGTGGCACTGCCTTCGTGCTCCCCACCGGCTCACACAGCCCTGCACTTGCACAGCGGGTGTGGCAGGGCTGTAGGTGGCCCCACAGGTGCTCATAGGCTGGGGAGCCTGTTTTGCTATGTACCCCCCATCCCAGCCTGGAGCCCCCTGAGGATGGGCTTCAGCAGAAGAGGGCAGCCCCCACTTCAGAAGCCCCCTTTCCCCAGCACCTGGCCGAGCCCCTGTGCTCATTGCCAGCCTGGCATTTTGGATGGGCACTGGGCTGTCTCTGCGGGTTGAAAGTGCCTCCTCCCTCTGCATGTGATCACACCACACTCAGACCTCAGGGACTCACACATAGCAATGCTCAGCCAGCCACTCACTGTGTGACCTCCTAGAGGCCGGCCGGCCGGCCGGTGTAGCCTCTTCCTCTCTCCTGAGGCTAGATGCTTGTTTCATCTTGGTCTCCTCCCTTTCCCAGTCCCCACCCCAGCCCCCCCACTCACACAGGGTGGGCGCTGCATAGCAGTGGTGACTGCAGCTGTGCTCAGACCAAAGGTGTGCAAGAGGTGGCAGAGCCCAACTTGTGGGTGCTCAGTGACCCTAATCTGTGTGTTTGGCATCACTGGGCTCGCCTGCCCCAGCCTGCCCTCCCGGCTTTGAACAAAAATCATTAGCTGAGCTGCGGCTCTGGATCCTTATGATGCTGATCCTTGTGTAAAGTCCTGCTCCTCCCTTGGCTCCCCCCTCCATCCTGGCAGGGAAGCAGAGGTCCTAGGAGTGTCCTGAGTGAGTCCCTCAAGGACACTCCCTTTCAGGTATCCAGTTTGGGAATTAAAGACCCATCAGAATGACAATTGTAGCTTCTACTTCCTGGGTGCTCACCGAGTGCCATTCATCCTGGCCGGTCCTCACTTTGCCCTCTGGAGGAGGTCTGATTAAACTCACTGTACAGATGAGGAGCCTGGCTCAGAGAGGGGGAGTGACTTGTCCAAAATCACCCAGCAATTTGGTGGCTCAGCACCGGACCAAGGTCTGTCTGTTCCAGAACTCCTTCCAGTCTGTGCTGTGTTGTCATATGCACCCTGAAGCACACCTTGCAGAGACAACGTCTGGCTTTCCTTTTGGGTTTTGGCACTTTCTGTGCACCAGCACAGGGCTAAGCACTTTTCAGGAATGATCTCACTTGGTCCTCACGGGAACCCTTAAGGTAGGCAGCTTCACAGATGAGGAAATGACATCCAGGGAGGTTTGAGGCCACTTGTCCAAGGTCTCTGAGCTGGTTGCACAGAGCCCCAAAGCCCACGCTCTTAACCATCACGCACACTGCCTGCATCCCTGCTAGCCATCTGGGGAGCTGATATTTCCTTGCAGCTGTTCTGAGACTTTCAGGATCTCTTCCCCCAACACCTTGCTGACCTGCAGACTGCAATAATGTCACCTTTAGTGACCTGGGCAGAGCTTGTTGGGCCAAGCGCAGCTGCAGCCTGTATGGGCTGGCCCTGCCCTCCTTGGCTGTGAGGCAGGCCCCAGGCCATCCCAGCTTTGAGCTTCCTGAGTGGTTAGTGGCCAGGTATGACCCAGACAACCCAGCCTCTCTGTGGTGGGGCTGCCTGATTGATGGCCTCGATTCTCAAGAGGAAACAGCAGCCAGTGACCTGGGACCTGCACTTGGCAGGCCTGCCGTGACCTCTCAGGAGCCCCGTTTGCCTAGGGTGGGGAAAGAATTCCTCCCCCTTTGTCAAATCCCACAGGGTAAACCTGTTACTTTCATGTCGCCAAATTTACATTTCTTTATTCATTCATGCACCCTGTATTTATTAAATACTTTTTAAGTGCCGATCTGTGCTGGGCCCTGAAGACCATCGGACGTGGCTGCCTCCGGCTGGTGGGAATGACCTCAGCCTGGGTCAGGGGAGGCTGACGTCCAGGCAAAGCCATAGTGTGCAGGGTGGTGGGGACAGCTTTCAGGGCACTGAGCCAGCCCACACACATTCATGAGGGGCCCAACGTTTGGACTGTGACAGGGCTGAAGGAAGACCATGTTCATCAGACAACTCTAAATTCACACCCCATTTCCTGACCAAATGTCTTTACCACACTGTGAATTTATATTTTTTATAAGAAATCCTGGAATAACACACTTATATTACATTTGGTTGTTTGTATTAAAAGCAATAACTTATCAAATGCAAATGTTTAAAATATACCACAGTATAATCATCTTGTTTGGCCTTTTTCCATTTTTATATACACTAAAGCCCAGACATGGAAAGTGCCTTGGGCCTCTGTTGAGCTCTGAGAGGCCCTGCACTTGAACCAGGTCCTGAAAGGAAGAGTGTTCCCCTCAGGGGAACAGCATGTACAAAGGCACAGAGGCACTGGTGAACATGGGAACATGGGATTATATCAAACTGAAAAGCTTCTGCATAGCAAAAGAAACAACAAAGTGAAAAGACAAGCTACAGTTCTTCAGGGTGGCTGCATTTTACAGTGTGAAGTGAGCCAGGGAGGAAAGCAGGCCTGGAAAGCAGGAAGACCTGAAGGGCCTTTGAGTCCAGGCTAAGCAGTGGAGAGCCTTTTCAGGGAAGGCTTTTTATCAGGGGATTCCATGGCCAGATTTGAGGTCTCTCTTGCAGCAAGTTCCTTTTGTTGTTTGTAAGCCCGGTTCTCCAAGTGATCTGTGTGGGCAGGGCATGCAAGTGGCAGTGAGGTCCCTTCCAAAGCTTCAGAACCAGAATAAAGACATCTTCCTGCCCCAGTGACAGACTAAAAACTGAAGAGTGCCTGGACTGGGCCTCTTGGCAGCACTCACTGCTGGGTCTGAGTCCCCTCTGTCCCCAGCACTAGGCACAGGGCTGGCCACAGGATTGAACGTGTTCATTCATTCATTCAAGATACTGACTGAGCACCTACTATGTGCCAGATACTTCTAAGAACTGGGGATACCACAGTGAACAAGCAGATGAGGCTTCCAGCATCACTGAAGCTTATAGCTTGGACAACACGTAAATAATAAATTGCAGAGTGATAAATGCTATGAAGAAAATAAAATGAAGACAAGATAGAGTGACTCGGAGTGGAGGCAGTTAGATTAGGGGTCACTGAGGAGGTGACATTTGAGTTAAGACCTGAATGCCAGTAAGTGGATGCTCAAGGAATGTTTGTTGTTGGCAATTGAGGGATGTCAGAATGAAAAAGGCTTATTCCAGACTTCATCTGGCAAAGCATTTATTGGGCATCGACTGTATGCTGGGTCCAGTGGTCAAAACAAAGCAGACATGGTCCCTGCATTGAGAGCTTACAGTCTAATTGGAGAGAAAATCATGAGAAAATAGGCAAATAAGTATAGATTCCAAAATTGTGGTATGAAGGGGCCATGAGAGAGCAAAAGGTGTGAATGACATTTTTTTGGATGGTTGGGGAGTGAAGGGATTTCACTCTTAGAGATCATGATACTCTCACCTTGCAGGGAGCACACTGGATTTTTATGCATTTTTTGAAATAAACTTTTTATTTTAGAGCAGTTAGAGTTACAGAATTATTGTGAAGATAGCACAGAGTTCCTAGTGATCCCCACACTCAGTGTCCCCCATTATTAACATCTTATATGGTATGGTGCATTTGTCACAATGAACTAATAGTGACATGCGATTATTAACTAAAACTCATACTTTATTTACATTTCCTCAGTCTTTCCCTAATGTCCATTCTCTGTTCCATGATATCATCCAGGACACCACATTAGACTTGATTATGTCTCCTTAGGCTCTCCATGGGGGGTGACAGTTGCTCAGACTTTCCTTGTTTTTGATGACAGTTTTGAGTGCTGGTCAGGTATTTTGTAGAATGTCCCTCAATTGGAATTTGTCTGACGCTCTTCTCATGATTAGACTGGAATTGTGGGTTTCGAGGAGGAAGACACAGGCATGAAGTGCCATTTTCATCCCGTCATTTCAGGGGTACAGACTGTCAATACGACTTATTGATGTTGATGTTAACCTCGATCACCTGGCCGAGGTAGTGTCTGTCAGGTTTCCATTGTCAAGTTACTCTTTTTTTTTCTCCCTTTCCATACTGTACTCTTTGGAAGAAAGTCACTATGCACAGCCACACTTAAGAAGTGGGGAGTTTTGCTCCAACTCTTTGAGGACAGAGTACATAAATTATTTGGAATTCTTCTGCACAGGAGATTTGTCTGTTATCTGATTTTTATGCGTTTTACCAATATTTTTATGCCAGGTCTTCTTACTTTTTAGAAGTCCAAGAACACTTTTGGTATTTCTAGGAATCTAGAAATTTTTTATCTCCATTAAGAAAGTTAAATTGGAGGGTAGGGGAAAAAGCCAATAATTATTTTAATGTTTTTCTATCATCAATACACATCAATGAAAGAAGACTTGGGAAAAGCCAAAATCAAAAAGGAGAATCTCTCTAGTTACACTGCTCAGAGCTGACCATTATCCACATTTCAATTTATTATCTTTAATTTTTCTCCTGTGCACAATTTTTACACAGAATATACTGTCTGTAATTTTGTTTCTTGCCTCTTCCCTTTTTCTTTTTCTTTTTTCTTTTTTTTTTTTTTTTGCTTATTATCACATGAAAAACATTTCCCCATGTTACTATACAGACTTCATAACTATTATTTTCAATAGCTGCTAAATATCCCCTCACATAGCTTATAGTGTACACCCCCACCTCCAAACTTAGCACGATGCCTGGCACATAGTCAGGGTTTAGAAATTATTTGTTAAATGAATGAATATCAGCAAAATAATCATTCCATTGGTTTTGGAAATGTAAATTTTCCTTTTTCGTGATTCTAAATAGTCCCGAGACAAATAAATTATTCCCTAAGATAGTGTCCCAGAGTAGAATTACTGAGCCAACAGAGGCTAAAAACTTTCAAAGAGAAATGCACCAAACAAGAAATCTTCCTCCCTTCCCTCTGCACCACTGCCAATGGTGCCAATGGTAATAATTCACAATTGATTAAAGAGTTTACGGGGTAATTTCTCCCCATCTTTTTTCTTCCTACTCTCTCCCTCCCCTCCTGCCAGAAAAGGGGGAAAATTATCTGAGAAGGTGAAGATGTTCTCAGACAATCATATTAACATATTCCAACAATCGCAATTTGTGAAATAGTAATCACAACTCCCAGGATCTGGGAGGCATTAATCAAAGCTGCAGGTTTAATTCCATTTTAAATATTGATGAAATGTGCTCCAGCAGCCTCACCCTGGCGTGGCAGGGCCAGGGAGCCAGGGAGGCGCAGGGGAGGTGGAGGGAGGGTTGGTGAGCAGCTGCTGGGAGGGGAGGCATCTGTGATTCAAATTGGTGGCTGTGCCGCCAGGTAGAGAGTGAAAGGGGTAGTGAAGAGGGCTGTTAAGTCCATTGCTGTCAATTTTTAACGATCAGGGAGGGGCCTGAGGACTGGCGCAGTACAATACACCCAGTTTGTCTGGTTTCAGGGGTTACCGCTGAAGAGGTTGCAGCTGCACTGATTCGAATAGCCTAGAGACTTCAGAACTGTAATTATCAACCAGGCTGCTCACAGTGTGGCAAAAGTGGGCTCCACCAGCACTTAACTCCTTGTGTGCTGATGCATCACCACCGCTCTCCCCACCCCTGGGTGTCCCAGCCTCAGTGAGGATTCCCCCGCAGCCTCCTCAGGGGAAACTGAGGCCCACTGGCTATTTAGGGAAGTCCTCAAAAGCCAGAGCATGCCAAGCAGCAAGCCTTTTTCCTTAGGTCACATGAAAAGAAATAGTGGAGAGGTGGCTGGTTCTGCATGCTCTTGGCACTACCACATCTGCCCTGGGGTTAGGAGTCAGGCTGCAGAACCTGGTGAACCTTGGTTTGAATTCCACTGGCCCTGGACCCAGGACAAGGCTCATCCAGTCTATAAAATGGGGGTAATCTCCCCTACCCTGCTGGGCTGTTACAAAGATCCAGTGAGATGCAGTATCTGTAAAGCACCGAGCACACAGTAGGCTCTGGATGAGCCTCCATCTCCCTGACCCTGGGTCTGGAGCTTTTCACAGAAGAAGAAGGCATCCCTAGGCAGGGGGATCTGATGTGAAGGGCAGGCTTCTGCTGGCCTCTGCATGTCAGTTTTCAGGGAGTTCCCTTGTTCCCCAGCTTCTGCCATCTGTCACCCAAGGAGGATGGGTAGTCCCATCCCCCCATCTCTTATGCGGGAGGCTAGGCACAGGTTAAAGAACTCCTCCAGCACTGTAGCCCCGAGGAGAGCTGCTTGGGGCAGAGGCTGGTGCAGAGGGAAGCGGGGAATGAAGGAGGGAAGGGAGACGGGCAGAAGGCAGGCAGGCAGTATGGTGGGAAGAGCAGGGGCTTAGCTGGGAGTCCCGATGAAGGTGCACGAGTCTATGTAGGACCCAGTGACCCGCTTTCTGGAATATAGCTCCAGGGAAGTTCTTCCACATATCCACGAAGGGACCTGATGAGAACGTTCATCTCAGCATTGTTCCTGGGAGCAGGGAGTTGCAGGCAACCTCCATATCCACCACTGAGCGGATGGAGAGTTAAATGTGCCAGGAGCCAACCATGGAATATTAGGTAGCAGTAAGAAGCAAAGAACTAGATGCACATGTAGCAACGACAATAGGGCTTGAAAACATAGTGTTGAGTGAAAAAAGTAAGACAATGAAATTCACAGCACAATGCCATTTATGTAAATTAAAAGCACATTCATACACAAAACAAAAGTACATATTTCACAGAGCTACATGCACGTTTAGGGCTACATATCCCACCATTAGAGAGGGTCTCTGCTGTGGTGGGGGAGTAGGTGGGTGTAGATTCAGAGGAGAAAGGGGAAAAAATAAAAGTAAATCCAAAGAGGGGTCTTGCACAAGGAGATGACGGTGGTGTGCTGTGGACTGAAGAATGGGATTCACTCAACTCTCTGTGTTTGAGGTTTAAAAAATTGCACAGGCTTTGAAGTTGGGCGGCACTAGGGTTGACATTCCAGGCTCTCCCACATGCTAACCCTGGGGCTGTGGACAAGTGACTCGACCTCTGTGAGTTTCTGTTTGTTCATCTGTAAAATACTGGGAAAGACCGACCTCTGCCTATCAGGTGGTCATGAGCACTAAACTTCCTTAAACTTCAGGGAATACCAACAAGCTCCTGTCTGCCTCCTCTCTGCTCCTCACTGAAAGGTCCTGAGTATACCAAGGGTGTTGGCCTCCTGGGGAAACCACAGGTTCTTTAAAGGGTCAAGAATGGAGAGCCCAGAAAGGAAAGTAAAATCTGAAGACTCTGTCTCCTAGCACTACGGCAAGGCCCGGACCCGCAGTACCAGGGGTGCCGCTTGTGGTGAGATGGACCAGGCAGGGGCCTGAGTGTGAAGCTGCTGCTCTCTGATTGCCTGTAGGGATCAGTGCAGCTCAGGGTGGCCAGATGACTTGCCTCTATAAGCAGCATGCACAAGACTGGGCAAGTGAGGGATTTGGTTTTAGTGAAAGGTCTGTTCCTCCCCAGCACAGAGCTAAACAGACTGGTCACCACCAACAGACCACCACCTTGTGCTGCAGTGCACCTCAGTCCCAAGACCCCACCTAGGGGACTCCAAGGGTAGGGAAGGTCCTGGATAGCACCAAGCACGACCGGCTCCTTCTCTTTCCTTGCAGATGATGACGAGCATGAGTGGATCATCCGTACCTGTCGAAAGGGCTAGGACAAGATTGTGGGCCACAGGCTCAAGCTGTGATCTCTGCATCCACCTCCACCAGTGGCTTCCCTCTGTCCCATTGACACTGGATGGCCCGGGGCAGAGGCCGTAGTTCTAGAATCTGATTTGGACTCAGGAATAAAGGTTTTCTGCAGTCAGTGGCCCCACATGTTTTTCTTTAGAAGACTGTTTCTCAAAGGGCATCTTCCTCTCCCCTGCATCAGAATCACCTGGGCAAAATGGTGAACTACAGCTATTCCTGGACCTCACCCTAGACCTGCCAATCAGAATCTTTGGGAAAAAAGCCTAGCCATTTGCATTCCTGGATATTCCTCATGCATGTTAAAGTTTGAGACCCATCACCTCATAATAATAGATATATGTAAACTGAACGAGCAACTAACGGTGCAGGCGGTGTGTGTGCACTATCTCTGCTCCTCACAGCAGCCTTGCAAGGTATACTGAGCATCACCTTCTGCAGATGGGACTCACTCCCTCGGTTTCAGCGGGCAGCAGGACCTGATCAGGTGCCCAGACTCACAGCTGGTACCTTCCCAGAGGCCCAAGAATTATTACCCAGGACTGCCTCTCCCTCTCAACAGCACCCCCCCCCACTTGAGCCTCATATACTAAGCTCAGAATCAGCATGGTGCCATGGAAAGAATGTGGCTTTAGCATCATACATGCCCGGGTTCAAATCCCAGCTCAACCACAGGTATCATGTAACCCTGGGCAAGTCACTTCTCTAAGCCTCAGGTTCTTCATCTGTAAAATGGTTATAATGGTGTTTAAAACAACAGAGTAGCTGTATGGGTTGAATGAGATAATACAAGTAAAGGAACTGGCGCTGAGCAGGCACCCAATGTATGTTTGCTTTAAAGAACAATTTGTTAGCTGTGCATATAATCATTCCTCAAAATCACCCCCAAAGATCACATTAGTCAAATGAAAACCAGAAGTGGAAGCAGCAACATGTTCCAGGGCCACATTTGGGCCACAGGCATCCTGGATCTTTGCATCACAGTCCCTCCTTAGAGGCCACTAGATCCTGCAGCCCCTGGGCTTTGTCCCCTGACTCAACAGAGCTGCCTGGTGGAGGCATGAAGGTGAGTCAAACTTGGGAGGGCTCTGCTGAGGTCTGTGGGGCAGGGGGAAACTGGACCTCAGACTAGGGGCCCAGAGGGATGCTGCTGGGGCAGGGCCTGAAGCCAGAGGGAGGCCTGGGCTCCTCTCAGCTGTACAATGGAGGAGGCCTGCAGAACACCCCTCTCCTCTGAGGCTCCAGTCACCTTGATAGAATGATAGGGGTGAGCTCCACCTGTGCTTTCCAAACTGTGTTTTGAAAACAGAAGGTATATTCATGTAAGAAACACACACACGTATGCACGCAACTAAACTAATCTAGGTCAACCTTTGAAAAATGGATTGGAAGAGTGGAGAGGAAGGGCAGAAATGGGGTCCCAGATAGGAGAATAAAAACTAATAGAATAAAGAGAGGGGCCCTGCAGAGTTGGTGACCATGTACACCACGACATTTACAAGTAACTCATTTCTGTGCAAGGCCACAGGGGGCTGCAGAAACCTCCACACCCTACAGGGTAGCTCCACTCCACAGCAGGAACTTTGGCTTGAACAAATGATTCTGCTGCTGAAAGAAAATTTGACAACCACCAGAAAGATGCTCTCTCTTACTCCCCACTGCCCAGATTACACTGTGGCTCTGGAACCTGAAATAGCTACTTTGAGACCCTGATTTGTATGGAAGCTGGAGCCCTGTCTCCCATCCTATATTCCCTTAACTTCACCTTATTAAATTCTTCCCCATCTTCCAAATAGGCTCCTCCGCACCTCCCTCCCTGCCCCACCGCCAACACCCCCCTCTTTCGTACCTATTCTGGGCACTTCTCACATGATAGATCCAGCTCAAATGCCCATCCTGAGCCCCCATAGCATGCTGGAGGAATGTCTGTTTACAGCATTTGCCAGATTGAGAGCTCCTCTAGGACAGGGTCAACTAGGACTCTTCTCTGAGTCTGCAGAGCCAGCACAGAGACCAGCAGAGAACGTGTGTTCAGGGACCGGAATGGAGGAGAATGGCCAGCCCAATTTCCTACAAAGCTTAGATGAGAGGCAGGAGTGACCAAACACTCGTCACACCTTTACAATGCAAAATTTACTACCTGGGAAATGGTACCAGTTTTCCAGGAAGGGGAATTGCACTGTCCAGCAGACCAGATATTCTGAGAGCCAGGGACCTAAGCCCTCCACTAGAAAGCAGGAAAGAAATGGAATACCATCATATTCTGGATTTCAGTGCCAGCACTTCTACTTGCATTAACTTTATTACACAAATAAGACATTTACAAAGCACAACATGAAAGGTATGTAACAAAACAGACATTGGTTTTACAAAAAAGTGCTTACAAGTTTTTTCCATGTGTGTGTTTTCCCCTTTGTTTTGTATTTAAATAAATAGTCTTGACAGCTTGTACATTCCCAGGCTGCTCTTAACAGGGTAGTGGAGACATGTTTGAACTGTAACATGCTATGTGTTCCACGCAAGGAATAGACCCTGGGGGGAGGCTCAAGGCAGAGTGGGTACTGGGTGACCCAGGGCGGGTCTCCGCTGGCCACTTACCACATGGTTGTCATTGGGGCTTTGATCATCAGAAGCAAAAATCAAAGGAAATCTTTGAGCTCTCTGAGGCCAGGGATGGCGCCCAAGTCACTCCTGTTGATGTCAGTGCCCAGCACTGGGCGGGGCACAAGTTACCAATGGATGAGTTCTGAACTGAGCTGTACTCCCCACATTTTCAGTGGTGCCTTCTCTTTACCCTTAGTCAGCTCTAACCATCTTTGGAAGGGAGAGAAAGCAGGTTCCCTTCTTAAGCCACACCCATGCCTAGCTCTCCTCCAGGTCGCAGAGCAATGGCATATAGTTTTTCATTTTAAGTGCCAACTTCAAGCATTTGAATTCTGAAACCTCATCCAGACTCAGTGAGAGTGCTGCAATTGATTAGCAATGTCTACCATGGGTTAAAACAGGGACAGCAGCAGCATATGTACCATGAACTCACTTTCCCTGCCCTAGAGTCTCCTTCCAAAAGCAACACATCAGGTTAACCACAGCAGGAAGGACAACTTGGGCTAAAACATGCTTACTAGCAGCCTCTAGCGGGAAATGCATCAGGACACCAAGTAGTTCTAGAATTACAGGACAATGGGCGTCCCTTGAAAACATAAGTCATGGTCATGTGTAGCCCAAGCCCTTTTGTTTTGGGTGGAAGAGTTGCAGCAGGATGGGGTGGATGTGAGCACAGCTGTGTCTGTCCTCTGTTCTCAGGAGTGGGTGGGGCTGGCTCTGGGCAGGGTTGGTGGGGAAGCCCAGAGGTGCCAGCTGGAGTCCTGAGTTGGCACACTCATCTAGGCAACAAGTACCCCTTCTCTATTCAGAGATGGATCCAGTTAACGTTCTGACTGCCATTTCACTGGGCTCTATTCCCTGGCCCTCTATGAGTGGTCCCCCCAGAGACCTGACCCAGGCACCCCTACCAGGGGTCAACAAGTAGCCAACAAGCATCCCCAACTCTAACCTGCCCAAACATTCAGAAGTGTCATCACACAGATCAATACCATCTCTGCTACATTTCCTGCATATGCCAAATAATTAGGTGGAGGTAGGGTCTGCCCCCCATCCCCAGTTTTCTCTTTCCTCTCTTTAAAATGGCTAGTGCCCCTTCCAGTCCAGCATGCTACGTCCCTCTTTTGCACCTCCAAACCAATGAAGGACTTTGTGCACCCCCATCCCCCACCTATCCCCCTGCCTCTTGGTCTGGGCAGGCCTCCATCTCTGCCCTATTGGGCCTCTCAGGGTTGGTCAGTGTCTCTTCTCTTTCTGAATTAACTTGACATAACCAGACAGATGGAAATGATAAAATTATAGAACATAGCTTTCCTTTGGGGACATCCCACAAACACTGTAGAGTTTTCCAGACAAAAGCAACAGAGTGGATAACACTGGGGGTTGTCGGTTATTCAGAATTCAGAGATGGATCCAAGGAAGTAGTAAATAAAGGCCAATGTGGGGGGAGAGAAAACCTGTAAATTAGAAGGCTGCTGGCATCGCACAATTCAATTCTGCCTTTTGCTATTGTAATCAGCTTAAGTTGAAGAGGACTCCTGTTTAAATGGAAAAAACAGGCTGTTGTTTTCACCCTGATTCCAAATTTCAGGGAGTTCTGCCTTCCAAGAGGAGGATTCTGTGATGCTCCTGGTGGGTTCTGGCTCGCAGCAGGAGAGGGAAAGGCCAGGCCTACGGGGCCCAGCTGGTGGCGGGCATGATGGTAGATGGGGGTGGATGCGGAGGCGGTTGGATCCCTGGCCACAGCTTGGACACTGGATCTCAGCGGCTGAGGGGCAGCTGTGGGGTGCCCACGGACAGATGCGGAAGTGCCGGCAGCGTTAGTACTGAAAAAGGATGACCTGCAAGAGGAGGACATGGGGGGTGGCTAAGCTGGGGATCTGCTCCACTCGGCAGCCCCCCAGAGGACCTTGAAGGCACAGAGAACAAGGGTGGGCTCAGGGCCCAGATCTGGGCTTAAATCCTGGCTCTGTCAACTTACTTGCTGTGGGACCTTGGGGAACTCACTTCACCTCTCTGAGCCTGTTTCCTCATCTGCAAAATGGGAGGACAAAACCTCTCTCTCAGAATCCGGAGGATTCAATGAGACACAGAAGCAGCAGCTAAAGTCTACTGGACACTGTCCCCTATGCCTTCCATGCATCCTTTCACAGAGGCTGCCCCTCACCCCGTGAGGGAGTCCCACCATTATTTCCACTTTACAGGGAGGGTGCTGAGGCTCGGAGAGATGGAAATCAGGAAGCACACGATCGCACAGCTAGGAAGAGTGGACCAGCATCAGAGGCCAGGCATGGCTCCTGAGCAACGAGCAACGTCTCTTTACTAGACCACATCACCTCCACCTCTCCAAGGCCATGTCTGTGGCCTCTGACTGCTTACTACCCACCAGGGAACAGACTAAGCACTTCTCATGCACTTCATCTTCACACGCAAGAGGCACGCATGCACGTGGCTCCCACACGCCCCCTCCCTCTTCCACCTGAAGCATCCGGCTGACATCCCATGGCTGCCACACAGCCAGTTCCTGAAGTGCAGGTCAAGGGTTATGGGCTGGCTGGTCAATGGGATGTGCCTTTTCTCAGTAAAGTGTGAGGAGGAGGTCTAAACTGGTCCAGGGACGTCTGGTCAGCACAGCCACATGGCTGTTCCCTTTTCTGATCAGGAATGTTACTTGCCCATAATTGGTTACCATGAGGAGGTGATGGAGGAAAGTGATGACGATGGTCTCCATAACAGTAATGATAATAATAACCAGCACTATGGGGTGCTTCCTGCATGCCAGGCATGTGTTAGGCTCTTACACACATCATTGCATTTACTCTCCGCAACAACCCTAAGTGGTGGCAACTATCATTATCCCCATTTTATGGCTGCAGAAACTGAGGCTCAGAGGAGCTAAATGTGTTCCCAGGTCTCGCAGGGAAGAGCTGACAGAGCTCACACTGCCTTCCTCACCCAAATGGGCACCACTCCCCTGTGACCTCCAGGATGCTGGGCTTGGGGTTCTTATTAAGAGAAGCTCTCTTGAGATGGATGACCCCAGTAAGACCTTCCCCTCCATGGTCCTCAGTCTCTCTATCTGATTAATGACAGCTTAGCCCTGATTTCTAAGAACCTTCCAAGCACTGAAGTTGTGGGATCAGGGGACACAACCAGGAAGAAATGTGGTTGTAGAACTATCCACAGGCATGTGTGGCCAAATGATAATGCAGTACAGGCAGAGGATGCACCCCAAGAATGCTCAAAGCACTGCTCTCCTGGACAGGCCAGTGCTGATCTAGACGAATGGGTTCAGGGGCCAGCCCAAGGGGGACACTGTGTCTCCTCACAGCTAGGTTGGCTCAAGCCTGGGGGGACTTGGGAGAAAGCCCATATGGTCCTGTGCTGACCATGCTGACCACACACAGCCCGCACCCTACAGCCCACCAGGACCCATGGGTTTGACAAAATGTGGGCAGGAAAGTTTCCCAGGAACTGCAGCGGAAGGCCTGACGGTGAGAGGGCAGAAGGTCATGAAGGAGAGAGAGACATTTTAATGCAGAACTTCTGGCTGCAAAGCTAGGAACACAGCCCAGCAAGAGAGGACTTGCTCAGCAGCCACACCCAGGGGCCAGAAACCTTTTACAGCCAAAGCTGTCAGACCCCAGCCTGGCTCATCCTTCAGGCTAGACCAGATATAACCACAAGCTTAGCTGGGCAACCGAGAGACAAGGGGTCCCCTGCAAGTGCTAAGCCAGGCCCCACATACTTCTAAAGCCCATATCTGCCCTACATATAACACCCGAGCCATTCGCTCGACAATCCAGGCCCTTTGTTATGTAGCCCCCATCAGCTCCCCACCCTGAACACCCCACGGTCCCCTCAAACCCCTCTCACAGGAAAGGGGCAGCTCCAAGGCAGGTGGTCCTAGGATCAAGGCCAGCTCTGCCCACACTCACTGTGGAACCCTGGATGTGCTACTGCTCTGTCAGCCTCAGTTTCTACTGATATGAAATGGTGGTCATCATAATCATCCCCCCAGAACATGGTGGTGTAACACCAAGGTCGAGGATTCAGTTCACATCTCTGTACCAGCCAGCCACCATAAACAAACAAAACAAAACAAAACAATGTCATCCTCCCAGGGAGGCTGTGAAGGATGAAGATAGGGAGAGCACTGTGTAAACTGTAAAGTGCTGCACAAAAGGAAGCAATTACTAAACTGCATGGACTTCAGAGTCTGATAGACTCTGTATCCTTGGACAAGTTGTGTCACCTCTCTGAGCCTCAGTTTCCTTATCTTTACAATGAGGAAAGCCACCCTCACACCCACAAAGTGGCTGGGAGATGTCAACCAGACAATGTGTGTAAAGCACCTGCCTTGAACACAGGAGGAGCTCAACAAACAGCAGCCCTGGCTGTGAATATGACATTCTCAGAGGGGTTCTTCCTGGGGTGTGTTCAACCACCACCAGATTCTGCAGGATTCTGCTTTGAGTACTACCATTTTTTTATGAATGTATCTGCCCAACTAGGCTATCTGTACATCTGCACCATACACATCCCCCCATGGTGCCCAGTACATAGGCAGCCCAGCACACAGTAGGTGCTCAATCAGGAGATGGGACCAGAAGGACCATCCTGGAGGAGTGGTCCCTACCCCTGGCTGCCCATCAGAATCACACAAACTGGGTATTATACACACAGATCCCTGCACCCCACCCCAAACCTATCTGTCAGACTCTGAGGGCGAGGCTTAGGAGTCTACGTAACTTTACAAGTTGCCCAGGTGATTCTGAGGCATGGCCAAGACTGGGATCTGCCGGATGGGAGGGCCTTTGCCTCCAGCTCTAAAGCACTGACCTTCTCTCCCTGCCCACCACACCCATTCTCAGGGTGCCTTGCCTTGCCTACACGACCTCCAACCCAAACTCTCTGAGGACTGCTATGTAATGTTTCTGCAACAGGCCTTTCAGGGCCCCCCACTGCCCCAGGATAAAGTCCAGACTCTTCCACCTGGCAGCACCCCCTGAGACCCCCACTTCTCATCACTCTTCCTCCCAAGCCTGTGTGCCAGCAACACTGGATGGCTTAGGGTTCCCTGATGAGCTGCGATTCAGCTCTTAGCCTGGGCTAGAGGTTGCCCTCCTCTAGGAAGTTATCCCTGCATCTCTCCTGTGCACCCCCTCCCCAGCTCCCATGGCTTCCACGATAGCAGCTTGATCACACTGTGTTGTAACTGCTGGGCTCTGTCTCCCCCTCCAGACTGTGGCCTCCTCAAGTTTAGGGACCAGACTTAATGCATCTCTGTGCTCCTGGCAATGGACTCAGGGCTGCTGGGCACAGTCAGTACATAGGAAATGTCTCCCCAGTTAAACAAATAAGTGAATGAATTAATGCACAGGTTCTCATCCAGCCTGTGACCTTGAGCTAACTGGCCTCAATTTCCTCATTTCTAAAATGAGGGGCTGTCTTCAAGCAGTGGCTTTCAATGCTAACTGTGAGGGTCTCAGAGCCAAGAGGGAGGTGAGGCCCCTACCCACCCCATGGTTTCACCCAGAGCTGCTCCATCCACATTCATCTGCATTATGGAAAAGATTAGACAATGGGTTCTAGGACTTGAAAAATAAAGACTTCAAGCCACTGGGCTGGGTGATGTCTTAGCACCCTTCTGGATGTTCGGTCCTAATGTCTGAGACAACCAGAGATCCTGGTTCCACAAAGTTGACCAAGGCCACTTGCTGGTTTGCTATCCCTAAGGTCCACTAGCTCAGGATATTAACTCCCAATAGACAGGAATGAAAAGGAGGAGGAGGAACCAGTGAGATGACGGGAGGCAGGTGATGTATGATATAAGCCCTCCCTGGAATGTCAAAGCTTGAGTAAAGTAAACTCACAAATCTGAAAAAGGGAAGGCCAAACTATTGCTGAGGGCTGCAAGGAAGCCTTTGGAGCAGTGTACACATGGAATATACTGGCAGCTGCTCGAGTGACTGCCCTGGGGACACAGTGGGGGCCTGAGTGGGTTGGGCAGAGAGGGTTTGCCACAAAGCAGCATGGTGCCTGCTCAGTGACGGGGAATGCTGCCAGAAATCCATCCCCAGCAGGATGGCTCTGATCCACCAGACCACCCTAGCTCCATTTACCTTCTCACCCCGGTTGGAGAGTGGCCCATCCATATCGGCTTTGAGGTGGACGGGGGGCGCGGTGTAAGGCAGCCGGCAGTGCACCTGCCCGCACTGAACCTGACCTGTGGATGAGAGGATGCCTTGGAGCCCATTCCTCAGGCTCCATGCAGGATCCCACCTGCCCCATGCTTTGCAGGTGGGAGCTGTGAGACCAGTTTCATCTCTGACACCACCTGGGTGGCCCTGAGCGAGATTTCAATAGGGTTAGTTGCAATGCTGTATGTGATGGTCTTTATAATCTATAAAGTGCTATATAATGGCAAGGTATAACTGTCTAGCTCACTGATAAACAAACACTCCTAAATAAATATGTATTGAACACCTCTTGCAAGTAAGGCTGTACCCCATCCTCCTAGAGGACTCTACACTCATGTCACCATCCTATTTACAATCGCAACCCAACACCAACATCCTGGCCTACTGTATATTTTTATGGTTTATTTGGAATTATCTGTCTTTGCCATCTAGAGTTCAAGCTTCATAAGAGCAGGAATTTTTGTCTGTTTTTTATATTCTAGATCTGGGTGGATTTCTAGTACCTAGAATCAGGCATGGCATCTAGTAGGTATTCTTTATTTGTTGAATGAATTTCTGTACCCTATTCTAGCATATAAAACTGTTGGGAAAGTCCATCTTGTGTCTGATCTAAATCTCTCATGCCTGTTTACCACTACAGTGGAGAAGTCCATTGCCAGTCTCTAGACTTCATCCTCTTCGGTCACAGGGGAAAGCACCCTGTACACAGACTTACAATTGATATGTAACTTTGGACAAGTCACTATGCCTCTCTGAGCCACAGTTCTCTCATCTGTAGAGTAAAGCTGTTGTATTAAATCTGGGGTTATTAAGCTGGAGTGTTCAAGGGGTCCATGAACAGCCTTTAATTATTTGGAAAAGTATGTATGTCTGTGCATATTTCTGGGGTTTGGTTCCAAAGCTTTTATCAGATTCCAAGCTCTAAGGCTCCAGGAAACTCAGGATCCTGTGCCTGTAGTTAACTGCAAAACAAAAGTTCATTTTTCTGGGGTCTGGTTCTAACACTTTCACAAGCTTCCTAGCTCCGAGGCTTCAGAAAATTCGGGACTCCAAGACTTTAGTTAATTATAAAACAAATGCTAGGGTGACTTTCAGTCATGCAGCAAGAGGTGGCAGGTGTCCACCCTCAACATCTTCTGACCCAAGCTGGGTTCCATTTCAAGCGGAGGATGAAGGGGCACCTCAGCCCCTTCTCTAGGCACCAAAGGCAGATCTAGGCTTGGTCAACGGAATGTGCGGAGAGAGTCCTGGCAGGGACTCTGAAAGCAATGGCCCCACTTCCAAGGAGCTCACCTAGATCCATTACTGACTCCACACCAAGTATTAGCTGGTGCCTATAGAGCTCCTGGTTCTTGGAGCCTTTAACAGGTGCTTAATGGGCTCTGAAAGGGAGAAAAGTCCCTCCTACTGAGCAGATGATTAAGAAATGGAACAGTAAAAAGAAACCTGGTTTCCAAATGGCAGCCTGGTACAGTAGACAGGACTCTGCACTTCTAGTCTTGCCAACCAAAACCACTACCAACAGCACAAGAGCAACTAATACTTATCCAGCACGTACTAAATGTTGAAGACTTCCAATCAACTAATTCATCTGATGCTCATAACACCGCTCTGAAATATGTACTCTTATTGTCCTCTTTTTTACACATGAGGGAACTGGTTTTCAGGGAAGCTAAGAAACCTGCCCAGTGTCACACAGCTAGTAAGTGGCAGGAGTGGGATTTGGAGCCCCACAGTCTGACACCAACGCCCACACTCAATCATTAAAGAATACTGAGTCCCACTAACTTACAATGGGTCTTTTGTTTCCCCATCTATTCCATGAGATCATGACACAGTCCTCAGTGAGCCGCAGTTCTCTCTCTGACCTTACTTGGAGCAAGAGAAGGGAGTGTGTGTGTGTGTGTGTGTGTGTGTGTGTGTGTGTGTGTGTGTGTGTGTGTGTGTGTGTGTGTGTGTGTGTGTGTGTGTGTGTGTTGTATCCACTTCTATTTTGGGGGGGAGGGAGAAGGGTCATGCCTAGCTTTGAGGAAACAACTGATGGAAACACCCGCAAAGGGAAAGAAAATTTGTGATAAGCACCTGCTCAGTAGCAGATTCACTGAATGCTCATACTCCAGAAACCCACGAGGCTACTCCCTCACTCCTCCAGGTTCCTGCTGGAGTTCACTTCACAATGACCTTCCCCTGCATCTCCCCCATAGCGCTCATTGCCCACTGCCATGGCTGCCCTCCCTCTTTTACTGATTTATTGCCTCTTCACCCATCTCCCACTCTGGAATATGAGCCCCAGGAGCACAGCAGCTTTGGTCCATTGTGTTCACTGTTGTAACCCAGTGATAAGAACACAGAAGGCACTCCAAATACACTTACTCAGTGCATGAACAGATTCTCACATCACTGCGAGGCAGGCATTATTAATACCTCAGTCTACAGATGAGGAAATCGAGGCTCAATGAGGGTAGGCGGTTCGCCCAAGGCCTCACAGTCCTGTGTGCTCCCGCTACATTGGCCTTCTGCTCCACCAAACGCGCCCAGGACACGATGCTTTCTGGGTCAGCTCCTACCCCCACTCGGTTCCCCCTCTCCCTGTGCCTACCCATCTTTCCGGTCTCAGCTTGCTCAGAGGCTGTTCCCACCCCCACCCCCAACCCCCGCCCCCAGCATCTCCAGACACTCCCATCCAGCCCCTTTCCTACAGATGATTCCTAATCATCGCAATTAAAACTACAGGCTCATCTGTCTGATCATTGTTCCATGCTGTCGTGCCCACCAGAACGCAGGCTCCACAGGGCCGGGACCTTGCCCATCTTGTCCTCTCCCTAGTCCCCAGGCTCTGGCACAGAGTGGGTGCTTGGAAAGTATTTTTTGAATGGCTGAATTGCTTACCTCTACTAAAGGTCCCATCCCACTGAGGCAGAGAGGGGGAATTTACCCCCTCCCCCAACCTTAAGTCCGACTGACTGCGGGGCCCACATCTTCACCCACGAGGCTCTGCAAGGTCTCCCCACGCCTCTGCTGCCCACGCGCGCTCCTCGGCGGCCTCCGTGTCGCGGTCACTTACTCTCAATGTAGCCGTGCAGGGTGACCATGCGCGCCCGCTCGGGGCTGCTGAATGGGGAGTAGTGGATGTCGTCGGACAGGGCGGAGGGGAGGCGGGACGGGGGCGCCCCCGAGGGCGGCACTGGGTGCTGCGGTGTGTGCTTTTTATGACGCGCCCGGCAGTTTTGAAACCACACCTGGAACGACAGCCTCAGCAGCCTCAGCCTCGCGGAAAAGGGTCGCACGCGCCGCCAGGGGACCCCAGCGGGACTGCCTCGTGCGGGACGGCCTCCTGAAGGGCGGCCACGTGCGTCCCCGACGCGGGCTCGCGAGCCTAGCTACACGCTCGAGGGCCCGCCCCCAGGCCCCTAGCCCCGCCCCGGGTCCGAAGGTCCCGCCCCCCGGCCCCACCTGGATGACCCTCCGGCTGAGGCCCGTCATGTCCGCCAGCTTCTGCAGCGTCTGTGCGTCCGGGTTGTTGTCCTGCGCGAACTGCGCCTGCATAACCTGCGGGGCGCAGGAGGGCGGTGAGGCACGAACGCGCGGAGGTCTCCGAGACCCCGGCCCAATCCGAGGCTCCGGCTTGGATGCCACGCCCCAGGCAGCTACAGCCCCTCCCCGCCACCCGCGCGTCCGGACCGAGGGGGCGGGGCCAGGAGACCCTCTCAGCCCCGCCCACCCCGAGGCCCCGCCCGCGCCCCGGCCACGCCTGGCCAGCCCGGGTACCTGCAACTGTTCGGCGGTGAATGACGTCCGCGCGCGCTTGGCCGGCTTAGGCTGACTGTCCTGTTCCGAGGGCACTGCCCCTTCCAGCGTGAGGCCGTTCCCTGAGGGCGACAGAAGCGGCTGATCACGCGTCCCCATGTCTTCTAGTGGTAGCCTGGAAAGGACGTGGGTGGGGGAGCTTGTCCCTGGAAGGGTCAGGAGCAGAGTTGGCTGGGAGCGGGGATCCCAGGGTCCTAGTCCCTGAGCTCAGTCTTTGGGGAAAGGGTTTCTGCTTCTGAGCGTCCACTTGCTATTTGACACTTCTCTTTCGTCCGTCTCACAGCCCTAAGGAGAGGTGGCGGGCCGGCCGGTGGCTCACTCGGGAGAGTGCGGTGCTGATAAGGAGAGGTGGCATTATCCCTACTTCAGAGCAGAGGAAACTGAGTCTCAGAGAGAAGAAAGCCCCTGCCCCAGACCTTTCGACTAGGATCTGAAAGCTGGCTGACCCAAACGCCCCAAACTGGGCTCCCCCCTAGCTAAACTGGGGCAAACCAAAAGCTGGTGGAGATGGAAGCAAGCAGGTTACAGAACTGTGATCCCCATTTTATAAAAAACGAGTGGAAGAAAAAAGATTGGAAGGATATATACGAAGGTGTTAGCAGTGGTTTACCTCCAAGGAGTGCGATTACAGACACTTTCAATATTCCTGTAACTTTTGAGGTTTTTAAAACCATCATATGTCACCTTACTTCTCTAAGGTTTAATTTTGTTAACTGGAAGTATATGTTAGATATTCTGTTCTCACTTATGATATTTTTACAATCATACTAAATCACTAAATATATTCCCTTTTTTTAATACTTTATTTTTCTGACTACAGAAAAAAGAAACATGCTCCATATCAAAAACTCAGAAAATTCCCATAAACACAAAGAAGAAAATAAAAATCACCAGTAATTCCACCACTCAGAGATAACCACTGGTCACAATTTATAGTAACTTATTTAATTAGGAAAAAAACTGTGTTAAAGAAAAAAATAAAATTCAAATACGCATACACAGAAAAAATCTGGAAAGATATACACTAAAATATGAGGGGAGGTGGCATTTAGAGCGATCTTTATTTTTTTCTTTTTGCTTAACCATCTTTTCCAATTTTTCTACAATGAACATGTGTGTGTTTGTGTATCATGTTCAAAAACAAAAACAGTAGTGGACAATGAGGGCTGGTCAGTAAGGGAGATCTGAGGCCCTAAGTCTTCAAGTTCTCCTGCATGGTAGGAGTCTGGAGTCGGGCATGGCTGTGAGAACAAGGTTGTAATTGGCAAGGCTGTGACTACGGGTGGTCCTGGTTGTTCCAGGTGTGGAAGGATCCTGTGGTCACTGATGGACCACAGTGTGGGTTGAGCTCTGACTCCTGGCTTTCCATCCCAGCTCTACTACTGACTTGCCCACCACTGCAAATAACTTCATAGCACCCCAAGTTCACTAGCTATCCACTTAGGCCCACTTAGCTGTGATCCTGGCAAGAGAAAGTGATGGCTTTGATGTGGCCATGGCCAGGATCACTCTAGTGGTCCCTGACTAGTTCCCAGGCTTGGGCCTAGAAATTGAGGCAGACGGTCTATACCCCTCCCCAAAGGAACTGGGGATGGGGCAGACACTTTGTGGTATTAATGTTCCCTAGGAAAGCAGGCAGGATAAGAGTTGGCATGCCTGTTTTTTAGATGGGAAATGAAACTCACAGAGGCAGCCACATACCAGCAGCCTCCCCAGCTTTATGATAAAGGGGCCCTGGAGCTTAGGGATGAGGTGGTATGGTGTGGTATGGGGGTTAAGAGCTCAGGCTTTGGAGTCAGGCAGACCTACTAGTATGTAACCTTTGGCAGGTCAGGTACTGCAGATAACCTCTGCCTGTGTCCTCGCCTGTAAAATGGGGATACACCACCTACTTCCTAGGACTAAAAAAAGTCCATAAAATAATCCATGTTACAAAGAAGTTAGCAGCTTCCACAGACCCTGACAGGGGAATTATGGAAAGGGTCCCTGCCTCTGCTCACAGCCCAGTCTCTACTCCTCTCCTTCAGCCCCTGACCCACCTGTGACTCAGCCCTCAGGATCCCTGGAAGACCTGGACCCTGTCCCTGAGCCTGTGTATCTTGGGGAATCACAGTATCAGAGCCAGAAGAAATTTAGGGATCCTTCTAGTCCAGTACCCATCTTGCACAGATAGGGGGACTAATGCTCAGAGAGACAGGGCCCTTTCCCCTTACAGTTAGAGACCCTAGTCCAGGATGAAACTCCCACCCCCAAACCTCTGTCTTGGAGCTGTTAGGATAGGAGTTGGGAGAATGGCAGCTACAACATCTCTCCGGGACTGGCCCAAGCTTGTTTCCAGGCAGCTAGAGGGGATGAACCCAAGCCAATGAGAGCTGGCTGAAGGTGGAGTAGGCTGCCTCAGTACGAGAATCATCTCTAGGGTTCACTGAGTGCCTCCTGGATGTACATCACATCAGCTCCTCCGTCTTTGAGAAGGTGTCCTATCATTAGCCCATTTTACAGATAAGGAAACAGTTGCAGAGACTTGACTCATAGTTGCAGTGTGACTTGACTCCCAAGCAAATGGTGGAGCCAGAAGCGCATGCTCCGTGCGCAGCCCCATCGCTAGAGAAGTGTGGGCGGTTCCTGGGGTGCAGGGGTGGGGTGGGAAAGGGCCAAGAGCAGAGGTTCTGGGTGGGGCGGGTTTACCGTTCTCGGCGGCCCTCTTGAGGTTCTCGATCATGGTGTCGTAGTGGATGCGGCACAGCACCTTCTCCTCCACCAGGCCGAACTCTTCGCCCGTGGACAGCTGGCGCTTGCAGGAGAAGCAGGCGAAGCAGGCTAGGTGATAGGCGTTGCCGCGCGCCCGACGCACCCAGTCGCTGGCGTAGATCTGTCGGCCGCACCGGGCGCACTTGGTCCCGAATCGGCTGCAGGTCAAGGGGGCAGGGGCAGGGGTGGCCAGATTCAGACAGGCCATCCCTCCCCTCTCCGACCCTCAGTGATCCTTCCCTCATGCATCACCCTTTGTTTGGATGCACCACCCCTCTACAGCCAAGTCCCACCTAGAAAGTGAACTGGTGGATGATGTTTACTTTCTTGGTGCTTTTCTGAGTTTTTCACATTTTCCACGATGATCACTTACATTTACACATTATATTATTTTTTAATTAAAATACATCATAAGCATTAGTAATATGTACTAATAGGAATAAAAGGCAAATTTTTTTAGCACTTACCACTTGCAGAGCAAGACCCTGAGTGTTTTTATGTTCATTATCCCAACTAATCCTCAATTAGCAGGTGAGGAAAATGGAAACCAGAGAGGTAAAGTAACTTGCACGAGATCACACAACTCGCAAGGATAGCAACCTGAGCCAGTCCAACTCCAGAGATGAAGACACGCTATATCCCCAGCTCTACAGAAGCCCAGAGTTTCTTGGAAGAATAGACAGGTATGCATTTACTGGCTTTGTGACCCTGAGCAAATCGTTTAACTCTTCTGAGTTCTCATTTTCCATGCCCTGAGCTGAACAGATGACAACAGCAATAACTACTACTATTTGTTTAATGCTTTGCAGCCTACTAAGTACCCAGTTAGTCCCAGACTCTGGATCCTATGACATTCTAATACTAAATGTTAAAAAGACAAAAATTAAAATTAAAAGCACAGATCAAATGTCCCCTTCCCCGTAAGCCCTCCTCAATTCTGCTTCTTTCCCTTCTCCCTCTCCGTCTAGCAGTGTAGCTATTTGGGTGCAGCTGCCTCCAACACCAGACTGGGAGCCCCCGTCAGGGAAGCAGCAGAGTCTGGTTCACTCTGTCCCAGAAGTCAGCCAAGGAAGGTTTGTTCATTGAGTGGATGACTCACCTGTGACTCTGTCCCAACCCTCTCAGCCTCAGTTTCCTCTGGTGCACACTATTTCAGGGAATGGTGCCAACACCCATCCAGCCCCTCAAGCCTGGAAATCTAAATCATACATCTCTCCCCCACCCCACCCCCATCAACCCCACATCCAGCCAATCATCAGGCACTGTTGGTTCTGTTTCCTAAGTATCTCTGGGATCATCTCCTCCTCTTTATCTCCACTGCCTTCCTAGGCCAGGGTCCCTTATGTACCCCTCACTGCCAGTCTCTTCCTTGGCCTCCCTGTTCCAGTTTCACCCCTCCCAACTAATCTTCCACACCGCAGTCACAGCAGTTTTCTGCATGCACGTAGAATCCTGTCCTCCTTACAACCCTTTGGTGGCTCCTCTACCCTCCGGATCTGGTCCAAGACCCTTGGGGTTTACAAAACCCAACAGACCACATCCTGTTCAGGCCCATCTCCTCCCTAACCTTCTCCAAGAACTCCCACTCCACTCCCAAACATGCGTCCTAGTCAGCCACAATGGAAGGCCAGTCCTAGCTGTTTATGGCCCCATCTGAAACACTTTCCCATTACCAGGCCTTTGCACAGGCTGTCCCTCTCCGTAGGAGCCTTCCCCCAGAGTCCCACAGCTCCCTGTACCACCCTTTCAGCATTGGTGCAACCAATATGTACGTGTCTGGTTCCTTGGCTCTCCCCTTCCACCTTTGGCATTTGTGTGTGGAGGGGGGGGAGGCAAAAAGATTTGCCTCTGTGTCCCCAGGGCCGGCACCCTTCCAACCGGAGGAGCATTTGGAAACGCTTGTGTGTGCAAGGAAGAAACAGCCCAGCAAAAATGCTCTGGTTCCAGCGGCAAATTCAAGTATCTGACGGATGAAAACGCGGCATTCAGCTGAACCGAGTGCGGGAGCGCGGAAGCTACAGCCAGTCCCCGTTCCCGGGCGCAGCCCCAACGCCACTCTCTCGCACAATTAGAGCAAGGGGACTCTGTGCTCGGTTCGCTGAGGCCGTGCTGCGCGCCTCTGCCGGGTCAACCGCCCGGCTAGGCAGAGGCTGCTCCCGATCTCGGAAGAGCCCAGCACAGCCCGTGGTCTCTGTTCCCAATCCCACAGTAAAGCGCAGAGAAAAGTGCTCTTGCCCATCCCAGCCTACCTCCGCCGTGGAACACACCCCGGGTTCCCGGATTGGAAGCACTCTCGCCTCAGTGGGGAGTCTGGCCTTCGATTATTTATGATTATTTATGCTGCAGCCAGCCGCGCGCAGAGCCCTGCTGCGGGCCGGGCCGGGGTCCTGGGGCGCCACGCCTTCACTGCACCCCCTCGGCTTCTTTCGTCGCAACACCGTGAGGTGGAGACAGTGGCACCCATTTTTCACACGTGGAATCGGAAGTTCAGAGACGGCAAGTGACTTGCCCGAGACCACACAGTTTGGGGCCGGGTTTGAGGTCCCCTCCGAGGTGCAAAAAAGGGCCTAGAACCTGCGGAGCACCCTCAATGGAGATAAGGGGAGCTGAGATCTCGGGTGGATGCACAGCAAGGGGGGCTGGTCCGACCGCGCTGCCTCCCTACTCCAGGCCGCAGGGCCAGGGGCCCACCGCCTGGAGAAGGCGGGGAGTGCGTCCTCGGGGACCGGGGAGAGCCCGAGCAGGGAAGGAAGGAAGGCAGGAGCGGCCACGTCTCGGGCCTGTGGTCTCCTTGCGCGGGGCCCGTGGGTGCGCTGCGCCGAAGTGTGCGGTCGCGGATCGTAGCGCTTGGTTCTGTGGGATTCCTTGTCCTCGGCCAGGGACGCGCCCGAGACTCCTCGCGCACCTCTGGTCTCCCTGTCCCACGAGTCCGCCACGCCCGAGTCCGTTCTGCGCCTACGCAGGTAGGTCCCGGTCCCCCCATTCCCCTTCTCCGAGGCGGGCGCCACGAGTGAACTCTCAGCAACTTTCTCACCCTCCGTGTGTCACCTCAAGTGCCGGGAGCTGTCGCTAGTCCTAGGATCTCCCTAGGCTCCCCATGGCTCGGCCCAGTCAACGAAATCGTCCTCGCACTGGATCCTTGGGGTGGGGTGTGTGGGCGGAGGGGGGTGATTATGCAGGTTTGAGTGCGCTGCGGGCCGCTCCTGCACCATGTCCCGCACCCCGGGCAGGGGTCAACGGCACGAACTAAGGGCGCCAGGAGGCTCACGGATCGAGTGTGTGACAAACCGACAGACTCCTTCCTAGACTGGCGGCGAGGCCCGAGCCACTGGGTTCCGGAAGCAACGAAATCGGCGTCGAAAACAGCAACGAAACTTCAAGAAAGGGGTGTCCGGGCGCTGCCACCGGAGCGTCGAAGGGACTAGGGGGCGCGCCTACCGCCAGCTCAGCCTTGCTGTGAGGTCTGGGCCGTGCGCGCCCCTCCCCGGATCTCGGCGCTCGGTGGTCAGAGGCGCCAGGGACGGAGGCGCTGTGGGGGTGGAGTGTCTGACAGACGCTGCGCATCCTGGCAACTGCACGAAGGAATAGGGTGGGCATCGCGCACCAGCAGGCGGGGCAGAGATGTCGGGGTACTCGTGCCGTGCGAGGGAGCGGTGCCCCTCCACCGGCTCAGGCTCGCTTTCCCAGCCTGCTTACCCCGGACACCTAGCAGGCGCTTAGTAATTACTTGTTGGATGAATGAGTCTCAACGAAAGAGCCCCTCAGGGTCACACCACGACCCCTTTCCCCATTATTAAGCTGCCCCTTTTCCGCATGAGGAAACCGAAGTTCAGACTGGGAACGGCAACGTTAGTTACGAAGCTAGCGAGCTGAGCTGCGGCAACTCAGACTGGAGTTCACTTATTTCAGGTTCAAGAAGTTCGCTTGGTGGCTTTAGGTCCTATGAGGCAACAAGAGGGCGGGGGGTGAAGGTGGAGCCCTTCCTATTCCCTCTGCTCCTTCCCTTCTAGGCAAACCCTTAGAAGCCAGAAAAAAACAGAACCAGCAATTAAGAGGTTAAAAGGACCCGCGCCTCGGAGGTCCCGGCCCGAGGCCCCTCCCCCGAGTTCTCCGCTCCGCTCCCCCAACATCTGTCCCCCAACAGCTGGCGGCCGCTGGGCTGCTCTCCGCCGCGGTGGGGGGCCGCTTCCCGGCTCTGAGCCTCCCCTGGGACCCTCGCTCCGGGGGAGGGGGTGGGGTTCTCCCGCTGGAGCCCGCAGACGAGCTTGGGCACCAAGCAGAAGGCCAGAGAAGGCTGGGGGCTTGCCCTGAGTCTCGTGGGCCAAGCGGAGAACTGGAACTTTAGCTCTGGGGGCACTCTCTGAACCCCCACCTCCATAATCACTTGGAGGAAGAAGTTAACTCTTTACTTCCCACTCTCTTGTCAGAAGGCAAGAAGGCCAGGGACCCCGGTGAACTGAACTTGGCAAAGTTGCTGCACTCACAGGCTTCTGAGGAGGTCATTTCTGCCCTAATGCTCCCAGGGCCACCGAGGAGAACTCACACAGCAGAGCGCACAGAGGCTGCTCCCTATGTGAAGCCAACCAAACTGGGCAGGGAATCTTAGGACCAGCAGAAAGTGGAATTTGCCATTCCACCCATCCCATGATGCACAGAGGGGTGGCTAACATATCCAGCTTATAGAACAAGAGTATGGGGGGTGTTTAGGGGCAGGGATGGTAGAGTCAGGCAACCCTGAGGCTTATCCAGGCTCTGTCACTTATTAGCTGTATGAGAATTTTCTCAGCACTCCAGTTTCCCCTCCTATAATGTGGGGATTATTAGAATATCAGACTCACAGGGTGGACCTGGGGATTAAACAAGATAAAGCAGGTGAAGGGTTAGCACAGTTCCTGGCTTAGAGAATGGAATCTGATAATGGGTGTCCTTATCTCTGCCCAGCCCCTCTTCCGTGCTTTCTCTCTCTGTGTGACCCTGAGCACATCACTTTCCACTTTCCCAGGACATCAGTCTCCCCACCTATTCAATGGGCACAATGCTCCAGGAGATTAAGAGAGCCAGGAGGGCAAGTCTAATCAGGCCATGCCCTGTTTGGGAAACAGCAGCTAGCTGCAGGTAGTTAGATGGGAGGGAGATATGGGGAGTTGTCTGGAGTTGTGGTTGCTGAAGGCAATGGAAATGTGAATGCCCCAGAAAGGAACGCTATTTTTCCCCCAGAATTTTCTTCACCTCTTGAAAGAAAAATGGTCGTAACAAGCAAAGACATTAAAATACCTATCACATTTTCCTGGTGGTATTTTTTTTCTGCTACAACTCAGGGGTAGTGGAATCAGACTGAATACAGAAGGGCTGGTGAGGTCCCTGTTTGGGGAGTAAATTGGAGAAACTGAGGAAAAGAAGTCCAGCAGCCTGGTCAAGGGCACACAGCCAATGGAAAATCAACCCCTCCCAGCAATGCAAATGAGCCAGGAGCAACACTGGACCTCCCTGACTCCGCCCATTCTCTGCAGGCTCCCTCCCTGGTTAACTTGGCATCACTTCCTAACCTCTAACTTCCTGAGCCAACTCTGCCAATGGAGACTGAAGAAGGATCTGTAAGACAGTATCCAAGAGGGGCAAGATAAGGGATTGAACCAAGGAGAAACCCTTCTTTGGGGGACAAGACCATGGAACCCCCAAGTGGCCCCTCCACAGGGCGTTGGCCACTCCCTTCCCTCCACCTCCTTGGGAGATTTTGGCCTTTCTTTGGTCAGAGTACACCTATCCACATCCCACCAGACCCTTGAACCTGGTCTTCAGAAAACTGAGGCTTAGAGAATCTCAGTGCATGACCCCTCCCTGAGCCCCAGCTCTTGAGAGGGAACTCTGCCTCCCACACACACTGCCATTCATGCTGTCTCCAGGAAGAGGCTCCTCACAGCAGCCACCCAGAGCTTGGGCTGCTGCTCAATGCAGACAATAGTCCTCTCCTGGCGCTCCGCCGCCAGCTTCTTCTTTCCCTTTTTGTGGGTTTTATTATTTTTGTTACAGGTGGGGCTGCCAGGGATGGGTTGTGCCTGCAGGAAGACCTGGCAGGGGAGAAATGATCAAACAGCCACAATTCTACCCTCAGCCCAGGGAATGTGAGCTTTTATTGCCTCCATTTTCTTAACCAAAATTCTGGTTTAGTTTTGCTTTGGAGCCTCTTGTCACTGGAAGAGGATTAGGTCTCAGAACTTGCAGACTAGAAATGGCCCAGTCCCATTCCTCCAGGCAGGCCCTGCTCCTCAAGCTGCCTGGGGAAATGCCATCACAGGCTTGTGCCTGGCATCCATCCTGCCAATGGTGATAATTGACAACTGCCATTTAGGAACATTTATGGAGACTTCCCCCCTTCAGTGGCCTCCTTGGCAGCTCAGGGAGACAACCCTGAAAAGGAAGAGCTAAGGGCAGAGAGATGCAATGACTTGCCCAAGGTCACAATTGGTCTGAGAGAACTCAGTCCCCTGCCTCTCCCCTCAGTGGCTGTGCACCCTACCCTCTATGCCACTGCAGTGGAAAGGGGGACTCCAGAATCAGTGGAGGCTCTGAACAGTGCAGTCAGGATGAGAGTTTTCACTAGTCACTCATGGTCTGGTAAAACACAGCATCCGAGGAGGCTCAGTCCATAGGTATGAGCTGGGGCTGCAGAAGCAGGGAAGAAATTTGGGAAAGTGGCGAGAAGGGCTGCCAGGTCCATGGTCACCAGCAGAGCTAGGAGAGGGGTCCTGCCCTGCCTTACTCTACAATGGTGGCTCAGACACCATACTGTTGGGTTCCCCAAACTGGAGCCTTGTCCCTAGTAGCTGATGACTCCAAGGAGCCCGGAAACAGCAGCTGGCTTGCTTTCCCCCCACCCCACTCCCCAACTACATTCAGGCCTAGAGCAGTGGGTGACAGTGAGTTCAAACTCCATTTCCTGCACTGGCCAAAGCAACAGTCAGATGGGTCAGTGGGAAGAGACATCACACTCTGGTTACACACCATGCAATGATAACCCCCTTCTGACTACACACACAGCAGTGCCCATCCACAAATACACACTCACATCCCTCAGTGCCTGGGTGGAGGGTCTTAAGCAGGAAGGCCCCCTCAGAGGACAGGGTGGGGGTGGGAAATGACAGGACTTCAGATTCTCCCTGCATGCCAACTCACCCTCTCATATCCGGATCCCATCCAGATGTAATCCTGTCCTGACCATCTTGTACACACACACACACACATACACACACGCCCCTCAACATTCACATGTAGACACACACACGTGAGCTCAAGACAATTGTTTGTCCATGAAGAAACACACATGCTGTCCATAAACCCCTGACCCTGCTCAGTGACGTGTTTCCCAGCACCACAGCACAGATCCCAGACAATAGAGACACGTGTACAGTCCTCGAACACTGAGTCCTAGGCCACCTGGTAGAGGACCCCACACACATTCACCCCAGCTTCACACTTTTTTACACCCATCACATAAAGGAAGAGCTCACCTCTTTAACCATGCTTCCCATGGTTTCCTAAGCGTATCCAAGCCCCAAATGCTGATAACTTCCCCATAGACACAGGCCCTCTCTTTCCAGGTCCCGGGGAGGCTCTACGGGGGGTGAGGGGTGGGGGGGGGTGGGAGGCTTCCACCACATTCCCTGACTCAGAGGCTCCTTCTGGAACCTGGGTCTTCCCAGGAAGACTAAAACCATGACCTGTCCTCAGGCAAGAGTGGAGATGTCTGTGGGTTGGAGGGTAGTTACGGGGGAGTAACTTTCTCCACGTCCTGAGAAAGCACTTGAGAACAGGCGTCCCTCCCAGGAACCAATTCCACACCATTCTTCTTGGACTCCGTAGGCCCGGTGGCCGGGCCTCAGGCCTGGTTCATGCTTCCCGCTGGAATCAGGCGGATGGCCGCTTCCCGCTGGAATCAGGCGGATGGCCGCGGCGCCCCTGACCCTGCAGTGACCTAGACCTCATGACCGCATCAGGCTTAGGCCGCGTGGCTAGAAGCAAGACGGGGACAGGTGGCTGAGACGCGGCGGCGCGGCGGGAGGACAACTGGCGGCTGTCTAGAGCTGCCGGGACGCCGCAGTGCGGCGCGCAGAGCGCGGTCCGGCCCAGGGCAATCCTACTCAGGGCTCTGAGCTGTCGCGCCCGACTCTCCCCCTTCCGATCCCGGCGGCGCAAAGTCAAAACCTAAACCCGGCAGAGGCCGAAGCCGGAGCTCGAAACGACGGCGCAGCTGGGACTGGAACGGGCAGGACCCCAGCCTGGAAATGCGACACGACTCCGGGGTATGGGTTGAGGCGGAGCCGGAGATTGTGGCTTACAACAAGAGGCTTGGACTTGGGGTCGGATCTGAGACGGATGCAGCACCGGTGCTTTGGACTGGACCAGACCCGAATCCAGAGCAGAGCCCGGGTCAGAGGCAGGGCACGAGTCCGGAGTCCAGCTCGGGGTCTGGCCCGGGAGAGACCCTGGCACCACTGGAGTCCAAGTAGGGTTGGAACCCAGAGCAGGAGCACACTGGAAATGCAGCCAGAGGCAGCTGGGATCTAAGTGAGGGATCGTCAGAGCTCGACCAAGGCGCTTGAGGTCGGTACTGGAACCTGACACTCAGGCAGGACCCGAGACGGAGCCAGAGACACGACCGAAACCCAGTGGACCGCGGGTACTGGAGGCGGATCGCGGGCCCAAGACTATGCAAGCGCAGGCACAAGCGCGCAGCCCGGAGCTTTGGGTTCGCGACGCCGACAGCCGGCGGACTGGGACCGCATGGCGCGCCGGGAGTGCAATCCGGACGCCGGGGTTCCGGAGCCGGAGACCACATGCCGCAAAGTTGGTCTCAGTATGTGACCGGGGCCTGCCTACGGCGACACTGCTGGCAGGGCGGCCGCAGCCTACCTGAAGTAGTCCATCTTGCAGAAGATTTCCTTGTTCTTGATGTAGCAGCTGTTCTGCTGCCTCAGCGACGTGCGACACACGGAGCACTCGAGGCACCGCACGTGCCAGATGAGGTTGTTGACCTGGGGAGGGGGCGGGGAGGGGGGTCGGCTCAGCGCAGGCCTCTTTCACGCTCTTCCCCAAGCCCTCCCGGCCCCATTTGCAGACAGAGACTCTGGAGCTCAGAAGGTGCTTCTGTCTCCCCTACTTTTCTTCTGTAAAACTGAGGCTAAGGGAAATAGAAATAAACTTCCCATTTCTCAGACGGTACCTGGGGACTTGCCCAAAGCCGCGCAATCCCGCAGCGGCTGACCAGGATTCGGAATTAAGTGGACCTGGCGGCGGCGTTGCTTCCCTGCAGTCCACTGGGCTGCAGCCCACACAGCCCCCAACACAGCCTCAACACCTGGTCCTGTCTCACCTTGAGCAGATACCGGTCCAGGATCTCGAGGCCGCAGCTGGAGCAGATGTTCTTGCCGGCAGACGGCACGGAGGAGGCGGCAGAGGGCGGCGAGCAGACAGATGGTGTGCTCGGCGTACACGGGGAGACCCGACCCTCGTCTTTGTCCAGAGCGCCCGTCAGGGCCTCGGCATCAGACTGAGCCTGCGGTGGGGGAGAGAGCAAGAGGGGAGCGCTGAGCCGGGCACCCAGAGTTGCCACTGCCTCGGAGACAAATCTGGGGCCCGAGCGCACAAATTGACAACGAAATCTCCCCGGGACGCTGCGCGGTAGGCTCGAGGATAGGAATGGAAGGGCCTATTGGAGAGGAAGGAATGGCCCCAACTTTTAACACGCGCATCCTGGGTGCTCCGAGCTGTCAAAAGCCACATTCCCGGCCGGAAAACCGAGGTTCCGAGAAGGGCGGCGCCTGCCTGGAGTCACCCAGCGCATGGGCGAGCGGTATGTGGCCGGAAAGCCGGGCCAGGTCCCCAGGGCCGGGCCGCCGGGGTACCGGGGACCAAAGGCAGAGCCGAACGGACTCACCATGGCGGGCGGCGCGGTCCCTTCGAGACAGCGGGTGGTCGCTTTGCAGCCGGACCCTGGTTGGGCCATCACCTGGGGGAGGGGGGGGAGGGAACGCAGGCGGCGGCGGCTGCAGAACTGGCTCCGCTCAGCCTGAGCCCAGCGCCTCCCCGCGCCTGTTATATAAACCGGCGCCGAACAATGAGTCCTAACTTTGTAGTGGGCATTTAAAGCCCTTCCCTACAAAAGCGGTGTCTCTCTAATGAAGCAATTTGAATTTGGATTGGATTTTTTCCCTCTCTCTCCCCCTCTCCCTGCACTTAACCCGTGGCTCTTGAAGTAATCGCTTAGTTCCCTTGCAATCCAAGCCTCCGAGGGGGGAAAAAAACACGCGCACACACACAAACTACCTGCAATTAGAAATTGTCGTGAATGCCCAAGATAAGAGGTAGCCAGAGTGTCAATTCCAACTGTCAATCAGTGAGATCCATCAGGCCGCCCAAAGAATTGCAAATTTGATTTTTTAATGGTAGTAATTAAAAATCGAATTTTTTCTCTCTCCACCCCCCCCCCTTTCCTCTCTCCCTTCTCCTCCTCTCGGCACAAAATGCAAAAAGGAAAAAAAAGAGAGAAAGAAAGAAAATAAAAAGGAGATGGGGGTTGGTTGCGGAAAATAAAACCCCGAGGGCCGGGAGCATCCGCCCGCCCGCCCGCCCGACGCGCGCCGCGGAATTGCAGCGGTGACACGGCCACGGATACGGGCGCCTTGCGAGGGCCCGTCGGAGAGAAACGCGGAGCGAAATGGGGGCGAGACCGGGGGCGAAACGGGACCAAAGAGAGAAAAGAGAGGCGTCCACGAGAAGGAAGAAGCACCGTCCGGCCCCTCGGCTCTCCCGGGACCGGCCCCGCGCCGGGCTTCTCAGCGCTGCGCCCGCACAACCCCCGGCGCATCGGCGCTATCAGCGCCTATTCAGACGGACAATACCGGCCTCGCCTCCTCTTGATTCGCCTGTGTCTTTGCTAAATCGCTTTTTGAGAAATTCCTCCGACATTTGCATAATTTGTTCCCGCTTCCCGCGACCCCCCACCCCTTGCGCTCGCGCGCGCTCACACACTCACACACTCCCGCTCGCGGGCGCACCCCGCACCCCGCCTCGCTGCCGCCGCTCGCCGCCGCTCTGGCTCGGTCTCGGCCTCTGCCCGGCCCCGGCCCCGGCCCCGGCCGCTCAGCCGCTCGCTCTCTAGCTCACCTGGTCGGTGGCGGGGCCGCCCTCGGCCGGCAGCCGGCAGCCCTCGGGCAGCGCCGGGGCGGCGTTCTCATGCTTCCAGTACATGGGCCGGAGAGCGGCGGGCTCAGCGGGGGCGCAGCGCGGACGGCCGCGCCGAGGGGGCCCCCGGCAGTGCGAGCAGAGCCTGCAGCAGGAGCGGGAGGAGAGCGGAGGCGCCTGCCCCGCTGTCCCGGGCCCAGCCCCAGCCCTGGCCTCCCCGGCTGCCGCCGCCGCTGCCTCGGAAGAAGGTCCTGACAAACTTGGAGAGGCCCCCGCCCCCTCCGTCTCCTCCCCCTCCCCCTCCTGGTAGTCCTCCTCCTCCTCCTCCCCCTCCTCCCCGTCCTCCTCCCCCTCCAGCTGCGGCGGCGGCCGCCCTGCCGCTGGAGCCCCGCTCGGTTCAAGATGAGTCATGCGTGACCAATCCCCCCCTCCCCGCCAAGGGAGAGCGAGACACACAAACGAGGCAGAGACCCAGAGACATGCACACACAAGCACAGAGACACACAGAAACTCAGAGCTGCTGATAGAGAGACACGCTGACATACAAAGGCACTGGCTGCGGGCCCACATCCACGCAGCTCACCTCCCCCGAGGGGCACCCACTGCCCTCAGACACAGCCCCACTCACGGGTACGAGAAGGACCCACGGTCCTACCATCTGCGGAGATGGGTTCCACGTGAAGTCACACATTACACTCTGTTGATGCAATCCCGTGCCTCGTACAATTGTGTACATACTGATGCAATGACTACCTGTTAACATCACTTACGCGGGCACAGGCATCCACACATACTCTCACACACCTGCACAGATACCTCTGCACCATAACAACCAGAGAGTGCACCAGCTCCTAAGGACCCAATGGGACTGGGCTGGGAGGGAGCGGGTGCTAGAGGGAGGAAAGAGGAGTTTCCCTGAATACTCTAGAGTGCTTGGGATATCCCCCTTCCCTTCAGGATTTGCTTAGCCACACTGTCCAATGCCCATCCCACCTTCTCTAGGGTTCTACTGATAATGAGAGTGGTAGGGAAGGCAGGAAGACCCAAGCATTTAGATAGGAGACGTAGCTCCCCAACACAGAGACGCAGAGCCCTCAAACTCAGAGCCTTACGGGGACTAACTCCCTACAGCATACAGACATAGGTAGACACAGCCACGGCCCCCTTCTCTAGACACATACTGAGCCTAAAGAGACATGGGTAAATATACATCCTCTTCTAAAAACAAATATGCACACTAAGACCTAGATCCAGCCCTATAGACACCATGTCAGCCCATCTCCAGTCCGTCACACACATCATCTCTTCCATAATTGCCCTCATTTACAGATGTAAACACTCCACACAAAATTGTTCCTACACTTGTACACACATCCGTTTCAAGACAGCACAGACTCACAGAGCTCCAAACCCACATATAACCTGATGTCCTCTACTCAGACACACCCAAATATTCACACACATCCTTACAGATGGTGACATAAGCATTTACAGGCATTTAAAGGCAGAAACAGCACATACACCTCTGTTTAGGATTCCTAATAGTCACAGTCTCAGTCTGCACACACACAAGGGACATCCTAAGGGATGCAGACAGACAAGGATGCCTGCACAACAACAAAATACTAAAGACCCAAACCTATATCCCCCAAAGATACAAACATCTGTTTCTTTACAGACACCAAGGTGCACAGAAACAGCTTCAGCCCCAGCTAATGGCATCTCCCACCCTCTGCATTCCAGTCATTTGTTGCTCTCAGACATAGAAAATGAAAGAGTTTCTCTTTGAACTCTAATCTTTTATACTAAGAGCATGATTGCAACGTGACAGCAGGTGAGGTGTGTGCATATATATATATATATATATATATATATATATATATATATATATATATATATATATATATATATATATATATATATATATATATATATATATATATATACATGTGTACATACATATGCATGCACCCTTAAACATGACCACAGATGAACAACTCCCTCCCCCTGAAATATCTCTTTGATACATAATGATCCCTACTACTCCTGGGTGGTACTTTAATCTGTTCAAGGCATGATACTAAGCATTGTACAACCATGATCTCATTTTTTTTTTCACAATAACTCTGTGAGGTAGCATCTGTTATGGTGCCCAGTTTACTGATGAAGAAACTGAGGTTTAGAGAGATCACGTGATATGTCCAAAAAAAGGTTGCCACATGGCTAATAATTGCCAGAGCCATGAACTTAAAATTAAGTTTAAAATTAAGTGAGTGATGTAAGATTAATCTGACATCAGAGCGTACAATCTTGATATCTAGGCTACACACATGACCACATCCACTCTCTGAATACACACACACGTACACACACATGTGCACGTTTACACTTTCCACATCATCTGTCAAAAGACCTGGATATGACTCCTGGCCTCACCACTTATGGGCTAAGCCTGTTTTCTCATATGCAAAATAGGAATAATGATAGATAAGACCTCTTTTATCTTCTTCTCCCCCTTCCCTCTGGGTGGCTGGGGGAAATGGAAGGTCAGCGAACATTATACTATGCTGCATTATATGTCAGATGTGTGAGTGCAGAGGGACTCCAGGAAAGAAGACTGTGAAGATTGTAGTGGCTTTGCAAAACTTCTTAGGCAAGAAGGGTGGAAGAGGCTTGAACTGAAACTAAAGGGCATGTGAAATTTGGATGGGTTAAAGGGAGAGCAGAAAGTATTACAAGTAGAGAGATGACTGCAAAGGTTCAGAGGCTAAACAAACATGCTGCTGCGCTCCTATGAAGGGAAACGTGAAAGGTATGCTCCCTGAGTGATAATGATGATAATGATAATATAACTGCCACTTATTAAGCATTTATGTGCCAAGCACCGAGTTTTACATGCACTATTCCCTTTGATCCTCACAGCAACTGTACAAAGAAGTTACATTATTATCTTTATTTTATAGTTGAGGAAACAAGCTCATAGGAGCCCCATTTGAAGCTCTGGCACTCAGACTCCAGAACCCAAACTTTTACCTACTATGCAATTCTGATCCTGAGTTCTGATTAAGTGTTCAGAAAGTCAAAACTGAAATAAAAGGCATTGAACTCAGTAGTGAAGTGCAAAGACTCTAGGGCCAGACACCCCTGTGTTCCAATCTTTGCATGGCCCCTTATTATGTGAGTAACCCTGAACGAGTTATTCAGTCACTTGTTCAGCCTCAGTTTCCTTATCTGTAAAGTGGGGATGATAACAGAGTCCACCTCCTGTGGTTGTGAAAACTGTACAAATGACCCATGCCTGACACCCACTAAGCAACCAATAAATATTAGCTGTGATTATGGCATGGACTGGCTGAATTTTCCAGTTGTTATGCTACCAGGTGCCACATCAAATCCTTTGTGGAGTAAGGCAGGACACAAATCAACCAAATAACCTAACATTCTCCTGAGTAACTTACCTAAGGAAGCTGCAGTGCAGGGCTTGCCTGGCTTCGAAGAGGACAGAAGCGAAATTATCTTGGAAAAGAAATCTCTCTTCCAACAACCCTTGATTCTGGCAGGAAAAAGAGTCCAGAGAGGAGTGACCTTGGCAAAATTAGGATTAGCAAGTTTCGTATGTTTCATCAAGATACTCGATTTTTTTTTTTTTTATGGGAGACTGCGGGTGAATCACTTTGCTTCTTTGAGCCTCCCTTTTCTTCCTTGCAAAATGGGGATAACAAGACTTATCTCTTGGGATTGGGTTGACAACTAACCATACATTAAAAATTAAGATTTTACAAAGTGTTGACTCCATTCCTAGAGCTATGTTAAGCTCCCTACATGTACGATGGCATCTAGTTCTCACTTTCAGTCTTCTCCTGGTCTCTAAACAGGATGTGGCCATCGGGTCCTCTGAGGTGAATTTTGCCATCCTCCCCCACCTGACTCTAGGTCCGAGGTTTGGGTTTGAAAAGAGGCTTCATTAGTAACTGGATAATTCTGTGGGAGGCCCCCAGCAGCAGTTCCACCCCGCCGGGGAGTAATTCTAGGAAGGTAATGTGAGCTGGGGGAGGCTGGAGACCCGGCTTCACATTTATTTACTCTGACAGCTAAATTGGTGAGCAAGGGGGAAATCAGATGAAAGCCATTTCAGAGTAAATACTAAATATGAAATTTAAACATTCAGGTTGTGACAAATGGGGAGGGGGCAATGGGAAGAGACATAGGCAGCACCCCACTCCCCAGCCCAGGACGCTGTCTTCACCTTGTCACCTTCCTGGGCATTTCCTGTTTGAGGAAAGAGCACAGAATGGGTTACCACTGCATGACCCTAGGCCAGCAATTTACCTCTTCTGGCCTCAGTGTATCCTCGTTGGTAAATTGTGTGTGTTGTTCGAATCGGTGTTCTGGGAAGTGATGGAGAGAGAGCCTCGGAGTCAAATAGACCTGAGGTCAAATCCCAGCCCAGCCACTTCCTGGCTGGGTAAACTTGGAAAAGTCACTTAACTTATGGAACCTCAGTTTCCTCAACTATGGGGATAATATCTAGCTCAGAGGAGTAAATGAAACAATCAGTGCAAAAGGGCTTTTTGGACATCCAAGTATAATGAGAATGTGAACAATCATAGTCACCCAAAGTTCCCTCCCAGTTCTAACATTTGCTGGGTAAATTCAGGTCAGCAGATATTTATGAACACACCAGGTTCCATCCTAGGCACAGGAAACAGTGGAAGCTGTCCATGTCTGTGCCCATGAAGAGAGGGGAGAGAGCCAGCGATGCATCACAGTGTGACAGGTGCTACAAAGCGTACTAGAGAAGAAAGTAGAGAGCCACTTAACCTGGCTTACAGGTGGGATATCAGGAAAGGCATCCTAGAGGAAGTGACTTTTCATGGAAGTCCTAAAGGATAAGTAAGTGTGAGACAGGAAGGACTGAGGGGAGTTTGATCATGATGAAGAGTCGGTTGGTGTTTGCTGGGGCAATGTTGAGAGATGAAGCTGGGGAGGCAGGTAGGAGCCAGATCCTGGGGGGCTGAGTTCTGAGTTGAGGAGTTTAGATTCACCTTGAAAGCTTGGGTTAAAAGCCAACAGTTCCACAGGAAGCAGCATCCTGTCTCTGCAGAAGCAGCGTTGCACAGTGGTTAAGGATTCCGGATTTGGAGTCAGGTAGGCTGAATTGATAACCTGATTCTCTTACACACAGTTTGTGTGTCCTAAGGCAAGTGACAAACTCGATGAACCTTGGTTTCCTCAGCTGTAAAATGGGCATTAACAGAGAACCCATGTACAAGTCCTGTGACAATTGCAGGAAACCAAGATGCACCTTCAAGATAAGAGCTTGGCAGTAGCCTGGTACCTGCTAAGTGCTTTGTCATCCAGAGCCACTGTCATCACTAAGAAGAGGATGTCATGGGTACACAGAGGGCACTAGGTAAGTGGGGATTCTCAAGGGGTAGATGTCTCCTCCTCAGAGAATTCTGCCCTGATCACACTATTTAAAGTAAATCTCCCTTATTACTTTTTTCCCAGCAGAGGGTAGATAAGGCTTAAAAATAGGCTAGACTGGGATAAGCCTTGTATAACTCGCTAAGGAATTTCAGCTTCAAAATATAAACTGTGAGGGGCCACCAAAGGCTTTTAAGCATGAAGATGACATGGTCCAATTGGAGGCTTGGGAAGATGACTTAAGCAGTTGACTTGAAGATGGATTCAAAGGGGGTGAGGCCTTCACTGAGTCCTGAAGGCACTGCTGTCATCTAAGGGAGAAGTGATGAGACAGCTGCAGGGACAAGTAGGATGGAAAGAAGCAATACCACAAAAAGTTAATTATTACATGTCACTTTATCATGCTATATATCATTATATATTACACACATTTATAAATATATATATATGAGAGTATGTCAAAAAGTTCATGAAAAAATAGAATTGGAAGATGAACTTTTTGGCATACCCTCTATACATCCACATCCAATCTCCTAGTTGACTTTACATAGTCAAGTTATAAAGATAATAACATATATGTTATACAGAATCATATATTCTATTTTATGTATATTGTGTACATATTTATATATTATGTATACATATCTATTTATTATGCATATATGGTTATTTAGGAGACTGGATGTGGGGAGCCGAAAATGTCAAAGATAACACCCAGATTTCTAATTATTTATTTATTTTTCTTCATCGGGTTGTTCCCAAAGACATGGAACACAAGAGTAACTGGGGAGGGACAAGGGGAATTAATGAGCTCAGTTTTGGTTCAATGCGCCAGGGGAATATTCACATGGAGACGCCCAGGAGTGAACTGGATAGACAGGTCTGTAGCTCAGAAGAGAGGCTGGAACTGGGAAGAGGAACTTCAGAGACATTAGCACAGGGCTGGCCGTGGAAGCCATGGGAGTTGATGAGATTTTACGACAGCCAGGATTTACCTCACATACAAGAAGAGAGTTGACTTGTTTGCTTTCTGGGAAGTAACTCGCTGCTGAGGCTTATCTTATTTTCAGTGCAAATCATTTTTAAAATTAGAAAGCACATTATGTATAGTGATAAGGGGGGCATTTCACTGCCTTGGATGAGTGAGGATGGGTAGTAAGACATCTGTTAGACAAACGGTGGGGCGGAGGTGGGGAGAAGGAACTTTCTGGGTAGAAGGAACATTGTGTACAAGGACAGGGGGATCTGGCAGATTCCATCGTGTTTTGGTGTGATTAGGGGAGTGCACATTGGAGCGGATTGTAGAAGGCCTCCTCAACCTGGTATGCGTAAGCGTTCTAACTCCTCTTCTGATTACATTTCAAACTCTCTCACTTTGGGGCTTTGTTCTTCCTCCTCCAACATTCTTAAACCCTTTGCCTGGCTTATGTTTAAACATCCTTCAGCACTTAGCTCAGGTGTTGCTTCCTCTGGAGAATCATCTACACTCTCACTCCTGTTCCCAGCTCGGTTAGGTGCCTGCCCTCTGCTCTCCTGTTGCTCCCGAGACTTCCCTTTATTGTGGCACATCCTAGTGCACAGGGACTGTGACTTTATTATAATCTTTATGCCCTCTACGCCTGGCACCTGGTAGATGCCCAGTTTATGTTTGAGGAATGAGTAAATTTCCTTCTGATGAGCTTACCTAGCAGAAAGCTTCTCAAAGGGGAGCAGTCTGTTTGTTAAAGAGGAAAACTTAATTTGTTATATTTTTTAAGGCTAAGTTTTAAATTATATTTCTAGCTTAGAAAGGTCAGAGGACACATCAAAAATAAAATGCCATTCCATATAATCAGTAATCCTAACCAGGTAAGACTCAATGTGGAAGAAAGAAGATACAGACCCATGTCCTGGGATAAGTTTTGACAGATCTGGTTTTTTTTTACCTGGGATTCAAATCTCTCTCCAGAGACCACTAAGGAGAGCCTGCCTGAGAATGAAACCAACCCAGAGGAAAACACAATCAAGGGATAGACAGATCCTGACTATATCATTTGAACACCTGGACTTTTCAGTTACATGAGCCAATAAATTTTCTATCATAAGGTAGTGAGAGTAGGGTTTTCATCACTTGAACTGAAAGAGTCCCAACTAATCTGCTCACATAGCTAGGACTAGAAGTCTAACACAAGCAGATGTGATGCCAAAGTTCTTAGGGGCTTACTTTCCTCACATGGACAATGAGGGGATTTAGCTTGCAGGTATACAATCTTTCACAGTACAGTCATGCTTCTAGGGCTGGGATAGCCAGTTTCCTATCCCAAAAGATATAGAAAGGGTCAGAAACATGAATAAGGATCTAACAACACTCAGCGCACATCATTCGGTCATGTTTTTATTTTCTGTGGTAACACTAGAATTTCTGACATCACAAAGGTTTAGAAACACATTTCTAGTAATGAAGTATAGTTTAGAGCAGGGGTTAGCAAACTTTTTCTGTAAAGGGACAGACAGTATTTATTTTAGGCCTTGCAGGCCAATCTTTGTTGCAACTACTTTTTTCTGTCATTATAGTGGGAAAACCACCATAGATGGTATGTAAATGCATGGGTATGGCTATGTTCTAATAAAACCTACTTTATGGACAATGAAATTCTAATTTCACGTGTCATGAAATAGTATTTGACTTTTTTCCTCAACTACTTACAAACATAAAAACTATTCTTAGCTTATGTGCTGTATAAAGAGGTGGCACAGGCCAGTTTGCCAAAGCAATGTACACTGGACTAGGTGTTTTTAGGCCTGGTTCTACCAAAAGCTCTCCTATTAACTATGTGATCCTGACCAACTGTGTCTCTCTGGGTTTCCATTTTTTCTGGCTGGACAGTGAGGCCATATGTGATAGTTATCAGGGCCCTTCAGCTCTCAAATACCAGGATTCTGATATTTCGCTGAACAAATATTTATTGAGCATGTACTATATATCAGACACTGTTTTAAATGTTGGGGATATAGCAGTGATAAAGTTTCTGCTTATGTGGAACTTATATTCTAATGAAGAGACAAAATAGTTACATATGTGTTGTGGGGTAGTGATAAGTGCTGTGTAGAAGATGAAGACAAGAAAAGGACTGTAGAATGACAGGGCTATAATTGTAAAAGGGAGACCAGGGAGAGGCTCTGGATCAACATTTGAGCAGAGACTTGGATCAAATGAGAGAGCTCTGTGGCTATCTGGGGAAAACGCATTCCAGGCAACCGCCAATGTAAAGGCCTTGAGATAGGGACTCCCTTGTAGTCAAGGAACAGCAAGGCAGCCAGTGTGTCTGGAGCACAATGAGCAAGGGGAAAATAGCAGGCTATAGGGTAGACAGGTAGTCAGAGACAGGTCATTTAGGGCCTTACAGATCTCTGGATTTTATTCTAGGTGTGATGGGAAGCCATTGAGAAGAGAATGACATTTTAAATGAATTTGAAAAGGGTTGTTTTAGCTACTGTGTGGAAAATGGACTACACGGAGGCAATAGTGAAGACAGAGAGATAATAAGAAAGGTACTGTAATAGTTCAGGCGAGAGATGATGATAGCTTGAACAAAAATGGTAGTGTTGGAGGTGGTGAGAAGTGGATGGATTCAAGATATTGTTTGAAAGTAGAGTTGACAGGATTTGTTGAAGGACTAGATAGGAGCAGGAGGGAAAAAGAGAAAATCAAGGATAAACATACTGGGATCAAATCATGTTGTAGGAACATAACAATTGCACACAGGAAATGTTTAACATTTAATTTATAAGGCAAGAATTAATCCTGTTCTTTTTTATAGTAGTATAAAAAAATCACACATATATTTGCAGATTTGGAAATTAACTGTGCATACCTTAGTAAACAAGGTCAGAGCTGCATACTTGGTTTCATAAAACTTGCACTATTGATTTTTTACATGCTTTGAAAATCTTTTCTCATGTGATCCTCTTCCCCAATACTGAAATGCCAATTATAGAAAATCAACTGGTTAGGGTTACATTTTGCATCTGATAAAATAGGAGCTGAGATTAGATAGTTCACACCTCTTGAATATGTCCCTCAATTCTTTACCCTTGTATAAATCAAAATTTTAAGTGACATAATTTTAGCAAAACAGTAAACCAAAGAATAATTTCAAAGTACAGGTAACCTCATTACAAAGAGTTGAACCAAGTTAACACTGGTACTTTACAAACCTTTCGTCAGACTGCTGTCAGTATAGTCATGATTTATACATTTATTCTTTTAAAACCTCTACTTTGAAGGAAAGACTAAACATGGTATGATACTTGCAGGGACTTCTTCTTTTCAAATAGTGACATCTGCAATGAGAACAGCTGGTCTTTTTCCTCATCTCTAACAGCAGAGGTAGGTGGGCATAAAGGGTGAAGAGAATTGCCTGTGAGCTTGACTCTTGCCAGAGCCCTCTGCAGAGAAGACACTTAGAAGCAGCACCCCACTGGACACACTGGTGCAAGTCCTGAGTGGAAGCAAGCTTACCAGAGAGCTGCAGTCTTTATTCCAGTAAATGGACAAACCACACAGACACTGTCTTGTATTTATTCACACAGAAGGATAAGAATTGGTACAAATAATAAACACTGCTTTAAATACAAATAAATAGCTCTGGTTTCTAAAGGAAACTCTATATAATTCTAAATTAAGGATTTTTAAGTTCCTATTAAAAATAGAAAACTAATTTGCATTAAGTAAGTTCTACTCCACCACAACCCTTTGAGAATTTATAAGGATAAAATGGTGAATTCTACACTCCAAGAAGTCACCAGCAAAATGGGAGATTTTAGTGCTCCCCTCTCTCTGAACCAACCTGCAAGTGGAAGGTTACTTGCCTCATAGATAGACATAGCTAATAAATACAGAAAGTACTTGATATCTAAAGATATCTAAAAAGATTAACCTTGGAAAAAGTGATAAGAATTTCTCTGAGCCAGTTCTGTGAATTCTGAAACCACTATGCTGAAGTTTTGATTCAAGTGTCTTAAATTCATTTATACCCATAGGAAGACTTAAGTTCCTATAATGAAAGCTTCCTCTTACTAGGAATGATAGGGTTAAACAGTCTGTAATCACTAGGAATGGCACCTGGAGCAACAAAGTGATTTACCTGGTAAAGGAGCAAGGGTGCTGCCCAGTGAAACAGTCTGTCAAACTTGGCAGCAAATTGATCAAAACTGTGCTGAAGAAACACCCTCCTAAATCTGTTGGTTTGTTTAGCTCTCTATATTGTTATACTTAGGATTTTAAAAGAGGCAATAATATCTAGGGAGAAGTATGTTCTACAAAAGAAGAATCATTTTCAAATCATGCAGTCTTTTAAAACTACATAAAAGATGAGGTCATTATAATCTTGGTGCCAGAGTAGAGCCTGCTCCATTGACTTTCTGTCTCACTGCATGTCCCCTCCTCATCCTGTACAAGATAATTCAACCTCTTCTATGCAGACCCCCTACACAATTATTAGAAAGTAATATGTTTGATAGTGACCAATACATCAATGTTTAAGTTTTCAAGGAAATTCTGCTTTTCTATTTAGATTGGCCATGATACAACTCCAAACAGAACCTTCTCATGCTATAAAAACAAACTCATGCAGTAAGTGCAACTTTAAAAGTCCCACGTTAATAACAACATTTGGTATTATAGATGGCAAGATTATTTAGATTTTTAAAAAATGATCAATGTAGAATAAAAGTTGGGTTTTCAAACAGAACTTCTGTTGTGATATAAAATGCTAAATTTGATTCTACAGTTTGGTTGATGCAAACAATTTCAAGATATACACCATGTTTTCCTAATTGGGATTTTGAGACAATAAGCATAATTCTTGAACACATTACTACAACATTTCCTCAAAAGTCCAGCTTTCTTTTGCCAAGAACTTTCTCTTTTTTAGTCCAGTTGGAGGGATTTCCATAGTAAATTCTGGAACCATAGTTCTGAACATGATTTAAATTCTGTCTCTCACTTCCCTCCGTCTCTTACTTTTTCTTTAGGTTGTAAAGACTTGTGAGCACAGAAGAATGCTCTATTTTTCTTTGATGGACGTTAATACATTTCATTTCCTGATTTCGATAATAACATTTTGTATGTTTGCCTTTTTCTCTGGCACATGATAGAATATTTCTGGAGTTACAAATCCAAACAAACCAGCCAACTAGAGCATCCCAGTGTTCAAATCACAATTTGGGATACGATCCTATTTATTCTGGATGATGCTCAATTCTACATATAGGAAGACACATCCACAAGGACATCCAAAAACGCTATGTTACCAAACTCTAACATGTGACTGTGCTCTGTTGGATAGTACCATTCACATCTACAATGTACAAGGCAGAGGCTTTCAGGTGTGGAGACCGATTTGATTTTGCTGCTACAGTAATTCACAATCATCATCTTCGAGATTTCCACGCTGTTCCAGAATAAGGAGTAGTCCTCTTTTTATCTGGTGGCTTAAAGTAGGAATAAACAGGTGCTGCTGGATACTCTGCATCAGGATTTTCTGCCATCATTTTCAGCTTTGCTTCAATGGCTTTTATCTTTGCAGTGACACTAGAAAAAGGACAGCAGAGGATAAGAGTGGGTCTACATGCATTCAGAAAATACTTGTTATTTCATCTCCTTGTGCCTCTTATGCATATCAGAGAAGCAAGAGGATATTATAAACATTTAAACTAATACTCTCATTTTAAGAAAGAGATCAAGTCTAAACCATCTATTAAGTTTTTAATATAAGCCCAGACAGTGTTAGGAGTACTTCACATATCATTACATTTAATCCTCAGAAGCAGACACCATTCTGCACTTTAGTGCTTGGCTGCGAGAAGGCACTCAAAAATAATTCTTGTAGGAATGAAAATGACATTACAAAGTAGGCTATATTCCTTATTTTGCACATAAAGAAACCAAGGCACAGAAAGGTTAACTTGCCCAATGTTACACAGCTAGTAAGTGATAGAGATGAGATTTGAATGCAAACTGACTCCAAAGCCCATTGCTTTTAACCATTACATTGTACCACCTTTTGAATCACTGAATAATAATGGAAAAACATTCTGGAAATCCTATAAGGTCTCTCTCTACTGACAAACGTGTGTAATAAAGGCTATCATTCACAGAGTGCTTACAATGAGCCAGGCACAGTGCCCAGCATTTTTCTTATATTGTTTCTAATCCTTGCAATAACCCTACAAGGGTTACCATCCACATTTTATAGATAAAGAAAACAAACGTAGAGAGGTAGAGATATGCCCAAGGTACACACAGCTAACAGACCGCAGAGCCAGGATTCAACTCCAGTTTATCACCAAAGCCCTTGCTTTTTCCTCTCTATCAGGTTGGGAGCTGAACAGCTCTGTATTAAACAGAAAGGGTAAGGAAATGCTGCAGAAGTTGTAAGGAATTCACTCTGATTCAGATCATTGCTCTCCCTTGACCAGAATGGAAAACACTCAGGCAGTGGGTATTTTTTGGCCCAAGCTCCTTTTTCCACTCTTGATGCTGTCAATGGCCTATAGCCAGTGAGAGAAACTTGGAATGAGTGTATATATGGCCTTATAGAACTCCTCAAAAGGTATACATCTGCTGCACATACCCATAAATTTACATAGGCAAGAAATTAAAAAACAAAGCTACAGTAAAAGGAACACTAAGGTATTACTAAGATGCATTCTGGCATCTCTTCCATTAATGGGACAGCCAGCCATTCACTCTGTATGCAGGGAAACAACCATCTCTAATTAGGCATAGATGTTAATAGAAAGATGTAAGTTAAAGTTCTCTATTTTAAAAAATAAATGGAAAGCAATATGCTATCTAGTAAATAAGTGGAAAACACTGATAAAAGAAACTAAAGACACATTCATTATAACATGAAGACCACCAAGTATAAAGGTAGTCATCCCTTCCCAGCAGGTGTAGATTTATGAAAACCTCCAAGGAGATCAATCTGTAATCAAGGATGTTCAAACCTTATGGGGAAAACAGCACAGTGGATATAAGCTCCCAGTGAATCTATGTGAGGGTACTTCAAAAAGTATCTCTTCATGGAAAGATTAGCATTATCTTTTAATTGTTTTTCCACAAAAAATACCCGCATAGAAATCATTTTATTTTAAATTTCCAAGAGCACAAAATAAAGGCAGCACAAAATTAAGCAATATGACAGTAAATCTAAATGAGTAACTATTAAAATTAATTTCAATTTACCACTCCTGAAGACTTTTCAGGACCACCTTTCCCTGCAGTTTAATGAGATGTGTATAAATCTGTTTTGTTTGGTGCACATACTATACAAGAAAGGCCTTTTTTCCCCCTGTCTGGTCCTCCATTCAAATAGTCATCACTTTCCTGACTTTATGACTACTGATTTCTGATCCTTATGTATCATTGGTGCTCCTTCACATACCTTCCTTCCCTCCCCGGAACAGGCTTTAGAACTATATTCCTGCATTTACAACGTAGAGCTTCTTTGAAATAGTAAATAAAAGGCTGCGTTCTGAAGTCCAACAGACTTGGCTTTGAATCCTGACTCTGCTATTTGCTACTTGCATGATCTCAGCTATTTCATTTCTCTAAGCTTTATTTTCCTCATGTGTAAAATGAGTACAAGAGTACTTATATCAGAATTTTTATGATAATTAAATGACAAATTGCATGTAAAGTGTTTAAGTACAGTGCCTGCTTCAGAGTAATCTCAATAAATTCTGGTTATTGTTACTGTTATTGTTAAAATTTATCCCTAGGCTACAATGCCAAAAAACCCCCAAAAACCCAATAACAAAAAATACAAAACCACACACATACCCCCCCACAACCAAAAAAAAAACACCCTTATATATTTTCTTCTGTTCAATCATTCACTTAACTTCCCCTTTCTCTACCCAACCCTTAGTTCTCCTGTTTTGAATTAACTCCAAAGAAGTAACTTATAATTCATACAAACTAGAACCAAAACTGTTATAGTTGCTGCAATGGTACATAGAATTAAATATCTGCAAACTAAAATTTTGTACAAGGAAACTCATGGTTGGGGAGGAATTATAATGACAAATGCCAAAGAGCCCCGAGGCCTTATTAAAATGCTTGTTTTTAGGATAAGAAGTGTGTCTGATTTATCTTTGTACTCCCAATGCTAAACATAAGGCCTGGTGTGGTAGCTGCACCCAGACTTTTTTGAGTGAGTAAATTCTATAAATGGGTACACAATCTGGGAGGGATGGAAGGAGAAGAAATGCATACACTCTGGAGATTAACTAAACACATCTCTCAACATGTCAGGTTAGTGGATTTTTTTCTTTTGGCAGCTGGCTGGTACGGGGATTTAAACCCCTGACCTTGGTGTTATAACACCCGTTCTAACCAACGGAGCCAACCAGCAGATTCTATTCTAAGTGAAGAGTCTGAAGATTCTCTACAGTATGAATAAAAGTGTGGAATGAAGAAATGGCTCAAGCTCTTGAATAACTGTCTTTCTACAGTACACCATCTTACCTTAGGTTAGACTGAGTAGGCTCAGTGCTTGAGGATGGCTCAAGACTGATTGGAAGGATTTTATCACTTTTGTTATGGTCATATCGCTGAAAGTAAGAAAAAGAAAAATTACTTCACGGGGGCAGAAACCAGCTCTTTACTGTATTACATGGGTTCAGAGACTCTAATCCCACTAGTGTATCATCAGCATATTTCTGGATAGTTTTCGGACTACTTTACATTTAGAATTAATGCAAAACCCCAGACAGATTTGGCCTAAAAGCTGTAAGTTTAGAAAAAGAAGTTGAGAAGAAGCCTCCATATAGCCATTAGTCCTCCTTAATTGGTAGGAAAAGAATTTCAACTTTCAAATTCACAGATAGTATAAATACACAGCAGGGCTACACTCTTACATTCTCATTTAACTGTCATATATCACCTCTTACAATATTTATTTTGTTTTATTCAAAATGCTTTAAAATTCTGCTGGATTTTGCAAAGTAGCAAGCATCATACTCAATTCTTAAGAGGCCTGAGTGGAGAAGAAAAGTAGGAACAGCTTTCAGTTGCTGATACAGAAAACATTCTGCGGTAACAGAGTGGTTTAATTTGATGTCAGATAATTACATACTTCTTGTAAAAAGTAAATGTAATATTAAAGAGCAATCAGGAGCCTCTGGTCAAAAAAGATTTATAGAAGAGAACCATGAGGCATAGAGACTTTCAAATGAAAGACAGGAATGAAGGATGATTTCTCTTGCATGCCTCTTCAATGAGATGCAGAAAAAGAAAACGAAAGCCAGTTTGGCAAATGAGACTTGATTTTCTTTTGAGTAAAAAAGCGCTTGCTAATTCTTCTTGTTGTTTCTATTTTTAAGGCAATGTGTCCTTGAAATTGAGAAAGTTCTGTGATTACCTGATATAAGGATACAAAGTGTTTGAGCTTTGTCTTTCAGCTTGGACATTGAGCTTAAGTATCTGTTTAGTTTCTGTGACTCTTAAAGCCATGCTCATATTGCTAAAGATTGAAGTTCCAACTCTGTCACAAATCTTTTCTCAGGCAGATCTGTCAAAATCCCACTGCAGAAAGAGGAGAATCTACTCCTGGGACAGCTCCAGTCCACACACTTCACCACCTCTGTGCCAGCTGGAATAGAATGCCATTCACTCATATATATTTTTTTCATATTTTATTTATAGAAAAACTGCAGCTTTTCTAGTACATGCTCCCAAGAGAGCAACTACAGGATGAACAGGGCAGTTTGCCACTTCTCAGGGCTTGGAGACAATACAAGCACTCAAACTCCCACAAACCCACAACCTAACAACTGTCCAGACCTCTGGAGTAAGGAGATGCCAGTGCTTTGAGCACTCAAACTACCCATTTCTCAAGCATTTACAATAAACAAATTCAATCTCTCTGCAGAGTTGAGAGGCTGGGAAGAGTCTAATAATGCCTAAAGCAACTAATTTTAAAAATAAATACATTTTTTCCTCCAAAGAACAAGCTCCACCAAAAAAAAAAGATAGAGATCGGAGTATACACATCAGCCACACGGAAAAAATCAATCAAAAACAGGATCTGTGGGCATGTGGAGAGAAACAACGGAGGAAGTTAATCCCTCCTGAGCTGTTTCTCAAAAGAGAAATCTGGCAACACACATGGTAAATACAAGTAGGAGAGCAAAGTATGGCTGTACCAGATGTGAAAAGGCTGGATACAAATGGGTTAGTGGACAAATGTCTTTCAGAAAACTCATCAGGATGGGGTTTTATGTTGCCTTTCCAGCCTCTTGGACATACCTTTACTTGAGCATGTGCCCATCGCACCACCAGCTTCTTAGACAGAGCCAGCTTGCCATTGAGACACTGGATGGCTTGTTCTGCTTCCTGTCCAGGAAAAGGACAAATGTTAGTCAAAAATTGAAATGCTTAGCTGGCTATGCATTCTGATAGGGCCTCACTAGCTTTGATGGCTGAGTTTCTAACCAAACTGCTTTTGGTAAATAAGTGGTGAAGGGTTTACAATTTAAAAAGGCAGAATAAGAAAAAGGGTATGAGTTTTTTAAAGCTAGTCAGACGAAAATTCAAATCCTGGCTCTGTCACTTGCTAGCAGTATGATATCTGGCAGGTCACTTAATGGCTCTAGCTTTGTTACCTGTAAGATGGAGTAATATGGCTTGCTCCTCAGTGGTGGTTGTGAGGATTCAGAGTGCATGTAAAGTATGGAGCATATAGTAAGCACTTAACAAATGTTAGCAATAGTATTGTTCTCATTAGGTGATACCTTTCTACACACTTCTACTAGTTAGGGTCACACATACTATGTCAAGAAATTGTACTCCACCCAGACCCTAGAACTATATCCTGAACTAGACCTTACTCCTTGGATCCAAAGTGACAAACAGTAATGGCTTCAAAAGATACAGGAGTGAAGGAAACTAGGCCGGAAAAAGCAGGAGTAAGTCAAAGAGGCTGTGAGCAAGGTGTTTGTGTGAGTCAATCTATGCACCTGGTTTTCAGAGCCAAAAGTTCCCTGACCCTTTCCCTATCAGATATGGGAGCAACAAGGTTGAAAGGAATTCCTGAAGCTGGATTAATAGTAACTCTAGGTCATTCCCAGGAAGCCTGTACTTTCCCATCCTGCCAAAGCTTCTCTGCCCCATTTGTATCCATGAGGCTTTCAGCCAAGTGTAACCCACATTTCTTGGAGGTGAAGTTCTTAAGGAACAGAAGAGGAACAGGAAGTCCTAGAGGCGAGGGAGAGGCTACCCAAGATTGGGGTGTAATGCCAGTACGTATTCCGGTATGGTTTTACTGGCGATTTTCTTATTCCTCCAGAGCACAAGCATGACATTTAACAAATATTCATTAAGAACCCACTATGTGTCAGGCACTGGATATTCACTGGCCATCCTTGCCCCACTATAGCACACATAAAGTGATAGATAAGAGGCATTTTATTTTTCTTTTAAGTTTCATTTGGTGAATTAGAACTTATATGGCACTCTATTAGTTCTGAAGTATCAGCAGTAATAAGATGCCAGCAGGAGATAAGTGTTTTAAAGAATAATTTCCTATTTCTGTATATTCTTTCAAAATTTATATATTCAATGATATTATTAAATGCCAACTGTGTTTTCATAAGTAACCTCATCTATTCTCCCAACTTCCTATAAGGTAAGAAGGTCGTGTGTTTTGAATCCCCATTTTTAGATGAACATTAAGGCCAAAAAAGGCTAAGAAATTTGCTTGAAGCTAATAAGTAAGACAGCTAGAAATACAAGTAAGGTTTTGTGACTTCTAGTCCAGTATTTTTATTTTTTTATTTTTTTTGTCGTTTTTTCGTGACCGGCACTCGGCCAGTGAGTGCACCGGTCAGTCCTATATAGGATCCGAACCCGCGGCGGGAGCGTCGCCGCGCTGCCAGCGCAGCACTCTACCAAGTGCGCCACGGGCTCGGCCCTAGTCCAGTATTTTTAAACCAACATCTATCCCCAACATGATCACTGATTAGCTGTCTGCAAGAATCCTCATCACACTCTATCATATAATGCTAATTATATAAGGCATTCTTTCACTTTCCTCAAAAAACTTGAACAATTAGAATAACAATGTATCACGTATTGCCTATCATATTTGCAAAAATTATATGAAATAAAAAGATACCCAGCTCTGATAAGAACAAATGACACTTTCATATAGTCTCAGAACATACTGATACATCATTTCTTGAAAGGCAATTGGGCAACTGTGTCAGGCATTTGATGACGCCATTCCATTTCCATGAATGTAGTAAATAATATACATACAGTGAGGGCTATAAGATATTTACTACCATGATGCTTACACTAGGTGAAGCATTGGAAACAACCTAAATAGCTAACAATTAGGGATTAGTCAAATAACTTACCATATATTCATATAGTAAAATATTATGCAGTCATCAAAAATGATGTTAATTAGTTTTTAATTACAGTCTAAGTCACATATAATAAAATGCATAAATCTTCAATGTAGATCAATGACTTATGTTCACACACATACATATATATGTACATACATATACTAGTGAAACCACAATATCACAATACAGAATGTTATCTTGATATATATTGAATTACAGAAAAATTTTAATATTGTTTGAGTGATAAACATGATAATATGATCCTACTTGTGTGTTATAAACTGTACTCATATTGTGTTTAAGTGTGTGTGAATGTGACGAAAGAAAGAGACTAGAAAGATGTACTCCTAAATATTAACAGTGATTATTTCCGGATATTGGGCTAAACAATTTAAATTTTCTTTTGTGGTTATCTATATTTTCATCTATAATAAGAATATATTACTTTTATAGTAAGAAAGGCATCCATATAAATTATTATTAATAAAACAATTACAAAGCAATGTTCTTACACACAACAAATTATAGAAAGTACTAAGCAGCATCTCTATATTTAATAACATCCAAATTCAATTTCTTTATCAATGAATTTTCCCTCCAAAGACTAATTTTTAATACAAGAAGATACATGTATATATCATTGTTAAAGCTGAATATTCTCTTCCTCTACATATATTAAAAATTTGTATGCATTTGTTCTGAGACATTGAGAAGAAGGGTACATTTTTAAGAAATCAAAATAAAAGAGTTTGTGGGTGGCTCACCACAGACAGGATTGCTGTACCGTGGGGCAAAACTGCTGAAAGAAAAGGAGGCTTTGTTGGTCAGCCACTAAAGGAACAAACAAAACAGAATAGGAAGGACGATGTCCATGTGCTCACTGTGGGCATCCCAAAAAAGCATTTGGTCCAAAAAGTAAGACCTAGGGAGGGTAGATTTTGAAAGCTGTTCACAAATTCATTCGTTTACTGAGGATCTCTTTTAGGATTCGGTGCAAGCCACACAGAGACGAATCAGACATGGCCCCTGCCTACAAGAAACTGCTATTCTAGTAGTCAAAGGAGATTCACAAATAGTTATGACAGAGTTTGATGAGTACTATGAAAAGGGAAGAAATCTCAATTACCTGCTTAGTTTCAAAGTTAACGAAACAGTACCCTCGAGGCTGTCCCTCCAAAGCACCTGACTTGTGGAAGAGGAAGTCAAACTGCTTTACCTTGCCAAACTTCTGAAGGAGCTTGAGGAGGTGGTATCTGTGGAGAAAGAAGGGCCTGTGAGTCTGCTCTGGGAATTTTCTTGGCCACTCAGTCTGAAGTGCGAGATAAAAGCAGGACATAATTTACCCCAGGGATAAAATCTCTAGCTCTTGCCCCCTGCCTTCCTCCAAACTGCTGTGTTAGTTTATCTGGCAAACAGAGTTGTTTGCCTCTGTTTGGAATGGGAACTAGAATTGTCATGGCTATGCGTCTATCCAACACAAAAATACCAAACAAAAACCCACACCTTACAAACAGCTGTCTGGCCCACAAGCACCATTTGTTTTTCTTTTGGAGAAAAGCTCAAAAATAGTGTCGATTTATTTATTTTTAATTTCTTGGCAATGAAATGGCATTTGAATAACTATAACTCCATCAGAAACACACACTCAAACTCTAAAAGCCAAAGCCTACTCTATCTCAAAAATAAACAAAGTAACAAATACATATCTACATATCCATTCACACAAACAAAAAACAGTCCTGGAAGACTTGCTTATTAGATTCAGTAGTAAATCATTAGACCCAATTTGCACTTGCCAGAAACTGTCAAAAACCAAACCACAGCTAGTGGCATTTCCATAAGTGCTTGAGAATTTCAATCCCTAATGTGATTGAACACTAGGACAATGTGCAACCATAACGTGACTGAGGCTGGTCTCATACAGGGCAGGGGAACCACCGATGGGGTAACTAACCAACCTCAGTTGCCTTAATACAGTTTATACTCTGGGGTATGGCCAAGGAAGAAATGGTCAAGGCAGGACGTTCACCCTAAGTTATTGCTTGCCACTCTGCTCCTCATCCTCTTTTTGGATACCTTACTCTAAAACTTACTTGGTTTCTACAGAGCTTTTAAGTTATTCAAACAGATGTGGCCCTAACAGGTTGCTGTGGCCAATCTCAATTCTGACTTCCTGTCATCTGATGTAAGGGTGAGACAAACCAACAGCTCTCCCGTTTCCTTTTCCTTTGGCCTTCCTCCTGGCATCCTCCACACTATTCAAATGCAGTCAAGGCTTTTTCTAAACAATGCTGTCCCTGTGATACTAAAAAGGTATCAGCCCACATGCTAAATCTGTTATTACTGGGAATTCTAACCTACAGGGAGTCAGTAAAGTTGTCGTTATAGCCACATTTATATTCACATTGTTTTCTAGGAGAAACTCATCAAGATTTTATTCTTGAGCAAGAATCTTCTTTGGGAAACAGAAAGATATAAAATAGATCATAAGCTATACTAAATTTGATACAAATGCACATCGACAAGGAAGCCCATTATCCTGGGTCAGCTGTCTGACATAGTGGAACATAATACAGGTTTAGTACTGGTATCTGTTTTGAAAGAGAAAATCACCATGACCCTCTCCTTTCTAAATTCTCAACTCCCATCAGGACATCTCAACCACTAGTGAGAGTGTAGGAGACGATTCTTTAGAAGAAAGCGGGGTACATCAAGTACAAATTTCTGGCTTTACTTGACTTTTTGAATAGGCTTACTGCAAGGGCGAGTCTCTAAGATACACAGAGGAGCTAGAGGAATTTCCCCCAGGATCTTTAATTCACAGCTGCATCTTCCACTTACTATATCCCAAACCACAACACCTTGCCAGTTGTCATCAAATGGTATATCGAACCCGTTTTTAAAAAATGATCTAAGGGCTACTGTGGGCTGGTCATCTTTTCATTAGCTCCATTCTGCTTAATAGCAGGAAGGTAACACAACGGGCATTTCCTAGGAAATGAATTTTAATTTACTCAGAAAAGAAAATGCCAACAGATTATTCTTTGTAAAACTAACAAACACATTCTGCCCGAGAAGTGCGACCTTAAGATTCCAGGAACATCTGCTTAGGTCTGTGTCTTTCAACTTCTCCAGGATTTCTTTTCTTGTTTGATAATTTCTTGAAATTATCGGAACACCGAAACAAAAGGAATGAAATGTTTACTATTTTGTTTCCTGGAGATGGGGACTGCAAGCTCTGATAGTGAAAAAGCCTGAAGGATCTTGCTTTCACATCTGCAAGCACTTTTATCTGCTGCTATAGTATGGGAGAGCTCAATACTCAGCAGAGGCTTGCTTCACTTCATGAAATGTGCACCCCGCAGCCTTCAGGCACTAGAGAATAAGTATCCAGTCCCACATATTTCGGCAACTTAATCAGTGTTTTCTGTAATGGGTCTTTAATGCAGCCTTTCCACCTAATGTCACAGAAGTAATTAATCTAAACAAATGTTAGAGCAGACACCTACTATGTGTCAATTAGGCACCAATTAGGTACTTGTACTATTCAGATGAATAAAATCAGTTCCCTGCCTTCAACAACCTCACATTCTGGTTAGAGGGGAGAGATATGTAATCAAGCAATTACAAAACCGTGTGATACTTGTACACGGAGGTTATGAACATGAGCACACACATGAAAGAGGGCAAATTGTGCTGGGAATGTGGTGGTTAAGGAAAGTTCCATGAAGGGGTGATATCTGAGTGGAGTGTGTCAGTGTGAGAAGATATCATGTGCAAAGACATGAAGGTGAAAAAGAGTCTGATCCACTGGAAGAGAGTGGGGGTAGGCAGTAAGAGATCAGGCTGAAAGGTAGGCAGGGCATAGGTGATGAAGGATGTGGTGTGTTTAACTTGATGTTATAAGCAATGGAAAGCCAGTGAAATGACATTAAAGATCATTTTTAGTGCACAATTTTAGAGAAAATTTTCTATATAAATGTATAAAAACTATTATGAGGTGGGTCTTTATTTTCTATTCTATGCTTGCTATTAAATGGTCTTATTGTGTTTCAAATTTAAGTAAGCAAACAATAAAGACCATTTCATGTAAACCAAGACATGAAAAGAAGCATGGACAATGAAGGAAAAATGAGGAATGGACTAAGAGATAAACAGGGCTTTCTTCAGGGGTGAATGTATTGTTCTCACATGCTCATGCATTTATTTTCCCTTGCATTCTAATTTACTCAGTTTATCCCTTAACATCTACATCAGAAGGACACTGCCACCTGGATGGCTCTCCATTGCTTTCATGTTTAGTTAACATACCCCAAAACTGATCTCCTTCCCACCACAAACTGATGGCTCTTTAGCTATCCCAGTGGTCAATGGGAACATGATTCCTTTACATGCCTCAGGCAAGAAACCTCAGGATCATCTTCAACTCTCCACTCCTCTTCATCACTTCATCTCTCAGATGCACCACCGGTCTCCAAGTTCACTGTCTCTAACTAGGTGATACTGATAGCAGGGCTAGTTTATGGCATTCTCTCCTAGCAAATCTTCATCTTCGGTCTGCGCCCCTCCAATTCATCCTACAACTTGATGTTTAATCTTCCTACTAAAACATCACTTTCATGAAGTCGGTCTCCTGCAAAACACCCACAATGAGTCTTTTCTACATAAAATTCAAATTTGTTGGAACAAATTTTAAAGACCCTGCCTTGACCTATCTATCCTACTATTTTCATTACCATTTAGTATTCAACCTCTCCTTAAGTCAAAAAGGTGTTCCTGATATTCTGCTCATAAATAACAATCTTTCTTATTCTTATTTATTTACCCTTATTTATGATTTCCCCTCCACTTAGAATGCTCCCTCTATTAGAATTTCTACTGGCTTTGTTCTCTCTCATACTTCTCCTTCAGTAGCTATTAATATGGCTTTCTATACAGCACATTTAATATTTCAAAAAGAAAGCCAATATTAACGCTTTTAAAGAAGACCAAAGTGTGGAAAAAGATAATGCTTAAGGACATTAACTTTTTTGGTTTCTTTGTTGAAGGCACTGGTAATAATATTAAAGGTATTGTTTACCCTTACATTTAAATTGTGGGTCCCACAACAATTTAAAAGTCCTTACATTTTAAAATTTAGAATAAGATACTTCAGGTTATGACTGGTTATTTGGACAATTAGTATACGTTGTGCAAAGAGCAGTTAATTAGGCAGTGAGAAATCAGTCCTATCACTAGCTACTTCAGTAAACAGAGTCAACTCACTTAACTCTTCTTTTCCTATAAAACAGGAAAAATGTTTCTACTTACCTCACAAAGTTGTTATAAGTTTAAAAAAGAGGAACTCATACAATATTAGAGCAAGAAGAAATGCTCAGATCATTTAGATGAACATTCTCATTTTATAGGTAAGAAATGAAGTACACTGTAGTTGAGAGGATTCAGAATATAGTAGAAAGAACATGGGTTCTGCTACCTCCATAAAGAAGAGTGGGTCATCACTCCCTCAAATCCAAATCTCTAAGATCTATTTAAGCATACAAATATTTCTGGCATCTAGCACAGCCCTAAAATGGTCAGAACTGCAACCACTGCATAATATTGGAGTGCTAGACAGTCAGGAAAGTATATTCTGTTGAGAAGAGACTGATCGACATCCTAGTCCATCAGCCAGGACTCAGATTAATAACCAACAGGCATATACACAGAATGACTAGAACTAACTGCAAAATAAACTTCGAAAAATTAAGTGGAAAAACGTTGTTTTTTAAAAATTGTCTCTGTTTTACACAGCCCTGTAACCATTCATGATGGTAAATATATGCTATAATTTATCTTCAAACAAGTGGTAAGAGAGCATTTGAATTGAAGGTGCATTCAAGTCAATTTATAGAAGAGATCAGGAAGAGGGATGGTAAAGAGTAAGGATATATTTAGGACAGAGAGATAAGAAGGGTCTGTTGAAGGGGAAACAGGAAGAACTGGCAACAATTTGTGGGTGGGGGGTAAATATAACCAGGAAAACTATAAGATGCTCTGCAAACTTCTGTCAAGAGTCATTAGAAGTTCAAAGATTTGGATTAAACTAATACTTTCTGAGACTGGACTAGAAGACAGGTACCATATGTCTGCATAAAGATTATGTGTACATAATCCTTTGGTGCTCGGGAATGACTATATTTTAATAATTCATCTAGGCTCATCTTACCTACCCTGAGAGGACCAGGATCCAGAAGTTATGTATTTCAGAAACCTAGAAGGAAATCATATATTTCCATAATATAAGACTTACCTTACTAAAATGTCAAATTTCTTTGCTGTAATTAATTTAAATGAGGCAATACTAAACATTTCATGTTAACCATAAGCTATGATTGGTAGTTATGTCTTTAAAAAGAAATTCATTACTACTTAATAAATTGGTTTGTTTGACAGACAAAATGTTTTAAGGTAAAGAATCAGTAGAAGAAAAATAGTGAAAACGGCCTTTGGTGATAGAGAAGTAGAGAAGCCACAGGGAGAGCATGAGCACTTCCAGCCAGTGAGGCTCTGATCTAGTTCCGTACTTGACGTCCACCTCTGGCTTGACGTAAAAAGAACAGAGATATCAGTGGGAAAGTTCTGACTCAATGTTCCTGTTAATGCTCTAACAGAAGAAAACATTCACATACTCCAACTTATGACATAAACTAGGGGGCAAATGCCCATTTGAACCTTCCTGTCAAGCAGCAGGACACAATCAGAACCAGAGTCTCATTACAGAGAATTGCAGCCAACACGACCAACACTGTTTCCATGCTTTAGAATTCCACTCAGACAAGCAGAGGTGGGAATGGAAATCACTCTTGGGAGCATCTCCTCGTAGCTTGTTAGACAATGAAAAACGCTTCTTTGATGGACAGACATTAATTGAGAGTTTGGGCAGATTCACACATTCATCCTCAAAGCACTGAACCATAAAAGAGAAATAAATGCCATCGAATTCCAGGGTCCCCGTGACCAAGGTAACATGATATGGGGCAACACATCTTAAATACCATCATAATTTCTAGAGGTACCCAAATGTATCTACATTTACCTGAAAAAGCTTGAGCAGGTTTAAGGAACTAAATTTTCTGTCATGATCCCGATGTATAAATTTACATCTCCTTTCCTCTCCTAATTCCAATCCTTATATACCCCTCCTCTCATCCCAGACTCAAACAAGCAGGTTCCCTCATCTCTTCTACCCTTTCCTTTAACACTATTCCAAAGGTACTGACTTCTAGGACTGATGATATACTCCTCGCTTGCTTTGAGCATTGGCCTCATACAGCTCTATCCATTTGCCCTTCATTACTCTGCCACCAAACACCAACTTCCTCCTATCAAACCACTGGGGGCAAGAAAATCCTCTCAATTCTTTCTGTTAGGAAATTCCTTTCCACTGTAATGTCTGTGATGAAAAGAGTGGGGAGTCAGGACAATTCAATCAGTTTTGTGATCTTGGGCGTGGCACATTTTTCTCTTGGGTCTCAATTTCCTCTACTGTAGTATAAGAGAGCTGGATCAGGCCAGAAGTTTTCAAGTTTGCTTCATGGTGCCCTAGAAGTTCCACAGAGCTTCATGAGGGATTGCCAAAGAAAGGCCTGCAATTGACAAAAGGCTTTGAGTATACCTCTTCCCCTTTGATCAGAGCAGCTTTAAGTTATTTGACATATAACTTCTGATTACTTTGTGATCAATTAGTTGTAAGCACCACTGCACTCGGACCCACCAAACTTCTGATTACTTTGACTTTAAGATGGAATTCCTCAGATGGAAAATGTCTGAAAACTACTTAGCATGGCACTTGGCTCACAATAGGCACTCAAATCATTTAATCAATGAACGAAAACCAGAAGGATTGGAATGATCTCTAATATCCTTTCCTCCCTTCTAATTCTGACCTTTTTATGGTTCTGCGGCTGCTTAACATGAATTATAGTCAAGTGGTACCCCCTTGCCTGGTTTGCAAAGGTACTGAGAATATTTCTGCTTGTAGCTTCATTTTTAGGGACAAGAGTATGCCTGAGGCTGATACTAGAAAATAATTTCTTATAGCCACTGGGTATAAGAATTAAAATAATTAGAAATGGGAAAACATCTGTAGCAAGCAGGAAAAAAGAGATACAGGCTTTAAAGGATAACCAAGCTTGTGTCCTTTCAGGAGAGTCCAAATGTAAGAAAACTGACAAGATAACAGGCTAATAACATCATCACATCACCTTCCAAGGTAAAACATAAATAAAAGGGCCAAAATATATCCTACACCCCCTTAAAATTCTTCTGAGCATCATCACTGAAAACATCGCAATTTTGTATGTCCTGAATTAAGGTAACTTAGACTTACTCTGTGATTTTGGGGTCCAGGTTGCCAATCCATAATCGGTGCCCTTCCTGTAGAGAGCCCTCTGAGAGGATGGATGCATTCTCCAGGGGAAGAGTTTTGGTTTCTGCTTCCATCAATCTCTATGAAATACTAAAGGAAATGTGAACATTTAGGCAGGAGAGAAGCAATACTGTGAACATGAGACTTCAAATTCAACCTAACAAACATTTATTCAAGGAGGGCATGTCCCCTGGGTAGTCCTTCAAAGGCCTCAGTTATTCCACAACCAGGGCCCCAGACCAGTTCCCTTGGGAGAGCTCTTCTGGCAGCCAGAGCACAGAAGCTGCCATTTAAGGTGAAAGGGGCGTGGTTCTGTGTAGAGAAACTAAAGTTTTCCTCTTCTGAAGCCAGAGGCTGACTGGGCAAGAGGCCAAAGTCTCTATTACTACATGATACTCCAGTTCAACAACTGTCACCCAAAATAAGCTTTGGAAACCACCAGGCAGAGAATCTTAACTGCACTGAAGGAAACGCGTTGGGAAGAGTTGCATTACCTCCCTTTTCCTCATGGAAGAGGCAATACAGAAAAGGGAAGAGAAAATATGGAAAATTTGTACATAGATTTTGGAGTTAGAACTGGGTTTGAAAGCAGGTTGTGTGACTTGGTGAATTACCTACACTTTCTAGGCCTCAGTTTCCTCAAATACATTAGTGGAGATAATAGTTATTTTATAGGGTTGTTGTGAAGATTAAACATAGTACATGAAAAATCACTAAATACTGTAACTAACAACAGTAAGTAATCAATACATATTAGCTATTATCATGTTTAAGAGTTTGAGAGAGGCTGGGAAGAAGAGGCTATTCCTCCTTAGTTATTCCATTTCTACCATTTGTTAGTTGTGTAACCTCGGGCAAGTTACTTAACCATTCTTTGTCTTGGTTTTCTCATCTGTAAAATGGGGACAATACTTCATAAAATTGTTGTGGGAATTCACTGAGTTAATATACTTAAAGCAATAAGAAAAGTGCAGGGCACCTAGTAAGCATTCAGTTAATGTTAGCTTAAATTATTATAGTAGTCCCTTGGTGTCCTCAGGGGATTGGTTCCAGGACTCCACCCCCCCATACCAAAATATGCAGATGCTCAAGTCCCTTTCACAAAATGGTATAGAATTTGTATATAACCTACACGTCCTCCCACGTACTTTAAATCATCTCTAGATTACTTTTAATACCAAATACAATGTAAATACTATGTAAATTGTTATACTGTATTCTTTAAAACATTGTATTGGTTTTTGGTTTTTTTTCTTCCCAAGTATTTTCCATCCACAGTTGGCTGAATCTGCAGATGTGGAATCCCTGGACATGGAGGACCTACTGTACTAGTCTTAGCTCCTGAAATGTCTCATCTCAGAGCCAAGGAGAATGAGGATTAGGATTGGAGACAGTAATGGAAAGAGTAGATATCTTGGTGTCAGAACACCTGGTTTCGAATTATGACATTTCCACTGGAAGTCATTTCTCACTGAGCTTGTTTCCTCATCTTTATATAAACTTTGCCCTGCCTACAACTTAAGGCTGCTGAGAGGACCAAAAATGAGATGATAGGTGTAAAATAAGCTTTAATAAATGTATAATGTGGTAGAGAAAGAAAAGAAAAAGGGGCTGGAAAGATGGCTGGCTGTGCCGGAGTTCAGAACTCCCTGCTAAAGAAAACATGTGTCCTAAATATCCAGAAGTGCCTCAGAGGTAATTACTGCAGGAACTGTGTCTTAATAACACCGGCTGATACATATTGACACTGCCATTACCTCTTTTACATCTCAGCACACCCTATAAAATCTAGTACATATCAGTTCCTAGGTAATTGTTTGTTGAACATGTTTACCTACCCCCTGCACAAGTGAATAATTTTTCCTTTCCCACTCACATCTTCAATCTGTTCAGCAGTGTGTGACAAGCAACTACAAACTGCTAGACCCTGAGCTATCTACTGAAAATAGACAAATTAGTAAGTCATAGCTTTCGCTCTTACCTCCTGAGAGAAAGGTGAAACAGACATAAACAGAATCCCAGGAGTGGAAACGGGAGAAACATTTTGTCTTCTTCCTGCTTTCCTTTCCCTCTACTTTCTTACAGCTCATTTGTTCAGGAAAAAAAAAATTACTTTGTTTCTATTTTCCAGCCATTGTCTAGTTAACTGAGGTCAGAGCATTATAAAATCAAGGTCCCTGCCCTCAGGAAGCTTGTATTTGGAAGAGGAGCAGGACAACACAAAATCGAAATAAACTAAAAATTACAATTAGTGATAAATGTTGAAATACAATTAAGCAGGGTTATTTGACATGGGGTTGGACTACTTTAGTTTGAGTGGAGAAGAAAGGCCTCTCTCTAAAGGAGATGACATTTGGGTTGAGACTTGAATGATACGAACTTCTGATTTTCTCATGTCTAAAAATACCAATAATACCAGCCGCTACTTAATACCACAAAAAGGTACCATATTTTAGCGGGATGAGTGCAGAATATGGGACCAGAGAGACCGGGATTCAAATCCTGACTTTTGCACCTAGTTATTGTGGGACTTTAGCAGGTCACATGATCTCCCTTTAAGTGTCTTCTCCACAGAAAAGCTTTCCCTAATAAAATAGATCCTCTTGTAATTCTCTACCACAGCTACCTTTTTCTTCCCAATAATGCTAACTCAATGTGTTATTTAATGTTTTATCTTCTGTTGTCCTCACTAGAATGAAAGCTCCTGGCGGACACGGCCTTGCCAATCTTGATCACAGTTCTATCCCCAGCCTGGCTCATGGTTGGTGCTCAGTATTTACTGAATGAATGAATGAAGCAAGCCACTTCTCCAATCGGAGCCTCAGTTTCTTCTTCCTTCCCAGAATGGGTACAATTATTCCTATCTCATGAGGTCGTTGTGAGTTTTAAATAAAACAATACCGGTGGCAGCTCAGCACAGAGCTTTTTGAGAAACGGTAAACTGAAATAAAAGATCAAGACGGCAGCCGACCATCAACATCCTTTGGGTATGCAACGGCGACAATCCCTTAAATTGACATAGTTCACAAAACGCTTTTACATCTATTCTCCCAGCTGAGCTGCAACAACCCTGGTAGCCAGGAATAGTGATTCGGGGAAACTGAAGTCCAGAGAAGCAATGGCACTTGTTCCAAAAAGCTAAAAGCGGGGTCAAGCCTGGAACCTCGGCTTCCCGATTCTAGCCCGGGAATTCCCACAGGCGAGGGGTCATTATCCATATTGTTATTTCCGGGCCAGCGGCAGGGCGTGAGAAGCCGTCCTGCGAGAGCAGCCTCCCATAAGACCTCCTCTTGGGGCCAATGCTGAGGTGCAAGGACACATCGCAGCCGGACTCACCTCGTGGCCTCCGTGTTGAGCCCTCAGCTCATGCCCCGAAAGCGGGTCCCAACTCCGCGGTCCGACTCAGCACCGCCCGCTGCCAGGCCGCCCGTGACGCATTACGCCTGCGCCGCCGCGCCGCCCCGTGACGTCACCACGCCCGCGCCTCCGCCGCCGCCGCACGAGTCTTTCCTTAGTAACCTGGGCGATAGCTGGTGAGTGGTCTCGGCAGGTTCGTGAGACACTCGCGGGTTCCGGGTGTTGGCGACCCTTACTGAAGGACCTCCGGGAGACTTCAGGGGACCAGACCACCGCCCCCGATCTGTTCAGTTCAAGTCCGCTTGACCTTTAATGCCGGGGGCGGGACGTGTCGCATCGGGAGCGAGTCTCGCGGGGTGGGGGCGGGGGGCTCGTCACATCAGTTAGCAATTTAGGGGATGCTGGGGCGGGGTGGCACTTACCAAATAGTAGCAGTTTATCTAGCAGCACAGTACCTAACAGGAACGTTTTTCGGAACAGTCCTAGGCGAGCAGGTATTATTATCTCCCATGATGAAGAAACGGAAGCTTAAAGAGGTAACTTTATCAGATCACGTGTCTAGTAAGTGACGGAGCTTAAATTCAAACCTAGGTCTGTCTGACTCCAAAGCCTGAACTTTTAACCACTACTTTGTGCCACCCAGTGGCAAAGCAGTTGTCATTTCAATAACCCTTCCCCATTTATATAACCCTGATAAATAGTATTGTCATTTACATTTTATAGATGAGAATGAGGTCCAGAGAATTTGACCAAGGTCACATGTCTAGAAAGTGCACGACTCTTTTCCAGGACGTCTTCACGTTTGGTGTCTTTTCCTTCAACCGCGCTGTATTGCATTTCCCAGAATCTTGGAGAGCTTTTGTTGGAAAGGATGAAAACCTGGTCTGACCCTGTTATCTTATAGTTGAGGAAATAAAAACTAGGTATGAGCAATTACTTGGTACAAGTCATAAGTCAGTGGTAGAGCTGCCCGCAAATGCTTTTTGAATATGGGTGGTCATGAATCTAAAGGGGGTGGGTTGCATGGAGCGATGAGGTAGGAATATTGGAATCCATATCTCCTAGCTCTGTGGCAAAAGCTCTTTCTCCTAAAATGTCTCATCCCTTCTTCGGCTGCACCAGGGACATAATGATTCTGTGTATAGTCAGATACTACAAGTACCTTTGTTTACATGAAACTGAATTTAGAGAACATGCCCTACTATTTCTAAGCAAAAATCTAGCAAACCGAGAGATAATGGAGGCAGTATTGGGAAGTAGAAGCAGGACTTACAGTCCAGAAGATACTACATCAGAAGTGTAGATTTTCATTGACCCTGGGCAAGGACTTATTCTTTCTGGACTTTAATTCATGTATTCATCACATTTATACAGCTTCTTCTGTGCAGGCACTGTGCTAGGGAGACCTAGTTGGGTTGTAGGAGGTGGCAGAGGAAGGCATCCTCTGAGGAAGTGAAAGTTAAACTGAATTTTTTTTTTCATCATTATACAATGTAATCGATTTTTTTTGGCACTTTCTCCCGCACCCCAGCAACGTCAGTGCTGTTCTCTTAAAAAGCTCAATGAATTATTGTAATCGTTGTATCTTTTCTGGTTGTTTATTTATTTATTATTAGTTCCCACATAAAAGCGAGAACATTCAGTGTTTCTCTTTCTGTACCTGGCTTATTTCACTCCATAAGATGAGAGGTAGTCAGTTAAAGAGGTGAGGGAAGGATGATTCCAAGCAGATTCAATGGCATGTTTGAAGACTGGAGCAGGAGGAGCATTTGAACAAATGAAAGATCAATTTGCTTATCTTATAAAATGTGGGTGGTAATCACGACTCTGGTTAATGTGAGAATCAAATAAAACAATGCATGTGAAGTTATTTTATATACAGCAACGGCCTGTGTGTGTGCACACTCATATTTGTAAAAAAGTACATATTATAAAGTAATATACAGCTGGTTTGGAAGGGGTTGCTGGGACAATGGGGAAGCGAGGACTTTGGGTTCATCATCTAATTCTTTCCAAAATTAAAATGCAGCTTCTATGAAGAACAAGGAAATTCATGTTTTGAGACCCTCAACTTTGGAGAAAGAATGAGTTCTTCAAGTAGATTTTAGAAATACAGTTAGGATAATACATTAGCTACTATTTATTGTGTTCCTGCTGGATGCCAGGCATTGTACTGAGTGTTTTATGTACACAGTATAATATAGTGATTAAGAGCACAGACTGTGGAGCTAGACTGCTTGAGTTCAAGTCTTGGGCACATTATTTATTTGTGCCTCTGTTTTCTATCTTTAAAATGGGGATCATCATATTACTTATCCCATAGGGTTTTCATGAGGCTCAAATGTGTTAATATATGTAAAGCACTTAGAATAGCTTCTTCTACATAGTTATCACTATATAAATGTTAGTTATTGTTATTATTATTGTTATAATTATCTCTTTAAAAGCTTCTTATTGTCATCTTGGTAACAATGTGGTGGAAACTGAAGCCCAGGCTAAATGACCTATCCAAGGTCACACAGCTAGTAAGTGGGAGAACTGAGATTCCCGTTCCAGACTGCGTCCAAAGACCAGTAACTTCCATCACACTGCTTTTGTGTATAGGTTAACTTTGTTGGATAATACTTGGACTCTCATAACTAGTTTCTTTCCTCAACTTTAATTCTTCATCTGTGCTGAACTGAATGCTAATGTGCATGTCCTTAAGGTAAAAGACCCAAGGGACTGCCTTTATTGAAATTCCACTTTGAAATTTCCTAACTTCTGTGCAATTAAAATCTACGCCTTAAGCATTTCAGCAATGTGGTTTATTTATAGAATTGTCTTCCGGTTCACGTGTACTTGGGTCTGCTTTTGGGTGCTGCGTTTTCTGTCAAAGGTTGTTTATTTCTAACTCATTTTGATTTCCTGTTGCTTTGTGGATTGGTATTATGACCTGCAACAGGAACGCCAGGAAACCAGTCTAAATAGAGCAGCCAGATTAAGACCCTGTGGATTTAAAAAAAGAAAAAAAAGTACACATTATTATACAGCCATATTTGGATATAAGTGTGAGTTAGGCATTGACTGTATTAGGCAAAAACCTAGATTTAGAAACCTCACTTGGGGCCAAATTTTTGTGAACAGTTTTGCCAAAATAGGGCTGGGCTGTTAGCTTCATGTTCTTGGACAGTGACTTAATCTCTTGGCCTCAGTTTCAACATCTGTAAAGTGGGGATTATTGTACTTTCTATGTGGCATTATTGAGAGGATTAAATGTAATAATATTGGTGAAGCAAGCAGCCCAGACCTGACCTCATTAATAGTAGCTATTGATAGCAATTATTAAAGAGGAAAAAAGTATTCCATTTTTCATCCAGAGCTGTTTTTATAGACTTCATACACTGATCACTAACATCTAGTATCCCTTGCTATTAAACATTTCATCAGGAGAAATCATTTGCCTTTGTGCTACTCATTTGCTTTTCTTTTAAAGAAAGAAATGATAATAATGATAGTCACCATTTATTAAGCAGCTGTTATATTCCAGGAACTGTACTAGGTGTTTTGCATGCATTCATTATTTCATTTTATCTTAAGATCGGGATAATTTTTCTCATTGATGAGGAAAGTGATGCCCAGAACAGCAGAATGAATTGCCCAAAGTTGAAAATTGCATTCAGGTCTGACTGACTCTAACCTACCTTGCACTTCAATAATGACACACAAGGGTTCTTTAATGTGTCTGACCCTGGCGTGAAAGTCTTTGAAAGGAAAGGTGATAACTCTCAATAGGTATCATTTGGGGGGCTGCTGCTGTGCTAGGCACTGTGCCAAGTGTTTTACCTGCATAACCTCATTTATTATTCCCACCCCTAAGAAATAAATATAATTATCCCCATTTTATGGTTGAGGAAATCAAGATGCAGAGATATTCAGCAGCATTTAGTTAGTGACGGAGCTGGGATTGGATTCCAGGTCTTCCTGGCTGTAAAGCTCATGCTCCTATTTATTCACTCCCGTGTGAGTGGATAAATAATACTGCATCAAAATTTTAGGGTGGGACTTTTTTAAAAAATGAGATGTGGAATTGATTTCCAGAGATAGCAGCTTCCAGGTATTTGATGCTAAGTGTTCTTAATTTTTGAGTGAGTGAACACCAAATTCCTGGCAGAAGCTATTAATGCTACGTTTGTCAGTTAGCTTAGGACTGTGTTCTATCCCAGATGTAGTTGTCGGCAATAGTGTCTTTCCATGGTCAAAGACCTCAGAAGTGTAATGTATAACTTGTGTTAACACATTGGAGGGTGACATTTTCCGGAGCTTTAGTTCTATACCATGGAAGACCTCAAACCTCAATCATGCTTGAGACTCACATTAAAGTAAAGTGCATTCTAATTGGTAATCAGTGCATAAGGAACCAAAGAAAATTTTAATTAAACGCTGTCGTGTGAATTTTCCAGTCATTTTATGCCTGTTAAAATGGTTTTCTTATTTAGTTTAAAGTTCTCTTCTAGTGCTCTGCTCTCCATCTTTAAACTTTATCAAGATTTTGTGCTTTTTCTCGTGAAAGGGTTTAATTAGCATCATTAAAGGTTTAGGCTGCTGCACATTTACTTAACAGGCATTTTGGTGTAGTGGAAAGAGTTTGGCATTTGGAGTCCTACAGACTGTGGGCAAGTAACTTAAATCTGTGAGTCTCAGTTTCTTCATCCTGTTGAATGAGACTGATAGTATTTCCTTCTATGGCTGTTGGGAGGAGGATTAGACATAATGTATTTAAATTGGATAGTACATAGCTCGGTTTAAAGGAGTTGCTTGATAATTGCTACACATTTTCTGAAGTTGCAATAGGGCCTCTTTTACTTAGATCTCCTTTTTGTCTTAATCTTTTTAGTGGATGTTTGCAAGGATTATCTTCAGTCATGGCCTTGGGATTAAAGTGCTTCCGCTTCGTCCACCCTGCCTTTCGTAATTACTTTGCAGCCTTGACCAGACCTGTTTCAGAAGTTACAGCGAAGACAGTGAGTGGAAGACAACATGACCATAGGCAGCGCATGGCCTATCCACCTGTACCAGTGCGCCATTTTGCTACCAAGAAAGCCAAAGGTAGAGACATATGACTTTTCCCTCTTTACCCCTTTCTTATAGTTGGCCCTTGAATTTTCATAGCTGGGAGGGATCTCAGAGGTATACTGAATTTTTCCCCTTGCCCACATGAGGAAATGGTTTTTCAGATGGTTCAGTTGATTAGTTTAAAAAAGGTCACAGTGGCAGAGAAAGTGTTAGAACCCAGAGTCTGTTTTCTCATTACCATGCTGCCTCATTCATTTTCTTGGTGGCTCAGAAAATGCCTAATTTCTTTCTTTTAGATTTAGAATTAGAGGTATAAGTGTTGGGCAAACCAGAGTGCTCATGGCAGGGGTCAATATATTCTCTCTTTATAGGAAGATGCATGTTAGAAGTATAATGAAAACCAGAAAGTTGTTGGGTGAAGGGGGTATTAGAGCCATAGATTTAGATGGATGATCTTAATGGCTTGTGTCATCCAAGAATGAGACTTTGATGTACCACAGATCTCAGCTTAAATGCCACTTCCTCAGGGAAGCCTTCCCTGACCTCTTAGACTAGGTCATGGCCCCTATTACCCACACTCAGTACACTGTTTTTTTTACCTTTGACACACTTAGAACAGCAGTCATTAATTAGTTAATAAATTGTAATATTGATTATTGATTATTATCTGTCTTTTATGTTGGACCTGATGAAGATAGACTCTTTGTCTTTATTTAGCACCCAACAGGGCCTGACACATAGTACGCATTCAGAAGTTTTGTTGAATGAATGAATGAATTAGTGACAGAAAATTGTCAGGCAGACTAGCTATTTGCAGTGGTGAGTCAGGGAGTCCCCTCCCAAGGATGGTGCTAGAAATATGCTGTTGTATATTCTCCCACTGACTTTCCTTTTCTGGCTTACACAGACCTTCCTCTGACTGTTAATAGGAAAATTAACAAATTGCTAAAAGAGCATTAATGCTTAGAAGACTTATATTCTGTTAATAGTGATAATAGTATTAAATTTTTATCTGTATATTTCACTGTATTTTTAAAAAGTTCCCATTCGTTTACTGATTTGGTCCTTATAATTATCATTAAAGGAATTAATTTTCCAGTGAAGAAATCCTTATAATTATCTAGTGAATCCAGATTTCATCATTTTGCAAATGAGGAAACTGAGGTACATTTGTAAGAAATTTGCCCAGGGTCATATCTAGTTACTGACAGAACTGGAAACCTGGGACTGCTGATGACTACAGCATTGCAGTGTACTAGACATTAACTATAGCATGTAAGCAGCATTTTTCATATTTTAATAGGAATTCAGTTTTGTCTTTTTTGATTGCCTCTTTAAAAAGTTGATTGTTTGACTTTTTCTCTTAGATTTATTGGATTCTTTCTATATTAGGGATGCTAATCCTTTGTTGATTATATTTTACAAGTATCATCTTTGCTTTTTTCTTTGTCTATGGTGTCTTTGTTGAACATAAGTTTTAGTGTAGTCATATTTTTTAGTCCTTTCCTTTATCATTTGTGCTTCTTTGTGTCTTCTTTAAGAAGGCCTTCCCTATCCCTAGGTAATATATTTCTGAATATGGTGTGAAGTAAGAAATAAAATTTTAAGTTTCTTTTGCAATGGGTAATAAGTTGTACAAATGTCACTCACTGAATAGCTCATTCTTTACTCCCAAATTTGTAATGCCCCTTCTATTGTATGTTAGAATTCTTTGTATATATGGCTTTGTTTCTGTGCTCTTGATTTTATTGAACTATTTCTCTCTTCCTGCACTAAATTCCTTACTCCTTGAATCACTGTCATAAAGTCTTAAATCTAGTGGTACAAATCTTTCCCCCAACTACACGTACTACCACACATACACTTTTTCTCTTTCACTGTTTGCTCTTCTTGCACAGTTCTTTAATCAGATTTATTTCTGGGGTATCATATTATTTTCATCACTTTTGTATATGATATATTTTTAAATTTTTTTTTTTTTTTTTTTTTTTTTGCCCACTGGTACTGAGATTAAACCCTGGACCGTGATGTTGTCAGCACCATGCTCCCACCAACAGAACTACCCAGCCAGCTATTTTGTAAATTTTTTGTGTTAGAAGATATATACAGAAAAGTGTATATATAAATCATGTGTGTACGGCTTAGTGAATTTTCACATAGTAACACAACCATGTAAGTATCATGCAGATCAAGAAATAGAATGTCACGTACTCTGGAAACTTCCCTTATGTCCCTTTCAGTTGTCACTCTCCAAAAGATAACCCACTATATTGATTTTAACACCACAGATTAGTTTTGGTCCTTTTTGAAGTCAGTATGGATTCTTTTTTGTCTGGCTTCATTTGGTAACAATCTCTTTGTGAGATTTGTCCATGTTATGCATATAGCCATTGTTTGTGCATTTTTATTTCTTTATAGTATTCTACTGAATGCATATACCACAATTTGTGTATCCATTGTACAATTGATGGACATTTGGGTTGCTTCTAGTTTTGAGCTAAACCAAGTAATGCTGCTATGAACATCCTTGTACATGTGTTTGGCGCACATATGTGCACATATGTTTCCTCCTTCTCCCCCTCCTCTTTCCCTCTCCTTCCTTCCACTGCACTGGCTAGGAACTCTAGTATAAATTGAATAAATGTGATTGATGATAGTAGGCATCCTTGTTTTATTCCTGACTTTGCAGGGAACACTTCTTATATGTTAACATCAAGAATTATGTTTGCTCCCTGGACTGGTCAGCCACCAAAAAAAAAAAAAAAAATTATGTTCACTTTATGTTTTTGGTAGTCTCTTTTAAGCAAATGTCTTCTATCCCTATTTTGCTAAGCATTTTTGTTTCAAATGGGTGTTAAATTTTAATCGAATGCTCTTACTACATTTATTGAGATGATCATATTTTTTTCTTTTAATCTATTAACGTGGTAACCCAACGTCAGTAGCTTTTTCTGATGTTAAACCACTTCTGCATTCTTGATATAAGCCCTACTTGCTTTTGATATATAATTTGTATATACGTTGCTTGATATATAATCTGTATATACATTATTGGATTTGGTTTGCTAGTATTAATTTAGGATTTTTGAGTCTGTTTGTATGAGATTAGCCTTAATGTAACTTTCTAATATTGATGGGCATAACTTTCTAGTGGTATTCTTATCTGGTTTTGGTATTAAGACTGAGTTAACCTCATGATGTGAGCTCTTTCTCTCTTAATAGGATGGTCTGTATAAAATTAGGATTATCAGTTGCTTGCATGTTTGATAGAATTTGCCCGCAAAATCATCTGGGTCTGGTATTTGTGTGTGTGCATGTGCCTGTATGGGGGTAGACTTTAAATCACGGATTTCATTTTTTTAATGATCATGTCACTGCTTAGACTTTCTCTTTATTCTTGATTTAGTTTTTTAGTAAGCTGTATGTTGTTAGGAAATTTTTCATTTTATCTAAGTTTCAAAGTTGATGGCATAAAGTCGCCTGCAGTAGTTTGTTGAGATTATTAAAATTTCTATTGTTTTGATAACTGTGTCCCTCTTCCTGCTTTCCTTCCTTGCTTTTCCAAAATGTGTTCGTTGGGATGGTTTTCCACTCATCTTGATTCAGGGTGCTTTTAGTGCTGCTTCCTCCTCAGGGAGCATCCTTCTGTAAGGCTTGCTTTTCCTCCTGTAGACTGGCAGAGGACATTGGAGCAGTGAGCGCACGAAACTACCATTTCTACGTGGCTAAAGACCGTGGTGATTTTATAGCATCCTGGCCATTTCACATCTGTGAAGTAGGAATTGGGGCACTGTACCAGCCGCTTCTTGTGTTTCCTCTTCTTTTCTGGAGAGGAAGGGAGGAGACCCTTTGAGAGAGGCATGTTCTCATGGGAGATCTTCACCACTCGATCCCTTCTTCTGTCTTAATATTACTTGTTTGTGTCTACTGTCTTTTTTGCCAATTGTTCTTGATAGAAGTTTGTCAATTTTATAAGCCTTTTACAAAACAGCTTTCAACTAAGGTCAAGGGTTTGAATCCCTGTACTGCTCAGTCACCCAAAACAAAAAAGAGCTTTTTATTTGTTAATCTCTCTTTTTTTCAGTTTTAATGATTTCTACTTCTTATTGTTTACTTTCTCCTGTGTACTTGTTCTTTTTCTATCCTCTGAGCTGGGCAGTTCATTAATTCTTGGCCTTTGTTTTCTTTTTTTCCAAAAAAATGTCATTGTATATGTTTAAGATGTACAACATTATGTTTTGATATGTATATAGAGAGAGATAGTGAAATGGTTACTTATACTTGAGCAAATTAACATATTTATTATCAACTCACATAGTTACCTATTTTGTGTGTGTGTGTGTGTGTGTATGTGTATGTGTGAAGAAAACCTAAAATCTCTTTTGAGCAAAAATCCAAAATCCAATGCAATATTAACTATAGTTCTCATGTTGTGTGTTAAATCTCTGACTTGTTCATCCTCCATATCTGGTACTTTGTATTCTTCGACTGTATCTCTCCATTTACCCCCAAACCACTTCCCTGGTAACCACTGTTTAATTCTCTATCTGTGTATGTTCTTTTCTTTTTTTTCTTTAGATTATGTATATAAATGAGATCATGCAGTGTTTTTCTGTGTCTGGTGTATTGTACTTAGCATTTGTCCTCGAGATTCATCCATTCTATGGCAAATGTCAGGATCTCCTTTGTTGGCAAATGTCAGGATCTCCTTTGTTAAGTCTGAGTAATATTCCATTGTGTATATATACACAGTTTCTTTATTCATTCATCCACTGATGGTCACTTTGGTTGTTTCTGTATCTTGGCTATTGTGAATAATGCTTTGTTCTTTTCTTATATGCATTTAAGGCTATAAATTTCTATCTAAAAAACAACTTTAAGTGCTTCTTACAAGTTTTTAATACAGGATTTTTATTATGGTCATTTCTAAATATTCTTAAATTTCCATTATGCATTGCTCTTTAGTCCATGAGTGTTTCTCATTTAGAAGTGTTTAAAATTTTTTAAACATGTAGTTGTTTTGGAGTTAACTTAATCCCACTCTGGTCAGAGAATATGTTCTGTATGATATAGATTTTCTGATATTTGTTAAGGTTTGCCTTGTGGGATAGAACATGGTTATTTCCTGTAAGTTTCAAATGTGCTTGAGAATAATGTGTATTTTATTGTTGGGTGCATGCTTCTATATATGTTCATTAGATCAAGCGGACTAATTATGTTGATCAGATTTTCTACTTATTGACTTTTTTATTTGCTCATTTTATCAGTTACCAAGAAAGATGTATTAAAATCTCCTAGTATGATTGTAGATTTATCAGTTTCTCCATTTAATGTTGATAATTTTGAGGCTATTAAATATATATATATAAGAATTATATATTTCTGATAAATTGTTTCTATTATTTTGAAATGGCCCTCATTATTTCTAATAATGCATTTTGTCTTAAAATCTTTATTTTTTGATATTGTAACTATAACAGCCTTCTTTGGATTAATATTTGCCAGGGTTATAATTTTCCCTTCCCATACATTAAATTTTCTGTGTACTTATGTATTTGTAAAACCTCTTGTATATTGTACATGATTAGATTTTTTAAAAATCTTACTGGGGATTTTTAACTTTTAACTGACCATTTTGGTTCATTATATTTATTGTATTTGCTAAGTATTTGCGTTTTCATTTTATTTTATACTTTTTCTTTCTTTTTTTATTCTTTCTACTAGATTAATCAAGTTTCTTTATTCCCCTTTTTTCATCTCTGCTGATTTGGAAGATACAGATTTTATTTCTTATTGTTTTGGTGGTTATTAATGTTATTCTTACTGCTTTTTTTAAACCTTTTTATAGAAATAAACACTATAGAAATGTGCAGCTATCATAAGAATATGGTTTGATGATTTTCACAAACTGAAATCACTTGTGTAACCATCACCCAGATCAAAAAACAGAACATTCCTACCATATCAAAAATCCCCTTTATGCTCCCTTCTAGTGGTAACTGTTATTCTGCCTTCCGATGACATGGATTAGTTTTGTCTGATTTTGTACCATTCAGTATATATTCTTATATCCAGATTTTGTATTGTATAGACACAAGTGTTCTTGTGTCTGGCCTCTTCACCCAACATCGTGTTTGTGAGATTTATTTAAATTCTCCTTTGTAGTAGTAGATCAGTCTTTCTCATGGCTGTGTAGTTTTTTTCATATGTACCACTGTTTATCCAATCTGATGTTGATGGGCATATCTTTAAATTTTAACATGCATACTTGCTTTAAAAAGTCTAAAGTTGGAATTATTGTTTCCATTGTTTCTGGCTTCTGCTGTTGCTCTTGGAAAGTATTCTAAATTTTGGTTCTTTATGGACAATTTGTCTTATCTCTTTGGCTTTTTTCAAGATCTCCTTATCCTTGGTTTTCTGCATTCACAAGATGTCTAGGTGTGGATTTACTTTTATTATCCTGTTTGGAACTTACATTTCTGAATCTGAAGATCCACGTCTTTCATCAGTTCTGAAGGATTCTAAGCCATTACCTTGTTAAGAGCAGAGGGGTTTCAAGCAGGACAATGACATGAGCAAATAAATGTTTTTTAAAAATCACTGTACTGCTTATTGGTTATTTACTTTGGGCAAAACATTTAAATGGCTTGTGCCTCAGACTTCTCATTTGCACAGTGGAGACAATAGTAATCTCTATTCTTCCCACTTTAGAGAGCTATCTTGAAAATCGAATAGAGGAATATACCTGAAATTGCATTTCAAATTATAGTGTGCTACACAGTATTGAGCTTCTGTAGATGTTCAATAAAGTTTGTTGAATGAGTCTCAATAAATATTTGTTGAATGTTTAATGAATAAATAGTGTAAGATAATACTTAAATATTTTTATTCTTTTTGTTCTCCCACCTCCTCATTAAAAAATGCAGGAATATTTTTATCACTCATGGCAGTGATCTGTGTATGTACACTTGATAGAATGTATATGAAAAATCACTGTGATGGTTTAGACATAAAATCAAATTTTTTTCAGTTCCTAATGTTGTTGATATTCTAAGAGACAAGCCCTTGTCACTACCATTGGTAGTGTATAATATCTCTAAACTACTTTTGTTTCTTTAGTCAGTACTAGCTGTCAGATACTGTGCATATTCTTGTCTTAGTGTTCATTTTAAATGAACTAATCCATTTTCCTTTTCTTCATTTAGATTTTGTGGAGATGGTCTAATGGAAAGTTCGTGTGTTTAGGACCAAATCTTGACTTCATCATTTCCTGACCTGTGACATTAGACACATCACTTTATCTTTCTCTTCTGTTTATTTTTCTTAAAAATAAGAAGTTAATTTATTTATGGATTCCCTGCCCTATGGATGGGGCTCTTTTAGGTGTTGGAATGACTTAATTTGTATCCCTGTAGCAACCTTGCAATATAGGTATTATTATTCCTCTTTTACTGGTAGGGAACCTGATACTCAGAAGGACAGAGTAACTTGCCCAAGGTCATAAAGCTAGTATTCATCATAGTCAAGATTTTAACCTGGAATGTCTGATTATAAAACTTGTGCCATGACTAATATCTGAGAAAGTGTTTAGCACAATGCTGGGTACTAGTTGACATTCAGTAAATACTGGCTCTTTTTTAGGGCAATGATAATTTTCCAGTACTCGACATTTTGCCCTGCACACAATAAGCACTTCTTCACCAATTGTTTATTGTCTGTGTTTATGCTGCTGTTCTTTTATTCACTAAATATTGACTTTCTAGCCAAAGCGAAAGGACAGTCCCAAACCAGAGTGAATATTAACACTGCCTTGGTGGAAGATATAATCAACTTGGAAGAGGTGGATGAGGAAATGAAGTCTGTGATGGAAGCACTCAAGGATAATTTCAATAAGACTCTCAATATAAGGACTTCACCAGGTTAGTGACTGAACCAATATTTTGGGGAGGGGTATAGTGAGATGAGCATGGCTTTGGCAGAGCTGAGTTTTAGTCCCAGCATTGTCACTTACTACGTGGTGACTGTGGGCAGTTACTTTACTTTTCTGGTTCTCGGTTTACTTGTCTGATTCCTACCTTATAGCCTTGGGGTAGGTATTAAAATTAATGAGGTAACGTATGTAATGATTCTAGCACGCTGCCTGGCACACAGTTAACACTACATTTATTTATCCAGTCAGCAAGTGTTTGTCTACTGTGAACTAGGCATTATGCTAAAGCACAGTAGTAAATAAAAGTCGGCATGGCCTTTGCTTTCATGGAATTATCCTCTCAAAAATGGGAGTTTTATTATGACTGCATTATAAACACATCTAGGTATTTAGTCTCAGAGTGACTGACATCTTTGGTCTGATTTTTTCCAGTTTGTCCTATCTGGCAGTTCTTATCCCTTACTGGGAACCAAATGGCTGTAAACCTGCCCATCTGAGGCATTTCTGTACCCCTGAGCTTGACCACGAAGATTCCGTTTGGGTTAATAACTTCCTGAAAGTGGCATTTTTAAGTGGGAAATGTCAGTACAGTCTAGGAGAACTGTTTGCAGATGTGATGGAGAAGTGAGTTGTCAGCTGATGGTGCAAGCAGGCAGGAAAAATCTAATTGCTGTTAAATTGGCCTTTTGCAAATTGTCAGCATCCTAGAGTCAAGCCTGGGACCTCCTCAGAAAGTATCTATGGGAGCTTGGGCTGCTTCCACTCAGAACTTGATTGGGGTAGTTTATAAGGAAACTAGAATATATTTCATGAACAGCTCCATTTATAAACACTGTCTGAAACATGCTAAGTTCAGACACGAGACCCAGTGTGAAACTAGAAGACCATTCCCATCATTTGTCAACCTTTGGACTAGGGCTTTTCTGCCTTTGCTGACAGTAGAGTGTGCCATTCAATCTCTCCCAACTGTTTATTTTAAACGTGCTTATTATTTTAGGTATGAAACTGATAAAATGCTTTGTCTCCCCTGTGCTTTCTGGCCTGTTAACATTCTGCAGCCGAAACGAGAGAACAGTTTGAGAGGAGCTCAGGGAGAAATGTGATACTTAAAATTAGCCAGCAAGCTCCACTCTTGTTGAACTTAAAAAGATGATGGGCCTGAAAAGAGGTTGGGAGTGTAATTTGTTAAATGTTAACCTCTGAGAAAATGAGGGGCAGGAATGAGGCTGAGGGAGATTCTCGCTGGGGACAGATTGAGGGAAAAGGATTTGATGCATTATGTCGATATGGATTTAAGGGAATGAGAACTAGCACAAGTGTGTACTGAAAAGCCTGTGTTGGGACTTCTGTAGCAAAGGATCTGATGGCAAATCAGGAAAGCTGAATTAAGATCCATTTTCAAAAGGCCTCCCATTGGTATTTCCTTTTTGCTTCTTTCTCTTCAGGGTCATTTTTGTATAAGGTTCTATGTAGAACCTGAAGCGAAACAAGCTAAACTTAGCCAGTCTTTTTTGCCAGATTCTTCCATATCTTTCCTTACTATCTGAACCAGCAGGCGCTTCCCCCTTACACCTTCATCTGTGTAACAGCAATTTCTAGCTCCAAGATAGTTGACTGACACCTTTTAGCAGTTGCCTAAGATACAGGTTAATTTGTTTGTTCATTCTTGTCCTCTTTCCCTTTCATCTCTCCATCCGTACATTTATTTATTCATTGAAGCATTTCTGAGCACTTTTTCTATGCTGATTGCTTTAATACATGCTGTGGATACAGAGAGTAAAGACATGTCCCTGTCTTCCAGGAGCCTAGACCCTAATGTGAAAGGACAGACAAGTAAACCAACATGCATAAAACCATACAGCAAAGCAGAGTGGTGAAGACCATGGCTTTGGAGTTGGTCAGACCTGGGTTTGAATTCAGGCTCCATTATTAAGAACTGTTGTGGCTTTGGGCACTTCACTCTCTGTGCCTCAGTTTTTTCATCTGTAAAATGGTGGAAGTAATAATAACTATCTTATAGGGTTACTGTGATAATGAAAGCAAATAAATTATAGAAAGCATTTAGCAGGATGTCTTACTAATATAGGCTGTCATCATTATAGAAGTGTGCATAGGATGCTTGGGGTCCATAGGGCGGGTTTGTAATCCAGCCTAGGAAATGAGACAAGATTTCTGAGATTAGATGCTACTATAGCTGAATTTTAAAGAATGGGCAAGAGTTACCTGAGCTGAGAAGGGTGTTCTTGGTAGAAGAAAAATTATATGCAAGAGTCCTGAGGCAAGAGAGAACAGAGTGTATTAGAGAAAGTGAAAGGGAGAAATGTGATACTTAAAATTAGTATCAGTTTGCTTAAAACATAGGAGAATGTCAAGTAATGATGGTCAACATTTAGTGGGACACAGCTATAATAAGTGCTTTTCATATACTCTTTTATTTAACCCTCATAAAAACCCTATGAGATAAATATAATTTTTATTCTCCACTTAGAGATCAAGAAACAGGCCCACAAGGTTGAAGAGATCTGCCCAGGGTCGCACAATCAGGAAGTAGCAATTTGGTATTTGAACTCAGGTCATTGGTCTTGAGAACCATGGAGACTTTTTCCATTATACCTCCTGGATTTTACAGGTTGAAGCCAGTAGTGTCAGCAGCCTTGCATCTTATAATGACATTGGATCTGGTTGGGTACTTCAAATCAGATCTTTGGGTACCACTTTATTCTAATAACATATTTCCAGGACAACTCCAGTTTGTTTGAAAGATTGCTTTCTCCCCCTTTCTTTTTGTGTCTCAGAATGAGCTATCCATGAGTGATTCCTACTGTGAATGGTAAGGCTTTTCTTCTAGTTCTCATTGCATAGGAAGTCAGGGAGTTCGAATAATATCCCCTTTCCATATGTAACTGTGGCTTTTTTGCTTGCCTTCTTGGGTTTCTGAAAATTTTGCCCATGGTTCTCCAGAATTCATGTATTGATGGATAAAGATCAGATAACAGGGTAACAGTGAAGTGTTAATAGTTTCTTTTCTTTTTTTTTTTTTTTTTAATGTGCTCCTTTCTGAAGGGGATCTAAGCACCAAAATCAAGGGTGGTTTAAGGGAATGGTTCCAAACTTGACTGTGTGTCAGAATCATGTGGTGAACTTTAAAAATATTACAGCCTCCCCCCAAAATCATAGGCTTCTAAGCCTCTACTGAATCAGGATCTCTAGGCTGGGGCACAGGAATCTAAATTTAAAAACTCCCTGGTGATTCTGATGCCCAGCCAGATTTGAGTTCCACTCATATAATGAAAAGACCTTGATTGATATCAGAATTAAGCACACCTGAGTTTGGGTCTTGGCTCTTGATTGTTTTTCCTTTTGCTAGCTCTATGATCTTGGTTGATTTATCCTTCCCAAGACTCATTTTCTCACGTGTAAGGTAAAGATAGTGATACAGTGTTACAGGGCGGTTGTAAGAACTAAAAGGAATAATAAGAGATACCTTTTTTATCCCTAGTTTTTGGTGTGTATTTTCAGCTGCAATCCTTTAGTCACAGTCCTCACTTTAATCCTATAAGGTAGTTATTTTTTGACTAATTTGGAAACCAAAGCACAGAGAAGATAAGTAACTCACCTGAGGTTTCATAGCTAAATGGTGAAGTTGTTGGGGGTGGGGGGTGGTGATCCACTCTGAGTCCTGTGTCACAGGAAGCCTCTCAGGTCCAGGCGCACCAGGATGGTTGGCCACCCTAATTACTGGTGAGGAGTTCTAACATAGTTCTGTCAGTGTTTCAAGCTGTCTATCGCATGACACTGCTGTTCCTATGAAAGCCCCTTGAACAGTCTTGTCACATTGATAAGGGACCCCTAAATGTTTGTTGAATCTGAATTAGGTAGGAACATAGATGTGGGGCTACTAAGGTCCTTCAGAATTCTAAAACCCTATAATTTTTCTTTTAGGATCACTTGATCATGTTACTGTGGTAACTGCTGATGGGAAGCTTACTTTAAACCAGATTAGCCAGATCTCCATGAAGTCGCCACAGCTGATTTTGGTGAATATGGCCAGCTTTCCAGAGGTAAGGTGACCTTGCTAAAAGGGTCCCTGTCCGTGGTCTCTTTTGGAATGAAGGAAGCGAGGTCAGGTCAGGAGGAAGTGTTCCCTTCAGCTTGAGATGAAACAAGAAAGAAGACATAATAAAGAGAACTTAATGATAAAGAAAAGCTCTCTTCCTGTTTCTAAATTCCTTTTCTGTTAAACTGAAATGCCAGGCAAGTAATTTGAATACTGAAACAGGCCCCACCTAAGAAAAACAATAATGGAAATGCAGTGATTGGCACTTGACCAATGTGAGGGGAGTGCTGCTAAACTGGAGAGCCTGTGCCCTGTCTTGGGGGGCACCTCTGCCCAGTGCCTACTGATCATTGCCAGCAGAAATGTAGGCCTGGTAACCAGTGTTACTGGGTATTATGATTTGTATTTCTAGAAGAAGCTGATTACCCAAATTTTTATGTGAGATCTTTGTTCATTAAATGTTGATAACTAATTCAGTTTTCTTTTTTTTTTTTAAGACTGTGAGACAAATAAAACATTAATGGCCCAGATATGGCTTAAGAGCTACCAATTTGTGACCTATGCATTAGTGTTTGGAGCAGACCTTCCAGGAATTTTCCTTTCAAACTAGACTGACCATTGCAGAATATTGCATGGAGCACAGTGCTTCCAAGACTGGAAGGTGGGTTGCATTAGATCATCGCAACCTTGCGGCTTTTTGATTTTAAGTTTAGTTGAAGGAGATAATTGGGCTTTTCCTTATTGGTCCACTAGGAATGGGCCTAGTTTGTGAGTCCTAGAGGACCTGGAATCTGGTCCCATTTGTACTGACAATAGGCTGTTTGACCGTGGGCAAGTTGCTTTATGCTCTGGGCCTCCATTTCCTCATCTGTTTACGTGAGGTGAAGGAATCATCCTGTTCTGATTGTCTGTTTCAGTAGTACTATTCCAAACACATAAACCAAGTTGAACTTGCTGGATTCAACAAACAAGGTGAGAGATAGGAAAAAGGGAAAGCCTTTGCTATGAATATGCTGTTTCATATCCGAGGGCTCTGTAGCTAATGTGCCAGGAACATCCGTGAGGATGCTGTTACTACTTACCCACTCTATTCTCCATATTGCAGCCAGAGTGAGCTTTTAAAAATACATATTGGATTATGTCATTCCCATGCTTTAGATTTATCATTGGCTTCAAGTAATCTTTAAGAAAATGTCCAGAATCTTTATTGTGGCCTAGGAGGCTTTGCATGATCTGTCCTCTGCTTTTCTCTTCAGTCTCTGCAGTCTTATGCCACTGTCATCCTTGCACACTGCTCTAGCCACACTGGCCTTTCAATTCCTCAAACATACCAAGCCGTTTGCATCCTCGTTGTTGCTTGGAACATTCTTGCCTGGCTAGTTGGTACTTATATTTTGGATCACAGCTTAAATGTCATTTTCTCAGGGAAGCCTTCCGTAAGCTACCCAATGTAAATTATTTCTCCACACTAAGCTCTCTTATACAGCACAGTTCTTTTTCTTCCTTGCACTTATCACTATTAATAATTATACATTTATTTACATGTTTATTTTCCATCTCACTTTCACTAGATGTAAGCTTGGAATATAGAAAATCATATCTAACTTGTTTATTGTGTCCAGCACCAAACACAGTGCCTGGCACATGGTAGTACTCAGTAAATTTTCCTTGAATGGATGAATACGTGACCTTAGGGTGATGGAAGGGAGGTACTCATTTCTGGTGTTGCTGAGGAGCAGAGAAATAGACAAAAAGGGAACTGACAACTGTTTCCCTTTCTGGCCCCCTCTGAACCACTGAGGCCTCTCTGCCTTGTTCATATAATCCCATAGGTACTGCAGGCCAATTTAGGGAATAGCCTCCTAATTACACAGCTTGAAGACCTCATCAGGCAGATTGCTTTTCAGAGCCAGCCACTTCTGTTATTAAATAGCAAATGGCATTCATGGGAGAGGCACCTGATTGGCCACCAGAGCATCTTATGAGGCAAGAAGAGATATTAACAGCTTAATTTTTTCTTAGGACGTTGGAGTATATCTTCATTTTTCAACCAAAGCATCTTCGCCATTTCTCCAAGTTGAAATTCCGTGGGTTTTGAAAGAACCTTTATAAGCATCTTAGTAGAGAGGTTCATTTGTAGGGACAGAGTGGGGAAGTATGAGTTACATTGTCTTTTCAATTCTTTTATCTCATCTGGTGTATATATTAAACAAATAACTCTAACTAAATATTTCCTTCCTCTAGCTTAGAAGCTGTCTGTAGAGTACCCAGGTTCATAGCTTCAAAATGCTGAGCTAATCTCTCTGTGTTTATATAATTCCTTTCTGTTTCACATGCTGTTGGCTTTCTTTCCAAACCCAAGCATTTCTTTGTCATGCTGTAGTGACACAATGCAGATTTACATGCATAATCTTTTCAAATGCATTGAAAACAGAAAACTGTGTTGCATTTGTTTAACATGTGTCCTGCTTGATAAATGATACACACGGTTGCTGCCTTTCATAAACTTGCCTGCAGCTAGAGTTAATGATGGGAAAGAAAAGAAGTGAATAAAAACCACAGCATGATTTGAACAAAACAAGGCAAATAAAAAAAAATTCTGTAGGCTCCATTATTGCTGTCATGGAGGGAAGAGAGCTAATGCATATTGACTGTCTACTGTGTTGCCAGTCACTTTCTCTTGTTTTGTTTCATGTGATCAACACAGGTAGTTTGTAAAATTAGGCATTATTTATTCCTTTTTTTTATTGGTTATGAATATTCATGACATACAAAGCTGATTGTCACCCCTCGTGCTTGTGATGTGGGGGCCAGATTCATACTGGCTGTATACCCATTACCATAAATTGCATTTGTATTCCGTGTCCCCCACCCAATAATCCCCACGCTCCGTCCCCCTCTCCCCTTTACCCCCACTCCACTTTGTAGCCCATAGAATGTTCTCTCCCTCTGCAAGTCCAAAATGCATTACTGTGGTCTGTGCTTTGCTTATTTCACTCATTATAAGTTTCTCCAGCCTCATCCAGGTTGTTGCAAATGGGAGTATTTCATTTTTTTTTATGGCCAAGTAGTATTCCATGGTGTATATATACCACAGTTTCCTTATCCAGTCATCCATCGATGGACATTTAGGTTGGTTCCATTTTATAGATGAGGCTCAGACAAGTAAAATATCTCCCTTAAGTTCACACTGCTGTGATAGAGCCAAGATTTGAACATAGTTCTGTTTGATACAAAAGCCTGTGCTCCTTTGACCATTCATTCATTAATTCAACACATGTATTTCAAGTCTCTGTAAGTGATTAGGTTCTATTTGAGGTGCTGGGAATTCCTTGATAACTGAGATAGACTAGATGTCTGTTTTCATAGACCTTACGTTCTAGAGACTCATTGAGATATAAAGAAAATGGAAGGGCAGTAATTGATATGGCACTAACAGTTGACTTGAACCCAGATTCTCAAGGATTTGTTCACCTGTTTACAAAAGTTTTATCATCTTTTGTCCTTTAGCGTAGATTAGCTTAAGAATAGCAATGACAGACATCGCTAATTGATCACAGCATGCTTCCTTGCCTGACTCCAGACGGGATCTATGATCTTTCTCAAAACAGTACTCCAAGCAGCCACAACCAGTTGGTCAGTGTTGCCATTTGCCCTGGGATACTGGTAAGAATCCCTTCAGTGAGGGGATAGAGGCCAAGATAAGAGATGGAAATTCTACAGGAATGTATGCCTTTTTTGTCTGAACCATGAGTAATTCGGACATCATGTTGGGAAAATGATTCTAATTCCCTGAGGTTCTGTGTCCTACCATATCAAACAAAAATACACATATCTAGAATATGTTAGAAGTACTACCTCTTTCAGTAGGTTTCTCTGTAAAATGAAACCTTGATTGATTCACATGTTTTCTTCATATGAAAAGACACAGAAGAGTTAAAGTATAAAATAAGGTTTTGAGTGGTTGTATACATAAAGTAAAGGAGATGAGTTTTTCTAATAGATCTGAACCAGATCATTAAATTATTCATTCAGCAAGCTTTAACTGAGCACAGAACACGTACCTGGCACGTGCCTTGTACTAGGAAGGTGTAAGTATTGAGACGTAGTTCCTGCCCACTTGGTGTCAGCAGTGGATGCTCTTGTGTCTACAGGGGAAGGTTGTGTGGAAACACTTGGGCAGACTGTGAAAGGGAGGAGGTGATGGTGGGATGTTATAGCAGCGAATTATCATTCATTGAGAAGTTACAGAAGAGAATTGGGAGATTTGAGATTAGGCCTGAGATTAAAGTAGAGATCCTCTCTTTATTGTTAACTTTAGAAATCTGTTTAATTTTATTAAGGAAGATGGCAGTTCTTTTGCAGAGGAAAATTAATTTCATTTCTTTATCCAGCTCTTTTATTTACCTCTGCCATACTCTTTATACACCAGACCTGATTCCAAATTATTTTTGGCTGTATTTTTTAAAAAATCAAATCCCTATGTTACAATTACTGAATACATTGAGCTCGGATATCTGGAGAAACCTATAGACAAATTGACATCATTGGACTCAGTCTCTATTCAGTTTCCTCTTCACTCTGCCAGTAACTGGCAGTATGATGGGTGGGTCCTCTCCCCATCTCTCTTGGGCTGTTAGGGAAGACCATGTCTGTGCTTAGGGATGTGCCCTTATCCTACAGGTCCTGGTAGACACAATGAAGGGGCTGTGCTTGGTTATGTCAGAGGTCCCTTCCAGCTCTGATAATCTGTTGTCAGAGGTACCATTTTAAGAACTATTTTAAGCAGGGGCCACACTGTTAGATTCTGTGTACAGCCTTCCAAGGGGATTATTCATCCGTATGTGGAGGTTCTGGTTTGTTTCTTTGACTTTATAGTAATGCGTCACATAGGTGTAGAATTAAGGTTATTTAAAACAAAATGGATAAGCATTTTAGGCACCTCCTCCAAAAAAAAAAAAAAAAAAAAAGTAAAATAGATATATATCAACCACCTTTTCCTTGAACCAGAAATTCTAAGGAGGAACTCAAGGCTGAGAATTGGCTTGTGAATACACGTGATGTGGATTGGCTCTGGTCAAACCTAAAATTCTTTTGAAAATGTCAGAGGCCTTGTTTTCATGAAATCCAATTGTCATGCCAATGAAGTACCTCTTTTCTACACTGCTTTCTCCTTATCCTTTAGTATTGCATACCAGGTGCAGTTATAATGATGTTGCTTGAGTGTGAGGTGAGACATCAGTATGCCAGTATGCCAGTTGGTGCATTAGTGAGCAAACCTGTCAGAGAAGCCCCTGAAGGATGTTGGACAGGATGCATTTAGCACTGCATTGGCTAAATGGTGACATCAGCTCATATGCATTGCCATTTAATTACATCTCTGAGGTTTAGGTGCCACATGGTCTCAGATTATGAAATGGCAACTCAGAGAGGTCAAGCTTATTGCTCAGGGTCACATGGTTATAAGAGATGGGATTTGAACTGAATTCTTTCTGACTCCAAATTCCATGCTTTTGACTACTATACCATACTACCTTTCCTGGAACATACACCAGCAGAGATTCATTGCTCATTCCACAACATGAGTGAGTTGGTGTGAGTGTAGATGCGAATGAGTTAAATTTATTTACTCATTCCAGATCGGCACTGGTATATTTTGAGTGTAAAATGTCAACTGAAGTTTTTAACGTATGAAATCTTTCATCTGTCTTTACACCAGTCTTTGCACAGACCAACCCCCCTCCCTTGAGAATTTATTGTGGTTTTGATCTGTGTTGCCTCAGACCATTGAAATCTTTTCAAAGAAGCAGAGCTGTTTTCTTTTTCTTTTTTCTTTTTCCTTTTTTTCTCCCTCAATACACTGGTACCAGGAGTGGACATAGTTTGCTATTCAGCTTGATCAAAGCACTCTACACCCATGTAACTTCCTGATCTTACTGGTAACAGAACTAAATGTTTCCATGTTCTGCCAAGATGGGTTGCCAGTTATCGACAGAGGGCTTGCATCTGGTAATAATTATTTACTAATTCTGTGTACCTTTTGATCTGGTTTTCAGTGTACAGCTGCAGCTATCAAGGCTATAAGAGAAAGTGGAATGAATCTGAACCCAGAAGTAGAAGGAACGCTAATTCGGGTACCCATTCCCAAGTAAGTTTGGCTGAAATGCACATATTTTGATGAAATGGTGTGGTTGTCCTTGGAAGGAAACCAACATCCTGCTATACTGTTAGGCTGATAGCATACCTTATCTACACTTTTCATCCTGGCAAACATCTTTTGAGAGCCAGTTTACTGATTCAGAAATATTTATTGAGTGCCTATTATGTAGCAGATGCGGGGAGTACAGCAGTAAGTTTGAGAAATTTCTTGTCGTCATGTAGTTTACATTCCTGTTGGGAAGATGGGACAAATAAATAGATAAAATCAGTCCAGATGATGAAATGCTATGAGGAAAGAAAAAGCAGTGGAATCCAATAGAGAGTAACTTGGTGAGGTTAATGGTGGAACGGGCAACTTTAGCCTTGGAGGGAGGACTCTTTAAGGAGGTAACATTTTTGCTAAGAGCTAAGTGATGAGGAAGAGCCAGCCTAGGGGAAGAGTATTGCAGGCAGAATGAACAGCAAGCACAAAGACCCTGAGTCAGAAAAAACCTTGACACTTGTAATCTCTAATCCATATTCCTTGAGGAGTTATTTTATATTAGTCCTTGCTAGTTGAAGAATTTTAGGCATATGAACAGAATATTTTTAATTATATAAATATGGAGAACTTAAAGGTTTAAATGAATGAAAATATATGTACATTTTTAGATTAAAAAAAAGAAGAGAAAAGACAAGACCTTGGTATGTTTGAGAAAGAGAAAAGCCAGTGTGTCTGAAACTCGGTGGGAGACAGTGGTCAGAGAGGAAGTTGGACTAGTCAGTAGAAGCTGATGGTTTAGGTTTTATAGGCCATGGTAAGGAGTTTGGGCTTTGTTCTAATTGTGATGGGAGGCCATTGGAGGGACTTAAGCAGGGGAGTGACCTGATCTGTTGTTGACTATGCAAGGGTCTCTCTGGCTGCTGATTAACAAATGGTGTGTAAAGGGGATGGAGTGGATACAAGGAAAACAGTCAGGAGGCAACAGCAGCAGTCCAGGTGAGACATAAATCTTCTCAGATGCTATAGCAGAAGATTTAAATCCCTATTCCTACATAGTGCCTCACATACAGCAAGTCCCGAATAAGTGTTGAATTAATTAATTCAGTCATTCAACAAATATTTATTAAGCACTAACTGTATGCCAGGTGCTTTACTAGTTGTTGGGATATAGCAGTAAACAAAATGAACAAGAAGTCCCTGTCCAACCTGATAGTTGAGTAGGCACAATAAACAGAAAAATAACTACATAATGTAATGTCAGGTGATGGTAAGGACTACAAAGAAAAATAAGCCAGGTAAGGAAATAGAGAAATTTGGAGCTTTATTATAGATAGGGAGGGGCAGGAAGGAAGTAACATTTGAGTAAAACCTAAGTGAAATGGATGAATGAAGCTTCCAAATGACTAGAAGAAAAATGAAGTGTAGCACTAGTTGAGTGTCTTTTCGTGCCACACACCATCCTGTATTCCTTTACATACATGAGTATTGCCTCAATTATCACATAGTCCCTATGAAGTAGGTTTTTTCCCAGATATGGAAATTTAGGTTCAGAGAAGTAAAGTAATATCTCTGAGGCCACACAGCTTATGCTGAAGCTGGAACCTAAACCCACGTTTAGTTGATTACAATGCCTCATGGTGTCCCCATGCTAACAACAAGAATTAATTCTAGCACTGAGAGTCCACGAACTCTACCCACTGAACATTTTCCTGCTTATGGCCAGAAAATGGCTATCTTGTTCCATTATGTTTTCAATACTCTGTAAGGCAGAATTAACACTCTGCTTTAAAATCAGGTGAATTGGGAGCAATAAACCTCTAGTGTTCAAGAACCAGATAGACCTGGATTCACGTCCAATACCTATTAGCTTGGTAAGTGCATTGATTTGCTCAGTGAATTTTCTGAGAATATGTCTGTGCCAGGCTGTATGCTGGAGATGTGCAGACCTGATGTTTACCTTCATGGAGCTCAGAGGCTGTGTGCCGGGCCCCTTGTTTATGTTACCTCCAGCTTACTTGTGGACTTATTGTAACCCACAGTTTATAGATGACAAAACTGAAGTTCAGAGAAAAAAAGGAATTCCTCCAAGATCGTGTGGCCAGTAAGTGGCAGTCAGTATTTGAATCCTGAGTTTTTCCATTACCTTTCTCCTGCACTCTGTGTGTAGATGAGTAATTCTAGAAAGTGCTAAGTGTACTCATGGACATTAGAAGCAAGATTTACAAATGGAATAGGTATTAATCAGCAGGTTTATTTTCTAGTTCTTACTCTCCTGTCTGTGAAACCTTGGACATGCCACTTAATCTCCCAGAGCCTTGGTTTCCTCACATACCAGATGAAAGGGTTGTTCTCAGAGGCCTGCCAGTTCCTTCTGAAGCTCCAAAATTCTGTGATGCTATGAATTTGTGCTGCCAAATGCTCATTACTCATTTGGATTCTTCTTCAAGTGGTCCAATTATATGTCATATTTTTTTTTTCAAAGATCTGATTGACATAACATGCACCTCTGTAGCCCCATAGGAGTTAACAATTGCCCTTGATGCGTTATATGTAAATTTGAAAGATTGGTGAGTTTAACTTGAATTTCCAAAGACTTGGAGATCTGTTACATTATTTTTTACATTATTTTATCTTTGTTAATGGGTGTAATCCAAGAGAAAGTTGATGGACCAAAACGGTCTGTTCCTGCAAACCTCATTTTTTATATTCTTTTTTCCCTTTGACAAGGTGGTAGGGTCATGAGGCCCCTTACTGAATTATACCTTTGGTAGTTTTCCAAATAAAAAATGAATGATCTGTTCTTTATTATGTAGGCTGTGTCATGTGAGAGGATAAAGGTTGATTTAGCAGTAAGAAGGCTAAGGTTCTTATTTGGTTTTGGCAGTGACTTCCATACGATTCTGGGCACATCACCCTAGCAGTTTGCTGCCTTCTAGTTCCTTATTTGTAAAATAGGTGAAATAGGCAGAGATTTGGTGAGATTAATGAGAAAACATATTAATTAGCAGGATTTCCTTAGAGTAAAGAAATCATATAAATATAAGATACTAATATTATTTCAGTAAACTTTTAATTTTCTGCATATGTATATGTGTGTATATACATATGCACGTGTATATACTTTTAATTTTCTGTATATATATACACACACACACACACACACACACACACACACACAGAAAATTAAAAGTGTAAATATGTAATTTTAGGAGAAAAGGAAGGAGCTTCGGAAGGGAACTAATATGTTGAGTGTTGAGCACCTGCTGTGTGCCAAGAACTGTTATGTGCCTGATGTATACAGGGAAAGTGGAAAAGTGTAATGGTTAAATTTATGCCTTGGTATCAGGTAAGCATGAAATTGAGTTCCAGCTCTTATGCTTTTTAGCTGTGTGACAGTGACAACTGTCTCTGCTTCTCTGAATCTCAGAGAGCTCATCAGTAAAAATGATAATTTATGGGACTTGCCTTATGTAGTTTTTGGGAGATTTAAATGAGATAATATAAACAAAACTTTTGATGCTTAGTAAGCACCCAATTAATGCTAGCAAATGTTGCTATTTCCTTAATACCCTTTCACAAATAGGTAGGGGAGTATCATTCCCTTTTAGAGATGAGGAAACAGATTCAGAGAGGTGCGGCATTGGCTACAGGTCACACAGTTGGTAATTGGCAAAGCTGTGAGGAGGAAAATAATACACCAAAGCTTATGTTAGGAGATTGGGAGGTGGGGAGCTGAAGAAGCATAAATTCCTGGGATTGGTTTCTGATTATAAAATTTCAAGTTTAGTTCTAGGAAAATTTGCCTTTCTTGATTGATCATGATTCTTCTTCTGCCTAATGATAGTCTACAAGTTTGTTTTTTGTCTTAACTCTGGATGCCAATCACTAAGTTTTATTTTCACTTGCAGAAGAGCTCAGCTACTACTTTACACTGCTGTGATTCTTACATTCTTACTTAAGTGAGTCTACTGAGTATGTGAATCTTACCATAATCTGCATCTGATCTTTTGGGGAAGAAGGCAAAAGATAAATCCTAAGTAAATAACTGTTGCTTTGCCTCACACAGATTTGTCACCTCTCTTCCCCTGGGTGATGGATACACAAAAAGGATTACTCAAAGCACATCTCTTCTGAGCAGTGAGACACCCTGAAGGGTTAACTTCCCGGAATCCTCAAGAGAGAGGCATTCCTCCTTGGAAAATTAACACTGAGCTGGGGTTCTGTCTCGGTATTTACTTTCCAGGCCAGAAAGTTACAGAAAAAGAACATAGGTGGAGTTATGGTTAAGTATAGTTTAGCAATAGAGGCTGGTAACATCAGTGAAATAGCAAAGTGGCATTCCGTAATGCAGTTTGCAAAAGGTTAAGTTGATCTACCAACAAAAGCTTGTTCTTAGCAAATATTGTGTTTTCCTATAGCAGTTTCCTTAGTATTTTTACGTAACAGTAAAGCAACTTTCTTAACATATCAGTCAGTAGGTTAACCTGCTTCAAGGACGTCTGTCCTTGAGCCAACAATTTTGCTGTGATACAATTCTATATCTATATCAGAGACTTTAGCCTGGGGAAAGTTTCTTGTCTTTTGCAAGGTTAACATTTCTATATGTAATTTTAAAAGGTTAAGTTAAACCTAAAACTACAGCGCTTTGGAAACTAGGCCCTGTGAAATACATTTGCTTTATAAATGTTAGTATACTCCACAAATAACTGATCAGACTTGGAGCTTAAGTGGTTCTTAACACCAACTCCTCTTTTCACAGCCTCTGAGAATCAGCTCTGTGTGGCTGTGTGCAAATTTTTATCATGGCTCTCTCAGGTAAAATACCATTGAGCCTCAAGGCTCTGGGTTTTGTCCTTCCCCACTGACAACGTGTATAGCTTTTGTTTTCTTCTCTGGCCAATGTTTTTGTATTTAGGTAAGTCAGTTGACTGGATGGATTCTTTGAATATTCCTGTTAATTGAGATTTATAGAAATAGTTTTCTCTACTTTTCTTTCCTATTCATGTAATCATTTTGGGTACCATTTGTTAACTACCTACACTAGATGTGTGTAGCACCTGGAGGTGCTGAGTTGAATGCATTATGGTTTCTCCCCAAATTCCCACAATGCTATGGAATGAGGAGACTATTCTTAGGCTCATATGACTGATGAGAGACCTGAACCTCACAGAAGTAAATGCCCGATGTCAGATAGCTAGTAAGTGGCAGAGGTGGGATTAGAATTGGGGTCTTTGTGACTGTCCTTCTTCCTATTTTTATCTCCTGATAGAAGATTTATCTGGAATTTCAGTCTTTTTCTTCTAAATCAGGGGCCCTGAAAGGTTTTGAGCAGGGATTCATTTTGTTTTTGTTTGTTTAGGAATTCATTTTGATCTGGACAGATTTCTGCCACCACCATATTCATACCTTCATTATGCTTCCAAACAGACAAACACACACTCATTTACTCATGGTTTTACCAAATGTCAGTGGGAAAACCACACTAACTAGAATAGAGCTGCTTTGGTTTGAGATTGCTAAGTTCATGTCTGGCTTTAAATATAAGGAAATCATGAATTTACCTAAGAGACAAAAGTACATGTGATTGACTCATTCTCCACTGAGCTGACATCCTTGATTTTCCTCTTCTTCTTTTGTCACTGTCTGCATTGGTTTTACTTTAAATAGAATTAAATAAATATTAAAATACCTTCATTCTGTTCTCCATAAGGAACCCCTTTTAGCACCGTGATTTTCTAGATTTTTTTCTATGCAAAGTCAAGCACATGTCCATATTTCCTTCTCTATTTTTCTTGTAATGATATGGTAATATATACTGTATATTCTGTTCTGTACTTCTTTTCTTCCCCACTCTCTTTAAAGGCTGTGTAGTGTTTGCATTTTACACATAGCATTAACTAGTTCCCAAATGTTGAATATCTTGGTTACATTTTTTTCTCCTTTACTAACCATGTTATAATGATCTTCTAAGGTCTTACTTCCTGTTCTTCTGCCAGGAGTGGGAAGTGGTGGGGGAGACTATAGTTGGGAGAGAAGCGAATGTAGCATGTGGAGGACCTTGGTGTCACTATTGCTCCTTGAGTCGTTTACAACAGTGCTGCACAGTGCTGAGCTTCTTAGAGACATGCACATTTCAGGGCGAGACAACCATCTGCAATACACCCAAGTGACCTCTCTGTTGGTCCTTAGACCCAGTGCACTTTTAGGAAACCCTATTGGTATTTGAATGCCTCCCCTGGCTCACTTCATGGCAATAATATTAAGCAAAGTGACTGTTTACTGAGTGCGAACTATATTCTAGGCCCTATACTATGTTATTTAACTCACTTCATTCTGTTATTCCCTGTTTTTTATACATGAGCAAGGTAGGCCTAAGAAAAGTTTAAATAACTTGCTCAAGTTCATTTAGCTAGTAAAGGCAGAGTTGAGCAAGATTCAAACTTGGGTCTGTTTGACCTCAAGTCTATTTTTTTTGCATTTATGGACTTCTAAGAGTGCTTTCTGTTTTTGTTTTGTGTTTGTTTATTTTTGTAGCACGGGACAGCATTTGTTATTTTAAAATTTAATTATATAATAACACAGTTTTGCAGAGCATAATTTCCAAAGCTCAGGTCAGGATGCATAACCTGACAGTGAATTTGTATGCCACTGTTTGGTTTGAGAAGCAGTCTGGGATATAGGGCATTTACTTTTTCAGTCCATCTTTATTGTGGTTTAACTTACATACAATGAAATGAATCCATTTCAAGTGTACTGATGATGAGTTTTGACAAATATATGTGTCCCTGTAACTACCCCAATCAAGATATAGAACAATGCAGTCACTCAAAAAAGTCCCCACTCCTCTGCCCCTTTGCAGGTCAGTCCCCAGTCTTCCTCCTGTGGTCCCAAACAACCACTTATCTGCTTTTATGAGAATATAGAGTTTTTATGCTGAAATGTAAAACTTCTAGGACATTCATAAATTTATTCAACAGATATTTATTGAGTACCTATTTCTAGACACTGAGGATAAAATAGTGAACAAGCTAGACAAAGCCTTTGCCCTTATGGAACTTCTTCTGAGGAGACAGTCAGTACTGCACACATACAGTGTATGTCAGATGGTTATAGTTTTCTCTCTATGGATAAAAATAAGGCACTGAGAGGAAATAAAGGATGCCATGGACGGGGGGTGTGGGGATGCAGTATTAGGTAGGGTGTTTGTTCGTGGAAGTCTTAAGAGGAAGGTGATATTTGAGAGATAACTGAAGGATGCTAGGGCATGAACCATGCTTGTATCTTTAGCACTGAGGCAGAGAAAGCAGGAAGTGCAAAGGCCCTGAGGTGGGAGTCTGCCAGGGATGATTAAGGAACAGCACAAGGGCTCGTGTGGCTGTAGCAGAGTGAGTGAGGGAAAGGAAATAGTAGATGACATCAGAGTGGAATGAAGAGGCCAAATTATGTAAGGTCTTATAGACCATTGTAAGAATTTTGCCTTCTACTTGGAATGAAGTGGGAACCATTGGAGGATTTTGAGCAGGGGGGCAGTATAACTTAGGTTATGAAAGGATCATTCTGGTAGCTACTTTGAGAATTATACTGCCAAGGAAAGGGTAAAAGTAGAGGACTGGTTAGGAGTTATTGCAGTAATCCAGGCAAGAGATGATGATGGCCTGGATTAGTGCTGTAATGGTAAGAAGTGGATGGATACTGGATGAGTTTGAAAGGAAAGCTGCCAGGATTTGCTGATGGATTAGATGTGTATTTAGAAAGAGAGGACTCAAGGATGGCACTGAGCAACTGGAAGGGTGAAGTTGTCATTTACTGAGATAGGGCAAACTGTGGGAGGACAGGTTGAGAGTGAGGAAAGAGGAGGTTTTGTCCATATTTATTTTGACATGCTACTGGACATCTAACTGGAGAGGTATAGTGGGCTGTTGGGTATATCAATTTGGAGTTCAGAGGACACGTGGGCTAGAGAGATAAATTTGGGAATCATGAACATGTAAAGGAGGCTGTGAAATTAGTTGAGATTACGTTATAGAGGAAATGTAGAAGATGAAGAGGTTTGAGGACTGAGTCCTGAACACTTCACTTCAAGGTTTAGGGGTCAAGGAGATGAGGAGACACCAGCAAAAGAGACTGAGAGCTAGTGGCTTGTGAGGTCAGAAGAGAACTGGGAAAGTGTGGGGTCCTGGAAACCAAGTGAAGAAAGTGTTTCAAAGAGAAGGGGGTGACCAGCTCTGCTGAATACTGCTGATGGGTCTGAGAATTGGCCGTTGGATTTGGCAACATGATTTATTTATCACCTTATCCAGTTCTGAGGTATAAAGGAAGGTACAAGGGCTTTGCAGGTAGACAGACCTGGACTCAAATCCCTGTGCTGTCACTCTCTGGGTATGTCAGCTTGTGTCCTCTGAGAAGAAAACACCAGGACAGAATTAGATGTACAAGAGATGTTTTGCAGGAGATGCCTGTGAAAGATAAAGGGAAGGGGGATTAGGGGTAGACAGCATGCAGGTGTGACACTGGTGAAGAAAGGAAAGGATTAGACAGCATGCGGATCTGACACTGGTAGGTAGAAGGAGACTTCTAACTGTAGTGCAGCTTCGAGGAAGTCTTGGCCAGGCTGATAGGGTGTTCCTGAGCAAAGATTGCTTCTAGCGGTTGTCATGCCCAACCCCACTCTAGTAGCTCTGCCATGCATCACCATTGTCTGGGAGCAGCCCAGGGAATGTGGCCTTGGCATAACCTCAGCATGAGTGTCACAGTGCATTCCAAGATGTGGGAGCTGGAAGCTCTCAGGCATCTGTGCTGCTTGAAGCAGGTTCTCCTGGAGGGCAATCTGAGCAGCCCACCTCCATGCCTGCTGCAGTGACCTTGAGCAGGTTGCTTAAGTTTTTGACTCTTCAGCCGCACTTGTAAAATGGGAATAATTTCTGTGGTTTTGAGGAGTAATAAGAGATTATGTGTAAGGCCTGGTATATCATAGGTACTTAACAAATATTATAAGAAATTAAAATTTATTATTTCCTAATTCTTCTGGTTAAGAAGGTCTTGGAAACATTTTTTTTCTATTTGGGAGTAAAACCAATGATATTTTATTTGTTTGCTGATTTCTTTTAGATCTTAGCCCTCTCCTTCTCTCTCTTTTTCATGGATCTCTCCCATAGCCCCGTGTTCTTTTTTTTTTTTTTCTCCCTATCTTTCCCTCCATTTTTAGAGGTGAGAAGAGTGGAGTCATTATGTTATAATTATCTTGGAATTTAAGTTGCTCAGGAGCACTGTAGTTTGATTGTTAATAAGCACTTGGTTTGTTCTTTGAATATGAATTATGGTGAATAAGACCTCCTGGAAGGTATATCCCAAATAAGAAAATCCAATGCATATTCCTGCCTCTGGTGTGAGATTTACCCTATGTTTCTGGTAAAGGTGAGACCTTGGCTGTCCTTCACACCCTCAGCCCACTGACGTGCTCCCCAAGGCCTAGGGATTGTTGGATGATTGCCATCATCAGTGCTCTCTTTTCCTCTGGGCATTGTTGGGAATGATACTCTCTATGCCTAGACCAGGCTCCTTTCCCCACAGTTTGTTCCAAGGTGATGGGAAGGAGAATTCCACCTAGACCGCGTCCCAGATAACAGTAAAAAGCCCCGAGTTATAGTTCTCCCAGCCTACATCCTGTCTTTCTCAAGTGTTTGCTCCTCACAATATGCTGATGTGTGGTTTTTCATGGATGGTGACCAGTTTTTTTCCTGGGAGATCAAGCTGGGTAAGACAGTGTAGGATGGTCCCACACTAAATTAACTTGGAAGGGGTAGCTGCTTCGTAGCCAGGGAGAGCTGGAATTCATAGCTGGAGGAGCCAAGGTTACTGTCAGAAAAACTCCAAAAAGAAAACCAATAGAAAGAGCCCTTAGACGAGTTATTTCAACTCTCTGAACCTTAGTTCCCACATCTATAAAATGAGATAATAGCAGTATTTATTCTTGTGAGCATTTATTGGGAGAAACTCCTGTGAAGGAGCAGGAGTAGACAGGGAGAGCCTCTAGACTTCAGTGCAGGTCTGACAGTGAAGAAAGGAAAGAAATTAAACAAGTGAGAGTTAATTTTATTTTTTAAATTGTCATATCAAGTTAGACATTGTTGTTGAACATTCCTGTGACCTCTTCTGCATGGTGATTGTTAAGGTTTTTGGTGGAGCATTATCTTCACTGCCATGAAGCATGCTGCCTATCATGAAGCTTTCCACCTAGGAGACCAGTACTGGGCCTATGGCATTTTTAACAGCTTTATTGAGATATAATTCACCCATTGAAAGTGTACCACTCAGGGCTGCCCAGATAGCTCTGTTGGTTAGAGTGTGGTGTGGTTAACAACAAGGTCAAGTCCTAGCCAGCCACCAAAAAAAAAAAAAAAAAAAAAGAAAGCATACAACTCAGTTGTTCTCAATATATTCATAGAGGTATGCAACCATCACCACGACCAATTTTAGGAAATTTTTATTATCACCCCAAAAAGAAACCATGTACCCACTAGCAGTCACTCGCCACTTTCCCCCCACAACCTCCTCCTAGGGATCGCTCTAAGCAACTACTAATCAACTTTGCATCTATAGATTTCTCCATTCTGAACATTTTATATAAATGGAATCACATAATATGTGGTCTTTTGTGACTACCTTTTTTCACTTAGCATAATGTTTTCAAGGTTCATCCACAACATAGGATGTATCAGTACTGTTTTTTATCGCTAAATAATATTCCATTGTATAGATATACCACATTTTATCCACTCCTCAGTTGATGGACATTTGGGTTGTTTCTGTTTTTTGGCTATTAACAATGCTGCCATGAACGTTACTGTCTAAGTATTTTTATGAACATGTTTTCAATTCTCATGGATGTGAGTTTCCACCTAAGAGTGGAATTGCGTGTCATATGGTAACTCTATGTTTAACTTTTTGAGGAACTGCCAAACACAGGGACTGTGCATTTTACATTCCCATCAGCAACATATGAGGGTTCCAATTTCTCCATCTCTTTGCCAATACTTGTTGCTGTTATTATTATTACCATCTTAGTGGGTATGAAGTGGTATCTCATTATGGTTTTGATTTTCATTTCCCTAATGACTAACGATGTTGAGACTGCCTCAGTCTACTTCATGTGCTTATTGGCCATTTGTATGTCTTTTTTTAGAAAAACAACTATTCAAATCCTTTGCCCATTTTTTAATTGGTTGTTTATCCTTTTGTTGTTGAGTTGTGAGAGTTTTTTTATATATTCTGTATATTAGACTCATCAGTTATATGATTTTCATTTCTCCTTTCTAATTGCAAATATAATACTGATTTATCACAAAAATTCAAATTCTACAGAAATATATAAAGAAGAGTTCATTTGTTGTTCCCCAAATATTCTTCCCAGAAGTAACCATTGATAAGTTTAGTATATGTCCTTCCTGACTTTAAAAGATGTATGTTCAAGCCCGTATATATCTGTGTGTGTATGTATGTATTTAGTTTAGTTTATCTAGTATGCATATAAGACACATATATACTTAGTTTACATAAATGGAATTAAATATCTACAGTACTACAACTTGCTTTTTTTTTCTTTGCTTAATAATATCATGTGTACATCTTTTCCTGGTGATCTCACTGTTTTTTGGCTACCTAGAATTACCTTTTTGAGATGAATAATAAAGATGAGGAAACTGGGGATCAGAAAGTTCAAGTAATTTGCCCAGGGTCACAGATTAGTAAGCAAATTCAACCTTGAATTTGCCTTTCTAAAGCCTGTGTTCTTGCCATTCAGGTTTCATCACATTGCTCCTTGGGCTGCTGACATGGAACTTACTTCCATTCAGTTCTGTGGCCTCCTTGTACTAGCTACTGTATTGCCTTGTGGATGTTGTTACAGGGACAGTATATATAATTCGCACGTTCCAGGAAATATTGGTAATACCCTTTTCTTACAAGACCCACACACGTACAGACGTTTGCAAACTTGAAAGGAAAAAAAATGAGAGAAGAATACCTAATAACCTGCCTTGGGCTGGGGCAGCCACAAACTGCATTTGAGCCACTGCAGCTGCCTTTTCAGCCTGTTTATTCCCACCACCTGTTTGCCATAGCTGCTTTTGCAGGACCATTCATTCTCCCAGATGAGTTCCAGTACTCTCTCTCTTTCTACCTTCCAGGCCTGTTCATGCAGTTTTAGGATACTTGCCTTCTCCTGTTCAGTGTTGCTTCCCTCTTGGCCTGTGGCTTTTTAGGTGCTCTTCCAGCTATTTACAGGTCCCACGTGTGTGGAATGGAGGTTCCCTCCCAGTACAGATGTGCTGATTGAAACACACAAGGAAGTATAATCAGGAGTCAAGAGCAGAGCATGGGCTGAGGAGAAGCCCATGCATTGGGCTTCACTGTTCCATTGCATTCCTATAGATCCCCTCTCTCCTTTTTCCCCACTTCTCTTGGACATGTAGGGGAGCTAGAGGAGTAGCAATGAATTATGTAATTAAGCAGGTCTTATTGTGAGAGCTGGTCTATTCTTATTACCACCACTTGTAAGAATAGTTGCTAGATTTGTCTAGCACTAGCAAGAGAGGAAGTGTAGCAGAAGGCCTGGAATTTAGGAGTCAGGCTTCAATGTGCTCAACTCCCAGGTCTTCCAGGAACTTGTGTGACCTTGGGCAGGTAACTTGATCTGTCTGCACCACAATCTGCTGCTAATCTGTTTTTTAAAAAGTATAATAATACCAATAATGTCATAGGAGTGTTGTGAATATTCACTGAACTAATGCATGGAGAATGCTGCAGCTCAGAGTCTGCCACATGGAAAGGGCCCTGCAAATGTTAGTTATCATTATTATATTACTGAAGGGGACCAGGTGTCACTGGGGTCAGATGACTAGGCAAATATAAATGGGCCCTTACCGTGGTAATAGTAAGGTACCTTCTTGTCTCCTTATCTTGCTTTATTTTCTTCATAGCACTGTGTGTCATTTTATATATTTATTTGTTTACTGTCTCTCTCTCTCCTTCACTAGAATGTGAATTCTTTGAGAGGAGAGAGGAAGAGCTTTGTCGGTTTTGTTCATTGCTGTATCCCTAGCCCCTGGAACAGGGCCTAGCACATAGTAAGTACGCAATAATGCAGCCAATGTTTGTAGAATAAATGAATGTGAGCACTCATTATGTGCCCACTGCTGTTCCAGGTGCTGTCTGTGTATTGGCTAATACGAGGGTACTTCACAAAGTTTGTGGAAAGATTTGTATCATCTTTCAATTCTGTTTTTCCATGAACTTTTTGAAGTACCCTTGTATATTCATGACAGTCTTTTGAAGTTATTATGTTATTATCCCTGTTTTACAGATGAAGAAACAAAGTCATAGAGGAGTGGAGTTCTTTGTGCCCAGTGTCACACAGGTAGTAGGTGGAACAGGCAGTCTTTCTCCAGAGCCTAGGCTTGCAGCCACTGTGCTGTACTCTCTCTCAGTAGGAGACATCGTGGTTATTTTTATTACTGATGTTACTGACAACTTAAAATAGTTCAGTACCTACATATGCAAAGTTCTTTAGCCATTATCTCTCATTTGCTCATAACACTGTGGAAGAAAGTTTACATTTTTATCCCCTCACCGTTTGACAGTTGAGGAATAATAATAGATAATGTTGATTGAATAATAATAGATAATGTTGATTGAGCACATCCCATTTACCAGCACATTAACTCATTTAATCCTCACAACAATCTGATTAAGTAAACGATATTTTACACATTTGACAGATGGGAAAACTGAGACAAAGAGCTAAAATTACTTGCCCAGGGCCACATAGCTAAGAAATGGTAGATCTGGGCCTTGAACCCCTGCAGTGTGGTTTCAGAGACTGTGTTCTCTTTAAACACTTCACTATACAACCTTCTTGTAATTCAGGAAAGGTTAGTTGACCACAGTTACTCAACTTGTAAGTGGCAGAGCTTGGAGTGGAAATCGGGTCTGCTTTGACTGCCAAACCTGTGTTCTTTCTCATGTACATTGGAACTGAGGCAGGAGTTACATCTGCTTATTCCAGGGCCTGGGTTTCCAGCCTTCTGGGGTGCCAGGGATGAAGACAAGTGATTTAATCAAAGCCACTCAGCTAGGAATGTGGAGCTGTGACCCGTGACCTCAACCCCCTTTTTCTTTCTGTCATGTCGGGCTGTGTTTCAGGATGGTGTGTCTGGTTTAGCCAGGTTTCAGTCACAGGACAGTCTTTTGAAAGCAGAGAACTAAAGTTGTGTTCCCAGAGAGAAGTAAAATTCCCCTGATGGTAGAAGTCCTTCGAAAATGTATGATTTCCTTTGGGCTAAAAGGACACCTACCTACATGAGACATTAATGTATGTAAGACAGGCTGATGGCTAGGGGGTGGGGGTGGTGTACCTAGAAGCATAGGAAATCTGGCTGGGCTACACAAACAAAAACATTTCCTTCAGGGCCAGCGGCCCCAAGGCATTGGGCAGCTCCCACCAGCAAACAATAAAGCAGGGCATGTGTCTGCTGCTGATTGCAGGCTGATGCTCCTACTGGAGGGAAGTCTCCCAGAAGCCCAGTGAGGAATGGCAAACTTTCTCTCAGTGGAACTGTCAGAAATGTGTTTTGATGTGCCATTCCCTGGAAGTGCAGCTTCCTTCTCCCGTCCTGCTCCCCACAGCTGCTGGAGCAGAACTCCCAGCCCTCACTGCCCGCTGCTCTCCTCTCCTTCCCCTCTGTCACTCTCTGCTCACCATCCACTCAGTAGCCCAAGGTCCAAGTGACTGAATCCCTTTTGATTGTTTTCTTTCTCGCCCCTCACATCCTATTGTCCCCAAGTCCTGGAGATTCTGTAGTAAGAAGAATAATGCAGCCACCCTATATCAAACTACTGCAGTTGCATACACACTGGCAGTGTGCCAAGCCCTCGCTACCCATCATTTTGCTTAATCCTCGCTTCTGTCCTCTTAGTAATATTCTTACTCCCAGTTTATACGTGAAAAAACTGAGTTTAGAGAAGTTGAATAGCATATTCAAAGTTCTGAAGCTAACAAGTAACAGGGCTGGGATTCCAGCTTAGGTCTTGGCTTTAAAGCATGTCCTTTCTATATTTTAAAGCCCCATTTAAGTGACCAGAGATCCTTCCGAAGTTGAATGTCTGTCATATTACAACTTTTTTGCTGTAATCGCCTGAGCTGAGCATGGCTTCCTCTGATATACACCTGGAGTATAGCTTTGTGCACATGTCCCATTCTCGTTGAAACAATAGGAAGTATCATTTCAGTTGCTGCAATTCTCTGTTGTGTGAGTTACCAGTAGGGCATGCCCTCTGCTTATTGTTCATGGGAACACACTCAAGGAATTTTGCAGGAAGGCCCCCATCCAGGATGTTACTGGAAGATCTGCCTGGTGGAGTTTGTACAAACAATGTGTGACCCTGCCAGCTCAGCCAGAACCCCTGCCCTATGCTGGGAGGCTCTCTGACCCTAGTGGAAAAGGCTGCTGTCTTCATCACCCAGCTAAGAAGCTGCTACGGGGTGGGTCTTGAGCTCCCTGTCTGCCTGCCTAGAGGCTCTTAGTCAGACTCTTGCCACATGTTTAGATCTGGTTTGCATATTGCGTCTATACAAAATATAAATTTGATCAAGTTTCCTCTCTTCCCCCTTCAAACTCTTCCATGGTGTTCCATGTTGTTCTTAGGAACATATCTACTAGAACTCTTTATTTTTTTTCACTTTGTGGCAAAATAAATTTTTTTTCATTTTGTGGCAAAATATACTTAAAAATTTTTACCATTTTAGTCATTTTAAAGCATACAGCTCAGTGTTATTAAGTATATTCACATTGTTGTACAACCAATCTCCAGAATGCTTTTTATCCTGCAAAACTGAAACTCTGTATCCATTAAACAACTCCCCACTTCCCCCTTTCCTCATCTCCTGGTAACTGCTATTCTGCTTTCTGTCTGTAAAGTTGATAACTCTAGGAACTTCATATAAGTGCAGTCATACAATATTTGTCCTTGTGAGTCTGTCTTATTTCACTTAACATAATGTTTTTAAGGTTCATCCATGTTGTAGCATGTATCAAAATCTCGTTTCTTTTTAAGGCTGCATAATATCCCATTGTATGTATATACCACATTTTGTTTATCCACTCATCCACCAATGAGTCTACTAAGAATATGACATTGAAGGGCCTGTGTAGTCTTGCCCTCACCACTTCTCCTGCCTTCTCATCTGGGATAATCTTAACCCTCTGCTTTCTGTACTCGAGCCACGCTGCCTTTTTTCAGTCTCTCAAGAGCAGTATCCTTCTTATCTGGAAAAAGAAATCCCTTTACACATGCCAATTCCTCTGTTGAGAATGATCTTTCACTATCCCTTCCACTCTTACTCATCTAGACTTAAATATCACTAAGCTTAAATATCTCCACATTTCGTTCCTAGGGGGCTCCACAAGAAAAGGTTGGTCAGACTCTCTTCTCTCATGAATTATTTTCATAGAGCTCTATGTGTTTCTGTAGTGCTTATTACAACTGTAACTTATTGATTCATTTTTCATGCATTTGTTTAATGACCGCCTTCCTTGACAGTCTGTAAACTCCTCATGTGTTTAATACTATATCCCTTGTTTCTGCCATAGTAGCTGGCATAGAGTAGGTACACAGTAAGTAGTTGTTGAATGAAGCTATAAATTGAATGTGAATAAATGAATACTGAAAAGAGAAAATTTTAGGGCTATATGTTGGGTGCATTTGGATTTTAAAATGTATACGAGATGTTAAATTACCAGTCAGATTTCAAAAAGTTGTCTTGCTAAAGCATAGATCTTTGCCCTGTCATTTCTCCATTGATGAAAACTTTCATGAATAATCTCTTCATTATTTGAAGATGCCTCAGGGGTTGCCAAAACACAAACAACAAAGACGGCTTACATTTTCTGAGTGCTTATTCTCTGCCAGGCTTTGTACTGGCTGCTTTCTATGTATTATCTCAACTCTCACAATGACTCTGAAAGGAAGGTGCTATTTTGTTTGCTTTTAGTTTATATTTCCAAATGAGAAAACCAAGGCTCAGAGAGTTTAAACAACTTACTTATGATCACTCAGCCTGTACATGGCAGGTCCAGAAATGGGGGTGTAGCTGAGCTTTGTAGCCTGGGATAGAGCACCATCCCCTACCCCAATTCCCTTTAACAAATGGAGTAGTCTCTTTTTATCTGTGTTATAAATAGGGCCTCTGCCTTGGTTTTCTTTGAAGCCAGGGTGTTGTGACTAAAGAAGAATCTGAAAACTCCAGGCCTGCAGAATAAATTTGGCCTTGATATACCCTTTTCAGCCTCATGCTCTACCACCATTACCTGTCTCACCATGCTTCTCCCCAAATGCCCTTTTCTTTCTTCTGCAGCTGACAAGTTACTATGCATCTCTAAGGCATTTTCCAAATCTCATAGCAGATAAATTGTACTTTCTGCATGCTGCTCCCATAGCAGGTCCATCCCTCTCTCCTAGCAGCAGTCTTGTTCTTTCTAAGTAGAGGCTGACAAGTTTGTTTCCATCACAAGACTGAGAGCCTCTAGAAAAGTTGGACCAGGCCTGCCTCCTCTCGGCAGCTCCTCAGCCTGACCCCAGATCTGGCACAGAGCACAGGGGGCTCAGCCAGTGCTTAATGAGTGAACGAACGCACATCAAGTTAGAGTGGGTGCTTGGAACCAACTAGCTGAGTTCAGAAGCCTGGAATACAAACTCTAATGTATACTCACAGAACCCCATGACTGCGAGATGGAGATGATCAGATGTATTAATCACTGCTTTGGAAAGGAATTAAAATATTTGCATAATATAATATGTTTCTAAAACAGTTGTGCCCTCGTTGTTTCATAAGGAAGTAATTAAGTGTGTTTGATGACAACATTCATAAATGCTTTCATTTATTCAAGACTATTATATGCTGTTCTCTTTATTGGTACTTTATATCTGTTATGTCTGCTTCTCCTAATCGTGCTGTAAGGTGTCCTTTTTATCTTCATTTTAGAATTAAGGAAACAGGCTTGGAGAGAGTAGCTTGCCCAAGAATAGTCAACTTCTGAGTGATAGATATGGGAATGAAACCAGTCTGTCTGACTTCAAAACCAATGCCTTGCCATCACCCTGCTTCTGATCTTGTATTTTAGATAACTTTCTGCTCAACACCCTGAACCATTATGCATATGCCCTTCTTCCTCTCAGTCCTCCCTGTGCCCAGCATCCCCTTCCCCTCCTTCTTTCTTTTCCCCTCCTCACTGCCTTGCCTCTCCATTTCCCTATAGTACCTTTTTGATTATTGCCTCTGTATTTGCATACTGAATTGGAAATATTTTTCAGAATGTCAATAACTATTGGACACTATTACATGTGGAAACTGTCTGTTGTTAATAGTATGGTAATGTCACATTTGCATTAATAAAAGATAATACATTTTATGAAAGCTAAATACATATACTTTGATTTTGTTTTCTTTATAACCTTTTACTTTTAAGATTTTTTTGAGTCCTAGTTTATGTTTCTTAAAATGTATGGTTTTTCTTCCATTTAAAATATAAATGTAACAATATAGTGAAAAGAAAAGTTGGTTAGATAAAACTTTTTCTCTTATAAAGTGTCTTCTAAACAGTGGGATGCCCATTTCAAATTATATGTGAAATACAGGATTGAAATACTTAAATAAGGTCTAAGTTTAAGATGTTTCTTACAGACTTAGATTCATTTATTTTCTCCCCTCCTAGTATTTCAGCAGGATTAAGTTTTTTGAATCAGTGGATCAAGTTTTAATTTTCCTGTTCCTTCCTTATACTGACATATGCTTTGGCAGAACAAAAAAGAGGCCTAAACATGTCAGCATGATTTTTGTTCAATGAATAAAAAACCATAAAAGTAACAAGATCTGATCCAAATCCCTAAACTCCTGACATGGTGGTTTTGTCCTTTCCAGTCCCAAGATTCATATTACTGACTTTGAAAAGCTTTCTGCCTGGAAGCAGAGAAGTAATGGCAGCAGTGCGTGATTTACTTGAAATAGATTACAAGGGGTAGACAGCATGCAGTAGTGGAAATAATACAGGCCAGAAAGATCTGGATTTGAATCTTAGTTCTGTCATTCAAACCCATGGGCAAGTCACTTAACATCTGTGAGCCTTAATTTCCTCATTGGAAAATGGGGGTATTAGAATCTAATTTTTGGAGAATTGTTGTGAGGATCAGTGAGGTAACACACTTAAAGTACTCATATGGCATAGAGAGGTTTAATAATAGTAGTAATCAGGATCATTTTTATTTTGAGAATACCTTTAAAAAGCTGAATCCAGAAGGATTTATTTATAACACAGCTCTCCACTTTGTCTTCAGAGCTTGTCCTGTCTCAAAACTCTTTAACTTTTTTCTCATCAGAGAAAATATCAGGTAGAAGCCCTAAGTCTTCAACAGCTGCTCATCACTATTTCACACTGAACATATACCCAGATCTTGGGATTGTCCGTATTCAGCAAGAACCATGTTGATTTGAGAGTCAGGAAGCATATGCCAGTGATATTCATTTCAGGACCTGGGGGAAGAGGAATTTTGTCATAGTAAGGCCATTGGCTCTTGAGACAAGCCAGCCTGGGGACTGGGTTTGACTTCATATTAATTACCAAACTTCTTTGGGCCTCATTTTCTTCATCTGTAAAATAGGGTTCATGATCTTACAAGGCCTTCCGTGGTATGGCTTCCCATCCTCTTTTCTTTTACTACCTTCTTTCCAATCTGTGCCCCAGCCAATTCCTCAGCTCAAACATAGTCTCTTTGCAGCTTAAAGACTTCATATATGTTCTTTCCTCCTGGACATCCTCTTTTGCCATGCCAGTACTGGCAACTTGGACTCGTTCTTTGGATGCTAGTGTGGTGTATTACTCAGAATGAGATGGGCTATGCTACAATAACAAGCAATCCCGAAATCTCTGTGGCTTATAACAATAGAAGTTATTTCTTGCTCATGCTGTGTGATTGGTGCTGTTCATCATAGTCGTTCTGGAACCCAAGGGATGGAAGCTTTATCTCAACTTGTACTATGGTGGAGGGAAACAAATGTGGCAGAGCACACATTGCCTTTAAAGCTGCTGTCACTTTAAAGTGGCACCTGTCATTTCTGATCACCTTTCATTGGCCAAAACAAGTTATACAGCCTAACTTCAGAAGGGGTCGGGAAATGCATTCCTACTATGTGCCTGGAAGGATGAAAACCAGAACACTAGTAAACTGACCTAATGACTACCACATTTAGGTATCATTTCTTCAGGAAAGTCTTACCTTAGTGCCCACTGCCTAAACTCAGACAGTTCCTGGTAAGATGACTGAGCTTCTGCTCTCCTATGGCACCTTGTACTTCCCCACTTCCCATACCACAGCACTTCTCACACTCTTTGTAAATGTCTCTTTCCTTGTCTCTCTGCCTAGCTAAGCTCCTTAAGAGCAGGACAGAGGTCTTTCATGTTTATCATAGTACCTCAGTGCCCAGCACTGGTTTTGATAGGTAGTTTGTACATGATGAAGGAAGGAAGGCAAGGCAAACATGCTGGGCTACTTTTCTGCATTGCTGTGATGATTAAATGTAAAATAGGAATAATAATAACTGCCTCATAAGGTTGTTGTAAGGATCAGTGTATAAAGTGCCTATCCTAGTGGTTTATTGTAGGCCCTCAGTATGCTCACTGTTGTTATAATGAGGATGTTAATAGTAAAAAATATGACATTTATTAAGCATTCATAATGTGCTAGACACTCTCATGGGTACTTGATGGAAGTTAGCTGGCACAATGGCTCTCACATACTATGTTGGGACTCTTGTGTCTTGGTCAGTTTCGAGTTGATTCATAAGTGTTATAGTAATTTTTAAGATTCTAAAGGTTGCTACTTACTTGTTTTGGGTGATTTAGAGATGATGCTCTTTATATAGCATCATTATTTATTGTATTGCTTTCCTTAGTAGGAGAGAAAGGGATGGAGTTATAGCTAATAATTGATTCCTTTCATTGAGCACTTAAAAAGTGCCAGGGTCAGTGTTTAAACAGTTTACATGCATCGTCTCATTTAATCTTCACACTACCTCTTGAAGACGGGTGCTGACACAATGCCCATTAGACAGATAGGAACTCTGAGGAGAGGAAGTCACTTATGTTCTTGTTGGGGCCGTGGCCAGGATTTGATCCCAGGTCTGCCTAGACTTTCTGGGTAATGTGTTTAAGCACTATTCTTACTGGCTGTCCTTAGCTAACTCTCCAGGAATTGTACTTGACCCTGAGCATGCCCATGGGTATGTGTGAGGAACATGAAGATCATCAACCAACAGAGGGTAAAGTTACAAACCACTGAGCTGATAGAGTGATGTTAAATTCTTGGTTAGCAATTAATGTATAGAATGATTTTGTTGATTTTTTTTTTTTTTTCCATCTTTTATCAGAGTAACCAGAGAGCACAGAGAAATGCTAGTGAAACTGGCCAAACAGAACACCAACAAGGCCAAAGACTCTTTAAGGAAGGTTCGTACCAATGCAATGAATAAGCTGAAGAAATCAAAGGACAAGGTCTCAGAGGACACCATTAGGCTCATAGAGAAACAGGTACTATTCCCAGCAGATGTAGTGTTTATGTATCTGACCCAAGGAATCCTTTTTTCATGTCTGAAGCAGGGCCAATTAAAACGGAATACCTCTGGTTTTTTCATTCACGTGATCAGCACTGACTGAGTATCCAGGACCTAGCCCTGTGCTGGACCCTGGGAGGGATCCATGGGGGATGATAAGATGCTGTTGACCTTTTACCATGTGCCAGGCTCTGTACTGGACATTTACATTACTTCATCTATCTTCAAAACTACAAAACTGTGAGGTTGGTAGTGAGGAAACTGAGGTTCAAAGAAGTTTAATGATTTTTTCAAAGTCCTCAACTTGCTCAAAGATTGCTGGGAAGTGGTAGAAATGGGATCCAGACACAGGTAGACTGATTTCAGAGCCTATCTGGTTAATAATGCTAATGCTCTCCTAGCTGGTTTTCTGATTGCTGAGAAGTGAGTACTTCATGTTCTCAGTGTGCTGAGTAGTAGTATTTGAACAAGTCTTAAAGGAGCGACTGTAGGAAAATAGAGACAAGGGGGAAAGGTAGAACAGCATGTTACAAAGGTATGGTTATATAAAAGGACATTGTTCAGTAGGTCATTGGGGATTGAACCTAGGATGAGACTAGGGAATGAATAGAGAAGACAGAATGACCCCATCATAGAAGGTCTTGTATACCAGGTTGAAGAGTTTGACCTTTAACATACCCAGGGAGTCCCACATTGGCTATATATCTATATCAGTTATCTATGACCACAATGATGCCACATAACAAACTACTCTGAAACTCAGTGATTTATAATATCAAAGTATTATTTCTTATTCTCGTTTCCGTGGGCCAGCTGGGTGTAGCTGATCTAGGTTGGGCTCAGTGGCCTTGGCTGCAGATCTTGGATTGGGTTCAAGTCTGATTTATACATTTTTCAACCTTCTGGAGTCAACAGGTTTCCCAGGGCATCTTTCCATGGCAACAGCAGATGTCAAGAGCATAAACCCAACTACTCAAACACATTTTTAGCATGTGCTCTTGTCAAATCACATTAGCCAAAGCAAATGACATAGATTAAGCCCAGTATCATTGGTACAAGGAATTATATGTGTACATGGAGGTCTGGGAGAGGGAGTGAATATTTGTTGAACAATATCTATTTACCACAGTACCATAATCACTTGGGGAGCTTATAAAAATACAAGAATCTGGGGTCCCCACTCCCAGAGATTGAGCCAGTGAATCTGGAGTGGGGCCCGAGTTCTGCATTTTTAAATGCTTCACAGGTGATTCTCATACAATAACTGTCTTAAAAGATTTTTTTTAAGGCAGTGGGGAGATCATATTTGTGTTTAAGAAGATGACTGTAGTGGCCAGGTAGAAAACAGATTGTAGAGGCAAGACTGGAGGCAGGGAGACCAGGGAGGCTGTTGCAGAAATTCATTCAGAAAGTGATGATGGTCTGAACCTGAGTGGTACCAGTGGGAAGTGAGAGAGGAAGATTAATTTACCAGTGTTTAGGAGATAGAGTTAGTAATGTTTCATGTAATATAAAAGGCTTGGTAAGCCTCAAAGCTTCCTTGTCTGTAATAAAAGCATTATGTTAGGAGGATTGAACAGGAGTGTGGGCAGGTTGAGGAGTGAAGAAGGAAGTAGTGGGAGGCAAGGAGAACCCTTAGGAGGACCCCTGGAAAAGGCCATAAATTGACTAGCAGCTCCCCTTCTCCTGGAGCAGCAGTTAGGATGCTAGTCGAAGGCCAGCCACAACAGTCACCTCGTGGAGGATTTTAGATGGATTCCTGGGCCCTGCTCCTGCATTTTCTGATTCATGCCCAGGACTGTATAATTTTAGAAAGGTCCCCAGATAATTCTGCAAAAGCACACATGGAAGATAATGACTTAAAAGCCTTATAATACACCCTTGTGATGGCACCAGAGTTAGAAAAGATGGTTCTGCACTTGATGTCCTGTGGCCTTGGGGAAGTTACTTGACTCCTTGGAATCTGTTTCTTCTGTAAAAAGGGATTGGCAATTTCTACCTCGAAGGGTTGCCCTAGATTCTAAAAAGCATCATTAGAGTACCTAACACCTAAACCCTCAAAGCTCCCCTCTTGCCATCTTTCTGGCGTCCTCTTTCCCTGCATCAGCTAAAAGAGGAGGCTCATAGATTGGGCTGGCCTTTTCTTGAGCACTGATCAGGCCTCATAATAGTCTGGGCCAGCTCCTTGTCTGTCTCCCAGGGGATTCCATTTCTGCACGTGACACTTGGCCTTTTCATTGCTTCCTGCTGGTGAGCCTGGGGACCTCCGAGGCCTACCAGGCTCCCCTCACTCAGCAAGCTTGGGTCTGCCCGAGGGACCAGAGTCCACGTGCTTCTTGAAAAAGGAAGAGTGATCAGATAACCTGCACTCTTGATAAAACCTGCTTGACAAAGACCTTGCCAGAAGCCGTCACTCATTAGCACTGGCTTTTCACCATCCTCTTCAGGCTAGTTTTTTTCCTTTAGTGCTTTTAAGTGTTGATTATTATTATTTTGCCAAAGAGAAAATAGCTTTATTAGTTTTTCTGACGCTAAAGTAATAAATGTTTACTGTAAAAAAAAAAAAAAAAAAGAAAAAAGAAAAGAGAAAATAATTGAAATCTCATTACTCAGAGATGGCTATTGTTAACATTTTAGTGTGGACCTTCAAGTTATCTCTCTAAGCTATATGTAATATTACAGGAAAAAGATCATACTACTTATATTGCACCATATTTCATATTTTTCCAATATAAAAATATTAAAAGCATCATCATTTAAATGTTAGTTCTTACTGTTATTGTTAATAAGTTCATTTACTCTCATACAGTTAAAAGTTTGGGTAGGAAAATCTTTAGGAGACAGCCTTGTATACACTTCGTTTTGTTCTTTTTCCCAGTCAGAAGGCACCACGCTGGAGTTTTTGGTGTGCGTTTTTTGTTTTTAAATGAACAAGGTTTTGGCTAATTGTTGCTTCATCAGTTTTTTAAAATTTATTTGTTTGCTTTTGTTCCTGATCATCAAAGTAATGTATGCTCCTTGTTGAAAATGTAGAGTACAGAAAATTGTTTTAAAAAATGGGGAATAACTCATCCCATAATTCCGCATTGCAGAGGCAACTGCTCTCAACATTTTGGAATACTTCCTTCCTTTCTTTTTTTTTTAACTACATAGTTTTTAACATGATTGAGAACATATATAAACAATCTTATATCCAGCTTTTTATTTTCTATTTGGCATTAAAGTGTTATCAGCACCGTGCTTTAGCCAAGTGAGCTAACCAGCCAGCCCTGATAATTCACTTTCATAAGCCCTCATTTTGGACTGTTAGTTTGTTTAAACTTTTTTGTTAAATAAATAAGGTTGCAGTAAATGTCTTTATACATAAATTTTTGTTGAGATGATTTCCTTAGAATAGAACATCCCAAGTGTGGATCACTTACAAGGGAATGCATATTTTTAAGGTCTTTGGTACGTACTGCTTAATCACTTGCAGGGTTTTTAGAATATGTGTATTTTTTTAAAATTTCATCTTTTTAACCCATAATGCTTGAACGTAGAATTTTTAATGTGAGCTTAAAATGTCATTTATCTTGGTAGTATTGGTTTTACTTCCACATTCTGCAGAAAAGATTAAATTATTCTTTATATAAATTCATACAACCTTTCCAGAGGATGATATGACAGTATATACCAAAATTCGTACATTTCTGTTTCAGTGACTTAGGAATATATCCAAAATAGATTGTCAAGAATCTTATCTATAGGAATGTTTGTTGAGGTATTATATATAATAGTAGAAAACTGGGAACTAACTAAGTTTCTGACAGTGGGAAAATAAAATGTTTTACATCTATTCATTGGAATGAATATAGAAAAAGTCACAAAAATATTTTACAGATATCAAAATTTTTTTGGAATTTATTTTTTTTTAAAAAGGTAGGTTATACAATAGTATTATGATTCCATTTTTATAAAGAAAAGTCACATGTACATAAAATGGTTGGTAGCTGATACATATCAAAATATTAAAAGTGGTTATATCAGGTGATGGGATTATGAACAATTTTGATTTTATTTTTTAAGAGAGTTTCTTTTTTTTCTTTTTAAAAAATTTCCCAGAATTTTTTTGAGGTCATGTCATGTTTTTTAAAACTTTATTATAAAAATATTTCTTTCATCTTTGGTATATAAGTATGTAATGATTCTGTTGTAAGTTCTAACTGTGCAGTCGTGTCTGACCCCCAAACTCCCTCAACCTCCCCAAACTTCCCAACTCAGCCGAGGCCAGATCTGCTGAAGAAGGACCAGGGTCTTCCCACTCAGGACTCTGGCATCTGCCAGCCTGCTGTTTGACCTTCACTTTTGATTGCTATAAATGGGGCTGCTGAACATTAAAGCACATGGCAGAAACCACCAGTAACTCTGCCCAAGATCTTTTCATTACTGCCTTTCTCTGAGAAACGCAGCTTCTCTGAAATGAGCAAAAGTGGGTGCTAGTGGCGCTGAAGGAGGGAGGGCTCCGGCAGACTGGGTGGCAGGCAACGAGGCTGGACTGGGAGAAGCAGTGGGTGTTCCAAGCCAGGCCTCAGGAAGGATGACTTGTACACAGGCCTACCCCAGGGTGTGCTACATGCTCTTTCCATCCCCCTTCTATGTCCCTGCCTTTCATTCTCCTGAACTTGTAAGTAGCACATGTGATGATGATGATGTTCTCATCATCATGTCTTTGTAAGGCAGCATATTGTAATATGCTTGCTCTTTGGAGTCAGACAGGCCTGGATTCAAATCCCAGCCCTGTTTACTTCTCACCTGTTATGGTCAGCAAATGACTCCATCTTTGTGAGCCTCTGTTTCCTCATCTGTAATGTGGATGCTAGTAGTGCCTGTCTCGCAGGATTGATATGGGGACTAAATGACACAGCATACTTAAAAGTGGCTAGTATGGCTGCTGGTCCTCTATAATTGTTTACCCTGCTTTTCCATCCCACTCCTCTCCTCCATCTGTGACTTTAAATATGAGACTGGGGCACTGACATTCTTAATGACCCTAACACAGCCTGTCTGGAATGAGGAACGACTAGGCCAGATGCTATGGACACTCCCAAAGGGAGTAGGAGCATCAAACTGGCCATTGGGGTGGGTGAGTTCTTGGCTCAGCCACACCACTGACTTTCTGTGTGATATTGGGCAGATCAGTTAGCATTCTGTGCTCTGGTTTACTCCTCTGTAAAATGGGGATAATAGCTGTTCCACCTGTTTTATAGAGGTTATATGAAGTTGTTGGATTTGAGTAAAGTAACAGAGGACAAAACACTTTTGCTTAGTAGGAGCTACCGTGCAACTGTTAGATGAAATAATGTTTGTAATATGTTAAAGGGAGAGAATAGTATTTCATATGTTGTGAAGATTAAGTGCAATAATGCTTGTAAAATTTTTAATCCAGTGTCTGGCATGTAGTAAGTATTCAGTAAGTGGGAGCTGTTGGTGTTCTTGCTGTTAATCATCCTTATTTTAAGAAGTCTGATAAAGATGGAAAAGATGAACTTGCAGGCAGACTGTCCCCAAGGGCACTTTGTACCTGTATTATGTTAAAAAGTTAATCAGTATTTTCATTGATTGATTAATTTGAAAAGTCAGGAAGTGATGGTAAAAATCATAGTAATACAACCAACATTTGCATAGCAAATAACTAGTTTGAAACATGCTTGCGTGTTCATGATTCTGTTTAACCCTCACAACTACTCTCTGAGGAAGGGATCTAGCATTCTCATTTGATCGATGAAAATGACTTGCACATTGTCACCCCACTGAGAATTTAACCCACAACCCACGTTATCAAATTGATACCCTAGGTACTCTCCCTCCTGCCAGTCCCCATCCCTGTCCCCAAACTACCCTCGAAGCCGTTTTTTCGTAGGAAGTTTGCAGCCCTCATTCCTGGCTGTCCCAGGCTGCCAGCCTGCAGGTGCTGGAGTACTGCTGGGCACCATGCCACACCCCATGCAAGGCAGCCACAGGGGGCAAAAGCATCTCAAGGGCTTGTGGCTGGCTGAGTGAGGAAGGGACCAAGCTGCCATTCTGAGTCCAGCCACTCTTCCGAAGTGTCTGGCAGCCCCAGGAACTTTGCTTTTCCAGCTGAAAAGTGTGCAGCTGTTGCTATGGTAAGAGCCCAGCAGCCTCCCTGCTTGGGACCAATTGCGCTAAGTCCTTTTTAGTTTCTACCCTTTCCTGTGCATTTAGTTCCCAGTTCCTGGCCAAGGCCTGTGATCTGCAAATAAAGATGCCAACAGCCGCTGTGCTGCTGAGTACACAGATCCTGAGCACCACACTGCCGCCTTCAAAGCTTCCAGCCTAAATCTTCCTGCCCTTGGTCCCATTTAGACAGGAGGGAGGCTGCAGCACCTGCTAAATTGTATTGTGTTTTGTTTTTTATTCTTAGATTGAGTACATTTATCGCAGAAAATTTGGAAAATATAAAAAAGCACAGAAAATTTTAATTATTATTTACTTAGTAAATATTTCCTGAGAACTTGATATGTGCTAGGTCCTAGGCTACATGTGACAGATACGCACATGAATAATATATTACCTATCTTCCCATCACTAAAAGATAACCACTGTTAATATTTTGCAAGCTTCCTTCCATTTTTTTAAAAACATGCAATTTTTTTTGTTTACATATTTTAGAGATACTTCTACATATGTACACAATTTTGTATCCTGCTTTTTCTTTAGTCCTTGAATTAACAAGGATAACATGAGCATGTTTCCATGATATTATAAATAAAAAAATATTTTTCTTTCTGATTACAAAAGCAATTCATGCTTGTTATAAAACATTCAAACATTTCAGAAATATATATTGGAATGTTATTCCTGCTTACACCCTTTCCATAAGAAATAGACAGTCTGAACCATTTTTAATGACTATATGAATTCAAATACTTTTTCAAGGGGGAGAGGAGAAGACGTGGGCTAATGAGTACAAAACTATACTGTCTACCCTAAGTGATTCATTGTGCAGTATACGCATGTGTTGAAACAACACACTCTACCCCACAAAAATAAATACAAAAAAAAAAATACTTTTTCATTCTGTAACTTTACATTTTGTGATTTTTTTAATTAAAAATAAAGCCAGGATCAATACTTTATGTGTAGAATTTAAAATTTTTTCAGATCCCGTTCTTGTGATAATCCCAGTTGAGAGATTTTGGGGTTAAATAGTATGAACACTTTCATTAATTTGAATGCCTATCAATGATATATGAGTTTCTCCATTTCACCATAGCTTGCCAGCATTGAATATTGTTGTAATTAAAAACCACAACATCAAATTTTGCTAACTATGATAGCTGAATTGTATCTTGTTTTAATTTGCATTTCTTCAGTGTCTGTTGGATTTCCCATGTTTGTTAACCAGATGTACTTTGTATTTTTTTTCAGGACATTTTTTTTTTCTGCTTAACTATTGGGATCTTAATATTCTTCTTATCAATTTGTATGAGGCTTCATATAGCAGAGTGTCAGAGGTGTAGGAAGTTCTACAGGCTCATTAAGGGACAGAAAAATCTGGCTTCTCTGTATTGTGTATTAAGAATTTTGAGCTGTGGAACCAGACTACCATGGATTAATTTTCTCAGTGCTAACTGTGTATTCTGAATAAGTAATCTAACTGCCTCAGTTCTCTTATCTGCAAATGGGGATGATAATATTATCTATCTCATTGGGTTGCTGTTAGGAGTCAATAAGAATATATATATGAGGGATCGTCAAAAAGTTCATGGAAAATAGAAAATAGAATTAAAAGATAATACAAATCTTTCCATGAACTTTTTGAAGTACCCACATATATTTTTAGTACAATGCCTGGCTGGGACTCAATTAATGTGAATATTTGTCACTATTTTTATTTCCCAGATGACCTTTTTATATTTCTGGAACATTTGTTCCCCTACCTTTTTCCAGCCCCAGTTATCAGGCTATCTCATTTTGTGTTTTTGTAGATCAGCCAAATGGCCGATGACACAGTTGCAGAGCTGGACAAGCATCTGGCAGTGAAGACCAAAGAACTCCTTGGATGAAAGTGCAAGGGCCAGCAACACTCCAGAGCCCAGTTTCTGGTGGATCCCAGGGGTGGCAAGTTGGCACCTTTCTCCCCCCATCCACACAGAAGGCTGTCACTGTGCTGTCAGTCCTAGTGAGGCCCACCCTTCCCAGTGGGGCGCTCAGACTTGTTCATTCTCTTCCTCTTACCCCCTGCCCACCTCATTCTGCTCTGGGCCTTCTGGCATGGTTGGCCGTTGGAGAATATCTGCTGCTGGCAGAGGGCCTGTACTCAAGGCATTGCCTTGACTGTGATGTCTCCAGGGAACTGGGACCATTGGCAGGCTTAGCCCCGCCTGCTCCTCATCTCAGGAGCCTCCTTTTCAAACAGTTAGTCAGGCCCTTTCCCCAATTTTGAACTCTATTTGGGCCAATGTGGGCCGTCACCTGTGATGGACAACTTTGCTAGAATCCCATTTTCACCAAACAGTAAAATCTAAATAAATTTGTAAGAATAGCAACCACAAAGGAAAGGATAGAGTGGGTCTAGATGGATGATCTCTAAGGACCTGTGTATAAAGCAACCAGAACAGTACTTTGCCTCTGGGTCATCTTCACATGAGCTCTTTTCTCTGCCCACATCACTCTTCCATTTCTCACCTGGCCAGTCCTGTTCACTTTCAAGGTCTCAGCTTGGGTATCAATACTCTGGGAAGTCTTTCTTTCTCCCCTAACCTAGGACCCACATTATTGGCTGTCATAGCATAGTCTACTGCTTTTATCTGAACCCAAATTATTCTTTATGTGAATTAGTCTGTATATCCTCAGAACTTGGCCTGGAGCATATGAGCATTCATATGTTTGTGGTATGAATAAATTGCACATAGTAGCTACTCAACAAATGGTGGCTTCTTTTTTTTCTGGTCCTAACATTATCTTTCTGTCATTTTCTACTCTTATCCTTATCCTCAACATCACTTGGTAATGAGATACCTTTCACCCAGGGCCTACCCGTTGTTGACAGACAAGGGATTTGTTGGGGCTCATCTTTGGGTATTGGATTAAGTTAGTACCCCTCCCCAATTATTTTTTGTTTCCCTAATCCATCTATCCATTCGTCCATTTGTTCATAATATAGCCATCATGAGTTAGATACAGTTCTAGGTATTATTTGTAATCTTTACAGTAAACTTGAGAGATGTGTTTATCTCCATTTTACACATAGGAAAACTGAGACTTGGCAACATTAAGTAACTTGTCCGAAGTAACAGTTTGTAAGTGGTAGAAGGTTTTTGTTATTCATTGTCAGTCTCATTTTATAGAGAGGTGAAGTTTCTTGCCTAGGGTTACACAGCTAGCAAGTGGCAAAGCTGGGATTCAAATTAAGGCTTGATTCTAAAGCCTGTGCTCTGCCCACTAATGTAGAAGGAAAAAGTGAACTGTTTTTTCCCTACTATACTCTCACACTCAACATGGAACACTTCTGTGACCAGATATGAGGGTTTTTTCCCCCCATACCAAGCTATTTTCCAGTGGTCACCAACTGGACATTCTGTAATGCAATTCAATTCTGATGCTGTCTACCTGGAGATAGTGTCAGGTCCCACAGGTTGAGAGTTCAGTCCCACAAGACTGCCTCCCTTCAATGCCAATCACAAGTTCAGGTCATCCATACTTCTGACCGACAGGCTACAGACCAGGGTTCCTGATACCACTTTAGTCCAAAGGATATTATAAAGGATACTGGTGAATAGCCAGAGACATGAAGAGGTCCTGTACATGGGTACGGTGTTGGGGGTGGGGCCTGGAGCTTCCATGCCCTCTGGGCACACCTCTCTCTCTTAGGACCTCCACATGTTCAGCAACCAGGAAGGAACCACTGCCTCCTATGGCCTTTGTAAATAATTAGTGAGCACCAGCTGTTTGTCAGGTGCTGTACTGTATGCTGGGAATACAAAAATGGGTAAGTCGTGACACTGTTGTTCTTTGAGGAATGCATAGAGCACTGAACCAAGTTGCCGTCTATAATATCTTGGGTGGAAAGGTGGGAAGTTCATTCCAGCTCTGCCAGGTGTCTGCCTGCAGAATGGAATGGCAGCAGGGCCTGGCCGAGTTCCTTCGAAGCAGCATCCAACTTCACTTTGCTGTTTGACTCCCCTAGACTGTGTCCTGTGCTAGAGGTGATAAGGGCTACACTTCCCTGTCTTCGGTATAACGCGCTGTGAAACAGCCAGTGAGGATCCAAGGTCAGAATTAGGTCACAAATGAAAGAAACCAACATAATCTCCTGCCCTGCTTACCTGTCCTCCAACCCCGTTCACCAGCCTTTAGTGGCCACTATTAGAAATCAGCTGCAGGGAGAACAGGGACAGAAATAGCAATTAAGGATCCTCTTTGGGGTAAGCCACATGGTGGGGGCTTTACAACAGTCTTTCATGAGTGGCCGTAATTCCCCACTCAGTGCAAATGTGCTTCTCAAAGATGCAGGATTTTTTTAATAAACAGAGGAAATGATAAATTATGTTGTAACTCCACTCCAAAGGCATTTGGTTCTTAACAGCCAAATCCTCTGTAGTCTTTAAATAAACAAAAACTTATTTGGTGAACAGACTTGGGGAAGAATGAAAGATTTTTTGTACTTGGGTTCCACATGTCAACAATTTCTCTCCTGTGTGTATGTTGGCCAAAGCCTTATATCATGATAAATGAATAAAGGAAAACCTCGAGCCCAGGGCAGTCAGACAGCTCAGCAAATGGCTTTCAGCTGATTGCTCTATTTCAGTTGACATTTATCAAAGAGTTTCTCTGTTACTCTGTGTCAGGGCTGCAGTGGTGGCAGGCAAAAGAATGAGACTACCTGTTTGGATGTTCTGAGTAATGAGTAATGCTGGAGCAATTCGTTCTCCCTCTCTCCCTCCTGCAATCTCTCTTTCAAAAAGAAAAACCAGGTATGGAAATTCTCACACTTGCCAGAAGAATTAACCACCTCTTCTATTCAGTTCAAAGCTTTTAAAGTCCCATGAAAAATTCAGGGCAAAGAGAATTTGAGAACTTTTTCTCTCTTTATTTTTTTCTATCTTGCACGCGTGCGCACATGTGCATACGTGTGTGTCGGAAATTACAAAAGAAACTAACGTAAAAGTTAAAAAATTTCTCACAAGTTTCTCAAATTTCTCAAATCTTACTCCCCTTTAAGATTAGGTATATATCCTTCTAAACCTTTCTCTGTGCATATATAATTTTTAAAAAGAAGGCAGGGGAACTATTTTCTTTGCATTTTGAAGGTTGCCTTTTTTTCTTTTAACACAAAAATGATCATGACCATCTGTCCATGTGTATAGATAGAAGGGTATTTCAAAAAGTTTGTGGAAAAATAGAATTAAAAGATAATGTGAATATTTCCATGAACTTTTTGAAGACCTTGAAGACCCCATACAATTCACAGTATTCCATAATATGTATCAACCATAACATATTACTATTACTCCTATGATTTTTTTTTTTAAAAAATCATTTCAAATGCATTGAAGAATGTTTCTATTTAGAGATTTTTTTTTTTTTTTTTTTGAGGAAAAACAAAAAGGACTCCTAGTCTAAAATTATCTGGTAAGTTCTGCTCTTTCTCCTTCAACCTCAAACTAACATTTATTGAATGCCTATTGTTGACCAGGAACCCTGCTAGACCTTTTACATGCATTACTACATTTAAACCTCTGAACAATCTTTGTTGGTGTAGATATTATCATCATCTGTGTTTACATATGAGAAAACTGAGATTTAAAAGAGACATTTAACTTGCCCAAAGTCACACAGCTAGTAAGTGCCTAGAGGGTAGTTTCAAGCCCAGATCTGACTTTGAAGTGGGTCCTTAATTAGTGTGCTTTGGTTTGTAAGTCTTCACTGAGCACTTACTCAAAATGAACTTAGCACTGTCTGGGCCCGGAAGATGATGTAAGAGAAGCAAGAAATCTTACTTTCATTAAACAATTAGAAAGTAATTTCTAATAAAAGACCGCATGTAAAATAGCACAGTACCTAGGACATAGTAAACACTGAAGAAATGGTAGCTCTTATGGAGACAGTACAGGTTACATACCTGTTTGGGAGACTTCTCTAAAATGTGTCAGAATCAGGAAGCAAGCAAAATGGTCACCAAACAGTGAATAAGGATAACAGCAAAACAAAAATAATAGTATTTGACAACATCAACAATATTTGCTTGCTGCTCTTTAGTTTTTAAAGTGCTTCTACATCCTTTACCCCATTGGAAACACTGAGTGAAGTTTTGCAGTTAGGAAAAGGTCATAGGATCATGAAAGCTCATATTCTCAAAAGTCACTTATTGAGGCTTTCTTTTGCCCTAATATATGAACACTTTTCATGACGTGCACTTGAAAAGGTGCATTCTCTATTTTGGGGATACAAATTTCAGTATATATACAGGAAATGAAGTTTATAGATTGTATTGTTTAGATTTTCTGTATCCTTATTTTTTGACCCTTGGACCCTTGGACTTTTGAGTCTTGGACTAAAAGTGGTGTTTCAGTCTCCTATTACTAACATTTCCATTTCTTCTTGCAGTTCCTGTAATTTCAGCTTTATGAAAGTATTGTGCTGTTTGATGCATAGTTATCCAGACTCTTCATCTTTATTTCATTCATAACTCTGTCTTGTTACATCATGATCACAGCCCTTGCTTGCTTTTTGTTTACATTTGCTTGGTATATTTTCCTCCATTTCTTTATTTTTAGTTTTTCAGAATCACTATGTTTTTGGTGTGATTCTTTTCTAAAGCCACATTTTGTTCTCTGAACCATTCTAAAACTTGCTTTTTTATTATTCTTACAATTTTAATTGTGGTAAAATATATATATAATTTATGACCTTAACCATTTTTAAGTGTACAGTTCAGTAGTGTTAAGTTCATGGAAAGGTTCATACTATCTTTTAATTCCATTTTTCCACGAACTTTTTGAAGTAACTTCCCACATTCACATTGCTGTACAATCAATCTCCAGAATTCCTCACCGTGCACACCTGAAACTCTGTACCCATTAAACAACTCTCTATTCCCCACTCTTCCCTGCCCCAGCAACTACTATTCTATTTTCTGTTTCTGAAAGAGTTATGAATTCAGTAACTCTAGGAACCTTATATAAATGGAATTACAGTATTTTGCAGTATTTGTCTTTTTATGACTGTTTTATTTCACTTAGTATAATGTCTTCTAGATTCATACATATGTAGCATGTGACAGAATTTCTTTTCCTTCTAAGTCTGAATTGTATTCAATTGTATGTATATATTAAACTCCTTTTTTAAAAATAGGCAGCTTAAACTCTTTTCACTTATTATAATACTGATGTGTTTAATAGGATCCATTTACTCTTTCTTTATATTCAGTATTAACACTAAGTGATCTGGTGTCTCAATCCTTAACAGATTAGGGACTAGAGATTAGACTGGGGAGAAGGGTTGCTTCTGTAAAGAGGAAGTTCAGTGTTTGTTGAAAGAACAAGTAATGATCCCTGTCTCTTATATGACTTCTTTCTGGTCTCTGTTTCAATCAGTTCTGTGCTGTATCAACCTGAAACAAAGCCTTTAACATGTCACCTGCTTAAAAACCTTCAATGGCTCCTCATTGCCTGCTGAATTATGTAAACTCTTCACCCTGGCATTTGCAGTCTGGGCCTGACGTATCTCTTTAATTGTGATGTATCTCTCACAACTACCCTGATATAATTAGTGCTTAAGCTGAAATTTTGTGCTGCTTTCTCCCACCTCCAAGCCTTTTCTGAGACTCTTTTCTTTGCCTAATATGTGCTCCCTTAAATCCCTGCCCTACCCAACGGGCAAAACTTATCTAGCCTTCAAAACCCTCCTTAGTTCCACATCCTTCCTTGCACTAACTCATATTTATTTCTCTTGACATTTCTCCTAATCCCTAGACCTGCACATGCCTATTGAGCATCTCCACTAGGCTGTGCCTCAGCACCTCAAACTCAGCCAGCCCTGCGTGGAATTCACCCAGGCCTGCCAGGCCCTCCTGCAGTTCCGGAAAGGCCTCACCACCCACCCAGGTGCCAAGCAAGGACACTGGAGTTACTTTTGCCTCCCTCTTCCTCACCTCCTCATCTGATAAGTCACCACTCCTGCCAGTACTACTTTTGCAGTGCCTCTGCTTTCCTTTCTGGGCACACCCTTGAGTGGGGCTTGTCAGGGAACAGATGTGGCAGTTGTTCCAGGCTGGTCTCGCCGGTCTTTGAGTACTTGGTCCCACCTCAGATGCTGAATGTGACTGACACTAGATAAGCTTAAGTCCCTTGTGGGGAAGTTCCCTGTCCTTTTAGTCTTTGCACCCCCTTCCTAGCACAGTGCTTGGCTCAGAACAGGTGTTGAGGAAATGTTTGTCCAATTCTCATGGGCCTGCCAGGGCTTGAGAACAAATGGAGTCAGTAATTTACATCAATGACCCAAAGTTTCTCTGATTACTCTCAGGACCTTCAACCTCATCCGCCAAGTCTGCCTCAAAAGTTTCTGGACATCTCTTAAAGGCACCACATGGTGTCCACAGTCACTAGCACCCACTGTCCTCCTCCTCTTCCACCCAGGCCCCTCCTCGGTGGCATCTGTGGCCACGAATGCCACTTGAGGGAGCTTCACCTTGGCTCTACTGGGAATGTCAGTGCCCATAATGAGAGAGCTGATTCCTGAGCTTGGAATGGCTGAGCAGGCTGGGTGGGGTCCCAGAAGAGGCAGGGGAAAGGTCGCTTACCTAGTCCCATGCCTACCTTGGCCCGCTGAGTTCCAAAGCAGCCTCGCTGCTTCCAGAGCCCCTAAAGTCTCCCATACAGCAGCTCTCCCACAGGCTGCTGCCCCTGATGTGGGGCTTGATCTGGGGCTCACAGCTGGCCCCTGGGCAGGGCAGGCAAAGTCCCTTCTATTCTCCTCCTCTCCAAACTCTGACCTCAACCGAAATAGCTCCCTTCTTCTAAGATACTACTCTACAGCCCCCTCTTTGCTGATAATATTAGTGTCCAACAAGTACTGGATGTTTACCGTGCGTTAGGAAACTCTAGGAGCTAATTATTTTGCTTATTTTACAAATGAGGACAGAAGCACAGAGAGAGGTGAAGTTTTGTTCAGAGGCACACAGGAAGATTTGGAACCCAGGGAGTCTGGTGTCTGACCCCCAGTTAGTCAACCTCACAGATTATTTTAACTAAGAGACCAGTGGGACTGGAAAGGGCCTTGTGAGGTGCTGAGTGCTGAGCAAGAACTTCTGGATCCTTTCCCAGTTTTGCCCTTTCTACCCTTAATAAGAATTACTCCATTCCTCTGTGGGTACCAGGGAGGGGCTTGGACAAGATTGGTGGTTTCCACCCGGGCCAGAGAACCTGTGCTGGTCCCTGACAACATCTTCACCCTTCTGGGGCAAAATAAGTAAAATAAAGGCAATGTAGCAAACGTTTTCATAAAATAGATTTATTTAACTTAAAGGACTATCTATTCTTCCTACTTTGTTTTTGGTATTAAAATATTCTTTCTATTATGAAATGATAAGAATTTTTAATAAAGAGTTGGTCTCCTGTTGGTTGTCTCCATTATTTTTTTGTTTGTTTGTTTAACTTTAAAGATGCATAAATCCTTTGGGAGCTATGGGACCTCACGCCTACTCCTAGCACTGACGTCCCCAAGGCTGTCATCCAAGAGAAGCTAGAGCTGTAACTAGGGAGAGAAGCAACGGAGGGAGGTGGTTTGACATGTGTGGGTGTCAGGGACCCCATGGGTGAGCGCGCGGTGGTGGTGAGGCAGGGGTTGGAAACAGGACAATAGTCAATCAGAAGGGTTCAGAGACACACAAGAGAGGAGGGACGAGAGGGGGAGGTGAGTCAGAGAGAGGGAGACAGAGACAGAGACACGCAGGGACAGAGGGAGGGAGACAGAATCAGAAACAGAAGCACACATGCATGCAAGCACAGAGATCAGCAGATAGAGACACACAGACACCGAGAAAGAGATGGAGACAGACACAGAGAGACAGTATCATCTGTAGAGATAACTCTGAGACACCTACAAAGACAGAGATAAATAGAGACAGACACACAGAAAGAGGCAGGGGACACAGAGAAGACAGAAATCTAGGGAAAGAAACAGTTTAAAGGAAAGAAAGAAAAGAAAACATGTAGAAGACACGGGGAGAGAGAGGGAGGGAGGCCGGGTGGTTTTGCGCAGCCCCGGGTCTGGCGCGCAGGGTGTAGAGGGAGGAAGCACCTCATGGCCGGGCCAGGGCTGCAGGGACTAGATAAGGACACCAGCCAAAGGAAAGCGGGGAAGGAAAGACGTTTACAAATCCCCCCAGGGAGAAAGCCAGGGAGGCTGCCCCAGGCTCAGAGAACAATGGATACTTGACTTCAGTGGGTCATTAATGAGACAATTAATGGAAAGAGTAATGAAGGCCTCCCCAGGGAGGACTTTGAGAGTGGATAAGTGGAAATATTGAGGGAGTGCTGATGCCTCCGAGTGGGGGGCCCTTCCCCCCCAATCCCAGGTGTCTAGTGTGTCCGCTGCAGATTGCTGGCCTGGGGCAGGGAGCTTCCCCCAACTCCCCCTGCACACGCCCTGTGTCGTCCACCCTGGACCCCTGCCAGTCCCCAGGCACCCCTCCTGCTTTCCTATCCCTGAGCCTTTGCTTCTGCCGCTCCCTTCACCTGGGGCGCCCATCCTTGGAAATCCCACCCTCTGGGGGTGAGTAAATGTGGAACATTGTGTGATGGAATGGTAAGCCAGGGGCCATGTGTTTCAAAAAGAATTGAGCCCCTGAAGCATACAGGCAGTGAAAAAGCCAGTGAAGTCACAGATGCATTGTGGCACCATTTATATAAACCAAAATGACACAAGCACAAGCAATTCTCTTTTTAATTATGTCTGACTATTTTGCATTATAAAAATTTTAAAAAGGTGGAGGTTGTGAGGAGTACTTAGTCAATTCATAATGGTAATTGCCACTAGAGAGTGGGGGAAGATTTAAAGTGTACCCTAAAATCTTCACAACTGTGTGTGTGTGTATGCATATATACATGTATATATACACATGTATATATACATGTATACACACACACACACAAGGGTACTTCAAAAAGTCCATGGAAAGATTCATATGATCTTTTAATTCTGTTTTTCATGAACTTTTTGAAGTACACTTGTATATATATATGAAAACTTGATATAATGTTAATTTGGGACTGTGAGAATAGGAGTGGTGCTTACCTTACTTTTTTTTCTCCCCCACAACTTTTAAATTTTTCCAGAAAGAGAGAGAGAGATCCTAGCTATCCTCCAGACCCAATCTAAGTGCTACCTTCAGCAGGAAGTCTTCCAGGAACCCATCCACCAATCAGATGCGCTGTCCTTTTTTCCTTGTACTAAACTCTTAGGGCTCTCAGCACTGTCCCCCCTGTGTTTCCCCTTGCGATGTTCATGGACAGTCTTCCCCACTAGATGGAAGCTGCTTGAGGGCAGGGACCTCCAACACAGAGCCAGCACAAAGGTGGCGCCCAGAGGTGCCTGACTGAGCCTAGTTCTTTTATCCCATCACTATAGGAGGCAAACCAGTGATGAGGAATTTAAGGCCTAAAAAAGAAAGTGATTCACACGGACCTTTGATGTCAGAAAGTCCACGCCAAAAGCATGGAAAAGCAGCCTCATGATCCACAGAATCTCTTGAATTCTCAGAACATATTGACTCCAACTTTAGAACCTGTGTTAATAATGAGTAACTCAGTATCCAAACCCAGAGCAGACTGGAAACTAAATTAGAATGTGGAGAGGGCAGCTTCCACACAGAGATGGCTGTTGACTGCTGACTACATTAGTGCATGCATGTTTGAATGAATGAATGGCTGCCAGGCTGATGTCTGGCTTTTATATGGTTTCTCTTCCTCTGCTCCCTCTCTTGCTATCAGATTAATCATTTAAAAACCCAGCCCTTACCATGCTGTAGCCCTGCTCAAAACCCTTTGGTGGCTCCCCCTTGCCTGGATTACTCAAGAGCCTCCTCACCAATCTCTGTTCTTCCCCAGCTGGCCCTCTGATCCTTCTCCAAATGGTGAACTCTTCAAAATGCAAATCAGTCCACTCCCCTTCAGAGGCTCTCCATTGCCCCCAGGAAAGTGTCCACAACTTTTAACCTAACCTCTTGACTGCAAGGTGTGACCTGGATTGTCTTTCCAATCCCACTTCAGGGACTTTACACATGCCATTCCCTCTGCCTGGGCCTCTCCACCCGACTGGCCTTGCTAACTCCTATTCATCCTTTAGCTCTCAACTGAATGTCACTGCTGCCAGGCAGCCTTCCCTGACCTCCCCACAATGGGTTAGTACCTATTCCCACAGCCTCTGGAATACCACCAACATTACACTGTCCCATCTGATTACATGAAACATCTGCAGAGTCTGTCTCCTGCTCAGAATGCGCGCTCTGCGAGGGCAGGGACTGCCATACTCAACGTGGCATGCCCAGTGCCCAGAATGAAGCCTGGCACACACTGTACCCTCAACAAGTATTTGGTGAATTAGCGAATAAATACACTCGGCTGCTCATTGAAACTGATTAATCCATTCAACAAATATTTAAGTGTCTTAGATGTTTGTTGAACATCCACGAAGTGCCAAGCATTGTTCTCCACACTCTACAGACGTGAGCAAACCATCACAAAGTCCCTGCCCTTGTGGAGCTCACAGTCTACTTAGGGAGCCAGACATTAAACACATAAATAACACGATGCAAGGCACAGCTAAGTGCTACGAAGGAAAAGGGGGTAATAAGTTAGAGAAGTGTGTGTGTGCACACCTGCCTGTATGTTGGGGGACGGTGTCAATTTAGATGAGGTGCTCAGAAAATGCCTCACGGAGGAGGTCACATTTCAGTGACGAGCCAGGGCTCCTGAGAGACGCAGACCCTCCCCTTCCTGGGTGTGTCCAGGTATGGCAGCCCCAGATCCTCGAACCGTCCCTGCCTCCGTGTTGGAGCAAGGAACCCAGAGGCCTTTGGTGAGGCTTTTGAGGCGGGTGCAAAAGCCTCAAGCTGCTCTTCACAACAGCTGTGATTGGGCTCTTTCTGCGTGGCGAGAGGCAGCGATTGCTTTGTGCGCGGAGGACTCTGCTGATTGTGGCCGGGCGATTGGCACCCACAGACCGCGGCCGCCAGGGTTTACCACGCACCCCCAGCGCTGCGGCGGGCCGTGCGCAACGCGCCAGCCCAATCTCGCCTCCTATATTCAGAGTTGATTAGACGCTATTTCTGCCTGGATTTTCAGAAGGCTCAAGAGCTTTTTTAATCACTACAGTGGCTCATTACGGTTTTGCAGTGACACTCATGTCCTTCAGTTCTCTTCTCAGATTAGATTCTATAGTCAGATGAATATTGGATGATTTCATTACATACAAATGCAATCAACAGTTTTGCATAAATTTCTTCTCTTTTCTTGAGTTTCAATTGACCCCAGCACCCATGGTGGCAGGCGCGATCCACATGCAAATGAGCTGGGTTTGCAGCCTAGGAGAGGGGCCGGGAGGAGGCGGGCTCTTGCACCAGCCCAGGGAGGCAGAGCCCTGATTGCTCAGGTTTTGGGAGAGGGGCCTTGGCGGAGGGCAGCCTCTATGGTCCAGACTGGGTACCCATTCAGGATGATGTTCCTCCAGGTGAACTGAGGCACAGGGATGCTCAGAGTGGGGTAGGCTCTCTCTCCTTGCACAGAATGGAATGTGGCAGCTGTGCTGGCAGGGTGTGCTCTAGATGCTTGGGGCATTGGCTATTATTTAACAACTGGTATGGATGTGTTTCAATATTTTAACAACTGGTAGGACCTAACAGCACATTTCTGCTGTATACTAGCTCTGATCCCATGAATGCTGTTGTTGTTATTATTATTATTGTCATGATCATCATTGTTATTCCTTCTGGAGGGCTTCAGCTATGACTATGAGGGCAATTGGCAAAAGTCAAAAGCCAGCCCAAGGCAGATGGGAAAGTTTGGAGCCTGGGGCTGTTGTCCCTGGCATCACTTTCTTGATTTCTCTTTTTGAGGTGAAGGGGCAGGTTATTCTCAGAACTGAGCCTCAGAAGACTCCTAAACTGTCCTTTATCTGATGCTTGAATCCTTCCCACCACATTCTAGAGGTATGGCAACCTCAGCTTGTTCTCCCCCGACAGTGATAAGCCCCCTCCCTGCAGTGACCCTCTTCTGGCTTAGGCAGCTCCTTGGTGAGAAGGTGCTTTCTGTGACTCCTGAAGCAACCTGCCCTGGCCCTGACCCTGTGCTCTGGGCCCCACAGCTCACGTCTAATTCCTCAACCCCATGACAACCCCTGAGGTCAGTAGTCAGTGATTGCTTTGCGGTATCGCCTGTCCTAGTTCTTCCCAATTCCTGCAGCTTCCTTCTCCTCCCAGGAGGCAGCCTCCAGCCTCCCACCCTGGTCTGTCTTCCAGATGCTCCTGGTGGCTGTCACGGATCATAGCACAGTCCTGGACTGAGCACCAGGCACAAGGCTGGAGGGATTCAGGGCAGGAAGGGGACCCGGGGCTAACAGCTGTGCACCTCACGCCCCATCATGGGCAGCATTAAAGCTGAGGGTTGGCCAGGGTGGGGGTCTGTGCATCCCAAGCCTCACTTCCTTCAGGCAACTTCTTTACAAAAGCTCAGATGTAAACACAAATATGACATACACAGTGCAGGGTCAGGGACCCAGAGGAAGACATGTGGATGCACAAATAGAGACTCATCAGGGATGTGACAGAGCTAGTGTCATCATTATGGACACGATGGAATCCTGAAGTGGGTTGGGCCATAGCCAGCCATGGGCATAAGCGGGACATGTCTGTGCTGCCGCAGCCCCAAGCTCAGGCTCCTTCCTATCACTGCCTTCAGATCCCTAGGTTGGGGTGTAGAGATCCAGGAATCTGAATTGAAGCCAGGGGCTCCCATGTTGCTGGTGGGATGACTGTGGTCCGGAGAGGGAAAGGTCAGGGGGGTCACATAGCACTGAAGCCAGAGTCTCCTGCTGCAGTTTGGAAGCTGCTTCCCTGTTCCTCTGGCTGTCCCTAAGGACCATTCCCTCATAATTCTGTCCTTCTGTGTACAGTCACGAAGTTTCCTTCTTCCCCAGTTAAATGGAAGATGTTTCATAACCAATTTTTCAACTTGCCTGTAACCGATAATGGCCATGCAGTGGCCTTTTGCTTTTTCTCAGTCGTTCCAGTTCCTCTTCTGTTTGTGTCTGTGTGTGTGTTTCTCTCCTGTCTCCCCTGTCTGTCTGCCTGTGTGTCTCTGTGTCCTTCCTCTCCGTTCTCTCTCCCTGCCCCCCATCCCTCTCCCCACCCCTCTGTGTCTGACTGCCTGTTCCCTTTGCTACCCACATCTGCTCCTTTGCCCTCAGCTGTGTGCTGCCCAGAGTTGGCCTCTGTCTGGGATCGGTAGAGCTGAGACCCCAGGGCTGCCCCCTCCTAGAGCTGTGGCCGCTGGAAGGGGGGTTGGGATGGTGTTGGTTTCTGAACTCTTTGGAGCCTTCCTTCAGTGGGCCATCCATCTTTCCCTCCTAGTCAGGGACATAGGGAAGCAGCCATCTCTCTTTCATCACAGACCTTTTCTCATACAGGCCTGGAAGAGGGGGCTGGGCATTCAGGGTGGGGAGGGTTTAGGAAAGCTCTCATCAACTCCTCAAGCAGACTGGGGTCATCCTATCCAGCACCCTGTCTTCAAGCTTGGTCCAAACCTGCTGCTGTCCGTGGCAGGCTCCCTCCATGGAAGCTCACCTCCTGCCTATCCCCCCTCCAGCCCTCCTGACAGAATGAACCTATTCCCCCCCCAACCCAGCTGAAACCTGGTCCACCTGTCCAGCCTCCTCTCCTTTTCTGACTCACCTCTCTCCCACTCAGGCACAGGGGTCTGCTTTCCCCTAACATACCTGCTTTTCAACCCCGTGCCTTGGCACACGCAGGATGGAGAGGAAAGAGCTGGGCTCCAGAGGCTGACGGGTTCATACCAAATCCCAGCTCTGCCACTTGCTAGCTGGCTGTGTCAGGCAAGTGACTCAACCTCTCTGAGCCCAGTTTTCTCTTCTGTAAAAGGCAGACAATACTCCTTCTTTTGAAAGGCTGTCATGAGGATTAACTTATGCGAAAATACCTGGTGCAGAGCTGGGCACAAAGTGGACATTCACTAAAGCCTTTGCTATGAATAAATGAATAAGTCAATAATGAATGAATTGTAGAATTTAGCTGTGCATATATGGGGCATGAGAAGGAGTGACAAGTGTCAGGAATGGCACAAGCATGGTGGTAAAAAGCCTTGGAGAGTGAGCAGAGAACCATGAATGCTCAGAATAAATGCAAAATCAGGAATCCCCAAAGGAAGTCTCAGGAGATGAAGCAGGAGAAGCGACAGGGGCCCAACGTGGCAGTCTGTAGGGCCAGGCTCAAGGGCTTCTTGTTTTTGTTTTTGTTCTTTCAAAATTGAACATTCCTTATAGCAAGGAATAAAAACTTACTGAGTGTCAATAATGTCCTAGGCAGCTAAGAGTGGTTGTAGCAGCAGCTGCCATGAGTAGAGGCCTCACGCTGGGGCATGGGACAAGCATGACCTTATTTGACCCTCATGACAAGGCTGCAGGAAAACGCTGCCATCATTCTCACTTGACAGATAAGGAGATTGAGACCTGGAGAAGTAAAGTGATTTTCCTGGGTCACACAGCTAGTAATTGTCCCAGCCAGGATCTCGACCTTGGTCTAGTCTGGCTCCAGGCTGATGCTCAGTCCCTTAGCAGGGAGGACCCCCACATCTCTGGGCAAGTGGGGCCATGTGAATAAAATGGCTTGGCTACAGTTTGGGTTAGTGAAGGAGAGAGAGACAGCCCAGAAGTGAGGCTGAGCCCAGAGGTGAGGTGGTAGAGGTGTGGGTGAGCCTGTCATCACTTAGGGCCTGGAGGACAGTGGTTGTGTTGTCTGACACCCTGGGGCAGGGGCTCTTGAACTAAATCTGCTTTTTACTGAGGTCCATTTTCTTGGCCCCACCTGACCCAGCTTGTGCCTCCATCTTGCTGAGCCCCAGAAAATTAGGAAGAGCAGGGTTCTGGTGACTCCAGATCTGGGCCACTTCCTAGTTCTGCTACCTTCTTGCTGCAGGACTTTGGCCAAGCTGGCACCCTTTTCTGATCCTTACTTTCCCCACCAATGAAATGGGTCTTGCAACACCCACACGTAGATGTAACTAAAGGTCAAGGGCCAGCAGGGCTAGCACAGGGCCAGGTTCAGAGCAAGCACAGAGCAATGCTGGTTCTGTCTGCCATCCCAAGGGGCCCCATCAACCCTGGGCCAGGCTTCAACCCCATTTCAGTGCATCAAGAGCTAAAAGAGAAGTTGCATGCTACAGGGGTCAGGCTCTGAAGCCAGACTGCCTGGCTCTGTCTTGCTGTGTGATCTGGAGTAGGGTATTCAGCCAAGCTCTATGGCAGTTTCCTCATACGCAAAATAAGGATTACAATATACGTCCGTGTCTCTTCTTTAAAACCCGTGAAGTCTGATGGATTTCAGGGCTTTTCTGGTTCTTAAGTCAATAGAGAATATATCCCATATGCTGAATGACCTCCCAGCCAGCCAGGTCTGGGGCATTTCTTATCATCAAACTCATTCACATTTTTTCCAACAAAACATATGAATATTCACACCAGGTAGTAAAATGAAGACCCAAAACAGCCTCTCCTTAGTTCCGATCAGTTTCAGCGCCAGACCTATGAAAAACCTTTCTCCTCACTGAAACTTTTTGAATTTCAACATTGTGGGTAAGGGGTTGTGGGCCTGGAATATTTGGCTCAATGAGGCTGATGTGAGGATAAGATGAGTTACTACATGTAAGGCACCCAGAACCATGCCTGGCATATAGCAGGTGTTGGAGACATACATGCTACACATTGGGTCCCTCTCTTGCTCAAAGACTTCCCATGGCTCCCATGTCTTCAGGATAAAGTTTAAACAATTTAGTGTGGCATTCAAGGCCCCTTATTATTGGAACGCTGCCTAACTCCAGTCTCAGGTCTCACTTCTGTCCCTCACACCCCATACTTTAGCTTCATTAATCTTTTACCAGTTCCTTGGACACACCAGGCCCTCTTTCTCTGCAGGCTGTTGTATTTGCTGTGACTTCTTCCTGAAACGCTCCCCTTCCCCAAATTCCCTTTCATAACTCTGTCATCCTGCAGGTTTCAGCCTTCATTTAAGCATACATCAATGCTATGAAAATTGCAGGTCTCTCCTTCTAGACTGTGATCTCCAGGAAAGCAGTGGCCATGTTCATATTCTTCTCTGGCACAGTCTGCTGTGAATGAATGAACACCCTCACCCATCAATGGTGTTGCCATTATATCAGGAACTGAATACATGTTTGGTGAATGAATAAATGAGATACAGCTTTGGAAGGAAGATCCCCTAGGGATCTTTCTTCCCCACCCCAGTATGCACCCCAGGAGAAGATTCTTGGAATTCCTTTCCTCTCCTCCCCAAATTTCTTATGTGACTTTTAGAAAGGGAACTCGGTTCATGCAGGGGGCCAGTGAGGCCTCAAGGTTTGCAGGGCCTGGGGGAAGTGGTGTCAGTACATTAGGCAGAAACCACTTGTCCGGGTTTGAGAGTCCTCTGGGGACTGAGGAGCAGGGGCGGGGCAGGGGGCCTCTTGCTCTCTGGAGCAATTTCTATAAAATAAACTCCATAATCACGTAAATGCGTTCGGGTGGGTGAGGTGGCGGGGTGGGTGGGGGGAGGTTCCCGTGCAGCTGCGGACGTCCCCTGGCCAGAGCAGACCTGTCTAATCTCAGGGTAATGAAAACGTGGGTCTAATTACAATGGAAGGCCAGAGCCTGGGCCACACTGGAATGGAGGAGCGGGGGCCCTGGCAGCAGAATTAGAACATTTAAGCTGTCAGGCTGAATCCGGGGGAGGCCTGATTACCTGGCCCGCGAAGAGGCCGCTTTGGTTTGGTGTCGACTATAATTTCCTGGCCGCCGGCCGTGAAGCCAGGGGCCACCTCTCTCCCCTGCAATGGGGGTCCAGACTCTACTTCTTTGACCCCCACCCCCATGCCAGACCTACCCAGAGGAACTGGCCTGGGCTTCCCAAGCTGCCTGTGTGGGGCAGACAGGGGCACAGGTACGCTAGTTACACAAGCGGGTATGTGTAATATGTGTGCACAGGTTATGGGGAAGTGACTTAAGGAAAGTGTGTACACTGGCAGGATGTGGATGACAAATGTGCTGGAGGTATACATGGTACACATACATTTATTGTGTGCACACTCAAATGTGTACGTGTGGAGTGCAGGTATGAGTGGTAGGAATATGCTGGGTATGTATAAATGATACAGAGATGTGTCTACTGAATCATGTGCAGCTGATCCACCAATGAGGCATGCGACTGGTTCACGGTCATGGGCTCCATGTTCCCGATCCCTGCATATGGGATATGTGCACAGAGCAGGATCTTGTGTACACAGGTTACATGTGGTATGTGTTCACAGCGGTGTGTGTTAGGCTGTATAAACCATGAAAGCAAGAATCAGGTCTGCCTTGATGACCACTGTACCCCCAGCACCCGGCCTGACACACGGTGGATAGTTGTTGGTTATACAGATGTTGAATCAAGTCATGTTTATGCGATAGGTATGAGGGAGCTATGTGATTCATGTATCAAAGATATGAGCATACAGAGTCTGCATGGAATATGCCTGGGTGTGTGTGTGTGTTCCTTGTCCCCATTGTGTGATTTGGGGGCATGAGCTCCAGAGTGGAATGCTTCAAGGGCCTGAACTGTGTGGTCACACAGACCTACGATCGAGGACTGCCTCCTCCACTTACAGGTTGTGTGACCTTAGGAAAGTTGTTTAACCTCTCTGAGCCTGAATTTTCTCATGTATAAAATGAATAATAAATAATCACAGCTAACACTTATTGAGCACTTACTATATGCCTGGTACGGCATATGCTTCTCATGCGTGATTATTTCACTGACTTTTCACAACAACCCTGTAAAGTATACTACTGTTGCCCCCATTTTACAGATGGGGAAACAGATAGATCCCCACAGGTTAGGTAGCAGCAAAGCCAGGATTCAAATCCAGACAATCTGACTGCAGATTTAAACTGACAGGCTAAGTGGATAGTCACTATTGCACAGGCTTGCCCTAAAGATTAAATGAGATGACCCACCTAGCACTGTGTCTGGCACATGTAAGTACTGTATTCAGTAAATGTTATTGCTATTATTTGCACACGATATATGTATATGGGACGTATAAAACAGGTACAAGAGAATGTGTATGTAGTGCATTTGTGTGTGAGATGTGTAGGTAGGTGTGTTTGTGTGGTGTGTATAAGATAGACATGCACTTATACAAGATTTATGATACATGTACTAGGGTATATGCATATATGATATATTTTACATGATGGGAACACAAAACAAGGCCTGTATATCAGTGTATTATGATGTCTTTGGATGTACTATATTGACTGTGAAATTAGGGAAACACACACTTGAGGGATGTGATATATATGAGCCTACACAGGGCTCATATATGTAAACAGGGTAATGATAGACATCTAAGATGCAGGCATAGTTATAAATGTGCACATGTGCACAAAACAGGACACATGTTTGTGCATAGAGGTGATACATATAGGTACGCATGCTCTAGATGCAGATATAGATATAAATATGCATTCAATGGGTATACCCTCAGTATACCATGTATGTATATGGTCTAGTACGTGCAGAGCTTATGCCTGGGGTGTATACAGTATAGGCACATCGATGTAAACAGGGTATGTGTTTTTGTAATGCATATACTTGGGGGTATATTGCATATACTTTTGAGATGTATATATTTGTGTGATTCACGTTCTGTGTGTCTTTGCTTCAATGTCCCCTTCTTAAACGATAAAATATCTATAACCACCCTATTTGAAACAGCCCCAATTTCCAATGCCCGCCTCAATTTTTTTCCAAAAAAGTATTGCTTTTTAATATACCATATATTTCAGTAATTTATGAAGTTCATTGTTTCCCCCTCACTAGAACACAGCTTCAGGAGGTCAAAGGCCTCTCTCAGATTGGTTCACCGCGGAGTCCCCAAGGCCCAGCACATCCACACATGGACGTCCGCGCGCGTGCGCGGGGCGCACAGCGCAGACCGGCGTGCGTGTGCGTGGCGCGTGCGTGCACACGCGAGCTTCGACGGGGCGCTCCGTGCGCGTGTAAATGACGCGCGGGCCCTCCCCGCCGCCGCCGCCGCCACTGCTGGGCCGCTCGCAGCCGAGGTCCCTCCCCAGCCCCGGCCTCTCCCGGGGCACGACCCCGTGTACCAGCGCGGAGGCCCGGGCTCCGGCCCATTTCCCGGCGGCCGCGGGGTGGGGAGCGGGCTGGGCCGGGCCGGGCCGGCAGGAAGCGGCGCATTGTTCGCGGGCCGCGGCCTCGGCAGGGAGTTCCCGGCCCCGCGCGGACTTAAAAGGAGAAAGCAGCGACCGCCGAGCGGCCGGCCGGCCCGCGGCCTGGAGGCCGGAGGAAGCGCGGGCCCGCGCTCCGCTGACCCCGGCATCCGATCCGGGCCCGCGGCCCGAGAGGGTGGAGCGGGCGCCGCCCCGTGGCCCGGGTTCGAATCCCGACCCGCCGCCTACCTGAGCCGCTGGAAACCCATGTCAGTGAAACCTCGTGCTAACCTCCTCCACTCCCCGGCCGGTTTGCCGGCCCCGCTGAAAACCCACCCCTGGGCCACTGTCCCTCCGCACGCTCTGGGAAGGACAGGTACATAGTGAGACCCGGGTCCCGGGGGAGTGTTTGCCTACCGAGGGAGCCTACCGTGGAGCTCGAGCCACGCGCCTTGGTGCAAACGGGGCTGCCCACGACTGGGCCTAAAAGACCCTCTTCTGAGCGGGACGTTGCCTGCAGGCACCTTTACGGCTGGGGAAACTGAGGCTCGGAAGGGGGAAAAACTTGCTCAAGGTCATCAATAACGAACACCCTGTGATGCAGAATTTTTACCAAACTGGGGTCTTTCTCCAGTGCTTAGAAGTAAGGCCATTTTTGTGATGGTTGTTGAGTAAGGTTGATCGAATGAGCACTGTCACTGGGTGAACCCGCTTTGCACTTGTTACTGTTTGGATCCCACATACCCTCTGGAGGGAAACTGAGGCACAGAGGCAAAGTGTTTCGCCCAAGCAAGGAATAGGGGCTTGTCCCTGGTCCATTTTGGGAAATGTTAATCCCCACAAGGCTGGCACCATAATCTTAGGCGGAGATGTATTTGCAGGAAGGTTAAATTCTAATCAAGGCAGGAAAAAAGTAAGGGATTAGCAACTCCTCCACCCCATTACGGTCTAGCCCACCACAGCCCAGCCCACAGCACTGTGTCCCTCCTGGACTGGATTGTACTCTTGCCTTGTTGTTGGGGAAAAGGTAGGAAAGGAAAAGTTTGAATCTTTGCCTTCCTCCAAGGGCCCAGAGAGGTTAAGTGAGCGGTACCGGGTCACACAGCAAAATGGCTGTGAAGCAGAGCCCCTTGGCCCTACCCACAGCCAGACCGCCCCTGGGGAGAACCCCCTTCCTGTGATCTGAAATTTTGGGGACCTGTCCTGAGGTGCCTTCACCCTCTGGACCAGGAGATTCTCATTATGGAGGAACGGCCTCCTCTCCACCCCTACCCCCACTCCGCCAGGGAACCCTACACCGCGGGTAATTGAGATCAGATGTGGCTGTGACCCACGGAATGCTCCCCAGGAACCTGGAAGCATTTATTGTCTGGAAGAGTATCCAGGGCCACTCTCACCGTCCTCCCTTCCTCCCTCGCTGTCTCCTCCCCAGGCGGCTGAAGGTGGATGGGCCCTGAGGAGCCTCTGGTGCTGCCCGGGGGGTTAGAGCAGCGGCCTTGATGAATACGACTGCTGAAAGCGCCTTCCTGGCTTCCTCCTTCCTGGGGATACGGTTACAGGGGGCCAGACTTCCTGCCCAGCCCTCCTTCACCTCCGCAGTGTGGATCTGCAGGCTCTCTCACAGGCAGCAGGCAGCCGGGGCACTCGGCAGGCCTGGTCTCATTTGGAGCTCAGCTCAAATGTCACCTCCTCAGGGAGGCCCTCCCTGACCACCCTATATGAGCTAGACCACCTACTGGCAGTCCCACCTTCTCACCCTGTTTAGTTTTCTTATCACTTATCTCTAGCTGGTTGGTTCATTAATTTTCTTAAACTAGTGTTTATTTCCTCTCCCCACCTTAAGAATATGAGCCCTCTGAGGGCAGGAACTTTGTCTTTCTCCTTGCTGTATTGTAGGGCCTGGAACTGTGCTCAGCACATAGTAGGTCCTGAGTAAATACTGGCTGAATGAGCCCCCACCTTTGGCCCTTGAACTTGGAACTTGATCTTGAATCTCTTTGCTCTGATCTGAGATTTGCCATCCCTGTTTGCTACGCTCTGGTTTGTCCTGATGTCACATTTCTGATAGAAAACTCCAGTTTCTGCTGCTCATTCTTCTGTCTGCATTTTATTGTCTCTGGCTCTCATCTGGGAGCTCCAGGCTAACCTCTGACCTTATGTCTCTGATCCCTCTTCTTTGTCCTCCTCTCCCTAGTTTCTGCTGTGTGACTTTAGACAAGTTTCTTGCCCTTCCTGAGCTATCAGAATTCTTGGTCAAACAAATGCGTACATGGGAAGTGTGGTAAATGAGACAGATAAAGGGCAAAAAGTGAGAAGGGGGCCTGATCCCTGAGTGCCTGGCCTTTCTCATGTCCCCTAATGTTGTCCTCAAAAGATCCCATGTTCCCTAGTGTTGTCCCCCACCTGTGCAGATCCCTAAAGCTTTGAATTGAGAACATAGCTTGAAAACCCATATTTGAAGATTCTTCAGTCTGTTTCAGTGCCATAATTGCGGTGTGCTAGGCTTTGTGCTAAACTTTGGTCTCCAATCTCTTGTGTTCAGTTTTGGTCCCCTTTCCTTACCTTTGTGTGACTTGGGAAATAGCGCTCCCTTCTGGGAAGATGCAGCCCTGCTGGACCCCAGATTGATTAGCAGAGAGTGACCTTGAGTGAAGAGAAAAGTGACCATCTTCTTGGCTGACAAAGCCCCACATGTGGGAGCAAGTCGGCTGGATTTCAGACCCCTTGTGTAGTGCATAAAGTTCACGGGCAGCTTCATGGATGTGTGATCTGTGTTTGGTTTAATGTTCTACTGTCATTGTGTTGAGATTTTAAATAATATTTGAATAAGGATCTGCACATTTGCATTTTACACTGGGCCCTGCAAATTATGTAGCTAGTACTGATTCTGCACACAGTCCTGATTAGGTGTTAGCAGCTCCCATTATACAGAGGGGGAAGAAAAGTTAACTATCCACCCACGTGGCTTGAACTATCCACCAGTGTGGCTTGAGGAGGCCTGGCAAGGCAGAGGCTGGTCTGCCAGCTCCCAGCTGTGTGAGGCTGATAACACTCTGTTATGGGGAAATCGGGCATGGTCCCCACTCTGGAGACACTCAGGACCAGAGAGAAGAGAGACGCTGTTGGCTTGTTCACAGTGCCCACCACAGCAGGTGCTTGGTACCTACTGGAGAACTGAGGTGCCAGGTGTCGCTGTGGCAGTGTGGGGGAGGGAGTGACTCTTTCCACCAGGGGCTTTGGAGAGGGCTTCCTGGAGGAGGTAACAAGGTACCTGACATTAAGGGAAGAGGGAGGTTTGAATAAAGACTGGAGGGGAAGGGCATTCACAAGGGAAAGTCCAGGATGGGCAAAGATGGCATGGCATGGTCTAGGTGGGAGAATGGGGTTGGGGAGAATAGCGGGAGATGGCATGGGAGAGCTAAGGAGTGAAGGGCCTCAATGTAAGGGCCAGGGGGCTGGAATTTATCCTCTGAGTATGCTTGGGAGGGTCCCCAACCTCCAGTCCAACCAGAGCAGATCAGTGTAAATTTGTTTTCTGTTTTATAAATGGGTTGGCGGTGGCTTGGGGGGAAGCAGGGGGAAAAGGGAGCGGTTCTTCGGATTTCATTTGTAAAAAAAGATGCCTCTAAAAATATGTCTAAAAGCCACAGCTTTGGGAGTGGAAAGCCAGGGAAGGGATTAAAAGTCGCTCTCTGGGCTCTGGCCCCCTTGCTGGGCTTGCCCTCTTTAGGAGGAGAAACCTGAGTCTTAAAGGGGGCAGGCACCTGCTCGAGAGCCACAGAATCCAGGACTCCTAGAATCCAGGACTCCTGTTTCCTAGGTCAGGGATCTTTTGACCGAGTACCTACAGGAAATTGCCTTCCCAGACGCCTGCCCAGTTGCAGGGATCTCCTGGTCTATTTGCATCCTCTGCAGAGAGATGCTCCCTTCTGCCCACACCAATCCAGCCTTCCAGGTAAGCCCCGGAAAAGGTAGCCTATGCTGCCACCTGGTGGCCACTCTGAGGTAGGCGAGTTTGCCAGTTTGCTCTGGAGCTAGCAGCACTGTCCTGGTAGTTAATTTATGGTTCAGACAGGGACTTTGTGCCCTGGGGTGGGGGTGACCCTGTTCTGGGGCATTGACCCCTTTGGAACTCTGGGACCATTAATGGTGGTATGGTCCACCCCAAATATGTTCTTCCGTCTGTTTCCCAGTCTCAGTAACTTAGCACCCTAATTGTCTAACCTGGAAGCCTAGGTTTTGCTCTTGGTTTCTCCCACTTCCTTATTACTTAAATCCAGTCTATCCCCAATTTCTCCAAGTCTACCTTTTAGATGGATCTGGAATGTGTCCTCACCTCTCCATCCCTAAAACCATGGCTGAGGTCCAGCCACATCATTGTCCTAACCTTGCCAGCTACAGTAGCCCCACACTTGGTCATCCCCCAACTCAGGCCTGCCTGCCATCCCCTCTCCATGCTGCATCTGAAGGATCTTGCTAAAACCCATAGTTACTCACATAACTCCCTGCTGAAAACCATCAATAGCTCCCCATTGCCCCAAAGACAAAGTTCACCCTCTTTACCAGGGAACCCCTCTGAGAACAGTCACCTGCAATCTGCCCCCCCCAACTCCACCTCTCACTGGTCCCCTCCTGCCTCCCCTAGCTGGGCAGTATAGCACAGTGGTTATAGGAATGGACTCTAGTGCCTGGCTACCTGCTTTCAAATTTCACCTTTGTCATTTAATAACTGTGTGACCTTGGTAGATTACTTAACTCCATTTCCCAGTCTATGAAACAGGGGTAATGATAATAGTACCTACTTTAGAGGATTACTGTGAGGATTAACTGAAATATCATGTAAGAAGTTGTGCTAAGTTGGGGCTAAATACAAGGTTAGAGGGAACGGTCCTCTCACAAGATGACCCTCACTTCTGACACCGACTGCAAATTCAAGATGTTCCCCAAACCACCCTCAGATTTTATACTTCGCTAGAAAGACTCAGAAAACTCTCTGAGAGCTGTCATACTCATGGTTATAGTTTACTACAGGGAAAGGATACACATTAAGATTAGCCACAGGAAGAGACATACAGGGCAGAGTCCAGAAGGTTCCTGCCATATGTGAGGCTTTCATTGTCCTCTGCCCATGGAACCAGGATGTGACAATCTGCACAGAGTACTGTCAGCTGAGGAAGGTGTCCTGAGCCTCAGTGTTCAAAGTTTATATTGGGTCTCCATTATGTTGGCATGATTGATCAACTGATTAATTGTGCATGTGATTGGTCTCAGTCTCTAGGTCCACTGATATGGGATGACCCTGAGCCCCCACACCCTAAGTAACATTTTTGTCTTTCCAGCATAGCCAGCTCCCACTTAAGATTATACAGGTATGGTCAGCCCACCCTAAGTCACATTTGTAAGACTATACAGTATGACCCTAGGTCCTCAGGCAAATGAAGACTCTCTTATCAGAGAAAACATTCTGAGGGCCTGGAGATTACTTCCCAGAGCCCAGGGCAAAGGCTAGACCTTCTCTTTGGGCAAGACTAAATTTTGTCTACACAGAAGTGTTTAGAACCGTACCCAACATGTAGTAAGTGTTATCAAAGTCCTAGCAGTTATGTGCTAGCTGCAACCTACTTCTCCCAGTTCCTCAAAAGGAGAACACTGCCTCTGGGCCTTTGCACATGCTGTTCTCTCTGCTAAGACCTCTTTTTCTCTGGGAAGACACTTGGGACTCATGTGGCTTCTTCTGCCTCTTCTCCTGTGCCCTAGGGCTCATCCCATAGGCCTTGCCTGGTCAGTGGTCAATGACTGTCTCCCCCATTAGAGTGTGGGCACTGCAGGGGCAGGGGAGCATCTGTCTTGTTCTTTTCCCTCTGCAGTGTCCAGCAAAAAGTAAGCATTAAGGGACTGGTTACTAAGTTAAACTTTGAATTTTCCATTAGAGGATACAACTTAAAAACTAGATTAGACCCAGAGAAAGGATCTGAAAATAATACAAATCCAGCGAAGAACCATGGTCAGAACTTGGGCATTTCCTGTACTTAATAATAATATTAACCATTTATTATTAACTGAATGCTAGGTTCTGTGCCAAGTGCTTATCCATGCTATCTCTTCTTCAGAACCCATGTATGTTGCTGGTAGGGGTGTAAAATGGTACAGCCATTGTGGAAATTGGTATCAGGGTTCCTCAGAGAACTAAACATAGACCTGCCTTATGACCCAGCTATCCCACTACTGGGTACACACCCAAAGGAAATGAAATCAATATATCAAAAAGACATCTGCACTCCCATGTTCATGACAGTACTATTTACAGCAGCCAAGAGGTAGAATCAACCTAAATGTCCATCAGTAGAGGAATGGATAAAAAATCTATGGTCTATATACACAATGGAATACTACTCAGCTATTAAAAACTGATGTCCTATCATTTGCAGCAACATGGATGGAACTGGAAACAATTATGTTAAGTGAAGTAAGTCAGGCACAGAAAGACAAATACTGCATGATCTCACTCATTGTGGAATCTAAAAGAAAAAAAAGTGGTTCTCATAGAAGTAGAGAGTAGAACAATGGTTACCAGAGGTGGTGGGGGGTAGGGGAGGAGAAGTGGTGGATTAATGGGTACAAAACTATGCTATCTGCCCTAAGTGAGTCATTGTGCAGTACATGCATGTATTGAAACAACGTACTATACCCCATAAATATGTACAAGTAAATGTTAAAACATTTTGAATAAAAACAAATGAACCAACAACCCCCCTCATGTATATAATTATCTCCATGTTAGAGATGGAGACATGCTGTTTAGGAAGGTGAAATGACTTGCTCGAGGTCACAGCCAGCAAGGGCCGAAGTAGGACTCACCCCTCTTGGAGAAAGTCACACTCATAGTCTCTTGAAACAGTTATGCTCCAGAGAATGTGATTGTTCCGTCTCCGTGGGGCCATTGGGCAGAGGAAGTGACCTGGGCCATGGGCCCCAGAGGCAGCAGCAGGGCCAGTGGGAGGCCAGGGAAGCAGGTTTCAGTTTTGTGTGTCCAAGGACATCCCAAGAATGAAGACTGTGCTAGGGGAGTTGCAAATGAGCTCCCACCTTACGTCTGCCACAGAGACTGGGACATGATGTGTCTTGGAATCTAGACACAGGCTGAGAGCAGGGGAAGCTGAGGCTGAGATCCCCCTCTCTGTCTACCCTTAGCTCTGCTGGGCTCAGACGGGGTGGAGAGAGGGTTCTGGGAAAAGGGGAAGGAGGAGAGGCCTAGGCAGAGGCAAACGGGGGTTCAGTGGTGAGGAGGGAAGGCCCGACCTTCCCAAGGCCTCTCTGAGAAAGCTGGTCTCAGGGCTCCCTCACTGGTTCTCAGGCTGGCTCATAGGTTTTAAGGAACAGGGAGCTCCTGGGGCCAGAGAGCGGGCTGCCTGAATTTGACCTCTTGGGCAGATGAGGCAGAAATCAGGGCCTAAAACAAGCTCTACCCTGACAGCCTCCTGGGGAAGGACCAGGGTCTGAGGGTCAAGAGCCCTGGATTCTGGTTTCTTCTCTGTTATGTGTCCTTGGGCAAACTCCTTCCCTCTGTGGGCCTCCGTCTTCTGATCTGTTGAATGGAGGTTTGGGCCTTTCTGCAGAGAGGCAGGAAGCAGGGGGCTCAGAGAAGGGGTGGGGAGGGGACTGGAGGTCAGGTCAATATGGTTCCTAATGGGGTCTGTCCGTGGGCCTAGAACCTAGTTCCTTCCCCAACCCACCCCCTCCCAGTTTCTACTCTGCCCACCACACAGACCACAGTTTTCTCTTCTCCTTTTCTATTTTCAGACATCCTAGAGTTCTGGGGAAGGCCAGGCTGGCGCCTGCCCAGGAACCCTGAACTGCTGAGGGAAGCATCTCCAGCACAGGAGGGAGTGTGGTTGCGTGTACGGTGTCTCTCCAGGAGGACCGAGTTACTGGGCTGGAGAAGAAGCTGGCCAGAGTGCCGTGGGAGCCACAAGAGGTCCTTTACCAACCCTGGCCTGGCTCTGGGGGCACTCGTTCCTGCTGGAGCTGGGACTGAGCAGGAGGCTGGTGGTGGGTGGGGCCCAGGAGGAATGCAGTCCTGGCCCACGGCCTGAAGGCTTCCCTTGACCAGGACAGTCTTGGAGGCCTTGCCTGGCTGGGCAGGGAGCCTGCAACCCAGGGCTCAGCGGCAAGATTCTGGATTCAGCCCTGTCCCTCATAGGCAGCCTGCTTTGCTGAAAATGCCTGCTTCCTCCTCTCTCCTGAGCCTATGAGGGCTTCTCCCTGTGCTCTCAGAATTGTGCCCAGAGTGCCGACCCCACCGGGTGCAGAGGGTCAGGGTTCAGTGGTGGATGATGGTCACCAAAGGGACACCTGAATGCTTCAGGTCTCACTCCCTCTCCCCCCCAGGGAATACATTTTAGTATGAGAAAGAGATAGATAGATGGATAGATAGAGAGAGGGGGGAAGAGATAGAGCGAGAGGCAGGTGCTGCTCTGAGACGGCGAGAGTGATACCTCCCCTGTTCATGGCGTGGGCTCCTGGGGTGGGCACCTTGTTCTCCCACCCTCCGCCCAGCCAGCCTGATACCCAAATCTTCTACTCTGGGATCAGAGTCTGGGTCTCCAGCATCAGGAGGGCCTTATTCTGATTCTACTAACTCCAAATGACCTTGGGCAAGCCCCTTCCTGGCTCTGGGTCTCAGTGTCCCCATCCACGAAATGAGGCAATTGTCCTAAATCTCCTTCTAGTTCCAGTGTGTCTAATGTTGACTACCTGACTGGGGAAGTAGTGTCAGTTCCTGGGCTCAGGGGGCCTCAGGCTGATTCAGCAGCCCCAGAATGGTTCTCAGGCAGCCTGGGGGGACCTGGCAGAGAAAGGGTGGAGGGGATGAGGGGCTTGGGGCATCTTTGTTCAGGAGAAACAACTCCCCAAAGCTTGGAACATGAAGCAGATTGTGCCAGAAATAGAGACAGAGGTAGAGAGGGAAGGGTCAGCGAGAGGAAGATAGTGATACAGAGATGCAGAAAGAGGAAGAGAGAGTCGAAGACAGAGATGAAGAGACAGGGTCACATGCAGATGGAAGCAGAGATAATGACAGATAGACAGAGACCAAAGCTTAGAGATAAAGGCAGGAATCAAGAAGAGGAATGCAAAGGGGTGGGAAGAGAGAGCCAGGTGGATGGGGTAGAAAAGCTGGACAGAGTGTCTTACTCCCTGGGGGTCAAGCCAGATCCTGCTTTTCCCTGCATGGTGCCCAGGTCTGGTAGTCCCTCTTCTGCCTGTCAGATCTCCTTTGATACTGGAACTCTCCCTGCCCTCCCAATCTAAATCTCCTCCAGACCTCACTTCCCGGGGGTTAGTGTGTGCAGAGGTGAGAGCTCTCACAGGTCTGAGGCTTCATGGTCTTGGGGCTTCATTAAAGGGTAGGGGTAAATGGTGAAGTCAGGGCTGAATAATGGCTATTACCTGTATGAAGATATGGTCAGGAATGGAAGAAGAGCAAAGAGGTAGAAAGTCCAAAGAAAAATTGCCCTATCTTTCTTTACCAGGCATTAACTGTGTGTCTCACTATTTAGGGAATGATAGGAAATCTGGTAGTGGGGGGTGGGGAGTGGGAGGAAGGTATTTAGTGTTGGAAAGAAGGAGGAAATGCAAAGGGAGAAGAACTGAGCTGGGCAGGGGTAGGTTTAATTGAGTTAAATTACTTTGAGTTGGGTTGAGTGTAGTTGATTCGGTAGAGTAGAGTTGTGTTGTGTCATGTTGGGATGGGTTGGGTTAATTAAGTTTAATTTGAATGAATGGAGTTGGATTTGGGTTTGTTTGTGTGGAGATGAGTTGAGCTGGTATGATTTGAATTGAATTTAGCAGAGTTAAGCTGAGTTGGACTGTGTTGGGTTGGGTTGGGTTGGGTTTGGGTGAGTTGAGTGGAAATAAGTTGAGCTTGGTTGACTTAGGTTGAATTTAGGAGAGTTGAGATGTGTTGAAGTGAGATGAATTAGGTTGGGTTGGTCTGGATAAGAAAGTTAAAAGACTCCAAGTAGACAGCAGTAAGGAGGAGCCCGGACCCAGGGGAACCATGTCTCACAGGAAGGTGGAGTGAGATCCCAACAAGGAAAGACCTGGTGAGGGGATATGTCCTTGGCTGAGATCTAAGCAGATCTTTGAATCTGACGTGATTTGGCATATAAATGATCTATCTCAGTGTTTCTCCATTTTTTTTTTTTTTTGCCACCTCACACTTCCATTAATAATGGAGGCTCACAATGGCTGTGATTTGCATCCTGGCAAGGGAAGAAGGCAGTATCAGAATCTCATTGTGTGTGTGTATGTGTGTGTGTGTGTGTGTGTGTGTGTGTGTGTAGTTTGAAAAAATACCCAATGGTGATTCTTTTCTGTTTGTTTCTTCTTTTTTCCCTTTTTAAAATTAATTTATTTTAAATTGACAAATAGTAATTGTGTATATTTACAGAGTACAATGTGATTGTGATGTTTTGATCTGTGTATACATTATGGAAAGATTCAGTTAAGCTAATTAAGATATCTATTACCTCACCAACTTATCATTTTTTTGTGGTGAGAATGTTACAAATTTATTCTTTTAACAATTTTGAAATACACAGTGCATTATTATTAACTGTGGTCACCATGGAGTGCAATAGATCACTAAAACTTATCTCTCCAGTTTAACTTTGTGTTCTTTCATCAACATCTCTTTTTCCACATCCCTTCCCTTCCACCCCCTCCCAGCCTCTGGTAACCCCCTTTCTACTTTCTGTTTCTGTGAGATTGACTTTTTTAGAATCCACATATAAGTGAGATAATTATAGTATTCATCTTTCTGTGCCTAGTTTATTTCGCTTTGCATAATGTCCCCCTAGTTCCATCCATGTTGTGAATAACAAAATTTCTTCCTTTTAAAAGGCTGTAGTGTTCCATTGTGTATAGATACTATGTTTCCTTTATCCATTCATCTGTTGATGGACACTTAGATTGATTTCATGTATTGACTATGGTGAATAATGCTGCAATAAACATGGGGTTGCAGATATCTCTTTGGCATACCCTAAAGGTGATTCTTAAATGCTTTCTCAACTGGGCATGCTCCAGTTGAGAATCAATATGCCCTAGAATCTTCATTCTTTCAGAGAAAGAGTTTGGGTGAGTCCCTGGAAGAAAGATTTCTTTTAAGGAGAATGAAGGGGAACAGCAAAGGTCAGAAAGTCTTCCCTCTCTGTCTTACGTCTTGGGTGGCAGCCCTTGAAGAAAAGGAAATGTAGTATTTACTGAGCCCCTATAATATGCCATTTCTGCATCCATCATGTATTAAGTCCTCACAAAATGCTTTCATTTTATAGTAGAGAAACTGTGGCCCAAGGAATTAAAGCAACAAGGCCAAGGTCATGTAGCTCGTGTGGCATAAACCCAGGTGGATAGGGCCCTTCATGCCAAGAGAGTGAGAGAAAACCAAACAGGCTCAGATGGGCAGAGGAGGGCTGAGGGGATGAACTGGGAGAGGGAGAGGGAGGGTCAGAGGAGATTGGAGTGGAGACAAGTGGACTGAAGCGTCAGAGAAGAGGTGAGAGGATGATGGGTGGATCACCCAGAGACGCCATGTTAGTCGAGGCCTAGTCATGGAACCTGCAGCCTGAGCAGGCAGCAGAAAGGCCCGGTGCTGGTTTACGGAGCTTTAGCATTTGGAATTGGGATCCTTCTGAGGATATGGGCAAGAGAGTCCTTGTGAGGAGGTTCCCAGTGCTTCTCTCCCATCCTTTGTCTTTGGTTTCTGAGGCTAACCCTGTGTCTGAGAGCTCCTTTTGAGCAGAGGCCTCTAGCGGCCCGTCTGAAGCTTGGCCAAGATGCCACCTTATGAGTGTTTGTAGGATGGGTGGAGTGGAACTAAAAGGAACCACAGACAGTGAGGTCACTCCTGTGTGCTGGGTGCTGGGGGTCCCAAGGGAACCCTCAGTTTCCTGTCCTAGGGTGGTCTGGGGGAGGGGTTCAGATTTGGGAGCTCAGGGGTGTACCGCTCCCCAGAAAGTGCAGACTGTGGGCAGGCAGTTGACCAACCCTCATTCACCACACAGTTCTTTCTTGTGGTTCTGTGGTGCTAGATGGCTGGCTGGGCCTCCTCCTTCCTCAACGCTTTGGTGACTCACACGCACACACACACACCTCACATACCACTGGGCAGCCCCAGGTTGGGCGGAGGGGAGACCGACTCCTCACCACTGTGGGGCAGACAGCTCCTTTCTGTCCAGGTGCTCTGAGAAGTTGGGACCCCTGGAGCTCCTTCATTCGCTTGTTCATTCTTGGCTTTAAAAATGTTTATTTTGCAAGGGGTGGAAAATGCAGATAAGCCAGAGTCTGAAATTCTGGAGCTGTCATTGATCAACTGGAGGCAGGCCCTAGCCAAGTCTCCTCACCTCTCTTTACCTGAGCTTCCTCATCTATAAAGTGTACATAATGTTCTTTTGCAGGGTAATGGAGAGGATCAAATGAGATAACAATATGAAATTGTGTGTAAACTGTAATCAGGAGTTTACGTTTGCAAACTTGTATATATATATATTCATTTGTTATATGCATATCTTTTTTCATTCATTCATTTGCTCATTTACTTAATAAACACTGATGGAGCACTTATTAAGCATCAGGCAATGTCCTAAGCATTTTACAAGAATTAACTCACTTAATCCTCATAACCAACCCTATGATGATGGTACTAATATTACCCCCATTTTACAGATGAGGAAATGGAGGCCCAGAGGGGTTAAGTAACTTGCTAAATGCCATATAGCTAGTAAGTGATAGAGCTGGGATTTGCACCACATCCTGTTTGACTCCAGAGTATTTCATTCATTCATTCAACAAACATTTATTAAGTGCTTTCTCTATGTCAAGCCCTGGGCCCACAGAAAGGAAGCAGATTGGTTCAGGTGGTTGTGGTTCTCATCCAAAGGCAGAAGTAGCCTCCTGGGGGTGAAAGTTGGTTATACAGGGGGTAAATTTATTGTTGTTAACCATGACTGAGTTTACGATTAGCCAGCTAAGCTTTCTGCCCTGGGCAGGCCAGTCCCACACAAAATGTCAATGGCACTCCATGAGAAACTATTCAAGAGAAAAGCACAGGCTTTGGAGTCATTCCAGACCTAGGTTGAGTCCCAGCTCTGCCATTTCAAGACTGTGTGACTTAGACAAGTTGCTCACTTCTCTGAGCCCCAGCTCCCATCTCTGAGGCCAGGCTCCAGACAGGCAGCAGTACTCTCACCCACGTGGCCCCTCCGTCTTCTCTCTATCCATGCCCAGGGCCAAAGGCCACTTAATCGCTCTGGACCCTGACTTCCTGTCTGTGCAATGGAGGAACGGAGTGCTGGTGGACATCAGTTGTTTCTTCTGCCCTGCATCCCTTCACCCTTCTTTTGGTAACTTCACCCAGGTTTCTTTTGGGGACTGTCCTGCCCCCACTCTCAGTCACATGGGCACATGGTCTAGGGCTGGCCAGTCAGAATCAGGACACTGCATCCTCCTGGTCACAGCAATTGGTTCAGGGATGGGCACATGAGCTAAGCTGGAGCAATCAGAAGTGTCCCAGGAATTTTTCTTGGGACTGCCAGGAAAGAGGCATTCTCTTTCCATATGGGATTAGGCCTGGAGCTGCCTGAGTCCTGTGTAATGGCACTTGGGAGCACCTGCCTGAGAGTGAAGCCAATAGGAAGAAAAGAGAGATGAGAAGGAGAAAGAGATAGAGATAGAGATGAGAGAGAGAGAGAGAGAGAGAGAGAGAGAGAGAGGTTGAGAACTTGGTTCCTGGATGCAGCCATACCTGTCCCCAGATTTTGAGCTTGGGAGACAACACTTCCCCTTCTTTTGCCAAAATCAGTTGGAATTAGATGTTCATCACCTGTAATGGAAATAATCCTGACGTATTCAGGAGCTTAAAACACCTACATCAGAAGGTTGCTGTGTGAATCAAAGGAGAAGATGATGTAAGTAAAAATGTTTTTCTAAACTGTGTATTGCTGAATGACAGTAAGTTATTAACGAGGAGTTAAAGCAGGAACACACATTCCATGTGAATGATGAATCAGTCCAGTTCTATCCAAGAGGCTCAAGAAAACACATTTACAGCTCTTGCATGAGAACTGAAGAGTTGTTTGGAAGTGCGAATTCTTGCCTTCTCAATTTTTAATTCATCGGATGCAGGTTTTTAGATGAGGTGTCCTGCATTGAGGCACAACTGTTTCTTATATAACTTGTTCTAAGTTTGGTCATTTTACATAGGGGAAAGACACAGGGGACAGATATCTGGCCTGTTTGGGCAAGTTCCTCTCTTGCTCTGAGTCTCTGATTCTGTCACCTGAGTGGGGCTGGATTGGGCCCTTCTCTTAGTGCCTGGCTCTGACCTACTGTGGTCCTGCTATTCCCAGACCTTATTCTGGGACAAGAAGAGGTCACCTCTGGAGTCTGTACCTCCGCTCACCCTGGAGTCTGCAGCATAGACTTGTTCCCAGAGTCTCCAGAGAAGCCATACATCAGAAACCACAGCCCCCACCAGAAAGAGACACTGTCTGGAAGCTGGCAGACACTGAAGGTTGGCTGGCCCAATCTCCATGCCAACTCCCTGTCCCTTGCCTGTCTATTCCAAAAACTCAACTTCCCAACCTCTTTTGCAGCCAGTGAGGCCACGTGACACAGTTCAGGTGACACAGCTATAAGTGGGAACCTGCAGGAGCTGCCTCTTCCCTTCCCAACCTCTTCCTGCTTGTAACATGGGCACGAGGTGCTAAGCACAAGAGAGCAGCCTATTCTCAGGATGGTGGAGAGAGCCTGGACTGTGGAGGACGTTACTGAGCAGCACAACATGCCTAGGCTGCTCACCTTTGGACTTCTAGTCATTTGAGAAAGAGAATCCTTCCCGCTTTTTGTGGTTTAAGCCTGCAGGTTTGGGGCTTTTGTTTTATGCAACCAAATGCATTCCTGACATACTAAGCTAGCACTTGTCTGCAACCATTCTCTCTTAAATTCTTTCTAGGCATCCAGTGGAAGCTTTTTTGTTCTTTTTTCCCTCCTACGTCTAGGACCACAGTGACAGAATTGGATTAATTACGTAATTATTAATTATAATAATCCCACCAGTAATGATCATTTACTGAGCGCCTCTTGAGTGATAGGAATTGAGCTAAGTGATCTTATCCTCACAGTGGTCCCAGGAAATAGATACTAATATTATCCTCATTTTCAGATGAGGAAACGGAGGCTCAGAGATGATAAATGACAGGTTCAGAGTCACGCAACTGAAATATTGAAACTGGGCTCTGAAACCTGGTCCATCTGACTCCAAAATCCATGCTCCCCACCGTCAGCACATCTCTCTAGTTCACCAGGCTTATTTAACAGGTAGGGAAATGGAAGTCTAGGAGGGAGAGTAACTTGTCCAAAGTAGCACAGTGATTTCAGGAATTATGTGACAAGAAATCAGATTTTCTGGGTTCTCATTCCAGTGCTTTTTCTATGACATCCTGCTGCTTAGCAAATGACAGGGCTTGAAGTCCACGCTAAGGTCTAGGGACAGTGGGAGCTGTCAAATGTTCTAAGCAGAATTAGGAAGGTGCTTCAAATACCAAAGTGGGTGTGTGTGTGTGGAAACGGCTCCTCTTTCTTCAGCTACAGTGGAGGAGGAGGGGGATGAGGAGACTGACATTTTACATCCCCAGCAACTTCCTGAGCAACTGTGGTCCCTTAGCTGAGCAATGGCTCTTTCCCCTGGCTCCTCCGTCACAGATGGCTGAGCCCCCTGATCGCAGGAGCTGATGTCTGATGCTCTGCAGATTACGCTGATGGTGGGGGCAGGATGGGGAAGATGCCAGTTGCATGACCACTCAGCCATCCTGTGTCAATCAGATGGCACCAGCTGTGCAGTGGTGAGGTCTGTAGGACAGGGGACCCTGCAGTGGAAACTCCCCAGATGACCTTGAGGACTCTCCACTAACCAGTCTCCTGCTTGTTTATCTTTCTTCTTGGCATGTCCCTGCCAGGATTTGAGTGTTTGTTTAAAAGATTCAGAGTTTGGGATCTAAGATTGGCCAGCGATGAGGTGTAGGAGGGAGTTGAGCTTGTAAATGATGAAATCAAACAGACTAGGGCTCAAATACCAGCTCTACCACCTGTAGACTATGGCCTTTAGCAAATCAGTTGGTTTTCCTGTTTACAAAAATGGGACAAAAGAAAATCTACCTCATGGGGCTGTTGTGAGTTATAAAGGAGATGATGCACCAAATCTCCTTAGGATAATGTCTGCTGTATAGTAAATGCTCCAGGGATGGTTATAACTCCTTCTCCTCCTCTTTCTCCTCACTGCATGATCTAGGGAAATCTCTGGGCCTCGGTTTCCTCTTTTGCACAATGGGGATCATGATACTTTCCTCTTGAAGCTATTGTGAGGGTTTCAATGAGAAAGGGAGAGAAAAACATTCTGTGGCTCTCAGTTCTTAGCTTCTCAGCTGAACTATGTTGCTTAAATTGGACCCTTCGGCCTCTTCTTCCCCCAGCTGACCACCACCTTAGGAAGGAATTTCTGTTTTCTCTTAACTCCAGACACTGGCTGATTATGCTGGGGCTTAGGTACATGGAACCTGGTATTCCAGAACAAAAGGATTGGGCCTTGAAACCTAATCCTTACTAGTTGTGCAACCTTGGGCAAGCCACTGCAGCTCAGGCCTCAGTTTCTCTCTCTGTAAATGGAACTGATAATACTGACTTCATAGGGCATTGAGAAAATTACATGTAATATTGCATGTAAAATACACAGCACTCGGCATGGCACATAGTAGATATTCAAGAAATATTAGTCATTATTATTATTACCTCCAATGCTCAACCCTCAACTTGTACTGAGCAGGTAAAAGAGGAGGAGAACTTTCATGAAAACCTTCTGTTCAGGAAGGGAATGGAAGGGAAGGCCGGTAAAGAACTAACATTGAGCTCCTGCTGGAGGCTGGGGATGCTCACATAGACCATCTTATTTCTTCCTCACAATAACTCTTGAAAGAATGGAATTAGTAACCCCGTTTTACAGATGGAAAAACTGAGGCCTATGAGGAACAGTCAGCTGCTTAAGATTGCACTGAGAGCTGGGGTTGGGGGCTGGGATCTGAAGAGATGTTGGGTTGATTCCAGAGCTTTCCTGCCTAGCTGTGAAGATGCCTGCAGAGGTAGGGCTGGGTGGGGCTGGGTCCAAGAGTGATTCAGGTGAGAGTCAGCTCCGGGTTTTCTAAGTAGTGGGTGGGGCCCAGAAGGGCTGAGACCTCTCCAGCGGTATTAAAATCTGAGCCCTATCTAGGGTGGGCAGGCTGGTTTTTTCAGTTGGTTACAGCATTGTGCTTATAACTCCAAGGTCCAGGGTTCGATCCCTGACTGGTCAGTTGCTACCCCTGCTCCCCACCCCCAATCCAGGCTCTAGCTAGGATGGAGCAGGGGGCTGGATGTATACAGAAAGAAAAACTGTACCTTTGTGACCAGTGGGGCACAGGAAGGGGGTCCTCGCTGCCTTAGCTGGGATGGGCTCAGGGCCAGGGTGGAGCTGGACCTGTGAGACTGTTGGGGTGCTGGCAATGGGCCCCGCTGAGGAAGGCAGGGAAACTAAGGCAGTCAGTGACACTTTTGGTGGTTATCACAGCAGATGGATGGGTTGGCAGTCACCATGATGAAGCTAGCCCAGAACCCTCACTCACTCATAGAAGGCCTATAATTTTTCAGGCATTCAGTTGCTCACGCAGACCATCATTCATTTCTTTATTCAAGCAATCAACATTTGCTGGATGTCTTTCTCTGCCAGATCCTGTGCTTGGTCTTGGGGATACTAGAGTGACCAAGATGCCTACAGCTCAATAAGGGAGAGAGAGGGACAACACAAGCTGGCATGGCACTTCTGTGACCAGGGAAGGCACAGGAACTTCCCAGAGGAGAGAAAAAAGAGGAGGCATGTCAGAGGAGGCTTCCCCGCGGACTCTGGAGCTGGCTCTGCCTAGTGAGTGGAAGTTCAGCATCCAGAAAGGAACTCTTCCTAGACATTTAGGCTATATATAGGCTTTGTAGCAGAGGGGCAGAGAAAGGTGAACCTGTCTGTGGCCTCTTTCCACAGGTAAGGGCTAGCCCAGACCTCTGTCCTGTGTATCCAGCTGCATGCTGGACCCCTCTGAGATGGATCAAACAAGTCCAAATCCTAATTCTGCCTACCCCAACCAGCTCCTCTCCCCTGGATAGTATCACCAGCATCAAGCCAGAAACCTCGGTGTCCTCAACATCTCTATTCGCCTAAGCTCCAGTGCCAATCGGTCACCACGCGTTGGCACTTCTGCACCATTCCTCTCCCCGCACCTCACCCTCTTGGCCTGGCCCCATCCCTGGAGAACTGCACCGACCCTCTGTGTGCTCTCTGGGCCTCTGGATCCCTCCATCGCATCCATCTTGACATCTGCAGTGCTGGTCACAGCCTGGCCACAGTGAAGGCTCAACTGCTCCATGCTGGAACTGGACCTGTCCTCAGAGACCATCTGATCTGATCATTCAATTGTTCAAATGGGGAAACAGAGGCCTGGAGACTTGCCTAAGGCCATACTATGGAAGAAGTGAGATTTGAACTCTGTTTTTCTGATTCCCAGGTAAAGGCTCTTCCCCAATCCTCTCCCCAATGCCAAGGTCACACAAGTGTTAGTCGTTTTTTGATTACAGGTGGGTAGCTTGGAGTAAGGAGTTGGCAGGAGGTACAGGTGTGGTAACTTGCTAGTATGGGTCCCAAAGGGAGGGAGGGCCTGGGAGTGAAACATGCAACCTCATGCAAGCTCTTCTCTCCTTTCTTCATCAGCAGAAAGTCTTTTCTTTGGGCAATTGGACCCCGAAATCTTCACCCTGACCCCATCCCTCTTGCTGATAATCCTGTGACTCACCTCTCTTTGCCCTCTCTGGATAGTTACTAGGCGGACTTTGATCTGGGGTGGCTGGAAAGGCTGAAGCTGGTCCCAGCACCCCAAAGGCCCCAGGCCCTCCACCTGCCCCACTCCCTCCCCAGGTCTGCCCTGGCTTGCTGTTTGCTTAGGGCATCTGGCTTTTGTCCCAGTGGAGCATGGGAACAGCTTGGGTGGGGAGGGGGAGGAGCTTCCCAGCAGGTCTCACCTCTCCCACCTGGCAGTTCCCACCCAAACTCAGGGATGCCTGGGATCTGGCACAGGGCTTCTGAGCCCTCTTGCCAGGCCTTCCCCACTGTGGGCCTCACAGGATGGCTGGGTGTGCTATGGGAAGTGAGGGATAGAGCCTGTGGGTATGGGGACCAGGAGGCTCAGTGTGACCTTGGGCCTATCCTTTCCACCTTCTAGGCTCAGTTTCCCCAGCTGTGAAAGAGAAGAACTGGATACTGAGATTCTGCAAAATTGGAGGGTGGATGTGAGTCCAGTTAGAGAGTTGACCCTGGCCAGCCCTGGAATCTGGGTTAAGAGATCTTGCGGGGGGTGTGGGGGGATGGGGAAACACCTCCTGCTAGGCACGCATAAGGAGATTTGTCTGCATTACCTCGCTGAATCTCACAACCCTCAGGGGTGGTTTTTATTATTATGCCCATTTTATAGATGAGAGTACTGAAGACCAGAGAGGATAAGTCTTTGTCCAAGGTGACACAGCTATTGAGTTGTGGAGTCTGAATTTGAACTCAGGTCTCCTGGACTTGGAGCCTGTGCTCTTCATTCCTGGCAGAGACCTGTGGCCTCAGAGAGCAGAGAATAGCCCAGGAGGGAAGTAAGTCCTCCCTACTGGATCTGTCTGAGGGGTAGTGAGTTTCCCACCCAGGAAGCCATGTGCAAGCCAGGCTGGACTGCTCCGTTTCTAGCCCCCTTTCTCTTCTGCGGGGCAGGGGATGTGGCTCCGACTAGCGGCTTCAATCCTCAGTTCTGCCCTCAGGCCCTGGATGACCTCAGCACTGCGCCTCGTCTCTGAGCCTCAGTTTCCTATCTGACAAACGGACGCATTTCTGGCGCCACCAGGCTTTAAAAGTTCATGTGCTTGTAGGATCCCGGTAGAAAAACCTCCTTAGTGGCCATCACACAATAGTTAATAAAGTGTCTTGGATGGCGCTGGAGCAGAGGAAGCAAGCGCGCGGCGGCGGCCGAGGTGACAGCTGGAGGGAGAGGCGGGGGCGGAGCCGGGGCATGGGTGGGGAGGAGACGGGCCGGGCGGGTCAGAGCTCCCGGGCAGTGTTAAAGACGCACCCAGGACTCCGGCAGTCTGCGTCCAGCAACGCAGCAGCCGCTCGGCGCCATGAGCCGTGAGTCCGACCCCGGTGCCCCCCGCGCGCCCAGGAGTCCTCTAGCGGAGCCCTGAATGCCAGGCTCAGCCTCTCGTGTCTCTCCTCTGCAGGGAGGAGTCTCTCGCTCCGGTTCCCGTTGCTGTTGCTCCTGCTGCCGCCGCCCCCGGTCCTGCCCGCGGACCCCGGGGCTCCCGCGCCGGGTGAGCGGCCCCCTCCCCGCCCACGGGGAACCCCTGGTCCTGCGCCGCCGGCCTGGTCCAACTCCCTCCTCTCCCCTCCAGCGGGCCCAGCTTCCCCTTTCTGCTCGAGGTGCCTGGGAAGGGGGAGGGGGCTCTCTGAAGACCTCCAGGGGCTGTGGCCTTGGCTAGCGGGCTATTAGGTTCTTTTTTGGGCGGGGGGAATGGTAGACTGGGATCTGGCGCCGGTATGAAGAGAAGGGACAGCCCCTTTCCAGCCCTCTCACCTGTGCTGGGTCCCCAGTTGTTCCAGCAGACCCCAATAACCCCACTGTTTTCTGTGGGGGCCTCGCAGGCGCCGAGGGGAAAACAGACTGGGGAACGAGTTTCCTCTCTCCAGCCTCTGACTTTCTGGGGACCCCTCCTGGTTTCCAACTCCAGTGGTGAAGGTCTCCCCCTGATGAAGGCCCCTGGCGCATCAGCCATTCTGGGAAGACGGGAGGTGGAAATACGTTTACAGAGCCAGGCTGCTTCCCCTGGTGTTTAATCCTCCTCTGTGAGCTCCCCACTGGGCTGACGAGGAAACTGAGGCTCAGTAGGTGTGATGGCTCACGGCCGTGCATGGTGGGTTCGGGATTTGAACTCAGGTCTGTCTGACTCCAGGCACTTTGCAAGGTCTTTCCACAGAAAGCTCTCCCTCCAACTCCCTACAGGGGAACCTGGGTCCCTTTGGGTTTCATCACCAGTAGGATGGTGGGGAGTCCGATTTTGTAAAATTCCACCCCTCCCTCCCCCATGCTGTGCCAGGTTCCAGGTAAAGGAATTCAGCTCCTCACTCAGCCAGCCTTCCTCCCCCAGCTTACTGCGTGTGTGTGTGTGTGTGTGTGTGTGTGTGTGTGTGTGTGTGTGCGCGCGTGTGCACTTGCGCATGCACAGCCTGGACACAGCTTCCTCCACCACCTAGCTGTGTGAGGGGCTAGGTGTAAAGTGGGGCCAAGAAAGCACGGGCGGGCGGGGACAGAGGGCGTCTGAGCTTTCTGCTGTGATGCTCTAGGGAGTTGGTGCTTGGAGGAGAGAGGAAGGATGTCTACCGGAACTCAGAAGCAGACCAGTTCTCCTGGAAGAGAGGGTTTGAGTGGGTGGCATTTGGGGAAGCCAAGGAGAGGATGGAGGGTGCCTAGGAAAGGGTTTGGGTGGAACAAAAGCCTGGATTGTGGAAAGAAGAGGAGGAAGACTCATGAGGCAGCACTTTACAGTTTACAGAGGGTTTACTGTGGGTATCCACTTTACTGGTGCTCACAACAGCGCTGCCAGGGAGATGTGTTAGACCCATTTTACAGAGAGGGATTCTGAGGCCGGAGGGGTTGAGCCCACTTGTCTGTGACACTGCAGTGAGTTGGTGGCAGAGCTGGGGCCAGTAAGGCTCCCTCATTGCCCCATCTTGTCAGTCCCTGGACCAGCCTGGCACTTCCTCTGAGGCCCCATCCGACCCCATCCAGGACCCTGGTACACAGGGCCCACCTCACCTGTCTTCCTCTGTCTGTTCACTAATACGCTATGAGCTGTTTCCGACTTACTTTTATATCATAAGTGTTTAAACAGATTTTTCCCCCCATTCCCAAGGGCTTGCTTTATGCTAGTCTTTGGCTGGGGCCTCGAGACCCAGGGCTGGGAGGAGCTTACAGTCTGATGGTGGAGACAGAAATGCCAACAGACTGTCATCCAAGGGGATCAGAGCCACGGCTGAAGGAAGCATGGGGGTGTGGGGAGCTCAGGGGAGGCAGCAGCTGCCTTTCAGTGTGAGGAACTGAAGGAGACTTCTTGGGGGTGGTGACATTCAAACTGGACCTTGAAGGAGGTGGCAGGTGGGGGAAATGTTGAGACTTTACTGTGAAGTACTGTAAGGGTCTTTCTGGTAGAAGCCAATGTGCAAAGGTCTGCACAGTGAGAGGTGGATGGGAGAACTGGGAGCACTAGGACATGCAGCAGGTGCTGCATGACTAAGTTGAGGAGCTGGGACTTGGGCCGAGGGTAATTGGGAGCAGGGGAACGAGGACGGATGGATGACTTGGCGGCAAGGAAGGAGGATCCTGCAAGGCTCAAGGAAAGAATGGATGACAGGCGGGGTGCAGGGCTGAAGGCTTGGCTGCCTTTGTACTTCCGAGTCTGTGAGTAAACTGAGGCCCAAGCTGCTTGGCATCTGTCCCAGGAAGCCAAAGCCTGCATTTTGCCCCCAGAGAAGAAGCAAAGGAGACTAAGAGATGAGGAGACAGGGCTGCAGACTGCCTAAGAGGGCAGATACAGGAGAGAATGTTGCTTCTGCCTCTCCTGTGGGGGAGGGCAAGTCTGTGCCAGGGGATCCTTAGTGTTCAAGTGCGTCCTCTCCAGCCCCAGGATCTGGCTTAGTGCCCTCTCCCTAGCTAAGGATAGTCATGACCTGGCAATCAGAGGTGCGTGCCAGCCAGAGGAGCCTGAGGCCAGCTAACCCTGACACATGGGGCAGGAACCCAGCCTGTGCTGCCTGCCTGTGCTGCCTCCTATCACCAGCAACAGCTGGTCTGTGGGCCAGAGAAGGTTTCCTCTCCAGCTGGGCTTTTCAACTGCTGGGCCCAGCTGTCTGGACTTGTGTTGGTGCCTGGCCTCTGGCTGCCTACCCAGCGTCGCATAGGAACTGGGGCCTAGGCCTGGCTAGTCAGAGCCCTGGAGCTTCTCTAAATATTATTCTTAGGGGATTTGGGTCCAGCCTGTCGCCTCCGCATCCTGAAGAACTTGGTGTTCTCTGCCTATGCCTATCACCTAGTCATGCTCAGCCCTGAGTCTGGAGCCTGGACTCGGGCTGGAGGACATTTCCTTGTGCAAACTCTTGGAAGGGTTCTGGAGCCAGGCAGTCCTGGACAGTTCTTCTCTAAGGGTATGTGGACCAGCTGCTTGGCCTGAGGGCTCATGTGTCTCCTGAGTGGTATGGCTGTGCTGATCCCCCCCACCTCTGGGGTGTCTTGAGGACTCAGTGAGAGCAAGCTCTAAAGTTCTCTACTCAGGGGGTGAGGGAATCGTGTTGATGAAAATAATGGAGCAGGATAGAGTAGCTCTACCCAGAGAAGAGAAGGGGACAGGGTGTCAGAATGGAAGGGCTCCTTTGAGCCCACCTGTTCCATCCCTTTCATGGGATAGACAGGAAAATGAGGACCGAGGGTGGAAGGGACTTGCCCAAAGACACAGAGTCAGTAAGAGCAGCCACTCTCTAATACATCTTTCCTGAGCACCTACTTGGTACCTGGCCCTGTGTTGGATGTGGAAGACTCAAGATGAATTTGACTCAGTGCCTGCATCTCCCCAGGTCTTTCTTGATGGTTTATTATACAGGGGTGTCTTCTACTGAGCACAGAACTGGGTTGGCATGAAAGCATGTGGGATTGAAGTTAGAATGAAGGAACACCTTTCTGTTTGAATAGTTCCCAGAAGTCTGGTTGTGGCAGGGAATGGTGATCCCTCTGGGGTCCTGGTTTCATTCATTCAGGATTTTCAAGGTCCACCTTGAAGGAACAGTGATGAATCTACCTCACCTGGGGTCATTCCCAGCCTGTGGATCAAAGTGACTCTCTCATCCATCCTTTCCCCAAATCCAGGCCTGGGCACCTCCAGGAGGAGAAATGTAGGGGAAGAGAAGGGGATTCAAGTCTAAGCTCTGAAACTTCAAAAGAGTGGGGCTTGGACAAGTCTCCTGCCTTCTCTGAGCCTTGCATTCCTCATTGTGCTAAGGGGAGGCTCGCTCACCACTACTGGGAAGATACATGCGTGGTGGGTGTGTAAGGTTATGGACTTGGTCAGCTACAGTCCTGGCATACCAGGCCCAACTGTGGACAGTCCAGCCATGGTCAAGCAGCACCCAGTCTTCTCTTGGGACCCCAGCAACAGCTGCTGTCCTTGCTGGGGAGAACTTTCCCTGCCTTGGGGCCACTGGTGTTTATGGAAAACACACAAGGGAGGAGGGTGGGAAAGCTGGACAGCCGGTCTGGGAGGCAGGAACCTCAGCTCTGCCTGTCTTGGCAGGAGAGGGATGTGGGCAGCAGTTTCAGCAGCATCTGGAGTCTGGAGTGTGCAGCTCTTTTGCCTGCCGGGGCAGAATTCCAAGACTGCAGCAGGAGGCCTTCCGGCTCCTCAGAGCAACCCAAGCTGCTGAGGGCTGGTGACAGTGGCTAGTCTCTTTGCTCCATTTTATCTATTACACAAACATTTGTTAAGATCTGGCCAGCACATCTGGATCCTCCAGGCAGGTCGATCCCTCCAAGACCTGGGCTGAGCCCCAGCTGTGTGCATGGCCTGTGCTGGGGGAGGATAAAGTCAGGGAAGGTGTGGCCCCTTTTCTTGAAGCCTGTGGATGAGAAGAGCAGGTGTAGTTGGAACCTGGAGCCAGGAGCCAGGGCAAGGGCAAGTGGGAGGAGCTGGAGTGTGGACATTCTGGGAAAGCCTGCTGGGGGAGGCATGGCGTGGGCTCAGGCGGGAGGGTCAGATAGATGTGGAGGAAATTTATTAAGGAGGAGCAACAGCCTGGGTCAGGGATGGGCCTGAGGGAGGGGGCTGCCGCAGAATGTTTGAGCTGGAAGGACCTCTTGAGATCCTTTTGAGATCCCTACTGTGGTAGGGACAGGGAAATTGAGTCCTGAGGAGACCTGAGACTGCTGAGTGGTAGGACTGGCCTGTTGGTGACAGAGGGCCTTGTGTACTAGGGTTGGATGCTGGGCAGTGGGGAGTTACACGGGCTCCTGGGCAGGTGAATTAGGCAGGTGAGCAGAGTGGTGTGAGTGGGAGAGATCAATGGGAGAGTTCTAGCAGGGGTGAGGAATCCATTCTTGGAGGGACCAGGTCCCTGAGCCAGCTGAGGCTCCTTGGCCTTTCTGGGTCTGTGGCTATGGGACGGGAAGGCTGAGGTCCTGCTAGCTCCCTGCCCTCGCTCCTGCCTGCCAGGTCCTCCTGTGACATCCTGATAAGGCCTCTCTGTCCAGCCTTCTTCCCATGGGCCCCTCCCTCCTACACCCTGCCAGGGTCACACAGATGCCATTATGGGGCTGTGGGGAGTCGCCAGGGCTTTAGCAAACTATTTGCATGATTTTTGCAGTTCTTGCTTGCTTGTTTGTGTTGGTGAGGGAATGTTGGTGGGGGCCCTCCTGAAGATGGGAGCCAGGAGCACACTGCTGCCCAGTCAAGCCCCATGCTGTGAAACGAGGAGACTGAGACTGGAGGGACCAGACCTTTCCCAGGGTCATGGCCTCTGATCATAGCACCCTGAGAAGACTGAATATTTCATCCCAGGCCACTCCCACCTTTCACTACCCTCTTGACCCCCAATGATCAGTTGCACAAAGAATAAAAGTACCCTGTAGTGTTGGCTCTGGGCCCAGATAAGGAAGTACATTTGCAGAAGGGAGCCTGGAGTTTTCCGTGTAAGGCCAGGGAAGGAGTCTCCTGCCAGGGGCCAGGAGTCCTGGGTCTGCCTGGCTCTGTTCTGTTCCTTTGGCCAAATCACCACCTCTCCGTAAGTCTCAGTTTCCCTTTATGAGCTGTGAGGGGAACTGTGCATGGGGTGGGATCCGAATGAGCTCTAAGGAGTCTCTAACTTTGCTGTTGGAGAATCACCAGAGCAGTGCAGATTTGAGCAAGGGGGCGGTGGTCAGAGGGAGCTGGGTTAGATTCAGGGAGGGACTTCCTTGTGGGGGGTTCTCCAGGAGGCAGGAGGGCAGATGCCAGAGCTCGACTTATACTCTCAGGAGACTTTTTTCCAGCCATCTCTCTCCTGTTCCCTTGGTCCATGACCTTTGTTAGGATCCTAGAGCCTAGATCCCACCTGACTTGGAACAAGTCTGGGCCTATCAGGAATGGGGGTTGAGGCAGCTGAGACAATGGGGTACCTCCCTCCCTCTCAGACCTGCACTTTGTCCCCAGAGGTCTGGAAAACTTATTTCCTTGGACTTGATTGCTGAGCCTATGGGGGTGGAGTGTTAGTGAACAGATGGGCAGTTGGTCTGGTGTGACTTGCTGGGTGGCCTGTCTAGCTTTCCCTTTTTCTGGCCTCAGTTTCACCATCTGCAAAGTGGGTATTAAGGTACTCTTTCCTTCCTTCTGCAGAAATGGGGGGATGGTGGGAGATCTCCTTTTCCTATTGTCCAGGTGCTCAGAGCTTGTGGCTGGTCTGAGAGGACACCCACCCCCCATCCTTGTTTCTTTTCTGAACCCCACCTACCCCACTCTTGCTTCTGGGCTCTGACTAGGCAGGAAGTGAACACTGTAGAAGCCTGTGGTTACAGCGTCTTATCAGCTATTTCCTAGCCTTCAGCGTTATAGCCTGGGGTCTGGACTCTTCCCCTGCCCGCCTTTGGTGGCAGAAGGGAGGGAGGGAGGAGGTTCCCTGGGGGTCTCATGTGGGCTAAGCTGGAGATAAGAGAAAGATCTGGAAACACCACGGTGGGAGGTTTGATGTTCATAGCTGTGGGAACAGGTAGAGCCTTAGGAGAGCTCTGAAGTCCACAGAGGGTCCACCCAGTGATGGAGAACAGAGCTGCAACTTGAGTCCATGTCTCTACCCCCTCACTCCCCAACTTGGGGCTGGATGGGAGTCAGGAGGCCACCCCAGCATGGTCTCTGATCCCCGTTTCTCATCCACAGTGAACCCATGTTGTTACTATCCATGCCAGCACCAGGGAATCTGTGTCCGCTTTGGCCTTGACCGCTACCAGTGTGACTGCACCCGCACGGGCTATTCCGGCCCCAACTGCACCGTCCGTGAGCCAGGCCTGCAGCCCCACTTCCCTTTCTTCTGGGCCCTCCTGCTCCCCTGAGCTCCTCCTCCCCACTTCCTGTCCTTGTCTCTGGCCACGGGCCCCATTCTCATTCCTTGCCCGGCTCTGCCTCTCTCCCTGACCTGGCTCCTGCCTGAGCTCTTGCTCCTGTTCATCCTCACTCTCTGGTTTGGGCTCTGTGGCAAGTCACACTCCCTGGCCCTGTCCCCTGTCCTCATGTCTGGTTCGGCTCTGTCATGTGTCATCACTCCCAAGGTTTCAACTTTACCACTCCCCACCCCTGTAGGTACTACCCTGTTCCATCCTGGCCTTCATCCCCAGTCCCCATCCTCCACCCTGGCTACTTCTGGTCCTGCCAGGAGGGCCCAACTGAGTGGCTCCCACTGCCCCTGCAGCTGAGCTGTGGACCTGGCTCCGGAATTCATTGCGGCCCAGCCCCTCTCTCTTCCACTTCCTGCTGACACATGGGCGCTGGTTCTGGGAGTTCATCAATGCCACCTTCATCCGAGACACACTCATGCGCCTGGTACTCACAGGTGGGTGTGGAGCAGGGCCCCTCTGATCTGGGGGAGCAAGAAATCCTGCCGGTTCTTGGGATTCTCAGCATCCAGTAAAGGCTGTGGGTGGGAGACTCTATGACGCCAGATGAAACAAGCCCCAACCCAAGAGGAGGCGGCACAACTGGGGGTGGGAACACCATTGTCACCATTATGTTTACTCTCTGCAGTGCGTTCCAACCGTATCCCCAGCCCCCCCACCTACAACTTAGCCCATGACTACATCAGCTGGGAGTCCTTCTCCAACGTGAGCTATTATACCCGTATTCTGCCCTCTGTGCCTGAAGACTGCCCTACGCCCATGGGAACCAAAGGTAATGGAGATGTGGTGAGGAGCTGGGCCCGGGGGTCACAGGAGGTACTCAGCTCTCCCCTTTAGGAAAAAGCAGGCAGAGAGCAATTATTGACCCATTTCACAGACAGGTGGACCATGGCAAGATGTATGACACGTCCAGAACTAGGGTGAGGACAGCAATGGGCAGTGAAGGGTCTTGCCTGAGGTTACCTAGAAAGCCAGTGGCAGAGTCAGGCTAATGTTTTTGTATTTCCAGGGTGCCTAGTCTACTGATGAGTGAGATCCTGCTGGGGTGGGAGTGACTTAAAAGTTGGAATGTAGGAAGGAAAGAATAGTGTGCTATTTATTGGGTGCTAATTCTGTGTTTGGTTCTTTACTTATGTATGTAGTTTTACATGGTTCACCAGTATAGGGTACAAATAAGGTCACATTTTTTTTCCTTCAGTTGCCCAAGACCCCACTTGGCTTCATTGCCAGGTGTCTTTCTCCTGAAACCTTCTTCCCACTCCACCCCTAAATGTCCACAAACCTGATGGTTTACTCAGTTTAGAGCCATCAATTCAACTTCAAGTACAGAGAGGAGAGGAGAGGTTCATCAGTCCACCACCGCCCTTACTTCAGTTCCTGCCACATGGTGTCTCTGCTGAACACTGGTCCTGTGCAGCCCCATGGTTGTGTGCGTTTGCAGGTTCAGAACCTTGCATATGTATTGATGTCCCTACTTGGGTGTCCAGGGCACTATGATGGTTTCATTTACCTGATTAGCTGCTATTCCTAAAGCATAAATTCCTTTAACTTCCCTTTTGGTGAGTTCCCTTTGGGGTGCTTGATATCTTTTCCTGCCAGAAGAATCCAGTTGGCCATTTCAATCCAAAGAGTTTCTGTTGATTTGGACTTTCAACATTGGGCCTCATGTAAGAAGGTATTGTAAAGAGATGCCTTTACCAGAACACAAAAATTTCTATTCTTTTTTTGAGGGCATTGGGTGCCAACTCATCTGACATTGACATAATTAAGAAAGGCCTCTCGTTACTTATTCTCATAACAACAGACATCTGCTTTAAGATGACCTGTTGTCTTTACCCCTGACATAGAAAGACTGGCATCATTTAAACAGGTTGGCATTCAATAAAAAATAAATAAAAATAAAATAAAATAGGTTGGCAAATTATGGCCCACAGGTGAAATCCAATCAACCTGTTTTTGTAAATAAAGTTTTTCTGAAACACAGTCCCACTCATTTGTTTATACATTGTCTATAGCTGGTTTCCTGCTACAACAGCACAAGTTCTGTTGAATAGATGCGACAGACCGTATGGTCTGCAAAGCCTACAATATTTACTATTTGGCTTTTTACAAAAAAAGTTTGTTGATCTTTGATTTAAAAGATCCTACCTCACCAGTTCTCTGTCATGCTTACGTTATCTCATGCAATCCTCAAGTCACTGTATAAAATAGGCATCATTTGCCCTATTTTAAAGATGAATAAACTGAGGTTCAGAGAGATGAGATGACTTATCTACGTTTATACAGTTAGCAAATGGCAGAGCCAGGTGCAGACACAGGCTACCCTGCCCCAGGGCCAGGGAATCCATGTTCTTTTCTTTCTTTCTTCCTTTCCTTTCCCTTTCTTTTCCTTTTCTTTTCTTTCTTTTAACTTTTTCATTATGGAAAAATTGCAAATGTACACAGAAGTTGAAAGAAAAGTATAATAAACTATATACCCATTTTTCAGTTTCAACCCATCTGAAATTTGCCAATCTTATTTCATCTATCCCCTCTCATTTGCCTTTTATTTTTCCATTTTTTTTATTGTGGTGAAATATCTATAATGTAAGAAATGCCATTTGAAGCATTTTTAAGCATCAGTTGTGTGGAATTAATTACATTCACAGTGCTGTGCAACCATCACCTCTATCTGTTTCCAAAATTTTTTGTCATCCTAAATATAGACTCTACCCATTGAGAAATAACTTCTCATTATTTCTTCCCTCCTATTTCTGGTAATCTCCAATCTACTTCTGTCTCTAAACATTTTCTCTTTCATATTTATTTTTTCTTAATCAACCCATGGTAATTGTATATATTTATGGGCTACAGTATGATATTTGGGAACATCTACATGGTGTGCGATGATCATATCAGGGTGTTTAGCAAAGCCATCACCTCAAAAATTTGTCACCTCTTTCTCTTGGGAACATTCAACCTCCTTTCAACTAGCTACTTGAAGTTATGCAGTCATTCGTTGTTGACTCTAGTCCCTATATTGCTATGAAACACTAGGTCTTATGAATATTTTAAAGCAAATTCAAAACATCAAGCCATTTCACTCATGAATACTTCTGGGGTCTTTTGGTACACAGGGTATGGGGGCCACCTGGTAGTGGGGAGGTGCCCTGAGGAGGATGCTCTGGCTTCCTGCTTGAGCCAGTTTGCTTGGTGAGCACAGAAGCCCCCAGAGCAGGAAGATGGAGACAGGAGGCAGACACTGCTCTTTTCTGTCTCCCCGACCAGGGAAGAAGCAGCTGCCAGACGCCCAGCTCCTTAGCCGTCGCCTCCTGCTCAGGAGGAAGTTCATACCTGACCCCCAGGGCACCAACCTCATGTTTGCCTTCTTTGCACAACACTTCACCCACCAGTTCTTCAAAACTTCTGGCAAGATGGGCCCTGGCTTCACCAAGGCCTTGGGCCATGGAGTGAGTACCTAAGAGGGGCTCAGGACTGCTCCGGAACTAACTTGGCACATGCAGGTCATCACTGGTGAGATGGGACCGAAATGATCTGAATGGACCTTTCTCTGTCTTCAGGTAGACCTTGGCCACATTTATGGAGACAATCTAGAACGTCAGTATCACCTGCGGCTCTTTAAAGATGGGAAACTCAAGTACCAGGTAGTGCTGGGCCCAGGGATGGGGCAGTGGGAAAGGGCCTCCCACAATCTCCCTTAGCAAAGGCTGCTGGGGGGAAGGGGCTGGGTCATGTCCTGTGGAAGAGGGCCAGCCACAGGAGCTGGAGATGTGTACCAGAAGGAGAAACAGTAAACCCTGTGAGAAGATGCCAGGCACAAGAAGCAAATGAGGAGCAGATAGGGCCTTCCATGTCCTCCTGGGAGGTGGATTTTGGAGCTCAATAGGAGATGGACATTTGTAGTCTGCATTTATTCATTTAATCATTCCACAATGTTAATTGGGGGCTATGATGTGCCTGGCAGAGATGACTGAGCAGTGACCATCGTTGTGATGGGCTCTGCCCTTGATAAACCATAGCCCATCAGGAGTCACAGACATAAACACTAGCATGCTAGTTCCATGAGGACTTTTTGTCTAAACCAGCACTGTCCAACATAAATATAAGGTGAGCCACAAATATAATTAAAGTGTTCTAGTGGCCACATTAAAAAAGATAATAAGAGACAGGTGAAATGGATTTTAATAATGTATTTTACTTAATGTAATATATCCAGAATATTCTCATTTCAACATGTAATCCATACAAAAATTATTAATAAATTATGTCACATTCTTTTTTTTTCTTACTTAATCTTCAAAATCTGTTGTATATTTTACTCTCACAGAACATCTCAATTTGGATGCTGAATTTTCACTGGAGATATCTGATCTGTATTTAGGTTTCATAAAATTTACAGTTGAATAAATTCATTCACCTACCCAAGTTGTTCCAAGCATACTTAAAGGTTTTCCAAAAGCTGAACTATCAGCTCTACAATTTAAATTTAAATTAAGTAAAATAAAAATAAAAAGAAATAAAATTTCATTCTTCACTCACGCTAGCTGAATTTCGAGTGCTTAATAGCCAACACGTGGCTAGTGGCTACCATAGTGAATCATGGTCTAAACAAAGTTTACTGCTGAATCCTTAGGGCTAAGGACAGTACTTGGCAGACGGTAGTCCCTCAGTGTATATTTACCGAATGAATGAAGAAACTGCCATATAATTAGTTACACTTGTGCTAACTGCCAGTAAGGGGCGTTCAGAGAATAGGGAAGGCTTCCCTAGGAAGTTATGAATAAATGGAGAGTTACATGAAGGACAAGGGGGAGTTAGAGAGGCCAAGAAGGGGAAAGGGCTTTCCAGGTAGAGGGTTGAGCACGAGCAAAGGCTTGGAGGTGGGAAGCAGCTTGGGGGACCCAGAGGGAGTGTAAGAATGGGAGCATTTGCTGAACCTATTGATGGAGGGTGGGAGGGATTCCAGATGAGGGTTTGGCATGGGGTGGTGTTAAGGATTTCTGGTTCCTGCCAAGTGCACAGAGAGGACTTAGAAGGGTTTTCAAGCCAGTGTGTGATACCCAATTTGGGTTTTTAAAGGTTGATCTGGCAGCAGTGTAGAGAATGGACTCTCTGAGGCAGGAGTGGATGTAGGGAGAGGAGTCAGGGTGGAAGATGCGAGTGGGTTGGCAGGGTAGTGGAAGTAGAGATGGAGAACTGGGGGCTGATTTTAAGAGAGATTCAGGGGGTAGAATCAACAGCCTTGGTTGGGGAGGACAGGCAGGAGGGAGTGGGAGGGTGAGGAAGTCATCTGTAGGTAGCTGTGGATGCCCCGCCCCATCCCCAGGTTGCCAGGTGGCCCCTTCCCACAGGTGCTGGACGGAGAGGTGTACCCGCCGTCCGTAGAAGAGGCGCCTGTGCTGATGCGCTACCCACAGGGCGTCCCGCCCTCGAGCCAGATGGCTGTGGGCCAGGAGGTGTTTGGGCTGCTTCCCGGGCTCATGCTCTATGCCACGCTCTGGCTGCGTGAGCACAACCGTGTGTGCGACCTGCTAAAGGCTGAGCACCCCACCTGGGACGATGAGCAGCTCTTCCAGACGACCCGCCTTATCCTCATAGGTGAGGCCTCCAAACCAGCCCTGCCCTGGAAGGTCATGCCCTCCATCCTGACAAGCAGAGGGTGGGGGGCTTGGAGACAGAGAGCTGGGATTAGAATCCTGGCTTTTCTGCTCACTAGCAATGAGACCTTGAGCAGTCCCCTCTTCTTCTTTGGGGCTTAGTCTTCAAATCTGTACATTGGAGCAAAGAATGGTTGTAAGGATTTGTTGAGAGGATGAATGAGAAGGCACCTAGCACATAGTAGGCCTTCCGAAAATGGATGACTGTGATGGTTAACTACTAGCTGGGTGACTCACAGCATATTTGATTAGCCACCTCAAATTTCAGTTTCCCTGTGGTTCTCCACCCAGATGCACACTTGACGTCTCCAGTGTGTGCAAGCTCTAACCCAGCTTGCCCAGCCTTTAGGAATCTTCACTTTCCCTGCCCTGCATATAACTTTCTTCCTGTAGTTTGGTAGCTTTTAGGTGACTCAAGGACAGGATATTTTTGTGTAGGCTACGGGGGTGAGTTTGCAACCTAAAATGTTAGATGGTTTCCTGCCTGGGAGTTTGGCCTCTGATACCCCTGTCCAGACCGTGTTCTCTCTGAGTCACCAGTAACCCCCTTCGTCCACCTCTGGGCACCACCACTGGGCATGGCTGGTCCCAATTATAGTGCCTGATTCGCTGGAGGCTGGAAGAGCCAGGTATCAGGGAGAGGCACTGCCCAGAGAGGGATGAGGGACTGGTTCCAAAGTCCCAGCATTGCAGAGACCTTGACCAGAGAGGGCAAGTCTATGGCTGGAGGCTGCCCAGCACACTGGCTGGTGATGAAGCTGTGACCAAAGGCAGGACCCCAAGGGCACTGCACATCCACTGCTTCATTTAACTCCCCAATGATCTTATGAACCAGATACGATTACTCTTGTGAAAATTAGGATTCAGTGAGGTTAAGTGAATTCTCTGAGGCCATTCAGCAGAGGGAGACTTGAACTAGGTCTGGCTGCCACCAAAGTTCATGTTACTTACACCCCGTCAGGAGGGGGGCTCTTTCCTGAGTGGGGAGGGGTTGCAAACCTCAGTCTCATCTTTTGTAACATGCAAATATGGTGAGGGGAGAATCCACTTCTGTACTCTACACTGAGTACTCCTACTTCTGGTTGGCATGTGTCGACACTCCCTGTTATGCCAGGCCCTGTGCCAACAGATTACATGCGTTCCTTGTCAACTCACAACGCTATGAATATTTTCACACCGATATTATTATAATACACATTTACAGACAAGGAACGTGAGGTTCAGAGAGTTTAACTTGGCCCAAGCTCAGGTGGCTAGAAATGGTGAAGCCAAGATTTGGACCCCAGTCTGCTGATTCCAAATTCTGTGGCTCCAGGTCAGTTTGCTAAAAGCCAGTGTGTCTAATGGGTAATTGGTCAAAACATCAGTTTCTTTTAAAATCTAGTTGGCCAGTTTTCATTTTGTAATAGAATTACAATTTGCTTCTTCCCTGGCTTTTTGCTTTGTAGCTGGTTACTGAGGGGGCAGGGGACAAATTTACTCATTATAGGAACATATAAGAAATATATACATATATAAGAACATATAAGAGATAAAAATGTAAAAATAAAAAAGATATATATTAAAAATATAAATAAATAAATAAATATAGGCGGAGGCCATTGGGGGATCTGAACTCTCGACCCTGGTGTTATCGGCACCATGCTCTACCAAGTAAGCTAACTGGCCAGCCCAAGAAATATATTTTTAAAAATATACTTAGGACTAAGTTCACCGTCTGTCCTCAGTGTCCTTGTTTGGCTGCTGCAGCAGCCCTCAGAGTGGTCTCTCTGAAGCCCCCTCACTCACTGAGGGTGTCTGCATGACAGCCCTCACTGAGTTAGCCCTCCAGTTTTCCATCCTTCGTGCTCTCTCCAACATCTTTTAATGGGCTGTGGGAGGGTGGTCTCCCAAGGATCACAAAACCAATTCTTGGACACCTCCTCTGCATGTCGTGCTTAGCTGGACCTAGGACCTCTCTCTCTCTCTCTCCTTTTTTTTTAATTGGTTATGAATATTCATGAAATACAAAGATGATTGTCAAGCCTCGTGCCCAAGATGTGAGGGCCAGATTCATACTGGCAGCATACCTGTTACCACAAATTGCGTTTGTAACCCGTGTCCCCCACCCAATTATCCCCAACCTCCCTCTCTTCCCTCCCGCACTCCATTTTGTAGCCCAAGGAATGTTCTTTCCCTCTGCAAGTCCAATGCACCACTGCGGCCTTTGTTTCCTTCCTTCTCTCTTAGCTCCCACATAAGTGAGTACATGCAGTATTTATCCCTCTGTGCTTTGCTTATTTCGCTCAACATAAGTTTCTCCAGGCTCATCCATATTGTTGCAAATGGGAGAATTTCATTCTTTTTTATGGCAGAGTAGAATCCCATGGTGTATATATACCACAGTTTAGGACCTCTCTGAATGTGGGAGTAGCTGGTGCTGGTCTTGGGACCTCGGTCAGACCTGAGGCAGGAAGTTCTATTTTCACATCCTGTTACAAACAGACAAAGTGGGAATGGCCAAATCAACAACCACCACAATGATAAAGAAACAAGAAGCAAGCACTGCTCAGCAACTGGCCTGCTTTCCAAGCTGGGTGCCTAAATCGCAGTGCTCTGCCAACCCTTTCTCCAATCCTTGCCCACCCAGGGGAGACCATCAAGATTGTCATCGAGGAGTACGTGCAGCAGCTGAGTGGCTACTTCCTGCAGCTGAAGTTTGACCCAGAGCTGCTGTTCGGTGCCCAGTTCCAGTACCGCAACCGCATTGCCGTGGAGTTCAACCAACTCTACCACTGGCACCCACTCATGCCCGACTCCTTCAAGGTGGGCTCCCAAGAGTACAGCTACAAGCAGTTCTTGTTCAACACCTCCATGCTGGTAGACTATGGGGTCGAGGCCCTGGTGGACGCCTTCTCTCGCCAGAGCGCTGGCCGGGTAAGCCTCAGAGGAGTGTTGGTGAGGGCAGGTGGGCTCTGGGTTCCAACAGACCTGGGTCCAAATCCCAGTTTCCTCTTCTATAAAATAGGGGTGGTGTCACTTCCACAGGGCAATTGTGAGCCTTCCCTCATGAATTCTCTTGTTCATTTGTTCATTCAACAATACCAGGTGTTCATTCAACAATTACTCCAGGTGCTGTGATATAGTGGTGAACAAGACTGATGTGGTTCTTGGGTCCTTGTCCTTTTGGTGCTTATACCCTAGAAAGGGATAATAGTCATGTGACAGCTAACACCACTTGAGCACTTACTGTGTGTTAGGCACTGTGCTAAGTGTTTTTCTGATGTTACCAGAATTATAAGAGCATGTTAAGAACCATGAAACAGAAAGTCCACAGTGCTCTGGGAACTCAGAGAAGGGCTTCTGACCCAGAGTTGGGAGTTACGGGTAAGGAATGATGTCTGAGCAGAGATCCACAGATAAGGATTTCCCAGGGGAAGAGGTGGTGTTAGTGGCAGGGGATGATTGTGTTCCAGAGAGAGGGCAGAGGATGGGCAAAGGTCTGGAGGTCAGAGGGCATGGCAGTTGAGGAACAGGCGGACATTCAGTGCCTGCATGTAGTTAGTGTTTACTTAATCTTAAGCCCCTGTTATGGGCTGAATTGGGTCTCCCCCCAAATTCATGTAGTGAAGTCCTAACTCCCAGGACCTCAGAATGTGACTGCATTTGGAGATAAGGTCTTGAAAGAAGTAAATCAGGCAGAGTGAAGTCATTAGGGTGGGCCCTAACCCAATGTAACTGGTGTTCTTCTAAGAAGAGGAGATTAGGATACAGACATTCAGGTAGAGAGGGAAGGCCATGTGAAGACACGGGAAGAAGATGGTCATCTACAAGCTGAGGGGAGAGGCCTCAGAAAGAACCAAACCTGCCACCTCCTAGTCTTGATCTTGAGCTCCTAGTCTCCACACTGTGAGGAAATAAATTTCTGCTATTTCAGCCACCCAGTCTGTAGTACTTTATCATGGCAGCCCTAACAAACCAAAACATTCTCTTTCTCTGGAATTCCTAACCAATTCCCACTTTTAAAAAAAAGTATTTTTAAAATTTTATTTATTTATTTTAACGGACACATTGTAATTATACATACCTATTGGGTACAATTGGATGTTCTGATACAAGTGTATGGTATATAATGATCGGGTTAGGGTAGTTAATGTATCCATCACCTCCTGCATTTATTTCTTTGTGGTTAAAACATTCAAAAGCCTCTCTTGTGGCTATTATGTAGTGCACAAAACTTGATGGATCCCCTTCTCCAGATTTGGAGGCCCCCGTCTGCTTTATCTCAGCTCTCTGACTCCCCCATTCCCATCCTCAGCCCCCGGCTTCTCTCTAGTCCTTGTCCCTAAGCCCTGTCATGAAGTTGTGGCACCATATAGACTTAGGTTTCCTTCTGGTAATTTGACTGAAATTAGCATATGTTGCCACCAGCCAGCAGCTGCTGGCTGGTTTATGGCTTCTGCTCTTTGTGGGGACATGAACAGAGACAATGGTCTTTGTGTGGAGCTGCATGGTTTCCAAAGCATTTCCAAGGAATGACTGTGATGACATGTGTGAAAGCCCCAGTGCTGTACCAGCAGAAGGCAGAAGAGTGACTGAAGTGTGTTGACTCTCAGGATATCAAAAAGAGCACGGCAAATGCTCTCAACCTTCCCCATTTTTACATATGAGGAAACTTGAATTTAGCTCAAGTAACTTCCCAGTTTCCTGTATTAGTTTGCTAGGGCTGCCATAGCAAAGTACCATGACAAAAGTTTATTCTTTCACAGTTCTGGAGGCTGGAAATCCAACATCAAGGTGTCAGCCCCTGCTGACACAAGCTCTTTCTGAAGGCTCAGGGGAGAATCTGTTCCATGCCTTTTCCTTAGCTTCTAGTGGTTATTGACAACAGTTGGCTTTCCTTGGCTTGTAGATGCATCACTCCAGTCTCTGCCTCCGTCATCACAGGGCATTCTTTCTGTGTCTCTTTTCTCATCTTACAAGGACACCAGTTATTGGATTAGGGCACACCGTAATCGAGTCTGACCTTATCTTAACTTGATTACATCTGCAAAGATGCTATTTCCAAATAAGGTCATATTTGCAGGAGCCAGGGGTTAGGACTTCAGCACACCTTTTTGGGGACACAATTCAACCCTCAACAGCCCCACAGCTTGTAAATGGTCAAGTTGGGATTGGCACCAGCCTCTGCTTGCTTTACTCCAAGGTGTATGATTTCATCCAGCTATACTTTTCTTTCCTGCCCAATTATACTTGTTTTATGGAAACTGGACTCTCTCTTCAGTATTAACATTATCATTTCATCCTGAGCAATAGAGCTTTCTTCCACTCCTAGTCCCTAACTGTATGAATCAGAATCTTTTCCTGGAGGCTTCTTTATGTCACCAGCTTACCTGGGCTTTTCACCCTGTTTTCCCTGCCTTCACAGGGGATTATACCACCCATTGGTGTAATTCAAGTGTGAGCTGGTGAGCCACTAGAGAGGTCCCCCTAGCCCACTCCAGAAGAGGAAGCTGAGACTCAGAGGGGGTCCCTGAGAGCATGGCAGTGGCAGACCTAGGGCCAGATCCCCAGCATTGGCTGCTAGGCTGCGGTATGCTCTCTACCCCCACTCAGAAAGGACTCGTGGCCTTTGCTTTTCCTAGGACCTCATACAGGATCCAGGAAAGTCTGGCCTGGATCTCAGACCACACGTGCTTATCTCTTGGCAGATTGGTGGGGGCCGGAACATGGACCACCATGTTCTGCACGTGGCCGTGGACGTCATCAAGGATTCTCGAGAGATGCGGCTGCAGCCGTTCAATGAGTACCGCAAGAGGTTTGGGATGAAGCCCTACACCTCCTTCCAGGAGCTCACAGGTGAGCAGCTGTTTCCTGGACGCTGTCCCTGCCCTCGAGGGACTTGCAGTAACGTGAGGGAGACATCAAGGGAACAGAATGGGACAGTACATGTGGCCAGCACCATGTCTGTGGGGGTTATGAAGGGTGCGGGAGCACCGTGCAGGGTGGTCCCTTGGGGACAGGAGGTGACTTTTCAGCTGGGTTTGAAGGATAGACAGGAATCTGTCAGTTGGAGAATGGAGGGAGGGGCATTTTAGTAGAGCAACAGGAAGAACAAAGAAACAGAGGGAGAAAGTTTGTGCCTGTCCGGCGGGACAGCCGTAGATCTGGCTGGAGCAAGGGGCTTATGCTGAGCGGTGTTAGCGATGGCAGGTTAGGCCCACGCTGTGTGCAATCTTGAATTTCATGCTAAGATTTGGGTTTCATTTTGTGTAATGGTTTCTACGTACCCATCTCTGGACCAGCTGCATAAGGATCAGTTTTAGAAAGTTAACACCAATCTCAGATGCCTCTCCCAGAGATCCTGAGATGCTGATTCAGTAGGTCTGGCAGTGTTGAAGAAGTGTGTGTGTGTGTGTGTGTGTGTGTGTGTGTGTGTGTGTGTGTCGTCGTCGGCAGTGTAGAAGAAGTGTGTGTGTGTGTGTGTGTGTGTGTGTGTGTGTGTGTGTGTGTTTCAAGATCTCCAGCCAAGTTGGGAACCCTTCTCACAGATAACTGGGAGCCACCAATGCAGTGTGTGACTTGACCCGTGTATAGTGCCCTACGGAGGATGGACCTCAGGAAATGGGTGGGGAAGCTCCACATCTGTCTCCCCTTGGTCACTGTCTATGAATACGTGGGTCTCACAGTGTGGGGCAGATCCTGGGATCGGTAGATGAGTTTGCCATAGTGCTGGAACAGCAGTCTTTGTCACTCTACTCTTTAATCTTTCATGACAAATGGTCCAGAGGGCAGAAAGAAAACTGTCACTGAATAACAAAGATGTAATGTAGCATGAGCTTGGACACACTACATTACATCTTTGAGCTCTAGTAGGATAAAGGGGCTGGGCCAGGATAAGGCCTGGAGACCTGCCTGGGGAAGGAAGCAAGATGGGTAGGACTCTCTCTGCCGTGATGGTCAGGTAATCAGGGCCTAGAGAAACAGGATGAGCTGCTCAAGGCCACACGCTGTTTGGTGGCAGCTCTGGGCCCCTTGACTGTTTCTTCAGTGGCACATTCCTTCCCTAGAGGACGGTCAATTTATGCTTTCCTTCTCCAGTGCCAGCCAGGCCAAATTTTAGGGCATTTGCTCAGTTGCTCAAATTGTTCTTCTAGAAGTTCTATTATCCCCAGAAAAAGGTGGGCCCAGAAGCTTCCCTCCCCAGATTGAACCTATTGACGCCATGACTCTGACTCTAGCTTCTCCCCCTTATAGGAGAGAAGGAGATGGCTGCTGAGTTGGAAGACTTATATGGAGACATTGATGCCTTGGAGTTCTTCCCGGGGCTGCTGCTTGAAAAGTGCCTGCCAAACTCCATCTTTGGGGAGAGTATGATAGAGATTGGGGCTCCATTTTCCCTCAAGGGTCTCCTAGGGAATCCCATCTGTTCTCCGGAGTACTGGAAGCCAAGCACATTTGGTGGCGAGATGGGCTTCAATCTTGTCAAGACAGCCTCATTGAAGAAGCTGGTCTGCCTCAACACCAAGACCTGTCCCTATGTTTCCTTCCATGTGCCTGACTCCAGTTGGGACCACGGGCCTGTTGTGGAGCGACCACCCACGGAGCTCTGAGGGTCAGGGAAACAGCATTCTGGAGGGCAGGGCTTTGCGCTTGTCATTCCAGAATGCTGAGGCCAGGGTTGATAGTCTTGAATGCCGGTTTTCTGATTTGGCATTGGGAGTGTTGGGGTTAACATTTTGAACTTTGGGTCTCACCCATTATCTGGAATATTGCGATTTTGTGTGTCATTCTAGAATGCTGAATTCCTTGTTAACCCTTTAGAGAGTTAGGAGTGTTTCTCACTGAGCCTGCCAGAACACTTGGTTCCTGGTTGACAAACTAGAATGTCAGATTTCTGGTTGATTTGGAATATAGGCATTCTAGAATATGGAGCTCCTGATGAAATCTTCTAGGGGGTTCTTATTTTGTATTCTAAAAATCTAGGTGCCCCTCCAGAATGTTGACTTTCTGACTGGTGATTCTGAAACATTGTGTTCCTGGTCGGTGATCTGGAACAGTGCCTGGTATGCCAGATCAGTCCTGACGTGAATGTTTAGAATGTTGATTTGATTCCATTTCCAGTTCAGCCAGATATCCATAGAGCAGGAGAACCTAATGTCCAGCAAAAATTTATTGCCTGAATCTGTTCTTGCACTGAGGAGGCAAGGAGGTGGGGCATTCTTCTTGGGACCCCCACTTAGACCCTAGTCCAAGGAAGTAGAGAGAATAGGTGGGCTTTTTCCATGCTGTTAGTTGGAAGCCACCAGAGCTCTGTCCCTATCCAGGTCTTGACTCACGGCAGCTGTTTCTCATGAAGACAATAAAAATTCTCTTTCCAAAGTTGCCTGCTATGTATCTCTTTTGGTCTCATTCCCTAAGACAGAGGCAAGCCCAACGTGGCCTTTCTCCTAGCCACGAGCTAGGTGTGCTAGAGGTTGCAGCATGAGACGTTCTGCTGGGACCCCTGGGGCCCGTCATTGTGTTGATGTTTTATCACATCATTTCTCTCTGTGGGTCACGCATTGCCTTTTTCAGGCTGCCCTCCTAAAATGCCCAACTCCACAGCCCCAGGAGATGTAGCACTCAGTTCCCATCACTGATTCAAACAACACTCCCTTACAGAATGTACAACAGAGAAGAGGGACACCTGGTGAGGAGAAGACTTCCTGTGTGCATCTTACACATTTAATTCTCACTTATTCACACACCAGCAGTATGAATGAGGTGGGTGGTACAATCGCCATTTCAAAACCAAGGAAATGGAGCCTCAGAGTGTCCATGTGACATGCCCCACAGGTGCCACAGCCAGGCCCAGACCCCAGGTCTCGCTGAGTCTAGAGCTGGTGCTCTTCTCGCTTCCTGGTTCAACTTAGTGCCAGCTCTGATCTTGCCTGTCTGGCCCAGGGTCAAAGACAGAAGGATGGGCTGTAGCCTCCACCTCACATGCAGGCTGCTAACTATGTCCCAAGTGTTTCTGTTCCTAAGTGCTTACTATGTGCCAGTTACTATTGCAGGTTTGGGGGTACAGCAGTAAGTGGCCAATACAGACAAGGCTTCTGCCCTTATCAAGCTCACGTTCCAGTGGAGGTAGAACAGAGAGCAAATAAGAAAAGAATGAAATAAGATAAATGCAAGAAGTCACCGGTGTGACTTCCCTTCTAACCCACTCAGCTCTGTCCTCCCCTACTTCACTCCCGAGACTAGAGTGCAGCAGTGGTGATCTGAGAGGTCAACAGCCATCTGCTTCTAGTCCCAGCTCCAAGACGCTTTCCCCAGCCCCAAGGACCCTATTAGGCTGCGGAGAGAGGAGAAGACAGAGGGGTAAGGTAAGAGGTTGAGAAAAGGTCCCCAGTGCTCCACATATTGGCTTAGTGTTTCTCAGGAAGAACTATGGCCCGAAAACAACAGGGGGAGTTGGGGTTTAGGCTGACGGTCCTTGGGGCTGGGCAAGTCCTCGTTCCTCCTTAGTTGGCTGTGAACTCCCACCATCCCTTCCCAGCCCTACTGGATGCAGAGAACACAACTTTTCCCTGCTCCCCCACTTACTCTGACGTAGAAGGGAGTGGGTGTGGAGTGGCTGTGTCTTGTCCTTGCTTGCCCAGTGTCTATTTCCCCTCTCCTGATATGACCCCTTACTTTGCCCGAGATTCCTTCCCTCACTTGTACATTTCAGTCTCAGTCATTCTAGGGGGGCATATCCTGGCCAACAGATGGGCCTGTGAATCAGTCGCAGGGAATCAGATACTCTCTCCTTGAAAATTGGTCCCTGAGTGGAGTTTCATGGAGGTTGAGAAGACGGAATCTGATTCATTCCCACAGCGGGGCTCTGAAAAGATCGTCCATTTGTTCTTGCTTCTGAGATCCCCAGGGAAGCCTGAATTCCTGACCGTCTCTGGACTTTAACTTTTCCTTCCATCCGATGGGCTGTTCCAGGAGTTCCTCTTTTGCTTAAATCAGTTAGATTTGGTGTCTGTTACTTGCCACCAAATCTTAATGACTGCTGACCTGCGGTGACAGAAGCACTAGAATGGCCCTGGAGGGACACAATCAGACTAGTGTTTTGGAAAGACTACCCTCTGGTAGGGTGGATGACAAAGTCAAGCAGGAAGGACTGGAAGCTGGCAGAACAGTGAGGAGCCTGCAGACGGTGTTCAACCAAGAGCTGATGGCAGCTGAGGGGATGGGAGGGTGGGAGAGATCCCAGGGGTATTCCTCTTCTGAATGCAGGTGCCTGAGTTAGGTGGGCTTTGCTTAGTATAGGCAACTGTGCATGGCGTTTTCACAAATAGGAACATTTCAAATAGAAAAATGCCAATGGAAACATGTCAAATTTTTGCAAACAGAAACATGAAGGAAGGCTTCTTCAGAGTGAAGGATCTTAATGTTCATAATTTGAACATTCATTCCCAGGGTTTTGATTTGGTGGGTATGATTGTTGGTCTTATGTGTCAGTCTAGCTGGGCTATAGCTCCCAGTTATCTAATCAAATGCTAATCCAGGTGTGGCTGTGCAGGTACTTTATAGACGTCATTAACATCTACAATCAGTTGACCTTAAAGGAGATTACTCTCAGTGTGGATGGGCCTCATCTAATCAGTTGAAAGGGCTTCAGAACAAAAACTGAGGTTTCTGGAAAAGAAGAAGTTCTACTTCAAGACCGCAGCGTTAACTCCTGCCTGAGTTTCCAGCCTGCCAGCCTGACCTGGATTTTAGATTTCAGGCTTGCCAACCCCAACAATTGGTGGGCCAATTCCTAAAAATAAATATATATATAAAATATGAATGTATATATATTCCCCCTCCATATATATACATACACTCATACATATACATATACATATACATATACATATACATACACATATACATATACATATACATACACATATACATATACATATACATACACATATACATATACATACACATATACATATACATACACATACACATACACTCTATTGGTTCTGTTTCTCTGGAGAACCCGGACTGACACAGTGGATGATTCATTCACAGCTCTCAGTGCAACAGAACCCTCTCTAGCCTGTTTAAGCAGAAAGGAATTTATTATAGGACATTTTATAGTTCATGGAACATTTGGGAGGACAAGAGAATTAGGCTCAGAGGCTTTGCATCTAGGAGCAGCAGCCACCGGTGCAGTGAAGATGTCTCTGCTACTGCCACTGGACACAGACATCTCAGATCGCACCCGTGCTACCAAAACCCCATTACTGCTGTCCCTGAAAGCTGACTCCTTCTACAATGACTCTTGGGAGAAAATGGATTCTGCATGATGCCTGCTTCCTCGCTTTTCTCAAAATTAAAGTCATCTTTATTTCACATCTCATTGGTGGAGCCCTGCTCATGTCTGTACTCCAGCTCCAAGAGAGGGTGGGAAAGTGAGTTTTCTTGCTTGTGCTTTGGGGAGGAGGGACCCATAATGTGGGAAATTCCCCATACATACAAAGGGTGGTCAAAGGGGCTGGGAAAACATGAAAACTCTACCTCAGTGGATCTATTTTCTTAGTTCTGTTTTACCTCTGTGGGCCCTATCCTTAGAATACTACAAAGACCATCACAACAGCACAACTGTGGACCTGGTAGCAGCTCAATACAGTTGCAAGCAAAGAGCTTAAGAAGTGATATTATGCAAGCACAGAACAGCAGAGGAGAAAAGACCGTGGAATATGCACAGTCCAATCTTCTAATATTGTCTGAGTCAAAAAGTGTCAAAACTGTGAGACATGCCTACAATCTACTTTCTACATCATCATGATTTTCCTATAAAAATGGACTCTAAATTAAAACAGCTATGTGTGAATGACAGTAAGGCACACTAACACTTAAAAGGTACTTTGATCAAGCACTACTAAGGAATCGACAGTGAAGCGGTTCTTTTGCCGTCTTACCTGTTATTTGTGCTTAAGGTTGGCTTCCCCCCAGTCTTGGTCAAATTATTTCTTTTGCTCTCAATCTTTATACTTTTAGTCAAAAGGACTTCTGAGTCACTTGCACAACTGCAGGTGTGGTAGTTTGGGTTTCAGGACAATGTGGCAGTATGTCCTTGCAGACTTCTGTGGCCTCTTCTCCCCCCCTGGAATGTAGCACACAACGAGGTGCACTAACCTTAGGTTGTATACGTCTACAGATTTTTAAACATTCATAAACCCAAGGAATCATCAAAGGAATCAAGATATAGAACATTTCCAGCATTCTAGAGAGCTCTTTTGTGCTCCTTGCCAGTCAAAACCTCCAAAACTGTAACCACTATTCTGACTTCTATCAGCATTGGTTAGTTTTGTCTACTCACAAGCTTCATTTGAATAGAGTTATAAAGTATGTACTTTTTTGTGTCTAGTTTCTTTTGCTCAGCAGAATGTCTGTTTACATTCATGTCCCTGTATCAGTAGTTTGATTTTTTTTTTTAATGCTGTGTAAGTATTTCATGTTTACCATTGGATATTTGTACTGTTTCCATTTTTTGACTATTACAAATCAAGCTGCCCCTGTGGCAGATTTTAACTCTTCAAACCAGGGCTCAATTTAAAACGTCATCTTTTACATACATTTATTGTTGGAAATGATTCCTGTTCTCTATTCAAAATCCCCTTTTGTGTCTTCTCTTGCTTTATGGCCTGATGGAAAGAGAAAGTGGATTCCTGAGTGTACATGCACCGTTAGGGTAGAGGAAAGGGAACACGTATTTATTAGAAGCCTACTCTGTGAATATGTACTTTACCCGCCTATTTCCTTAACTCTTCCTAACAGCTCTATGAGTTGGTTTTAAAGGAGGAAATTGAGATACAGAAAAATTAGGTGACTTGTCCAGAGTCCTACAGCTATGAAGTGGTGGGAAGCAGCTGTGAAATTCCAAAGCGTGGACTTTTCCCACCATGTGTCCCACCCAATCTCTCCAGAACCAGAATCACAGTAGAGATAGGGGAATGGAGGGTGAAGGGTGCAGTGATGTGGTGGGCATTGGTGATGCTGACACACTTCCAGATGATTCTATCAATAAACCTCAGATGGAGCCCTCTGCACCATATCGTGCAGCCTCGTGGTCATCCTTTTCTTCCTTAGCTAAGTGACGTTTTCTTTCGTCTCCCCTTGATTCACTTTTTCCAGGCTTACTACCTCCTTTCTGATCTGTGACTTGCACACAGCACACCGTGATGATTGTTCACTGAACGTAACGGGTTCCTTGAAGTTTGGAAAGCTGTGCCACTGATCTCCCTGTCCACCTGCTCTTCCCTGCCTCCCCTCCAGCCACACTGAGTGATGCTCCAACCCTGAGCTCTGCCCTCCCCCCACCGTGGGGATACTCAAGGGCCTGTTCTTGTCTTGGTTCTCAGTCTTGCCTCCATGGGAGGGACTCAGACAGATTCTAGTTTCTTCCTCCTCCCTGTGGGGTGGAGGAGGGGAGGGGTCTGGCAGTTGTTTTTCTTTTATTGTGGAAAAATACATGTAACATAAAGTTGATCATTTTAATTGTTTTAAAGTGTACCTTTGAATGGTATTTAGTGCATTTACCATGTTGTATAACCATCACTAATATCTAGTTCCAGAACATTTTTATCATCCCAAAAGGAAACCCTGAAACACTAAGCAGTCACTTCCCACCTTCTACTCCTCCCAGCTCCTGGCAACCATTAATCTTCTTTCTGACCGACATTGTTTTGAGCACTCACTACATGCTAGGTTCCTATATGTACCTCAACATATATATGTAATTTATACATTGTGCTAACCTCATTATACATATACAGTTACCTTATCAATTCTCATGAAAGCAGCTCTGTGGAACTGGGTTTCTTCCTACCATTTTACTGATGACATAATTGAGGCTCAGAGAGAAAAGATATTTATGTGAGGTCACATAGCCTGTAATTGGCAGAGCCTGGACCAAACCCCCCAGCCCAGTGCTGTTTCCAATTGGTGCTAAATGGTGACCAAGATGAGGTGAGAGGCCTTTCCTGTCGTGAATACAGATGACACAGGTCTGGGGGACTCCTAAGAGCATATTTTTCCATTCTAAAAGAATATTCTTTCCTCATTCTGAAGGTCAGTGGTAAGCAAAAATGCAGTTAATACACATTGAAATAACTTATGCTCTAGGAATTTTCCAGGATCTGGATGCTGGGTTGAGGGAATTAACTTGATGGCAAGATCCCAGATAATGTGACCCAAGAAACTGTTGGTTGCCTTCATAAATCTTGGGATGGCATGCAGGGCAGCAGAATAATAAACAAAGTGATCCCAAATGTGCCACAGGCTGAAGGGATCTCACAAAAAGAAAGGCTCTAACAAGTGCCAGATGCTTGGTTCTTGTCCACTGGTTATTTAAGATTCTCTGTTCAAGGGCCTGGCCTCCTGGTTTCCAGAAACATGCAGGCTGACTTCCCTTGTGGTTCTGGAAATAAAAGAAGCTGTTGCAATCTTCACATCTGCAAAAAGAAAAGCGTGGGGGAGGGGGGGCTTATTAGACTTCCTTGAAAAGTTACATTATGACCCATATAATCAAGGCAGTATTTTCCTGTCTTCTGTGTTATTAAGGCACAAAAGTAATTTACACAGATATGATTTGCAGATATATAATTTACATACATATGTTGAGGAAGGTTTTAGTTGACTAATATATTACATTTTGTAGACATTTAATCAAGCATTTATAATTCCAATTTTGTCATTTCATTATTTATTTATTTATTCTTGGTGGCTGGCTGGTTTGGGAATCCGAACTTGTGACCTTGGTGTTATAAGGCTGTGCTTCAACCAACTGAGCTAACTGACCAGCCCCTGATTTTATTTTAGTATTTTGGACAACACGTTCTTTCTTCCCAGTCTCACATAATTCCGTAAGCCTTTACAAAGCCCAGTGTCATCAGACATTGCATCCGTGGGTTTCTCGAATAATCTGTCTTTGTGGGCCTCTCTGGATGAGAGTCACTCTTGGGTAGCATCCTGCTCTTTGAGGTAAATCTGATCATCCATACAGGAAATCAGAGATGAGGTCTCTGCTAATTTAGAGAAATGTGACTTAAGTTCCCCAACTGAGTGTTCTAGGGGAAATTTTTTACATATTCAGCTTTATAAATATAGCTCAACTTGTAGCTGCTGTTCAAAATGGCAGCTAGTCTGTACACTAATGGCCAGCAAATGAGTGAGGGGGCAGAGAATCTCACCACTGAATGGACTCCAAGTAGTGCAAAAGTTGTCAAAGTACAGGCGTACCTGTGGGCGTAACCTTCCTAGTAGAGGAGCATGAACAGATAAATCGTTAAAGACCTATTACAGTGTTGTGATTTCAAAATTATTTTATAGTACATAATTGAGGTATATTGTACATACATTGAAATGCACAAATCTTCAGTATATAGCTTGAACTTTAAAAAAATCTATACAGGTAGCTATTAATCTGACTTCTAGTACCACAGATATTTTTGCCTGTTCTTAAATTTCATATGAATGACATCATGGTATATATGTATTCTTTTGTTTCTTGCTTCCTTTGCTCAATGTAACATTTATGAAATTATCCACGTTGCTATGTTTATCAGTAGTTTGTTCTTTTTTAATCCTAGACAGCCTCCTCAATAGATGGTACTGGGAAAACTGTACATCCATATGTAGAAGAATGAAACTAGACCCATACCTCTTGCCATATACTGAAATCAACTTAAAATGGATTAAAGCCTTAAATATAAGACCTGAAACTATAAAACACTTAGAAGAAAACACAGGAGAAACACTTCAGGAAGTAGGACTGGGCAATGACTTTATGAATAAGACCTCAAAAGCACAGGCAAAAAAGAAAAAAATAAACAAATGGGATTGGATCAAATTAAAAAGCTTCTGCACAGCAAAAGAAACCATCAACAGAGTGAAAGACAACCTACAGAATGCGAGAAAACCTTTGCAAACTATGCATTCGACAAGGCATTAATATCCAGAATATATACAAGGAACTCAAACAACTTAACAGTAAAAAAAACAAGTGACCTGACTAAAAAATGGGCAACGGAGCTGAATAGGCATTTCTCAGTGGAAGATATACAAATGGTCAACAGGTATATGAAAAAATGCTCAACATCACTAATAACCAGGGAAATGCAAGTCAAAACCACATTGAGATATTATCTCACCCCAGTTAGACTTGCTGTTATCAAAAAGACAGAAAATGACAAATGCTGAGGAACCCTCCTACACAATTGGCGGTGACCGTAAATTAGTGCAGCCATTATGGAAAACAGTATGGAGGTTCCTCAAACAACTACAGATAGAACTAACATACGATCCAGCAATCCTACTGCTGGGTGTATACCCAAAGGAATGGAAATCATCATGTCAAAGGGATCCCTGTACTCCTATGTTTATTGCAGCTCTATTTACAATAGCCAAGTATGGAACCAACATAAATGTCCACTGGCAGATGACTGGATAAGGAAAGTATGGTATATGTACACAGTGGAATACTACTCAGCCATAAAAAGAATGAAATTCTGCCATTTTCAGCAACATGGATGAACTGGGAGAAAATTATGTTAAGAGAAATAAGCCAGGAACAGAAAGAGAAATTCCACATGTCCTCACTCATAAGTGGGAACTAAAAAGAGGGAAAGAAAGAAAGAAACTATAATCACAATATGTTGAACTTTCAGAAGGAGGGAACAGAACTGGTTGGTAGGGGTGGGAAAGGGGGAGAGGGAGGGGGGTTAATCAGAAATTGGTTAATGGCCACAAAGATTATGTTTTGTAGTGATGAATATGCTAATTATCCTGATGTGATCATCACATATTGTACACTGGTATTGATAGTCAACTCTGTGCTCCTACAAATACCTATAATCGATTATGTCTCAATAAAAAAAGAAACAGACATAAAACTCATCTCATTTTGAAAATTAAAAAGCTTCATTTATATTAAAAAACAAAAAGAATGTATGAGAATTCTAGTTTTTCCACATCTTTGACAACACTTGGGTATTATAATATGTCTTTTCAATTTAGCCATTCTTCTAGTGTCTTATAGTTTTAATTTTCGTTTCCCTGACAACTCATGATGTTGAATTATCTTTTCCTATATCATTGGTCATTTGCATATATTCTTTTATGATGTGTCTCTTCAAATCTTTGGCCCAGTTCTTATTGGGCTGTTTGACTTCTGACCACTATTATAAGTTATAGGTATTGCAAGTGTTTCTCCTAGTCTGTGGGTTGCCCTTTTATTTTCTTACCATAACTTTGAAGAACATTTTAATAAAGTCTAACTTACCATTTTTTCCCCTACGGTTAGTTTTTTGTGTGTGTGTATGTGTCTTATCTAAGAAATTCTGCTTACTACAAATTCATGAAGATATTTTCCTATTTTTTCCTAGAAGCTTTATTGTTTTATTCTTAGGTCTAAAATCTGTTTTAACTTAATTTTGGTGTATCATGTGAGATGGGGTCAAAGTTTGTTTCCCCCCCCCCCATTTAGACATTGAGTTGCTCTGGCGTCATTGTTGAATACACCCTTCTCTCCCTTTCCCTTTTCACTGTCACCTTTGTAAAGAATAAAGTGACTCTGTGTGTGTGTGTGTGTGGCTATTTCTGGACTCTCCACTATGTTTCACTGATTTGTGTATGCTTATGACAACATCACACTGGTTTGTAGCTTTATAGCAAGTAGCTCTTTTGTAAGTCTTCAAATTGTTTAGTACAGGTTTTTCAACTTTGTTTTACTTTTTAAGATTATTTGAGCATTTCCAGGTCCTTTGTATATCTATACAAATCTTAGAATCACCTTGTCAGTGTCTATAAAAATGCCTGCTGGTATTTCGAGAGGGACAGTGTGTTGAATCTCCAGATTGAGTTGGAAAGAACTGCCATCTTATTGTTGAGCCTTCCAACTCATGGGCATGGTATATCTCTTCATTTATTTAAGTGCTTTAATTTATCTTAGCCTTGTTTTATAGTGTTCAGTATATAGGTTTTGCATGATCTTGTTAAATTCAGACAAAAGCATTTTTGATGCTATTGTAAATGGAATTTATGGATTATTATTATTTATTTATTTATTTTTGCAGCTGGCCTGTATGAGGATGCAAACCCTGGACCTTGGTGTTATAACACCACACTCTAACTAACGGAGCTAACTGGCCAACTAGTGAAATTGTTTTTTAAATTTAATTTGGCTTCATTTAAAAAAAAATTTGTTTTGGCTAGTATATAAAAATACAACTGACTTTTTGGATTCTGTAATCTTGCTAAATTCACATATTGGTTTTAATAATTTTTTTGCAGATTCTTGGGCCTTTCTATGTAGATGTTAGTGTTATCTTTGAATACAAAGAATTTTACTTCCTTTTAGAATTAATTAATTTTTATTGATTTATTTATTAATTTTTTTTTAACATTCTAAGATGTTGCAGAGCAGTTGGGGGGAGGGGGAGAAGGGAAAGAGGAGAGAAATAGGGTGGGAAGTGGAGGAAGGAGGGGGGCATGGTCAAGGCCCATGGCACCCCACTCATTCTAGCAGGGGAGACTAGGGGCTTTCCAGTGGCAGCTCAGTTGTCTCTGGGCTGGAGGCATATGTCAGGGGGTGTGGCTGAAGCCCTCAGTTCCCCATCGCCTCAGCTTGGGAGCCCAGGAGGTTTCAAGTGGTGTGTTGGTGGTCATCGCTGGGCTGGTTACAGATGTTGGGAGGGTGTGTGGCTGAGTCTCTGGACCACTCACCACCACAGCTCAGGAGCCCAAGGCATTTCTGGCAGTGGCTAAGTTTTCATTGCTGGGGCATGGTTGAAGCCCTCAGCCCCCCACCACCCAGATCAGGCGCCCAGGGCGCTTCCTGCAGTGGCTCGGTGGTCATTGCTGTGCTGGTTGTAGATGTTGGGGGGTGTGTGACTGAGGCTTTTGGCCTCCTACCACCCTGGCTCAGGAGCCCAGGGAGATGCTAGCAGTGGCCTGGTGGTTGTCACTGGGCTGGGTGTAGTCATTGGGGGGACATGGCTGAGGCCCTCAGACCTCCCCACTCACTGGCTTGGGAGCTCAGGGGTCTTCCAGTCTTTCTAGGTTTTATAGGTGTTCTTCGGCAGTGTCAGACCTTTACTAATTAATATCAAACTTTGTCTCTGATCTGTGGGTATTCTGGGTTTTTTTTCAGTTCTATGTTGGATTATTCACTGTTACCACCACTTAAACTATGCACTGGAACTAATTTGTTGTACTTTGGTTACTTCCAAAATGGGGGAACTCCCTGTGGGGATCAGTATTCGAGCTCTGTGGTTGAGCTAAATTACTGCTTTGCTGCTAATTCCCTGGGAGAGGCTTTTAGTGCTGCTCAGGTTTTAATTGTTGACCTTGTATGTATGTCCAGGTCTTGTGAGGTCTGTGCAACCTGGGTTGTGTGAAAACTCTGGTCTGGGCCTGAGTCTGTATGTCCAGGTCTTGTGAGGTCTGTGCAACCTGGGTTGTGTGAAAACTCTGGTCTGGGCCTGAGTCTTTTTAGCAAACTGCACCCCCTGCTGTTCTATATTCTTTACCAGTCTCTACTGAGTGGAAGGCAGATCCGCTGCCCATGCTGTGCCCCAGTGTTCCCCTGGTGGGCCCATCTTCTCCAATTTCTCTGCTCCAAACACTTCCCATGGTCCCTCGCGATGACTCACTGGCCTCTGAGTGGCTCCTTTTTTCAGTTGTATGTGGCTTCTCACTCCTATGTGGGTCCACGGGAACCCTGTTTGTGGTCTTGCTGGCCTGGGGACCACCAAGACCCTCTTCTCTCCTTCCACCTCCAAGCAACTTCATACAATGTACACAGCTGTGGCTTTTGTCATCTCTTGCTCTGTGCACTCAGCAGCTCCTGCCTTGAAGTGGCCGGGGCTTGAAATGGTGGAAATGATCCTTTCTTTCTCTCATCGTGGCTTCTCCTACCTTATGAAGTCCATAGGTCTCTCCCCCTCTTCTCCTGAGTTCTAGCAGCCCCAGGGGGGCTGTCATTGCTTTTTAATAGTTGTCAATTGGTTGATTTGTGGGAGAGAGTGACGCTGGGGACCTTCTGTTCTGCCATCTTGACTGGAAGCCTCTACTGCTTCTTCCTTTTCAATAGCTATGCCTTTTACTTCTTTTTCTTGCCATGCTGTATAGCTGAGACCTCTATTGCAGTATTTAGTAGAATCAGTGAGAAAAGACTTCTTTCCCTTGCCTCCATCTTAGGGTGCTTGCATTTAGTTTTTTTACCATTAAATATGATGTTAGCTGTTAAGCATTTTATAGAATGATCTTTATCAGTCTGAAAAAGTATCTATTCTAAGCTTACTGAGAATTTTGTTTTATTGTTGATTTTTTTTTTTTTTTGTCAAATGCTTTTCCTGCACCTATTAAGATGATTATGCTTTTTCTTTTTTACTCTGTTGATATGGTAAATTACATTGGTTGATTTTTCAGTGTTGAACCACCTTTGTATACTTGGGATAAACCATCCTTGGACATGAAGTCTTATCCTTTTCCTATATTTTTGGGTTCAATGTGATAATATTTTAGGTAGAGTTTTGTGTCTATGTTCATGAGCGATATTAGTCCGTAGATTTCTTTTCATATAATATCTCTGGTTTTTGATTCAGGATAATGTTGTTCTCATAAAATGGATTGGAAAGTGGCCACAACACTATTTTCTGAAAGAGTTTATGTAATGTTGGCATTGTTTATTCTTTAAATATTTGCAGAATTTATCAGTGAAGGCATCTGGAGGTTTTGCTTTGGGAAGATTTTAAGTCATGAATTTAGTTTTTAAAAGAGTTATTTAGAGTTTCCTTTTTTTCTTGAATCTCTTTTTTCTGATTGTGTCTTCAAGGAATTTGTCCTTAGGTTGTTGAGTTTACTGGCAGAAAGTTGTCCATAATATTTATTTATTATACTTTTAATGTCTGTAAGGCATGTAGTCATGTCGCTGCTATCATTTGAGATATTGATATATTTGACTTTTGCCTGAGTTTTAGCCATCCTGTGCCCTTAGGAGAATAACCAACTAAACATGAATTTCATCCAGGTGGTTCCTTTATAAGGTTAATTCCCTCTGTATTAGTTTGTGTCTGTTGCTTATAACAGAATACCTGAAACTGGGTGATTTATAAGGAATAAATATTAATTGCTTACAGTTTCAGAGGCTGGGAAGTCCAAAGTACAGGGAACACATCTGGTGAGGGCACTGTTCTTGGTGGTGACTCTACAGCAATGCAGGGTATCACATGGCAGATAGCTTGAGCAAGAGAGAACTAACCTTCTCACTCCCTCTCCTTATAAAGCCATCAGAACCACACTCATTACCACCCATTAAACCATCAGCTTATTGTCCCATGAATGGGTCAATCCATTCATGAGGGTACAGTCTTCACAATCTAATCACTTCTATCAGGCCCCACATTTCAATTACCATAATAGGATTCCCTACCCTCTTAACACTGTCACACTGGGGATTAAGTTTCTACTACACAATTCAATCCATAGCATTCCATGGCCCTCAAAGTTCATGTTCCTCTCACAGGTAAATACATTCATTTTATCCCCATAGCCCCAATGTCTTACCGTGTTCAGCTCAAAAGTATAAAGTCCAAAGGCCCATGTATGACATTAAAACATGTTATCTACTTCCAAGACACAATGGTTGGACAAGCACAGGGTGTACATCCCCATTCAAAAAGGGAGAAATATACCAAAAGAAGGGGTCCTAAACAAGTCCAAAACCAAGCAGGGCAGGCATCAAATCTATAGCTTTCCTGGTCTCCAGGCTGGTGTTCCACTATAGTAGCTCTACAATTCTGGGGTCTCCAAGTTAAAAGACAACCAACAGAGTGGGAGAAAATATTTGCAAAATATACATCTGACAAAGGATTAATATCCAGAATATATAAGGAACTCAAACAACTTTACAAGAAGAAAACAAGCAACCCAATTAAAAAATGGGCAAAAGAGCTAAGTAGGCATTTCTCTAAGGAAGATATCCAAATGGCCAGCAGACATATGAAAAAATGCTCAACATCACTCAGCATCCGGGAAATGCAAATCAAAACCACATTGAGATACCATCTAACCCCAGTTAGGATGGCTAAAATCCAAAAGACTATGAACGATAAATGCTGGCGAGGCTGCGGAGAAAAAGGAACTCTCATGCATTGTTGGTGGGACTGCAAAATGGTGCAGCCTCTATGGAAAATGGTATGGAGGTTCCTTAAACAATTGCAGATAGATCTACCATACGACCCAGCCATCCCACTGTTGGGAATATACCCAGAGGAATGGAAATCATCAAGTCGAAGGTATACCTGTTCCCCAATGTTTATCGCAGCACTCTTTACAATAGCCAAGAGTTGGAACCAGCCCAAATGCCCATCATCAGATGAGTGGATACGGAAAATGTGGTACATCTACACAATGGAATACTACTCAGCTATAAAAACGAATGAAATACTGCCATTTGCAACAACATGGATGGACCTCGAGAGAATTATATTAAGTGAAACAAGTCAGGCACAGAAAGAGAAATACCACATGTTCTCACTTATTGGTGGGAGCTAAAAATTAATATATAAATTCACACACACACATACACACATACACACACAAACCGGGGGGGGGGGAAGAAGATATAACAACCACAATTATTTGAAGTTGATACAACAAACAAACAGAAAGGACATGGTTGGGGGGAGGGGGGGAGGGAGAAGGGAGGGAGGTTTTGGTGATGGGGAGCATTAATCAGCTACAATGTATATCGACAAAATAAAATTAAAAAAAAAAAAAAAAAAAAAAAAAAAAAAAAAAAATCTATAGCTTTCCTGGTCTCCAGGCTGGTGTTCCACTATAGTAGCTCTACAATTCTGGGGTCTCCATGGCTGTCTTGCTCCCATGGCTCCACTAAACATGGCCATGGTGGAGATTCTTTGCTGCAACTCTGACCCCAGATTTCCACTCAGTATTGCTCTAATGAAGGTTCTATGTGGTGACTCTGCCCTGCAACTGACCTCTTCCAGGATCCCCAGGATGTATGATTTTTCATACATCCTTTGAAAATCCCAAGCCTCTACAGCTCTTTACTATGTGAGACTGCGGACTTAACAACACGTGGACTCCACCAAGATTTCTGGCTTGTATCTTCTAAAGCAGCATGTGCAGCAGCACCTGAGGCTGATGTAGCCATGGCTGGAGTAGTCTGAGCAGCCAGGGTGCAGGGAGCAGCGTCTGATGTGGCCCTGGGCAGTGAGCCCATGGAGGGTGCCTCAGACCTGTTTCCTGAAATCATTCTATCTCCCCAGTCCTCTGGGCCTGTGATGGGAAGGACAGCCTCGAAGATCTCTGAAATGCCATCAAGGTATTTTTTCCATTCTCTTGATAATCCCTTCCTTCTGGGCTAATATCCTTAGCAAATGGCCTCTGGGCTACACCCTTGGTTTCCTCTCTTGAACAGACTTTCTCACTCTTTATGTGGCCAGGATGAGAGTTTTTCAATTTGTTACCTTTTCCTTCCCTTTTAATTATAAATTCTGCTTTTACTTCATGCCTTTGCTGCCATAAATCAGTATAAGCTGTTACAAGTATACACGCAGCTTCCTGAGTGTTTTGCTGCTTAGAAATTTCTTCTGCCAAGTACTCTGATTTAACACCTTTAATTTCCACGTTCCATAAAACTTTTTGGGTGAATTCTTCTTTGCTTCAGGTCTCCAAAGTATCCTGAGTTTTCTGGGTCTGTAGGAGCTAACATTCTTTATCCATCTGTAAGGCAACCATGTAAACTGTGTATTCAAGTTACCAGGCCAGTTTTTTTCAAGGGGGCTTTATTGGCTCCATAAAGTCAACCTTAGTTCCTTAAAGCTTTCTGGTCATATCTAAAAATATGACATTCTACTCAAAGCCTTGGTAATATAACCAGTGTTTCCAATTGTGTCCTGTTACAAGGAGAACAGATTCTGATTGAGCTTATGCAAAAAACTATATTGCCATAAGAATAATCACAAGTAATTTCCAAATTCTGGAGGGATCAGGAAAGGAGAAAAAATAAATGCTTCAATTTTTATTCACAAAGGTATACTTTATGAAATTTTTGTAAGCTATAGATATCTTGAGAGAAAAAAAGTTTCTTAAATCTGGCAAATGAAACATTAAAGGACGAGCAATGTTTCAAATAGAAAGTCATAAAAAATTATCCTCATCAGTTCATTTAGTCCCATGTAATTAATTCTTGTTCTGCCTGATCTTAGTGAGCAGTTTCATGAAGTCATCAGTTTCATTAGAGTTCTGGAAATTCTTACCTGGTCCATTGGTATGATCTTAAAGTTATCAGAAACTTGTATTCAAGAGTACTTCTCAGAGTCTTTTCCATGAGTCTCCTTGAAGAAGACGCAACTTTAGACTGTAGCCAATTGCACCTGCTATTAGAGAAGAATCAAACAATAACTGTGGGTGAGAAAGACTTACAATGCCCATGGTTAACAATCTGATGAGAGTTTATTATAACTGGCAATCGACAAGGAAAGTAGGTTATTTCTGTGGTATACAACATTTTAACATAGTAACTAAAATTATGACTGATAACATATTAGATTTCTAGGATTCACATACAATTTTTGGAACACTCATATGAATAACATACCCATAAGTTAAAGAAGGTTTAGCAACACTTGTTATTTGACAATGCTTCCCATGTAATTTTAACATACCAAATAAGTCTAATTCATTTAACATCTCTCTTTTACAAGGTGAGAAACACATTCTTTCAACTTTCCACGGGCCCAACTGGAAAATTCCAAAATTAATTCGAGGTCAAAAAAGACTTCATTTCGAATTTGATTTGGGAAGTTTGTTGAAAATGTCAAAAGTTTAAAAAAATTTAATTAAATCTTGGTTATCTATTTAATCAAAATGACAATAAAAGATTTTAAAGGCAAACACAGAAGGTTACACAGTTGTGAACGAAAACTTAGTTCTTTTAATATTGAGAAGACTCACTTTTCTTAAGTAATCAAAGACCCAATAAAGACAACATCAAGCACAAGAAATTACATTGATAAAACACAAAATCCTCATTTGAGCCATCTCCAAAGAGGTGAAAAGATGCAGTCTTCTCAAGATCCAGTCTTCTCAAGATCCAGAGCCACCCTAAAAAACAGATAAAAGAAAGAGTCAGACAACTCTTTGAGAACTGACAAGCAGTCAGCATGCTAGCCACAAATGGGGTACAACCCATATTTCTGTATGGCTGTTTTCTTGGGGGCTCCCAACATTTCAGTTGGCCACCTGCACACGCAGATCTAATAACCTGCATGCTCCCAACAGGCAGAAAACCAAGCCAAATTCTCAGGACATGAAAGGAAGAAAACAATAGCTGTCCATAGGAGGGAAAGTATAAATAATAAATGGGTACCCCCCTGACGATGAGTCACAATTCAAACTTATTCTTGCAAACGTTAAGACAGTCATTTAGAATGAGAGTTCTCTAAAATATTTTTTCTCAGATAAGCAACTTATTTATTCAAAAGTGACCGTGGATGCAAGTGGCATTCTCAAAGTGGGCACAGAAGATTCAGCCCCCGTGATCCAAAAAGTTCATTCCCAGAGATAGACTAAGAAAGCAAAGACCTTCAGTGTCACTATGGTAAGGATAGTGTTTGTGAAAATATCTTCAATCTCCCATGGAATGTGCGATGCCTCCAGTAACAGACTCGCTAAGCTGTGACACCAGGGAGGTGATACTGGGGTGGGAGTGTCCCAGCACTAATCTAAGCAACAAAGGTTGAGGCAACAAAAGCCCCTTATGGATGGGGACCTCTTATAAGACAAACTCCCTTGAAAACTGACATGTTGGACAAAGAATGTTCAGGTTCCCAGCCTACTTGACTGGCTGCCTGACCCAAGCCAAAACTTACACCCCTTGTCTGGCAGAGACCAGAGAGAATATTCTTACTGGTCACAAAGCCAAACTCTCAAGACACAAAACAAGATGAAAGCAGAACCTCATCCAGGTTTTGTCTCATGGACTCACAGCTTGTACGCTACCATCTCTTCCATTCCATCCATTCCGTGTCCAGGGCAGGCATTGCTAATCTATCACAGGGTATTATTTCTCACTGGGATCGATCAGAGCTTTTGAATCATTATCCACTTCGCTCTCCAGGCAGCTACTCTTAGTTAAGCAGTGGTAGCACACGAAAAGAAATGTATTTGTTATTTCTGGGAATAAGGAGAATAATAGGTCACGAAGAGAAATGAAGCTAGGGAGTCAGGCAGGTCCAAGGCTGGGAAGATGCTTGTGATGATGATATTAGTGATTATAAACTCTTGAGGAAGCCAGGAAGCTTTGAGAGTGTAATACCGGAATAGTTTCAGTGCTCCTGGAGCTACCTCTGTGAGGCTCGGTCTATTCTTGTTAAACAAGGCCCCAGAGAAACTCCATTTGAGAATCTCCCAGCTGTTCTGCAATGACACTAATTAGCCACTCAGGGATGGTCTTCCTGGTTTAATTAAGTGGCCTCTGTGCTAAAAAGTTTGACTTCTCCTAAGTGAGTGGTAATTAGGTATTAGGCATGATTTCTCAGTGGATCAGTGTTTTCCTTGGAAACACAGATGTAACCAACTCAAAGTATTGGAGAAACAGGCTCATCTTTCATCTCTCAGGCTCACCTGCTTCTCTTTCCAATCAAACAAGCAGGGTCTACATGGGTCTGGTCTGGAATGACACCCAGAACTGAGGGACCAAGTTGGAGGGTGGGTATGCACAACCATAGTCATCCTTAGTAATCGCCTCTGTGTTGAAGGAATGGGACTGGTGAGAGGCCTGAGGCAGGAGTGTTCCTGATGTGTATGAGAAATAACAAGGAGGCCAGTGTGGTTGGACTGGGCTGAATGAATGGAGAGAGGTAGGAGGTGAGGTCAGAGTGGCCACAGGACAAGTTCACATGGGCCTTGTGGATCATCACAAAGATTTTGGCCTTAATGCTGAGCCAACTTTATCAATATTTTGTTGTCAATGCATTTTGATCTTATTTAAGAAATATTTCCCTAGCCCAAGGTCTAAATACAACCATTTTTATTTTCTACAAAGTGTTTTATTTTTTAAAGTCAGGTTTTCCAAAGTGTAATTTAGGTACAATAAAATTTATTCAGTGAAGCATTTCATAAGATGCGTTTTGACAAGTGTATACTGTTACGTAACAACCACAATCAAGATAAAGAACATTCCTGTTGTCCCTAAATTTCTCTCCCTAACACTTTGTAGTTATTGTTCTTTTCCCACTCCTCATCCCAGGCAACCACTGATCTGATTTCCTTTTTCCTTTTCCCAAATGCCATATAGATAGAATCATATAGGATGTGACCTCTTTTGGTCTAGTGACTTTCATTCATAGTACTTCTTTTGAGATTCATCCAAGTCATTGCATATATCAGTGGTTCAGTCATTTATATTGCTGAATAATGGTCCATGTATGGATGTACCACAGTCTATTTATTCATTCATCAGTTGATGGACTGTCTCCACTTTTTGGCTACTGTCAATAAAACTAGTATAAACCTTGGTGGCATACAGTTCTTTGTGTAATCGTATGTTTTCTTTTCTCTTGGGTAAATACCGAGGGGTGGAATTGCTAGGTTGTGAGGTAGGTATATATTAAACTTTTAAGAAACTGCCAAACTGTTTACAAAAGGGGCTGCTCCATTTTGCAATGGATGAGATTTCCAGGTGCTCCCCTCACCAGAACTTGGTATTGCCAGTCTTTTAACTTCTAGCTATGTTAGTGGATGTGCAGTGGTATCTCATTGTGGTTTTAATTTGCATTTCCCTAATGTCTAATGGTGTTGAACATCTTTTGATGTGCTTATTTGCCATCTGTATACAAAAGATATACTTTTTTGGTTAAGTGTATATTCAGATCTTTTGCCCATTATTTAATTGGGTTGACTTATTATTCTGATAATTTGGGTTTTTTTTTCATTTCATATCATTTTTAAAAAATTTTAATTTTTTATTATTATCAGAACATTCATTATTACAAATCATTATTTTTCTTTATTCCCTTTAGCTGACCTATCCCTCCCCAAGCCCCTTCCCTCCCTCCCTTCCATCTGTAGAGTAACCTTAGGTTTGTTCTCTCCTTCTGAAAGTTCAATGAGTTGTTGTGGTTCATTCTTTCTCTCTCTCTTTCTTTTTTATTTCTGTCTTTCTCTCTTTCTTTCTTAGCACCCAGTTATAAGTTAAAACATGCAGTGTTTCTCTTTCCTTGTATGGCTTATTTCACTTAACATAATTTTCTCCAGACTCATCCATGTTGCTGCAAATAGCAGAATTTCATTCATTTTTATGGCTGAGTAGTATTCCATTGTGTATATATACCACATTTTCCTTATGCAGTCATCTGTGGAAGGGTACTTAGGTTGGTTCCATATTTTGGCTATTGAAATAGAGCTGCAATGAACATGGGAGTGCAGCTATCCCTTTGACATGAAGATTTTCATTCCTTTGGATATATACACAGTAGTGGGATTGCTGGATGATATGGTAGTTCTATCTGTAAAGAAGAATATTACTTCTCTCTAAACTTTTCCAAAAAGTTGAAACAGAAGCCATTCTCCCAATCTCATTCTATGAGGCCAGCATCATCCTATTGCCAAAACCAGATAAAGATACAACAAAAAAAGAAAATTACAGGCAAATATCTTTGATGAACATAGATACAAAAATACTCAACAAAATATTAGCAACCAGAATACAACAAAACATCAAAAGAATTATACACCATGATCAAGTGGGATTCATCCCAGGGATGCAAGTTTGGTTCAACATACGTAAGGCAATAAATGTGATACACCACATCAACAAAACCAGACAAAAGCTATATGATTATCTCAATAGATGCAGAAAAAGTATTTGACAAAATTCAACATCACTTCATGATAAAGACTCTCAGAAAATTAGGTATAGAAGGAAATTATCTCAACACAATAAAAGCCATTTATGACAAACCAATTGCCAATGTGGTCCTGAATGGGGAAAAGGTGAAAGCTTTTCCCTTAAGAACAGGAACAAGACAAGGTTGTCCACTCTCACCACTCCTATTTAACAAAGCATTGGAAGTACTAGCCGGAGCAATCAGGCAAGAGAAAGAAATAAAGGGCATCCAGATTGGAAAGGACAAAATCAAATTGTCCCTGTTTGCAGATGACGTGATCTTATATACAGAAAAACCTAAAGATTCAACCAAAAAACTCTTAGAGCTTGTTAACAATTTCAGTAATGTTGCAGGGTACAAAATCAACACCCACAAATCAGTAGAATTTTAATGCTCCAGTAATGAACTAGCAGAAAAAGAAATCAAGAAAGTAAGCCCATTTACAATAGTCACCAAAAAAAATAAAATACCTAGGAATCAATTTAACCAAGGAGGTGAAAGATCTCTACAATGAGAACTACAAAACACTACTGAAAAAAATTAAAAAGGACACAAAATGGTGGAAGGACATACCATGTTCTTGGATGGGAAGAACTAACATTGTGAAAATGTCCATCCTATCCAAAGCAATCTACAGATTCAACGCAACCCCCATCAAAATACCAATGACATTCTTCACAGAAATAGAAAAAGCAATCTTAACATTCACATGGAATAACAGAAGACCTCGAATAGCCAAAGCAATCCTGAGAGTTATTTATTCTTTTTGTTTTCAGTAAGAAACAAAAGCAAAAACCATAATAGAAAAAAACCTGCTAAATACAGCCTCCTGAAAATTCAAAATTTCTGCTATTTAAATGATACTGTTAAGAAAATTTAAAGGCAAGCCACAAGCTGAGAAAAAATGTTTGCAAAACACATGCTTAATAGGACTTACATCCAGAATAAAGGTTACAAAGCTTTTCTCCTGTGTTTTTTTCAAGAAGTTTTAGTTTTAGCTCTTGAGTATAAGCCTATGATCCATTTTGAGTGGTGTGAGTTAAATATCGAAGCTTTTGTTTGTTTTTTGTTTTGTGTCTGGATGTCTGATTGTTCCAGCATCAATTGTTGAAAAAAAAAAAAAAGATCCTTTCCCTATTGAACTGCATTAACACCTTTGTCAAAAATTAATCAACCATAAATATGTAGATGATCTATTTCTGAACTCTTCTGTTTCATTTATCTGTAAAACCAATAGCACACTGTCTTGATTATTGCAGCTTAGTAAGTCTTGAATTGAGTCCTCTTTTTTTCCCCAAATTTGTTTTGGCTCTTCTAAGGCTCTTTGGAATTTCTATATCAATCTTAGAAAACGTTTTACAACTTCGAAAGAAGCCTGGTAGAACTTTGACTGAGATTGCACTGAACCAATAGATTAGGGGTTGGCAAACTATAACCCATGGTCCAAATCTAGCCCATTACCTATTTCAGTATAATCTACAAGCTAAGGACACTTTTCACGTTCTAATTGATGCTAGAACCAACAGGATGTGTGTGTGTGTGTGTGTGTGTGTGTGTGCAGAGAGAGAGAGAGAGAGAGAGAGAGAGATCGATTTATGCTATCTTAAGGAATTGGCTCATGTGATTGTGGAAGCGTGGTGTATCGGTCTGCTTCTGTCATACTTATAACAGAATACCTGAAACTGGGTAATTGATGAATAAATGAAATTTATTTATTATAGTTTTGGAGGCTGGGAAGGCCAAATTCCAGGGAACACATCTGGTGAGGGCCTTCTTTTGTAGTGACTCTGTAGCCAAGCACGGTGTCACAAGGTGAAGGATCTGAGCAAGAGAGAGACTAACCTCCTCATTTGCTCTCCTTTAAAGCTATCATAACCATGCCCATTACCCCATGAATGGATTAATCCATTCAAAATGGCACAATCCTCATAATCTAATCACCTCCTTATGGCCCCATCTTTCAATGATCTTAATAGAATTTCCCATTCTGAACACTGTTACAGTGGGGATTAAATTTCAATGAGTTTGGGGGGAGACATTTAATCCATAGCACTTGGTAAATCCAAAATCTGCAGGGTGGATGGACTTGCAGGCTGGAGACTCGGGGAAGTGTTGCAGTTTGAATCCAAATGCAGTCAGCTGATAGAATTCCTTCTTGCTTTCAGGAGGTCAGTCTGTCCTTTTAAGGCCTTCAACTGATTGGATGAGGCATAGCCACATTATGGAGGAAATCTGCTTTATTCAAAGCCCACTGATTTAAATGTTAATTTCATCCAAAAATACACCCTCACAGAAACATGCAGAATGATGTTTGAACAAATATCTGGTTACTGTGGCCAAGCCAAAGTGACACATAAAATCAATCATCATAGTCCCCCTCCTCACAAATGTCCCCATTTTCACCTTCAACCGTCATTAGTGGACTACATTTTTACCAACATTCAAACAAAAAAAAATAGGATTTTGTAGTTTGTCTATAATTAAAAATATTTTTTCATACTTAGAAATAATGTTTATGGTCAGAGAACTGGGACTCTTTAGGAAGAAGTAAATTTTTAAAATCTCTACTTCCACTACCTGGAGATAACCATTGTTTCTACATTTTGGTGCATTTCCATATCTAACTTAAAATTATTTATATTTATACCACGTCATCTTCCAGAAGAGTTTAAGGCAGCTTGAAAGAACATATGAAACACAAGATAAACCGAAAATGAAGTTAGAGCAGAACAGAAGAAAAGTAAACAAGGGTGGGGACATAACATTGAGCCAGGAATGACTGAAAAATGTAGATTATGATCACTCTTGTTATTATTAGGCCTCAGATTTGGCTCAAGCTTTCCAGTCAGTCACACAGTTCACAGTGACCAAATACAAAAAATAAGCCAGAAATGATGAACGTTTGAGGTAATAGACATGCTAATTACCCTGATTTGATCATTGCACATTGTATACATGCACCCAAATATCACAATGTACCCCATAAATATACACAATTATTACATATCAATTAAAAAAATAAATTTAATAAAATGGAAAAATAAAATAAGCCAGTTGCTTAAGTGAAATAAAACAGACACAGGTTCTAAAGACATACACATTGTATGGGTTTTCTTATAATCTGTCTCATTATAGTCTTTGGCAATCACATCAGAGCATAAAAACTCACTATAAGCAATAGTTCAGAGGCAAAAACAATGCTGTCCAGGTTCTCAGGTCTCCAGTGACCTGGGATGACAACATATTGGGTTTTAGACTTGCAGAGAAGTATGGATGAACTATACATCCTTTGAACAATCTTCCCTAAACAATTTTTCCTTTAGTTAAACTTTTGATAAATGCTGAGTGTCAGTGACCTCCAAATAACATTCCCTGGCTGGTGCCTCAGCTATGGCTGGTGTCTATTGTCATTTGAGTGGAGATGGGTGCTATTTAGAGTTGCCACTAAGTAACGCACTGCAGTATTGACAGCAGGGTTTTGGGTGAGATGGATGCTTCAGATCCTAACACCATAACTCAACCAACTGTGCAATAAGCAAGTTATAAAGTTTCACCAAGTCTCAGGGTCCTCTTCTGTAAAATGAGATAATATTAGTACTTATGTCGTAGGGTTGTTGTTGAATTTAAATTTGATTACACAAGTAAAGTATTTAACACTATAACCAGTGCTTAGTAAGTGACCCATAAATGGCATAATTATTATTCATTATTATTATTACCTCTTTATAAAGCTGAGGGGTATAACAAGGACTTGTGCCTAGAAAAGATGACCATCAGACATCTGCTTTAAGGTGAGCTGAGGTAGCACCCACCAAACATGCTCCAGGGCCAAAATGAAGTCTTAACCTTAAATCTCAATTTTAGACTACATAACTTTCTAACTACCTCCCCGGTTCCCATGTATTCTATACCTGTGCTTCCCAAATGTTAGCCTGTGGGTCGATGTTGGCCCATGATGAAGTTTTCATGGGTCTGCAGTGAAATGAGTATTTACATTGGCTATACGCCCAGTGCTTTTCACTATCTTTATGTCCAACGTCTATTTCTTATAAAAAGCATTTAGATGGATCTTTTATTGATGAGGCTGGTAATCTCTGTCTTTTCAACTTCTGGGGAGGAGATGATTAGAATACTTACATTCTATGTAATTACTGACAGTTTGGGGTCTAAACCTACTGTTCCATTTTGTTTTCTATTTGTCCTTTATGTTCTTTGTTCATCTGTTCTTTCTTGCCTCCCTTTGGGTGGATTGATTATTTTTTTAGTATCGTGTTTTATTTCCTTTATTTATCTGTTTTAGTTATGTCTCTGTGTTTATGGTTATTCTAGAGATTACAATACTCACTTCCACTTATGGTCTAATGCTTCACAAATAACATAAACCTCCGAGAAGAGTGCACTTCTGATTCTTCTGCCCAGCCTTTGTACTCTTGCTGTCATATGTTTTACTTCTAAAAATGCTATAAGCCATAGAATACATTGTTATTATTTTTATTTTCAACAGTCAACAGTTGTCTAAAGAGATTTAAAGACTTTATATAATTATAAACATATTTATAATTTATCTCCTTGTAATTGTAAATACATAATTCTTTTCCTTTTTTTTCAAAAAAGATTATTTATATTTACCTACATTTTTATTCTCTCCAGTGCCTTTCTTTCCTTCCTACAGATCTATATTTCTGTCTGATGTCATTTCCCTTCAGCCTAATAAGCTTCTTTTAGCATTACTTGTAGTGTGGGTCTGCTGGAAACAAATTATCTTAGCTTTTGTCTGTCTAAAAATCTCTTCACCTGCTTTCAAATTTAAAGGACATTTTTGCTGGATATAAAATTCTAAGTTGATAGAGTTTTTTTGGGTGGGGGTTTAGCACTTTAAAGTTGGTGCTCCATTGTTTTCTGACTTTCAATGTTTCTGACAAAAAAGCTCAGAGATTATTCTTACCTTCCCATCCTTTTACTTTTGCATGGAATATGTGTGTATAATTAAAATTATAGTGTCTATAGACACTATAGACACATAAAATTAACCATCACAATTCCTAAACAGCTTATCTTATACCCAATGGAATACTACTCAGCCATAAAAAAGAATGAAATTCTGCCATTTGCAGCAACATGAAGGAGTCTGGAGAAAACTATGTTAGGTGAAATAAGCCTGAAAAGGAAAGAGAAATACTGCATGTTCTCACTTATAACTGGGTGCTGAGAGAGAGAGAGAGAGAGAGAGAGAGAGAGAGAAACAAAGAAACAGAAAGAAAGACCAAAACAATATGTTGAACTTTCAGAAGGGAAAAACAAACCTAAGGATACTAGAAATGGGGTGGGGATGGGAGGGGGCGGGGGTTGGGGAGGGATAGATTGGGTATAGGGCATAAAGAAAAATCACAATTTGTAATAATAATATGCTCATAAATAATTAATAATAATAATAATAATAATAATTTTATGTGTCAACTTGACTGGGTTAAGGGATGCCCAGGTAGCTGGTGAAACATTATTTCTGGGTGTGTCTGTGAGGATGTTTCCAGAAGAGGTCAGCATTTGAATCAGTGGACTGAGTAAAGAAGACCCACTCTCACCAGTGTGGGTGGGCATCATATCCAATCAGTTGAGAGCTCACACAGAGCAAAATGATGGAGGAAGGGTGAATTTGCTCTCTCTCTGGAACTGGGTCATTCATCTTCTCCTGCCCTCAGACACCAGAGCTCCAGGTTCTCAAGCTTTCAGACTCTGGGACTTCCACCGTTGGCCTCCCTGGTTCTCAGGCCTTGGATTCAGACTGAATTACACCACCAGCTTCCCTGGTTCTCTAGCTTGCAGACAGCAGGTTGTGGAACTTCTTGGCCTCTATAATTGCATGAGCCAATTCCCGTAATAAATCCCCTCATATATATCCTATCGGTTCTGTTTCTCTGGAGATCCCTGAATAATACAGAAATAAAGTTAATAAGAAATGTGCAGGCAGCAGCGGCCTCTCCTCACCCGAACATCAGGGCCCTCCAGACCCAGGTGCCCCAACATATCCAGCCGAGCTGGAGCCGATGGGTGGCGGCTGCACTCGGACCGGGGACTCCACGCGCTGCCCCGATTCACCTCTGAGTCTGCCTGCTGTGTTCATCAGACTGCCCAGTGGAACAGAAGATACTCTGCTCATTTCATATGAACTGTGGACTGTGAAACCCCCTGCCACAATGAATAAACATCAAAGAAAAGATACCAGAAATACGAAAAATCAAGAAAGTATACCACCAAAAGATAATAAATCTCGAGCTCTAGATCCTATAGAACAAGAAGCCCTTGAAATGATTGACAAGGAATTTCGAGTGATAATTCTAAGGAAACTGAATGAGATACAAGAAAACTCACCTAGACATCATGATGAAATGAGGAAAAGTATACAGGACCTGAAAGAGGAAATGTACAAGGAAATCAATGCCCTGAAAAAAAATGTAGCAGAACTTGCTGAACTGAAGAAGTTATTCAGCGAAATAAAAAACACAACGGAGAGTTTAACCAGCAGGCTTATGGAAGATGAAGAGAGAACCTCTGAACTTGAAGATGGGCTGTTTGAAATAACACAAGCAGGCAAAAAAAAGAGAGAAAAGAATCAAAGGCATTGAAGAAAATCTGAGAGAGATATCAGACAACCTTAAGCCCTCAAATATCCGAGTCATGGGTATTCCAGAAGGGGAGGAAAAAGGAGATTGCATTGAAAACGTATTCAACAAAGCAGTGGCAGAAAACTTCCCAGGTATAGGAAAAATCACAGATCTTCAGATCCAGGAAGCTCAACGATCTCCAAACATATTCAAACCAAAAAGGTCTTCCCCAAGACATGTTATGGTCAAATTGGCAAAACTCAGAGACAAAGAGAGAATCTTAAAAGCTGCAAGAGAGAAGCATCAAATCACCTATAAGGGAGCCCCAATCAGGCTAACATCAGACTTTTCATCACAAACCCTAAAAGCCAGAAAGGAATGGGTTGATATATTCAAAATACTAAAAGACAGAGATTGTCAGCCAAGAATACTCTACCCTGCAAGGCTATCCTTCTGAAATGAAGGGCAAATAGTATATTTCTCAGACAAACAAAAACTGCGGGAGTTCACTACCACACGACCACCCTTACAAGAAATTCTCAAGGGAGTACTGGGTTTGGTTTCTGAAAAATAACTACCACTGCCATAAAAACCCAAGAAAAATCTAAACCCACTAGCATAATAAAAATGGCATTCATAAAGAGAAAAAACACAAACAAAAAGGCTATCTACAACTTAAGGAACCAACAAACACAGAAAACAAACAGTAAATCAGAAAGCAAGGAACAAAAGACACCTAAGACAACCAAACAACAATCAATAAAATGCTAGGAATAAATCAACACTTTTCAATAACAACTCTTAATGTAAAAGGCTTAAATTCCCCAATCAAAAGACACAGACTGACTGACTGGATTAAAAAGGAGGACCCAACTATATGCTGCCTACAAGAGACCCACCTCACCCATAAAGACTCACATAGACTAAGAGTGAAAGGATGGAAAAAGATTTACCATGCAAACAGAAAAGAAAAATGAGCTGGAGTAGCTATTCTTATATCTGACAAAGTAGACTTTAAACTAAAAACCATAAAAAGAGACAATGAGGGACACTACTTAATGATAAAAGGACTGATGCATCAAGAAGACATAACAATCATAAATATGTACGCACCCAATGTTGGAGCAGCCAGATTTATAAAACAAACTCTATTAGACCTAAAGAAGGAAATAGACACTAATACCATAATAGCAGAGGACCTGAACACCCCACTGTCAATACTGGACAGATCATCTAGGCAAAGAATCAGCAGAGAAACACAAGATCTAAACAATACTCTAGACCAATTGGAATTGGCAGATATCTACAGAACATTCCATCCAACAACCTCAGAATATTCATTCTTCTCATCAGCACATGGATCATTCTCCAGGATAGATCACATATTAGGTCACAAATCAAGTCTCAACAAATTCAAAAAAATTGCAATTATCCCATGTATTTTCTCAGACCATAATGGATTAAAACTAGAAATCAATAACAAATGAAATTCTGGAAACTATACAAACACATGGAAATTAAACAGCATTCTACTTAACGACATATGGGTCCAAGAAAAAAATCAAGCAGGAAATCAAAAAATTTATTGAAACTAATGAAAATAATGATACATCATACCAAAACCTGTGGGATACTGCAAAAGCAGTATTAAGGGGGAAACTTATTGCATTAAATGCTCACCTCAGAAGAATGGAAATATGGCAAGTGAACAACCTAACACTTCACCTTAAAGATCTAGAAAAACAAGAACAATCCAAACCTAAAGTTAGCAGACGGAAAGAAATCATTAAGATCAGAGCAGAACTGAATGAAATTGAAAACCAAAAAACAATACAAAAGATCAATTAATCAGAAAGTTGATTTTTTGAAAAGATAAATAAAATTGACAAACCATTAGCATGGCTAACAAAAAAAAAAAGAAGAGAGAAGATTCAAATAACAAAAATTAGAAATGAAAAAGGCGATATTACAACTGATTCATCTGAAATACAAGGAATCATTCGAGACTACTATAAACAACTATATGCCAACAAGTTTGAAAATCTGGAGGAAATGGATAAATTTCTGGACGCACACAAGCTCCCAAAACTGAGCCATGAAGATGTAGAAAATCTGAACAGACCAATAACAATAAAGGAGATTGAAGCTGTTATCAGAAGGCTCCCAAAAAAGAAAAGCCCAGGACCAGATGGATTCACAGCAGAATATTACCAAACATTCAAGGAGGAATTGACACCGATTCTTTACAAACTATTCCAAAAGATTGAAACGGACGCAAATCTCTGAAACCCATTCTATGATGCAAACATCATCCTGATACGAAAACCAGGTAAAGATATAACCAAAAAAGAAAACTACAGGCCGATATCCTTGATGAATATAGATGCAAAAATCCTCACTAAAATACTAGCAAACAGAATACAGCAACACATACGAAAAATCATTCATCACGATCAAGTGGGATTCATCCCAGGGATGGAAGGTTGGTTCAACATATGCAAATCAATAAATGTGATACACCATATTAATAAACTCAAACACAAGGACCATATGATCATCTCTATAGATGCTGAAAAAGCATTTGATAAAGTTCAGCACTCATTCATGACAAAGACCCTCTATAAGTTAGGTATAGAGGGAAAGTATCTCAACATAATTAAAGCCATATATGCCAAACCCACAGCCAATATCATCCTGAATGGGCAAAAGCTGAAAGCTTTTCCTTTAAGAACAGGAACTAGACAAGGATGCCCACTCTCACCACTCCTATTTAACATAGTGTTGGAAGTACTAGCCAGAGCAATCAGAGAAGAGAAGGAAATAAAGGGCATTCAGATTGGAAAAGATGAAGTCAAACTGTCCCTGTTTGCAGATGATATGATCCTATATATCAAACAGCCTAAAGCCTCTACAAAAAAACTCTTGGAGGTGATAAATGATTTCAGCACAGTAGCAGGATACAAAATCAACACACAAAAATCAGTAGCATTTCTATTCTCCAATAGTGAACATGCAGAAAGAGAAATCAAGAAAGCCTGCCCATTTACAATAGCCACCCCAAAAATAAAATACTTAGGAACTGAGTTAACCAAGGATGTGAAAAATCTCTACAATGAGTACTACAAACCACTGCTGAGAGAAATTAGAGAGGATACAAGAAGATGGAAAGATATCCCATGCTCTTGGATTGGAAGAATCAACATAGGGAAAATGTCCATACTACCCAAAGTGATATACAAATTTAATGCAATCCCCATCAAAATTCCAATGACATTTTTATCAGAAATGGAAAGAACTATCCAGACATTTATATGGAATAACAAAAGACCATGCATAGCCAAAGCAACACTTTGCAAAAAAAATAAAGCTGGAGGTATAACACTACCTGACTTTAAAATATACTACAAAGCTATAATAACCAAAACAGTATGGTACTGGCATAAAAACAGACACACTGATCAATGGAATAGAATAGAGAATCCAGAAATCAACCCACACACCTACAGCCATCTGATCTTTGACAAACGCACCAAGCCTATATACTGGGGAAGAGAGTGCCTCTTTAGCAAATGGTGCTGGGAGAACTGGATATCAATATGCAGGAGAATGAAACTAGACCCATATCTTTCACCATACACTAAAGTTAACTCAAAATAGACTAAAGAATTAAACATACACCCTGAAACAATAAAACTTCTTAGAGAAAACATAGGAGAGACACTCCAGGAAATAGGACTGGACACAGACTTCATGAATATGACCCCAAAAGCACAGGCAACCAAAGGAAAAATAAACAAATGGGATTATATCAAATGAAAGAGCTTCTGCACAGCAAAAGAAACAATTAACAGAGTTAAAAGACAACCAAAAGAGTGGGAGAAAATATATGCAAAATATACATCTGACAAAGGATTAATATCCAGAATATACAAGGAACTCAAACAACTTTACAAGAAAAAAACAAGCAACCCAATTAAAAAATGGGCAAAAGAGCTAAGTAGGCATTTCTCTAAGGAAGATATACAAATGGCCAACAGACATGTGAAAAAATGCTCAACATCACTCAGCATCCAGGAAATGCAAATCAAAACCACACTGAGATACCATCTCACCCCAGTTAGGATGGCTAAAATCCAAAAGACTCTGAACGATAAATGCTGGTGAGGTTGCGGAGAAAAAGGAACTCTCATACATTGTTGGTGGAACTGCAAAATGGTGCAGCCTCTATGGAAAATGGTACAGAGGTTCCTCAAACAATTGCAGATAGATCTGCCATATGACCCAGCTATCCCACTGTTGGGAATATACCCAGAGGAATGGAAATCATCAAGTCGAAGGTATACCTGTTCCCCAATGTTCATCGCAGCACTCTTTACAATAGCCAAGAACCAGCCCAAATGTCCATCATCGGATGAGTGGATATGGAAAATGTGGTACATCTACACAATGGAATACTACTCAGTTATAAAAACGAATGAAATACTGCCATTTGCAATGACATTGATGGACCTTGAGAGAATTATATTAAGTGAAACAAGTCAGGCACAGAAAGAGAAATACCACATGTTCTCACTTATTGGTGGGAGCTAAAAATAAATAAATAAACTCACACACACACACACACACACACACACACACACACACAAACCAGTGGGGGGGAAGAAGACATAACAATTACAATTCCTTGAAGTTGATACGACAAGTATACAGAAAGGACATTGTTGGGTGAGGGGGGGAGAGGGAGGGGGGGGAGGTTTCGGTAATGGGCCACAATAATCAATCACAGTGTATATCGACAAAATAAAATTAAGAAAAATAAATAAATAAATAAGAAAAAAAAAGGCTGAATGGAAAAAAATAAAATAAAATAAATCATTTTGGTTGGGAAAAAAAACCAAAAGAAATGTGCATACCTTAATGAAGAAAACTTTAGACTTCTGCTTCCATTTAGGATGTCGAAAGTCATTACAGAATATTGCTCCCACCTTCACAATGAGAACCAAGTCTTTTTATTTTTAATGTATTTTTTAAGTGCAAAACTATGTAAAAAACTAAAATACAGAAAATGCATTCATTCTCGGTGGAACAGCAGCAGAAGGAGAAAGCTTTCAAAGGTGAGAGTAAGAAGGAACAGTTAAAGTTTCAACAAATATCTGAAGGCTACATGTGGGCTGGCCTGATGGTTCACAACTGGAACTTCAGCCAAGACGGTCTACACCAACCAACCTACTCTTTCCAATATGGCTTCACGAAGGTCTCATGAGAAAGGTTGGGGCAGAGCATGGGATCTGAGAGTCCCCTGAAGCATGGTGGCCTGATGAAAGTTGAAGACATGGCAGGAAAACTGAGCATTACTTTTCTGAGTTTTTTTTTTTTTCCCCCTCTTGGAAAGCAGATGAAATTAATAGATCATGAAAAAAATGGCCAGAATTCTCCACTTTGTCTTACCCACCCTCTTTTCCCTGCAAACTTGTGCCCTCCCATTCATGAGTGACACTAATGCTCCCTCCCCACCACACCCCTTTCCCCTCCTCAAAAGTGACTGACATCTTTCTAATACTGTAGTTTAGTTTTCTCTGTTTAAAAAACCTTATATACATAAAAAGCACAGTGTGCTTCTTTTGTGTCTGACTTCTTTCACTCAACATTGTTTTTGTTTTTGTTTTTTGCTATAGAGGAATCCTTTTATAGGGAAGAAAGCTTCAGTAAGAAAAATGAATCTGCTGCTTTAGGGGCAGCTGCAGGTTTACTGTTTCTGGAGAGAAAAAGGTCAAGAAGGACAGGAGCCAGGTTTGTTTTAAAAGCAATGAATCAACACAGTCTGAGTGGCTAGCTGACTTGTCTAGTGCAACTACGATGTCAATTACAAAGAGAGCAATTCCATATACTTATTAGGTTATTTTATATCCTTCACTCTTCCCATGGCTGTAATAATGAAGAGTAGGCGAGACCAAGGGTAAGTACAACCCACTCAAATCCAAGCCTCATACTGTACCTTGGGCTGCAGCACCGGGAAGCTCTGCACACCCTGGCTTGGGAACATTTCAGCCGGTGCAGAACAAGATGTAGGAGGACCATCTACTCTTTAGGGTTCTGATGACTTCACTCCAGAAAGGTGCATGAAGAGGTCCCCAAGCTCTGTCATGTTGACATCTTCAGTGTTGGGGACATGCTGGTTTTCTTGGTTCTCAATGAAATCCCAGAGCCACACTGAATTGAAGAACCTCATGGTGCCTTCAGAACGGAGCTGTTTCTGAGGCTTCTCAGGTTCTGCGAGCCACCCACAAGGGTAGGCATGGCGGTAAAGGCATTTTCCTCCAAATGTGCAGGTCCCCTTGCCCTGTTCAAAGTACTTACAAGCTTATTTTCCTATCCCCTGTATGAAAGCTTCAATCAACTCATTCTTTTTATTCTGATCTTCTACCCAATACACACTTGGAATCACAAATTCTGATATCACACAGCATTCTGGACAAGACAATGATTGGGTTTTCAAACTGGTTGGCACACCTCCACTGCCAGAGGCAGGACAAGCAGTATGTGTGGTTACAGTTGGAGAGAATCCCAAATCTCCTCTTAGAAGCAGATGACTTCTCCAGGATCACTTCCATGCAGATACTGCACACTTTGTCTTGATTTGCCTGGAAGGCAAAGGCCTTTCCCATCTCCTGTTCAAATGTCGACATGCAGATCTTTTCATGAGCTTTCCTTTGCTCTGGGTCAAAGGGGTGCAGGACCCGTAGCCGACAGATTTCACACACTTCCCCATGCAGGCAGACACAGCCATCCCCAAACCAGCACTCCCCTGGCAGCTGCGTAGGGAGGGGCACAGCTGCTGCTCGCTGCTGCAGGAGCTGCTGGCCTCCAGGTCATCGAGGCCACTCCTGATGGCATCCAGATAGGAATGTGGCTTCATCTCCAGGCTGGGCTGGGCGTTGCTGCAGCCGACTGGACGGTTCACCACGCTCAGGTGAGTCTTCTCTTCAGCCATGCCAGACAGATTTTGGTCTCTAAGTACCAATGTTCTCTTTTCACCCTTCTCAGGTTTGTGTGAGTTCGTTTTCACAATAGATGCAGTAAGTTTCGAAGGAGGGTGAGGACTGTGGAACCCCGGGGAGGGCACACTGTGGAGCATGGTGCCCACAGCACCACCAGCTGCAGCAGAGGGCCTGGTGTGATCGTATCTGCAGAGCTCCTTAGGGGCAGTATCCTTTCTGATAGTATTTGCAGATGGTGGATGCCTTGCTGTTTGCCATGTAATGTGAGAAGAGGCACTGGCTTCCTTCCCGACACACGCCATGCATAAAATACCTGCAAGTGACCTGCTTGGTACTCATGGCAGTTAGGCTTGGGGGCAGTCGTTGCGCTGCCACCTCCTCCACCTCGGCTCGGCCCATCCCGCCTCAACATTGTTTTTATGAGACTCATTTATGTTGGTACAAATAGCTGTAATTTGTTTATGTTCCTGTAGAGTACACAGAATTGTTCATGTTGCTGTAGAGTATACAGAATTGTATCCACATCACAAATTATTTATCTATTTTCCTTTTGTTATCTATTTTCTAGTTTCCTGTTGAACATTTGGGTTGTTTCCAATTTTTTGGCTATTATGAATAATGCTGATAATGAACATTCTTGGACCTATCTCTTGGTGAAAACATGTACACATTTTTGTTGGCTGTTTACCTAAGAGTGAATTTGCTGGGTCAGAGGGTATTAGGTCCCCCAAACTGGTGGATACTCCTTCTGGTACTATGTAAGAGTTTTCACTGTTCTACATTTTCACCAATACTTGGCAGTGTCAGTGCTTTAAAATTAAACCATTCAGGTAGGTGTGCAGTGGCGTTTTATTGTGTGTGTTTTAAATTCTGTAAAAATCAAACATTCATAGAGAAAAGTGGCCAAATTATTACTATAGATCTTTGATGAATTTTCACAGGACAATGAATACACCATGTAACCAGCACTCACATTAAACAATAGAACATTACCAGCACCCAGGAATCCTGTGAAGCCCCTTTCAGGCACTGTCTGTCCCAAACGCAATCACTCTCCTCACTTCTAACACCGTGCATTAGTATAGTCTGTTTTGAACATTGAATGAAGGAAGTTAGACTACTCTTTTGTGTCTGGATATACATGTGTTTTTGCCCAACATGATGTTTGTAAAATGTACCTGTATATTTGGGTGTAGTCATAGTTTGGTCATTCTCATGGTTGTACAGTATGGTCACGTGCCACATAACAATGTTTTGGTCAACAATGGGGTGCACATGTGATGGTGTTGGGAGCACTAGGCTACACACCGCATGGCCTAGGTGTGGAGTAGTCTACACTGTCTAGGTTTGTGTACACTCTAGAACATTCGCTCAACCACGAAATCACCTAATGATGCTTTTCTCAGAACATATTTCTGCTATTAAGCAACGTCTGACTGTATTTAAGTCTGTGAATTTACCACGATTTATTTTTCCATTCTACTTTGAATGGGCACTTGAGTAATTTACAACTTTGGGTGTAATCAATAATGCTGCCCCAATCACGGGTATTCTGATATTTGTCCCCTAGTGAATGTATGTGTGCAGGCCTGTTGGGTGTATTGCTAGGAGTGGAATTGTTAGATCATAAAGTATACACATGTTCACACGAGTAGATAATGCCAGTTTTCCAAAGTGATACAATTTATACTCCTGCTAAAAGTAAAGAAGAGTTTTGATTGCTCCTTAATCCTGCCTAGACTTTAAAAATTTTTTTCTTTCCTTTTAGCAATTCGGGTGGGTGTTTAGTGATATCTTGAACTCCTTTTTGTATTTATCGGTCATTTGGATATTTTTTTGAAAATGAAGTCCTTGTCCAAGTCTCCTGTTTTCCTGTTTTGAAGGAGCTTCTTATATATTCTGAAGATGAGCCTCCTGTGAGTTACACGTGTTGGAAATATCTCCTCTCCCTCTGCGGTTTGCCTTCTCACTCTTTATACAATGAGTACTTTGAATTCCAGTCTTTATTAATGCAGTCAAATTTATTAGCCTTTTGTTTTATGATTAGTGTGTTTATGTACCAATTAAGAAACCTTTGCTTACCTCCAGGTCATGAAGATAGCCACCGATTTTGTCTCTGGAAGCCTTATTGTTTTCTCTCTTGCATTTAGATGTACAATCACCTGGAATTTTTTTTTCCCTGAATGGTGCAAGGCAGATTCATGGTTTATTTTTTCTATGTGGATAGTGAATAGACCCAGAACTATTTCTTGAAACAAAATCCCCTTGTGGGCTTGCTGATCTCACACATCTGACCTGGCCAGAGGCGTTGGCTGGTACCTCCTAGTCTGGCCAGAAGCTGCGTTCTGCTCCGTTTCATCTCACATGTGGCACAGAACCTCTCCCAGGTAACCAGAGTACAGAAGAAAAGACTATACTTGTTAATAACATGGGTATTGAAGGTTCAGGAATGCTGAAAGGGAATTACACACAGAAAATAACCTACAAGTACAGCACAGACCTAAACTTTCCCTAGGAACGCTTATCAGGCCAGCTGCTAGCCTGCCTCCATGTGGACAGATTCCTCATCCCCACCTTGAATCAGAGGTCTTTCCATGCCTCAGGGTCTGAGTCAAACAGGCTCCCAAGACCCCTAGAAGGAGGTTTTCCCCTTACTTGTCTCCACATCCCACATCCCCATTGTGCTCAGCCATTTATAATCTTTTTTTAAAAATATAGTTCTGTGGGAAAGATTAGTGACTAAGTATAGGGAAGTGTCTGAAGGGAGTCTGTAAGGCTTAGCTTTATAGATCTTTATTTTTTTCTTTTGGCAGCTGACTGGTAGGGGGATCTGAACCCTTGACCTTGGTGTTACGAGGCTGCACTCTAGCCAACTGAGCTAACCAGCCAGCCCTGGCATAGCTTTATGTATGGGTGAACACACAATGGTAAGTTCCGCAATAAAATCTAAATAATATTCAAATATTTAAATAAAATTTGAATAAACATTTAAATATTTAAATAAAACTGATATTTAAAATAAATTTATTTTTTTTTATTTTATTTATTTATTTATTTATTTATTTATTTATTTATTTATTTTTTTTAAATTTTATTTTGTCGATATACATTGTAGCTGATTAATGCTCCCCATCACCAAAACCTCCCTCCCTTCTCCCTCCCCCCCTCCCCCCCAACCATGTCCCTTCTGTTTGTTTGTTGTATCAACTTCAAATAATTGTGGTTGTTATATCTTCTTCCCCCCCCCCCGGTTTGTGTGTGTATGTGTGTATGTGTGTGTGTGAATTTATATATTAATTTTTAGCTCCCACCGATAAGTGAGAACATGTGGTATTTCTCTTTCTGTGCCTGACTTGTTTCACTTAATATAATTCTCTCGAGGTCCATCCATGTTGTTGCAAATGGCAGTATTTCATTCGTTTTTATGGCTGAGTAGTATTCCATTGTGTAGATGTACCACATTTTCCGTATCCACTCATCTGATGATGGGCATTTGGGCTGGTTCCAACTCTTGGCTATTGTAAAGAGTGCTGCGATGAACATTGGGGAACAGGTATACCTTCGACTTGATGATTTCCATTCCTCTGGGTATACTCCCAACAGTGGGATGGCTGGGTCGTATGGTAGATCTATTTGCAATTGTTTAAGGAACCTCCATACCATTTTCCATAGAGGCTGCACCATTTTGCAGTCCCACCAACAATGTATGAGAGTTCCTTTTTCTCCGCAGCCTCGCCAGCATTTATCGTTCATAGTCTTTTGGATTTTAGCCATCCTAACTGGGGTTAGATGGTATCTCAATGTGGTTTTGATTTGCATTTCCCGGATGCTGAGTGATGTTGAGCATTTTTTCATATGTCTGTTGGCCATTTGGATTTCTTCCTTAGAGAAATGCCTACTTAGCTCTTTTGCCCATTTTTTAATTGGGTTGCTTGTTTTCTTCTTGTAAAGTTGTTTGAGTTCCTTATATATTCTGGATATTAATCCTTTGTCAGATGTATATTTTGCATATATTTTCTCCCACTCTGTTGGTTGTCTTTTAACTCTTTTAATTGTTTCTTTTGCTGTGCAGAAGCTTTTTAGTTTGATATAATCCCATTTGTTTATTTTTCCTTTGGTTGCCCGTGCTTTTGGTGTCGTATTCATGAAGTCTGTGCCCAGTCCTATTTCCTGAAGTGTTTCCCCTATGTTTTCTTTAAGAAGTTTTATTGTCTCAGGGTGTATATTTAAATCCTTAATCCATTTTGAGTTGATTTTAGTATATGGTGAGAGGTATGGATCTAGTTTCATTCTCCTGCATAACGATATCCAGTTATCCCAGCACCACTTGCTGAAGAGGCAGTCCCTTCCCCAGTGAATAGGCTTGGTGCCTTTGTCAAAGATCAGATGACAGTAAGTGTGAGGGTTGATTTCTGGATTCTCTATTCTATTCCATTGGTCAGTGTGTCTGTTTTTATGCCAGTACCATACTGTTTTGGTTATTATAGCTTTGTAGTATAGCTTAAAGTCAGGTAGTGTTATGCCTCCAGCTTTATTTTTTTTGCTCAGCATTGCTTTGGCTATTCGTGGTCTTTTATTGTTCCATATAAATGTCTGAATAGTTTTTTCCATTTCTGAGAAAAATGTCTTTGGAATTTTGATGGGGATTGCATTGAATTTGTATATCACTTTGGGTAGTATGGACATTTTCACTATGTTGATTCTTCCAATCCAAGAGCATGGAATATCTTTCCATCTTCTTGTATCCTCTCTAATTTCTCTCAGCAGTGGTTTGTAGTTCTCGTTATAGAGATTTTTCACCTCCTTGGTTAACTCAATTCCTAAGTATTTTATTTTTTTGGTGGCTATTGTAAATGGGCAGGCTTTCTTGATTTCTCCTTCTGCATGTTCACTATTGGAGAAAAGAAATGCTACTGATTTTTGTGTGTTGATTTTGTATCCTGCTACTGTGCTGAAATCATTTATCAATTCCAACAGTTTTTTTGTAGAGGTTTTAGGCTGTTCGATATATAGGATCATGTCATCTGCAAACAGGGACAGTTTGACTTCATCTTTTCCAATCTGGATGCCCTTTATTTCCTTCTCTTCTCTGATTGCTCTGGCTAGTACTTCCAACACTATGTTGAATAGGAGTGGTGAGAGTGGGCATCCTTGTCTAGTGCCTGTTCTTAAAGGAAAAGCTTTCAGCTTTTCCCCATTCAGGATGATATTGGCAGTGGGTTTGGCATATATGGCTTTAATTATGTTGAGATACTTTCCCTCTATACCTAACTTATAGAGGGTCTTTGTCATGAATGAGTGCTGAACTTTATCAAATGCTTTTTCAGCATCTATAGAGATGATCATATGGTCCTTGTGTTTGACTTTATTAATATGGTGTATCACATTTATTGATTTGCGTATGTTGAACCAACCTTGCATCCCTGGGATGAATCCCACTTGATCGTGATGAATAATTTTTCGTATGTGTTGCTGTATTCTGTTTGCTAGTATTTTAGTGAGGATTTTTGCATCTATATTCATCAAGGATATCGGCCTGTAGTTTTCTTTTTTGGTTATATCTTTACCTGGTTTTGGTATCAGGATGATGTTTGCTTCATAGAATGAGTTTGGGAGATTTGCGTCCGTTTCAATCTTTTGGAATAGTTTGTAAAGAATCGGTGTCAATTCCTCTTTGAATGTTTGGTAAAATTCTGCTGTGAATCCATCTGGTCCTGGGCTTTTCTTTGTTGGGAGCCTTCTGATAACAGCTTCAATCTCCTTTATTGTTATTGGTCTGTTCAAATTTTCTACGTCTTCACGGTTCAGTTTTGGGAGCTTGTGTGTGTCCAGAAATTTGTCCATTTCCTCCAGATTTTCAAATTTGTTGGCGTATAGTTGTTTATAGTAGTCTCGAATGATTCCTTGTATTTCAGATGAATCAGTTGTAATATCGCCTTTTTCATTTCTAATTTTTGTTATTTGAGTCTTCTCTCTTCTTTTTTTTGTTAGCCATGCTAATGGTTTGTCAATTTTATTTATCTTTTCAAAAAACCAACTTTTTGATTCGTTGATCTTTTGAATTGTTTTTTGGTTTTCAATTTCATTCAGTTCTGCTCTGATCTTAATGATTTCTTTCCGTCTGCTAACTTTAGGATTGGATTGTTCTTGTTTTTCTAGTTCTTTAAGGTGAAGTGTTAGGTTGTTCACTTGCCATCTTTCCATTCTTCTGAAGTGAGCATTTAATGCAATAAATTTTCCCCTCAATACTGCTTTTGCAGTATCCCACAGGTTTTGGTATGATGTATCATTGTTTTCATTAGTTTCAATAAACTTTTTGATTTCCTGCTTGATTTCTTCTTGGACCCATATGTCATTAAGTAGAATGCTGTTTAATTTCCATGTGTTTGTATAGTTTCCAGAGTTTTGTTTGTTATTAATTTCTAGTTTTAATCCATTGTGGTCTGAGAAGATACATGGGATAATTCCAATTTTTTTGAATTTATTGAGACTTGATTTGTGACCTAATATGTGATCTATCCTGGAGAATGATCCATGTGCTGATGAGAAGAATGAATATTCTGAGGTTGTTGGGTGGAATGTTCTGTAGATATCTGCCAATTCCAATTGGTCTAGAGTCTTGTTTAGATCTTGTGTTTCTCTACTGATTCTTTGCCTAGATGATCTGTCTAATATTGACAGTGGAGTGTTCAGGTCCCCTGCTATTATGGTATTAGTGTCTATTTCCTTCTTTAGGTCTAATAGAGTTTGTTTTATAAATCTGGCTGCTCCAACATTGGGTGCGTACATATTTATGATTGTTATGTCTTCTTGATGGATCAGTCCTTTTATCATTAAGTAGTGTCCCTCATTGTCTCTTTTTATGGTTTTTAGTTTAAAGTCTATTTTGTCAGATATAAGAATAGCCACTCCAGCTCGTTTTTCTTTTCTGTTTGCATGGTAAATCTTTTTCCATCCTTTCACTCTTAGTCTGTGTGAATCTTTATGGGTGAGGTGGGTCTCTTGTAGGCAGCATATAGTTGGGTCCTGCTTTTTGATCCAGTCAGCCAGTCTGTGTCTTTTAATTGGGGAATTTAAGCCTTTAACATTAAGAGTTGTTATTGAAAGGTGTTGATTTATTCCTGGCATTTTATTGGTTGTTTGGTTGTCTTAGGTGTCTTTTGTTCCTTGCTTTCTGATTTACTGTTTGGTTTCTTTGTTTGTTGGTTCCTTAGGTTGTAGATAGTGTTTTTGTTAGCTTGTTTTCTCTTCATGAATGCCATTTTTATTGTACTTTCGGGTTTAGATTTTTCTTAGGTTTTTATGGCAGTGGTAGTTATTTTTCAGGAACCAAACCCAGTACTCCCTTGAGGATTTCTTGTAAGGGTGGTCTTGTGGTAGTGAACTCCCGCAGTTTTTGTTTGTCTGAGAAATATACTATTTGCCCCTCATTTCGGAAGGATAGCCTTGCAGGGTAGAGTATTCTTGGCTGGCAATCTTTGTCTTTTAGTATTTTGAATATATCATCCCATTCCTTTCTAGCTTTTAGGGTTTGTGATGAAAAGTCTGATGTTAACCTGATTGGGGCTCCCTTATAGGTGATTTGACGCTTCTCTCTTGCAGCTTTTAAGATTCTCTCTTTGTCTCTGAGTTTTGCCAATTTGACTATGACATGTCTTGGAGAAGGCCTTTTTGGGTTGAATACGTTTGGAGATCGTTGAGCTTCCTGGATCTGAAGATCTGTGATTTTTCCTATACCTGGGAAGTTTTCTGCCACTATTTTGTTGAATATGTTTTCAATGGAATCTCCATTTTCCTCCCCTTCTGGAATACCCATGACTCGGATATTCGAGCGCTTGAGGTTGTCTGATATCTCTCTCAGATTTTCTTCCATGTCCTTGATTCTTTTTTCTTTCTTTTTGTCTGCTTGTGTTATTTCAAACAGCCCATCTTCAAGTTCAGAGGTTCTCTCTTCAACTTCGACAAGCCTGCTGGTTAAACTCTCCGTTGTGTTTTTTATTTCGCTGAATAACTTCTTCAGTTCAGCAAGTTCTGCTACATTTTTTTTCAGGACATTGATTTCCTTGTATATTTCCTCTTTCAGATCCTGTATACTTTTCCTCATTTCATCATGATGTCTAGCTGAGTTTTCTTGTATCTCATTCAGTTTCCTTAGAATTATCACTCGAAATTCCTTATCAGTTATTTCAAGGGCTTCTTGTTCTATAGGATCTAGAGTATGAGATTTATTAACTTTTGGTGGTGTACTTTCTTGATTTTTTGTATTTCTGGTGTCTTTTTTTTTGGTGTTTATTCATTGTGGCAGGGGGTTTCACAGTCCACCGGTTTAAGACTAATGACTAACTAGGATGTTGCTGTGGTTGCCAATTTGGTATGGCTCCCGCCGTGACTGCTCAGTTGGCCTCTAGTGTCTTGTGTGTGTGGTTGCCTCGGGTCTTGGGCTTCTCCGGGGATCCACCTTTCTGGTCAGCTTGTACTCTGCTGGGCTGGTGGATCACGTACCACAGGGTGTGTGATCTCTGTTGAGCTTTCACTTTCTGTACAGGACTTCTCCCCGTTCAGTGTGCTCTGGCCCAGGCTGTTAGATCGTGCAGTGGCGACCCCACCGGGTGTGTGGTTTCTGTCGAGTCTCCGCCTCCCTGGCCGCACGTCTCCCCCCTCTGTGCACACTGTGCTGGGTTGGGGCGTGTCTTCTGCACCCCTCGTCTATCAGCTGGGCCTTCAAGACCCTGCTCAGCACCGCCTCGCCCAGGAAGTCTACCAGGTTTCTGCTAGGCACAGACGACCAGTCTCTCTGGGTGCCTTTGTAGCACTGTGTAGATCTTTCTCGGGTCTTGTTCACCTTTGTATCCCCCCGGTATAAACCGAGTCTAGTGCCCGCCTGCAGCCTGCTCTCTGGCAGGTTCAAGCAGACCTGGGAACTCTCCAACCACACTATTCCCAACCAGAAATTCGTTAGGCTTTTTTCCAAACTGGTGGTCGCAGAGATGGTATCTGCCTCCCAGTAACAGGAAGTTTACCGGGGCCGGAGTCCAGGGTGTGGTGGAGTGACAGTCGGCCCGCCCGTACTTCCTAGCACTCCCAAAACTGGTCGGGACGCCCCACACCCCCAGCCCTGCCAGAGAACCGTGGAGGGAGTGGGAGAGGAGGTCGGCCCGCAGGGTCCGGAAAGCCCCGCGCCAGGCCAAGCAAATGGGCTCAGTGATGGCCGAGCAGGGCGGAGCTGCCCGCACCTGGGAAAATGGAGGCAGCACCGGGGCAATGAGTGGCCTGGTGGTGCAGGCGGGGAGCCGCGTGGGCATCCACCCCCCGAACAGAGCTGTGCCAGGGATCACTCACAGTGCTGTGCCAGGTCGGGCGCTCGCTCTGTCTCTGGTTTGTTGCCTTCCGTGTTCTCGGCGCTGCCGCCTGGGGCTGTTCAGTCGCGGCGCCGCTCGGGCGCTCCCAGGAGTCTTCTTTAATGCCGGCCTGAAACCTCGAATCCTGGATAGGGCAGCTGGCCGCCTTCAGTGCGGCCCCAGCCTCCGGGATCCTGGCTGCATCCACAGCAGCCCTGGCGCCGTGTTCCCTGTTTCAAGACTCACTTTTGCAGCTAAGAATCAGTTCTTTTCCTGCTCCACACTTCAAAGCTGTTGCCTGTAAATGAGGCAGCCTCTCCTGCCGGGGGCAAAGTGGCGTTGAGCCCCCACGACCGGCCAGCAGCAGCAGTCCTCCCTTAAGAGATGGCCAGAGAAAGGTCCACAAGTTTCCCGGCTGCCTGAGGCCCAGTGGCCACCTTTTCCACCTCAGCTACTCCGCGCCAGCCGCCGCAGCCGCCGCCATCTTGAAAACTTAAAATAAATTTAAATTAATTTGAAATTTAATGTTTAAAATCCAAGTAAATTTAGTATTTTAAAAAAATTAAAATTTTAATAAAGTAAAAATAAAATTTCTAATATAATTGTTAGAATTTTAAAAACATATCTGAGCACATGGGCAGAAATTTAACAAATTATCAAAGCCTCATACCAAAATATATATTCTAGAATTGAAATAGGATTCTAATACACAGGCTGGAAAGTTTGCAGCCTTTGTCGGTGGGCTTTGGAAAGCCTCCTTGAGACAGGTTTGGGAAAGTAGCTTCTCTCCTTAGGAGTGGTTTGTGAGAATCTCTCTGTAACTAGTAGGGGTCAGTTAAGATTGTTGGGGTCTTCGAGGAGACATAAGAAGTAGGACAAAGGGATGGTAGATGGAGGTCTCCTTTGTTACTGATAGAGGTGACACTGGAGGATGCAGCTTCAAGCGAAAGTCAAAAAGGGCTAAAATGAGGTTGTCTCACCCACAGGCCTAGAGAAGCAGAGTAGATTTCCTGATTTCTGTAGGTGAGGACTGAGCCAAGAAGGTGACCAAGATAGGCTTAACAATTTCCTCAGCTTGGCTAAACTTTAAACAGGTTTCTTCCTGACTGGAGGTCCCAGACCTCCCTTTTCTTAGAGCATTTAGTTTAGAAAACTTGTTATTATGAATTCTTTCTTTGCCCCCTTGAGATGTGAACTTTTAAAAAAAGCCTCTTGCTGGTTTTAAAACTTAGAAATGTTTTTCTCAAAGACCTGGCAGCCATCCCTTTGAAATGTAATCACCAAGGGAGAAAACACCCTTATCTCCTAGTCTCTGTGGGAAGGTAGGAGCCCAACTTCCACAGGTGCTTTGCTCCCAGTTACAAAATTACTTCCTGTCATAAAAACCTGAGAAGTTTATTCTTGGATAAAGCCAATTAGCAAACACAGGCGGCCTGTGACCTCCCCCTAACATCCTCCAGTACTTTTCCACTAGCTCATCCCAGTGCTCAAAAACTCTCCTGCCCTTTGTTTTAGTGGAGTTGAGTTTAGACTGAATTTTGGCCTGTCTTCCTATTGCAATAGCCCTGAATAAAGTTTTTCTTGCCTGTTTAACTTTGGTGCGATTTTTGCTTTGACACAGGCCAAATATATGCTTCCCAAATTTATGAGTCCATTAAGGCACTCATTCTCCTCTGGAGTAGGAACTTGAATTGGGTAAAAAAAAAAAAAAGAAGAAGCGTATTGCATTAACTAAACTCTCTTCACATGGAAGAAAAGATCGAGAATAGAAAGAACATGTTCCTACCAAACAGTGATGTTTAACCTTTCTGCTTTTAGATGTTCACTTATAACAACAAATTTTGTACCACATTCCTGAGTTTTCACCTCTTGCCACAAGATCAGTATCTTCCTAGGCTGTGAACATTTATTCACAGTGGAAAAGCTCTATGGCTCAATAAAATTATAAAATAAAAAGTCTAAATCTGGTATATTTTCTAGTCTGTCTTGCTTTGACATATATCTTGTTAGAAAATATTACTGTTGTCAGTTCTGAAAATAAGGAATATGAATCTCTTTATTATTTAACAATTTTTTCTGAATTGAAAATGATCTTAGGTAGTACCTAGTTCAATTGCTGCCTGATGTACAAACTGTCTTTATAATACCCTTCTCTAGTGGTGGTGGACCTCGCTTTTCAACAACTCAACTTTTGAGTTATTTCCTTATACTTCCAGGAATTATTTCCCAAGTACTACACATATTGGGTCTAGCTCTGTCTCTAAAAGCTACTTGGAATAAACCTCATGACAGAAGAATAATCTCTCCCTGGAAAACAAGCAGATAATGATATTGGAAATATAGATACTTCTAGGGTGAATGACACTAAAAAGGCTCAGGAAGAGTGATGGACCAAGAGCTCCTGGAGGCACAAAGGGAAGAACCCAGAGAAGAGACACAGAAGTTCCATTGCCTATGACTGATTGCCCAGAGTGTTGGACCTGAGTGGCTAAATCAACTAGCTAATGAGTGTCAACAATTGATGACATACTGCATTCAGGACCCAGGACACTGTGCTTTCCTATAAAAGAGGAGACATCATCTATTCTCTGCCTGATGGACAAGAAACTGTCCCTGCTGCTGAGGAGGTACTAATCTTAAGGGGAAGAGAATAACACGTGTGTGCACCTGCACACACCACCTATGCATGAACACACCCACTACCACCTTAAGTAATTGCAAAGATGTCAGCACTGCTGCAAACTGAGTAACTAATTGCAACTACTTCTTGAAATATGTAAGGATGCTTGGGGTTCAAAATATCAAACAAGGAGAAATTTGGTCAAGAAAAATTAACACACAATATTAGTTTTCAGCTGTTTTTGGAAGGACTGAATGGGAAAAGAGAATGGGCAGGGAGTCATATGGATGCATAGAAAGACCTTGGGCTAATCAGGGGACCTTGATAAGGGGTTCCTTAATTGGTGAGCCCAAACATATAAGACTGGGCACAACGCTCTAGTCTTGTCATCTATACCACTTCGTATGAAGAACCAGGATTAGACATGCTAACCTTCAGTTGCTTGTTATATACACCAGGAATCAGCAGAAACCAGTTCCCACAGAAAAGGAGTTATTCTTGGGCATGTCCATGGACATACCTAGAACTTCCTCTTGTCCATCATCTTCCTCAGGCTGTAGATAAAAGGGTTTAGAATGAAGGATAAAAATGTGTAAATGACTGTTGTCACTTTGTCCTTGATAGTGTAGCTGGACAGGGGTCAGACATAAACATAAATAATACTTCATTAAAGACGGTCACTATGGTAAGGTGGGAACCACAGGTGGAGAAGGCTTTGCATTTCCCAGCAGCTGAGGGGATCTTGAGAATCTTGATGAGAATTTGTATAGGAGAAAGTGATGCCTAGAAAGGGGTCACCAAAACAACAGATCCTTCTGTCATTATCACAATTTCATTGACAAATGTGGAGGAGCAGGACAATTTCATCAGAGGGTTGATGTCACAGAGAAACCGGTGGATAACACTGGAGTTACAAAAGAGGATATGATTTATGAGAAGAGCTAGTAAGAGAGAATGGAGATGGGAGATGGTGCAGAAGAAAGTCAGTAGTGGGGCACAGCAGTGGGGACTTGTGGTGATGACGTAGTGGAAGGGGTCACAGAGGGCCACAAAGCAGTCAATGACCATGGCTGCCAGGAGGTAACTCTCTATGTTGGCAAAGCCAAGGAAAAATGCATCTGAGTCAGACACTCAGCGTAGGAGATGGACTTCTGCCTTGACCGAAAGTTCGCCAGTGCCTTGGGAATGATGGTATGTGAATAGCAGACATCAATGAGAGAGAAGGTGCTGAGGACAAAATGCACAGGTGTTTGGATTTGAGTGTCAGAGTGGATGGCAAGGATGATGAGCAAGTTCCCCACCATGGTGACAATGTACATGGTGAGGAACAGGGCAAAGAGTGGCTTCTGGTCCTCAGGCCACGAGGAGAGTCCCAGGAGGATGAAGGCAGAGAGACACTGCCAGTTTGGCTGACCCTAGTCATGATCTGCAGTACACTAATGAATGTAGAAAGTCTTAGAATTTTCAATTTAGCAAGTTTTGATTTATTCCTATGTCTCCTAGGATTCCTATAAACGGTCCATGATTCTATCTTCCCATCCACAGTCCACAAAAATAAAAATAAGTTGAGCGATAAGTAAAGTTTAACCTGTGCTAAATGCAGGGACATCCGCAAGTGGATTTCCCTTCGGAAAGAATCCCAGGTGGACCTCAGTGATCCATACTTCTCTAGTTCCTCATCAATAGTATTCAGATATGTCAGATTGAGGCTCATCTCCCTACTATCCTTGCAAACAAAAGAAAACAAACAAATAAAAAAACCCAAACAACTAAATGAACCAGGTAAATACAAAGGCCCACAATGTTTATAGTCCCCTTTCAGAGCCAACATTTTCATTCAAACCTTGCAAAAAGTATGTTGCAAATGAACCTATTTATTAAAACATTCCTAGATGTTGGGGATCTATGCATTCACAATTATTCAACACCATGTATTAAATATTCACTGGTAACCCAACCCTGGGATTACAAAGATGACTAATTCTCAGTTCCTATTCTTAAGGTTGTTGCAGTCTAGTGGAGCAGAAAGCCTTTTTTTTTTTTTTCCTTTTACCCTCTCTTTTCTTTAATTAATTAGTTTTTAAATTCACATGTATTAATTGTACGGAGTATCTTTGAATACATGTATATAATGTGTGATGATCAAATCAGGGTAATTAGCATATGCATCATCACAAAAATTTATCATTCCTTTGCAATGAGAGCATTTGAGTTCCTCTCTTCTAGCCATTTGAACACTTACAATACATTACTATTGATTAATAGATGCCTAGCACTACTGTAGGCCTCAGAACTTATTTTCCCTTTCTAGCTGTAATTTTGTATCTGTTAACCAACTGTTCCCTATTCCCCTCTCTCCTCCCCTTCCTAGCCTCTAGTAACTACAATTCTACTCTCTACTTCTATAAGCTCAACTTTTTGGGTTTTTTTAGCTCCCACATATGAGTGAGAAGATGTAATATTTATCTTTCTGTGCCTGACTTATTTCACTTAACATAACGTCTTCCAGGCTCATCCACGTTGCTGTGAATAACAGGATTTCATTCTTTTGTATGGCTGAGTAGTATACCATTGTGTATGCGTACCACATTTTCTTTATCCATTCATTTGTTGATGGACACCTAGGTTGATTGCATATATTGGTTCTTATGAACTGTGCGGCAGTAAATATGGGGTGCAGATATCTCTTTGGCATGCTAATTTCCTTACCTTTGAATAAATACCCAGCAGTGAGATTACCAGACCATATGGTAGTTCTATTTTTAGTTTTTGGAGGAACCTCCATACAGTTCTCCATAATGGCTGTACTATATTACATTCTTACCAACAGTGTACAAGAGTTCCCTTTTCTCTGCATCATTGCCAGCATTTGTTGTTTTTTGGAAGACTAACTTTTAAACAAGTTAAGTGCAATAGAACACTACAGGTGTAGTGATGGATGCGTTAAAAAGCCACATAGCATAATGTACTGCTTTTGCTAAAGCATACATTTTAAAATTAGCTTCTTCACATTCTGGCTTTGTGGTCTTAGGCTGGTTCCCTGACATTGCTGATGGCTGTTGTCCGCATCTATCATACGGGAGTGGTAACTATCTCCCTACTCTACCTCATATTCCTCCTTCTCTCCTTCTTGCTTTATTTCTTCCTTTCCTTCCTGCCAAAACCCTCTTGCCATCAAAATCCTCCTCCCTGTCAGGTGTCTCTGGATGTTCTGAAAGCAACTATTGTATTTTTTTTTTTGTAAAATCTTGCAGCTTTTATATTTTTCATAGTTTGACCACCCTTCACCTGAGTTTGTGAGACTTTGCAGGAGAAATATTTATTTGTGCTTCGTATGATGTGAAAATGAATATGCAATTAAGGCAAATAATAACAGTCATGCTTAAGATACATTGAATCCTTACTTTGTATCAGGCACTGAGCTAAATACTTTGTGTATATTACTCAAAACAACCCTCTGAGCTAGTTCCCAACACTATTCCCTTTTAACAGATAAGAAAACCAAAGTTCAAGTTGTTAAGTGCTTTTCTCAAGTGTGACAGGGCCAGAGACTGTACACCAACCAGAATGGGTCTAAACGTAAAACACCTCCTCACGTTTTAGCAAAGCTTCAAGTGTTTATGCCAGAAACAAATGTACAGGAGCACTATTTTTCAATGTGAAATTTTTCTACCTTAACATTTTTATTCCAGTGACTGACAAGTTTTCCAAATCAGTGTTGCATAGAGTCCCTTACCATAATTCCTGGAGACAGGGCCTCTCTCAAGCTTCACGTTGGTTGGGGGCTGCATTTTTAGGGTGCTGTGGAAGGGCAGAGGGAAGCACTCAGGATGTACAGACAGAAGATGGGGGTTCAAATCCTAACTCCACCATCCACTTGTAAATCTTTGGCAAAGTCACTGCTCTGAGTTTGACTTTCCTCATCTGTAAGATAAAATAAAATCTGCTTGTAGTGCTCTCTAGAGAAAAGTAAAGAACATGCATGAAAAGCAGTTTGTAAACCATGAACACAATATGTTAGAGGGATGACTCTGATAAATGTCTGGTAAGGAAGAGATGAGTTGCAAGGGAAGGAGAGGCTGAGCTAGACTAAATGCACAGGAAAATGGAAAGGACTTTGGGCTCTTGTCAAAGCCAGCATTTCTCACCTAGATTATTGCAGTGCTGTCCCAGTGATGTATTTGGTGTTTCCATATTCCCTCTTAACCTCCTCTCCCATCCATGCTCTGCACTGCATCTATCATGATCTTTTAACAGTAAACATTTGATCATCTAACTTGCTAGCTTAAAGTCCATGTTAGTTTTCTAGGGATGCTGTAACAAAGTACCATAAACCCAGATGGTTTAAAATAATAGAAATTTATTCTCTCACAGCTCTGAAGGTGAGGAGTCCAAAACCAAGGTGTCAGCAGGGTGGGTTCCTTACGAAGGCTCTGGAGGTGAGTCTGTTTCATGCCTTCCTCCTAGCTTCTGATGGTTGCAGGCAATCCTTGGTGTTCCTGGGCTTGTAGACCCATCACCTTAACCTTTGCTTCTGTCTTCACGTGGCTGTCTTCCCCTGTGTTTTTCTCTGTGCCTTCAGGAGGCATTCTCCTCTCTGTGTCTGTGTTCAAATTTCTCTCTTTTTATAAGGACACCAGTCATTGGATTAGGGCTCAGGTTAATCCAGTATGACCTCATCTTAACTCGATTTCATCGACAAAGACCCTATTTCCAAATAAGGTCACATTCTGAGGTTCTGGGTGGGCATGAGTTTTGAGGGGCTCCTCCTCAATCCAGTACAAAGTTCCTCTTTATTTGATGAATATCTCTGGCTTCCCACTCCTTGGGATAAACGCTAATTAGCTCCTCTCCAGCTGAATCCCATGCCTACTCCCCCCAGGGCCTTCAACCAGCTCCTCAAAGGCGTCAGGCTTCTTCCTACATTGGCTCATGATGGTCCTTGTCTTTTTCTGTTATCTTTTGCAAATCAGCTCAGCCATCACTTTTCTGGACCAAGTCACTCTGTTACCTGCTCTCATACAACTTTGTTTCCTTCTTTTATAGCTCTTATCACAGTTTATAATTGCTCATTTGTGTGATTAATATTTGTCTTCTCCTTGACATAATACACAGGGATCCTACTTCTTTTACCTTACCCTTATACCCCTGCAGCATAGTGTCTGGCATATTGTGCATGGTCAGTAAATATTTGTTGAGGAAACGAAGCCATGGCATTGAAGTTGGAGACACCTCAAGGTACAAGCCAGAGTTGGTTGATAAGCTACAGGTGGTGTCTATGCAGCATATTCCTAATTTGCCTATCTGTATATAACTTGTGCCCGAGATTCCTGATGGGAGGTGGGCTAATCTTTGCTCTGGTCCTGTGTTTACCTGAGCTACAAACACAGACACACACTTCCCTTGATTCCTCATCTTCTGTCATTTCCTGTACTCAACCTATGGTTATATTCTGGAGATATATTTCTGCCATCTTCTCTCTGACTCCGCTATCACTGCCCTCATGGAGACCTTTATCATCTCTTCCCACCAAACCAGTCTTCTTGCAGACAAGACCGTCTCCTCTCAATCCATTCTCTACTCTGTAGGCAGATCAGTGTTTCTAAAATGCAAGTTTGAATATTTATTGTATTAGTTTGCTAGGGCTGCCATTACCAAGGACCACAAGCTGAGTGGTTTGAACAGCAGACAGTTCTGGAAGCTAGAAGTCTGAAATGGAGGTGTTTTGGGGTTGGTTCCTTCTGAGGGCTGGGAGGGAAGGATCTGTTCTGGATCTCTCTCCTTGGCTTGTAGATAGCTGTCTTCTCCCTGTGTCTCTCGACATTGTCTTCCCTTACACATTGCGTTTTGTGTCCAAACTTCCCCCTTTTCTAAGAATACCAGTCGTGTGCAATTAGTATCCACCCTAATGACCTCATTTTAACTCAATTATCTCCATAAAGGCCTCGTCTCCAAATAAGGCCACATTCTGAGGTATTAGGGATTAGGACTCGAGCATATCTTTTTGGGGGGACACAATTTAACCAGAATAATTTTTTTTCTGCTGCATAAGTCTCCCCATTACCTGCAGACTCAAGGCCAAACTCCTTCCTGTGTCTTCCTGGGCTTCCTGTGATGTGGCTCCTACTGGGCTCTGCAGCCTCCTCTCTTGCTTTTCTCTCTATCCTCCTGCATTTCATGCTCCAGTTGTAGCCATTTCTTGCTTCTTCTTGCCTTAGGAACTCACTGTTTGCCTTTCTGAAAATGCCCATTCCCCCTGTCTGTTAGCCCTGATGATTAGTCCTTCCCTTCAGGCTCAGACTAGATATCACCCCCTTTTGGAAACCAGACCTGATGTTCCTCCACCAATTCTGGACCAGGCACCCCTCTCGCGTACACAATATGGAAATGAATCATCATACTTACAACTCTGTCTTCCCCATGAGACTGTGAGCTGCCCAACTATGAGGACTGCATCTGGTTGCCTGTTACACTGCTCCACCTGGCACAGTGCCTAGAACATAATAGTCCCTTGATAAATATTTTCAGAATGAAAGAATGCCTGGATGGTCATTTAGGGTTTTGAACAGATGTAAGGAGGAAATGCAATGGACCTCAAGCCACTGTCTAAAGAGCAGAAGTCTGTTGAAGTCACGGTGGGTAGGGCAGAGACCAGCTGGGCCCGACGGGAGCCCTCTCCTTGTAGGTGCCTCTTGGTTTCTTAATATTTCAACTTTAAAACAGACTTTTAGAAACTCTGAGCTGGAGAAATTCTTTGAGATTATGGAGTCCAACGCCCCCATTTTAAAGGTGGGAGAAATTGACAACTGACAGGAGAAAGGACCTTAATTATCATAACACTCTTATTATTAGGGCCAAGACTGGAACCCTCTTGGCTTCTCCATGAAAAGAGAGATGCCGTGCCTGATATAGAGGTCATATTGCATGGAAGTTAAGAGAATAGGCTCTTGTCCACTTTCTAGATATGTGGTCCCGCCCCTCATCAGGTAAGTGGTCTAGGGCAAGTTTAACTTTCCTGTGATACAATTTCCCCATCTGTAAAGTAGGAGTAATGGGAGTGCCTACGTCATAGAGTTTTGGGGAGGGCTCAGTGAATAAAAATATGTAAAAGCACAATGCCTGGTAGGTCAGCATCCCTACCCCCAAATGTCAGCTATTTACTATGAGAGAGAGAGACAAATATTTTAGTAAAGTAAGTAACCAGTTGTGGTTAAGTTTTGGAAGTCAGCCTGGTCTGCACTTAGGTTAACCAAACATGTGAAAACCAAAGGCTTAGTCACAGTGACCACCCACCCCTTTTTGTACACACAGATATGGCTTAATTTTGTTCAGTTAATTTGGACAATAACACATGGGTAACCCTTTCCTGATTCACTGGTGTCTTATCAAAACAGTCTAAATTATTTTTGCCGGTGTTTGATTCATGGACTCTTTGGAACTCACTGCTTTCCCGTGGAGGGCAGTGAGGGAGGCATACCTGACGGATGTGGACTGTAAAGGCTGCTGTTCAGTTGTGGCTGCTGCCTATGCTGTCGTCTCTCCAGAAGCAGAAGGTTTTTCCGTGCCATGTCTGCAAATTTATTCACAATCCACCCTTCAGCCAAAGGCTCCAGCTTCTTGACATTTCCCCCTCATTGCCTAGAGGACAAGGAGTACAGGTGAGGGGACCAGACCCTGGTCGACAGGGGTAATAGGTTTTCCTGACACTGCTTCAAATTCCTGTCTCATTCCCTACCTCTGGTCCTCAGCACCATCCTGACTCCTCATTTCAGGAGACAGAGTTACCCAGAGCCACTGAGGTGAGGACTTACGTGATCTGGAGACCACCCCAGCCTGTAATCCTTTGACCTTCCTTTGACAGTCCTTGGGGACCTCTGCACTCTGAAAGGAACAGGCTGTCCTCTCTCCTTGCTATTCAGTTAGGGATTTCTGCTCTGTGCCTTCTGCAAATTTAGAAAGCAAAGCACAGCACAAGAGGATGGAGAATGTCAGTGCCTCTTCCCCAGTGTTGAGACTCTTTCCAGACGCTCCTTGGATTCATGGTCTCATCTCCTAGGTGTGTGACTCAGCTTCCTCATCTGTAGGTGACTAAGGCTGAGTGGTGGGTGTTTTGGAAGATGAGGATGTTTATAGAAGTACACTGCTATTTTGTTTTACGGTGTGGGATAGATTAATATTGGGGAAAGGGACAACAGTTTTCAGGTAATGGAAAGATGTGGTTTGTGGTATGTGAGAGTGTGTGTGTGTGTGTGTGTGTGTGTGTGTGTGTGTGTGTTTGTGCTAGTCCAGGGACAAGTGAGGAAGGTAGATTAGACATAATGTTGGTTTATGAGGTACTATCAGGTTCTTTGGGTCCCGGGGATATTGAAGATGTCAGGGGCTCCTTAGTGTTGGCTTTTCAGTGTGGAGTCAGAACAAGGTTTTACAAGGTTTTACAAGGTTTTACAGCTTCCTTGGGGAAGCTCTTATAATTGTTCCAGTTTCAGCTGCAATAGTGGCCAAGCAGCTCCTTCCAGTTAATGACCTTTGTTAGCTGATGCAGAGTCCTCTGTCCTCCAGGGAGTACCTCTGGCTCTAGGGTCGAGGAGGGAGAATGCAGTCCTGACCTTATGAAAACTGGAAAATATGCTCAGTTATTTCTTTACAGATCAGAGGAGGTGGGGACCTGTTCAGGAGAGAAGGTAGACTTTCTGTTAATCTATATTTTGGGAAGTCTGAAAGTTATACTCTGAGATACCCCAGATTTACATGAAAAATAATTAGCCAAGTGTTTCTTTCCTCCACTCCTCCTTCCTTTCCTTGCATGCTCTCTCCTTCCCTTCCTCTTTTCCTTCTTTCTTTTCTTTTTTCTACCTCGTCCTCTTCCAAAAAGGATGGGGTTGTTTAGAAAGATACATACAACAAATAAATTAAAAATAGCTGAGAGACAAGAAGCAAAAAAAAAAAAGTGAGGTAGGAAGATCATGGTACATGTGAGGTGGGTGTGCAAAATCAGTAGGAAGGCAGGGTCCTCGGTAGGGACTGACCATAGATGGATGAGGCTTCACCCAGCACCAAATTTTAGAGCATTACAATAGGGTCAATGATAGGCAGCACAGCATGCACGGTAGCAGCACCGTGGAGGTTTTGTTTATCCTCTGCACATCTCGTATCCATGGTCATTGCACACTGGAATGGAGCTCAGCTCAGGCTCTGCACCAGATCTGGGGTCCTTTTGGATTTTACATCTTGACGGTCATGTAACCCTCTCTGGAATATATTTCTAGCTCTTATTTTTCTGTGCAGCTCTTTTTACTGGTTAACCGATAAGCAACTGACAAACAGATAGAGCATGCTGGCTCACTACATAGCAGGATCCTCATATATCGCAGATCCGGTGTACGCCTACACATTCTTTGAATTACTGTGTTGAGGGACAAAACCAAGAATCAAATCCTCAGGTTTTCATGAGGCTGAAAAGATCATAGTCAACCTGTTCATTCTTTCTTTCCAGCTTGCCTCTGACTTTTGTCAATACTCCTTTACCATATATTCCTTAAGCATTTAAAAAATATTTCTAATTGTGTATGTGTGTGTATATATACATATTTATTTTCGTGTGTTGATTTTGTATCCTGCTACTGTGCTGAAATCATTTATCAATTCCAGCAGTTTTTTTGTAGAGGTTTTAGGCTGTTCGATATATAGGATCATGTCACCTGCAAACAGGGACAGTTTGACTTCATCTTTTCCAATCTGGATGCCCTTTATTTCCTTCTCTTCTCTGATTGCTCTGGCTAGTACTTCCAACACTATGTTGAATAGGAGTGGTGAGAGTGGGCATCCTTGTCTAGTTCCTGTTCTTAAAGGAAAAGCTTTCAGTTTTTCCCCATTCAGGATGATATTGGCAGTGGGTTTATCATATATGGCTTTAATTATGTTGAGATACTTTCCCTCTATACCTAACTTATAGAGGGTCTTTGTCATGAATGAGTGCTGAACTTTATCAAATGCTTTTTCAGCATCTATAGAGATGATCATATGGTCCTGGTGTTTGAGTTTATTAATATGGTGTATCACATTTATTGATTTGCGTATGTTGAACCAACCTTGCATCCCTGAGATGAATCCCACTTGATCGTGGTGAATAATTTTACGTATGTGTTGCTGTATTCTGTTTGCTAGTATTTTAGTGAGGATTTTTGCATCTATATTCATCAAGGATATCGGCCTATAGTTTTCTTTTTTGGTTATATCTTTACCTGGTTTTGGTATCAGGATGATGTTTGCATCATAGAATGAGTTTGGGAGATTTGCGTCCGTTTCAATCTTTTGGAATAGTTTGTAAAGAATCGGTGTCAATTCCTCTTTGAATGTTTGGTAAAATTCTGCTGTGAATCCATCTGGTCCTGGGCTTTTCTTTGTTGGGAGCCTTCTGATAACAGCTTCAATCTCCTTTATTGTTATTGGTCGGTTCAAGTGTTCTACGTCTTCATGGCTCAGTTTTGGGAGCTTGTGTGTGTCCAGAAATTTATCCATTTCCTCCAGATTTTCAAATTTGTTGGCGTCTAGTTGTTTATAGTAGTCTCGAATGATTCCTTGTATTTCAGATGAATCAGTTGTAATATCGCCTTTTTCATTTCTAATTTTGGTTATTTGAGTCTTCTCTCTTCTTTTTTTTGTTAGCCATGCTAGTGGTTTGTCAATTTTATTTATCTTTTCAAAAAACCAACTTTTTGATTCGTTGATCTTCTGAATTGTTTTTTGGTTTTCAATTTCATTCAGTTCTGCTCTGATCTTAATGATTTCTTTCCATCTGCTAACTTTAGGTTTGGATTGTTCTTGTTTTTCTAGTTCTTTAAGGTGAAGTGTTAGGTTGTTCACTTGCCATCTTTCTATTCTTCTGAAGTGAGCGTTTAATGCGATAAATTCTGCCCTCAATACTGCTTTTGCAGTATCCCACAGGTTTTGGTATGATGTATCATTGTTTTCATTAGTTTCAATAAAGTTTTTGATTTCCTACTTGATTTCTTCCTGGACCCATATGTCATTAAGTAGAATGCTGTTTAATTTCCATGTGTTTGTATAGTTTCCAGAGTTTCGGTTGTTATTAATTTCTAGTTTTAATCCATTGTGGTCTGAAAAGATACATGGGATAATTGCAATTTTTTTGAATTTATTGAGACTTGATTTGTGACCTAATATGTGATCTATCCTGGAGAATGATCCATGTGCTGATGAGAAGAATGAATATTCTGAGGTTGGTGGGTGGAATGTTCTGTAGATATCTGCCAATTCCAATTGGTCTAGAGTCTTGTTTAGATCTTGTGTTTCTCTACTGATTCTTTGCCTAGATGATCTGTCTAATATTGACAGTGGGTTGTTCAGGTCCCCTGCTATTACGGTGTTAGTGTCTATTTCCTTCTTTAGGTCTAATAGAGTTTGTTTTATAAATCTGGCTGCTCCAACATTGGGTACGTACATATTTATGATTGTTATGTCTTCTTGATGGATCAGTCCTTTTATCATTAAGTAGTGTCCCTCATTGTCTCTTTTTATGGTTTTTAGTTTAAAGTCTATTTTGTCAGATATAAGAATAGCTACTCCAGCTTGTTTTTCTTTTCTGTTTGCATGGTAAATCTTTTTCCATCCTTTCACTCTTAGTCTATGTGAGTCTTTATGGGTGAGGTGGGTCTCTTGTAGGCAGCATATAGTTGGGTCCTCCTTTTTGATCCAGTCAGCCAGTCTGTATCTTTTGATTGGGGAATTTAAGCCTTTTACATTAAGAGTTGTTATTGAAAGGTGTTGATTTCTTCCTAGTATTTTGTTGATTGTTGTTTGGTTGTCTTAGGTGTCTTTTGTTCTTTGCTTTCTGATTTACTGTTTGGTTTCTGTGTTTGTTGGTTCCTTAGGTTGTAGATAGCGTTTTTGTTTGTTTGTTTTCTCTTTATGAATGCCATTTTTATTATACAAGTGGGCTTTGATTTTTCTTGGGTTTTTATGGCAGTGGTAGTTATTTTTCAGGAACCAAACCCAGTACTCCCTTGAGGATTTCTTGTAAGGGTGGTCTTGTGGTAGTGAACTCCCGCAGTTTTTGTTTGTCTGAGAAATATACTATTTGCCCTTCATTTCGGAAGGATAGCCTTGCAGGGTAGAGTATTCTTGGCGGGCAATCTTTGTCTTTTAGTATTTTGAAAATATCATCCCATTCCTTTCTAGCTTTTAGGGTTTGTGATGAAAAGTCTGATGTTAGCCTGATTGGGGCTCCCTTATAGGTGATTTGACGCTTCTCTCTTGCAGCTTTTAAGATTCTCTCTTTGTCTCTGAGTTTTGCCAATTTGACTATGACATGTCTTGGAGAAGGCCTTTTTGGGTTGAATACGTTTGGAGATCGTTGAGCTTCCTGGATCTGAAGATCTGTGATTTTTCCTATACCTGGGAAGTTTTCTGCCACTATTTTGTTGAATATGTTTTCAATGGAATCTCCATTTTCCTCCCCTTCTGGAATACCCATGACTCGGATATTTGAGCACTTAAGGTTGTCTGGTATCTCTCTCAGATTTTCTTCAATGTCCTTGATTCTTTTTTCTTTCTTTTTGTCTGCTTGTGTTATTTCAAACAGCCCATCTTCAAGTTCAGAGGTTCTCTCTTCAACTTTGACAAGCCTGCTGGTTAAACTCTCCGTTGTGTTTTTTATTTCGCTGAATAACTTCTTCAGTTCAGCAAGTTCTGCTACATTTTTTTTCAGGACATTGATTTCCTTGTACATTTCCTCTTTCAGATCCTGTATACTTTTCCTCATTTCATCATGATGTCTAGCTGAGTTTTCTTGTATCTCATTCAGTTTCCTTAGAATTATCACTCGAAATTCCTTGTCAGTCATTTCAAGGGCTTCTTGTTCTATAGGATCTAGAGTTTGAGATTTATTAACTTTTGGTGGTGTACTTTCTTGATTTTTTGTATTTCTGGTATCTTTTTTTTTGGTGTTTATTCATTGTGGCAGAGGGTTTCACAGTCCACTGGTTAGAGACTAATGACTAACTAGGATGTTGCTGTGGTTGCCAATTTCGTATGGCTCCCTCTGTGACTGCTCAGTTGGCCTCTAGTGCCTTGTGTGTGTGGTTGCCTCAGGTCTTGGGCTTCTCCGGGGAGCCACCTTTCTGGTCAGCTTGGACTCTGCTGGGCTGTTGGATCACGTACCACAGGGTGTGTGATCTCTTTTGAGCTTTCACTTCCTGTGCAGGACTTCTCCCTGTTCCGTGTGCTCTGGCCCAGGCTGTTAGATCGTGCAGTGGCGACCCCACTGGGTGAGTGGTTTCTGTTGAGTCTCTGCCTCCCTGGCCGCACGTCTCCCCTCTCTGTGCGCACTGGGCTGGGCTGGGGCATGTCTTCTGCACCCCTCGTCTATCAGCTGGGCCTTCAAGACCCTGCTTGGCACTGCCTCGCCCAGGAAGTCTACCAGGTTTCTGCTAGGCACAGACGACCGGTCTCTCTGGGTGCCTTTGTAGCACTGTGTAGATTTTTCTCGCATCTTGTTCACCTTTGTATCCCCCCGGCATAGACCGAATCTAGCACCCGCCTGCAGCCAGCTCTCTGGCAGGTTCAAGCGGACCTGGGAACTCTCCTACCACACTATTCTCAACCAGAAATTCGTTAGGCTTTTTTCCAAACTGGTGGCTGCAGAGATGGTATCTGCCTCCCAGTAACAGAAAGTTTACCGGGGCTGGAGTCCAGGGTGTGGTGGAGTGACAGTCGGCCCGCCCATACTTCCTTGCCCTCCCAACACTGGCCGGGGATGCCTCACGCCACCAGCCCCGCCAGAGAACCGCAGAGGGAGTGGGAGGAGAGGCCAGCCCGCAGGCTCCGGAAAGCCCCGCGCCAGGCCAAGCAAGTGGGAAGGCTCAGTGACGGCCGAGCCGGGCGGAGCTGCCCGCACCTGGGAAAATGGAGGCAGCACCAGGGCGGTGAGTGGCCTGGTGGTGCAGGCGGGAGCCAGGTGGGCGTCAGCCCCCCAAACAGGTCTGGTCCAGGGGTCACTCACAGGGTTGTGCCAGGTCGGGAGCTCACTCTCTGCCTCTGGTTTGCCACCTTCCCCATTCTCGGCCGCTGCTGCCTCGGGCTGTTCAGTCGCGGCGTGGCTCGGGCGCTCCCAGGAATCTTCTTTAATGTTGGCCTGAAACCTCGAATCCTGAATAGGGCAGCTGGCTGCCTTCAGCGCGGCCCTGGCCTCCGGGATCCTGTCTGCATCCACAGCAGCCCTGGCGCCGTGTTCCCTGTTTAGAGACTCGCTTTTGCAGCTAAGAAACAGTTCTTTTCCTGCTCCACACTTCAAAGCTGTTGCCTGTAAGTGAGGCAGCCTCTCCTGCTGGGGGCAAAGTGGCAGTCACCCCCCACGACCGGCCAGCAGCTGCGGTCCTCCCTTAAGAGATGGCAAGAGGAAGGTCCACAAGTTTCCCAGCTGCCTGAGGCCCAGTGCCTGCCTTTTGCACCTCAGCTTCTCCGCGCCAACCGCCGCAGCCACTGCCATCTTGAAAAGTCCAGCCTTTGTCTACATATTTATTTTCAATTGACAAATATTTGTATATATTTATGGGGTATGATGTAGTGTTTTGATAAATGAATACACTGCAGAAAGATTAAATTAAGCTAATTAATATATCTAACACCTCACCTACTTATCATTTTAAAATAATTCTTTTTTTAAAGGTTTTATTTAATTTTTAATTGACAAGTAATAATTGCATATATTTATGGGGCAAATAATTAATATAATACATCACCTCAAATACTCATTTCTTTGTGGTGAGAACATTTAAAATCCATTCTTTTAGCTATTTTGATATATACATTACTATTAACTGTAGTCACTGTGCAACGGATCACCAGAACCTATTCCTCCTGTCTAACTCAAACTTTGTACCCTTTGACCAACAGCTCCTTTTTCCTTGTCCAACCCCCACCCCCAGCCTCTGGTAACTAACTTTTACTCTCTACTTCAATGAATTTGACTTTTTAAGATTCCACATCAAAGTGAAATCATGCCATATTTGTTTTTCCATGCCTGGCTTTTTTCACTTGGCATAATATCCTCTAGAATCATCCTTGTTCTTGCAAATGACAGAATTTCCTGCTTTAAAAGATAATTTTTAATGTAATAACTTCTATAATATTTGATGCAAAAATTAGGCATTTTAAAATTCTGTGACCACTAGGACTGCTAGCATCCAATGAAGAGTTGGAATTCCTTCCCAATAACTACATCAAAACATGACTATATTCCCTTACAAGATTTCTGTTATACCTTTTCTATTTAAACTATTCTCCCTCCCCTTTTTTCTCATTATCACTTGCATTTTAATAGGCTTCAGACAGAGGCATTCAGTTGCATATATCACTTTTCTAAAAGTAAATTTACTTCTTTCAAAAAAATTAAAAAATAAAATAAGTTTACTTTCTTCTCTGGCTGATAAATCTCCATGGGTATTACATCAATTGGAGGTTTTAGTCTGACTTCTCAAAATTTCTTTTTATTCTGGCAGCCATTTTATACCTATGTTTCATTTTTACTTATTTCTATAACTCAGTCTACAAATTCTTTATTACACCATATACCTGTGGTGGAGAGATTAAATAATGTTTAACACGTTAGTTATAATCATTTCAATTTCCTAACCTTTTTAGCAAAAACACCATTTTCTCAAGCACATATTTCCCATAACTGGTATAATTACTAGAGGTCATTGCTCAGCAAACTGTAGGTTCTATCTGGCTTGGGGACATAATTATACTTCGTCCACCAAGGAATGTGTTTAATACTAACTCAAGTACCAGGTGTCATGGTGGAGCACTGTACCTCTGTCTCCCATGAGGATGATTCAGGGTTGATCTCTATCTGTTCAGACTCTACCAATGTTGGAGTGAGCAGGACTGAAGCCATGTTGGGACCTAAAATCACATGGGCTGTAGGCAAATTTTGAAAGGACACAGTTTTTTTTTTGTTTTTTTTTGTTTTTTTTTGGCGTGCATTTCTCTGAGTTCTGTCTTTCCCATGGTTATTTGATATTTTGAACCTCGGTTATAGGGCAAGATGTACATTATGTATATGAATGTAAAGTTTTCCAGCCAGCCTGATGATGCAAACTAGCAGACCCTGGGAAACCAAGGAATACATCAGTAAAGCTATGCTGATTGCACCCCTCCAGCAGGACCATGAGATAACAGCAAGGATGGAAGCAGAAACCAGAGTGTACCTGAGACCTTGCATGAAGCCTTCATGGCTCACATTCCCCTTCCTCCTGCCTTTCATTTCCCATGTTCCATTCCCTCAACCCCCTCTTTAAAAACCCCTCAGTAAATCTGAGTCCTTGAGATGGCTTTAGCCTGTCCATTCTATTTCAAGTTTACTGGAGAGATGGGTCAGCCTAACATCTCTCCTTAAGTCATTGGTATTCCTGAGTAAAAGCTGACTTCCATTTTCACCAGTGTTTGACTTTTGAGTGGTTTGCTTTTGTCTGGGGGCAGGCAGCCGGACCTGTGTATCTGGTAAGAGCCAAAGCTCCTTTCTACTTTTTGACACTGTCACTCTGAGGGAGTATCAATAAATACCATGGTTACCAGTGATCTTACCATATGCCATAGTTTAGGCTGTCTATATTGTTCCACACACATACCCCCTCTTGCCAGAGCCCGCAGCACAACTGGCCACCGCAGTTTAAATAGATCAGATGCTATTGCTATCAACATGGCAATGGTTCTGTCATTGTTGGGAGTATGTATTCTTGCCCAGAGTTATTGACAAGCAAGATACTAAGTCAGTTTAGTAAAATGCATAGTCCATTCAAACACTGCTTCATCATATTTCTGGGCCAAATGTCAAGTTCAGCCAGTTTCCTAGAAGAAGACTCCCTCTTGTGGCCATGTAGACCACAGTGGTGTGTCTTCAGGAAAGACATTTCTACTTGACTCAACATACTTAATTGAGTTCCCAACCTCCTAAGTTCCTCCTAGTACTGTGGACCATGTTGGCTGTGTGATCACAAGTGTTGCTGCCATGAATATTTGTGGCACAAGCCTAAATCAAGTAAACTATGCACACCAAAAAAGTGTTGTGGTCCTCAAGAGATTGCAGGGTGAGCACATCTAATTCCCAGGTGCCATTCAGTTCAAGTATCCCATAATTATTGTTTTTGAAAGTTCCAGGGTGAAATCATCATTGATATGTGACAACCATGACATGCCAATATTCCCCTCTTGGACATCATTGTGATTCCTTGAATGCATGTTTGTATTGTTTTCCAAATATATTGATATCTGCTGTAGTTAAAAGAGCAAACTAGACTCCAGTACACTAGGCAGACAAGAGCAGTGTTTCTCTTTCATATCCAGGTACTTGCTTTAACTATGGGTGTCATTCTGGCTTATAGCAACATAACATAGCATCTGTTAGCTGACAGTCACAGTATGTCCAGTGAGGTTCAAAGGCAGAAATCCTTTTAGCACTACAGAGAATAAGCATGATAAATATAACAAAATATGACTAACACAATAATCCCAACCTACTATTATTTAGGCAGGTCATCAAGGAAGTCTGATTGTGAGGAGCTGCCCGAAATCGCCATTACAAGATGGCGCTGATTTCCGGTGGAGGGCAGGGCTGCTCGGTAACACGCCTGGGCCAATTAGGCAGCCACCAATAAGGTAGGAGCACGTCCTAGGCGAGGAGCAGTCTCTATATAAAGGGCGCGGGTTCCCTCGCTCGGGGTCTCCATTTTTGGCAAGCTTATGCTCTCCCTCTCAAGATGCATTAAAGCTGATCTGCAGAAGGATCCTTTGTGTGCCGCGTCGTTCTTGCTGGCGAGACGGTAGCGCGGGACATCTGATGTCTTCTCTCCAAATCTCATACGTAAGGTCTCAGGTAATTGTAGTGTGATTTCAGTCCAATTCTCCTTATCAGGGGTCCTGGGGCATCTTCCTGTATTGACCATGACTCAGTACCATATAGGACAGAAACAGCTAAGAATATCATTCTTGTACTCTGAAATACTATCCAAAGAAAAGAATGATGACTCCCCTTCAGAACATTATTTCCCATTATATCATCTCTTTTCATCTGCCACAGTTCCCCCGCTCTTTCCATTTATTACCTGTTCTAACCAGACTGAGCTTCTCTGGTTCAGCTATGCTGCCCTGTAAAGGCACGTAGCAGGATTAGGCTTTCCAGAACTGCTTGTGTCCATTTCCAGGAAGAAGGCGTAGGGTTAGAAAAACAAAGGATGATTTCTCTTCAAGATTGTTTTCACTATTCTGGGTGCTTTCCATTCTGATTTAAACTTTAGAATTGACTTGTCGATTTCCATAAAGAGCATGTTTGAATTATTATTTTTTGTTTTCAATAAACTTTATATCTTAGATTAGTTTTAGACTTACAGAAAAGTTGCAAAGATAATACAGGGATTTTCTATTTACTCCTTACCAAGTTTCACCTACAGTGAACATCTTACATTACCATGGTTCATTGTTACAACTAAGGAGACAGCATTGGTACGCTACTATTAACTAAAACACAAAGTTTATTTAGATTTCACTAGTATTTACCCTGTATCCTCTTCCTGTCACAAGATCTTATTTAGGATACCACATTTTATTTATTTGCCATGTCTCCTTAGTTGCCTTTGTCCTATGACAGTTTCTTTGCTTTTTTTTGCTTTCGATGACCTTGATGAATATTTTGTAAAATGTCTCTCAGTTTGAGTGTCTGAGTTTTTTCGTGATGTTACTGCGGTCACGAGCATTCTGGAGGATGACCACAGAAGTGAAGTGCCATTCTCATTGCATTATATTGAGGGTACATGTTATCAACATGACTGTCAACGTGAGGATGTTAACTTTGATCACCTGACTGAGAGAGCATTTGCATGCTTGTATTCTGATCGGGGTTTTATTAAATTTATAGGTGGATTTGGAACGAACGGACATCTTAACAATCTTTTAAAAATATTTATTTATTTTTAATTGATCAGTAAAAATTGTATATTTTTATGGTATACAACATGATGTTCTGATATATGTATACATGTGGAATGGCTAAATCAAGCTAATTAACATATATGTCTCTCACATACTTACCGTTCTTTTTTGTGGTGAGAACATTTAAAATATATTCTTTTGCCAGTTTTTAAGTACAGTCATCATGTTGCATAACAGACTCTCGAACATATTCCTACTGTCTAACTAAAATTTTGTCTCCTCTGACTAATTTTACCAATGCCCCTCCCCAGCCCCTGGTAACCACCATTCTACTCTGTGCTTCTATGAGTTCAACGTTTTTAGATCCCCAAAATACATGAGATCATGAGTATTTGTAGCTCTGTGCCTGGCTTATTTCACTTGCTATAATGTGCTCGGCTCATCCATGTTGTCACAGATGACAGGATTATCTTCTTTTTTAAGGCTTAATATAATTATGTTGGGTACACAGACCACATTAAAAATAAAATAAATTTTTTTGTAATTCATCACATCAGAAGGCTAAAGACGAAAAACCATGTAATCATACTAATCAAGGCATAAAATGCATTTGACAAAATCTAACACCCATTTATGATAAAAACACTCAGTAAACTAGGATTGGAGGGGAACTTCCTCAAAAAGGTTTTTTGATACAAAAAACCTACAGCTATCATTATACTTAATGATAAGAAACTCAAAGCTTTCCCTCTAAGATTAGGAACAGGGTAAGAATGTCCCCTCACACCACTGCTTTTCAACATTGTATTTGAAGTCCTAGCTAATGTAACAAGACAAGAAAAAAAAAAAGGTATACAGATGGGGAAGGAAAAAATACAATTGTCTTTGTTTGCAGATAACCTGATCATCTATGTAGAAAATCCAGAAGAATCCACAAAACCCTCCTGAAACAGATAAGCAATTACAGCAAGTTTGCAGGATACAGGTTAATATACCAAAGTCAATTGCTTTCTTATATACCAGTAACGAACAAGTAAAATTAGAAATTAAAAGCACAATACCATTTACATTAGTACCAAAAAAAGGAAACACTTAATGTAATAAATCTTACAAAATATGTACAAAATCTACACAAAGAAAGCTACAAAACTACAAAACTGGGATGAAAGATATCTAAATAAATAAATAATAAATAAATGGAGAGTTATTCCATGCTCATATATAGGAAAACTCAATATTGTCAGTTCTTCCAAATTTGATGTATGGAATCCATGAAATTCCTATCAAAATCCCAGAAAATTATTTTATGGATATCAACAAACTGATTCTACAGTTTATATGGAGAGGCAAAATACCCAGAATAGCCAGCTCAATATTGAAGGAGAAGAACGAAATTGGAGAACTGACACTACCTGACTTTAGGACTTATTATAAAACCACGGTAATCAAGACAGTGTGGTATTGGTGGGAGAATAGATCAATGGATCAATGGTACAGAATACACAGCCAAGAAATATACACACATAAATATAGTCAACTGGTCTTTGACAAATAGCAAAGGCAATACAATGAAGAAAAGATATTCTTTTCAACAAATGGTGCTAGAACAAGTGGACATCCACACATGCAAAAGACAAACAAACAAACAAACAAACAAAAAAGAATCTAGACACATACCTTACACCCTTCACAAATACTAACTCAAATGGATTACAGACCTAATTATCAAACACAAAAACTTAAAACTCAGAAGAAAACATAGGAGAAAATCTAGATGACCAAGTGTTTGGCAATGTCATTTTATTTTTTTTTATTTTTTATTTTTTATTTTTTTTTTAATTTTATTTTGTCGATATACATTGTAGCTGATTAATGCTCCCCATCACCAAAACCTCCCTCCCTTCTCCCTCCCCCCCCCAACAATGTCCTTTCTGTTTGCTTGTTGTATCAACTTCAAATAATTGTGGTTGTTATATCTTCTTCCCTCCCCCCCCCGATTTGTGTGTGTGTGTGTGTGTATGTGTGTGTGTGAATTTATATATTAATGTTTAGCTCCCTCCAATAAGTGAGAACATGTGGTATTTCTCTTTCTGTGCCTGACTTGTTTCACTTAATATAATTCTCTCAAGGTCCATCCATGTTGTTGCAAGTGGCAGTATTTCATTCGTTTTTATAGCTGAGTAGTATTCCATTGTGTAGATGTACCACATTTTCCGTATCCACTCATCTGATGATGGGCATTTGGGCTGGTTCCAACTCTTGGCTATTGTAAAGAGTGCTGCGATGAACATTGGGGAACAGGTATACCTTCGACTTGATGATTTCCATTCCTCTGGGTATATTCCCAACAGTGGGATGGCTGGGTCGTATGGTAGATCTATTTGCAATTGTTTAAGGAACCTCCATACCATTTTCCATAGAGGCTGCACCATTTTGCAGTCCCACCAACAATGTATGAGAGTTCCTTTTTCTCCGCAGCCTCGCCAGCATTTATCGTTCATAGTCTTTTGGATTTTAGCCATCCTAACTGGGGTTAGATGGTATCTCAATGTGGTTTTGATTTGCATTTCCCGGATGCTGAGTGATGTTGAGCATTTTTTCATATGTCTGTTGGCCATTTGTATATCTTCCTTAGAGAAATGCCTACTTAGCTCTTTTGCCCATTTTTTAATTGGGTTGCTTGTTTTCTTCTTGTAAAGTTGTTTGAGTTCCTTATATATTCTGGATATTAATCCTTTGTCAGATGTATATTTTGCAAATATTTTCTCCCACTCTGTTGGTTGTCTTTTAACTCTTTTAATTGTTTCTTTTGCTGTGCAGAAGCTTTTTAGTTTGATATAATCCCATTTGTTTATTTTTCCTTTGGTTGCCCGTGCTTTTGGGGTCGTATTCATGAAGTCTGTGCCCAGTCCTATTTCCTGAAGTGTTTCCCCTATGTTTTCTTTAAGAAGTTTTATTGTCTCAGGGTGTATATTTAAATCCTTAATCCATTTTGAGTTGATTTTAGTATACGGTGAGAGGTATGGATCTAGTTTTATTCTCCTGCATATCGATATCCAGTTATCCCAACACCACTTGCTGAAGAGGCAGTCCCTTCCCCAGTGAATAGGCTTGGTGCCTTTGTCAAAGATCAGATGGCAGTAAGTGTGTGGGTTGATTTCTGGATTCTCTATTCTATTCCATTGGTCAGTGTGTCTGTTTTTATGCCAGTACCATACTGTTTTGGTTATTATAGCTTTGTAGTATAGCTTAAAGTCAGGTAGTGTTATGCCTCCAGCTTTATTTTTTTTGCTGAGCATTGCTTTGGCTATTCGTGGTCTTTTATTGTTCCATATAAATGTCTGAATAGTTTTTTCCATTTCTGAGAAAAATGTCTTTGGAATTTTGATGGGGATTGCATTGAATTTGTATATCACTTTGGGTAGTATGGACATTTTCACTATGTTGATTCTTCCAATCCAAGAGCATGGAATATCTTTCCATCTTCTTGTATCCTCTCTAATTTCTCTCAGCAGTGGTTTGTAGTTCTCATTATAGAGATTTTTCACCTCCTTGGTTAACTCAATTCCTAAGTATTTTATTTTTTTGGTGGCTATTGTAAATGGGCAGGCTTTCTTGATTTCTCCTTCTGCATGTTCACTATTGGAGAAAAGAAATGCTACTGATTTTTGTGTGTTGATTTTGTATCCTGCTACTGTGCTGAAATCATTTATCAATTCCAACAGTTTTTTTGTAGAGGTTTTAGGCTGTTCGATATATAGGATCATGTCATCTGCAAACAGGGACAGTTTGACTTCATCTTTTCCAATCTGAATGCCCTTTATTTCATTCTCTTCTCTGATTGCTCTGGCTAGTACTTCCAACACTATGTTGAATAGGAGTGGTGAGAGTGGGCATCCTTGTCTAGTGCCTGTTCTTAAAGGAAAAGCTTTCAGCTTTTCCCCATTCAGGATGATATTGGCAGTGGGTTTGTCATATATGGCTTTAATTATGTTGAGATACTTTCCCTCTATACCTAACTTATAGAGGGTCTTTGTCATGAATGAGTGCTGAACTTTATCAAATGCTTTTTCAGCATCTATAGATATGATCATATGGTCCTTGTGTTTGAGTTTATTAATATGGTGTATCACATTTATTGATTTGCGTATGTTGAACCAACCTTGCATCCCTGGGATGAATCCCACTTGATCGTGATGAATAATTTTTCGTATGTGTTGCTGTATTCTGTTTGCTAGTATTTTAGTGAGGATTTTTGCATCTATATTCATCAAGGATATCGGCCTGTAGTTTTCTTTTTTGGTTATATCTTTACCTGGTTTTGGTATCAGGATGATGTTTGCTTCATAGAATGAGTTTGGGAGATTCGCGTCCGTTTCAATCTTTTGGAATAGTTTGTAAAGAATCGGTGTCAATTCCTCTTTGAATGTTTGGTAAAATTCTGCTGTGAATCCATCTGGTCCTGGGCTTTTCTTTGTTGGGAGCCTTCTGATAACAGCTTCAATCTCCTTTATTGTTATTGGTCTGTTCAAATTTTCTACGTCTTCACGGTTCAGTTTTGGGAGCTTGTGTGTGTCCAGAAATTTATCCATTTCCTCCAGATTTTCAAATTTGTTGGCGTATAGTTGTTTATAGTAGTCTCGAATGATTCCTTGTATTTCAGATGAATCAGTTGTAATATCGCCTTTTTCATTTCTAATTTTTGTTATTTGAGTCTTCTCTCTTCTTTTTTTTGTTAGCCATGCTAATGGTTTGTCAATTTTATTTATCTTTTCAAAAAACCAACTTTTTGATTCGTTGATCTTTTGAATTGTTTTTTGGTTTTCAATTTCATTCAGTTCTGCTCTGATCTTAATGATTTCTTTCCGTCTGCTAACTTTAGGATTGGATTGTTCTTGTTTTTCTAGTTCTTTAAGGTGAAGTGTTAGGTTGTTCACTTGCCATCTTTCCATTCTTCTGAAGTGAGCATTTAATGCAATAAATTTTCCCCTCAATACTGCTTTTGCAGTATCCCACAGGTTTTGGTATGATGTATCATTGTTTTCATTAGTTTCAATAAAGTTTTTGATTTCCTACTTGATTTCTTCCTGGACCCATATGTCATTAAGTAGAATGCTGTTTAATTTCCATGTGTTTGTATAGTTTCCAGAGTTTTGTTTGTTATTAATTTCTAGTTTTAATCCATTGTGGTCTGAGAAGATACATGGGATAATTCCAATTTTTTTGAATTTATTGAGACTTGATTTGTGACCTAATATGTGATCTATCCTGGAGAATGATCCATGTGCTGATGAGAAGAATGAATATTCTGAGGTTGTTGGGTGGAATGTTCTGTAGATATCTGCCAATTCCAATTGGTCTAGAGTCTTGTTTAGATCTTGTGTTTCTCTACTGATTCTTTGCCTAGATGATCTGTCTAATATTGACAGTGGAGTGTTCAGGTCCCCTGCTATTATGGTATTAGTGTCTATTTCCTTCTTTAGGTCTAATAGAGTTTGTTTTATAAATCTGGCTGCTGCAACATTGGGTGCGTACATATTTATGATTGTTATGTCTTCTTGATGGATCAGTCCTTTTATCATTAAGTAGTGTCCCTCATTGTCTCTTTTTATGGTTTTTAGTTTAAAGTCTATTTTGTCAGATATAAGAATAGCCACTCCAGCTCGTTTTTCTTTTCTGTTTGCATGGTAAATCTTTTTCCATCCTTTCACTCTTAGTCTGTGTGAATCTTTATGGGTGAGGTGGGTCTCTTGTAGGCAGCATATAGTTGGGTCCTGCTTTTTGATCCAGTCAGCCAGTCTGTGTCTTTTAATTGGGGAATTTAAGCCTTTAACATTAAGAGTTGTTATTGAAAGGTGTTGATTTATTCCTAGCATTTTATTGGTTGTTTGGTTGTCTTAGGTGTCTTTTGTTCCTTGCTTTCTGATTTACTGTTTGGTTTCTTTGTTTGTTGGTTCCTTAGGTTGTAGATAGTGTTTTTGTTAGCTTGTTTTCTCTTCATGAATGCCATTTTTATTGTACTAGCGGGTTTAGATTTTTCTTAGGTTTTTATGGCAGTGGTAGTTATTTTTCAGGAACCAAACCCAGTACTCCCTTGAGGATTTCTTGTAAGGGTGGTCTTGTGGTAGTGAACTCCCGCAGTTTTTGTTTGTCTGAGAAATATACTATTTGCCCCTCATTTCGGAAGGATAGCCTTGCAGGGTAGAGTATTCTTGGCTGGCAATCTTTGTCTTTTAGTATTTTGAAAATATCATCCCATTCCTTTCTAGCTTTTAGGGTTTGTGATGAGAAGTCTGATGTTAACCTGATTGGGGCTCCCTTATAGGTGATTTGACGCTTCTCTCTTGCAGCTTTTAAGATTCTCTCTTTGTCTCTGAGTTTTGCCAATTTGACTATGACATGTCTTGGAGAAGGCCTTTTTGGGTTGAATACGTTTGGAGATCGTTGAGCTTCCTGGATCTGAAGATTTGTGATTTTTCCTATACCTGGGAAGTTTTCTGCCACTATTTTGTTGAATATGTTTTCAATGGAATCTCCATTTTCCTCCCCTTCTGGAATACCCATGACTCGGATATTTGAGCGCTTGAGGTTGTCTGATATCTCTCTCAGATTTTCTTCCATGTCCTTGATTCTTTTTTCTTTCTTTTTGTCTGCTTGTGTTATTTCAAACAGCCCATCTTCAAGTTCAGAGGTTCTCTCTTCAACTTCGACAAGCCTGCTGGTTAAACTCTCCGTTGTGTTTTTTATTTCGCTGAATAACTTCTTCAGTTCAGCAAGTTCTGCTACATTTTTTTTCAGGACATTGATTTCCTTGTATATTTCCTCTTTCAGATCCTGTATACTTTTCCTCATTTCATCATGATGTCTAGCTGAGTTTTCTTGTATCTCATTCAGTTTCCTTAGAATTATCACTCGAAATTCCTTGTCAGTTATTTCAAGGGCTTCTTGTTCTATAGGATCTAGAGTATGAGATTTATTAACTTTTGGTGGTGTACTTTCTTGATTTTTTGTATTTCTGGTGTCTTTTTTTTGGTGTTTATTCATTGTGGCAGGGGGTTTCACAGTCCACCAGTTTGAGACCAATGACTAACTAGGATGTTGCTGTGGTTGCCAATTTGGTATGGCTCCCGCTGTGACTGCTCAGTTGGCCTCTAGTGTCTTGTGTGTGTGGTTGCCTCAGGTCTTGGGCTTCTCCGGGGATCCACCTTTCTGGTCAGCTTGTACTCTGCTGGGCTGGTGGATCACGTACCACAGGGTGTGTGATCTCTGTTGAGCTTTCACTTCCTGTACAGGACTTCTCCCCGTTCCGTGTGCTCTGGCCCAGGCTGTTAGATCGTGCAGTGGCGACCCCACCGGGTGTGTGGTTTCTGTCGAGTCTCCGCCTCCCTGGCCGCACGTCTCCCCCCTCTGTGCACACTGTGCTGGGCTGGGGAGTGTCTTCTGCACCCCTCGTCTATCAGCTGGGCCTTCAAGACCCTGCTCAGCACCGCCTCGCCCAGGAAGTCTACCAGGTTTCTGCTAGGCACAGACGACCGGTCTCTCTGGGTGCCTTTGTAGCACTGTGTAGATCTTTCTCGGGTCTTGTTCACCTTTGTATCCCCCCGGTATAAACCGAGTCTAGTGCCCGCCTGCAGCCTGCTCTCCGGCAGGTTCAAGCGGACCTGGGAACTCTCCTACCACACTATTCCCAACCAGAAATTCGTTAGGCTTTTTTCCAAACTGGTGGTCGCAGAGATGGTATCTGCCTCCCAGTAACAGGAAGTTTACCGGGCCGGAGTCCAGGGTGTGGTGGAGGGACAGTCGGCCTGCCCGTACTTCGTAGCCCTCCCAACACTGGTCGGGACGCCCCACACCCCCAGCCCCGCCAGAGAACCGCGGAGGGAGTGGGAGAGGAGGCCGGCCCGCAGGGTCCGGAAAGCCCCGCGCCAGGCCACGCAAATGGGCTCAGTGATGGCCGAGCAGGGCGGAGCTGCCCGCACCTGGGAAAATGGAGGCAGCACCGGGGCAGTGAGTGGCCTGGTGGTGCAGGCGGGAGCCACGTGGGCATCCACCCCCCGAACAGAGCTGTGCCAGGGATCACTCACAGTGCTGTGCCAGGTCGGGTGTTCGCTCTCTGTCTCTGGTTTGTTGCCTTCCGTGTTCTCGGTGCTGCCGCCTCGGGCTGTTCAGTCGCAGCGCCGCTCGGGCGCTCCCAGGAATCTTCTTTAATGCCGGCCTGAAACCTCGAATCCTGAATAGGGCAGCTGGCCGCCTTCAGTGCGGCCCCAGCCTCCGGGATCCTGGCTGCATCCACAGCAGCCCTGGCGCCGTGTTCCCTGTTTCAAGACTCGCTTTTGCAGCTAAGAATCAGTTCTTTTCCTGCTCCACACTTCAAAGCTGTTGCCTGTAAATGAGGCAGCCTCTCCTGCCGGGGGCAAAGTGGCGTTGAGCCCCCACGACCGGCCAGCAGCAGCAGTCCTCCCTTAAGAGATGGCCAGAGGAAGGTCCACAAGTTTCCCGGCTGCCTGAGGCCCAGTGGCCGCCTTTTCCACCTCAGCTACTCCGCGCCAGCCGCCGCAGCTGCCGCCATCTTGAAAACCCAATGTCATTTTAGATACAAGACCAAAGGCATGATCCGTGAAAGAAAGAATTGATAAACTAGACTTCCTTAAAATTAAAAGCTTCTGCTCTGCAAAAGGCATTGTCAAGAGGACAAAAACAGAAGCCACACATTCTAGGCTGGTTGTAGCTATTAATATTATTTTCGTATACTTCTAAATAGCAAGAATATAATCACCACAAAGAAAAGATATATGTGTAGGTGATGGATATGCTATCTACCCTAAGTGAATCATTGTACAATATGTGCATGTATTGCAACAACGCACAGTGTTCCACAAATATGTAAAATTAAAAATAGTAATTTTTTAAAGAATATAAAACAAGAGAAGCTACAGACTGGGAAAAAATATTTGCAAAAGACATTCCTGGTAAATCACTGTTATCCAAAATATACAAAGAACAATAAGAAAAAAACCCAATTAAAAATGGGCCAAAAATCTTAGCAGATACCTCACCAGAGAAGACATACAGATGGAAAATAAGCACATGAAATGATACTCTACCTCACATCTCATCAAGGAAATTCAAATTAAAATAACAATGAGATACCGCTATATTACCTATTAGAACAGCCAAAATCCAGAGCACTGACAACACCTCTTACTGGTGAAGATGTGGAGCAACAGGAATTCTCACTCATTGCTGGTGAGAATACAAAATGGTACAGCCACTTTGAATAGAATAATTATCCTTAGTTTTACATGTGGGAAACTGAGGAACAAGCAGGTAAAGGATCTCTCTAGCACAGACCCGAACTTCTGACGTGTGCACTCACTGGCTACTCAACCTCTGTGCTTGGAAGTTAATAAATACCAGTAACTAAGCATGTCAATAACCAAACTCTTGATCTCTTCTAAATCTGGTCCCCTATGGGCTTCTGCACCTGAATTAATGAAAGTCATCCTGGACTCATGTCTCTCTTGCCCATGCCACAACCAATCTGTCTGAAAATCTTGTTGGTTCTACCTTCCCATAATATCCACCTCTACTGCCACCATCTTTGTCCAGGCCACTATCATCTCTCATTTGGACTATTGCAACTGCCTCCTAACTGGTCTCCTAGATTCCACCCTTACCCTCTTAATGTCTAGTCCCAACACGATACCCATAGTGATTCTTTTAAAGTGTATGTCACTTTTCTGCTGTAAACCCTTCCATTTTTCCCCATTTCCCTTAGAGAATTAGCCAACGTCTTCCCAATGGCCCACAAAGCCCTAAACATTATAGTGACCTCATCTCCTCTACTCACTCACTTCCTCTGACCACAGTGGCCACACCAGGTAGGCTCCTCACCTCCTGCAGGTCTCTGCTCAATCTCACCATCTCAGTGAAGCCACCCTGACCACCATATTCAAATTAAAGCACTCCCAGCACCCATGTTCTCGATCCTGCTTAGCCTCATCTACTTTAATTGTCCCTAACCTGCTCTCCTTTTTTCTTAACATTATCACCTTCTAATATATTATGCAACATACTTACCATGTATGTCTTTTGTTTTCTGTTCTCTATCCCCTCCCTATTAGAAAGGTAAGTTCTAGAAAGATGGGTATTATTTAATCTTTTGTGCCCTACTGTATCAGAGGTATCTAGAATAGTTCTCAGTATGTAATATCACTCAATAAATATTTGTTGAATGAATAAATAGAAAAAAGGAAAGCCACACAAATATTAAGTGAAGGATCCAGGACTCAAATCCAGGGCTTTCTGTCTCTTAGCACATATTCTTAATATATAGAATTAAATTTAAGAATTAAACTCTAGGATAAGGAAAAAGAGATGCATTGTGCGAGACAGTGGTTTACACTGAGGAAAAGAGCATAATACGGTTGTATTATTTCCTGTAACTTTGTGTTCGATGATGTTCATCATAATACACCATATTCTCTATTTGAAAATCCAGAAGAAAATTTTCTTCCTGGTTTCAAGGCCAGGAATATTTGTCATTCTCATTTTTCAGATGGAGAAACTGAAGCTCAAAGAGATTAAGTAATTTGTGAAAAGCAGCTGCTAGTGGCAATGCTAGCACTCTAATAAATATCTCCTTTTCTCAACATTAACCCTCAAAACCTTGCTCTGACCCTAAACTCGGAAAACACATACATTATTCTTCCAAAGCCCCTTTGCTAAATACGACAATAACCTTTGCCTGACCCTGTACTTTAAACACACATACACTAACATTAGCCTACTCCCATACAGAAAAGTCTAATCCACATGCCTCCCAAGACACTGGAACACAAATACACATTGTTAATCTACTCACTGAATTCCCTTGATAACTTATAGTTGAGGGAAACTGAACATGCCCTAGTGAGATGAGGTTACAAAGCTCTGAGATTAGCCCCAACATCTAAACAAGAAGCCTCAGGGGTTCCCTTTCTCCTTGGAGTCAACTCTGCTAAATGTGATTCCCATTCTGCTTTCTCCATTTAGAGAAATTACAGGACAAACTCCCCTGAGAAGTCAGCCCGCCACAACTCTCTCAGCCTAACAAGGGCTCCAGAGCCCAGGAGAGCAGAACCCAAACCCGTAAAAAGCAGATTGAACTTCCACAACCAAGAGTCTCTGCCACTTGACTCAGGGAATCTCTGCCTTCTGAGATTTGGAGCAGGGAAAAGTAGCATCATGCAGGAGACTAGAGGTTAAGGAAAGAAAAGAGGGATTGAAGCCAGAGAAGAAAAATGTGCTATTCTGTTAGAGCAGTGTATCACTTCCTTCCTAATTTCCTTCTCCTCTCCTTGTGAATCAGCCCAGAACTTCAGGGAAGAAACGTGAGGAAGCTGCATTTTGGCTGAGAAGCAGAGTTGGAACTAATTTGCAGATGTTATACACACGGTCAGCTTCTGGAGAAACTTGGAAGCAAAGAAAAGCCTCTGGATATGGAGGTAAGCTTCAGTAAGCTGACCACTCCAACCAAATTGGGTACTTACTCTTTCCTCCCTGGTAGATTCAAATATTTCTCCAATTAAGAAGCCATAGGGTCCAACTGAAACCTCCATCTGGCTTTTGGTTTACAGCCCATCCAACTTGATTTCTAGGCTACCTATGCCACATGTTTTGGAGGAGCAAAACACCAACAGCAGAAAAGAAAAAACATATTGTATTTTCCACCTTATCCACTCACCCTTTTAGAACTACCCTCCCTCATTCACAGATCCGAAACCTTCTTTCTTTTTTCTAGTCATTAGCATGGGTGATCCTCACACCTAACACCTCAGCCTCCAACCTCACTTAATTAACCCAAATCTCCATTAACTTCTTGCATTCCAAATTCCCCAGGCAGCTCTTTCATGAATGACTCATTTTTAAATACTGATCTGTATTTGACAAACTGCTTTTCAGACATGGTATCTCCCTTGCTTTTCATAAAATATCACTTAGTTTGTGAGCAGGTGATGGAGAACAAATCAGCCTGCATCTTCTGTCTCCAGTCCAGGGCACTTGTCCACTGCATCATTGCAACTCCACACACCAGACACGCTGCAACCGTGCATGGCCAATTGTTTCCACCTGATTGTGGCCAATCAGTAATGGGTATTCAAATTTTCAAATCCCACTTTCTGTACAACAAAGAAAGATAAGTCATCTTCCTTGTGACTTCAAGGATGATTCTGAACATGGGAGAAGAAAGCTTGTCAGTTACATAGAGTGATTCATGTAGGAAATTATCAAAGTGAGGAAAACATAGTGCCTGTGTATGATTGTGATAAACTTCTATAAAATAGACTTCTATAAAAATTAGACTTCCCTAGGGAATCAGGTTTAATGGTTGACTTTATAGGTACTTCTGGCTCTCGAGAGATCTGGTGTATCTGGGTTGTGTAGAAACTCTGGTCTGGGCCTGAGTCTTTTCATCAAACTGCACCCCATGCAATTCTATATTCCTGACCAGTCTCCTCTGCATGATCCTGTGCTCATTGGGGTGCAGATCAGCTGTGCTTGCTGTGCCCCAGTGTTCTCCCAGTGGGCCCATCTACTTCACCCCCTGTACTACAAACACTTCCCGTAGGACAGGCCATGTGCTTGTCCCTTGTGATGACTCACCAGCCTCTGAGTGACTACTTCTTTTCAGTTGTTGTGGCTTCTCACTCCTATATGGGTCCACAGGAACCCTATTAGTGGTTTTGCTGGCCTGGTGGCCACCAAGGTCCTCTTTTCTCCTGCTGCCTCCAAGCAAATCCATCCGAAGGGCACAGCTGCAGCTTTTGCTGGCTTCTGCTCCATGTGCTCAGCAGCTCCAGCCTGGAAGTGGCCAGGACTCAGAACAGTCAGAGAGGTTTTTTTTTCTCTCATTGTGGCTTCTCCTGCCTTCATGCACTCTGTAGGTCTCTCCTCCTCTTCCCCTGAGCTCTAGCAGCCCCACCTTGGCTGTGGTTGCTTTTTTTATAGTTGTAAATTGGTTGCTGTGGGAGAGAGTGATGCTGGGGACCGTTTATTCCACCATCTTGACTGGACCACCTCATTTGTGTCCAATTTTACACATGAGGAAACTTAGATTTAAAGATGTTTAGTAACTTAGAACAAAAATGTAGGCATTTAATCTTCAAAGGAATTAATATATAAATAGATGATGTTTTTAAATGTGAAAAATCCAGTGTAATTGGACCATTCACAATATATGAAAGACTATGCTGATTCTAAAGAAATTATTTTAAATGCTTTGATATACAAGTATGTTATTGCAGAGATTTTATGGTAGCCAAGAATATATAAATAACCAATATGTTTAAATGTTTGAAAATCTCTATATAATGTGTCTATTCACACGGTATAGATGAATATGCTGACTCTAAAGAATTGATTTAACAATTTGCTGACACAAGAACTCTCATTGCAGAGTTTTTACTTTTTTGGTAGGAAGAAATGGAGTCCACTTTGATGTCCATCACTAGATAACTGGAGATGACTGAAAAAAATATATATATATATATAAAGACCAAAAAAACCCACCACATGTTTCTTAAATATATTTTTGGATATGAAGATGAGTAGGAAAAACACAAATTGGATACTCAACAATGAGTGCCCATTCTGTATGTGATTTAGGACAGGGAATAAAAGAAGGGAAAAGCAATTTACAAAAAAGTGGGAGGACTTGCACAGACTGATGATAATAGCAGCCATAGCTGAGAAAGATGAACCTTTCATTATGTGCCCAGAGGAGAAAAAAGACCACTCTGTAGGACAGGGTTAAACATTCCTCTTAGATTTGCTCTGTTGGTTATTTTGGTAAAACATTATTTTTTTCCAAGACAATGCAAAGATGAATTTCAACATGACACAAGTGAATTTGCTTGTGTCCTGTGTCCTCCCTATCTAAAATACCCCTACGCTCACTCCTTGTCAATCTCCATCCCCTTACACAGTTTTGTTTTGTCCACAAAACTTATTGCTACCTGGTATTATATTGCATATTTTATTTATTGATGATCTGTCTCCCCAGCTAGAACAGAAGCTCTACGAGGGTAGGAATTTGCCTGCTCTATTGCTATGTCCCAACAGGGCAACAGTGCTTTTCACAGAACATGAAATAATGTCTGAATCAGAGGTCTACCTGTGATGGTTTCTAAAGGAAAACTCTTTTTCTGTCCCTCCAGCTTTTAATATAAATTTTCAAGATGCACATGGATTTGGGGAGAGCCACATTAAGAACCACGAGGTAGACAAGCTGTTCCTCTCAGCAGATAATTGTGACCATGTAGAGGAAGACTTGCTGGGTTCTCATGATTTGGGTTATGGACTCAGAGCATATTAAATAACAAAATTACTTGTATACAACAGGACCCAGGTCAATGGAAAGAGTCAACCAAACCTACAGTGTCCCTGAGTTCATCCTCCTGGGACTCTCCTCCCGGCCTGAGGACCAAAAGCCACTCTTTATCCTCTTCCTCACCATGTACCTGGTCACCATAACAGGGAACTTGCTCATCATCCTTGCCATCCGCTCCGACCCCCAGCTCCAGAGCCCCATGTATTTCTTCCTGAGCTTCCTGTCTTTCACTGACATTTGCTTCACAACAACCATTGTCCCCAAGATGCTGGTGAACTTCCTGTCAGAAAAGAAAACCATCTCCTATGCTGGGTGTCTGACACAGATGTATTTTCTCTATGCTTTAGGCAACAGTGACAGCTGCCTTCTGGCAGTCATGGCCTTTGACCGCTATGTGGCCATCTGTGACCCCTTCCACTACGTCACCACCATGAGCCACCACCGCTGTGTCCTGCTGGTGGCCTTCTCCTGCTCACTTGCTCACCTCCACTCACTCCTGCACACACTCCTGCTGAATCTTCTCACCTTCTGTGACTCCAATGTTATCCACCACTTTCTTTGTGACCTCAGTCCCCTGATGAAATTGTCCTGCTCCTCCACATTTGTTAATGAAATTGCGATAATGACAGAAGGATCTTTTGTTTTGGTGACCCCCTTTCTATGCATCACTTTCTCTTACATAAGAATCCTCATCACAGTTCTCAAGATTCCCTCAGCTGCTGGAAAATGCAAAGCCTTCTCCACCTGTGGTTCTCACCTCACCGTGGTAACACTGTTTTATGGAAGCATCTTCTATGTCTATTTGCAGCCCCTGTCCAAATACACTGTCAAGGACCACATGGCAACAATTGTCTACACAGTTTTGACCTCCATGCTAAATCCTTTTATCTACAGTCTGAGAAACAAAGACATGAAGAGGGGTCTGGGGATGCTGCTAAGCAGGAGGAAATCCTAGGTAGCACTCTCTTGACAAACCCACAAATATAAACTTGGAGACATGTCACCAAACAAGGTATACAGGTGGTAGATATGAACATGAAAGACATTGAATATCATTAGCCACTCAGGAAATGCAAGTTAGAATGACATGATATATAACCACATATCTAGCAGAATGGCTAAAATAGAAAATAATGACAATGCCAAATACTCATTGGGATGCAAAGAAACTGGGGCATTCTCACTTTGCTTCATGGGACTGAAAAATGGCATAGCCACTCAGAAAACAGTTTGGAGGTTTCTTTAAAAACTAAACAAGCAACTGCCATACAAGCCAGAAATTGCATTTATCCCAAAGAAATGAAAACGTATGTTCACACAAAAACATGTAGAATACATACCACAGCTTTATTTTTGTAATAGCCAAAAATTAGAAAAACCCAGGTCCTTCAAAAAGTGAATAATTAAGCAAACTGTGGCAATTCACACCATGGATTGTCAGAAATTTTTAAAATAAACTTTTTATACATGCAACAACCTGGATGAAATCACAGAGAATTATGCTGAGTGAAAAAAGTCAATCCCCAAAGGTCATATGATGTATGACTCAATTTGTATGACATTCTTGAAATGACAAAATTATAGAAATGGAGAACAGATTAGTGGTTGCCAAGGTTTGAGGGGCATGCAGGGAAGAAGGAAATGAATGTAGCTATAAAAAAAACAGCAATATGAGGGAGCCTTGCAGTGATGGAAATGTTCTGTATCTTGTCTATATAAATGTCAGTATCCTAGTTGTGATATTGTAATACAGTTTTGCAAAATATTATTGTTGGGTAAAAGAGGGCAAAGATTACAGAGGGCATTTCTCTGTATTATTTTTTATAACTGCATGTGAATATATAATTATCTAAAAATAAGATGCTTAACACAAAGTGTACTTCCAATGGCATAATGAAAAATATTAGGACCGACAGTTAGAAAATGTAAAATAAGATGCAAAGCTTCCAAATCACCAGAAGAATAAAACAAGAATAGAGAAAACTATTAAAAGAAAAGTAAAAAAGAAGGCATGCTATATAGAAAAAAAGAAAATGAAATGTTGAAATCAATTACAAATATACTAATAATTACAATAAACTTGTTTGACTAAACTTTATGAAGAAAAGAGACCCTCGAAATGTATAAACATCCATCTGTGATAGAGAAAGCTTGCTGTAATGGCAACCTAGGTCATTGGACCAAACTTCCCATGAGGATAAGTAAAAACAAACAGACAAGAAACTTGGATGAAAGCCTTTTAAAATACATTATTGAAAGCATCACGAACATAAAATAATGAGGGATTATTTAGAAAAACTCTAGTAGAAAGTTAGAACTCAAACAGACAAGTCCAACACTCAAAGCCATTTTTGCCCCAAAGGCATTTACCAAATAAAGAAAAAAATCTGTAGAACTAACTGAGCTGTGGTTTACATAAAAGAAAAAGTCTGTACACATCCAAAAGGATAACAGGCAAAACACTACTTGATTTTAAGATGGAACCTCAAAAGTTTTACCTCTAACAGTGAGAAATAAACCAACCCGTAGTTTAAACTTGCAGATCTTATTTTTGTTACCTGGTTATTCAGACCATCACAAGTCTTAAAATTGGTTATGGAGCCCCTAAGCAGGTAGTGCTCTCTGGAGGAAGGCATACTCATCACAGGATTGAAATTATGCTACAAATATTTGTTCAAGTACAATGACTATCACACAGTCAGAGTAAACCAGCCATATGCAAAACCTTCAGAAATAAAAGACAACAGAAGCACTCTTCTAAAGACTTCAGATTATTGGAATTACCAAAATAGGCCATTAAAATATTAATTGGAATTATCAGATATAGATTATAAAATAATTATATTTATTGAATATTGCATTATTGGTCACAATTATTCACCCCCTTCCTACATCTACACCTTTTGCCAAGTGACTTTTGGTTGTTTTCATTAAAGAGATTGAGTGTATTTCCCTATCCCCTTGACTTTGGGTTTGGCCCTTTGAGTTCATTGGCCAGTAGACTGAGGCAAAATTGATAGCAAAGCAGTTCTAAGCATAGACCTTGCATGCTTATTCTTACCCATTTACACCTCTGCCATCAGCATGAGAACTTGCCTTTGCTAGCTAGTTGGTTCAAACAGTATGAGAAGCATATGGGTGGAACAGTCGCTCCAGCTGACCCACAGACCTGTAGGGAGATATACAGCCATGGACCCAACTATCACAGCCTGAAACAAATCTTCCCAGTTGAGCCCAGCTCAGATCAGCCAAACTCCAGCCTCCCCATGATACATGAGCATGACACATGATTTTCTTAGAGCTATTAAGCTTTGTAGTATTTTGTTATACAGCAATTTAAAAAAAGCTGTGCATATACACATACAAATAAATGAAAAGTTTGAAAATATCTGAATGGAAGAGAAAATTACAAATAATGGTGGTTCAGATTTGGAAAAGAACCAAGAAAATTCTAGAAAGAAGCAGTAAAATGATCTTAATGACCCCACAGATAGATTTGGGAAAACAGAGAAGAGCAAAGAAAGACTTGATGAACTAGAAAAGAACAAACAAACAAACAAACAAAACCCCTGCAGAATACAACTTAGAGATAAGAAAGATGAAAATATATACGAGAGAATGTAAGAGATATGGAGGGTAGAGAGGTAAGTATAATAGTAATGATGAGCCTGAGCTATTCTCTTGGATAATGAGAGACCACTTGGAGAATTAAGGCATCCCAGGTGACAAGCTGTCAATCACCAAATATGTGAGTGAGAAGATACTCAATTATCCAAATGCCAAGCAGCCCACCAGCTGACCACGGACACATTAAGTGCCCAGAAAAAATTGAGTCAGCCAGCTGAGCACAAGAACCACCAAGCCAACCCACAGAACTGTGAGTTAAATAAAACAATTGTTTTAAGTCACTAAGTTTTGGTGTGTTTTTTGAACACAGCAAAGGCTAACTGATTCAACTTGCAAGCGAATAGAGGAAGAAATAAAATATATTTTAAAAAATCAGTTGAAAACAGGGAAAGCAAGAGGGAACACATGAACACACAACAATATGTTTAAAAATATGATAGATTTAAGCCTAGATATCAAATTTAATTATATTACTTAAAATTTTCTGAATGTTCTAGTTAAAAGAAAAAAAATTGTATGTTGGGGTTAAAAAAATTATTTCACACTTCTAAAAAGAGGCATATCTAAAAATATAAGGATATAACAAAGTTGAAATAAAGTGGGGAAGATATAACATGCAAACACTAACTAAAAGAAAGCTTTATAAATTTATTAATATGAGAGAAAATAAGCTTTAAGACTAAAAGCTTATTTTTACTAGGGATAAAGAGAAATGTTCTCATTAGGTCAAAAGTTTTAATTCAACAGTCATATGCAACAATTATACATTGAATGTACCTAATAGCTTTCATATGTATGAAAAATTAACAAATAAGAGAGAAAATCTGTAATCGTAGTAGAAAATTTGATGATTATCTCTCAGAAATTGACAGAACAAGTGAGTAAAAATATCAGTAAAAATTAATAGAAAACAAAGAGTATTGACAAAGACAAAATCTAGTCCTCTAAAAAGAGTAATAAAAATTGACGCTGACAAACTTAACCAGAAAGGAGAGAATACACATACCCACTAAAATCAGAAATGAAACAAGGATATCACTATTAATACAATTATAAATAGAAAAAGCATTACAAAGATAATAAAAATATTATAAACAACTTCGTAGCCATAAATTTGACCTAGATGAAATAAATTTCCCAAAAAACAATTCAATAAAACTGACACAATAAATAGAAAGTATGAATCATCTTATATGAATTAAAGAAATTGAAGCTGTAATTTAAAACCTTTCAACAACAGCAACAGCAAAAACAAAGCTCCAAGCGTAGATGACTTCACTGGTGAATTATTCCAACTATTAAAAAAAAATAATAACATCCATTTTACACAATTTTTTTCTGAGAGAAAAAGAGAACATTTCCCATCTTGTTCTATAAACTCAAAATAACCTTGATACCAAAACATGACAAACATAGTACCCCATGGAAAATTATAAGCATATCTCTCACTCACTCACTCACAAGTATAGATATAAAAATCCTGAGCAAAATTTTAGCAAACCAAATACAGCAGCACATAAAATGGATATCATGCCCAATGTGGGTTTATTCCAGAAATACAAGTTAGTCTAACATTTAAAATAATCAATGTAATTTCCATGTTTAAAACAAAAAGAAAAATCATATAATCATATCAAGATATGCAGAGAAAGCAATAGGTGAAAATTCCAAATCTTTGCAATTTAAAAAGAAAAAAAGAGAAACATTTTACTAAACTAATAGAAAGAAAGTTCCGTAATCTGATAAACGAGATACACAGAAAACATCTCGTTTAATGATGAAATTTTGAGATTGTTTTCCTGAATACCGGTAGTAAGAGAAGTATGTTCACTATTATGATTTATATTCAATATTAAACCAGAGGTCATAGCCAATACAGAGAGTCGAGAAAGAGATAAAACTGTCATTATTTGCAAATGACACAATTGTGTATGCTAAAAGTCTAAAGTAATCAATAGTTTTACTCTGAAAATTGCTAACTGAAATTAGCAAGTTTACAGGATCCAAATGGTAGTATTTCATTCTTTTTTATGGCAGAGTGGTATTTCATTGTATAAATACCATTTTCTTTATTTTCCTTATCCAGCCATCTGGTGATGGACATTTAGGTTGGTCCCAGCGCTTGGCTGTTGTAAATAGAGCTGCAGTAAGCATGGGAGTGCTGCAGGTATCCCTTCAACATGATGATTTCCATTCCTTTGGGTATATACCCAGCAATGGGATTGCTGGATCACATGGCACTTTTATCTGTAGGTGTTTGAGGAAACTCCACACCATTTGCCCATAATGGCTGCACCAATTTACAGCCCCACTAACAGTGTAGGAGGGTTTCCCTTTCTCCACATCCTCACCAGCATTGTTTATTCTCTTTTTGATAATAGCCAGTCTATCTGGGGTGAGATGATATCTCAATTTGGTTTGGATTTGTATTTCCCTGATGTTGAGTGATATTGAGCATTTCTTCATGAAGCTGTTGGCCATTCGTATACCTTCCTTTGAGAAATGTCTATTCAGCTCCTTTGCCCATTTTTAATTAAGTTATTATTATTATTATTTGCTGTTAAGTTGTTTGATTTCCTTGTATATTGTGGGTATTAATTCTTTGTTAGATGCACAGTTTGCAAATATTTTCTCCCACTCTGTTGGTTGTCTTTTTACTCTGTTAATTGTTTCTTTTGCTGTATGGAAGCTTTTTAGTTTGGTACAATCCCATTTGTTTATTTTTCTTTTTGCTGCCTGTACTTTTGGGGTCATACTCATAAAGTCTTTGCCCAGTTCTACTTCTTGAAGTGTTTCCCCTATGCTTTTTTTTTTTTTTTTTTTTTTTTTTAGTAGTTTTATAGTTTCAGGATGTATATAAAAGTCTTTAATCCATTTTGGGTTTATTGTGATATATGGCAAGAGGTATGGGTCTAGTTTCATTCTTCTACATATGGATGTTCAGTTTTTCCAGCATCACTTATCTAAGAGGCAGTCTTTTCCCCAGTGTATGTTCTTGCTGTCTTTGTTGAAAATCAGTTGGCCGTAATTATGTGGGTTGGTTTCTGGGTTCTCTATTCTGTTCCATAGGTCTGTGTGTCTGTTTTTACTGGCATAAAAACAGACATCTTTATACTCCAACAATGAACAAAGCTATAGTGACCAAAGTTGTTGAAGTATAAAAACGCTACTGATTTTTGCATGATAATCTTGTATCCTAACTTTTCTGAAATTATTTATCAGCTCTAAGAGTTTTTTCTGTAGAATCTTTTGGCTTTTATATATATAGGGTCATGTTATCTGCAAACAGAGATGGTTTGACTTCATCTTTTCCAATCTGGACGCCTTTTATTTCTTTCCATTGCCTGATTGCTCTGGCTAGTACTTCCAATGCTATGTTAAATAGGAGCAGTGAGAGTGTGCATCCTTGTCTTGCTTTTTGGGTTTCTATTTCATTTAGTTCTGCTCTGATTTTAATTATTTCTTTCCATCTAGTAATTTTGGGTTTGGATTGTTCTTGCTTTTCTAGTTCTTTGAGATGAAGCATTAAGTAGTTTATTTGGAATCTTTCTGTTCTTTTCATGTAATCATTTATTGTGATAAATTTCCCTCTTAGTACTGCCGTTGCAGTATCCCACAGGTTTTGGTATGATGTGTCTTTATTTTTATTAGTTTCAAGAAATCTATTTGTTTCCTGTTTAATTTCTTTATCACATTGATTGTTCAGAAGCATGTTGTTTAATTTATGTATATTTGTAATTCACATATGTTTGTATAGTTTCCAAAGTTTTGTTTGTTATTGATTTCTAGTTTTAGTCCATTGTTTTCTGAAAAGATACTTGAAATGATTTTAGTTATTAAAAATTTGTTGCAACTTAATGTGGTCTATCCTGGAGAATGTTTCATGTATATTGAGAAGAATGATTGTAAGAATATATGTTCTGTGGTAAAATGTGTGGATATCTGCCAGGTACAGTTGGTCTAAAGTGCACTTTAGTTCCTGTGTTTCTCAGTTGATTTGTTGACTAGATGATCTGTCCAATGATAAAAGAGGGGTGTTCAGGTCCTGAACTATTACCATATTTGGGTCTGTCTCTTTCTTTAGGTCTAATAGTTTTTGCTTTATATATCTGGGTGCTCTGCATTGGGTGCATATATATTTTTGATTGTTTTATCTTCTTGCTGGATGGAATCTTTTATTATTATACAGTGGCTATCTTTGTCTCTTTATGGTTTTTGGTTTAATGTCTATTTTATCTTGTATAAGAATAGCTACTCCTGCTGTTTTTGGTTTCCATTTGTAGGGTATATCTTTTTCTATTCCTTCACTATTAGTCAGTTTGAGTCTTTACAGGTGAAGGTGAGTCTCTTGAAGACAGCATATATTTGGGTCTAGCTTTTTGCTCCATCCAATCAATCTGTGTCTTTTGAGTGTGGAGTTTAGTCCATTTACATTTAGGATGGTTATTGAAAGGTATTGTCATACTCCTGGCATTTACTGATTTTTGTTTAGATGTTTTAAATATCTTTTGTTCCTTTCTTCTCCTTTTATTTTTTGTCCTCAAGGTTTGTTGGGGTTTTTTTAGGTAGTAAAAGATTTACTTTCTTTCTCTTTCTCATTTGCATTTTAGTTCTACCTGTGAGTTTTGTTTTTTCTTGTGTATTCGTGGACATGGTTATCATTTTTTGGGTTCCAGATGTAGGACTCCCTTGAGGATTTCTTGTTCGCTGGTTGTGTGGTGGCAAACTCTTGCAGTTTTTGTTTGTCTGGAAAATATACTGTTTATCTCTCATTTCTGAAGAATAGCCTTGCTGGGTGTAGTATTCTTGGCAGTTTTTTTTTCTTCTTGTATTTTGAATATATCATTCCATTCTCTCCTGGGCTGTAGAATTACTGTTGAGAGGTCTGCTGTTAGTCCAATAGGGTCTCCCTTATAGTTGACTTGACAATTTTTTCCTGGTGCTTTTAGGATTCTCTCTTTGTCTTTGAGCTTTGATAGTTTAACTATAACGTGTGTCAAAGAGAACCTTTTTGAATTGCATCTGTTTGGGGATCTTTGTGCTCCTGGGCCTATAGGTTTGTGTCTCTCCCTATCCCAGGGAAGTTTTCCATTAGTATTTTCTTGGCCAGGTTTTAAATGCCTTTTCCTTTCTACTCTCCTTCTGGATCACCCATGATTTGGATGTTTGTGTACTTAAACTTGTCTGCTAGCTCTATTGGATTTTCTTCATTTTTTTGATTTCTTTTTTTTTTTTTGTCCCCTAGGTTATTTCAACAAGACTGTCTTAAAGATTAGAAATTATTTCTTCTGCTTGCACTAATCTGCTGCTTAAGCTCTCTCTTTCTCTCTTCTTATTCCATTGATGAATCCTCCAGTTGCAGGAGTTGTGCTGCATTCTTTTTCAAGTTATTCATCTCTTTCTAAATTTCCCCTGGACGCTTTTTCTCATTTCACTGTGTTGTCTGAGTCTTCTTGCATCCCACTGAGTTTTCTTAAGATTGTTGCTCAGAATACCTTTTCCGTCATTTCAAGGGTTTCCTGCTCTAGGGGGTCTGGTCCTTGAGAATTACTGTATTCCTTTGGTAGTCTCATATTTGCTTGTCCCTCTCCTTCTCCCGCCATAATTCTAGAATCTCTACATTGATGTCTGGTCATCTGGTAGAGCAGTTGCTTCTTCTGTCACTGTGGAATGGGCTTTGAGGAGAGACTTTCTCCTCTTTTTACAGGCTCCACTAGTGACTCTCCTTGTTCAATGTAGTCAAATGGTAGGCTGGCCACCTCCATGGTGGCTGTGGCTGCTGCTTTGGTGGCAAGCTGCCCTCGTGGTGGCAGTGGCTGTGGCAGACTATCCTCATGGGAGTACATTTGTGGCAGTGGTGGGGGCTGTGGTCCCCAGGTATGTTCCTGCCTTTTTTTGGATGGGGGGCCTCCAAGGCTCCTGCTGAGATCCACAGGAGTGCTGTTGCCTTCTGTCAGGTGGGGGCTTCCCATGGCTCCTGCTATGGTTCTTTTTCAAAAAGGTATTTATCTCTTTATATAGTTTCTTAAATCCTGGACTATTTTTTCATTTCATTGTGAGTTTTCTTGTATTTCATTGATTTTTCCTTGAGATTATTGATTGAAATTCTTTTTCTGTCATTTCATAGGTTTTCTGTTGTATGGGGTTTGGTACTGGAGAATTATTTTATTCCTTTGGGTATGTCATATTTTCATGTGTTTTTTTTTTTTTCCTCCATGTTTATAGTATCCCTACATTGATGTCTGGGCATCTTGTTGAACAGTTGCTTCTTCTAATACTCAGGAGTGGGTTTTGAAGAGAGAGACTCCCTCCTGTAGATGTGTTTTACATTGATGGTTGGGTAGAGTGTTTTAATTTTGGATCTGGGTAGATGCAGTGGTGTAGTATCTGTGTGGTTACTTCAACCATATTCAACACTGGGGTTGCATCTGTGAGTGCCTCACAGCCTAGGCACTGAGGCACTGAGGCACTCAGCAGTTCCTTGATGAAGTGGGTAATGCTAGGTTGGGTCACTGAGGTTGTGGGTGACCTCTAGGATTCTTGGGTAGAAGTGCCTTGATGTTCTGTTGCTCTGTGGATGAGGTAAGTGATCCTTGGCAGATGCCCTGGCACCCTGGCTAGTGATCTGTGACCCTGAGAAGTGTGCTGGAGTGACCAGAATCTCTTCAGCTTAAATGAATAGCCCCAGGTGGGGATCCTGGGGGGTTAAATTAAGACCATAGGCTTTGAGGGGGATATTAGGGTAGTCATCAGACCCTCAGCTAGAGTGGGTGGCTCAGTGGTGTCCCTGGGGTTCTAGGCAGAGACCTGTACTCTCAGAGGAGTTATTGGGGTACTCTGTAGTTCCACTGTTGAAATGGCTGACATTGAGTGTTGTCCCTGAATTTGTGTGGGGCCCTGTATTCTCAAGAGGAACACTGGTATGGTATGTAGCACTACTATTAAAGTGGGATACTATGGTAGAGGCTAATGTGGTTGAGGACAGGTCCCTGTAACCCTAAGACCATTACTGGAATGCTCTGGATCTCCTCATCTGGAGTGGGATGTCTCTCACAGGGTCACTGTGACTGTGGGTGGGCTGAGGTGCCCCCAAGAGGAATGCCAGATCCCTCTGAAGCCCCCTTGCTGGGACAAGTAGCCCAGGGCAGGCTCATTGGTATTGCAGGCATGTGTCTGTGCCCAAGAGAGGCATATGAGTCCTCTACTACCTCTTCCCTGTTGCACAAAATGCAAGGGCATCTCACCAGTGAAGGTAGGGTTTCCAGCAGTGATGCAGCCACAAGGGAATGAGACCTCTGCAGGAGTAAGAGCTATATGGTCTTGGGTATTGGGGCTGATCTCAAATCTTTGAGTTCTGCAGAAGACTGGGGGCCAGGGATTGAGAACAGTTTAGTGTATGACCCTCCCCAGGTCAATTCAGTCACATGTGCTGCCAAGATTTCCTGACAATAAGCGTCTAACTACAGGGGTCACTCTGAGAAAGGTGTGTGGATTCTCATCCACCTCTTCATGGCTATAAGTATTGTATGTGCATCTCACCATCATAAGCAGGGTCACCAGCTATGGCACTGGGCCTGAATAAGGTGCCTTCTGTGTCTGCAGGGAGCATGTACTGACCCCCTCCTTTCTGAGGGTGGAACCCTTGCTCCACTGAACCATCTATTTCTAGGGTGCAGGGTCGAAACCAAGGGCTGATCCCCATTCCAAGCTCCCCACAGCAGTCTGAGTCCTGGAGGCTGGGGGCATGAGTCCCTTCCCAGACTAACCCAGAAGCCATGCCCACAGCAGTTCCCAACACCAAGTGCACAGCCACAGGGTCAACACAGACTCCCCCGCAGGTTGGATCACAGGACTGCTCACCTTCCCATGGTCAGAAACTCTTCAGAGTCCTCACCACTTCAGAGAGTCGGGGATAGGGCAGTGTTGGCTGAGAATTTTTCCATACTTTTTGTGACTATCCTGAGTTTCTACACTCAGCAATGTCTGTACTACTCTCTTGATGTGTTCCTCCTCCCTTCTTTTGTTTGTCTAATCGAAGTATAGGTGCACATTTGGCATATTCCTCATCCTTAGAGATGTGTGCTGTCTCCTTCTAGTTGACCATCTTGCTCTCCCCACTTCCTTATTTTTGATATTAATAATTTCTGTCCTTTTTTTTTCTTCCTCAGCTTGGCTAGAGGCTTGCAGATTTTGCTGATGTTTTCCATAAACCAACTTTAGGTTTCAATGATTTTCTCTCTTGATTTCCTGTTTTCAATTTCATTGCTTTCAACTATAGTCTTTATTATTTCTTTTCTTCTGCTTACTTTGGATTTAATTTGCTCTTCTTTTTTTAGTTTCCTAAGATGGAAGCTTAGATTATTGATTTTAGATATTTTTCCTTTCCTAATATATGCATTCAGTTCTATAAATTCATTATAAGCACTGGTAAAATGCATTTATTCATGATAAAAATTCTTAGCACACTAGGAATGAAAAGTTACTTCCATAATGCATAAAGGTATCTGTATTAGTCTGTTTATGTTGTTTATAACAAAATACCTGAAACTGGGTGATTTATAAAGAAAATGAAATTTATTGCTTACAGTTTCTGAGGCTGGGATGTCCAAAGTCCATCTGGTCATGGCAACAGTGACCCAGGGTCGCACATTGCAAGACGGTGGAAGCAGAGAGAGCAGACAGAGGGAAAGACAGACTCCCCTCTTCCTTTAAAGCCTTAGAACCATGCCCTTGACCACCATTTTTAATCCACTCACTACTTTCTGGTCCTACAATCCAATCACCTCTTCAAGGCTCTACCTTTCAATTACCATAATAGGACTTCCCACCCTCTTAATAGTCACAATGGGGGATAAGTTTCTAATACATAAAACTTGGGGGACACAATTCAAGTTTCAGGGAGTATTGGGGAGACATAATTCAGTCCACTACATTCTACCCCTGGTCCCCCAAAACTCATGTCCTTTTCACATGCAAATGTACTCATTTCATTCCCAAAGTCTGAACTTCTTTCAAGTCAAGAGTCCAAAGTTCAAAGTCATATCTGTGAAATCAATACAAGTTATGTACTTCCAAGAAACAATGGTGGCAGTGCTGCCCAGCCCACTGCTGAGGTGAGCCCAGCAGACCTTCATGGTGCAGGTGACACCTCCCCACTCCTTGGACCTGGAGGGGAGCACCATTCCCCACTGCCCATCCTGCCGCCAAGGTGAGCACAGCAGACCCGTGTGGTGCCAGCGACCCCTCCCCACTCCTTGGACCCAGGGGGGAATGCCAGCCTTCACAGCCTAGCCTGCTACAGCGGCTCATTCTATGGCCACAGATTCTGGAACAGGACCCAAGGTGGTTTAACATAACCACCACCACACCTACCATCAGGTAAAGACAACTCACCACCACAGTAGCAGCCAGGGCCACTCCACAGCCAACCTCAGTTTAATAGAAGAAGCAAACCCTTTACCAAATGACCAAATATCAACAAAAAATACTAGAACCACAAATAAACAAGAAGAAAGGACACCACCAAAATAATACAGTAATGCTCCAGTGTCAGACTCCTTGGGACAGAGAATTCTTGAAATGTCTGAAAAAGAATTCCAAGCAATGACCTTAAGAAAACTTGAAGAAATAAAGGAAAACTCAATTAGTGAACACAATGAAACAACAAAAAAAATCTAGATTATGAAGGAGGAAATCTACAAAGAGATTAATACCTTAAAAAAGAGTGTAGCAGAACTTCTAGAAATGAAAGATTCACTCAATGAAATAAAAAACACAACTGAGAGCTTGAGCAGCAGGGTAGAACAAGCAGAAGAAAGAATTTCAGACCTTGAAGATGGTCTTTTTGAAATAAGTCAGGCAGACAAAAAAGGAAAAAAGAATTAAAAGTAATGAGGAAAATCTAAGAGTGATAGCAGACAACCTCAAGTGCTCTAACATTGAATATACAGAAGGAGAGGAGAAAGGAAAAGGTATTGAAAATCTATTCAAGGAAATAGTAACAGAAAACTTTCCAGGTGTAGAGCAAGATACAGACCTTTATATCCAGGAAGCTCAAAGGTCCCCAAACAGATTTGATCTAAATATGTCCTCTCCAAGACACATTATAGGTAAATTTGCAAAGCTCAAAGACAAAGAGAGAATTCTAAAACCAGCAAGAGAAAAGTGTCAGGTCACTTGTAGGGGAATCCCCATCAGACTAACACCTGACTTCTCAACTGAAACCCTACAGGCCAGAAGAAAGTGGAATGATATATTCAAAATACTAAAAGAAGAAAACTGCCAGCCAAGAATTCTTTGCCCAGCAAGTCTCTCATTCAGAAATGAGGGAGAAATAGTGTATTTCCCAAACAAACAAAAGTTGTGGGAGTTCACCACCACACAACCAGCCCTGCAAGAAATTCTCAAGAGAGTCATTCATCTGGAATCTGAGTAATGGTGACCACTGTCACAAATACACAAGATAGAGCAAAGCACACTGTTAAAACAAAAGTCCCAGCAAGAAAGAGAAAGAAGCTAAATCATCCTACTTTAAATTCCCAACTCACATCGAAGAAGAGAAATAAAAGGGGAAATAATGATCAAAAGATATATAAACCACCTAAACAAGTAGCGATTAAATGACAGGAGTTAAATGACACTAGTCAATAACTACCCTAAATGTGAATGGACTAAACTCCCCATTCAAAAGACACAGACTGACTGATTGGATTAAAAAGCTAGACCCAAGTATATGCTGTCTTCAAGAGACCCATCTCACCTGTAGAGACACAAACAGACTAAAAGTGAAGGGATGGAAAAAGATATACCATGCAAATGGAAACCCCAAACGAGCAGGAGTAGCTATTCTTATATTAGACAAAATAGACTTTAAACCAAAAAACATAAAAAGAGACAAAGAATGCCACTATATAATGATAAAAGTATCTATCCAGCTAGAAGACATACCAATCATAAATATATATGCACCCAATACTGGAGAACCCAGAAATATAAAGCAAATACTCTTAGACCTAAAGATAGAAATAGGACCTAACACATTAATAATGGGTGATCTGAACACCCCTCTCTCAGTATGGGACAGATCCTCCAGGCAAGAAGTCAACAAAGAGACACAGGATTTAATCTATACCTTAGACCAACCGGACATGGCAGATATATACAGAACATTTCACCCATCAATTAAAGAATACACTTTCTTCTCATCAGCTCATGGAACATTCTTCACAATAGACCACATATTAGGTCACAAATATAGTCTCAGCAAATTTTTAAAAATTTAAATCATTCCAAGTATCTTTTCAGACCACAATGGACTAAAATTGAAAATTAATAATAAGCAAAACTCTGGAAACTATACAAATACATGGAAACTAAATAATAGGCTCCTGAATGACCTATGGGTCCAAGAAGAAATTAAACAGGAAAGAAAAAAGTGTCTTGAAACTAATGAAAATAAAGATACATCATAGAAAAATTGTGGGATACTGGAAAAGCAGTACTAGGAGGGAAGGTTATTGCAATAAAAGCTTACATCAAAAGAATAGAAAGACTCCAAAAAATTGACCTAACATTATGCCTCAAAGAACTTGAAAAACAACAACAATACAAACCTAAAGGTAAAAGACAGAAAGAAATAATTAAGATCAGAGCAGAACTAAATGAAATAGACACTCAAAACACAATAGAAAAGATCAAAAAACCAAAAAGCTGGTTTTTTGAGAAGATAAATAAATAGACAAACCATTAGGTAGGTTAACAACAACAACAAAAAAAAAAAAAAAAAAAAGGAGAGAAGATCCAAATAACAAAAATCAGAAATGAAAAGGGAGACATAACAACCAATATCACAGAAATACAACGAATCATTAGAGACTGTTATAAACAATGGAATGACAACAAATATGATACTCTGGAAGATATGGGTAAGTTTCTAGATACATACAAACTACCAAGACTGAACCAAGAAGAGACAGAAAACCTAAACAGAACAATAACAAGCAATGAGATTTAAGTGGTAATTAGCAATCTTCCAACAAAAAAAACCTCTGGGTTGGGATGGCTTTACAGCTGAATTCTATCAAACTCTTAAAGAGGAGTTAATAATCATTCTCCTCAAACTATTCCAAACAGTTGAAACAGAAGCTGCTCTTCCAAACTCATTCGATGAGGCCAACATAACTCTGATACCAAAATAAGATAAAGACACAATAAAAAGGAAAATTACAGGCCAATTTCCTTGATGAACTTAGATGCAAAAATCCTCAACAAAATATTAGCAATCAGAACATAGCAACACATTAAAAAAAATTATACACTATGATCAAGTGGGATTCATCCCAGGGATGCAAGAATGGTTCAACATACGAAAGTCAATAAATGTGATACATCACATCAACAAGCTCAGGGACAAAGATCATATGATTATCTCAACAGATGCTGAAAAAGCATTTGACAAAATTCAATATCCCTTCATGATAAAGACTCTCAACAAATTAGATGTAGAAGGAAACTATCTCAACACAATAAAAGCCATTTATGACAAGCTCACTGCCAATATCATTCTGAATGGGGAAAAAATAAGGGCCTTTCCCTTACAAACAGGAACAAGACAAGGATGCCCACTCTCTCCACTTCTATTTAACATTGTACTGGAGGTACTAGACAGAGCAATCAGGCAAGAGAAAGAAATAAAGGGAATCCAGATTGGAAAAGATAAAGTCAAACTTTCTCTATTTGCAGATGATATGATACTATATATAGGAGAACCTAAAGACTCTATCAAAAAACTTCGAGAGCTGGTTAATAACTTCAGTAACATTGCAGGATACAAAATAAATGCCCCCAAGTCAGTTGCATTTATATTTTTTTTTTTTATATTTTTATTTTATTTATTTATTTATTTTTTTAAATTTTATTTTGTCGATATACATTGTAGCTGCTTAATGCTCCCCATCACCAAAACCTCCCTCCCTTCTCCCTCCCCCCCTCCCCCCCAACCATGTCCTTTCTGTTTGTTTGTTGTATCAACTTCAAATAATTGTGGTTGTTATATCTTCTTCCCCCCCCCCCGGTTTGTGTGTGTATGTGTGTATGTGTGTGTGTGAATTTATATATTAATTTTTAGCTCCCACCAATAAGTGAGAACATGTGGTATTTCTCTTTCTGTGCCTGACTTGTTTCACTTAATATAATTCTCTCGAGGTCCATCCATGTTGTTGCAAATGGCAGTATTTCATTCGTTTTTATAGCTGAGTAGTATTCCATTGTGTAGATGTACCACATTTTCCGTATCCACTCATCTGATGATGGGCATTTGGGCTGGTTCCAACTCTTGGCTATTGTAAAGAGTGCTGCGATAAACATTGGGGAACAGGTATACCTTCGACTTGATGATTTCCATTCCTCTGGGTATATTCCCAACAGTGGGATGGCTGGGTCGTATGGTAGATCTATCCGCAATTGTTTAAGGAACCTCCATACCATTTTCCATAGAGGCTGCACCATTTTGCAGTCCCACCAACAATGTATGAGAGTTCCTTTCTCTCCGCAGCCTCGCCAGCATTTATCGTTCATAGTCTTTTGGATTTTAGCCATCCTAACTGGGGTTAGATGGTATCTCAATGTGGTTTTGATTTGCATTTCCCGGATGCTGAGTGATGTTGAGCATTTTTTCATATGTCTGCTGGCCATTTGGATATCTTGCTTAGAGAAATGCCTACTTAGCTCTTTTGCCCATTTTTTAATTGGGTTGCTTGTTTTCTTCTTGTAAAGTTGTTTGAGTTCCTTATATATTCTGGATATTAATCCTTTGTCAGATGTATATTTTGCAAATATTTTCTCCCACTCTGTTGGTTGTCTTTTAACTCTTTTAATTGTTTCTTTTGCTGTGCAGAAGCTTTTTAGTTTGATATAATCCCATTTGTTTATTTTTCCTTTGGTTGCCCGTGCTTTTGGGGTCGTATTCATGAAGTCTGTGCCCAGTCCTATTTCCTGAAGTGTTTCTCCTATGTTTTCTTTAAGAAGTTTTATTGTCTCAGGGTGTATATTTAAATCCTTAATCCATTTTGAGTTGATTTTAGTATACGGTGAGAGGTATGGATCTAGTTTCATTCTCCTGCATATCGATATCCAGTTATCCCAGCACCACTTGCTGAAGAGGCAGTCCCTTCCCCAGTGAATAGGCTTGGTGCCTTTGTCAAAGATCAGATGGCAGTAAGTGTGTGGGTTGATTTCTGGATTCTCTATTCTATTCCATTGGTCAGTGTGTCTGTTTTTATGCCAGTACCATACTGTTTTGGTTATTATAGCTTTGTAGTATAGCTTAAAGTCAGGTAGTGTTATGCCTCCAGCTTTATTTTTTTTGCTGAGCATTGCTTTGGCTATTCGTGGTCTTTTATTGTTCCATATAAATGTCTGAATAGTTTTTTCCATTTCTGAGAAAAATGTCTTTGGAATTTTGATGGGGATTGCATTGAATTTGTATATCACTTTGGGTAGTATGGACATTTTCACTATGTTGATTCTTCCAATCCAAGAGCATGGAATATCTTTCCATCTTCTTGTATCCTCTCTAATTTCTCTCAGCAGTGGTTTGTAGTTCTCATTATAGAGATTTTTCACCTCCTTGGTTAACTCAATTCCTAAGTATTTTATTTTTTTGGTGGCTATTGTAAATGGGCAGGCTTTCTTGATTTCTCCTTCTGCATGTTCACTATTGGAGAAAAGAAATGCTACTGATTTTTGTGTGTTGATTTTGTATCCTGCTACTGTGCTGAAATCATTTATCAATTCCAAGAGTTTTTTTGTAGAGGTTTTAGGCTGTTCGATATATAGGATCATGTCATCTGCAAACAGGGACAGTTTGACTTCATCTTTTCCAATCTGGATGCCCTTTATTTCCTTCTCTTCTCTGATTGCTCTGGCTAGTACTTCCAACACTATGTTGAAGAGGAGTGGTGAGAGTGGGCATCCTTGTCTAGTTCCTGTTCTTAAAGGAAAAGCTTTCAGCTTTTCCCCATTCAGGATGATATTGGCAGTGGGTTTGGCATATATGGCTTTAATTATGTTGAGATACTTTCCCTCTATACCTAACTTATAGAGGGTCTTTGTCATGAATGAGTGCTGAACTTTATCAAATGCTTTTTCAGCATCTATAGAGATGATCATATGGTCCTTGTGTTTGAGTTTATTAATATGGTGTATCACATTTATTGATTTGCGTATGTTGAACCAACCTTGCATCCCTGGGATGAATCCCACTTGATCGTGATGAATAATTTTTCGTATGTGTTGCTGTATTCTGTTTGCTAGTATTTTAGTGAGGATTTTTGCATCTATATTCATCAAGGATATCGGCCTGTAGTTTTCTTTTTTGGTTATATCTTTACCTGGTTTTGGTATCAGGATGATGTTTGCTTCATAGAATGAGTTTGGGAGATTTGCGTCCGTTTCAATCTTTTGGAATAGTTTGTAAAGAATCGGTGTCAATTCCTCTTTGAATGTTTGGTAAAATTCTGCTGTGAATCCATCTGGTCCTGGGCTTTTCTTTGTTGGGAGCCTTCTAATAACAGCTTCAATCTCCTTTATTGTTATTGGTCTGTTCAAATTTTCTACGTCTTCACGGTTCAGTTTTGGGAGCTTGTGTGTGTCCAGAAATTTATCCATTTCCTCCAGATTTTCAAATTTGTTGGCGTATAGTTGTTTATAGTAGTCTCGAATGATTCCTTGTATTTCAGATGAATCAGTTGTAATATCGCCTTTTTCATTTCTAATTTTTGTTATTTGAGTCTTCTCTCTTCTTTTTTTTGTTAGCCATGCTAATGTTTTGTCAATTTTATTTATCTTTTCAAAAAACCAACTTTTTGATTCGTTGATCTTTTGAATTGTTTTTTGGTTTTCAATTTCATTTAGTTCTGCTCTGATCTTAATGATTTCTCTCCGTCTGCTAACTTTAGGATTGGATTGTTCTTGTTTTTCTAGTTCTTTAAGGTGAAGTGTTAGGTTGTTCACTTGCCATCTTTCCATTCTTCTGAAGTGAGCATTTAATGCAATAAATTTTCCCCTCAATACTGCTTTTGCAGTATCCCACAGGTTTTGGTATGATGTATCATTGTTTTCATTAGTTTCAATAAACTTTTTGATTTCCTGTTTGATTTCTTCTTGAACCCATATGTCATTAAGTAGAATGCTGTTTAATTTCCATGTGTTTGTATAGTTTCCAGAGTTTCGCTTGTTATTAATTTCTAGTTTTAATCCATTGTGGTCTGAGAAGATACATGGGATAATTCCAATTTTTTTGAATTTATTGAGACTTGATTTGTGACCTAATATGTGATCGATCTTGGAGAATGATCCATGTGCTGATGAGAAGAATGAATATTCTGAGGTTGTTGGGTGGAATGTTCTGTAGATATCTGCCAATTCCAATTGGTCTAGAGTCTTGTTTAGATCTTGTGTTTCTCTACTGATTCTTTGCCTAGATGATCTGTCTAATATTGACAGTGGAGTGTTCAGGTCCCCTGCTATTATGGTATTAGTGTCTATTTCCTTCTTTAGGTGTAATAGAGTTTGTTTTATAAATCTGGCTGCTCCAACATTGGGTGCGTACATATTTATGATTGTTATGTCTTCTTGATGGATCAGTCCTTTTATCATTAAGTAGTGTCCCTCATTGTCTCTTTTTATGGTTTTTAGTTTAAAGTCTATTTTGTCAGATATAAGAATAGCCACTCCAGCTCGTTTTTCTTTTCTGTTTGCATGGTAAATCTTTTTCCATCCTTTCACTCTTAGTCTGTGTGAATCTTTATGGGTGAGGTGGGTCTCTTGTAGGCAGCATATAGTTGGGTCCTGCTTTTTGATCCAGTCAGCCAGTCTGTGTCTTTTAATTGGGGAATTTAAGCCTTTAACATTAAGAGTTGTTATTGAAAGGTGTTGATTTATTCCTAGCATTTTATTGGTTGTTTGGTTGTCTTAGGTGTCTTTTGTTCCTTGCTTTCTGATTTACTTTTTGGTTTCTTTGTTTGTTGGTTCCTTAGGTTGTAGATAGTGTTTTTGTTAGCTTGTTTTCTCTTCATGAATGCCATTTTTATTATACTAGCGGGTTTAGATTTTTCTTAGGTTTTTATGGCAGTGGTAGTTATTTTTCAGGAACCAAACCCAGTACTCCCTTGAGGATTTCTTGTAAGGGTGGTCGTGTGGTAGTGAACTCCCGCAGTTTTTGTTTGTCTGAGAAATATACTATTTGCCCCTCATTTCGGAAGGATAGCCTTGCAGGGTAGAGTATTCTTGGCTGGCAATCTTTGTCTTTTAGTATTTTGAAAATATCATCCCATTCCTTTCTAGCTTTTAGGGTTTGTGATGAAAAGTCTGATGTTAACCTGATTGGGGCTCCCTTATAGGTGATTTGACGCTTCTCTCTTGCAGCTTTTAAGATTCTCTCTTTGTCTCTGAGTTTTGCCAATTTGACTATGACATGTCTTGGAGAAGGCCTTTTTGGGTTGAATACGTTTGGAGATCGTTGAGCTTCCTGGATCTGAAGATCTGTGATTTTTCCTATACCTGGGAAGTTTTCTGCCCCTATTTTGTTGAATATGTTTTCAATGGAATCTCCATTTTCCTCCCCTTCTGGAATACCCATGACTCGGATATTTGAGCGCTTGAGGTTGTCTGATATCTCTCTCAGATTTTCTTCCATGTTCTTGATTCTTTTTTCTTTCTTTTTGTCTGCTTGTGTTATTTCAAACAGCCCATCTTCAAGTTCAGAGGTTCTCTCTTCAACTTCGACAAGCCTGCTGGTTAAACTCTCCGTTGTGTTTTTTATTTCGCTGAATAACTTCTTCAGTTCAGCAAGTTCTGCTACATTTTTTTTCAGGACATTGATTTCCTTGTATATTTCCTCTTTCAGATCCTGTATACTTTTCCTCATTTCATCATGATGTCTAGCTGAGTTTTCTTGTATCTCATTCAGTTTCTTTAGAATTATCACTCGAAATTCCTTGTCAGTTATTTCAAGGGCTTCTTGTTCTATAGGATCTAGAGTATGAGATTTATTAACTTTTGGTGGTGTACTTTCTTGATTTTTTGTATTTCTGGTGTCTTTTTTTTGGTGTTTATTCATTGTGGCAGGGGGTTTCACAGTCCACCGGTTTAAGACTAATGACTAACTAGGATGTTGCTGTTGTTGCCAATTTGGTATGGCTCCCGCCGTGACTGCTCAGTTGGCCTCTAGTGTCTTGTGTGTGTGGTTGCCTCGGGTCTTGGGCTTCTCCGGGGATCCACCTTTCTGGTCAGCTTGTACTCTGCTGGGCTGGTGGATCACGTACCACAGGGTGTGTGATCTCTGTTGAGCTTTCACTTTCTGTACAGGACTTCTCCCCGTTCCGTGTGCTCTGGCCCAGGCTGTTAGATCGTGCAGTGGCGACCCCACCGGGTGTGTGGTTTCTGTCGAGTCTCCGCCTCCCTGGCCGCACGTCTCCCCCCTCTGTGCACACTGTGCTGGGTTGGGGCGTGTCTTCTGCACCCCTCGTCTATCAGCTGGGCCTTCAAGACCCTGCTCAGCACCGCCTCGCCCAGGAAGTCTACCAGGTTTCTGCTAGGCACAGACGACCGGTCTCTCTGGGTGCCTTTGTAACACTGTGTAGATCTTTCTCGGGTCTTGTTCACCTTTGTATCCCCCCGGTATAAACCGAGTCTAGTGCCCGCCTGCAGCCTGCTCTCCGGCAGGTTCAAGCGGACCTGGGAACTCTCCTACCACACTATTCCCAACCAGAAATTCGTTAGGCTTTTTTCCAAACTGGTGGTCGCAGAGATGGTATCTGCCTCCCAGTAACAGGAAGTTTACCGGGGCCGGAGTCCAGGGTGTGGTGGAGTGACAGTCGGCCCGCCCGTACTTCCTAGCCCTCCCAAAACTGGTCGGGACGCCCCACACCCCCAGCCCTGCCAGAGAACCGTGGAGGGAGTGGGAGAGGAAGCCGGCCTGCAGGGTCCGGAAAGCCCCGCGCCTGGCCAAGCAAATGGGCTCAGTGATGGCCGAGCAGGGCGGAGCTGCCCGCACCTGGGAAAATGGAGGCAGCACCGGGGCAGTGAGTGGCCTGGTGGTGCAGTCGGGGAGCCGCGTGGGCAACCACCCCCCGAACAGAGCTGTGCCAGGGATCACTCACAGTGCTGTGCCAGGTCGGGCGCTCGCTCTGTCTCTGGTTTGTTGCCTTCCGTGTTCTCGGCGCTGCCGCCTCGGGCTGTTCAGTCGCGGCGCCGCTCGGGCGCTCCCAGGAATCTTCTTTAATGCCGGCCTGAAACCTCGAATCTTGAATAGGGCAGCTGGCCGCCTTCAGTGCGGCCCCAGCCTCCGGGATCCTGGCTGCATCCACAGCAGCCCTGGCGCCGTGTTCCCTGTTTCAAGACTCACTTTTGCAGCTAAGAATCAGTTCTTTTCCTGCTCCACACTTCAAAGCTGTTGCCTGTAAATGAGGCAGCCTCTCCTGCCGGGGGCAAAGTGGCGTTGAGCCCCCACGACCGGCCAGCAGCAGCAGTCCTCCCTTAAGAGATGGCCAAAGGAAGGTACACAAGTTTCCCGGCTGCCTGAGGCCCAGTGGCCACCTTTTCCACCTCAGCTACTCCGCGCCAGCCGCCGCAGCCGCCGCCATCTTGAAACCCCCCAGTTGCATTTATATACTCAAATAATGAACTAACAGAAAGAGAAATAAAGTAAGCCCATTTACAATTTTCACCAAAAAGATAAAATACCTAGGGATCAATTTAACCAAGGAGGTGAAAGACTTCTACAATGAGAACTACAAACCACTTCTGAAAGAAATTAAAGAAGGCACAAAAAGATGGAAAGATATCCCATGCTCTTGGATTGGAAGAATTAACATTATGAAAATGTCTATACTACCCAAAGCAATCTATAGATTCAATGCAAGTCCCATCAAAATACCAATGAAATTCTTCACAGAAATGGAGAAAGCAATCTTACCTTTCATATGGAACAACAAAAGACCCTGAATAGTCAAAGCAATCCTGAGCAAAAACAATAAAGGTGGAGGCATAACACTACCTGACTTCAAATTATACTACCAAGCTATTGTAACTAAAACAGCATGGTACTTTTTTATAAAAATAGACATTCAGACCAATGGAGTAGAATTGAGAACCCAGAAATCACCCCTCAGGCTTACATCCATCTGATATTGGACAAAGGCAACAAATATCTACATCGGGGAAAAGACTGTCTCTTCAACAAGGGGTGCTGGGAAAACTGTATATCCATAAGCAGAAGAATGAAACTAGATATTCATCTCTCACCATACACTAAAATCAACTCAAAATGGATTAAAGGCTTAAGTATAAGACCTGAAACTGTGAAATTACTAAAGGAAAATATAGGTGAAACACTTCAGCAACTAGGTCTGGGAGCAGAGTTTATGAACATGAGCCCAAAAACAAAAGCAGCAAAAGAAAAAATAAACAAATGGGATTATATCAAATTAAAAAGCTTCTGCACAGCAGAGGAAACAATCAACAGAGTGAATCGACAACCTACAGAGTGGGAGACTATTTTAACTAACTATGCATCTGACAAGGGATTAATATCCATAATATACAAGGAACTTAAACAATTATACAGTAAAAAAACAGAAGTAACCCAATTAAAAATGGGCAAAGGAGCTGAATGGACATGTTTCAAAGGAAGACATACAAGTGGCCAACAGATATATGAAAAAATGATCAACATCACTAGTCATCAGGGAAATGCAAATTAAAACCACCTTGAAATACCACCTCACTCCAGTTAGACTGGCTATAATCCAAAAGACGGTGAATAACAAATCCTGGCAAGGGTGTGGAGAGAAAGGAACACTTCTACACTGTTGGTGGGACTGTAAATTAGTACAACCACTATGGAAAACAGTATGGAGGTTTATCAGACAACTACGGATAGATCTTCGATACGATCCAGCAATTCCACTCCTGGCTATATACCCAGAGGAATGGAAACCATCACGTCGAAGGGATACCCGCACTCCCATGTTCATCACAGCTCTGTTTACAATAGCCGAGATATGGAACCAACATAAATGTCGACCAATAGATGGTTGGATAAGGAAACTGTGGTATATATACACCATGGAATACTGCTCTGCCATAAAAAGAATGAAATACTTCCATTTGCAACAACATGGATGAGCCTTGAGAAACTTATGTTGAGTGAAATAAGCAAAGTACAGAGTGATAAATACCACATGTACTCACTAATATGAGAGAGCTGAGAGAGAAATAAGGAAGGAAAGAAAGACCACAGTAGTGCATTGGACTTGCCAAGAGAGAGAACATACCTTGGGATACAAAGTGAAGTGTGGGGGAAAGAGTGAGGGGGAGGGTGGTTGGAGATAATTGGGTGGGGGACATGGGTACAAATGCAATTTGTGGTAATGGGTATGCTGCCAGTCTGAATCTGGCCCCCACATCATGGAAACGGGTGGTGACAATCAGCTTTGTATCTCATGAATATTCATAACCAATAAAAAAAAGAAAGAAAAAAAAAGCTGAGTTCAGTAACTGATTGTGTCGGGGGAAAAAAAGATACAAAGGTGGGGCAAACATAGGGTACATATTCTCATTCCAAAAGGGAGAAATAGGCCAAAGAAAGGGGTAACAGGTCCCAAACAAGTCCAAAACCCAGCAGGGCAGACATTAAATCTCAAAGCTGGCAAATCATGTACCTTGACTCCATGTTCCACTTCCTTTGCATGCTGGTGTGGGGGTTGGGTCCCCAAGTCCTTGGGCAGCTCTGCTTCTATGGGTTTCCTGGTCTCGGGCCACACTTCACCTCTCCCAGACTGGTGTTCTGCTCTGGTAGCTCCACAGGTCTAGGGTCTCCATGGAGGTTCTGCTCTCACAGTTCCACTAGGCATGGCACTGTTGGGGTTTCTCTGCTGCAACTCTGACCCCACATTTCTTCTCAACATTGCTCTAGCAAAGGCTATCCATGGTGACTCCACCCCTGTGACAGATCTTTTCCTGGGCTCTCAGACTTTTCCATACATCATTTGAAATCATGGTGGAGGCTCCCAAGCCTTCCCAGCTCTGGCATTCTGTGAGCCTGCAGACCTAACACCACATGGATGCCACCAAGCCTTCTGGCTTATATTTTCCAAAGCTGCATGTCCAGCCATACCTGGGGCCAATTTAGCCATGGCTGGAGCAGCCAAAGTAGCTGGGGTGCTGGCACTGGAAGCAGCTGCCTGAGGTGGCCCTGAACAGCAAGCCTGTGAAGGGCTCCTCAGGCCTGTTTCCCAAAACCATTCTGTCCCTTGGCTTTTGGGCCTGAGGTGGAAGGGTTGGCCCCAGAGGCTTCTGAAATGCCTTCAGGGCCTTTTCCCCCTTCTCTTGATAATCCCTTTCCTTTGTACTAATCTTCTTAGCACCATTGGATTTTTCTTCTGAGAATGCTCTCTGCTTCTCTACCACATGGCCAGGCTGCAAATTTTCCAAATCTTTATGCTCTGCTTCCCTTTTAAATTCTGGCTTTGTGTCATGCCTTTGCCACCATAACTTAGTGTAGACTGTTGCAAATAGCCATGCAGCTTCCTTAATGTTTTGCTGTTTGGAAATTTCTTCCACCAAACATTCTGGTTCACAACTCTTAAGTCCCACCTTCCACAAATTCCTAGGGCATGGACACAATGCAGCCAAGCTCTTTGCCAGTCCACAGCAAGGGTGATGTTTGCCCCCATTTCCAGTAAACTCCTTATTTCTATCTGAGATCTCCTTAGAATTGTCTTCACAGTCCATATTTCTATCAGCATTCTGCTTACCACCATGTAACCAGTCTCTAAGACATTCCAAACTTTCCCTGGTCTTTTTGTGTTCTTCTGAGTCCTCCAAACTACTCCAACCTTTACCTAACACCCAGTACCAAAGCTGCTTCCACATTTTCAAGTATCTGTTATAAACAACACCCCACCTCTGGTACCAATTTCCTGTATTAGTCCGTTTATGTTGCTTATAACAAAATACCTGAACCTGGGTGATTTCTAAAGAAAATGAAATTTATTGCTTACAGTTTCTGAGGCTGGGAAGTCCAAAGTCCATCTGATCATGGCAATAGTGACCCAGGGGTCTCATATTGCAAGATGGTGGAAGCAGAGAGAGCAGAGAGAGAGAAAGACAGACTCCCTTCTTCTTTTAAAGCCCTGAGAACCACACCCCTAACCACCATTTTTAGTCCATTCACTACTTTCTGGTCCTACAATCCAATCACCTCTTCAAGGCCCCACCTTTCAATTATCATAATAGGATTTCCCATCCTCTTAACAGTTACAGTGGGGGCTAAGTTTCTAATACACAAAACTTGGAGGACACAATTCAAGTTTTGGGGAGTTTTAGGGGGACATAATTTGATGTAGTACTGTATTTAACAACTTTTAATGACAAATTTGAGAATTAATTGTAAAATGTCAAAAGCATCCCCTTAAAGATCAGGCATAAGACAAGAATGCTAACTCTCACTGCTTCTATTTAATAATATTGTGTATATAACAGTGTAATAAGACAAAAGGTGGGGGAAGTACAATAACAAGACAGAAAATATATTTGTCCAAAAAGATGCAAATTACAATAGCAGTAGAAATATAAGGTACTCAAGAATAAGCCTAACAAAACTGAATGACTTTTATAGATGAAACCATTAAACTTTATTGAAACAAAATCAAATTTTATGGTTATGAATAGAAAAACTCAAAAACTTTCAAATATTAACTCTCCTCCAATTAATCTGCAAATTTATTGCAATTCCAATCAAATTGGAAGAAATTTCATATGGAACTTAAGCTAATTTCTATAACATATACAGAATAACAAAAGGCAGTGAATAGTCAAAATACTCTTGAAGAAGAAGATGGGATACTTGCCCTGCCAGTTATCAATATGTATTATAGAGCTATAGCCATTAAGAAAGTATCATTTTAGTGCATGGACAAATCATAAGACCAAAGGAACCTAATAGAGAGGTTAGAAAGAGGCCCACTGTGGTATGGAAACTTGACCCCTTTTGCTCACCGGTATTCCATTGTTTCAACCTTCCCAGACTGTAATTGGCAAGGGAGCTAGGGTTCCATAAAATGTAGATTAGGGAAAAGATGTGATGGAAGTGAAAGTAGAGGCAGTTGACAAGCACAATTAGTATCTAGATTCCATGAAAACTCTTGTGACTTAATAAAGAAGATAACAGAAAAAAGGGTAAGAGATATGAATAAAAAATTTACAGAAGAAATGCAAATGACTTATGAACATAATGAAAGGGCATTCAACCATTTTTACTTTTAGGAAAATCTGAATGTTTTTATGGATGGATCTGTTTCTAAACTTTTCTATTGCATTGACCTGTTGGTTTCTGTAGCAATATCACACTTTTAATTTTTAGAGTTTTGCAGTATGTTGGATTCTTAGGTATGTCCAAGTTCATTTTCAAAGCTGTCATTGTTTCTTGCACACTTTTTATGAGTTCATAAAGAATTTTATTAGATTCTTGACTGTGATTGTATTAAATTTATATTCTGATTTGGAGACAATTAACATGTTTAAAAAACTAAGTTTTCAAACTGGCAACATGGCATCTCTTTCAGTCTCTTTCTTTAAATCTGGGCCTTCTTAACTCTGTACCTTATAAATATGTACAATTAAAAATAAATAAATTTTAAAAATTTAGGCCTTCTTTTAGGTACTTAAGTGAAATTTGATCTTTTTCATCATATAGATCCTGCCCATTCAACTTTATGTTTGTGAAGCTCACCTGTTTTATTGCATCTGGAACTCTCTACTACTTCCACTTTTATTGCTAAGTATTCCATTATATGTAATTAATTTATCCAATCTATCATAGATGAACATTTGGGCTATTTTCGGTTTTTGGCTGCATGAATTTAATTCTTGCATTAAGTATTTTTATACATATGTCTTGTTGTACATACACAAGTATTTCTCTGGAATATATACTCAGCAGTGGAATGTATAGAGTATGTGGATTTTTACCTGTGCTATTTTCCACATTGTACCAATTTATACTCCCATGAGCAATAGAATTTTATATTGTTCCACATTCTCTCTAACCATTGGCATTTTCCCACTGAATTCTAATTTTTGTCTGTCTGGTGGATGTACAGTGGCTTCCCCTTGTGATTTAATTTAAACTTCTCTGATTATTAATGATACTTAGCATTTTTTCATTTCATTATTGATCATTCACATTTCCTTCTTTTTGTGAAATATTTTTAAATTCTTTTGCAAGGCCCTTTACCTCCCCTCCAGATTTGTCTGCCTTTTTCTGGCTGATTTCTAAGGATCTTCATGTATTCTTAATTTGAGTGTTTTGTTGATTTTATGAATTTCAAATATCTTTCACTGTTCTGTTCTTTGTCTTTTTACTCTATGTCCTTTTTTCCCTTTTTTAAAAAAAAGATAATGTATTACACATATATGTGGAATTCAAAGTTGATTTTCAATAGTTCTATAAATGTGTGATGGTCAGATCAGGATAGTTAGCTTATTCATTATTAAAATACATAATCATTTTTTGTGACTGTTAACCAATTTCTCATTAACCCCCTCCCTCTCTTCCTCCCTTCCCCTTTTGCACCATTAGTAACCACAGTTCTTTTCTCTCCTTCTAAAAATTCAACATATTATTGTGATTGTTGTTTCTTTCTCTCCCTCTCTTTATTGTGTATTTGTTTATTTATGGATTTGACTCCCGTTTATGAGTGAGGTCATGCAGTATTTCTTTCTGTGCCTGGGTTATTTCACTTAGTATAATTTTCTCCAGGCTCATCCATATTGCTGCAAATGGCAGAATTTCATTCTTTTTTTATGGCTGAGTAGTATCCCATGGTATATATAGACCACATTTACCTTATCCAGTCATCCATCTATCAACATTTAGGTTGGTTCCATAGCCTATGATGTCTTTTGATGAAAAGGAATATAAAGACTTAATTCTAACATAGTCTTATTTTCTCTTCTTTTGCCTTAAGATTAGTGTTTTCTGTTTGTGTCTTGAATAAGAGATATTTTCCTACCTCAAGGAAACAAAGATATTCTGCATTATTTTCTAAAGTCTTAATAGTTTTGTTTTTCATATGTAAGTTTATAATTCGTCTGGAGCTATTTTTTGCATATGCTGTGTGCTAGGGTTCCAATTTAGTTTTTCCCTTTGGATTTTAAACTATATTTGGCATATTTATGAAAAGATGCTCTCTAGTGTCTCATACCATAAGTCAAGTGTATACTAATGTGTGAATATGTTTTTGAGCTCTCTATCCTGTGTCATTCATCCTGTTTGTATAGGCCTTCACTAGCATCTATCTAGTCTTCATTATGATAGGTCTACAGTTAGCCTTGATATCTGGTAGAACAGTGGTTCTCAAAGTATAGTTATCAACCTGGCACATGAGCATCACCTGGGAACTTGTTAGAAATACAAATTCTTGGGCCTCACCTAGACCTATTGAAGGGACACAGTCATAGATCCATGGCTCTGAGCAGTCTTGGAGAAAGTGTTAACATCCAGGTCTTCTCTTCCAAGGCAAAGTGATAATAGCAATAACGAACACAGGTTGTGTGTAGGTGATATTACTTCACCCTTGGAGTGTTCTTCTTTATCTGACTCATCTCCAAAATAAGAACATGGGCACTGAATGGAGAGCCCCTTTGGTGATCTGGCCCTCATATCACATGGCCCTTTCCCCTACCATGACGTGATAGTATTGTTGTTTAAACAAAACCACACACACCCCCAAAATAAAAAAAATAAAAATAAAAAAGCACACCCAATGATGATGAAATACAAGCAATAAATTACAGTACCTTTTTTGTTGGGATTAGTAGTCTTAATTCTACTAACAATACATGTCCACAAATTCAAATATTACAGATGTGTACAAACTGAAAAGCAAGTGTTATATGTTTCTTAACTATTCCATTGTCACCTCTAGAATTAACCATTTTTAATGAGTAGCTTTCTTTCTGGGTATATAATCTCACCTAGTCATTATATACATATACACATTACATATAATTTTTTCCTTAATAGGCTTATTCTTAAACATTTTATTTTGCAACTTGCTCTTCATTCATAATGGCTTTTCAGGTCAGGGATGGAAATCTGTCTCATTATTTGTACCCACTACATATTGCTCCTTTTTATGGAACAATTGAAGGATTATTTATTGACTTATTTTCCTATCATCACTTATTACCCATTCTCCTATTGATGGGCCTTTAGATTCTCATTTTTCTAAGTTTTGCCATTACAAACAATGCTGCAATGCTGCACTGTACATATACATTTATACACTTGTTTTAGTATTATCATAGGCTGAATCCTAGAAATACAAACATTGAGACATAAAGAATAATCAGAAATTTTCAAACATGCAGCTTCTCACATAAAGACTAAGTTAGTTTTTCTAGGGGTGCTTATGAAACTGCATATTCAAAAATTCAAAAGCCCCCCATGACCTATTGATTAATTTATTTGGGAATGAGATAGGAGAATAGTAAATGACAAAAATATTAAGATACAAAATACAGTAAGGCCTAACATTACTGACAGAAGAATAGAGTATAAAAGATAAAAACAAAAGTAAACAACATCTTTGCCTGTAGCCCTGGATGACACTTTACATTCCAGAGAAGCCCAATATGCTTCTGCCTGGTTTTGTGCCCTGTCAGGTATATCTGCCTTTGACATCCACATACTTTTTTTTTTTAATATTAAGATTTTTAAATGTTTTTTTCTGATTATAAAGGATCATTTAGTATGAGAAATTAGAAAACAGAGGAAAATAAAAATATGATAACAAAATATCACCTGTAGTTCCTACATCCAGAATTAATTAGAAGCAATGTCATCATTTCTGCACATCTATTTTCAGATTTGTGTGTGTCTATACGTACATATCCTTGGTTTGTGTGTATGCTTTTGTGAAATTACTTTATCTCAAATTTTGATCATATTGCGTACACTAATACTTAGGTTTTTACTTATAAAGAATATTTTAAAAGTAACCAAAGTCATGGGTGCAGGTAAATTTTGATAAATGGTCTGATCAGAGTACATTTATTATCCAAAACAAGGGTCAACCACATATATCGGTTTTGTTTCTCTCTTCAAAAGATATTGAGAATAATTCTCAGTACATACAATAAATGTTTCTCTGAAAGCAGATGGATTGCTAAGTGATAGTGATGGTGGAAACAGGGGACTCTCTAAGGGGAATTGATGCTAAGAGGGGTCTCAAGAGGAGTGAGTGCCTGTGAGGGACAAATGACAGATGACCAGGGAAGGGACCCAGAATAAACTCAGCTCCCCCTGCTCACTGGCCTGATCATCAATGTAAATTATATGTTGATCTATGTCACTTAGCTAATTGAGGCTAAGAGTTGGGTTTTTGTTCACTCCAAAGTTAAGAACATGCTGTTGTCAAAGATATCTGGGGAAGAAGAGATGTAATCACCGCATAAACTGATGAGCCAGACACATTCCTTGCTTTGGTGGAAGTTTCAGTTTTATGGGAGTTCCAGTCTGTCTCAAATCCTAAATCTCTATATTGACTTACAAAGGAGTAGAAACATAGATTACATGCATTGGTAAAATAATGATACTAGTGGGATGGAAAGTTATTGAATAAATATAAATTAATTTCCAGAGGTTTTGTGGAGAACAAAGGTCTTCAGCAGCTCTTAGAAGGAGTGGAAAGATGTGGTTTCCTGGAGAAGAGGCAGATGGGAGATAAGGGGGTATGGGAAAATTGGAAGCAAAGATGTAGGTAGACCTTCAGCTAGTTCCTGAATCACAATAAGGTCTCAATGGTTGATAATTGCATGTGAAAAGGAATACCACCCAACATCCATCGCACACAAGGGTTATACCTGTAGACTTACGAGAGTTTATTGTGTGTATCAGGAACCAGCAGAAACAGAGTCCAGAGTATCAGAGACACTCATGAACATGCCCACCGAGGTTCAGGCTATGATTTCCTCCCACCCACCAGCTTCCCCACACCCCTCTTCATGTCTTTGTTTCTCAGGCTGTAGATAAAAGGGTTTAGCATGGAGGTCAAAACTGTGTAGACAAGTGTCACCCCCCAGTCCTTAATAGTATAGCTGGACAAGGGATGTAAATATTCATAGAAGACGCTTCCATAAAAGAGTGTTACCACGGTGAGGTGAGAACCACAGGTGGAAAAGGCTTTTCGTTTTCCAGCAGCTGAGGGAATCTTGAGAACTCTGATGAGAATTTGTATATAAGAGAAAGTGATGCATAGGAAGGGGGTCACCAGAACAACAGATCCTTCTGTCATTATCACAATTTCATTGACAAATGTGGAGGAGCAGGACAATTTCAACAGAGGGTTGATGTCACAGAGAAAGTGGTGGATAACATTGGAGTCACAGAAGGTGAGAAGATTCAGCAGAAGTGTGTGCAGGAGTGAGTGGAGGTGAGAAAATGAGCAAGAGAAGGCCACGAGCAGGACACAGCGGTGGTGGCTCATGGTGGTGACATAGTGGAAGGGGTCACAGATGGCCACATAGCGGTCAAAGGCCATGACTGCCAGAAGGCAGCTGTCACTGTTGCCTAAAGCATAGAGAAAATACATCTGTGTCAGACACCCAGCATAGGAGATGGTTTTCTTTTCTGACAGGAAGTTCACCAGCATCTTGGGGACAATGGTTGTTGTGAAGCAAATGTCAGTGAAAGACAGGAAGCTCAAGAAGAAATACATGGGGGTCTGGAGCTGGGGGTTGGAGCGGATGGCCAGGATGATGAGCAAGTTCCCTGTTATGGTGACCAGGTACATGGTGAGGAAGAGGATAAAGAGCGGCTTTTGGTCCTCAGGCCGGGGGGAGAGTCCCAGGAGGATGAACTCAGAGACACTGCTGGTTTGGTTGAGTCTTTCCATGGTCATGGTGCCAGCTAAAATGGAGAAGATCCTACCATGTAATATAAGGGAGTGTTCCAAAAGTTCATGAAAGATTGTGTTATCTTTTCATTTCATTTTTTCATAAACTTTTGGAAGTAACTAGTATATGTTTCGTAACTGTAATCCCAAACAACCAGCAAGCCTGTGCTTCTTCCTATCTCTGTTTCCACATATAGCATCATTATTAGTTACCACGTGGCCAGCTCATCAACCTCACGGTTCTTCCTGCTGTCTTCCCCTACCAACTCTAAGACTTCCCAAGCTTGTCTTGTTGATAGCGTGGGTTTGGGACAGAGAATTTTCTTTGAAGAACAGAGGTGAATATTTTGAATTCAGTTTAATATTACACTTAAAACAATTTATTGAGCACAGACTTTATAAAAACCACTCTTCTAGGAGTAAGGATACAACTATGAATAAGGCAGAGAAAGGCCTACCTTTGTGGATCTTGCATTCCAGTAGATCAATCAATCTGTATCTTTCTGTCTGCCTGTCTGTCTATCATCTACCTATTTATCAGGTAGTTCTTCATATTATGAAGAAAAATAAAGCCACAGAAGAGAATAGAGACTGACAGGGGTACAGTGAGGAATTTTTAAATTTTAGATCAGATGGTTTTATTTTCCTCTGCACCAAGACAAATCTTCAGTTGTGTCAGGCTAAGTTTTATCTCTGAACCTCTTCGTCAAAAAGAGGGCTTGATAAAATATTCAACAGCAAAATCAGAGGAATAATATACGCAGGTCAACAAAGTTTAATTTTTGTGCTTGTGTTCTCTTTAGCAGCGCTTCTTTACAAACTTATACTCCTTAGGAAACATCAAGTTATCATTATCAATCTATACAAATCCTTCTTTGTAAATTTACTTTTCACTTTTTCCCCCTCTAATTCCCCAAATGTGATCATGTGAATATATAATTGCTTTGTTTATGTGTTTTTTTCATTTACATCAAAAATACTGTGTCATATATCTCACTATGTTTTTTTCCTCTCTCTACACATTTTTTTTGAGATCTATTTATGATCTGGTTCACCAGTTCTAACTCCTTCTATTGTATGCATGCAACACACTTGACTTAATCGTTAGGTGTCCTCTAACTTAGGTCCCTAAGGACTTCGGTTTCTAGCTGTCCTCTAACTCTTTGCTACTATGAGCAGTATTGACTCAAATACACTTAAACACACAAAGTGTTTTGGAATTATTCATCCAAACCTTAAGAATGGGCACATTGGATTGGCATTTTTTACAGCAGTTCAGGGAATGTCCATTTATTTACTCACTTGTTCACTCAACAATTAAATGTCTATTTTCCAGCAGCCTAATATCAGACAGGTTATTAGATATCTTTAAGCTTCAGTTTTCTCATCTGTAAATAGGGGATATGAATTTATACCCCATAAAATTTTTATTAGGTTTTCATTACGTAATATGTTTAAGCACTTAGAATGGTTACAAGTACCGAGTACATATTTGAGACCACTATTTTCTATCCATCATCATTATTGGCTCCCCCACTCCAACTAGGTATTTGTAGTTCTTCAAAGTAGCTTATTTCTCAAAGGAAGTTATACGAGTGGCCAACAGACATATGAAAAATGCTCAATATCACTCAGCATCTGGGAAATGCAAATCAAAACCACACTGAGATACCATCTCACTCCAGTTAGGAAAGGTAACATCCAAAAGACTGAGAACAATAAATGCTGGCGAGGTTGCGGAGAAAAAGGAATTCTTATTCACTGTTGGTGGGGCTGCAAAATGGTGCAGCCTTTATGGAAAATGATATGCAGGTTCCTCAAACAATTACAGATAGATCTACCATATGACCCAGCTATCCCTTCGCTATGAATATACCCAGAAGAATGGAAATCATCATGCCAAAGGGATACCTGTACTCCAATGTTTATTGCAGCTCTATATACAATAGCCAAGAGCTGGAACCAGCCGAAATGTCCATCATCTGATGAGTGGATAAGGAAATTGTGGTACATCTACACAATGGAATACTACTCTGCTGTAAAAAAGAATGAAATACTACAATTTGCAACAACATGGATGGACTTAGGGAAAATTATATTAAGTGAAACAAGTCAGGCACAGAAAGAGAAATACCACATGTTCTCGCTTATTTGTGGGAGCAAAAAATTAATAAATAAATAAACACACAAACAAATAAAGGGTGGGGGGAAGAAGACATAATAACCACAAAAATTCCTTGAACTATTTAAGCAAAGTGCACAGGTACGATGTGGTGTGGGGGGAGAGGAACGGGTAAAGGGGCATGAAAATCAAGTACAATGTATTTTGAGAAGTAAAATTTAATTAAATTTAATAAAAAACAAAGTAGCTTATTTTAATATTTAAAACCCTAGCCCTCACATTCTAATTTGATTAACCTTAATATGAGCTTATAAAACTTTTTTAGAAGGTATATTTGTCCATTCTTTGAATAATCCAAGAGTGAATCAGTAATTATCACTTACCTTGTACAGGGTAGTACCTTGTTTCTTTTGCACAACACCCTTATTCCCATTTTTTTCCTGATGAAGAATCTGAGAAATATAGTCACAGTAATTTGCTGCCACACAGTAAAAAGAGCAGAAATAATATTCAAACTCAGGATTAATTCTGAAGCTCAGGCTTTTAACCGCTGTGCTGTGTCTCTTCATAGTTTAAAAAAGCTGTAAAAGTATATCTGGATTCAGTTTTTTCCCACTTTGATCATTTTTTTCCTGAACACGTGCAAGCACACACAAATTTTTTCCTAAATGTTTTCTATCCCACATTAAGAACACATTGTGGTTGTTACAATGAGAAATCTGTTTTTCTTTCTCTGTGGCGCAGATTGTGGAATTTGAAAATTCTGCTATACATGATTAACTGGCAGCAGTAAGGAGGGATTTGGCCTTAGATGGCTGGGACATTTGTGCATTTATGGAGTTGTGGGTGTGACAGAGAGGGTCTGGACAACTGGGCCACTGGACCTGGAAGCAGAAGTTGGGGTTTGCACATGACCTCCATTACCTGCTCACTGAGTGATCTTAGGTGTTTTAGCAGGAGGTACTGAGGCACGTCTAAGTGCAGTTTGCAAAGCATGCATCAGCAAATGCTTGGGAATGCGAAAGGAAGATGTGAAGCAATCAAGTAAGGTTGGAAACTCCTGTGTCTCAACTACACTCAATAATTGAGAAAATGGAATGAAGTTTTGGATGTGAGCACCTGAATGAGTAATTCTAAAAGCCTGGAGTGTGTCCAGGAGGGGGACTTTTGGGGGCATCTTTTACAAAGCTTCTGATTCCCACTTGCTGGAAATCTGAATTCTCAAAAGCTATGGGGTAATGACATATCCTGGCCGAGGGATCAAAGAGTGTAGACATAAAATCCAAAACTAGACGTAAACAAAATCTCAAAACTGTCTTGTACTGTGTTCATGTGTGTTTTGGAACTGCCAAGAAGGGGGAAATACATACCTGATGGAGGTCCATGGCTAGATGAGCGACTATGATGCTCACATTCCCTATCCAGATATCCTCTCTCCTTTTCCAGTTTAAAAAAAATTCTGTGTCCCTCTTGAACCACTTCTCCAAATTGGTTCTAATATCATGTATCAGGCAAAGCTGACCTTTCTGGCCTTCTAGTCAGTGATAAGAGATGAGAGAAAGGAGCACAGAGCAGAGAGATCAATTTAGATGCTAAAGGGATGGAGCACTTTCCGACACTACCTCACGTCCCTGTCTCTTTCCCACCCTTTGCCTCCCAGCATTATTCTGCTTTTCCCTGCTTCCCATTAGACAAGGCAGAGATGGCCAGACTCACTGTGGCAGGGATTCTTCTGTTTGGGGCAGCCCCATTGGCTTCTTATGTTTGAGCTCTGCTCTCCCTGCCTCCTCCTGGTGTTTGCTGGGCTGAGTGAGCTATGGTGTGCTCATTCCACCCTCACCTCTCTGGAGAGTTTGTTCTCTGATGTCTCTAGGTACAGAAGTCACAATGGGTGTCAGAATTGAGTGGAGCTGCCCTCAAGGGGACAGGAGGGTCCTGGGGCCTCCTTCTGGAGTTTGAGGCTACTTTTGGATCTGTTCAATCTTACCATAACATCTTCAGGGCCTGCTTTCCATTCCTCAAATGAGGGTAATCAAAGGAACATTGCATGTGTGTGTGTGCGTGTGTGCGTGTGTGTGCGTGTGTGTGCGGTGAATTGAGGCTGTTGCAGTTTGGGTTCTCTGGAAACCAGACTTTGAGATGGAGATTAACATGCATAATGTTTATTATCAGGTGCTCTTGGCATCAGCAGCTGTGGAAGGGAGGGAAAGGAAAGAACTAGTCAGGGTGATTACCTGGGTTGTGATACAGTCCCAAAGATGGCCTCAGCGGTCCCTACTGGGAGCTCTGCGGTTAGGATATCAAGAGAGTTGACTGTTTTTGCCACCATGTTGATCACTGGATGTGGGCTGCCCTTTGGTGAAGCAGTTTCCTTCAGCTGAGGAAATGCCCAAGGAAAGCTTAACGCTGAGGACCGTCTTACAAGACAATCCTGAATGAGCTCCGATAGAGTCATCTTCCATTCCTGGTCTGTACTTATACCCTGAGATGATCCTATTGTAAACCATGCTCTGACTTTCCCCTCTTTGTCAGCAGATTCTAGGTAATATTCTATTCAGCCATAGCTTTCTAGTCTCTGTCATAGATTACCGATTTCCTAAAAGTGATACTGATGTCGTGGGCCTCCTGCATCTTTGCGGTGTTTATCTCCTGCTGTAAGGAGTGCTTGTGTCTTGCTAAGGCTCCAACTTGCCAGCAATTTCTTGGTTGTATGATTAAATTACTACAAAGTCATTGATATGATGGACCAGTGTGGTGTTATGGGGATATCCAGATGGTCTGGATCTTTTCAAATTATATTATGACAAAATTCAAGAGTCAACAGAGCCTTGGTACAAAACTGCAAACATACACTGTTTTCCATTCAAAGTGCATGCATGTTTTCCATTCAAACTGTTTCTGATCCTTTTATGTGATGGGAGTGGAAAAGAATGCATTCACCAGAGCAATATCTGCAAACCACATACACAGGGCCATGCTAGTCTTTTGCTGCAAATATACCACATCTGTCAGGATGGCTGAGATTGAGGCTACTCCTTGGTTGAGATTGCAGTAGTCCACTGTCACCTTTCATGATGGTTTTTGCAGTGATTCAACTGGTGGATTAAGGAGATATGCTTTTTCTGACATTCTGTCTAGCATATGATATTATTTCTTATTAATTATCTTGACTGAGATATTGACACTTCCAATAAATCAGAGATCCAATGGTGGAGTTATGTTAACTGTCAAGAATGTGTTCCTCATAATGTATTTGAAGAATGAAATGACCACAGAGTGTGTCTGTAGATTAAGCACACGCAGTGTGTATCAGACTTGAGCCAATGCTCCTTTTAGTACCTTGTACCTATATGCACCCTCTCTAACAATGGTACCATAACAGCACTTTCCCCAGTGCCAAGTTACCCAAGTACATGTTCATAGCTGCCCCCAGGAAAGCGTAGGGGGAATCACTATGTGCCCTTTTTGTGGTGGTGTATAGTTCTTCTTTCGCAGAACTTGGCCTTTCTATTAGTGAGTGGGTTCTGGGTCTGAAAACAGGCTCAGGTCTAGAAACTGGGCAAGAGATTAGAATGTTTTATTGGGGTGACTGCACTCAGCCCCCTCATCATTCACCTTGATTTCTTTTGCTTGTAGAGTTGGAACAGTACCCTATTGGTTGCTAACTCTATCCTTTCCACTTGTAATGGTTAATTTAATGTGTCAACTTAGCAGGGTTATAATACCCAGTTATTTAATCAAACACCAATTAAAGTGTTGCTGTGGAGGTATTTTGTAGATGTGGCTTAAATGTACAAGAAATTGCCTTGAAGTAAAGGAGATTACCCTCAATGATAGGAGGGGTTCTCATCCAATCAGTTGAAGGTCTAAAGAGCAAGAGCAAAAACTGAGTTTTTCTGGAAAGAAGAAATTTGCCTCAAGACTAGAGAATCAACTTCTGTCTGTGTTTTTAGTCTGCCGTTGTATTACTCCATTTTGTGTTGCTATAACAGAATACCTGAAGCTGGGTGATTTATAAAGAAAAACATTTATTGCTTACAGTTTTCTGAGGCTGGGAAGTCCAAAGTCCATCTGGTGGTGGCAACAGTGACCCAGGGGTATCTCATTGCAAGATGGTGGAAGCAGAGAGAGCACAGACGGCAAGAGAAAGATAGACAGACTCTCCTTTTAAAGCCCTCAGAACCACGCCCCTGACCACCATTTTCAATCCATTCACTATGGCATGGTGCTACAATCCAATCACCTCTTCAAGACCCCACCTTTCAATTACCATGATAGGATTTCCCACCCTCTTAACAGTCACAGTGGGGACTAAGTTTCCAAAAACTTGGGGGACACAATTCAAGCTTCAGGGAGTTTTGGAGGGGCGCAATTAATCCACTACAGCTGTCTACCCTATGGATTTTGAACTTGTCTACCCCTATCCCCACAATCACATGAGCCAATTCTTTTTTTTAATTAATTAATTTTTTATTACTATATTTATCATTACACCAAGTAATCATTTTTTGTGGCCCTTTACCACTTTCTTGCTACTGCCCATTCCCGTCCCCTTATCCCACCTCTGATGGTCTTAATTCCGTTTTCTCCTTTTGTAAGTTCAATGAATTATTGTGATTGTTGTATCTTTCTTTTTTTGTTCATATTTTTTTTTCAGCTGTCAATTATGTGTGAGGACATATGGTATTTCTCTTTTTGTGCCTGCCTTATTTCGCTTAACATAATTTTCTCCAAATTCATCCATATTGCTGTGAATGGCAGAATTTTATTTTTTAAGGCAAAGTAGTATTCCATTGTGTGTATATACCACATTTTCCTTCTCCAGTCCTGTGTTGATGGACATTTAGGTTGGTTTGAACTCTTAGCTATTGTAAATAAAGCTGCAATAAACACGGGAGTGCAGGTAACCCTTTGACATGATGATTTCCAATCCTTTGTTTATAGACCTAGCAGTGGGATTGCAAGATTTTATGGAAGCTACATCTGTAGTTGTCTGAGGAAGCTCCATACTGTTTTCCATAACACTCATGAGCCAGTTCTTAATGTCTCCTTTTCTTTCTCTGTCTTCGTTCATGTACGTGTATACATATATACACCCTCCATGTATATATACATATAGTGTATATATTTATTTGTATATATGTATATATATGGGTGTGTATGGAAATATTTATATACATATGAATCTATACGTCTGCTATCTCCTACCTCCTGTCTTTGACCCATTGTTGTTCAGGAGCATGTTGTTCAATTTCCAAGTATTGGTACAGTTTCCAAAGTTTCACTTGTTATTGATTTCTACTTTTATTTCATTGTGGTCTGAAAAGATACTTGATATGATTGCAATCTTTATATATTTGTTGAGCCTGATTTGTGGCCTAACATGTGGTCTGTCCTGGAGAATGATTCATGTGCTGATGAGAAGAATGTAGATTCTGTAGTTTTGTTTTGTTTTGTTTGGTAGGTGCATATTTATTTTTATTTTTATTTTTTTTGAGGTTGCATTTCTTTATTTTTTATTTTTTTAAAAATTTTATTTTGTTGATATACATTGTGGTTGATTATTGTTGCCGCTTACCGAAACCTCTCTCCCTCCTCCTTCTCCTCCCTCCCCCCCAACAATGTCCTTTCTGTTTGCTTGTCGTATCAACTTCAAGTAATTGTGGTTGTTATATCTTCTCCCCCCACTCCCCCCGGTTTTTTTTTTTTTGTGTGTGTGTATGTGAATTTATATATTAATTTTTAGCTCCCACCAATAAGTGAGAACATGTGGTATTTCTCTTTCTGTGCCTGACTCATTTCACTTAATATAATTCTCTCAAGTTCCATCCGTGTTGTTGCAAATGGCAGTATTTCATTCGTTTTTACAGCTGAGTAGTATTCCATTGTGTAGATGTACCACATTTTCCGTATCCACTCATCTGATGATGGACATTTGGGCTGGTTCCAACTCTTGGCTATTGTAGAGAGTGCTGCGATGAACATTGGGGAACAGGTATACCTTCGACTTGATGATTTCCATTCCTCTGGGTATATTCCCAGCAGTGGGATAGCTGGGTCGTATGGTAGATCTATCTGCAATTGTTTGAGGAACCTCCATACCATTTTCCATAGAGGCTGCACCATTTTGCAGTCCCACCAACAATGTATGAGAGTTCCTTTTTCTCCACAACCTCGCCAGCATTTATCGTTCAGAGTCTTTTGGATTTTAGCCATCCTAACTGGGGTTAGATGGTATCTCAGTGTGGTTTTGATTTGCATTTCCTGGATGCTGAGTGATGTTGAGCATTTTTTCATATGTCTGTTGGCCAGTTGTATATCTTCCTTTGAGAAATGCCTACTTAGCTCTTTTGCCCTTTTTAAAATTGGGTTGCTTGTTTTTTTCTTGTAAAGTTGTTTGAGTTCCTTATATATTCTGGATATTAATCCTTTGTCAGATGTATATTTTGCAAATATTTTCTCCCACTCTGTTGGTTGTCTTTTAACTCTGTTAATTGTTTCTTTTGCTGTGCAGAAGCTTTTTAGTTTGATATAATCCCATTGGTTTATTTTTCCTTTGGTTGCCCGTGCTTTTGGGGTCATATTCATGAAGTCTGTGTCCAGTCCTATTTCCTGAAGTGTTTCTGCTATGTTTTCTTTAAGAAGTTTTATTGTTTCAGGGTGTATATTTAAATCCTTAATCCATTTTGAGTTGATTTTAGTATATGGTGAGAGGTATGGGTCTAGTTTCATTCTCCTGCATATGGATATCCTGTTATCCCAGCACCATTTGCTGAAGAGGCAGTCCCTTCTCTAGTGAATAGGCTTGGTGCCTTTGTCAAAGATCAGATAGCAGTAAGTGTGTGGGTTGATTTCTAGATTCTCTATTCTATTCCATTGATCAGTGTGTCTGTTTTTATGCCAGTACCATACTGTTTTGGTTATTATATCTTTGTAGTATAGTTTAAAGTCAGGTAGCGTTATGCCTCCAGCTTTATTTTCTTTGCTCAGCATTGCTTTGGCTACGCGTGATCTTTTATTAGTCCATATAAATGTCTGGATAGATTCTGTAGTTTTGGATGAAAAGTTCTGAAAATGTCTCTCAAGTCAACTTGGTTGACAATGTAGTTTAAATCCAATGATTCATTGTGGAATTTTTGTTTAGGTGGTATGTTCAGTGCTGAGAGAGGGGTGTTAAAGTCCCCAGCTTTTATTGTATGGGTCTTTTCTCTTTTTAGGTCCAATCATATTTACTTTATATATCTTGGTGCTCTGATGTTGGGTGCATATAAATTTACAATTGTTATATCCTCTTCCTGAATTGATTCCTTTATCATTGTATCATGTCCTTATTTGTCTCTTTTTATATTTTTTGGTTTAAAGTCTACTTTATCCAATACAAGTATAGCTACTCCTGCTTGTTTTTGGTTTTCTTTAGAGTGAAGTATCTTTTTCTATCTCTTCATTATTAGTCTTTGTGTATATTTACAGGTGAAGTGAGTTTCTTGCAGGCAGCATATAGTTGGGTCTGGTTTTTTAATCCATTCAACCACTCTACATCTTTTATATGGGGGATTCAATTCATTATTTACATTCCAGGTTTTTAGTAAGAGGTATTACGTTACTCCTGACAATTCATTAAATTGTTATGGTTGTTTTATATATCTTTTGTTTCTATCTTTCTCTTTTATTGTTTGTCTTTGCTATTTGGTGTTTTTTACAGTGATAAGATATAATTTCTTTCTCATTTCCATATGTGCTCTACCAATGTGTTTTATTCTTTTGTGTGTTATCATGATGGTATTTATCATCCTTTTGCTTCCAGATGTAAGACTCCCTTAATTACTTCTTATAGGGCCAGTCTTATGGTGGTAAATCCCCACAGTTTTTGTTTTTTTGGGAAAGGCAATATTTCTTCTTCATTTCTGAAAGACAGCTTTGCTGGGTATAGTATTCTTGGCTGGCAATTGTTTGCGTACTGTTTTCCATAATGGTTGTACTAATTCATATTCCTATCAACCATTCTATTCTGTTTTATTGATTTATTGGTTTTTATGGCAATATCACACTTTTAATTTTAGAGTTTTATAGTGTGTTGGATTATTTGATGGATCGAAGTTGATTTTTAAAGTATTCTTTACTTCTTGCACATTTTCTCTTCTAGAGAATGTTAGGATTATTTTTTTTATCATTTTATAAGGTATCCTATTGGATTATTGACTGTGAGTGGATTAAATTTATGTGTTGATTTGGGGAAAATTAACATGTCTGTAAAACTGAGTCTTCCAACTGGAAACATGGCATCTATCTCTGTTTTCATCTGTCTTTGAATTTGGGCCTTCTTCTGAATTCTGCACCCCATAAATATCTATAACCAACATCTGTCAATTAAAAAACAAATAAATTTTAAAATTGAGGCCTTTCTTTAGGTCATTACATGAAATTTAATCATTTTCATCAAATAGTTTCCCATTTCTTATATGTTTATTCTCTGATATTTAAATTTTTTGGTTGACAATGTGAATAAAATGATTTTGCATTTAAGATTATGTTTGTGAAGCTCATCTATTTTATTGCCCATGGAAGTCTACTTTATTCACTATTGCTGCTATGTATTCCATTATATGAATATGCCATACTCAATGTAATTATTTTATACATTTCTATCATAGATGAGCATTTAAGTTATTTTCATTTTTTGGCTGCATGAGTTTAATTCCTGCATGAAACATTTTTATACATATCTCTTGTTGCACATGTAGAAAAGTGTTCCTCCGGAATATATACCCAATAGTGAAATTTATTGAGTATGTGGATTTTTACCTAAACTATACAATAACAAATTCTTTTCCAAATTGATTGTGCCAAGTTATACTTCCACAAGCAGTGTAATTTTCTATTGTCCCACATTCTCTCTAATCACTGGCATTTTCCCCCTGAATTATAATTTTTGTCTATCTGGTGGAAGTGCAGTGTCTTTACATTATGGTTTAATTTGAATTTCTCACATGTATGTATAATAAAAAAATATTATTAAAGAAATTCTGCTTTTTCGAATTGAGTACTAAAAGTCCCTATTGATAAACTTTATGTATTTTGAAATTACAATACCAAGCTTATATAGGAAATAAAATATAAATCATTCACTTATGTGATTAATTTTACAAAACATTGTATTGAGGAGCATAGTCAATGAAGTTTTTAGTTTCTATTTAGTTTTTTATTTTAATTTTTAACCACAAAAGAAGTCTTAATACATTCAAAAAGACTAAGATCATAGAAAATATGTTCTCTGACCACAATAACAGGAGGGTATTTAGAAAATTCACAAATGTGTGGAAATCAAACAACACTTTCCTAAATAAAAAATGGGTAAAAAGAAAAATCACACGGAAATTAGAGAGCACTTTGAGATAAAAATCAAAGCACAACATATCAAAATTTATAGGATGCAGGGCTAATGCTGTGCTTAGAAGAAAATTTATTCTTGTAAACACCTATATTAAAAATAAGAAAAATCTCAAGCCAGTAATGTGAACTTCTTCCTTAAGAAAATAGAAAAAGAAGAGCAAAGTAAACCAAAACAAATAAGTAGGAAATAACAAATATTACAACAGAAAGACATGAAATAGGGAATTAAAAAACAATAGAGTAAATCAACAAAACCAAAAGCTGATTCTTTAAAAAGATCAAGAAAATTTGCAAACCTTTGTCTAGACTATAGCCCAGAAGAAATTGGGCTGATATATTCAAAATACTAAAAGAAAAATAACTGCTAGCCATGAAACTCTGCATTTTTTAACAAGATTATAGGTCTTTTGAATTTTCTTCTTTTTGTGGAATGCTTAATTGTCTTGCATAGCTTTCCCCCCTGGCTTTTTTCTGCTTTTTTCTGACTGATATCTAGAGATCTTTGCATATTCTTAATTTCAGTGTTTTGCTAATTTTACGAATTTCAAATATGTTTTACCATTCTGTTACTTGCCTTGTTACTCTATGATGTCTTTTGATAAAAAGGAACAGAAAGACTTAATTTTAGCACTCCAATTTACTCTTCTTTTACTTTATGATTAGTGCTTTCTGTGTCTTGTTTAAGAAGTGTTTTTCTACCTCCAGGAGTCAAAGATATTCTATATTATTTTTTTAAATCTTAAAGGTTTTGTTTTTCATATGTAAGTTTATCATTAATCTGGAGTTAACTTTTGTGAATTCTGTGTGCTGGGATCTAATTTAATTTTTCCGTGTGGATAACTGTCTTTGCCCCATTTATGAATTGAAAATCTCTAATGTCTCATGTCATAAATCAAGTGTATACCAAAGTGTGGATATGTTTTTGAGCTCACTATCCTGTGACATTTATCTTGTTTGTATAATCCTTCACCAGTATCTACCTAGTCTTAATTACCATAGGTCTACAGTAAGCATTGACAACTGGTAGACCAGAGATTCTTAAACTATAGTTTCCAAGTTAGCACATGAGCATCACCTGGGTGGTTGTTAGAAATGTAAATTATCAGGACCCACCCAGAACTACTGAAGGGACATAGTCATAGATTCATGGCTCTGACCAGTCCTGGACAGTGTTAACATCAGGGTCTTATTTTCCAATACGAAGTGGCAACAGCAATAAAAGACACCTGTAGATTGTGTGGAAGTAGTATTGCTTCACTCCTGGACTGTTCCTCTTTATCTGATTCTTCTCCAAAATAAGAATTTGGACGTTGGATGGAGAGGCCCTTTGGTGAGGTGGCCCTCATACCACCTCTTCCCTACTGTGACATGATATTACTACTTTTTAAAAAAACCACACTGATGATGATAAACAAGCAATAAGTCACACTGCATTTTTTTGTAGTGATAAGTAGTCTTAATTCTACAAACAATACATTTCCACAAATTCAGTTATAGACGTGTACAAACAACAAAACGAATGTTATGTCCTCCTTCCCTAGTCCACTGTCACCTCTAGAAATAACCATTTTTGGTGGGTAGTTTTCTTTCTGAATATATAATCTCACCTTGTGATTATATACACATACACATTACATATAATTTTTATCTTGATAGGTTGATTCTTTTATATTTAATTTTCAACTTAATCTTCATTCATAATGGTTTTTCAGGTCAGTAGTAGAGACCTATCTCATTATTTGTATCTACAAGATATTGTTCCTTTCTACGGAACAGTTGAGGGGTTATTTATTTCCCCATTTTCCTGTCATTACTTATTATCCATTCTCCTGTTGATGGGCATTTAGATTCTCATTTTTCTAAGTTTTGCCAGTATAGACAATACTACCATGTCCTTATATCTTTGAGGATGAGATAGGATAATAGTAAATAATAAAAATATTAAGATATAAAATATAGTAGGGCCTAAAATTACTGACAGAAGAATAGAGAGTAAAGGATAAAACCAAAAGTGAACAAAAGTCTTTGCCTGTGGCACTGGATGACTCTTTACATTCCAGGGCAGCCCAATATGTAGCTGCCTGGTTCTGTATGAACTTAGTTAGATCTGTCTTTGACATTCACATATGGGTTTTGTTTCTCTTTTCAATAGATACTGAGAATAATTCTCAGTACATACAATAAATCTTTCTCTGAAAGCAGACAGATTGCTGAATGATAGTGATGGTGGAAATAGGGACGGTCTAAGGAGAATTGAAGCTAAGAGGGGCCTCAAGAGGAGTGAACATGTGTGAGGGACAAATGAGAGATGACCAGGGAAGGGACCCAGAATAAACTGAGCTCCCCCTGCTCACTGGCCTGATCATCGGGGTAAATTACATTGACCCATGTCAGTTAGCTAATCAATGCTAAGAGCTGGACTCTTGTTCACTACGAAGAACATGCTATTGTCAAAGATATGGGGGAAAGAAGAGATGTAATCCTTGCATAAACTGATGGGCCAGACACATTCCTTGCTTTGATGAGAGTTTTAATTTCATGAGAGTCCCAATCTCTCGTCTACTCTCTACCTCTAACCTTCGCTCTCTCCCTCCAGCTCTTAGTCACTCCAATCCCAAACCACTATAATGACTTTCAAAGATCTAGACAAATGGATTACAGATATCCAACAAAACAAAGATAGTAGTGGGATCAAAAGTTATTGAAGAAGTATAAATTAGTTTCCAGAAATTTTATGGAAAACGAAGGTCTTCAGTAGCTCTTAGAAGGAGTGGAAAGATGTGGTTTCCTGGAGAAGAGGCAGATGGAAAAAGAGGAATATGTGAAAATTGGAAGCAAAGATGTAGGTAGACCTTCAGTTAATTACTGTATCACAATAAGGTCTGAATGGTTGATAGTCACATTTGTAAAGAAATACCATCTGACATCCATGACACACATGATTTATTCCTGTAGACTTATGAGAGTTTATTGTGTGTATCAGAAACCAGTGGGAACAATGTCCAGAATCAGAAACACTCAGGAACATGCCCACTGAGGTTCAGGCTATGATTTCCTCCTGCCCACCAGCTTCCCCAGACCCCTCTTCATGTCTTTGTTTCTCAGGCTGTAGATAAAAGGGTTTAGCATAGGGGTCAAAATTGTATAGACAATTGTCACCACCCGGTCCCTAACAGAGTAGCTGGACAAGGGATGTAAATATTCGTAGAAGATGCTACCATAAAAAAGCATAACCACAGTAAGGTGGGAGGTACACGTGGAGAAGGCTTTGCGTTTCCCAGCAGCTGAGGGAATCTTGAGAACTGTGGTGAGGATTCGTATATAAGAGAAAGTGATGCATAGGAAGGGGGTCACCAGAACAACGGATCCTTCTGTCATTATCACAATTTCATTGACAAATGTGGAGGAGCAAGACAATTTCATCAGAGGGTTGATGTCACAGAAAAAATGGTGGATAACATTGGAGTCACAGAAGGTGAGAAGATTCAGCAGAAGTATGTGCAGGATTGAGTGGAAGTGAGGAAATGAGCAGGAGAAGGCCACCAGCAGGACACAGCGGTGGTGGCTCATGGTGGTGACGTAGTGGAAGGGGTTACAGATGGCCACATAGCGGTCAAAGGCCATGACTGCCAGAAGGCAGCTGTCACTGATGCCTAAAGCATAGAGAAAATACATCTGCGTCAGACACCCAGCATAGGAGATGGTTTTCTTTTCTGACAGGAAGTTCACCAGCATCTTGGGGACAATGGTTGTTGTGAAGCAAATGTCAGTGAAAGACAGGAAGCTCAAGAAGAAATACATGGGGGTCTGGAGCTGGGGGTCGGAGCGGATGGCCAGGATGATGAGCAAGTTCCCTGTTATGGTGACCAGGTACATGGTGAGGAAGAGGATAAAGAGTGGCTTTTGGTCCTCAGGCCAGGGGGAGAGTCCCAGGAGGATGAACTCGGAGACACTGCTGGTTTGGTTGAGTCTTTCCATGGTCATGGTGCCAGCTAAAATGGAGAAGATCCTACCATGTAACATAAGGGGGTCTTCAAAAAGTTCATGAAAAGATAGCATTTTCCTTTCATTCCATTTTTTTTCCATGAACTTTTGGAAGTAACTAGTTTGTGTTTCATGACTGTAATCCCAAGCAAACCAGCAAGCCTGTGCTTCTTCCTATGTCCCTTTCCACTTAAAGGGTCATTATTAGTTACCACATGGGCAGCTTCTCAGCCTTTTGTTTCTTGATCCTGCCCTCCCCTCCCAACTCTAAGACTTCATGAGCTTCTTTTGTTGATAACATGGCATTGGCAAGGAGAATTTTCTTTCAAGAATAGAGTTGAATGTTTTGGATTCAGTTTAATATTTAATCTGAAAACAGATGTATTGAGCACCTAATTTGTAAAACACACTCTTCTGGTAGTGAGGGCACAACTCTGAACGAGAAAGAGAAAGACTTAGCTTTGTGGATCTTGCATTCCACTAGAGATTCTATTTATCTACGTGTCTATCTATGTATCCATCATCTACCTATCTATCAAGTAGTTTTTCATAGTATGAAGAAAAATAAAGCCACATTAAAAAAAATATGATGACAGCAGTAAGGCAAGGAATATTTTTTATTTTAGATTTCTTTATTTTAATGCAACCAGGATGCTTTATTTTTCTCTGTATCAAAACACATTTACACTTGTGTCATGCTAAGCTTTATCTTTGAACCTCCTAGCCGAAAAAGGACACTTCATAAAATATTCAACAGCAAAATCAGAGGAATAATGAATCCAGGCCAAGAAAGCTCTATATTTTTTGTGCTTATTTTCTTTTTGAAGTACTTATTTAGAAGCTTATACTCCTTAGTGAATGTCAAGCTATCACTATTAATCCATACAACTCCTTCTTTGTAAATTTACTTTTTTTCTCTAGTTCCCAAACCTGACCATGTTCCCACATCATGAACATCCAGCCATTAAGAATATGCCCTTCCATGCCACCTTCCATATATTTTTTTACCAGTGTATAAATCCCTCAAAATACATCTTATTGCTTTAAATTTTTTTAATTAATAATTTATTTGAGCATAATTGATTGCACACATCGCTTTATTTACGTGTGTTTTTCAATTTACGTCTATAATACTGTGTCGTGTATCTCATTGTGTCTTTTTCTCTATATATACATTTGTTTTGAGATCTATCTATGTTCTGGTTAGATAATTTTAACCCCTTCTGTTGTATGCATGCAACACACCTGACTTCATCTGTGTCCCTGAGTGTCCTATAACGCTTTGCTACTATGAACAACATAGACTCAAATATTTCAACCCACAAAGTGCTTCAGAATTATTCATCCAAACCTTAAGAAAGGGCACACTGGAGAGGGACTTTTAAATAGCAGTTTAAGGAATGGCCCTTTATTTATTCATTTGTTCATTCAATAATTTCATGTCTATTTACCAGCTGTCTAATAACATGAAAGTTATTTAATACCTTTAGCTTCAGTTTTCTTATCTGTAAATAGGGGATACTATAAACACTTAGAATGGTTACAAGTACAGAGTAAATATTTGACACCACTATTTTCTACCCATAATTGAACATAATTTCTACCCTTTATTGTCAACAACTTTTCCCTCAACCAGGTACGTGTAGCTTTTCAACAAAAGTTATTTTAATATTATAAAACCCAGCCCTCACATTTTAATTGATTAACCTTAATATGAATGTATAAAGCTTTTTTAGAAGGTATATTTGTCCATTCTTCGAATAATCCAAGAGTGAATTGATAATTAAACACTTACCTTGTACAGGGTAGTACCTTGTTTAATTCTGGCAAGAACCTTATTCCCATTTTTTTCTGATGAAGAAACTGAGAAATAGAGACATAAAATAATTTGCTAAAGTCATGCAGTAATAGCAGAAGTAAAATTCTAACTCAGGATTGATTCTGAAGCTCAAGCTTTTAACCACTGTGCTCACTGTGCTGTATCTTTTCATATTTTTGTGAAGCTATAAAAGTACATCTAGACTCAATTTTTCCCACTTTGATAATTTTCTTTTTTAACACACATGTACACCCACACACATGCACACACGATTTTTCCTGTTTTCTATTCCACATTAAGAAAAAACCTTAGTTGTTACAATGAGAAATCTGACTTTTTTTTATTGAGCGCATTGTGGAATTTGAAAGTTTTAATAGACATGATTAAATGGCAAAAATCAGGAGGAATTTGGTCTTAGATGACTGGGGCTTGTGCATTTATGCAGTTATGGGCATGGCAGGGAGTGCACAGGATCAGGAAGCAGAAGGTGGGGTTTGCCCATGACCTCCATTACCTGCTCACCTAGTGATCTTAGGTGTGTTAGGAAGAGGTAATGAAAAAGTACAGTTTGTAAAACATACATCAGCAAAAATTAGTTATATGTGAGTGGAATGCATGGGAATGTGCAAGGAAGATTTGAAGCAAACTCCTGTGTCTCATCTATGCTGAACACTTGGGAAAATGGATGGAAGTTTTGGTTGTGAGCACCTGAATGAGTAACTCTAAAAGCCTGGAGTGTGTCTGTGAAGGGGACTCATTTGGGTCTCTGCTTTCTCAAAAGCTATGTAACAATGACATATCCTGACCCTGGGATCAAAGACGGTAGAAATAAAATCCAAAACCAGACTTAAATGTTAAGCTCAAAACTGTCATGTACTGTGTTCATGTGTGTTTTGGAACTGCCAAGAAGGCCAAAATACATACCTGATGGAGGTAGATGGCTAGGAGGTCAACTATGATGGTCACATTCCCTATCCAGACATCTTCTCACCTTTTCCAGTTTAAAAAATGTCTATCTCTGTCCTGAACCACTTCTCCAAATTGGTTCTAAGCTCATGTATCAGTCAAAGCTGACCTTTCTTAAGCCAGGAACAGAAAGAGAAATATGGCATGCCCTCACTTATAAGTGGGAACTAAACAAAGAAAGAAATAAAAGAGACAGCAATCACAATCATTCATTCAACTTTCAAAAGGAGAGGACAGAACTGAGACCGCCAGAGGTGAAAAAAGTGGAGGAGGAGGGGTATTTGTGAGAAATTGGTGAAGGGCCACAAAAAACGATTACCTGGTATAATGTCGAATATACTGATTTCCTTCCTTGAGCATCACATATTGCACACAGATATTGATATTCCATGCCATGCCCTACAGATATGTACAATCAATTATGTTTACTACAAAAATAAAATCTAAAAAGTAGTGGAACAAAAAATAAAGAAAACGAAGCATGTTAAAAATCAGAATAAATACCCATACAAATTTTAAAAAGCTGACCTTTCTCACCTTCTAGTCAATGATAAGAGATGAGAGAAAGGAGCGCAGAGCAGAGAGATCAATTTAGATGCTAAAGGGATGGAGCACTTTCTGACACTACCTCACGTCCCTGTCTCTTTCCCACCCTTTGCCTCCCAGCATTATTCTGCTTTTCCCTGCTTCCCGTTAGACAAGGCAGAGATGGCCAGACTCACTGTGGCAGGGACTCTGCTGTTTGGGGCAGCCCCATTGGCTTCTTGTGTTTGAGCTCTGCTCTCCCTGCCTCCTCCTGGTGTTTGCTGGGCTGAGCGAGCTATGGTGTGCTCATTCCACCCTCACCTCTCTGGAGAGTTTGTTCTCTGATGTCTCTAGGTACAGAAGTCACAATGGGTGTCAGAATTGAGTGGAGCTGCCCTCAAGGGGACAGGAGAGTCCTAGGGCCTCCTTCTGCATGTTGAAGCTATTTTCAGAGCTGTTCAACCTCACTGTAACATCTTCAGGGCATGCTTTTCTTTCCTTAATTGAGGGTAATCAAAGGAACATTGTTTGTGTGTGCGTGTGTGTTTGGTGAATAGAGGGTGTTGAAGTTTGGATTCTCTGGAAGCCGCACTTTGAGATGAAGATTAACATGTTTAATGTTTATTACCAGGTGCTCTTGGCATCAGCAGCTGTGGAAGGGAGGGAAAGGAAAGAACTGGTCAGAGGGAGTACCTGGGTTGTGATAGATTCCCAATAAGGGCCTCCGCAGACCCTACTGGGAGCTCTGCAGTTAGGATGTCAAGAGAGATGGCTGTTTATACCACCATGTTGATCATTGGATGTGGGCTGCCCTTTAGTGAAGCAGTTTCTTTCATCTGAAGAAATCCCCCAGCAAAACTGGGGGCCATCTTACAAGACATCCCTGAATGAGATCCAATGCAGTCACCACCCATTTTTGGTCTGCAATTACAACCTCAGATGATCTTATTGTAAACCATGCTTAGAACTTACCCTCATTTGTCAGCCGATTCTAGGGAATATTCTATGTAGCCACAGGTTTCTAATCTCTGTGCTAGACTGCTGAATTCCTAAAAAAAATACTGATGTGCAGGCCCTCTTGCATCTTTGCAGTGTTTATCTCCTACCCTAAGGGGTGTTTGTGCCTTGCTAAGGCTCCACCTTGCCAGCACCTTTTGGTTATTTGTCAAATTATTATGAGGTCGTTGATATTATGGACCAGTGGGATGTTGTGGGGATATCCAGCAGGTCTGGATCTTTTCAAACTATATTAAGACAGAATTCAAGAGTTAGCAGAGCCATGGTCCAAAACTATAAACGTATACTGTTTTCCATTCAAAATGCATGCAAACTATTTCTGATTCTTTTTTTGTGATGGGAGTGGAAAAGAATAAATTCGCCAGATTCAGTAACTACAAACCACGTCCCTAGGGCCATACTAGTCTTCTGTAGCAAGTATATAACATCTGTCAGGATAGCTGAGATTGAGGCTACTCCTTGGTTGAGATTGCAGTTCACTGTCATCTTCCTGGATGGTTTTCGCAGGGACTCAACTGGAGAATTAAGGAGAGAGATGCTTTCTCTCACAGTCTATATGGGATATGACATTATTTTTTTATTACTTATCATGAATTAGGGAGGAGTAGTTTCCATAGGGCAGAGAACCAATGTTGGAATTGTGCCAACTGCCAAGCATATATACCTAGCATATACTAGCATATTTGAAGAATGGTGAAATGACCACAGACTGTGTCTGGAGATTAAGCGCACCCACTGTGTATCAGACTTCCTCCTATACTCCATTTAATACCTTGTAATTATACGCACCCTCTCTAACAATGGGACTGTAGGTGACATTTTCCCCAGTGCGAAGATACCCAAGTAAATGTCCACAGCTGCCTCCAGGAAAACACGGGGAGCATCATTATGTGTATATTTTTTGTAGTGTTGCATAGTTCTTTTTTCTTAGAAATTGGCTTTTCCATCTGTTAGTGGGTTCTAGGTCTGAAAACTGGGCAAGAGATTGTAGCGTTTTATTGGGGTTGCTGAACTCGGCCTCATCATTCACCTTGATTTCTTTTGCTTGTAGAGATGGAACAGTATCTTTATTGGTTGCCAATCCATTGTTCCCTAGCCACTCCATCTTTATACGTCTCTGTGAGTGGGGATTCCTTGGCTGCCACTCTGACCTTCCCACTGGTGATGGTTAATTTAATGTGTCAACTTGGCTAGGCTGTAATACCCAGTTATTAAATCGAACACTAAAGTGGTGCTGCAGAGATATTTTGTACATGTGGTTCAAGTGTACAAGAAGTTGATTTGAAGTAAAGGAGATTACCATCAATAATGTGATTGGTTTTCATCTAATCAGTTGAGGCCTTAAGAGAAAAGTTAAAATTGAAGTCCCCTGGAAAGAAGAAATTTTCTCTGAAGACTAGGAATCAGCTCCTGTCTGCATTTTCAGCCTCCCAGTCTACCCTATGGATTTTGGACTCGTCAGCCCCCACAATCACATGCACCAATTCTTAAACTCTTTCTTTCTTTCTATTTCTTTTTTCCTTCACATATATGTACACATGTGTATATATTTATATATATATATGTATGCGTGGGTGTATGAAGATATCTATATACAGATGTATCTATATATTTGTTATCTCTTATCTTGGCCCCTTTGGTCGTTCAGGAGCACGTCATATAATTTCCACGTATTTGTATGGTTTCCAAAGTTTTGTTCTTGATTTCTAGTTTTATTTCATTGTGATCTGAAAAGGTATTGAAAATGATTGCAATTTTTAGAAAAAATCTTGAGACTTGATTTTACGGCCTGATGTGATCTATCTTTGAGAATAATCCATGTTCTGATGGGAAGCATGTATATTCTGCAGCTGTTGGATGAAATATTCTGTACATATTTGTCAAGTCCATTTTGTCTGTAGTGCAGTTTGAATCCAATGTTTCATTGTTGATTTTATCGTCTAAATGTTCTATACTATTCTGAGAGATGGCTGTTAAAGTCCCCAGGTATTATTGTGTGGGGAGCTTATCTCTCCCTTTAGATCTAATAATACTTGCTTTATATATCTGGATGTTCTGATGTTGGGTGCATCAATTGTCATATACTCTTCCTGAATTGATCCCTTTATTATCATGTAATGACCTTCTTTTTCTCTTTTCATAGTTTTTAGTTTGATATCTATTTTATTGGATATAAGTGTAGCTACTGCAGCTCATTTTTGTTTTCATTTGAGTGAAATATCTTTTTCTACCTCTTCACTATTAGTCTTTGTGTATCGTTACAGGTGAAGAGTTTCTTGTAGGCAGCATATACTTGGGTCTAGTTTTTTATCCATTCAGTCAGTCTATATCTTTTAAATGAGGAATTCAATTCATTTGTGTTCAGGGGATTTTTTTTTTTTTATGACATCTCTTTTATTCATTTATTTTTATTTATTTATTTATTTTCCGTGACCGGCACTCAGCCAGTGAGTGCACCAGTCATTCCTATATAGGATCCGAACCCGCGGCGGGAGCGTCGCCGCGCTCCCAGCGCAGCACCCTACCGAGTGCGCCACGGGCTCGGCCCAGGGGATTTTTTTAATTAGCATATTCCTTCCTACAAATGGTGAGTATTCGTTATTCCCCTTACCTGACCAATCACTCCCCAACACAGCCCTGCTCCTTCCATCCCCCCCATCTCTAGTATCCTTAGGTTTGCTCTCTCTTTCTGAAAGTTCAATGTATTATTGTGGTCTTTTCTTTCTTTCTTTCTTTTTCACTTTTTACTTTCTTTCTTACTGTCTATTTTTCTTTCCTTCTTTGTTAGCACCCAGTTATGGGTGAGGACATGTGGCATTTCTTTCTGTACCTCGAATTTTTCATTTAACGTGATTTTCTCCAGGCTCTTCCATGTTGCTACAAATGGCAGAATTTCATTCTTTTTTATGGCTTAGTAGTATTGCATTGTGCATACATATCACATTTTCCTTATCCAGTGTCCATCAATGGACATTTAGGTTGGTTCCATATTTTGGCTATAGTAAATAGAGCTGCAATGAACATGGGAGTGCAGGTATATCTCTTCAACATGACGATTTCCATTCCTTTGGATATATACCCAGTGGTGGGATTGCTAGATCATATGGCAGGTCCAGCTGTAGTTGTTTGAGAAACCTCCGTACTGTTTTCCATAATGCTGTGCTAATTTACAGTCCTATCAACAGTGTAGAAGAGCTCCCCTTCCCCACATCACCAGCAATTGTTATTCTCAGTCTTTTTCATAAGGGCTAGTCTAATTGGGGTGAGATGATACCTCAATGTGGTTTTGATTTGCATTTCCCTGATTAGTGATGCTGAGCATTTTATTCACATACCTGCTGGCCATTTGTATGTCTTCCTTTAAAAAATGTGTATTCATCTCCTTTGTCCATTTTTTAATTGGATTATTTGGGGTTATTTTTTTACTGAATAGTTGTTTGAATTTCTTATATATTCTGGATATTAATCCGTTGTCAGACATATAGTTTGAAAATATTTTCTCCCATTCCATAGGTTGTCTTTCTGCTCTGTGGATTGTTTTCTCTGCTGTGCAGAAGCTTTTTAGTTTGATATAATCCCATTTGTTTATTTGTTTAGTTTTGCTTATCATTTTGGGGTCTGACTCTTAGTCATTGCCTAGTTGTACTTCATGGAGAGTTTTCCTTATGTTTTCTTTTAGTAATTTTATGATTTCGGGTCTTATATTTAAATCTTTAATCCATTTTTAGCCGATTGTGTTATATGGTATGAGGTTCAGGTCCATTTTCTTTTGCATATGGATGTCCGATTTTCTCAACACCTTTTACTGAAGAGGCGATCTTTTCCCCAATGTATGTTCTTGTTGCCTTTTGTCAAAGATCAGTTGATGTTAAGTATGTGGGTTGATTCCTGGGTTTTCTATCTGTTCCATTGATCTGATTGTCTGTTTTTATGCCAGTATCCTGCTGTGTAGACACAAATACAATTTGAAGTTGGGTAATGTTATGCCTCCAGCTTTATTTTCTTTGCTCACAATTGCTTGGACTATTCTGGGTCTTTTGTTGTTCCCTATGAATATTTGGATTGCTTTTGCTATTTCTGTGAAGAATGTCATTGGTATTTTGACAGGGATTGCGTTGAATCTGTAGATTGCTTTGGATCGAATGGATATTTTCACGATGTTAATTCTTCCAATCTAAGCACATGGAATGTCTTTCCATCTTTTTGTGTCCTCTTTAATTTCTTTCAACAGTGTTTTGTAGTTCTCGTTGTAGAGATCTTTCACCTCCTTGGTTAAATTGTTTCCTATGCATTTTACTTTTTGGCAACTATTGTATATGGGCTTGCTTTCTCAATTTCTTTTTCTGCCAGTTTGTTACTGGAGTATAAAAATGCTACTGATTTTTAGGTGTTGATTTTACATCCTGCAACATTACTGAAATTGTTATTCAGCTCTTGTTACACTTCTTGCTGTGTAACAGAGACCCAAAAAAGATGACTCAAAGCAACGTGAATGCAATGCGAAGCCCAAAGGTACTGCACCTCAGCGACTCTTCTGTGAGGAGAAAACTGGGTACAGCCCCAGTTCAAAGTTAGCTTCTGTTTTCCACTGTAATTACAAGGAAGTTTCACAAGAAAAATCAGTTGATTCAATCATTTCAAAAGGACACAAAGACATGGGCAATGTGGCAAAAGTTATCTATGGCTAAGCGGAGCTTAAACAATGGAAACTAGTAACATCACTACAATTAACACTGTGACATTCCAAAATACAGTTTGTGAAAAGCTAAGTTGATCATACTGCAATCATTATCTAATCCAAAACATAACCTCTCCTTAAATGGTTTAAGGAAGAGTTGCATTCTTATGATTAAATCTAAGTGTAATTGTCTCTTAAGTTTCCATCAACAAACAGCTTGCCCTTAGCAGATATTTTTTCACATTTTTCCCTACAGCAATTCTTTAATATCTCTTAACAGGATCGGTATGTCAACCACCTGTTAGCTCTAAAATCGTTAAAGTATATAATCCTATACTTAAACAGTGGTTAGAGTTGATTAGATGGGGCTTTGTCCGCTAGGGGCAGACTAGGGTCTCTTAACCTAGGACTTTTGTCCCATACATGCATTACCTAAAATCCCTATTCTAAAAATCAAATAAGAATCAACATTTACTTGATTAGAGTTGATTAGATGGGCCATTGCCCACTAGCTGTGGACTGTTGTCTCTTAACCAAGGACTTTTGTCCTATACATGCATTGCCTAAAAACCCTATTCTGAAAATCAAATGAGAGTCAAGATTTCTAACCCTCTACAAGCTCTGAGAGTTTTTGGTAGAGTCTTTAGGTTTTTCTATATATAAGATCATGTTGTCTGCAAACAGGGAAATTTGACTTCATCCTTACAAATCTGAATGCCCTTTGTTTCTTTCTCTTGCTCAATTGCTGTAGCTAGCACTTCCAATACTATGTTAAATAGGAGTGGTGAGAATGGGCATCCTTGTCTTGTTCCTCTTCTTAAGGGAAAAGCTTTCAGCTTTCAATATCACCATTTAGGATGATATTGGCAATTGGTTTGTTGTATATAGCTTTTGTTGTGTTGAGATAATTTCCTTCTATACCTAATTCACTGAGAGTCTTTATCTTTATGAAGGGATGTTGAATTTTATTGATTTTTTTTCTGCATCTATTGAGATAATCATATGGTACTTGTCCTTGATTTTGTTGATGTGGTGTATCACATGCATTGACTTATGTATACTGAACCATCCTTGCATCCCTGGGGTGAATCCCACTTGATCATGGTGTATAATGTTTTTTGATGTGTTGCTGTACTCTGCTAATATTTTGTTGAAGATTTTTGCATCTATGTTCATTGAGGATATTGGCCTGTAATTTATTTTGTTGTTGTTTCTTTGTCTGGTTGGTATCAGGGTGATGGTGGCCTCATAGAATGAGTTTGGGAGAATGTCTTCTGTTTTAATTTCTTGGAGTAGTTTGAAGAGAAATGTATAAATTTCTCGTTAATGGTTTGATGGAATTCAGCTGTAAAGCCATCTGGTCCTGGGCTTTTCTTTGTTTGAAGATTGCTGATTACTGCTTCAACCTCATTGCTTGTTATTGGTCTATTCAGGTTTTCTATTTCTTCTTGGTTCAGTTTTGGCAGTTCGTATGCATCCAGAAATTTATCCATTTCCTCTAGGTTTCATATTTGTTGGTGTACAGTTGCTTATAACAATCTCTAATGATTCTTGACATTTCTGTGCTGTTGGTTGTAACACATCTCTCTTCGTTTCTGATTTTGTTATTTGGGTCCTCTCTCCTTTTCTTTTTGTTTTTTAAAATTTTGTTAGCCTAGCCAATAGTTTGTCTATTTTATTCATCTTCTCAAAAAAAAAATCAACTTTTTGTTCCATTGATCTTTTGTATCATTTTTTGGATGTCTATTTTATTAGTTTTCCTGTGATCTTAATTATTTCTTTCCATTTACTACTTTTAGGGTTGGGTTGTTGTTGTATTTCTAGCTCTTTGAGGTGTAGCATTAGGTCGATTATTTGAAGTCATTCTATTCTTTTGATATAAGCATGCATTGCAATAAGCTTTCTTCTTAGTACTGCTTTTGCAGTATCCTACAGGTTTTGGTATGATGTATCTTTATTTTTATTACTTTCAAGACATTTTTTTATTTCCTGTTTAATTTCTTCTTGGACCATAGTTCATTTGGGAGCCTGTTGTTTAGTTTTCATGCACTTGTATAGTTTACAGAGTTTCACTTGTTATTCATTTCCTCTTTTAATCCATTTTCATCTGAAAAGTTACATGGAATGATTTTGATTTTTAAACATCTTCTGAGACTTGATTTGTGACCTAAAATGTGGTCTATACAGGAGAAAGTTCCATGTTCTGATGAGAAGAATGTATATTCTGTAGGTGTTGGATGAAATATTCTGTAGGTATCTGCCAGGCCCAATTGTTCTAGGGTGTAGTTTAAATCCTGTGTTTCTTTGTCAATTTGTCGCCTGGAAGATCTGTCCAATGCCAAAAGAGGAGTTTTCAGGTCATCCACTATTATCATATTAGTTCTATCTTTTTTTTTTAAGGTCCTAGAGTGTTTGCTTTACATATCTGGGTGCTCCAGTGTTGGTACATACACATTTACGATTGTCATGTCTTCTTTCTGGATAGATTCCTTGATCATTATTTAGTGGTCCTCTTTGTCTCTTTTTATGGTTTTTCATTTAAGGTCTATTTTATCCAATATAAGAATAGTTACTCCTTTTCATTTTTGGTTTCCATTTGCATGGTATATCTTTTTCATCCCTTTACTTTTCTTCCATGTGTTTCTTTACATGTGAGGTGATTATCTTGTAGAGAGTGTATAGTTGGGTCTAGATTTTTCATCCAATCAGTCAGTCTCTGTGTTTTGAATGGAGCACTTAATCCATTTATACTTATGTTTGTTATTGACAGGTACTGCTTTACTCCTGTCTTTTCATTGCCTTTTTTTCAGATGTTTTAAATATCATTTGTTCTTTTCTTCCCCTTTTATTTTTCATCTTCAATGTCAGTTGGATTTTTGAGGTGGCCTGATGTAGCTTCTTACTCTTTCTCATTTCCATTTTTCTTTTAATGGTGGGTTTTGCTCTATCTTATGTACCCTTGATAGTGATTGTCATTTATTCGCTTCCAGATGCAGGACTTCTTTGAGAATTTCTTGCAGGACAGGTTGTATGGGTACTCCCACAATCTTTGTTTGTCTGGGTAACACACTATTTCTCCCTTATTTCTGAAGGGTAGCCTTGCTGGGTATAGAAATATGGACTGGTAGTTTTTTCCTTTAGTGTTTTGAAAATGTCATCTTATTTTCTTCTGGCCTGTAAGGTTTCAGTTGAGAAGTCTGCTGTTATTCTGATGGGAGCTCCCTTGTAGGTGATTTGATGCTTCTCTCTTGCTGATTTTGCAATTCTCTCTTTGTTTTTGTGTTTTGCCATCTTGGCTATAATGTGTCTTGGAGAGGATCTTTTTGGGTTGAATCCTTTTGGGGATCTTTTGGCTTCCTGGATCTGAAGTTCTGCATCTCTCCCTATACCTGGGAAGTTTTCTGTTATTATATCCTCAAATAGGTTTTCAGTGCCTTTTCCTTCCTCCTCTCCTTCTGGAATATCCATGATTTGAATGTCTGTGCACTTGACGTTTGTCTACTAGCTCTCTCAGATTTTCTTCATTTTTTAAAGATCACTTTTCCTTTTTTTTTTCTGCCTGGGTTATTTCAAAACAACCATCTTCGAGATCTGGAATTCTTTCTTGCTTGCTCTAGCCTGCTGCTCAAGCTCTCTGTTGTGTTTTTAAAATTTCATTGAGTGAATCCTTCAGTTCTAGGAGTTCTGCTACACCCTTTTTAAATGTATTAATTGCTTTGTAAATTTCCTCCTTCATGTCCTGGATATTTTTTCTTATTTCATTGTGTTCTCTAATTGAGTATTCTCTTATTTCCTTGAGATTTCTTAAGACTGTCACTCAGTCTTTTCTGACATTTCAAGGTTTTCCTGCTGTGTGGGGCCTGGTACTTGAGAATTACTGTATTCCTTTGGTGGTGTCATATCTTCTTGTTTATTTGTACTTCTAGTATATTTTCATCGATGTTTGGTTATCCAGCAGGGCACTTGTTTCTTCTATTACTTTGGAGCGGGCTATGAGGAGAAAGACTTTCTTCCCTTTTTACAGTTTCCACTGGTGAGTTGTTTTGTATCGAAGCTGTCAAGTGTTCAGTGGGCTGCCTTTAGGGTGGCCCTGACCACTGCTGAGGTGGTGAGCCATTCTTGTGTTGGCAGGAAGTGTGATGGTGGTTGTGGTAGCAGACCTTGGCTCCTGCTTGGGCGGTGGGGGGGGGCAGTGCTTTCTGGGACTTGGGTCTGGGCCTGAGGTGGTGGCATGCAGGATGGTGCCCACATGGCTCCTGCTCCAATCTCACTCTTTTCAAATGTATTAAGGCTTTGAGCTGGTGTCTTGTCCTTCTAGCTCACAGTGCCGAGATTCTCTTGCGGTCTCCTTTTGATGGTGGCTTCAGGATAAACTTCCAGTGGTGGTGGCAAGTCTCACACCAACTCCCCCTGGTGGCTACAGGTGAAACTTTCCTGGGCAGAGAGGCATGCTTGCAACTTGTTCCCTGCTGGCTGTTTTTCCAGCAGCAGCCGTAGTGGCATGTCCAGTGACCTCAGGCATGAGGTGGTGGTGGTGTTTGCTCAGGGCTCAGGGCTGGGGCTTGGGTTCATGCTCTCAAATTTCATTTTTTTTTCTTTTCTTTTTTTTTGTTTGTGACTAGTAAGGGGATTGCAACCCTTGGAGCAGTGTGGTCTGCACCACACTCAGCCAGTGAGCGCACTGGCCATCCCTATATAGGATCCGAACCCCCATGGCCTAGACACTCCCAGCACCGCATTCTCCTGAGTGAGTCACGGGGCTGGCCCTCAAATTTCATTTTTAAAGTTGTTTTTGTTCTTTTCTTATTTTCTCATCAGAGAATGTTATGATTGTCTTTATCATCATAAAGAACTTAATTGAATTATTGACTATGATTGTATTCAATTCATATTTTGATATGGGGAAAATTAACATGTTTACAAATTGAGTTTTCAAACTAGCAACATACCATCTCTGTCAGTCTCTGTCTCTCTTTAAATCTAGGCATTCTTCTTAACTCTGAACCTTACAAATATGAACTGCCAATAGATGTCACTTAAAAAATAAGTAAATGTTTAAAATTTAGGACTTCATTTACGTTCTTAAGTAAAATTTCTTTATTTTCATCATATTGATTCTGCCCATTCCTTACAGGTTTATTTTTTGGTATAAATTTTTTTGGTTGATATTGTGAATGAAATAATTTTGTATTCAACATTATGTTTGTGAGACTCATCTGTTTTATGGCATGTGGAAACCTCTACTACACCCACTTTTATTGCTAAGCATTCCATTATATGGAATTAATTTATCCATTCTATCACAGATGAACATTTTGATTATTTACAATTTTGCACTGCATGAGTTTAATTCTTGCATTCAACATTTTTGCACATATTTCTTATTACACAGGTACTAGTGTTTCTCGGGAATATATATCTAGCTGTGGAATTTATAGAGTATTTGTATTTTTATCTGTACTAAATAATAAGTAATTATTTCCCATTGATTTCGTCAATTTCTACTCCCACTAGTAGTGTAATTTTCTGTTACTCCGCATTCTAACAATTAGCATTTTTCCTCAGAATTCTAGTTTTTGTCTGTCTGGCAGATGTACAGTGCATTCTCCTTGTGATTTAATTTGAACTTCTCTGATTATTGATACTTAGCATTTTTTCATATGATCATTGGTCATTTGAATTTCCTTGTTTATGTGAAATGTTTAATTCTTTGGCATTGTTCCTCCTCAACCTCCCTGTCCCCCAGGATTTCTCTGCCTTTTTCTGTTTCTAGGGATCTTCATGTATTTCAATTGTTTTTGATTTTATGAATTTCAAATATCTTTTACTATCCTGTTATTTGTCTTTGTTACTCTATTATGTCTTTTGATAAAAAGGAACATAAAGGCTTAATTTTAGCATAGTCCGGTTGAATCTTCTTTTCTCTTATGAGTAGTGCTTTGGGTCTGTTTCTTGCTTAAGACATATTTTCCTACCTCAAGGAGACAAATATATTCTACATTACTTTCTAAAGTCTTAATATTTTGTTTTTCATATGTAAGTTTACAATTAACGTGTAGTTAATGTTTGCATATGATGTATGCTAGGGTTCCAATATTGTTCCTTGTGGATTTTTAACGATATTGGGCCCATTTATTAAAAGATGTTGCCTTATGTCTCATATCATAAACCGAGTGAATGTCAATGTGTGGATATGTTTTTGAGCTCTCCATCCTGTGGCATTAATCTTGTTTGTATAGTCCTTCACTAATATCTATCTAGTTCTTATTACCACAGGTCTACAGTTAGCCTTGGTATCTGGTAGACCAGTGGTTCTTAAAGTATAGTTACCAAGCTAGCACATGAGCATCACCTGGGGACTTGTTAAAAATACAAATTCTTGGGCCTTACCTAGACTTACCAAAGAAACACAGTCATAGATCCATGGTTCTGACCAGTCTTGGAGAAAGTGTTAACATCCAGGTCTTCTCTTCCAAGGCAAAGTGGTAGTAGCGAACACAGGTTGTGTGTAGGTGATATTACTTCACCCTTGGAGTGTTCTTTTTTATCTGACACTTCTCCATAATAAGAATTTGGGTATTGAACGGAGAGCCCCTTTGATGATCTGGCCCTCATATCACATGGATCTTTTCCAGACCATGACATGATAGTTTTACTGTATAAACAAAATCTCACTCAATGATGATGAAAGAACCAGTGTTATATTATAGTACTTTTTAAATTGTGATTAGTAGTCTTAATTCTACAAACAATACATGTCCACAAATTCAAATATTACAGATGTGTACAAACTAAAAAGCAAGTGTTACGTCTTTCTTACCTATTCCATTGTCATCTCGAGAATTAACCATTTTGAATAAGTAGTTTTCTTTCTGGGTATATAACCTCACCTAGTCATTATATACGTATACACATTGCATATAATTTTTACTTTAATTGGTTTATTCTTATGCATTTTATTTTTCAACTTGCTCTTCATTCATAATGACTTTTCAGGTCAGTGATAGAAATCTATCGCGTTATTTGTACCCATTACATATAGCTCCTTTCTATGGAACAACTGAAGGATTATCTATTGACCTATTTTCCTATCATTCCTTATTATCCATTCTCCTATTGATGAGCCTTTAGATTCTCATCTTCCTAAGTTTTGCCATTACAAGCAATGCTGCAGTGAGTGCCTGTGTATGTATATCTTTATACAGTTGTTATAGTATTATTATAGGCTGCATACTGGAAATAGATACTTTGATGAATAAGGAATAATCAGAAATTTTCAAACACACAGCTTCTCACATAAAGACTAAGTTAGTTTTTCTAGGGGTGCTTATGAAACTGCAGATTCACAAGCCCCCCATGAGACCTAGTGATTTATATCAATGGGAGTGAGATAGGAATACAGTAAATGATGAAAATATGAAGAAATAAAATATAGTAAGACCTAAAATTACTGACAGAAGAATAGAGAATAAAGGATAAATACAAAAATGAACAAAAGTCTTTGCCTACAGCCCTGGATGACTCTTTACATTCCAGAGAAGCCCAATATGCTTCTGCCTGGTTCTGTACCCTCTTAGCTATATCTGCCTTTGATGTCCACATATGGGTTTTGACTCTCTCTTCAAAAGATACTTAGTATAATTCTAACTACACAAATAAATTTTTCCCTGAAAGTAGACAGATTGCTGAGTGGTAGTGATGGTGGTAAGAGGGGACTGTCTGTGAGTAATGGAAGCTGAGAGAGGGCTCAAGAGACATGGGTACTTGTGAGAGACAAATAACACATGATCAGGGAAGGGACCCAGAATAAACTCCCCCCCCAACTCCCCCCACCCCACTGTCCTGATCGTCAGTCAGTGCAATTTTCTGTTGAACCATGTCACTTACCCAATCAAAGGTAAAAGTTGGGCTTTTGTTCATTACAAAGTCAACAACGTGCTGTTGCCAAAGATATAAAGGAACGAAGACATGTAATTCCTGCATAACTGATGGGCCAGACACATTCCTTGCTTTGGTGGAAGTTTTGATTTTACCAGAGTCCCAATATCCCTTTCCATCTCTCCCTCTCTCCTTCCCATCTCTCCCTCTCTCCTTCTCTCCCTTTCTCCAGCTCTTTCTCACTCAAATTGTAAGTCACTGTAGTGGCTTTCAATGAGCTAGATAAAGGGATTTCAGAAGTTTGACTAAACAAGGATACTAGTAGGATCCAAAGTTATTGAACAAGCATAGATTAGTTTCCAGAAATTCTGTGGAAATCAAACGCCTTCGATAGGTCTTAGAAGAAGTGGAAAAGATGTGGTTGCTGGAGTAGGGGCAGATGGGAGAAAAGCGAAAATTTGAAAACTGGAAGCAAAGAGGTAGGTAGACCTTCAGCTAATTCCTGAATCACAATAAGGTCTCAATGGTTAATAGTCGCATGTGTAAAGCAATGGATACAAACCAACATCCATGACACATATGGGTTATTCCTGTTGACTTATGAAAGCTTATTGTGTGTATCAGGGACCATCAGAAACAGGGTCAAAAGGAGCAGAGACACTCAGGAACATGCCCACCGAGGTTCAGGCTCTGATTTCCTCCCGCCCACCAGCTTCCCCAGAGCCCTCTTCATGTCTTTGTTTCTCAGGCTGTAGATAAAAGGATTTAACATGGAGGTCAAAACCGTGTAGACAATTGTTACCACCCGGTCCCTAACAGTGTAGCTCGACAAGGGATGCAAATATTCATAGTAGAGGCTTCCATAAAACAGTGTCACCATGGTAAGGTGGGAGGTACACGTGGAGAAGGCTTTGCGTTTCCCAGCAGCTGAGGGAATCTTGAAAACTGTGATGAGTATTCTTATGTAAGAGAAAGTGATGCATAGAAAGGGGGTCACCAGAACAACAGAGCCTTCTGTCATTATCACAATTTCATTGACAAATGTGGAGGAGCAGGACAGTTTCAGCAGAGGGTTGATGTCACAGAGAAAATGGTGGATAACATTGGAGTCACAGAAGGTGAGAAGATTCAGCAGAAGTATGTGCAGGAGCGAGTGGAGGTGAGCAAGTGAGCAGGAGAAGGCCACCAGCAGGACACAGCGGTGGTGGCTCATGGTGGTGACATAGTGGAAGGGGTTACAGATGGCCACATAGCGGTCAAAGGCCATGACTGCCAGAAGGCAGCTGTCACTGTTGCCTAAAGCATAGAGAAAATACATCTGTGTCAGACACCCAGCATAGGAGATGGTTTTCTTTTCTGACAGGAAGTTCACCAGCATCTTGGGGACAATGGTTGTTGTGAAGCAAATGTCAATGAAAGACAGGAAGCTCAGGAAGAAATACATGGGGGTCTGGAGCTGGGGGTCGGAGCGGATGGCCAGGATGATGAGCAAGTTCCCTGTTATGGTGACCAGGTACATGGTGAGGAAGAGGATAAAGAGCGGCTTTTGGTCCTCAGGCCGAGGGGAGAGCCCCAGGAGGATGAACTCGGAGACACTGCTGGTTTGGTTGAGTCTTTCCATGGTCATGGTGCCAGCTAAAATGAAGAAGTTTCTACCATTTAGCAGAAGAGGGTTTTCCAAAGTTCATGAAAAGATTGCATTATCTTTTAATTCCATTTTTCATGAACTTTTGGAAGTACTTTGTATATCTGTTTTATAACTAACTGTAACCCCAAACAAACCAGCAAGACTATGCTTATTCCTACCTTCCTTTCCACCTACAGGGTCATTGTTAGCTACCATGTGGCCTGTTTATCAGCTTCTTCGTTCCTGATGGTGTCCTCCCATCCTAGCTCTAAGACTTCACAAGCTTGTGTATTGATAGCATAGACATTGGATGGAGAATTTTCTTTCAGTAACAGAGTTGAACTATTTGATTCAGTTTAATATTAAATGTTAAAATAATTTTTTATTGGGCTCCAACTTTCTCAAAAGCATTCCCCTGGGAGTAGGGGCACAACTATTAATAAGGCAGAGAAAGACTTAGCTTTGTTGATCTTTCACTCCATTAGGGATTCTTTCTTTTTTCCCTCTGTTTCTTTCTTTCTTTCATGTATCTATCACCTACCTATTTATCTATCAGGTAGTTTTTCATTTTATGAAGAAAAATAAAGCCACATAAGGAGACTGACAGGGTAAGGTGAGGATTTTTTTTTAATTTCAGATTTATTCATCTCAAAAAAAAACAGGTGGTTTTATTTTCTCTGCACAAAAACAAATTTTCAGTTATGTCATGCTTAGCTTTCATGTTTGAACCTCCTAGCCAAAAAGAGAACTTGATAAAATATTCAACAGTGAAATCAGAGGAATAATGAATCCAGGCCAACAAAGTTTTATTTTTGTGCTTGGTTTCTCTTCAGAAGCACTTAGTTAGAAACTTATACTCCTTAGTCAATGTTAATCTATCACTGTCAATCCATACAAATCCTTCTTTGTAAACTTATTTTTTTTCTCTAATTTCCCAAACTTGATTATGTTTCTACATCACAAACATAAAACCATTAAGAATACGTGTTTCCATGCCACCTTCAATTTGTTTATTTACCTATGTGTAAATCCTTGAAAAATATATGATTGCTTTGTTTATGTGCCTTTTCAATTTACACCAAAAAACTGTGTCATATACCTCATTATGTTTTTATGCTCTCCTCACAATTTTTTTTTTGAGATCTATCTATGTTGTGGTTCATTAGTTTTAACCCCTTCCATTGTATGCATGCAACACACTTGGCTTTATCTGTGTCCCTGAGTGTCCTCTAACTCTCTTTGCTACTGTGACAACCACTGACTCAAATATACTCAGACCTACAAAGTGTGTGAGAATTTTTCATCCAAACCTTAAGAATGTACACGTTGGATAGAGATTTTATTAATAGCAGTTCAAGGAATGGCCCTTTATTTATTCACTTGTTCATTCAACAATTAAATGCCTATTTTCTAGCTGCCTAATATCAGAGAAGTTATTAAATATGTTTAAGTTTGAGTTTTTCCATCTGTAGGTTGGGGATACTAATATATACCTCATAAAATTGTTTTGAAGTTTTCATCATACAATGCATTTAAACACTTAGAATGGTTACAAGTACAGAGTAAATATTGAACACCCCTATTTTCTACCCATCATCTTTATTGCCAATAACTTTTCGACAAAACCACGTATTTATAACTTTGAAAAGTAACTGGTTTTAATATTAAAAAACCTTGCCATCACATTCTAGTTGATTAAACTAAATATGAATTTGTACAGCTTTTTTGAAGGTAAATTTGTCCATGCTTTGAATAATAAAAGAGTGGATCAGTAATTAAGCACTTACCTTGTACAAGGTAGTTCCTTGTTTAGTTCTGACAACAACCATATTCCCATTTTTTTCTGATGAAAAAACTGAGAAATAAAAACATAAAATAATTTGCTAAAGTCACACAGCAAGTAAATAGCAGAAATAAAATTCTAAGTCAGGATTAATTCTGAAGTTCAGGCTTTTAACTGCTGTCCTGTATCTTTTGTATTTTTATAAAGCTATAAAAGTATATCCAGACTCAATTATTAGCCACTTTGACCAGCTTCTTTTTTAACACAAATATGTACACACACACACACACGCACACACACACACACACACAGTTTTTCCTAACTGTTTTCCATTCCACATTAAGAACAGAGCTTAGTTGTTACAATAAGAAATCTGTATTTTTCTTTGTTGAGCGCATTGTGGATTTTATAAATTCTTTTTTTTTTTTTTTTTTTTAAATTTTATTTTGTCGATATACATTGTAGCTGATTATTGCTTCCCATCACCAAAACCTCCCTCCCTTCTCCCTCCCCCCCTCCCCCCCCGACAATGTCCTTTCTGTTTGCTTGTTGTATCAACTTCGAATAATTGTGGTTGTTATATCTTCTTCCCCCCCCCCCCGGTTTGTGTGTGTGTGTGTGTGTATGTGTGTGTGTGAATTTATATATTAATTTTTAGCTCCCTCCAATAAGTGAGAACATGTGGTATTTCTCTTTCTGTGCCTGACTTGTTTCACTTAATATAATTCTCTCAAGGTCCATCCATGTTGTTGCAAATGGCAGTATTTCATTCGTTTTTATAGCTGAGTAGTATTCCATTGTGTAGATGTACCACATTTTCCGTATCCACTCATCTGATGATGGGCATTTGGGCTGGTTCCAACTCTTGGCTATTGTAAAGAGTGCTGCGATGAACATTGGGGAACAGGTATACCTTCGACTTGATGATTTCCATTCCTCTGGGTATATTCCCAACAGTGGGATGGCTGGGTCGTATGGTAGATCTATTTGCAATTGTTTAAGGAACCTCCATACCATTTTCCATAGAGGCTGCACCATTTTGCAGTCCCACCAACAATGTATGAGAGTTCCTTTTTCTCCGCAGCCTCGCCAGCATTTATCGCTCAGAGTCTTTTGGATTTTAGCCATCCTAACTGGGGTTAGATGGTATCTCAATGTGGTTTTGATTTGCATTTCCCGGATGCTGAGTGATGTTGAGCATTTTTTCATATGTCTGTTGGCCATTTGGATATCTTCCTTAGAGAAATGCCTACTTAGCTCTTTTGCCCATTTTTTAATTGGGTTGCTTGTTTTCTTCTTGTAAAGTTGTTTGAGTTCCTTATATATTCTGGATATTAATCCTTTGTCAGATGTATATTTTGCAAATATTTTCTCCCACTCTGTTGGTTGTCTTTTAACTCTTTTAATTGTTTCTTTTGCTGTGCAGAAGCTTTTTAGTTTGATATAATCCCATTTGTTTATTTTTCCTTTGGTTGCCCGTGCTTTTGGGGTCGTATTCATGAAGTCTGTGCCCAGTCCTATTTCCTGAAGTGTTTCTCCTATGTTTTCTTTAAGAAGTTTTATTGTCTCAGGGTGTATATTTAAATCCTTAATCCATTTTGAGTTGATTTTAGTATACGGTGAGAGGTATGGATCTAGTTTCATTCTCCTGCATATCGATATCCAGTTATCCCAGCACCACTTGCTGAAGAGGCAGTCCCTTCGCCACTGAATAGGCTTGGTGCCTTTGTCAAAGATCAGATGGCAGTAAGTGTGTGGGTTGATTTCTGGATTCTCTATTCTATTCCATTGGTCAGTGTGTCTGTTTTTATGCCAGTACCATACTGTTTTGGTTATTATAGCTTTGTAGTATAGCTTAAAGTCAGGTAGTGTTATGCCTCCAGCTTTATTTTTTTTGCTGAGCATTGCTTTAGCTATTCGTGGTCTTTTATTGTTCCATATAAATGTCTGAATAGTTTTTTCCATTTCTGAGAAAAATGTCTTTGGAATTTTGATGGGGATTGCATTGAATTTGTATATCACTTTGGGTAGTATGGACATTTTCACTATGTTGATTCTTCCAATCCAAGAGCATGGAATATCTTTCCATCTTCTTGTATCCTCTCTAATTTCTCTCAGCAGTGGTTTGTAGTTCTCATTATAGAGATTTTTCACCTCCTTGGTTAACTCAATTCCTAAGTATTTTATTTTTTTGGTGGCTATTGTAAATGGGCAGGCTTTCTTGATTTCTCCTTCTGCATGTTCACTATTGGAGAAAAGAAATGCTACTGATTTTTGTGTGTTGATTTTGTATCCTGCTACTGTGCTGAAATCATTTATCAATTCCAGCAGTTTTTTTGTAGAGGTTTTAGGCTGTCCGATATATAGGATCATGTCATCTGCAAACAGGGACAGTTTGACTTCATCTTTTCCAATCTGGATGCCCTTTATTTCCTTCTCTTCTCTAATTGCTCTGGCTAGTACTTCCAACACTATGTTGAATAGAAGTGGTGAGAGTGGGCATCCTTGTCTAGTGCCTGTTCTTAAAGGAAAAGCTTTCAGCTTTTCCCCATTCAGGATGATATTGGCAGTGGGTTTGTCATATATGGCTTTAATTATGTTGAGATACTTTCCCTCTATACCTAACTTATAGAGGGTCTTTGTCATGAATGAGTGCTGAACTTTATCAAATGCTTTTTCAGCATCTATAGAGATGATCATATGGTCCTTGTGTCTGAGTTTATTAATATGGTGTATCACATTTATTGATTTGCGTATGTTGAACCAACCTTGCATCCCTGGGATGAATCCCACTTGATCGTGATGAATAATTTTTCGTATGTGTTGCTGTATTCTGTTTGCTAGTATTTTAGTGAGGATTTTTGCATCTATATTCATCAAGGATATCGGCCTGTAGTTTTCTTTTTTGGTTATATCTTTACCTGGTTTTGGTATCAGGATGATGTTTGCTTCATAGAATGAGTTTGGGAGATTTGCGTCCGTTTCAATCTTTTGGAATAGTTTGTAAAGAATCGGTGTCAATTCCTCTTTGAATGTTTGGTAAAATTCTGCTGTGAATCCATCTGGTCCTGGGCTTTTCTTTGTTGGGAGCCTTCTGATAACAGCTTCAATCTCCTTTATTGTTATTGGTCTGTTCAAATTTTCTACGTCTTCACGGTTCAGTTTTGGGAGCTTGTGTGTGTCCAGAAATTTATCCATTTCCTCCAGATTTTCAAATTTGTTGGCGTATAGTTGTTTATAGTAGTCTCGAATGATTCCTTGTATTTCAGATGAATCAGTTGTAATATCGCCTTTTTCATTTCTAATTTTTGTTATTTGAGTCTTCTCTCTTCTTTTTTTTGTTAGCCATGCTAATGGTTTGTCAATTTTATTTATCTTTTCAAAAAACCAACTTTTTGATTCGTTGATCTTTTGAATTGTTTTTTGGTTTTCAATTTCATTCAGTTCTGCTCTGATCTTAATGATTTCTTTCCGTCTGCTAACTTTAGGTTTGGATTGTTCTTGTTTTTCTAGTTCTTTAAGGTGAAGTGTTAGGTTGTTCACTTGCCATCTTTCCATTCTTCTGAAGTGAGCATTTAATGCAATAAATTTTCCCCTCAATACTGCTTTTGCAGTATCCCACAGGTTTTGGTATGATGTATCATTGTTTTCATTAGTTTCAATAAACTTTTTGATTTCCTGCTTGATTTCTTCTTGGACCCATATGTCATTAAGTAGAATGCTGTTTAATTTCCATGTGTTTGTATAGTTTCCAAAGTTTTGTTTGTTATTAATTTCTAGTTTTAATCCATTGTGGTCTGAGAAGATACATGGGATAATTGCAATTTTTTTGAATTTATTGAGACTTGATTTGTGACCTAATATGTGATCTATCCTGGAGAATGATCCATGTGCTGATGAGAAGAATGAATATTCTGAGGTTGTTGGGTGGAATGTTCTGTAGATATCTGCCAATTCCAATTGGTCTAGAGTCTTGTTTAGATCTTGTGTTTCTCTACTGATTCTTTGCCTAGATGATCTGTCTAATATTGACAGTGGAGTGTTCAGGTCCCCTGCTATTATGGTATTAGTGTCTATTTCCTTCTTTAGGTCTAATAGAGTTTGTTTTATAAATCTGGCTGCTCCAACATTGGGTGTGTACATATTTATGATTGTTATGTCTTCTTGATGGATCAGTCCTTTTATCATTAAGTAGTGTCCCTCATTGTCTCTTTTTATGGTTTTTAGTTTAAAGTCTATTTTGTCAGATATAAGAATAGCCACTCCAGCTCGTTTTTCTTTTCTGTTTGCATGGTAAATCTTTTTCCATCCTCTCACTCTTAGTCTGTGTGAATCTTTATGGGTGAGGTGGGTCTCTTGTAGGCAGCATATAGTTGGGTCCTGCTTTTTGATCCAGTCAGCCAGTCTGTGTCTTTTAATTGGGGAATTTAAGCCTTTAACATTAAGAGTTGTTATTGAAAGGTGTTGATTTATTCCTAGCATTTTATTGGTTGTTTGGTTGTCTTAGGTGTCTTTTGTTCCTTGCTTTCTGATTTACTGTTTGGTTTCTGTGTTTGTTGGTTCCTTAGGTTGTAGATAGTGTTTTTGTTAGCTTGTTTTCTCTTCATGAATGCCATTTTTATTGTACTAGCGGGTTTAGATTTTTCTTAGGTTTTTATGGCAGTGGTAGTTATTTTTCAGGAACCAAACCCAGTACTCCCTTGAGGATTTCTTGTAAGGGTGGTCTTGTGGTAGTGAACTCCCGCAGTTTTTGTTTGTCTGAGAAATATACTATTTGCCCCTCATTTCGGAAGGATAGCCTTGCAGGGTAGAGTATTCTTGGCTGGCAATCTTTGTCTTTTAGTATTTTGAAAATATCATCCCATTCCTTTCTAGCTTTTAGGGTTTGTGATGAAAAGTCTGATGTTAACCTGATTGGGGCTCCCTTATAGGTGATTTGACGCTTCTCTCTTGCAGCTTTTAAGATTCTCTCTTTGTCTCTGAGTTTTGCCAATTTGACTATGACATGTCTTGGAGAAGGCCTTTTTGGGTTGAATACATTTGGAGATCGTTGAGCTTCCTGGATCTGCAGATCTGTGATTTTTCCTATACCTGGGAAGTTTTCTGCCACTATTTTGTTGAATATGTTTTCAATGGAATCTCCATTTTCCTCCCCTTCTGGAATACCCATGACTCGGATATTTGAGCGCTTGAGGTTGTCTGATATCTCTCTCAGATTTTCTTCCATGTCCTTGATTCTTTTTTCTTTCTTTTTGTCTGCTTGTGTTATTTCAAACAGCCCATCTTCAAGTTCAGAGGTTCTCTCTTCAACTTCGACAAGCCTGCTGGTTAAACTCTCCGTTGTGTTTTTTATTTCGCTGAATAACTTCTTCAGTTCAGCAAGTTCTGCTACATTTTTTTTCAGGACATTGATTTCCTTGTATATTTCCTCTTTCAGATCCTGTATACTTTTCCTCATTTCATCATGATGTCTAGCTGAGTTTTCTTGTATCTTATTCAGTTTCCTTAGAATTATCACTTGAAATTCCTTGTCAGTTATTTCAAGGGCTTCTTGTTCTATAGGATCTAGAGTATGAGATTTATTAACTTTTGGTGGTGTACTTTCTTGATTTTTTGTATTTCTGGTGTCTTTTTTTTGGTGTTTATTCATTGTGGCAGGGGGTTTCACAGTCCACCGGTTTGAGACTAACGACTAACTAGGATGTTGCTGTGGTTGCCAATTTGGTATGGCTCCCGCCGTGACTGCTCAGTTGGCCTCTAGTGTCTTGTGTGTGTGGTTGCCTCGGGTCTTGGGCTTCTCCGGGGATCCACCTTTCTGGTCAGCTTGTACTCTGCTGGGCTGGTGGATCACGCACCACAGGGTGTGTGATCTCTGTTGAGCTTTCACTTTCTGTACAGGACTTCTCCCCGTTCCGTGTGCTCTGGCCCAGGCTGTTAGATGGTGCAGTGGCGACCCCACCGGGTGTGTGGTTTCTGTCGAGTCTCCGCCTCCCTGGCCGCACGTCTCCCCCCTCTGTGCACACTGTGCTGGGCTGGGGTGTGTCTTCTGCACCCCTCGTCTATCAGCTGGGCCTTCAAGACCCTGCTCAGCACCGCCTCGCCCAGGAAGTCTACCAGGATTCTGCTAGGCACAGACGACCGGTCTCTCTGGGTGCCTTTGTAGCACTGTGTAGATCTTTCTCGGGTCTTGTTCACCTTTGTATCCCCCCAGTATAAACCGAGTCTAGTGCCCGCCTGCAGCCTGCTCTCCGGCAGGTTCTAGCGGACCTGGGAACTCTCCTACCACACTATTCCCAACCAGAAATTCGTTAGGCTTTTTTCCAAACTGGTGGTCGCAGAGATGGTATCTGCCTCCCAGTAACAGGAAGTTTACCGGGCCGGAGTCCAGGGTGTGGTGGAGTGACAGTCGGCCCGCCCGTATTTCCTAGCCCTCCCAACACTGGTCGGGACGCCCCACACCCCCAGCCCCGCCAGAGAACCGCGGAGGGAGTGGGAGAGGAGGCCGGCCCGCAGGGTCCGGAAAGCCCCGCGCCAGGCCAAGCAAATGGGCTCAGTGATGGCCGATCAGGGCGGAACTGCCCGCACCTGGGAAAATGGAGGCAGCACTGGGGCAGTGAGTGGCCTGGTGGTGGAGGCGGGTGCCGGGTGGGCAACCACCCCCCGAACAGAGCTGTGCCAGGGATCACTCACAGTGCTGTGCCAGGTCGGGCGCTCGCTCTGTCTCTGGTTTGTTGCCTTCCGTGTTCTCGGCGCTGCTCCGTGTTCTCGGCGCTGCCGCCTCGGGCTGTTCAGTCGCCGCGCCGCTCGGGCGCTCCCAGGAATCTTCTTTAATGCCGGCCTGAAACCTCGGATCCTGAATAGGGCAGCTGGCCGCCTTCAGTGCGGCCCCAGCCTCCGGGATCCTGGCTGCATCCACAGCAGCCCTGGCGCCGTGCTCCCTGCTTCAAGACTCGCTTTTGCAGCTAAGAATCAGTTCTTTTCCTGCTCCACACTTCAAAGCTGTTGCCGGTAAATGAGGCAGCCTCTCCTGCCGGGGGCAAAGTGGCGTTGAGCCCCCACGACCGGCCAGCAGCAGCAGTCCTCCCTTAAGAGATGGCCAGAGGAAGGACCACAAGTTTCCTGGCTGCCTGAGGCCCAGTGGCCACCTTTTCCACCTCAGCTACTCCGCGCCAGCCGCCGCAGCCGCCGCCATCTTGAAACTCCCCGGATTTTATAAATTCTAATATACATGATTAATTGGCAGCAAGAAGGAGGAATTTGGTCTTAGATGCCTTGGGCATTTGTGCATTTATGGAGTTGTGGGTGTAGCAGAGAGGGCACTGGACCCGGAAGCAGAAGTTGGGGTTTGCACATGACCTCCATTACTTGCTCACCGAATGATCTTACGTGTTTTAGGAAGAGGTAATGAAGCATGCATATGTGCAGTTTGTAAATCATACATCCACAAAAATAAGTTATTTGTGAATGGAATGCATGGGAATGTGAAAGGAAGATTTGAAGCAATTAAGTAAGGTTAGACACTCCTGTGTCTCAACTATGCTGAATACTTGGGAAAATGCAAGGAATTTTTGGAAGTGAGCCCCTGAATGAGTAATTCTAAAAGCCTGGAGTGTGTCTGGTAGGGGGACTTTCTTGGGTCTCTTCTACTAAGCTTCCCATACCTACTTGCTGGAAATTTGCTTCCTCAAAAGCTATGGGTTAATGACATATCCTAGTCCAGGGATGAAAGAGAGTAGACATAAAATCCAAAACTTGACTTACATGTTAAGCTCAAGTCTGTGATGTGCTGTGTTCATGTGTTTTTTGGAACTTCCAGGGAGACCGAAATAAGTACCTGATTCAGGTAGATGGCTAGGTGGGCAGGTAAAGGGCTGATGCTCACATTCCATAACCAGACATCTTCTTTCTTTTTTCAGTTTAAAAAATCTATCTCCCTGCTAAACCACTTCTCCAAATTGGTTCTAATTTCATGTATCAGTCAAAGCTGCCCTTTCTGACCTTCTAGTCTGTGATAAGGAAGGAGATGAGAGAAAGGAGCACAGAGCAGATAGACAGATAGATCAACTTCGATGCTAAAGGGATGGAGCACTTTCCTGACACTACCTCAGATCCCTGCCTCTGTCCCACCCTTTGCCTCCCAGCATCATTCTGCTTTTCCCTGCTTCCCATCAGAGAAGGCAGAGATGGCCAGACTCACTGTGGCAGGAACTGTCTTGTTTGGAGAAGCCCCATTAGCTTCTTAGGTTTGAGCTCTGCTCTTCCGGCCTCCTCTGGGTGATCGCTGAGCTGAGGGAGCTATGTTGTGCTCATTCCTTCCTGACCCCTCTGGAGAGTTTGCTCTGTGACCTCAAGTGAGGGTAATCAAAGTGATGGAACATTGGGTGCATGTGTGTATGTGTGCATGTGTGTCTCTCTGTGTGTGTGTTTGGTGAATAGAGTGTTGTAATTCAGGTTATGTGGAAACCAGTCTTTGAGATGGAGATTAACATGCAGAATGTTTATTAGAGAGTGCTCTTCTTGTAAACAGCTGTGGAAGAGAGAGAAAGAAAGAAGAATTGGGCAGAGAGAGAAGTTGGGCTGTGATACAGTCCCCTTGAGTGCCTCCGCTGACCCTATTGGGAGTTCTGCACTTAGAATATCAAGAGAGATGGCTGTTTATAACACCATGTGCATCACTGGATGTGGGCTGCCCCCAGAAGGAAGGCATGCTCTTTGGCAAAGCAGTTTCCTTCTGCTGAGGGAAGCCCAGAGGAAAGCTTGGAGCTGAGGACTATCTTACAAGACAGTCCTGAATGAGCTCCAGTGTTGCCGTCATGCATTTCTGGTCTGCACTTACTTTCACCTCTTTGTCAGTTGATCCTAGGGAATATTCAGCACACCCATAGATTTCTAATCTCTGTTCTAGATTACTGAATTCCTAAAAATGATACTGATGTGGAAGGCCTCCTGCATCTTTGCAGTGTTTGTCTTCTACCCTCGAAGTCTTGTGTCTTGCAAAGGTTCCAACTTGCCAGCAGCTTCTTAGTTGTCAGGTCAATCACTATGACGTTATTGAATTTGATGGACGAGTTGGTCTGGATCTTTTCAAACTGTATTTTGACCTAATTCAAAAGAGTTAGTAGAGCCCTGGTGCAAACTGCAAACATATACTCTTTTCCATTCAAAGTGCGTGCAAACTGTTTCTGATCCTTTTATGTGATGGGAGTGGAAAAGAATGCATTCACTAGAGGAATAGCTGCAAACCATGTACACAGGGCCATGCCGGTCTTTTGCAGCAAATATACTATATCTGGTGGGATAGCTGGGATTGAGGCTATTCCTTGGTTGAGATTGCAGTAGTCCACTGTCATCTTCCAGGATTTCTGCAGGGCCTTGGCTGGTGAATTAAGGAGAGATATACCTTGTCTGCCATTCTGTCTGCGATAAAATATTATTTTTGGTCAATTATCTTGGCCGGGGGCTGGGCAGTTCCCATAGGTCAGAGATCCAATGCTGGACTTGCGTCAACTGCCAAGCATATAATCCTAATAATATATTTGGAAAATGGTGAAATGATCACAGAGTATGTCAAAGACTAAGTGGACACACTGTGTATCAGACTTGAGCCAATACTCCGTTTAATACCTTGTACCTATATGTACCTTCTCTAACAATGGGACCATAATGACACTTTCCACATTTATTTCACCAAATAAATGTTCATAGCTATGTCCCGGAGAGGATAGGAACAATCATTATGTGTACACTTTTTTTTAATTGAAAAATAATTGATTAAGCATATTTGTACGGTACAGAGTAAAATATCAAAACCTGTGTTCAAGGTGTATGATCAAATCAGGATAATTAACATTCTCATCATTACAGAACATAATCACTCCTGTGTCCATACAAACTCCTCGCTAGCCCCCCTTCCACTCCCCCTTTCCCACCTCTAGTAACCACAGCTCTGTTCTTTCCTTCTGAAAGTTCAATGTATTATTGTGATTGTTCTTTGTTTCTTTATTTCTTTTTTATTAGCCTATTCATTATTATAAATCGTTTTTCTTTATACCCCTTCCCAACCTATCACTCTCCAACTTCTCTTCCTCACACCCAGCTCTATTATCCTTAGGTTTGTTCTCTCCTTCTGGAAGTTCAATGTATTTCTGGGCTTGCTTGATTTTCTTTCTTTTCCTTCCTTCCTTTCTTCCTCCTTCCCTCCCTCCTTCCCCCATGCCCTCCTTCCAGTTCTTTCTTAGCACCCAGTTATGAGTGAGGACATGCACTATTTCTCTTTCTGTGTCTGGCTTATTATCATAATTTTCTGCTTTTTAAAAAATTAATACACTTTATTTCTTAAAGAATTTTTAGGTTTACAAAAAAGTGGAGCACAAAGAAGAGAGTTCCTGTATATCTCTTCTTTCAACTTTCCCGTATTGTTAACATCTTGAATCAGTGTGGCACATTTGTTACAATTGATGAACCAGTACCAATCCATTATTGTTACTTTTTAAAATATTAATATCTAACATTTATTGGATATGTACTAAATGATGGACACTAGACTAAAGATAAGATTATGTGCATAATCTTACTTAATCCTTATTCTTTTTTCTTTTTTAAATTTAAACATAATTGTATGTATCTCTGGGGTATAGCATTGAATATCAATACCTGTGTGCAATATGCAATGCTCAAATCAGGAGAATTAGTATATTGAACATTACACAATGTAATCTTTTTTTGTGGCTCTTTTCCAATTTCCATTAACTGTCCATCTCCCTCCCCCTTTCCCACCTGTGGTGGCATGAGTTCTGTTTTCTCCTTTTGAAAGTTCAACAAATTATTGTGATTAATTTATCTTTCTTTTTATTTATTTTTGTGCCTCAAACTTATGAGTGAGAACATGCAGCATTTCTCTTTCTGTGCCTGATTTATTTCACTTAACACAATTTTCTCCAAGTTCATCCATGTTGCTACGAATGGCAGAATTTCATTCTTTTTTTTAAATGGTAGATTAGTTTTCCATTTTGCATATGTAGCACATTTTCCTAATCCAATCGTCTGTTGTTTGACATTGAGGTTGGTTGCAACTCTTGGCTATTATAAATAGAGCTGTGATAAACATGGGAATGTAGGTATTCCTTTGACCTGATGATTTCTATTCCTTTGGGTATATATCCAGAATTGCAATTGCTGAATATTATGACAGTTCTACCTGTAGTTGTTTGAGAAACCTCTGCAGTGTTTTCCATAATGCTGCACCAATTGACAACTAATTGAGAATGGGCTTACTTTCTTGATTTCTTTTTCTGTTAGTTCATTATTGGACAGCAAAAATGCTATTGATTTTTGTGTGCTGATTTTGTATCCTGCAACATTACTGAAATGGTTTATCAGCTGTAAGAGTTTTTTGGTAGAGACTTTAGGTTTTTCTATATGTAGGATCATGTCCTGTCCAACAGGGACAGTTTGACTTCATCTTTACCAATCTGGATGCCCTTTCTTTCTTTCTCTTGCTTGATTGCTTTGGCTAGTACTTCAAGTACTATCTTAAATTGGAGTCTTGGTCCTGTTCTTAAGGCAAAAGCCTTCAGCTTTCCCCCATTCAGGATGATATTGGCAGCAGGTGTTTCATATATGGCTTCTTTTGTGTTGAGATACTTTCCTTCCATACCTAATTTGCTGAGAGCCTTTATCATAAAGGGTTGTTGAATTTTGGTGAATGCTTTTTCTGTGTCTTTGAGATAATCATATGGTTTTTGTCCTTGATTTTGTTGGTGTGGTGTATCACATTTCATTTATTGACTTGTGTGTGTTGAAACATCCTTGTGTCCCTGAGATGAATCCCACGTGATCATGGTGTATAATTTTTTTGATGAGTTGCTGTATTCTGACTGCTAATAGTTTATTGAGGATTTTTGGATCTATGTTCTTCAGAGGTATTGATCTATAGTTTTCTTTTTTTGTTGTATCTTTGTCTGGTTTTGGTATCATGGTGCTGCTGGCCTCCTAGAATCAGTTAGGGAGAAATACTTCTGTTTCAATTTGCTGGAATGGTTTTAAGAGAATTGGTGTTAATTCCTTTTTAAAGATTTTGTAGAATTCAGCTGTAAAGCCGCCCAGTCCTGGGCTTCCCTTAATTGCAAGATTGCTGATTACTGCTTCAATCTCATTGCTTGTTATTGGTCTGTTTAGGTCTTATATTTCTTCTTGGTTTGGTATTGGTAGCTTGTATGTGTCCACAAACTTATCTGTTACTCCAGGTTTTCAAATTTGTTGACATATAGCTGTTTGTAATAGTTTCTAATGATTCTTTGCGTTCCTGTGGTATCAGTTGTAATGTTCCTTTTTCACTTTTGACTTTTGTTATTTGGGTCTCTCTCTCCTCTCTCTCTCTCTCTCTCTCTCTCTCTTTGTTAATCTAGCTAATGGCTTGTCTATTTTGTTTATCTTCCCAGAAAACCAATTTTTTTGTTTCATTGGTCTTTTATATCATTTATTGGGTCTATCGTTTAGTTCTGCTCTGATCTTAATTATTTTTTTCCATTTACAAACTTTGGGATTGGATTGTTCTTGTGGTTCTAGTTCTTTTTCTTATGGAAACATAATTAATTATATATATTTATAGAGTACAGATTTAAAAATCAATACATGTGTACAAAATGTGGAGACCAAATCAGATTAATTAGTATATTCATGTTTATAAAATGTAACCAATCATAGTGACGCTTAATTTCTTGCTAACTCCCCTCCCTCTCCCATTTTCCTACCTCTAATAACCACTGCTGTGTTCTCTTTTTTCTGAAGTTCACTGGATTATTGTGAGTGTTCCCTCTTTCTTCTTTTGTTTCTTCCTGTTTTTTTCTTTTTCTTTCCCCTTTCTTTCTTTCCTTCCTTCTTTACTTTTTTCTTTTCCATCTTTTCTTCCTTCCTTCCTCCCTCCCTTCCTTCCTTGCTTTTTTCTGCTACCATTTATGAATGAGGACATGTGGTATTTCTGTTTCTGTGCCTTGCTTATTTCACTTTACATAATTTTCTCTAAGTTCATCCATGTTGATGCAAATGGCAGAATTTCATTCTTTTTTATGGCACAGTAGTAGTCCACTGAATATGTATATCACATTTTGCTTACCCCATCATCCTTTGATGGACATTTAGGTTGGTACCAATTCTTGGCTATTGTAAATAGAGCTGCAATAAACATCGGAGTGCAGGTATCCCTTCAACATGATGATTTCCATTCCTTTGGGTATATACCTTCTAGTGCGATTGCGGATCATATGGCAGTTCTCCCTGTAGTTGTTTGATGAAAGTCCACCCTGTTTTCTATAACAGTTGCACTAATTTACAGTCCCATCAACAGTTTAGGAGGGTTCCTCTTTCTCAAAGTCATCACCAGCATTTGTTATTCTCTGTCTTTTTGGTAATAGCCTGTCCAACTGGGGTGAGATGACATCTCAATGTGGTTTTGATTTGTATTTCTCAGATGGTAAGTGATGTCAAGCATTTTTTCATGTGTCTGTTGGCCATTTATATATCTTCCTTGGAGAGGTGCCTGTTCAGCTCTTTACCCATTGTTTAATCGGGTTACTTGTTTTCTTACTGTTGAGTTGTTTGAGTTCTTTGTATATCCTGGATATTAATCCTTTGTTGGATGTATAGTTTGCAAATATTTTCTTTCACTCTGTGGATTGCCTTTTCTCTCTGTTAATTGTTTCCTTTGCTGTGCATAGATGTTTTAGTTTGATATAATCCCATTTGATTATTTTTCCTTTTGTTGCCTGTGCTTTTGGTGTCATATTCATAAAGTCTTTGCCCAGTCCTACATCCTGAAGTGTTTCCCTTATGTATTCTATTAGGAATTATATACTTTTAGTTCTTATATTTAAGTGTTTAATCCATTTTGAGTTCATTTTAGTATATGGCAAGAGGTACAGTTAAGTTTCAGGATACAAAATCAACATGCAAAAATCAGTAGTGTTTATACATCAATAATGAACTCACAGAAAAACAAATCAACAAAGCAAGCCCATTTACAATAGTCACTTAAAAAATGAAATATCTAGGGATCAATTAAACCAAGGAGATGAAGGATCTCTACAATAAGAACTACAATCACTGCCAAAAGAAATTAAGGAGGACATAAGAAGATGGAAAGACATTCCATGTTCTAGGATTGGAAGAAATGACTTTGTGAAAATGTCCATACTACCTAAAGCAATCTACATGTTCAGTGCAACCCCCATCAAAATACTTATAGTGTTCTTCACAGAAATAGGAAAAACAATCCTAACATTTATATAGAACAACAAAAGACCCCAAATAACCAAAGCAACCCTGAACAAAAAAATAAATCCAAAAGCATAACACTCCCTGATTTCAAAGTATACTAGAAAGCTCTAATAACCAAAAGAGCATGGTATTGGCATAAAAACAGACAGTCCAACCCATGGGACAAACTAGAGAACCCAGAAATCAACCCACATATTTACAGTCAACTGATCTTTTACAAAGACAACAAGAATGTACATTAGGGAAAAGACTTCCTCTTCAATAAATGGTGGTGGGAAAACTGGATATCCATGTGTAGATGAATGAAACTTGGTTTTCTAGTCCCTTGATGTACAGAATTAGGTTGTTCATTTGAAATCTTTCTATTTTTTGGATGTAAGCATTTACTGCAATAAACTTCCTTCTCAGTACTGCTTTTGCAGTATCTGAGAGGTTTTGGTCAGATGTGTGTTTATTTTTGTTTCATGAAATTATTTGATCTCCTGTTTAATTTCCTTTTGTATCTCTTGAACTTTCAGAAGCCTGTTGTTTAATTTCCATGTATTTGTATAGTGTCCTCAGTTTTGCTTGTTATTAATATCTTGTTTTTTTTTTTTTTTTTTTTTTGACCAGTAGGGGGATCACAACCCTTGGCATGGTGTTGTCTGCACCACGCTCAGCCAGTGAGTGCACCGGCCACCCCTATATAGGATCCGAACCCATGGCTTTGGCGCTACCAGCATCACAATCTCCCAAGTGAGCCACGGGGCTGGCCCATTAATTTCTTGTTTTAATCTATTGTGGTCTCAAAAGATACTTGAGATGACTTCAATTTTTAAAAATTTGTTGAGACTTATTTGTAACCTAACATGTGATCTATCCTGGAGAATGTTCCATGTACTGATGGGAAGAATTTCTATTCTGTAGTTGTTGGATGAATTCTTCTGTAGATATCTGCCAGGTCCAATTGGTCTAAAGTATAGTTTAAAGCTGTGTTTCTTTGTTGATTTGTTGCCTAGATGATCTTTCCAGTACTGAGAGAGGGGTGTTCAGGTCACCCACTATTATCATACTGGAGTTTATCTCTTTCTTTAGGTCTAATAGTGGTTTATTTGTATATCTGAGTGCTCCAGTGTTGGGTACATATATATTTGTGATTGTTATGCCGTCTTGTTGGATAGAGCCCTTTATCATTACACAGTGGCCTCCTTTGTCTCTTTGTATGGATTTTGGTTTAAAGTCTATTTTATCTGATATAAGAAGAGCTATTCCTGCTCATTTTTGGTTTTCATTTTCCATCCCTTCACTATTAGTCCATGTGTGTCTTTACAGGTGAGGTCTCCTGAAGAGAGCATATAGTTGGGTCTAGCTTTTTAATCCAATTTGGGAGTCTGTCTCTTTTGAGGGAGGAGTTAATACGTACATATTTAGGGTTGTTATTGAGAGGTATTGTCTTACTCCTGGCATTTAATGGCTTTTTGTTTCAATGTTTTAAATATCTTTTGTTCTTTTCTTCCACTTTTATTATTCATCTCCAAATTGATTGTACCAATTTATACTCTCATTAGCAGGGTAATTTTCTGTTGTTCCACATTCTCTCTACCATTGTCATTTTCCCTCTGAATTCTAATTTTTGTCTATCTGGCAGATATACAGTGGCTTCCCATTGTGATTAAATTTGAACTTGTCTGATTATTAATGATACTCAGTATTTTATCACATGATTACTGTTCACTCAATTTTTTTTAAGTGTGTAATTCTTTGCAAGGTTCCCTCATCCCCTGGCTTTGTCTGCCTATTTCTGACTAATTTCTAGGGATCTTCATGTATTTTTAATTTGTGTTTTGTTGATTTTATGAATTTCAAATATCTTCTACTATTTTCTTATTTCTCTTCTTACTCTAGAATATCTATTGATAAAAAGCAACATTAAGACTTAATTTTAACATAGTCCAATTTACTCTTCTTTTCCCTTATGATTAGTGCTTTCTGTCTGCATCTTACTTAAGAAATATTTTCCTAACTCAAGGAAACAAAGATATTCTATATTATTTTATAAAGTCATAGTAGCTTTATTTTTCATATGTAAGTTTATAATTCATTTGGAGTTAATTTTTTCATATAATCTGTGCTAGGGTTCCAATTTAATTTTTCCACATGGATTTCGAAATATATTTAAGCCATTTATAAAAAGATGCTCTTTAGCATCTCCTTTCATAAACAAAGTGTTTATCAATATGGAAATACGTTTTTGACCCTTCTATTGTGTAGAATTCATCTTGTTTGTATAGTCCTTCACCAGTATCTATCTGGTCTTTATTACCAGAAGTGTACACTAAGCCTTGATATCTGATAGACCAGTGGCTCTCAAAGTATAGTTTCCAAAGCAGTACAACATGACCACTATCTGGAGAATTGTTAGAAAAATAAATTCTTGGTCTTCACCCAGACCTACTGAAGGGACAGTCATAGATCCATGGCTCTGACCATTCTTGGAGAAATCATTAACATCAACGTCTTCTCTTCTAAAGCAAAGTGATAATAGCAATAAAGAACACAGTTGGTATGGAAGTAATATTGCTTCACCCTTGAAGGGCTCCTCTTTATCTGACCCTTCTTTAAAATAAGAATTACGACATTGAATGGAGAGCCCCTTTGGTGATCTGGCCCTCATATCACATGACCTTTTCCCTGCCACAACATGATAGTATTACTGTTTAAACAAAACCACACTTAATGATGATGAAACAAAAGAAAAAAATTATATTACCCTTTTAATTATGATTAGTAGTCTTAATTCTACCAACAATACATGTCTACAAATTCAAATATTACATGTGTACAAGCTGAAAAGCAAGTGCTATATTCTTTTTCCCTATTCCAACACCACCTCTAAAATTAATCTTTATTTCACCTTAGAGTATGCTTTTCTTTTTTTATTATTATTTTTTATAGGTTATGAATATTTATGGCGTACAAAGCAAATTGTCACCACTTGTACCTAAGATGTGATGGCCAGATCCATGCCGGGAGCATTCCTATTACCACAATTGTAGAATTAACCATTTTTAATGAGTAATTTTCTTTCTGCATAAATAGTCTCACTCCATCATTATATACTTATATACATTATAACATATTTTACCTTAATTGGCTATTCTTATACGTTTTATTTTGCAACTTGCTCTTCATTCATAATGGCTTTTCAGGTCAGTGATAGAAATCTATCTCATTATTTGTACCCACTACATATTGCTCCTTTCTATGGAACAATCAAAGGATTATTTCTTGACCTATTTTCTTATCATTATTTATTATACATTCTCCTATTGATGGGCATTTAGATTCTCATGTTTCTAAGTTTTGTTATTACAAACAATGCTGCAATGAGAGCCTTTGTACATATATGTTTGTACACTTGATATAGTATTTTTATAAGCTAAGTGATAGAAATACAAACATTACACATAAGGAATAATCAGAAATTTTCAAACATGCAGCTTCTCACATAAAGACCAAGTTAGTTTTCTCTAGGGGTGCTTACGAAAATGTAGATTCATATTCCCCCAAGAGACCTACTGATTAATATCTTTGGGAATGAGATAGGAGAACAGTACATGATAAAAATATGAAGACATAAAATACAGTAAGTCCTAAAACTACTGACAGAAGAATAGAGAATAAAGGACAAAAACAAAAGTGAACAAAAGTCTTTGCCTGTAGCACTGGATGACTCTACATTTCAGAGTAGCCCTATTCGCTTCTGCCTGGTTTTGTACCCTCTTAGATATATCTGATTTTGACGCCCACATATGGGTTTTGATTTTCTCTTCAAAACTGTGTGTAACTAAGTACATACAATAAATCTTTTCCTAAAGCAGATAGATTGATGAATGGTAGTGATGGGGGAGTAGGGACTCTCTAAGGGGAATTGATAGTAAGAGGTGGGTCAAGAGGCATGGGTGCCTGTGAAGGACAATTAACAGATGACCAGGGAAGGGACCCGGAACAAACTCAGGCCTCCCCGCACACCAGCTGATCATCAGTGCAATTATGTGTTGAACTATGTCACTTAGCTCATCAAGGCTAAGAGTTGGACTTTTGTTCACTATAAAGTCAAGAGCATGCTGTTGTCAAAGATATATGGGGAAGAAGAGGTGTAATTCCCACATAAAGTAATGGCCCAAACAAATTCCTTGTTTTGATGGCAGTTTCATTTTCATGGGAGTCCCAGTCTCTCTTTACCTCTCTAGCTCCCCCCAGCTCTTTCTCACTCAAATCCCAAATCACTATAATGACTTTCAAAGAACTATAAAAATGGGTTACAGAAGTTTGATAAAATAAGTATACTGGAGGGATCAAAACTTGTTGAACACGTAGAGATTAGTTTCCAGAAATTTTGTGGAAAACAAAGGTCTTCAATAGCTCTTAGAAGGAGTGGAAAGATGTGGTTTCATGGTGAAGAAACAGTTGAGAAAAAAGGGGAATGTAAGAAAACAGAAAACAAAGATTAAGGTAGACCTCGGCTAATTCCTAAATCACAATAACGTCTCAATGGTTAATAGTTGCATGTGTAAGGGATGGATAGAGCCCAGCATCCGTGACACACAATGGTTATTCCTGTTGCCCTGTGAGGGTTTATTGTGTGTATCAGAAACAAGCAGAAACAGAGTCCAGAGGAGCAGAGACACTCAGGAACATGCCCACTGAGGTTCGGGCTATGATTTCCTCCTGCCCACCAGCTTCCGCAGACCCCTCTTCATGTCTTTGTTTCTCAGACTGTAGATAAAAGGGTTTAGCATGGAGGTCAAAACTGTGTAGACAATTGCCACCACCCGGTCCCTAACAGAGTACCTGGACAAGGGATGTAAATATTCATAGAAGATGCTACCATAAAAAAGCGTAACCACAGTAAGGTGGGAGGTACACGTGGAGAAGGCTTTGCGTTTCCCAGCAGCTGAGGGAATCTTGAGAACTGTGGTGAGGATTCGTATATAAGAGAAAGTGATGCATAGGAAGGGGGTCACCAGAACAACAGACCCTTCTGTCATTATCACAATTTCATTGACAAATGTGGAGGAGCAGGACAGTTTCAGCAGAGGGTTGATGTCACAGAGAAAGTGGCGGATAACATTGGAGTCACAGAAGGTGAGAAGATTCAGCAGAAGTGTGTGCAGGAGCGAGTGGAGGTGAGCAAGTGAGCAGGAGAAGGCCACGAGCAGGACACAGCGGTGGTGGCTCATGATGGTGACGTAGTGGAAGGGGTCACAGATGGCCACATAGCGGTCAAAGGCCATGACTGCCAGAAGGCAGCTGTCACTGTCGCCAAAAGCATAGAGAAAATACATCTGCGTCAGACACCCAGCATAGGAGATGGTTTTCTTTTCTGACAGGAAGTTCACCAGCATCTTGGGGACAATGATTGTTGTTAAGCAAATGTCAGTGAAAGACAGGAAGCTCAGGAAGAAATACATGGGGGTCTGGAGCTTGGGGTCGGAGCGGATGGCCAGGATGATGAGCAAGTTCCCTGTTATGGTGACCAGGTACATGGTGAGGAAGAGGATAAAGAGTGGCTTTTGGTCCTCAGGCCGAGGGGAGAGTCCCAGGAGGATGAACTCGGAGACACTGCTGGTTTGGTTGAATCTTTCCATGGTCATGGTGCCAGCTAAAATGGAGAAGATCCTACCATGTAACATAAGGGGGTCTTCCAAAAGTTCAAGAAAGATTGTGTTATCTTTTCATTCCATTTTTTCATGAACTTTTGGAAGTAACTAGTATATGTTTCATCTCTGTAATCCCAAACAACCAGCAAGCCTGTGCTTCTTTCCATCTTCCTTTAAACCTATTCAGTCATTACTAGTAGCCCCGTGGCCAGCTTACCAGCCTCATGGTTCTTCCTGCTGTCTTCCCCTTCCAACTCTAAGACTTTACAAACTTGTTTTGTTGATAGTGTGGGCTTGGGACAGAGAATTTTCTTTGAAAAATAGATTTGAAGACTTTGGATTCAGTTTAACATTAAATCCTAAAACAATTATTTATTGAGTACAGACTTCGTAAAAATCGCTCTTCTAGGAGTGGGGACACAACTATGAATAAGGCAGAGAAAGGCCTACCTTTGTGGATCTTGCATTCCAGTAGATCAATCAATCTGTATCTTTCTGTCTGCCTGTCTGTCTATCATCTACCTATTTATCAGGTAGTTCTTCATATTATGAAGAAAAATAAAGCCACAGAAGAAAATAGAGACTGACAGGGGTACAGTGAGGAATTTTAAAATTTTAGATCAGATGGTCTTATTTTCCTCTGCACCAAGACAATTTTCAGTTGTGTCAGGCTAAGTTTTATCTCTGAACCTCTTAGTCAAAAAGAGGACTTGATAAAATATTCAATAGCAAAATCAAAGGAATAATATATGCAGGCCAACAAAGTTTAATTTTTGTGCTTGTGTTCTCTTTAGCAGCACTTCTTTACAAACTTATACTCCTTAGGAAACATCGAGTTATCATTATCAATCTATACAGATCCTCCTTTGTAAATTTACTTTTTCCTCTTTTCCCCTCTAATTCCCCAGATGTGATCATGTTCCCGCATCATGGGCTTCCAATCATTAAGCATATGTCCTTCCATTTGTTTATACACCAATGTATAAACCCATGACATATATGAATATATTATTCCTTTGTTTATGTGTGCTTTTTCCATTTACATCAAAAATACTGTCATATATCTCATTATGCTTTTTTTCTCTCTCTACACATTTTTTTTTTGAGATCTACTTATGATCTGGTTCACCAGTTCTAACTCCTTCCATTGTATGCATGCAACACACTTGACTTAATCGTTAGGTGTCCTCTAACTTAGGTCCCTAGGGACTTCGGTTTCTCGGTGTCCTCTAACTCTTTGCTACTATGAACAGTATTGACTCAAATATACTCAAACCCACAAAGTGTTTTGGAATTCTTCATCCAAACCTTAAGAATGGGCACATTGGATTGACTTTTTTTTACAGCAGTTCATGGAATGTCCATTTATTTACTCATTTGTTCACTCAACAATTAAATGTCTATTTTCCAGCTGCCTAATATTAGACAAGTTATTAAATATCTTTAAGCTTCAGTTTTCTCATCTGTTAACAGGGGATATGAATTTATACTCCATAAAATTTTTATTAGGTTTTCATTATGCAATATGTTTAAGCACTTAGAATGGTTACAAGTACTGAGTACGTATTTGAGACCACTATTTTCTATCCATCATCATTATTGCCAGTGGCTCCCCCACTCCAACTATGTATTTGTAGTTAAAGTAGCTTATTTTAATATTTAAAACCCTAGCCTTCACATTCTAACTGATTAACCTTAATATAAGCTTATAAAACTTTTTTAGAAGATGTATTTGTCCATTCTTTGAATAACCCGAGTGAATCAGTAATTAGAACTTACCTTGCACAGGGTAGTACCTTGTTTCTTTCTCACAACACCCTTATTTCCATTGTTTCCTAATGAAGAAACTGAGAAACATAGTCACAGTAATTTGCTGTCACATAGTAAAAATAGAAGAAATAAAATTCAAACTCAGGATTAATTCTGAAGCTCAGGCTTTTAACTGCTGTGCTGTATCTCTTCATAGTTTAAAAAAGTATATCTGGATTGAGTTTTTTCCCACTTTGATCATTTTCTTCCCGAACACATGCATGCACACACACATTTTTTCCTAAATGTTTTCTATCCCACATTAAGAACACACTGTGGTTATTACAATGAGAAATCTGTTTTTCTTTCCCTATGGAGCAGATTGTGGAATTTGAAAATTCTACTCTACATGATTAACTGGCAGCAGTAAGGAGGAATTTGGTCTTATTTGTGCATTTATTTGTGCATTTATGCAATTGTTGGTGAGGCAGAGAGGGCACCGGACTTGGAAGAAGAAGTTGGGGTTTCCACTTGACCTCCATTACCTACTCACTGAGTGATTTTAGGTGTTTTAAGCAGAGGTAACGAGGCATGTCTAAGTGCAATTTGTAAAGCATGCATCAGCAAAAATTAGTTATTTGTGAAGCAATGCCTGGGAATGTGGAAGGAAGATTTGAAGCAATCAAGTAAGGTTGGAAACTCTTAGTCTCAACTATGTTCAATAATTGGGAAAATGGAAGGAAGTTTTGGATGAATAATTCTAAAAGCCGGGAGTGTGTCTGGGAGGGGGACTTTTTGGGGTCTCTTTTACCAAGTTTCCCATACCCACTTGCTGGAAATGTGCTTTCTCAAAAGCTATGGGTTAATGATATATCATGGCCCAGGGATCAATGAGGGTAGACATAGAATCCAAAACTAGACTTAAATTTTAAGCTCAAAACTGTCATGTGCCCTGTTCATGTGTTTTTTGGAACTGCCAGGAAGGTCGAAATACATACCTGATGGAGGTCCATGGCTCGGTGGGCGACTATGATGCTCACATTCCCTATCCAGAAATCTTCACTCCCTTTTCAGTTTTAAAAAAGTCTGTGTCCCTCCTGAACCACTTTTCCAAATTGGTTCTAATATTGTATATCTGGCAAAGCTGACCTTTCTCACCTTCTAGTCAGTGATAAGTGATGAGGGAAAGGAGCACCGAGCAGAGAGATTAATTTAGATACTAAAGGGATGGAGCACTCTCCTGACACTACCTCACGTCCCTGTCTCTTTCCCACCCTTTGCCTCCCAGCATTATTCTGCTTTTCCCTGCTTCCCATTAGACAAGGCAGAGATGGCCAGACTCAATGTGGCAGGGACTCTATAGTTTGCGGCAGCCCCATTGGCTTCTTGTGTTTGAGCTCTGCTCTCCCTGCCTCCTCCTGGTGTTTGCTGGGCTGAGTGAGCTATGGTGTGCTCATTCCACCCTCACCTCTCTGGAGAGTTTGTTCTCTGATGTCTCTAGGTACAGAAGTCACAATGGGTGTCAGAATTGAGTGGAGCAGCCCTCAAGGGGACAGGAGAGTCCTGGGGCCTCTTTCTGGCAATCGAGACTATTTTTGGATCTGTTCAATCTTACCATAACATCTTCAGGGCCTGCTTTCCATTCCTCAAGTGAGGGTAATCAAAGGAACATGGTGTGTGTGCGTGTGTGTGTGCGTGTGTGTGTGTGTGTGTGTGTGTGTGTGTGTGTGTTTGGTGAATTGAGGCTGTTGCAGTTTGGGTTCTCTGGAAACCAGACTTTGAGATGGAGATTAACATGCATAAAGTTTATTACCGGGTGCTTTTGGCATCAGCAGCTGCAGAAGGGAGGGAAAGGAAAGAGAACTGGCCAGAGGGCGTACCTCGGTTGTGATACAGTCCCAACGAGGGCTTCAGCTGGGAGCTCTGTGGTTAGGATATCCAGAAAGATGGCTGTTTTTGCCACCATGTTGATCACTGGATGTGGGCTGCCCTTTGGTGAAGCAGTTTCCTTCAGCTGAGGAAATGCCCAAGGAGAGCTTAACGCTGAGGACCATCTTACAAGACAACACTGAATGAGCTCCAATAGAGTCATCTTCCATTACTGGCCTGTACTTATACCCTGAGATGATCCTATTGTAAACCATGCTCAGACTTTCCCCTCTTTGTCAGCAGATTCTAGGGATTATTCTATTCAGCCATAGCTTTCTAATCTCTGTCATAGATTACCGATTTCCTAAAAGTGATACTGATGTCGTGTGCCTCCTGCATCTTTGCAGTGTTTATCTCCTGCTGTAAGGAGTGCTTGTGTCTTGCTAAGGCTCCAACTTGCCAGCAATTTTTTGGTTGTATGATTAAATTACTACAAAGTCATTGATATGATGGACCAGTGTGGTGTTATGGGGATATCCAGATGATCTGGATCTTTTCAAGCTATATTATAATAAAATTCAAAAGAGTTAGCAGAGCCTTGGTGCAAAACTGCAGACATATACTGTTTTCCACTCAAAGTGCATGCAAACTGTTTCTGATCCTTCTATGTGATGGGAGTGGAAAAGAATGCATTCACCAGAGCAATATCTGCAAACCACATACACAGGGCCATGCTAGTCTTTTGCAGCAAATACACCACATCTGTCAGGATGGCTGAGATTAAGGCTACCCCTTGTTTGAGATTGCGGTAGTGCACTGTCACCTTTCATGATGGTTTTTGCAGTAATTCAACTGGTGGATTAAGGAGAGATATGCTTTTTCTGACATTCTGTCTAGGATATGACATTATTTTTTATTAATTATCTTGACTGGGGTATTGACACTTCCAATAAATTAGAGATCCAATGGTGGAGTTACGTCAACTGCCAAGAATGTATTCCTCATAATGTATTTGAAGAATGGTGAAATGACCACAGAGTGTGTCTGTAGATTAAGCACACCCAGTGTGTATCAGACTTGAGCCAATGCTCCTTTTAGTACCTTGTACCTATATGCACCCTCTCTAACAATGGTACCATAACAGCACTTTCCCCAGTGCCAAGTTACCCAAGTACATGTTCATAGCTGCCTCCAGGAAAGGGTAGGGGGAATCACTACGTGCCCTTTCTGTGGTGGTATATAGTTCTTCTTTCGCAGAACTTGGCCTTTCTATTAGTGAGTGGGTTCTGGGTCTGAAAACAGGCTCAGGTCTAGAAACTGGGCAAGAGATTAGAATGTTTTATTGGGGTGACTGCACTCAGCCTCCTCATCATTCACCTTGATTTCTTTTGCTTGTAGACTTGGAACAGTACTCTATTGGTTGTTAATCTGTTTTTCCCTAGGGACTCCATCATCTCCATAATTCTCTGTGACTGAAGAATCCTTGGCTGCCACTCTAAACTTTCCATGTGTGATGGTTAATTTAATGTATCAATTTGGCTAGGTTATAATACCCAGTTATTTAAAACACTAATTAAAGTGTTGCCGTGGAGGTATTTTGTAGATGTGGTTTAAACATCTTTAAGTTGGCTTTAAGTAAAGGAGATTACCCTCAATGATGTAAGAGGTTCTAATCCAATCAGTTGAAGGTCTAAAGAGCAAAAGCAAAAACCGAGTTTTCCTGGAAAGAAGAAATTTAGCCTACAAGACTAGAGAATCAACTCCTATTTGTGTTTTCAGCCTGCAGTCTACCCTATGGATTTTGAACTTGTCTACCCCTACCCCCAAAATCACATGAACCAATTCTTTTTTTTTAATGAATTATTTTTTATTACTATATTTATCATTACACAATGTAATCATTTTTTGTGGCCCTTTACCACTTTCTTGCTACTCCCCAATCCCCTCCCCCTTTCCCACCTCTGATGGCTTTATTCCGTTTCCTCGTATTGAAAGTTCAATTAATTATGGTAATTGCTGTATCTTTCTTTCTTTTTTTGTTCACATGTTTATTTTTTTTTTTCAGTTGTCACTTATGTGTGAGGACATATGGTATTTCTCTTTCTGTGCTTGGCTTATTTCACTTAACATAATTTTCTCCAAATTCATCCATATTGCTGTGAATGGCAGAATTTTATTCTTTTCTTACGGCAGAGTAATATTCCATTGTGTGTATATACCACATTTTCCTTCTCTGGTGTTGTGTTGATGGACATTTAAGTTGGTTTGAACTCTTAGCTATGGTAAATAAAGCTGTGATAAACATGGGAGTGCAGGTAACCCTCTGACATAATGATTCCCAATCCTTTGTATATAGACCTAGCAGTGGGATTGCAAGATTGCATGGAAGCTACATCTGTAGTTGTCTGAGGAAGCTCCATACTGTTTTCCATAACACTCATGAGCCAGTTCTTAATGTCTCCTTTTCTTTCTCTGTCTTCCTTCATGTGGTCTTTAGTGCAGTTTAAATCCAATGATTCGTTGTGGATTTTTTGTCTGGATGGTATATTCGGTGCTGAGAGAGGGGTGTTAAAGTCCCCAACTATTATTGCATGGGTCTATCTATCTCTTTATATCCAATCATATTTACTTTATATGTCTTGATGTTCTGATGTTGGATGCATATAAATTTACAATTGTTATATCCTCTTCCTGAATTGATCCCTTCATCAGTGTATCATGTCCTTCTTTATCTCTTTTTATAGTTTTTGGCTTAAAGTCTACTTTATCCAATATAAGTATAGCTACTCCTGCTTGGTTTTGGTTTTCTTGGAGTGAAGTATCTTTTTCTATCTCTTCATTATTAGTCTTTGTGTATATTTACAGGTGAAGTGAGTTTCTTGCAGGCAGCATATAGTTGGGTCTGGTTTTTCAATCCATTCAGCCACTCTACATCTTTTATATGGGGAATTCAATTCATTATTTACATTCCAGGTTTTTATTAAAAGGCATTACCTTACTCCTGACATTTCACTAAATTCTTAAGTTTGTTTTACATATCTTTTGTTCCTTTCTTTCCCTTTTATTGTTTGTCTTTGATGTTTGGCAGTTTTTGCCATGATAAGATATAATTTCTTTCTCATTTCCATATCTGTTCTACTGGTGAGTTTTATTCTTTTGTGTGTTATCATGATGGTAGTTATCATTCTTTTGCTGTAGGACTCCCTTAAGGACTTTTTATAGGGCCAGTCTTATGGTGGTGAATCCCCACAGTTTTTGTTTTTCTTGGAAAGGCACTATTTCTTCTTCATTTCTGAAAGATAGCTTTGCTGGGTATAGTATTCTTGGTTGGCAGTTGTTTTTCTTTTTCTTTCAACACTTTCAATATATACTCCCACTCTCTCCTGGACTATTTGTTAGTGTGATGGGGGTTCCCTTAGAGATAGCTTGATGCTTTTCTCTTGCTGTTTTTAGAATTCTCTCTTTGTCTTTGACTGTTGGCAGTTTGACTACAACATGTCTCAGAGAGGACCTTTATGACTTCAATCTGTTTGGGGATCTTTCAGCCTCTTGGATCTGGAAATCCATATCTCTCCCAATACCTGGAAAATTTTCAGCTATTATTTTGTTATATAGTGTTTTATGCCTTTTCCTTTCTCTTTCCCTTCTGGAAACCCAGAATACAGATGCTTGTTATGCTTAAAGTTTTCCCATAAAAGTTTCCCTTAAAGTTTTCATGGACTCAATTTTTTAAAAGTCATTTTTTTCTTTTTTTTTTTTTTTTCTGACTGGTAAGGGGATCGCAGCCCTTGGCATGGTGTTGTCTGCACCACACTCAGCCAGTGAGTGCACCGGCCATCCCTATATAGGATCCGAACCCGTGGCCTCAGTGCTAGCAGCACTGCACTCTTCTGAGTGAGCCACGGGGCTGGCATTTTTTTCTTTTCTTTTCTTTGTCTGACTGGGTTGTTTCAAAACACCTGACTTCAAGTTCAGAAATTCTTTCTTCTGCTTGCTCTAGCCTGTTGCTTAAGCTCTTGGTTGTGTTTTTATATTTCGTTTGATAAATTCTCCAGTTCCAAGAATTCTGCTAGGTTTTTTTTTTTTATGATACCTATTTCTTTGTTAAATTTCTCATTCAGATCCTGATTGTTTTTCTCATTTTGCTGTGTTCTCTATAGTATTTTCTTGCATCTCATTGAGTTTTCTTAAGATTATTATTTGGTATTTTACTTTTCTCTTTTTTTATTGGAACATATTTGATTGTACATATCTGTGGGGCACCACATTGAGTATCAATACCTGTGTGCAATATGTGATGTCCAAGTCAGGATAATTAGTATATTCAATATTATACAATATAATTGATTTTTGTGGCCCTTTACCAATCCCTTCCTTTTCTCCTTCCCCACTCCCTTTCACATCTCTGATAGCCTCAGTTCTGTTCTTTTCTTTTGAATGTTCAATATATTTTTGTGATTCTTATATCTTTCTTTTTTTAATTTATTTGCTTATTGTTTATTATTATTATTATTTTAGCTCCCACTTATAAGTAAGTACCTGTGGTATTATTCTTGCTGTGCCTGCTTTATTCTCTGAAAATAATTTTCTCTAAGTTCATCCATGTTGTGGCATAAAGCAGTATTTCATTCTTTTTTAAGGCATAGTGGTATTCCATTGTGTATATATACCACATATTCCTTATCCAGTTTCCCAGTGATGGACATTTAGGTTGGTTATAACTAGGGCTGCAATAAACATGGAACTACAGGTATTCCTTCAACATGATGATTTCTATTCCTTTTGGTATATACCCAGCAGTGTGATTCCTGGATCATATGGCAGTCCTATCTGTTGTTTGAGGAAACTCCATACCATTTTCTATAATGGCTGCAGTAATTTACAGTCCCACCAGTAGTGTAGGATGGTTCCCCTTTCTCTACACCCTCACCAGCACTTGTTATTCTCTGCCTTTTTCATAATAACTGGCGTGAGGTAATATCTCAATGTGGTTTTGATTTGCATTTCCCTGATGCTGAGTGATTTTGAGAATTTTTCATGTGTCTGTTGGCCATTTATATATTTTCCTTTGAGAAATACCTATTCAGTTCCTTTGCTCATTTTTTTCAATTGGGTTATTTGGTTTTTTACTAAGTTGTTTGAGTTCCTTGTATGTTCTGGATATTAATCCTTTGTCAGATCCATAGTCTGCAAATATTTTCTCCTACTCTGTAAGTTGCTTTTTTGCTGTTTAATGTTTCTTTTGCTGTGCAGAAGCTTTTTGGTTTGATATAATCCCATCGTTTATTTTTCCTTTTGTTACCTATGCTTTTGGGGTCATATTTATAAAATCTTTGCCCCGTCCTACTTTCTGAAGTGTTTCTGCTATGGTTTCTTTTAGGAGTTTTATATGTTCAGGATGAATATTTTAGTCTTTGATCCATTTTGAGTTGATTTTGGTATATGGCAAGAGGTAAAGGTCTTGTTTCATTCTTCTACATATGGATGTCCAGTTTTCCCAGCACCATTTATTGAAGAGGTAGTTTTTTCCTCAATGTATGTTCTTGGTGCCTTTGTCTAAGATCAGTTGGCTGTAAGCATATGGGTTGATTTCTGGGTTCCCTATTTTGTTCCATTGGTCCATGAGTCTGTTTTTATGCCAATGTTGCTTTGCCTCCCATGGATTTGTCACCCCTTTTCCCCTGGGTGATGGAGCCACCAAAGATTACTCAAAGCCCATCTCTTTTGAACAGTGAGAAGCCCCAGAAAGGGGTTAATATCCCAGAACTTCCTCAAGAGTGAGGCATTTCTTCCATTTGGGAAATTAACCATGAATTGGGGTTCTCTTCTTGCATCTATTCTCCAGACCAAGAAGTTACAGGAAGAGACATAGGTAGGGTTTTGCTAAGTACAGTTTAACAAGTTTGTACAATAGAAGCTGGTAACATTCAGTAAAAACAAGTCAGATGACATTCTATTTATTTATTTATTTATTTATTTATTTTTTAATTTTATTTTGTCGATATACATTGTAGCTGATTATTGCTCCCCATCACCAAAACCTCCCTCCCTTCTCCCTCCCCCCTCCCCCCCAACAATGTCCTTTCTGTTTGCTTGTTGTATCAACTTCAAATAATTGTGGTTGTTATATCTTCTTCCCCCCCCCCCCGGTTTGTGTGTGTGTGTGTGTATGTGTGTGTGTGAATTTATATATTAATTTTTAGCTCCCTCCAATAAGTGAGAACATGTGGTATTTCTCTTTCTGTGCCTGACTTGTTACACTTAATATAATTCTCTCGAGGTCCATCCATGTTGTTGCAAATGGCAGTATTTCATTCGTTTTTATAGCTGAGTAGTATTCCATTGTGTAGATGTACCACATTTTCCGTATCCACTCATCTGATGATGGGCATTTGGGCTGGTTCCAACTCTTGGCTATTGTAAAGAGTGCTGCGATGAACATTGGGGAACAGGTATACCTTCGACTTGATGATTTCCATTCCTCTGGGTATATTCCCAACAGTGGGATGGCTGGGTCGTATGGTAGATCTATTTGCAATTGTTTAAGGAACCTCCATACCATTTTCCATAGAGGCTGCACCATTTTGCAGTCCCACCAACAATGTATGAGAGTTCCTTTTTCTCCGCAGCCTCGCCAGCATTTATCGTTCAGAGTCTTTTGGATTTTAGCCATCCTAACTGGGGTTAGATGGTATCTCAATGTGGTTTTGATTTGCATTTCCCGGATGCTGAGTGATGTTGAGCATTTTTTCATATGTCTGTTGGCCATTTGTATATCTTCCTTAGAGAAATGCCTACTTAGCTCTTTTGCCCATTTTCTAATTGGGTTGCTTGTTTTCTTCTTGTAAAGTTGTTTGAGTTCCTTATATATTCTGGATATTAATCCTTTGTCAGATGTATATTTTGCAAATATTTTCTCCCACTCTGTTGGTTGTCTTTTAACTCTTTTAATTGTTTCTTTTGCTGTGCAGAAGCTTTTTAGTTTGATATAATCCCATTTGTTTATTTTTCCTTTGGTTGCCCGTGCTTTTGGGGTCGTATTCATGAAGTCTGTGCCCAGTCCTATTTCCTGAAGTGTTTCTCCTATGTTTTCTTTAAGAAGTTTTATTGTCTCAGGGTGTATATTTAAATCCTTAATCCATTTTGAGTTGATTTTAGTATATGGTGAGAGGTATGGATCTAGTTTCATTCTCCTGCATATCGATATCCAGTTATCCCAGCACCACTTGCTGAAGAGGCAGTCCCTTCCCCAGTGAATAGGCTTGGTGCCTTTGTCAAAGATCAGATGGCAGTAAGTGTGTGGGTTGATTTCTGGATTCTCTATTCTATTCCATTGGTCAGTGTGTCTGTTTTTATGCCAGTACCATACTGTTTTGGTTATTATAGCTTTGTAGTATAGCTTAAAGTCAGGTAGTGTTATGCCTCCAGCTTTATTTTTTTTGCTGAGCATTGCTTTGGCTATTCGTGGTCTTTTATTGTTCCATATAAATGTCTGAATAGTTTTTTCCATTTCTGAGAAAAATGTCTTTGGAATTTTGATGGGGATTGCATTGAATTTGTATATCACTTTGGGTAGTATGGACATTTTCACTATGTTGATTCTTCCAATCCAAGAGCATGGAATATCTTTCCATCTTCTTGTATCCTCTCTAATTTCTCTCAGCAGTGGTTTGTAGTTCTCATTATAGAGATTTTTCACCTCCTTGGTTAACTCAATTCCTAAGTATTTTATTTTTTTGGTGGCTATTGTAAATGGGCAGGCTTTCTTGATTTCTCCTTCTGCATGTTCACTATTGGAGAAAAGAAATGCTACTGATTTTTGTGTGTTGATTTTGTATCCCGCTACTGTGCTGAAATCATTTATCAATTCCAGCAGTTTTTTTGTAGAGGTTTTAGGCTGTTCGATATATAGGATCATGTCATCTGCAAACAGGGACAGTTTGACTTCATCTTTTCCAATCTGGATGCCCTTTATTTCCTTCTCTTCTCTGATTGCTCTGGCTAGTACTTCCAACACTATGTTGAATAGGAGTGGTGAGAGTGGGCATCCTTGTCTAGTTCCTGTTCTTAAAGGAAAAGCTTTCAGCTTTTCCCCATTCAGGATGATATTGGCAGTGGGTTTGGCATATATGGCTTTAATTATGTTGAGATACTTTCCCTCACTACCTAACTTATAGAGGGTCTTTGTCATGAATGAGTGCTGAACTTTATCAAATACTTTTTCAGCATCTATAGAGATGATCATTTGGTCCTTGTGTTTGAGTTTATTAATATGGTGTATCACATTTATTGATTTGCGTATGTTGAACCAACCTTGCATCCCTGGGATGAATCCCACTTGATCATGATGAATAATTTTACGTATGTGTTGCTGTATTCTGTTTGCTAGTATTTTAGTGAGGATTTTTGCATCTATATTCATCAAGGATGTCGGCCTGTAGTTTTCTTTTTTGGTTATATCTTTACCTGGTTTTGGTATCTGGATGATGTTTGCTTCATAGAATGAGTTTGGGAGATTTGCGTCCGTTTCAATCTTTTGGAATAGTTTGTAAAGAATCGGTGTCAATTCCTCTTTGAATGTTTGGTAAAATTCTGCTGTGAATCCATCTGGTCCTGGGCTTTTCTTTGTTGGGAGCCTTCTGATAACAGCTTCAATCTCCTTTATTGTTATTGGTCTGTTCAAATTTTCTACGTCTTCACGGTTCAGTTTTGGGAGCTTGTGTGTGTCCAGAAATTCATCCATTTCCTCCAGATTTTCAAATTTGTTGGCGTATAGTTGTTTATAGTAGTCTCGAATGATTCCTTGTATTTCAGATGAATCAGTTGTAATATCGCCTTTTTCATTTCTAATTTTTGTTATTTGAGTCTTCTCTCTTCTTTTTTTTGTTAGCCATGCTAATGGTTTGTCAATTTTATTTATCTTTTCAAAAAAACAACTTTTTGATTCGTTGATCTTTTGAATTGTTTTTTGGTTTTCAATTTCATTCAGTTCTGCTCTGATCTTAATGATTTCTTTCCGTCTGCTAACTTTAGGATTGGATTGTTCTTGTTTTTCTAGTTCTTTAAGGTGAAGTGTTAGGTTGTTCACTTGCCATCTTTCTATTCTTCTGAAGTGAGCATTTAATGCAATAAATTCTGCCCTCAATACTGCTTTTGCAGTATCCCCCAGGTTTTGGTATGATGTATCATTGTTTTCATTAGTTTCAATAAACTTTTTGATTTCCTGCTTGATTTCTTCTTGGACCCATATGTCATTAAGTAGAATGCTGTTTAATTTCCATGTGTTTGTATAGTTTCCAGAGTTTTGTTTGTTATTAATTTCTAGTTTTAATCCATTGTGGTCTGAGAAGATACATGGGATAATTCCAATTTTTTTGAATTTATTGAGACTTGATTTGTGACCTAATATGTGATCTATCCTGGAGAATGATCCGTGTGCTGATGAGAAGAATGAATATTCTGAGGTTGTTGGGTGGAATGTTCTGTAGATATCTGCCAATTCCAATTGGTCTAGAGTCTTGTTTAGATCTTGTGTTTCTCTACTGATTCTTTGCCTAGATGATCTGTCTAATATTGACAGTGGAGTGTTCAGGTCCCCTGCTATTATGGTATTAGTGTCTATTTCCTTCTTTAGGTCTAATAGAGTTTGTTTTATAAATCTGGCTGCTCCAACATTGGGTGCGTACATATTTATGATTGTTATGTCTTCTTGATGGATCAGTCCTTTTATCATTAAGTAGTGTCCCTCATTGTCTCTTTTTATGGTTTTTAGTTTAAAGTCTATTTTGTCAGATATAAGAATAGCCACTCCAGCTCGTTTTTCTTTTCTGTTTGCATGGTAAATCTTTTTCCATCCTTTCACTCTTAGTCTGTGTGAATCTTTATGGGTGAGGAGGGTCTCTTGTAGGCAGCATATAGTTGGGTCCTGCTTTTTGATCCAGTCAGCCAGTCTGTGTCTTTTAATTGGGGAATTTAAGCCTTTAACATTAAGAGTTGTTATTGAAAGGTGTTGATTTATTCCTAGCATTTTATTGGTTGTTTGGTTGTCTTAGGTGTCTTTTGTTCCTTGCTTTCTGATTTACTGTTTGGTTTCTTTGTTTGTTGGTTCCTTAGGTTGTAGATAGTGTTTTTGTTAGCTTGTTTTCTCTTCATGAATGCCATTTTTATTGTACTAGCGGGTTTAGATTTTTCTTAGGTTTTTTATGGTAGTGGTAGTTATTTTTCAGGAACCAAACCCAGTACTCCCTTGAGGATTTCTTGTAAGGGTGGTCTTGTGGTAGTGAACTCCCGCAGTTTTTGTTTGTCTGAGAAATATACTATTTGCCCCTCATTTCGGAAGGATAGCCTTGCAGGGTAGAGTATTCTTGGCTGGCAATCTTTGTCTTTTAGTATTTTGAAAATATCATCCCATTCCTTTCTAGCTTTTAGGGTTTGTGATGAAAAGTCTGATGTTAACCTGATTGGGGCTCCCTTATAGGTGATTTGACGCTTCTCTCTTGCAGCTTTTAAGATTCTCTCTTTGTCTCTGAGTTTTGCCAATTTGACTATGACATGTCTTGGAGAAGGCCTTTTTGGGTTGAATACGTTTGGAGATCGTTGAGCTTCCTGGATCTGAAGATCTGTGATTTTTCCTATACCTGGGAAGTTTTCTGCCACTATTTTGTTGAATATGTTTTCAATGGAATCTCCATTTTCCTCCCCTTCTGGAATACCCATGACTCGGATATTTGAGCGCTTGAGGTTGTCTGATATCTCTCTCAGATTTTCTTCCATGTCCTTGATTCTTTTTTCTTTCTTTTTGTCTGCTTGTGTTATTTCAAACAGCCCATCTTCAAGTTCAGAGGTTCTCTCTTCAACTTCGACAAGCCTGCTGGTTAAACTCTCCGTTGTGTTTTTTATTTCGCTGAATAACTTCTTCAGTTCAGCAAGTTCTGCTACATTTTTTTTCAGGACATTGATTTCCTTGTATATTTCTTCTTTCAGATCCTGTATACTTTTCCTCATTTCATCATGATGTCTAGCTGAGTTTTCTTGTATCTCATTCAGTTTCCTTAGAATTATCACTTGAAATTCCTTGTCAGTTATTTCAAGGGCTTCTTGTTCTATAGGATCTAGAGTATGAGATTTATTAACTTTTGGTGGTGTACTTTCTTGATTTTTTGTATTTCTGGTGTCTTTTTTTTTTGGTGTTTATTCATTGTGGCAGGGGGTTTCACAGTCCACCGGTTTGAGACTAATGACTAACTAGAATGTTGCTGTGGTTGCCAATTTGGTATGGCTCCCGCCGTGACTGCTCAGTTGGCCTCTAGTGTCTTGTGTGTGTGGTTGCCTCGGGTCTTGGGCTTCTCCGGGGATCCACCTTTCTGGTCAGCTTGGACTCTGCTGGGCTGGTGGATCACGTACCACAGGGTGTGTGATCTCTGTTGAGCTTTCACTTTCTGTACAGGACTTCTCCCCGTTCCGTGTGCTCTGGCCCAGGCTGTTAGATCGTGCAGTAGCGACCCCACCGGGTGTGTGGTTTCTGTCAAGTCTCCGCCTCCCTGGCCGCACGTCTCCCCCCTCTGTGCACACTGTGCTGGGCTGGGGTGTGTCTTCTGCACCCCTCGTCTATCAGCTGGGCCTTCAAGACCCTGCTCAGCACCGCCTCGCCCACGAAGTCTACCAGGTTTCTGCTAGGCACAGACGACCGGTCTCTCTGGGTGCCTTTGTAGCACTGTGTAGATCTTTCTCGGGTCTTGTTCACCTTTGTATCCCCCCGGTATAAACCGAGCCTAGTGCCCGCCTGCAGCCTGCTCTCTGGCAGTTTCAAGCGGACCTGGGAACTCTCCTACCACACTATTCCCAACCAGAAATTCGTTAGGCTTTTTTCCAAACTGGTGGTCGCAGAGATGGTATCTACCTCCCAGTAACAGGAAGTTTACCGGGCCGGAGTCCAGGGTGTGGTGGAGTGACAGTTGGCCCGCCCGTACTTCCTAGCCCTCCCAACACTGGTCGGGACGCCCCACACCCCCAGCCCCGCCAGAGAACCACGGAGGGAGTGGGAGAGGAGGCCGGCCCACATGGTCCGGAAAGCCCCGCGCCAGGCCAAGCAAATGGGCTCAGTGATGGCCGAGCAGGGTGGAGCTGCCCGCACCTGGGAAAATGGAGGCAGCACCGGGGCAGTGAGTGGCCTGGTGGTGCAGGCGGGAGCCGCGTGGGCATCCACCCCCTGATCAGAGCTGTGCCAGGGATCACTCACAGTGGTGTGCCAGGTCGGGCGCTCGCTTGGTCTCTGGTTTGTTGCCTTCTGTGTTCTCGGCGCTGCCGCCTCGGGCTGTTCAGTGGCGGCGCCGCTCGGGCGCCCCCAGGAATCTTCTTTAATGCCGGCCTGAAACCTCGAATCCTGAATAGGGCAGCTGGCCGCCTTCAGTGCGGCCCCAGCCTCCGGGATCCTGGCTGCATCCACAGCAGCCCTGGCACCGTGTTCCCTGTTTCAAGACTCGCTTTTGCAGCTAAGAATCAGTTCTTTTCCTGCTCCACACTTCAAAGCTGTTGCCTGTAAATGAGGCAGCCTCTCCTGCTGGGGGCAAAGTGGCGTTGAGCCCCCACGACCGGCCAGCAGCAGCAGTCCTCCCTGAAGAGATGGCCAGAGGAAGGTCCACAAGTTTCCCGGCTGCCTGAGGCCCAGTGGCCACCTTTTCCACCTAAGCTACTCCGCGCCCGCCGCCGCAGCTGCCGCCATCTTGGAACTCCTCGACATTCTATTTAGACAATTGTGATCCACTAACTAAGGCTTGATTTTGCAAACATTCCTTCTTCCTCTAGCAGCTTTTTAGTAACTTTTCATATCAATTAGTAACCTGTCTGTCTTTGATCCAGCAGCCTTGCTGTGTTACAATTCTTATCTTGCAACAGAGACTCAATAGCCTGGGGAAAATTTACTGTTCTTTGCAAGGTCAATATTTGAAACTGCAAGGCTTTGGAAAACCAGGCCCTGTGAAGTACATTTGCTTTATGAATCCTCTACATGCCAGTACCACTCTGTTTGGTTTACTATAGTTTTGTAGAGTAATTTGAAGTCAGGTAGTGTTATGCCCCTGAGATTATTTTTTTGCTCAGTTTTGCTTTGTTTATTCAGGGTCTTTTGTTGTTCCATATGAATGTTAGGATTGTTTTTCTATTTCTGTGAAGAATGTTATTGGTATTTTGATGGGGATTGCATTGAATCTGTAGATCAATTTGGGTTCTTTGAGCATTTTCACGATATTAATCCTTGTGATCCAAGACCGTCAAATGTCTTTCAATTTTTTTCTGTCCTTTTTAATTTCTTTCAGCAGTGATTTGTAGTTCTCTTTGTAGAGATTTTCACCTGATTTTTAATTGTTTCTTACAGGGTTTTGTTGTTGTTGTTGTTGTTGTTTTTGATGACAGTTGTCATCAAAAAAAAAAGGGAAAGGGTTTCCTTTCTACATTTCTTTTTCTGCTAGTTCACAGTTGCAGTATAAAAACGCTCATTGAAGGATGTTTAGGTTGGTTCCAACTCTTGGCTATTGTGAACAGTAAACATGGGAGTGCAGATATCCCTTTGACTTGTTGATTTCCATTCCTTTGGATATATCCCAGTATTGAGATTGCTGGATTCTATGATAGTTCTAATTGTAGTTGTTTGAGAAGTCTGCATACTGTTTCCTGTAAAGGCTGTACTAATTTATACTTCCACCAACAATTCTATTCTGTTTTATTGATTCATTGATTTTTGTGGCAATATCACATTTTCAATTTTTAGAGTTTTATAGTATGTTGGATTATTAGGTAGGTCAAATTTCATTTCTAAAGTTGTCTTTATTTCTTGCATATTTTCTCTTCTAGAGAATGTTAGAATTATTTATTATCATTTTACAAGGAATCCTATTGATTATTGAATGTGATTGGATTAAATTTATGTGTTGGTTTGGGGGAAATTGACATGTTTGTAAAACTGAGACTTCAAACTGGCAACATGGCATTTATCTCTGTTTTTGTCTGTCTTAGAATTTAAGCCCTCTTAATTCTGTATCCCATAAACATCTGCAATCAACATGTGTCATTAAAAACAAATAAATTTTAAAAATTTAGGCCTTTCTTTAGGTTTTTACATGAAATTTAATCATTTTCATTGTATAGGTTCCCATTTCTTATAGGTTTATTCTCTGATATTTAAATTGTTTTGGTTGATAATGTGAATAAAATAATTTTGCATTTAATATTATCTTCGTGAAGGTCATCTATTTTATTGCATGTGGAAGTCTCTACTTTATTCACTATTACTGCTACATATTCCATTATATGAAAATACCATACTTTATGTAATAAATTTATCCATTTCTATCATAGATGAACACTTGGGTTATTTTCAGTTTGGGGCTGCATGAGTTTAATTCTTCTTTTAAACATTTTTATACATGTCTCTTGTTGCACATGTAGAAAAGTGTACCTCTGGAATATAACCCAGTAGTATAATTTACAGAGTATGTGGATTTTTACCTAAACTATACAATAACAAATTATTTTCCAAATTTATTGTGCCAATTTATACTTCCACAAGCAGTGTAATTTTCTATTGTTCCACATTCTCTCTAATCATTGGCATTTTTCGCCTGAATTTTAATTTTTTTGTGTCTGGTGGAAGTGCAGTGTCTTCCCATGGTGATTTAATATGAATTTCTCACATGTATGTATAACATTTTTCTCTGAGATGGAAAAAGCTATCCAGACATTTATATGGAACAACAAAAGACCATGCATAGCCAAAGCAATCCTGAGCAAAAAACATAAAGCTGGAGACATAACACTATCTGACTTCAAACTATATTACAAAGCCATAATAACCAAAACAGCATGGTACTGGCATAAAAATAGACACATGGATCAATGGAATAGAATAGAGAACCCAGAAATCAATCCATATTCCTACAGCCATCTTATCTTTGACAAAGGCAGCAAATCTACATACTAGGGAGACTTCCTTTTCAACAAGTGGTGCTGGGAAAATTGATACTCATGTAAGAGAATGAAACTAGACACGTACCTATCACCATATACCAAAATCAACTCAAAATGAATTAATAAAGTAAATATACATCCTGAAACAATAAAACTCCTTAAGGAAAACATAGGGGAAACACTCCAGGAAGTAGGAGTGGGTACAGACTTTATGAATAGGACCTAAAAAGCACAGGCAACTATAGGAAAAACAAACAGATGGGATCACATCACACTAAAAAGCTTCTGCACAGCAAAAGAAACAATCAACAGAGTAAAAAGACAACCAACAGAGTGGGAGAAAATATTTGCAAAATATAAATCTGATAAAATATTAATATCCAGAATATATTAGGAACTCAAACAGCTTTACAGCTTAAAAAGAAATAACCCAATTAAAAAATGGGCAAAGGAACTGAATAGGCATTTCTCAAGGGAAGATATACAAATGGCCAACAGACACATGAACAAATGCTCAACCTCACTCTACATTTGGGAAATGCAAATCAAGAGCACTTTGAGATACCATCTCAGTCCAGTTAGGAGGGCTAACATCCAAAAGACTGAGAATGATAATTGCTGGAGGGGTTGCAGAGAAAAAGGAGCTCTCATACACTGTTGGTAGGGCTGCAAATTGGTGCAGCCTTTATGGAAAATGGTATGGAGGTTCCATAAACAGTAACAGATCTACCATATGACCCAGCTATTCCACTGTTAGGAATATACCCAGAGGAATGGAAATCATCATGCCAAAGGGATTCCTGTACTCCAATGTTTATTGCAGCTCTATTTACAATAGCAAAGAGTTGGAACCAGCCCAAATGTCCATCATCAGATGAGTGGATATGGAAACTGTGGTATAGCTACACAATGTAATTCTACTCTGCTATAAAAAAGAACAAAATACTACCATTTGCAGCAATATGGATAGACTTAGACAAAATTATATTAACTGAAACAAGTCAGGCACACAAAGAGAAATACCACATGTTCTCACTTATTTGTGGGAGTTAAAAATAAATTTAAAAACACGAAAACAAATCAAGGGTATTTGAGGGGCGGAAAGAAGACAGAATAACCACAAAAATTCCTTGAACTATTTAAGTCAAGTGAACAGATATGATGGTGGGGGGAGGAATGGGTAAAGGGGCATGAAAATCAGCTATGATGTATATTGAAAAGTATAATAAAATACAATGTAAAAAAAGAAAAGAAAATTAGAGAATGGACCGCTGCATAAAACCCCCCTACAGCCCAGGATAGAAATGTGACATTTTCCTGACTTTACATTGTTCTGATACCTCTGGACCCAGGCAGGCTTTTTCCCAGATGACCACAGACCTTTATGCAGCAAATTCTAGAAGTGAAAATCTTGGGTGAAGCGTAAGAACATTTTTAGAATTTCTGTTATGAACATCAATGGTTAGGAAAGTTGTGCTGATTTGCAATCCTGGTCATAAAGTTTACATAACAATTTTTAAAGTGTTTATTTGAGAGGCAAAAATGGTGTATCATTTGCATTTATTTAAATATCAGTGACAGAACTTTTAAAAAAATGTTGTAACCACTTTTAATACTTGTTTTTAAATGACCTGTTTCACATACTTTACTCAAAAGGCCATTTTAAAAATAATCCTAGCACGTGTACAATTAAAGGACACAATTTCTTGTGAAAAAAAATTATTAATGAAATTCAGGTTTTTTAAATTGAGTACTAAAACTCTTTGTTGATAAACTTTATATATTTTGAAATTACAATATAAAAATTATATATGAAATGAAATATAAATAATTCACTTATATGATTAATTTTACAAAACATTGTATTGAGGAGCATAGTCGATGAAGTTTTTATTTTTTATTTTTACTTTTGGTCACAAAAAAAGTCTTAATACATTCAAAAAGACTAAGATGATAGAAAATATGTTCTCTGACCACAATAACAGGAGGGTATTTAGAAAATTCACAAATGTGTGGAAATCAAACAACTCTTTCCTAAATAAAAAATGGGTAAAAAGAAAAATCACAGGAAAATTAGAAAACACTTTGAGATAAAAATCAAAGCACAACATATCAAAATTTATAGGATGCAGGGCTAATGCTGTGTTTAGAAGAAAATTTATTCTTGTAAACACCTGTATGAAAAATAAGAAAAATCTCAAGCCAGTAATGTAGACTTCTTCCTTAAGAAAATAGAAAAAGAAGAACAAACTAAACCAAAACAAATACGTAGGAAATAACAAATATTACAACAGAAAGACCTGAAATAGGGAATTAAAAAACAATAGAGTAAATCAACAAAACCAAAAGCTGATTCTTTAAAAAGATCAACAAAATTTGCAAACCTTTGTCTAGACTATAGCCCAGAAGAAAATGGGCTGATATATTCAAAATACTAAAAGAAAAATAACTGCTAGCCATGAAACTCAGCATTTTTTAAACATGATTATTGGTCTTTTGAATTTTCTTCTTTTTGTGGAATGCTTAACTGTCTTGCATAGCTTCCCCCCACTCCACCCCCCGGCTATTTCTGCTTTATTCTGACTGATATCTAGGGATCTTTGCATATTCTTAATTTGAGTGTTTTGCTAATTTTACGAATTTCAAATATGTTTTACCATTCTGTTATTTGCTATGATGTCTTTTGATAAAAAGGAACAGAAAGACTTAATTTTAGCACTCCAATTTACTCTTCTTTTACTTTATGATTAGTGCTTTCTGTGTCTTGTTTAAGAAGTGTTTTTCTACCTCCAGGAGACAAAGATATTCTATATTATTTTTTAAAATCTTAAAGGTTTTGTTTTTCATATGTAAGTTTATCATTAATCTGGAGTTAACTTTTGTGAATTCTGTGTGCTGGGATCTAATTTAATTTTTCCATGTGGATTTCTGTCTTTGCCCCATTTATGAATTGATAGTCACTAATGTTTCATGTCATAAATCAAATGTGTACTAAGGTGTGGATATGTTTTTGAGCTCTCTATCCTGTGACATTCATCTTGTTTGTATAGTCCTTCACCAATATCTACCTAATCTTAATTACCATAGGTCTACAGTAAGCATTGACACCTGGTAGACCAGAGATTCTCAAATGTGAGCATCACCTGGGTGGTTGTTAGAAATGTAAATTCTTAGGACCTACCCAGATCTACTGAAGGGACACAGTCATAGATCCATGGCTCTGACCAGTCTTGGACAGTGTTAACATCAGGTTCTTATTTTCCAACACAAAGTGGTAACAGCAATAAAAGACACCTGTAGATTGTGTGGAAGTAGTATTGCTTCAACCCTGGACTATTCCTCTTTATCTGATTCTTCTCCAAAATAAGAATTTGGATGTTGGATGGAGAGCCCCTTTGGTGATGTGGCCCTTGTACCACCTCTTCCCTACTGTGACATGATATTATTACTGTTTCAACAAAACCACACTCAATGATGATGGTAAACAAGCAATAAATTGTAGTACATTTTTTGTAGTGATAAGTAGTCTTCATTCTACAAACAATACATTTCCACAAATTCAATTATAGACATGTACAAACAAAAAGACAAATGTTATCTCCTTCCCTAGTCCACTGTCACCTCTAGAAATTACCATTTTTAATGGATAGGTTTCTTTGTGAATAAATAATCTCACCTAGTCATTATATACACATATACATTACATATAATTTCTATCTTTATACGTTGATTCTTTTACATTTAACTTGCAACTTAACCTTCATTCATAATGGATTTTCAGATAAGACCTAGAGTTCTATCTCTTTATTTGTATCTACAGGGTATTGTTCCTTTCTATGGAATAATTGAGGGGTTATTTATTTACCTATTTTCCTATCATGACTTATTGACCATTCTCTAATTTACGGACACAGATTCTCATTTCAGTAAGTTTTGCCATTACAGACAATGCTACAATGTACATAGTCTTTGGGAATGTGATAGGAGAATAGTAAATGATAAAAATATTAAGATATAAAATACAGTAAGACCTAAAATTACTGACAGAATAATAGAGAATAAAGGATAAAACCAAAAGTGACCAAAAGTCTTTGCCTGTGGCACTGGATGACTCTTTACATTCCAGAGCAGCCCAATATTCTTCTGTACCCACTTAGTTAGATCTGTCTTTGACATCCACATATGGGTTTTTATTTTCTCTTCAAAAGATACTGAGAATAATTCTCAGTACATACAATAAATCTTTCTCTGAAAGCAGACAGATTGCTGAATGACAGTGATGGTGGAAATAGGGACGGTCTAAGGAGAATTGAAGCTAAGAGGGGCCTCAAGAGGAGTGAACATGTGTGAGGGACAAATGAGAGATGACCAGGGAAGGGACCCAGAATAAACTGAGCTCCCCCTGCTCACTGGCCTGATCATCAGGGTAAAGTACGTTGACCCATGTCAGTTAGCTAATCAATGCTAAGAGTTGGACTCTTGTTCACTACAAAGAACATGCTATTGTCAAAGATAAAGGGGAAAGAAAAGATTACAGTTTATGTAATCCTTGCATAAACTGATGGGCCAGACACATTCCTTGCTTTGGTGAACGTTTCAATTTTTTAAGAATCCCAATCTCTGCCTCTAACCTTCTCTCTCTCCCTCCAGCTCTTACTCATTCCAACCTCAAATCACTATAATGAGTTTCAAAGATCTAGACAAATGGATTATAGAGGTCCAATAAAACAAGGATACTAGTGGGATCAAAAGTTATTGAACAAGTATAAATTAGTTTCCAGAGGTTTTGTGGAGAACAAAGGTCTTCAGCCGCTCTTAGAAGGAGTGGACAGATGAGGATTCCTGGAGAAGAGGCAGATGGGAGAAAAGGGAATATGTGAAAATTGGAATCAAAGACATAGGTAGACCTTCAGCTAATTCATGAATCACAATAAGGTCTCAATAGTTGATGGTCACATGTGTAAAGAAATGGATAACACCCAACATCCATGACACACATGGGTTATTCCTGTTGGCTTATGAGAGCTTATTGTGTGTATCAGGAACCAGTGGGAACAATGTCTAGAATCAGAGACACTCAGGAACATTCCCACCGAGGTTCTGGCTATGATTTCCTCCTGCCCACCAGCTTTCCCAGACCCCTCTTCATGTCTTTGTTTCTCAGACTGTAGATAAAGGGGTTTAGCATGGAGGTCAACATTGTATAGACAATTGTCACCACATGGTTCTTAATAGTGTAGCTGGTCAAGGGATGTAAATATACATAGAAGATGCTTCCATAAAACAGTGTTACCATGGTGAGGTGAGAACCACAGGTGGAGAAGGCTTTGCGTTTCCCAGCAGCTGAGGGAATCTTGAGAACTGTGATGAGGATTCGTATATACGAGAAAGTGATGCATAGAAAGGGGGTCACCAGAACAACAGACCCTTCTGTCATTATCACAATTTCATTGACAAATGTGGAGGAGCAGGACAATTTCAACAGAGGGTTGATGTCACAGAGAAAGTGGTGGATAACATTGGAGTCACAGAAGGTGAGAAGATTCAGCAGAAGTGTGTGCAGGAACGAGTGGAGGTGAGAAAACGAGCAGGAGAAGGCCACCAGCAGGACACAGCGGTGGTGGCTCATGGTGGTGACATAGTGGAAGGGGTCACAGATGGCCACGTAGCGGTCAAAGGCCATGACTACCAGAAGGCAGCTGTCACTGATGCCTAAAGCATAGAGAAAATACATCTGCGTCAGACACCCAGCATAGGAGATGGTTTTCTCTTCTGACAGGAAGTTCACCAGCATCTTGGGGACAATGGTTGTTGTGAAGCAAATGTCAGTGAAAGACAGGAAGCTCAGGAAGAAATACATGGGGGTCTGGAGCTGGGGGTCGGAGCGGATGGCCAGGATGATGAGCAAGTTCCCTGTTATGGTGACCAGGTACATGGTGAGGAAGAGGATAAAGAGCGGCTTTTGGTCCTCAGGCCGGGGGGAGAGTCCCAGAGGATGAACTCGGAGACACTGCTGGTTTGGTTGAGTCTTTCCATGGTCATGGTGCCAGCTAAAATGGAGAAGATCCTACCATGTAACATAAGGGGGTCTTCCAAAAGTTCATGAAAAAAAAAATTGTATTTTACTTTAGTAACCTTTTTTTTTTTTTTTTCCCCATGAGCTTTTGGAAGAATCTCATCTCTCTTTCTCTTTTGTTTTTTTATTGAGGTAATTATTTACTTTAATAGTACATTAAATTTAGTATGTCTTCTGACAGTAGTATAAAATTTAGTACTGTACCTTCAAGAAAGTAGCGGGAGAAAAACTCAAATCCATGAGTAATGAAAATTTAATTGTTTGATAAAATGAAGCAAACAAATTAATCTGAAATTGTTTTCTTTGTTCTAATTACATAAAGAATAAATCCTATAAATCTTTGTTTATGGTATAATGATTCTAGTCCTAATGTGCATAAAATCCTTCAAATGGAAATTTAGGCATGGAAACATTTTTCTTTTCTTTTTTTTTTTTGAGATTCAGTATATATATTTTGTTCGTAGGCATTTTTATTTTTTATTACAATTGAAATCTTAAAGTTAAGACCAATTCTATAAGTAACACTTCATTTTTTTTTTCCTGATTATAAACATAATATGGGGGTTCTTCAACAGGTCACGGAAAAATTAGTATTATCTTTCTTTTTATTTAATTAAGCAATCAATCAATCAATCAATCAATCAATTTATTTATTTATTTATTATGAGTGTTCATGAGGTACAAAGCTAATTGTCACCCCTCGTGCCCATGATGTGAGGGCCAGATTCATACTGGCAGCCTACCCATTACCAGAAATTGCTTTGGTACCCTGCATCCCCCACCCAATTCTCCCCAACCTCCCTCCCCCTCGCCCTCTCCCCACCACTCCACTTTGTAGCCCAAGGAACCTTCCCTCCCTCTGTAAGACCAACGCACCACTGTGCTCTTTCTGTTGGAGCTTAGAGAGAAAGAAGGAAGGAAAGAAAGACCACAGTAGTGCCTTGGTTATATCTCTTTTGTAACTGTAATCCCAGACAAACCAGCAAGACTGTGCTTCTTCCTACCTCCCTTTCCCCTTACAGGGTCATTATTAGTTACCACGTGGCCAGCTTATCAACCTCGTGGTTCTTGATCCTGGCCTCCCCTCCCAACTCTAACACTTCACAAGCTTGTTTTGCTGATAGCGTGGAGCTGGGGAGGAGAATTTTCTTTCAAGAATACAGTTGAACTTTTTGGATTCAGTTTAATATTAAATCTCAAAACGATCATGTATTGAGCACCTACTTTGTAAAAAACACTCTTCCAGGAGGGAGGGTGCAACTCGGAATAGGAAAGGGAAAGACTTAGCTTAGTGGATCTTGCATTCCACTAGACATTCTTCCTATTTACCTATTTATCTATCTATGTATCCATCATCTATCAAATTTATCTATCAAGTAATTTTTCAAATTAAGAAGAAAAGTAAAGCTACACAAAAAAGTAGAGATGGCAGGGATAAAGTGAGGAATTTTTTAAGTTTTAAAAAATCCAGGCTGTTTTATTTTTCTCTCTGCCAAAGACATTTCCAGTTGTGTCATGCTAAGCTTTATCTTTGAACCTCCTAGCCAACAAAGGACACTTCATAAAATGTTCAATTGTGAAATCAGAGGAACAATGAATCCAGGCCAAGAAAGTTTTACTTTGTGCTTGTTTTCTCTTTAGAAGCTCTTATTTAGAAGCTTATACTCAGTGAATGTCAAGCAATCACTGTTAATCCATATAACTCCTTTGTAAATTTACTTTTTTTCTCTAATTCCCCAAATCTGACCATGTTCCCTCATCATGAACATCCAGCCATTAAGAATATGCCCTTCCATGCCACCTTCTATATTTATTTACTAATGTATAAATCTTCAAATATATATATTATTGCTTTTAAAAAATTTTTAATTAATTAATTAATTTTAACATGATTGTACATATTGCTTTGTTTAAGTGTTTTTCAATTTACATCAGTAATACTGTGTCGTGTATCTCATTGTGTCTTTTTCTCTCTCTACACATTTGTTTTGAGATCTATCTATGTTCTGGTTAGATAATTTTAACCCCTTCTGTTGCATGCATGCAACACACCTGACTTCATCTGTGTCCCTGAGTGTCCTATAATGCTTTGCTACTATGAACAACATTGACTCAAATATTTCGACCCACAAAGTGCTTCAGAATTATTCATCCAAACCTTAAGAAAGGGCATATTGGACAGGGACTTTTAAATAGCAGTTTAAGGAATGCCCCTTTATTTATTCATTTGCTCATTTAATAATTTCATGTCTATTTTCCAGCTGCCCAGTTTTTTCATCTGTAAATAGGGGATACTAATATACAGCCCATAGTTTTTTTGTGAGGTTTTCATGATATAATGTGTTTAAACACTTAGAACAGTTATGAGTGCAGAGTAAATATTTGACCGCTATTTTCTACCCATCATCTTTATTGCCAATGACTTTTCCCCCAACCAGGTATGTGCAGTTCTTCAACAAAACTTATTTTAATATTAAAGAACATTAGCCCTCACATTCTAATTGATTAATCTTAATATGAACATATAAAATTTTTTTAGAAGGTATATTTGTCCATTCTTTGAATAATCGAAGAGCTACACAATAATTAAGCACTTACCTTGTACAGGGTAGTACCTTGTTTAATTATGACAACACCGTTGTTCCCATTTTTTTCTGATGAAGAAACTGAGAAATAGAGACATAAAATAATCTGCCAAATTCATGCAGCAAGTAAGTAGCAGAAGTAAAATTCTAGCTCAGGATTGATTCTGAAGCTCAAACTTTTAACCACTGTGCTCACTGTGCTGTATCTTTTCATAGTTTTGTGAAGCTATAAAAGCATATCTAGATTCAGTTTTCCTCACTCTGATAATTTTCTTTTTTAACACACACACACACACTTTTTCTTAAATGTTTTCTATTCCACATTAAGAACAGATCGTGGTTGTTAAACTGAAAAGTCTATTTTTTTCTTTATTGAGAAAATTGTAGAATTTGAAAGTTCTAATATACATGATTACCTGGTTAACAATAACAAGGAATTTGGTCTTAGATGACTGGGGCATTTGTGCTTTTATGGAGTTGTGGGTATAGCAGAGAAGGCCCTGGACCTGGAAGCAGAAGTTGGGGTTTGCAATGAATCTCCATTACCTGCTCACTGAGTGATCTTAGGTGTTTCAGGAAGAGGTTAATGAATCATGAATAAGTGCAGTTTGTAAAACATACATCAGCAAGATTAGTTATTTGTGAAATAATGCCTGGTAATGTGAAAGGAAGATTTGATGCAATCAAGTAAGGTTGATTACATCTATGTCTATACTATGCTGAGTAATTGGGAAAATGGAAGGAAGTTGTGGAAGTTCCAAAGTGAGTACCTGAATGTGTAATTGTAAAATCCTGGAGTTTGTCTGGGAGGGGGACTCATTTGGGTCTCTTTTGCTAAGCTTCCCATAACCACTTGCTGGAAAACTATTTCACCAAAAGCTATGGGAAAATGACATCTCCTAGCCCAGGGATCAGAGGCTAGACGTAAAATCCAAAGATGGACTTAAATGTTCAATTCAAACCTGTGATGTACTGTGCTCGTGTGATTTTTCTGAACTTCTAGGGAGCCTGAAATAAGTACTTGATTGAGGTGGATGGCTAGGTGGGCAGCTAACGTGCTGGTCCTCACATTCCTTATACCTTCTCTCCTTTTCTGGTTTTAAAATGGCCAATTGCCCTCCTGAACCACTCCTCCAAATTGGTTCTAACAATCAAACAGGTATCAGTCAAAGCTGACCTTTCTTAAGCCGGGAACAGAAACAGAAACACCGCATGTCCTCACTCAAAAGTGGGAGCTAAACAAACAACCAAAAATCAAACAACTAAAAGAAAGAGACAACAATCACAATAATTCATTCAGCTTTCAAAAGGAGAGAACAGAACTGAGACCACCAGAGGTCAAAAAAGGGAAGGAGGAGGCGTGTTGGTGAGAAATTGGTAAAGGGCCACAAAAAATGACTACATTGTGTATGCTGAATGTACCAATTTCCTTATTTGAGCATCACATATTGCACACAGGTATTGATATGCAATGCCGTTCCCCACAGATATGTACAATGAATCATATTTAAATTAAAAAAATAAGAAAATGGTGGAACAATAAAATGTAAAAAAGAAGCATGTTACAAATCATAATAAAAACCATACAAATATATATTTTAAGAAACTGACTGCCATTGTAGTCAATGGTAAGCAAGAAGAGATGAGAGCACAGAGCAAATAGATTGGTCTATTTAGATACTAAAGAGATGGAGCACTTTCTTGACACCACCTCACGTTCCCATCTCTTTCCCACCCTTTGATTCCCAGCATTATTCTGCTTTTCCCTGATTCCACCAGAGAAGGCAGAGATGGCCAGACTCACTGTGGCAGGAACTGTCTTGTTTGGAGAAGCGCCATTAGCTTCTTGTGTTTGAGCTCTGCTCTCCCTGCCTCCTCCAGGTGTTTGCTGGGTTCAGGGAGCTGTGGTGTGCTCATCAATCCTCACCCCTCTGGAGAATTTGCTCTGTGACATCTCTAGGTACAGAAGTCACAATGGGTGTCAGAATTGAGAGGAGCTGCCCTCAAGGGGCCTCCTTCTCGAGATAGAGGCTATTTTCAGAGCTGCTCAAACTTACCATAACATCTTAAGGGCATGCTTTCCTTTCCTCAACTGAGAGTAATCAAAGGAACATTGTGTGTGTGTGTGTGTGTGTGTGTGTGTGTGTGTGTGTGTGTGTGTGTGTGTGTGTGTTTGGTGAATACAGGGTGTTGCAGCTTGGGTTCTCTGGGAACCAGGTTTGAGATGGAGATTAATAACATGCAGAAAGTTCATTGCCGAGTGCTCTTGGCATCAACAGCTGTGGAAGGAGGGAAAGGAAAGAGAACGGGTCAGGTGGAGAAGCTGAGTTGTGATACAGTCCTAAAGACAGCCTCATCTTACTGTGCTGGGAGCTCTGCAGTTAGGATGTCAAGAGCGCTGGCTGTTTATACCACCATGTTGACCACTGGGTGTGGATTCCCCCAGAAGGAAGCATGCTCTTTGGCGAAGCAGTTTATTTCAACTGAGGAAATTCTCAAGGGAAGCTGAGGTCTATCTTTCAGGACAACTCTGAATGAGCCCCAGTGTAGCCACCATCCATTCTGGGCCTACACTTATAACCCGAGATGATCCTACTGTAAACCATGCTCAGACCTTCCCCTCTTTGTCAGCAGATTCTAGGATACATTCTGTTCAGCCATAGCTTTCTGTTCTCTGTCCTAGATTACTGAGTTCCTAAAAATGACACTGATGTTGCGGGCCTCCTGCATCTTTGCAGTGCTTGTCTCCTACCTGAAGGAGCGCTTCCGTCTTGCTAAGGCTCCAACTTGCCAGCACCTTCTGGTTATCTGGTCAAATTTTTATGAGGTCATTTATATGGTGGACCAGTGTGATGTTGTGGGGATATCCAGCTGTTCTGGATCTTTTCACAATTTATTATGACAGAATTCAAAAGAGTTAACAAAGCCTTGTCCAAAACTATAAACATATATTTTTTTCCATTCAAAATGCATGCAAACTCTTTCTGATCCTTTTATGTGATGGGAGTGGAAAAGAATGAATTCACCAGATCAATAGCTGCAAACCACATACCTAGGGCCGTGGTAGTCTTCTGTAGCAAATATGCCACATCTCGCAGCTTGGCTGTGATTGAGGCTACTCCTTAGTTGAGATTGCAGTTCACTGTCATCTTCCAGTAGGGAAGATGTCATCTTTTGTAGGGACTCGCCATAGAATTAAGGAGAAAGATACTTTCTCTGACATTCTATCTGGGATATGGTATAATTTTTTTTTATTATCCTGACTTAGGGATGAGCAGTTCCCATAGGTCAGACAACCAATGTTGCAGTTGTGCAAACTGCCAAGCATATATTCCTATTAGCATATTTGGAGAATGGTGAAATGACCACAGAGTGTGTCTGTAGATTAAGCGCACCCACTGTGTATCAGACTTCATCCAATGCTCTGTTTAATACCTTGTACCTATCTGCAGTATCTTTAACAGTGGGACTATAATGACTCTTTCCTCAGTGCACAGCTACCCAAGTAAATGTCCATAGCTGCCTCCAGGAAAGGGTAGGAGGAATCATTACACGTACATTTTTTTGTAGTGTTATATAGTTCTTTTTTCTCAGAAACTGGCTTTTCCATTAGTTAGTGGGTTCTAGGTCTGAAAACTGGCTCAACTCTGAAAACTGGGCAAGAGATCAGATCATGTTATTGGGGTGGCTGCACTCAGTGGCCTCATAATTCACCTTGATTTCTTTTGCCTGTAGAGATGTTACAGTATCCTTCTTCGTTGCTAACCTGTTCTTACCCAGGCACTCTATCTCCATAATTCTCTGTGAGTGAGTATTCTTTGGATGACACTGTAACCTTCCCATTGTGATGTCTAATTTAATGTGTCAACTTGGCTAGGCTATGCTACCAAATTATTTAATCAAATACTAATTAAAGTGGTGCTTCAGAGAGTACATACATTTTGTAGATGTCGTTTAAATGTACAAGTAGTTGAGTTGAAGTAAAGGAGATTACCCTCAATAGTGTGAGTGGTTCTCATCTAATCAGTTGAAGGCCTTAAGAGTAAAGCTAAAATTGAGGTTCCCTGGAAAGAAGAAATTTTGTCTCAAGACTAAAGCATAAAGTACTGTCTGAGTTTCCACCCTACCAGTCTACCCTATGGAATTTGGACTTGTCAGCCCCCACAATCACATGAGCCAATTCTGAAACTCTCTCTTTCCCTTCCTTTTTCCCTTGTGTATATATACCACATTTTCCTGATCCCTTTAACATCATGTAATGACCTTCTTTTTCTCTTTTTATTGTTTTTGGCTTATTGTCTATTTTATCCAATATAAGTGTAGCTACTCCAGCTCATTTTTGCTTTCATTTGAGTGAAATATCTTTTTCTACTCTTCACTATTAGTCTTTGTGTGTCTTTACAGGTGAAGAGAGTTTCTTGTAGGCAGCATACAGTTGGATCTAGTTTTTTATCCATTCAGTCAGTCTATATCTTTTAAATGAGGAATTCAGTTCATTTATATCTGGGGGATTTTTTTTTAGCTTATTCCTTCCTCTTATTCTTTATGATCCTTACCTGACCAGTCACTCCTCAACCCCCTCCCTCCATCACCCAACCCCAACATCTCTGACATCCTTAGGTTTCTTCTCTCCTTCTGAAAGTTCAGTGTATTATTTGGTCTTTTCATTTTTTCCCTTCCTTTCTTCCTTCCTTCCTTAGCACCCCGTTATGAGTGAGGACATGTGGTATTTCTCTTTCTGTACCTGGGTTTTTTTGCTTAGCATAATTATCTCCAGGCTCATCCATGTTGCTGCAAATGGCAGAATTTCATTCTTTTTTATGGCTGAGTAGTACTCCCTTGTGTATATATACCACATTTTCCTTATCCAGTCATCCATCAATGGACATTTAGGTTAGTTCCACAATTTGGCTATTGTAAATAGAGCTGCAATGAACATGGAAGTGCAGGTATCCCTTTGGAGTGATGATTCCATTCCTTTGGATATAAACCCAGTGGTAGAATTACTGGATCATTTGGTAGTTCTACCTGTAGTTGTTTGAGAAACCTCCATACTATTTTCCATAATGACTGTACTAATTTATAATTCTCCCAACAGTGTAGAACAGTTCCTCTTTCCCTACAACCTTGCCAGCATTTGTTATTCTCAATCTTTGTAATAAGGGCCAGTCTAAGTGGGGTGAGATAATATCTCAATGTGAATTTGAATTGCATTTCTCTGATGACTAGTGATGCTGAGCATTTTTCATGTACCTGTTGGCCATTTGTATGTCTTCCTTTGAAAAATGTCTACTCGTCTTCATTGCCCATTTTTTAATTGAATTATTTGGTTTTTTCACTGTGCAGTTATTTTAGTTTCTTATATATTCTGGATATTAATCCCTTGTTAGATATATAGTTTGCAAATATTTTCACCCGTTCCATAGGTTGTCTTTCTGCTCTGTTGATTGTTTCCTTTGCTGTGCAGAAGCTTTTTAGTTTGATGTAATCCCATTTTTTCTTTTGTTACTTTGCTTCTGGGGTCTTATCCATAAAGTCTTTGACCAGTCCTACTCCCTGGAGTGTTTCCCCTTTGTTTTCTTTTAGTAATTTTATGGTTTTGGTTCTTATATTTAAGTCTTTAATCCATTTTGAGCTGATTTGGTGTATTTTGAGAGGTATATGTCCAGTTTTATTCTTTTGCATACGGATGTTCAGTTTTCCCTGCACCATTTACTAAAGAGGCAGTTTTTTCCCCAGCGTATGTTCTTGTTGCCTTTGTCAAAGATCAGTTGGCTGTAAGTATGTGGGTTGATTTCTTCATTGTCTATTCTGTTCCATTGGTCTGAATGTCTGTTTATATGACAGTACCACGCTGTCTACTCAGCCACTCTATGTCTTTTGACTGGTGAATTTAATCTCTTTACTTTCAAGGTAATTGTAATACCCAATCTTCAATTCTTCAAGCTGAGACTCCAGACATTGTGGATCAGAGACAGATTGTGTCTTTTCTGAATTCCTGACCCACAAAATTCATGAACATTATAAATCATTCTTTAAAAGAAAGAATGAAATACCATAATAAAATGTTGAACTTCCAGAAGGAGAGAACAGACCTATAGTTTCCAAAGGTGGAAAGGCAGGGGGGAGGAGGATAGGGAGTAATTAGGTAAAGGACACAAAAAGTAATTATGATTTGTGCTGATGAACATGCTAATAATACTGATTTCATCATCACATACTGGACACAAATACTGACAGTCAACTCTGTAGCCCATAAATATGTACAAATGAAAATAATAAGAATTATTTTAAAATGGTTGTTTAATGTTATTAATTCGGGGGTTGGTGTGTTGCACAGTAATAGTAACTAGGACAATTATTAGGGTGATAGTTTTTGTTGCTGTTGCCTGGCCAGTGTGGGGATCTGAACTTTTGACTTGGTGTTAAAACACTGCACTCTAACCAACCGAGCAACCCACCAGCCCTAAGATGCAAGTTTTGTTTGCCAAACCGATTAGATTAGTCCTTTAGGCCAGTTGGTTTTCAGAAAAGTGGCTAAGGTTAGTGCTTTAGCATAAAGAATTTCATTTAACTCCCACAATAACCTCATGAGCAAGATACTATTACTACACACCCAAGATCTGAGGAAACAGAACCTCATAGAACTTAAAGTCTTTCTTAGGGCAACCAGTGAGTAAGGGACAGAGCTGTTACCATTCTCAGATCAGTCCATGTTTATTGCCCTTGGGATCAATCTTGCCACTCTCCTACCTCCTGAACAAGCCTCAGACCCTGTCCTGCAGAGTATCTCAGGGCAGTGAGGAGACCTGCAAGCTCCCAGGTGTCAGTGGAATGTGTGCTCAAGAGGAGGCAGGTCAGTGGTGTGGGAGTTTGCGAGGGTCAGGCTTTACTCTGGGCCATCCTGTGATGTGTGGAGAAGCCAGCTCCATGCTGTGGTTACGTCAGAAGCAAGGTGAGTATGGCCACTGCTGCTTTTCATAACATCAACATCAGGGACACCTTCTCCTGTGACTCCTGAGGCTCAGCCCCTCTAGTTCCTTCACAATTCCCTCCCACGGGGAAAGCAGGAAATTGGGCAATTAGTCCCCGCTGGCTCCTTCCCTAGCCAGAAGTTTGAGGTTATTTCTCCCTGGGTATTAATCTTCCTGGTGAATGGAGATCTTCTTGCCAATTTTTCTGCTGCTTGAAAACAGGCATGAAACATTTGAAAGATCCTTAGGCCAGGGGAACTTCTTCTGATCCTTGGATACTGGTTTTCCTGAACACAAAGTGAGGTCTCAGATAACAGTCTTGACCTGAAAGTATCTAAACTCACCAAAGATTATCACAGGTCAGAGAAATATGGGAGTCATCACTAATGTGTGTGTGTATGTGAGAATATGTATGCGTGTGCATGTGTGTTTTTGCTGTTGTTTGTATTACCCAGTATATTAAGTATGCAATGGACTTACACACCCATTCTCTTCATGTAGGAAGAGTATAGATTGATTATGTAGGGCTAGATTAATTTCTTCTTTGTAAGGTGTGCATGTGAGTGTGTGTGTATCTGTGTGTATGTGCTGTTTAGGGTTATGTTAGTGTGTTGTGTTTCACTACAAGACTGCATGTGAATTGAGTGAATATGATATGTGCTTTTTCATGTGGATGACTAGGTGTAATGTTTAAATGTGTTGTGTTGTATATGATAATATTTTATCAGTTGTGTGTAAATTTTTAGTGTGAAACTTATACAAATGCTGACTGTTTTTATCTAGAATGAGTCAGAGAGATTCATGTCAGTGTGCATGTGTGTGTGACTACAGGAATTTTTTGGTATAATTCACATTCTCACTATTTTAATCAGGAATAGGTGTAGAAGAAAGGGAATTGAAATCATGATATGGCAATGTGTGTGTGTTTGTGTGTGCATCCTTACATGTTTGAGAGACAGACTCACAGACACATTCTCCTCTTATGTATTATCTCTTATTCCAGGCACATACTGGCAGCTCCAAGCGGGGTCCTTTTGAAGCTAAGTTGGCAGTCAGTGCTCCTGCGATTTGAAGACACCAGAGTGCTGTGTGGACACTTTCCTTCACTGTCTCTCAATAATGCCATATATCTATTCTTGGGAACATGGTAGTGATTAAGTGCTTAGGGTCTGGTGTCACACATTTCTCAGTTAAAATCTTTATTTTTGACTCTCCCTGCCTTTATGACCTTGCGCTTGAACTCTGTGAAGCTCAGCAGCCTGAAATGTAAAATGTGATGAGAGTAAGGATTTACCCAATATGTGGCATAGTAATCAATGGGAGTTAGCATTATGAATATTGCTCAAATGCAAGAGATTATCAATGAAACTTATATTAAGTGAAACAAGTCAGGCACAGAAATGACAGTGAGACTGTCATTTTCTGACAGTCCAAAGCAGAGTGTTTTGTGCAAGGACAGAGGAAACAGGCCCATCCAAGACCCTTCATGAAACTCCACCTCACAGCTTCCCTTCTCGTCCCGGAGAGTGTGTTCAGCTGCCTCTTTCACACAGGGAGTAGCTTCAGTCAAGGTTACCTTTTTGCTGTTCAACCATTGGACATGAGGAATTTAGTTGACATATTAACTTCTGGATTTCTCCCCAGAGATGCTTGACTTCCAAGCAGAAGCCTGGCCCAGTAAATCCCAGCGGGCAGCCAGGTCTCAGCAGGTGTTAAATCCCTGCGCTCCTCCTGGTCCCCTCTTGCCTGAGATGACCCATTGGCTGAGTTCCTCTCTGCTCTTTGGAGAGGCTCTTCTGTCAGGTACCTATGCTTCAGACTGATGGTCTCTCTCTGGATTCCCTTTCCAGGGCTTCCGTATGTGACCTCTAACTCTGATTTAACTCCCACTGGAGGAGTGGCCAGGTGTCTAGGGCAGACTATCAGAAGTCCTATGCTTGAGATGAGAATCCACAAAGTACTATTTGCCCTCAAGTGTGTGATTTCACACCTCTGTTTCTACACTAGTCACATGAAAAAAATTAACTACTGTACTGTCTGCTTCACAAGCACTCAATAAATGTTTGTTCAGTAACACAATTAAATACACATAAAAGCCCTTTGCAAATTTTCATGTGTGGTGTAAGTGACTGTACATACTGATTTGCCTAGGAAAGGCTTGTGTAGACCTGTTGTCCTGGCATAATTATTGTATATCTTCCCCTGTCACTCACAAAAGTTTCCTGACTTGGGTAATAAAATATAGGGTCGTTAGACGTATGAGTGTTGGCAGAAAATCAAACAGGGGGCTGGAGTAATTTCGAAGCTCTGAAACAATTCAGAGGCGAGGTCCAGAATTTTGTGACAAATGAATGAGGGGGCAGGACCAGCAGAATGGTGACAAGCAGGCCCTCTGATTATACTAATAGATTGGAATGATGACTGTGTCAGTTATTACTTTTGTGGTTTTTTGTTTGTTTGTTTATTTTAACTTCTCATTATACATTGTAGTTGATTTTTATGACCCTTTACCCATGCCTCTTCCCCTCTCCCTGTCTCTCCTCCCCTCCTACATCATATCTATTCACTTATCTTAACAAGTTCAAGGGACTGTTGTGTTTCTTGTGTCTTCTTCCCTCCCCACCCTTTATTTGTTTGTGTGTTTATTTATTTATTTATTTTTAGCTCCCACAAATAAGTGAGAACATGTGGTATTTCTCTTTCTCTGCCTGACTTGTTTCACTTAATATAATTTTCTCTCAGTCCATGCATGTTGTGGCGAATGGTCGTATTTATTCTTTTTTCTAGCAGAGTAGAATTCCATTGTATAGAAATACCACACTTTCCTTTTCCACTCATCTGATGATGGACTACTTCTGTAACTTTGGGCTAATTATTTAACTACTCTGAAACTTAGTTTTCTGATAACATAAATTTAACAATTTAATATTATTAAAGCCTATGTCCTGGTAGAAGTTCATGAAATATTAACTACTATCAATGTTAAGGGTAATATTGGGAATTAAGCATACCTAATTAGCTAACTATGAGTTTTAGTAGATGTTCCAAATCCTATAGCATCAGCACGATCTTAGGCCTCTGGGAAGGTTGCTGGGAGCAAATTCTCAAGTGTTTCAGTGAACATGTTATGCTCATACTGGAGGGTGGGGGTGGAATATAACACAGTGAAGAAGAAAAACGATTTCTAATCCCACTGCCATCAAGAGATTAATCCCCAGGATTCAGGATATCTGCAGATTCTCAGGGAGTGTGAAAGACCAGGAGGTTGACAATTTCTTTATGCCAGCAGCAGGGTCTTGTCTGATGCCCACATCACTTTTCTGTTCTATTGAGTTCCTGAAGTTTGATAGCAGATTTATCTATTGAACTTGTCCTACTGAAATAGTTAACATTATTTCACACTACTATGTATAGAGCTATGATGTGAATTTATAATGTGTATTAACTCATTTAATACTCCCAGTATTTACATAACTAGGTAATAGAAGTATTATTACTTTATAGAAGAGGCAACTTATGTACACAAAGAGGTACAGTTGCCCAAGTCCCTGCAGGTAGTAAATCATTGAGGTAGGAATCCAGCTCAAGCCACCCAGGCTGCAAAGCCATATCGCTTGCCCCGAACTCAATAAGGTGCCCACAGAATGTCAGGTCCAAGCCGGGAGGGGCCTGGAAAATTCATTTTCTTTTACACTCGCAGTGCCAAAAATTGTTTCTGGAAATGGTCAAATAAGTGAATATCGCTTTGAAGGAAATCGTGTTTTCATTCAAAATTTGATATGTTCTGTCTGTAGAATGGGGCAGACCGAAGATTCATTCAGCAAAATATCCAATCTGTCTGAATTTTGATAAACTCCTTGGAAAAACAGCCTGTGGCTGTAACGCACACCTGGTGATGATAACCACCACGTCTCAGGAGCTGATATTTCTTATTCCCTTCATCCCCAGCACAGAGAAAAGGAGCATGAGACGGGAGAACCAGAGCCGCATGTCCCAGTTCCTCCTCCTGGGGCTCCCCATCCAGCCGGAGCAGCAGGGCGTGTTCTTCACCCTGTTCCTGGGCATGTACCTGACCACGGTGCTGGGGAACCTGCTCATCATGCTGCTCATCAGGCTGGACTCTCGCCTCCACACCCCCATGTACTTCTTCCTCAGCCACCTGGCCTTTTGTGATGTCTCCTTTTCTTCTGTCACTGTCCCCAAGATGCTCATGAACATGCAGACTCAGCATCCAATCATCCCCTATGAGGGGTGCATTATTCAGATGTATTTTTTTATACTTTTTGGCTGTCTTGAAAATTTCCTTCTTGGAGTGATGGCATATGACAGGTATGTGGCCATTTGCAACCCACTCCATTACATCATCATTATAAGGAAGGAGCTATGTGTCTTACTGGTGGCTGGGTCCTGGGTCTTCTCTTGTATACGTGCCCTGTTGCACACCCTCCTCCTGTCCTACCTGTCCTTCTGTGCTGACAACACCATCCCCCACTTCTTCTGTGACATCACTGCCCTCCTGAAGCTGAGCTGCTCAGACACCTCCCTCAATGAGCTGGTCATCTTCACTGAGGCGGGAGTGTTAACTCTCCTGCCATTGAGTGCTATTTTGGGCTCTTATGTCTCTATTGGGGCCACCATCCTGAGGGTCCCCTCCAAGAAGAGGATCTGCAAAGTTCTGTCCACCTGTGGTTCCCACCTCTTCGTGGTGTTTTTGTATTATGGAACTCTTGCAATTATTTACTTCTTTCATTCCTCAAACAATTCTAAAGTCAAGGATGCGATTGCTTCGGTTATGTATACAGTGGTGACCCCCATGTTAAACCCCTTCATCTACAGCCTGAGGAATAGAGACATGAGATTGGCTTTGGGGATTCTTTGCAGAAAGGGGATTATATTTGCTGAGTGATAGCTCCCCACTCATGTTATTAATTCTTCTAGGGATGCTTCCACAGATGCTTCCTTGAATGAATGTGTTAGGTGTGTACGATAGATTGCAAAAATGGCCACAATACTTTGCATTTCTTCATTTCAACCGTTGAGTTTATTTCTCCACCTCTTGAATCTGGCAACTTTTGTGACTTTCTTTGAGTAGTCGATTTGGTGGAAGTGACGTTGTGAGAGTTCTAAGCCTACTGTAAGTAGACTCTGTTGCTGCTGCTCTTGGAACCATGAGACCATCATGTGAGGAAGTCATGCTAGGCTGCATAAAGGTGGGAGGCCACGTGGAGGAGAACAAAGACACTTCAGTATCAGCCAGCTCCTGGGTGACCAGGTAAGTAATTGTAGGAACATAAATGAGCCCCTTGTCATAAACTGAACTTAGCCAAGACCAGAAGCACCATCCCACTGAGCCCGGTCCCAGTCCAAATTGCCAGCCCTTGGAATTGTCCCATAAACAAATGGTTGTGCAAGCCATTAAGTTTGGGGATGGTTTGTTATGCAGCAAAAACTAGCTGACATAGTGACTACCCTTATCACCAGTGTGCTCCACGCTTTCCGTGATTTCAGTGGTCCCTCCCTCATTTTGGTCACCTGCGTGGATTGTTTTCTATGCCAATTTTTCTAGAACCCACAGACTTCAAAACATCTAGGTTCACAGAAACTCCATGATATGTGTCATCTTAGCTTTAGATATATCTCTTGTTTCTACTTTTCTCCCATTATCCTCAGTAACTGGAATTGTTAGTAACTCTCATTTTTTGAAGTGTAGGAGTGATATTTATAAACATATTAGATACTGCCTTATCTATGTGATGATATATGACTGACGTTATATAGCAAAGTACATTAACCTCTTCTTTCTGAAGGAAGATATTGCCTCAGAAATATGTGTTTCTTCTTCAAGAGGGTAAACAGTTTTAAACTATAATCAGATATTTGAATAACACTGGGTCTTGTATGAGTTATACCTTCTTACTCAAGTTGCTGTTACCAAGTTGAAATGATAAGAATTCTCAAATATGATATAATACTCATCTTTATTTAGAATAAAATTCACATATGGAGCTTACAGTTGAGTTAGTATCAAGTTTCAAAGAATACTGTTTCAGATGAAGAAAAAGACATAAACGATGGCTGATATGAAATTTAATGTAATTGACAGCATGTATCAATTTATGTAAATGAGATATCAATCAAATTTTGATTTCTCTTTCTGTTTGTCATTTTTCATAGTTATAAAAATTAAGATTTGCTTCAAGTGGTTAAAGTTGAGAATGCTGCCGTTTTAATGCTGTTGCTAGTTTTATATTGTGTGTGATTGTTTCCTAAAACATAAATATATTGCAAAGATTTTAGCCTTATTATCCTTCAATTTGTTTCTGTTACAAAAACCCAACAGAGAAACACAGGGCAATGATTCTTGTTTCCAAATTTACTAAACCAATATAGCACATGATTTTGTGTTCATTCTTTGCTTTTCCTAAGCAGAACCTTCTTGTAGAGATAGCCTATCTGTGCCTGCTTAATTCTGGGCTGTGAAAATGAGTTATGTCTTGCTTCACAAACAGCAAGACTTCCACATAAGAGAAAGCTAAATGTATACATAAGTAATTAATTCTTTTAACAAGTATTTTTGATAAAAAAAGTTTTTTTATTTTATCAATATACAATTTAGTTGATTTTCATGTCCCTTTACCAATTCCTCCCTCCCCTCTTCCACCCATGAACATCATATCTGTTCACTTGTCTTAACAAGTTCAAGGAATTGTTATTGTTGTGTCTTCTACCCCACTCCCCCGCCGTTTTTGTGTTTTTATTTATTTATTTTTAGCTCCCACAAATAAGTGAGAACATGTGGTATTTCTCTCTCTCTGCCTGACTTGTTTCACTTAATATAATTTTCTCTCAGTCCGTGCATGTTGTGGCGAATGGTCGTATTTATTCTTTTTTCTAGCAGAGTAGAATTCCATTGTATAGAAATACCACACTTTCCTTTTCCACTCATCTGATGATGGACTACTTCTGTGACTTTGGACTAATTATTTAACTACTCTGAAACTTAGTTTTCTGATAACATAAATTTAACAATTTAATATTATTAAAGCCTATGTCCTGGTAGAAGTTCATGAAATATTAACTACTATCAATGTTAAGGGTAATATTGGGAATTAAGCATACCTAATTAGCTAACTATGAGTTTTAGTAGATGTTCCAAATCCTATAGCATCAGCACGACCTTAGGCCTCTGGGAAGGTTCCTGGGAGCAAATTCTCAAGTGTTTCAGTGAACATGTGTGCTCATACTGGAGGGTGGGGGTGGAATATAACACAGTGAAGAAGAAAAACGATTTCTAATCCCACTGCCATCAGGAGATTAATCCCCAGGATCCAGGATATCTGCAGATTCTCAGGGAGTGTGAAAGACCAGGAGGTTGATAATTTCTTTATGCCAGCAGCAGGGTCTTGTCTGATGCCCACATCCCTTTTCTGTTCTATTGAGTTCCTGGAGTTTGATATCCGATTTATGTATTGAACTTGTCCTACTGAAAGAGTTAACATTATTTCACACTACTATGTATACTAAGTGAGAACATGTGGTATTACTATTTTTGTGCCTGACTTGTTTCACTTAATATAATTTTTTCTAAGTCCATCCATGTTGCTGTGAATGGTAATAATTCACTATTTTTTATAGCAAAGTAGAATTCCGTTATGCAGATATACCACAGTATCCTAATCCACTCATCTGATGATGGACATTTGGGTTGGTTCCAACTCTTGGCTATTGTAAATAGAGCTGCAATAAACATTGCAGTACAGGTATCCCTTCAGCATGATGATTTCCATTCCTCTGCATATATTCCCAGCTGTGGAATAGCTGGGTAATATGGTAGATCTATCTGTAATTGTTTGAGGAAACTCCAAACCATTTTCCATAAAGGATTGTTTTTTCCATTTCTGTGAAGAATGTCATTGGTATTTTGATGAGGATTGCCTTGAATCTGTAGATCGCTTTGGGTAGTATAGACATTTTCACAATGTTAATTCTTCCAATCCAAGAGCATGGAATACCTTTCCATCTTTTTGTGTCTTCTTCAGTTTCTTTCAGAAGTGGTTTGTAAATCTCATTGTGGAGGTCTTCCACCTTCTTAGTTAAATTGATCCCTAGGTATCATATTTTTGTGTGTGTGTGTGTGACAATTGGAAATGGGCTTACTTTCTTTGTTTCTCTTTCTGTTAATTCATTATTTGAGTATATAAATGCTATTGATTTGGAGCATTTTTTTTGTATCCTGCAACGTTAGTGAAGTTATTAACTAGCTCAAGGAGTTTTTTGATAGAGTCTTTAGGATTTCCTATATGTAGTATCATGTCCTCAGCAAATAGAGAAAGTTGGACTTCATCTTTTCCAATCTTGGATTCCCTTTACTTCTTTCTCTTGCCTGATTGCTCTAGCTAGTACCTCTAGTACTATGTTGAATAGAAGTGGTGAGAGTGGACATCCTTGTCTTGTTCGTGTCCTTAAGGGGAAGGCCTTCAATTTTTCCCCATTCTGAATAATACTGGCAATAGGCTTGTCATAAATGGCTTTTATTGTGTTAAGATATTTTCCTTCTATACCTAATTTGTAGAGAGTCTTTATCATGAGGGAATGTTGAATTTTGTCAAATGCTTTTTCAGCATCTATTGAGATAATCATATGATCTTTGTCCCTGAGCGTGTTGATGTGATGCACCACATTTATTGACTTCTGTATGTTGAACCATCCTTGCATCACTGGGATGAATCCCACTTGATCATAGTGTATAATTTTGTAAATATGCTCCTGTATTGATTGCTAAATTTTTGTTGAAGATTTTAGCATCTAAGTTGATCAAGGATATTGGCCTATAATTTTCTTTTTTGCTGTGTCTTTATCTGGTTGTGGTATCAGAGTTATGATGGCCTCATAGAGTGAGTTTGGGAGAGAGGCATCTGTTTCAATTGTTTGGAATGGTTTGAGGAGAATTGTTATTAACTCCTCTTTAAGAGTTTGATACAATTCAGCTGTAAAACCATCTGGACTCAGAATTTTTTTGTTGGAAGATTGTTCATTACCACTGCAATCTCCTTGCTTGTTATTGGTCTGTTCTAGTTTTCTATCTCTTCTTGGTTCAGTCTTGGTAATTTATGTGTGTCTAGAAACTTACCCATGTCTTCTAGATTTTCAAATTTGTTTTCATACAGTTGTTTGTAATATTCTCTAATGATTCTTTGTATTTCTCTGGTATAAGTTGTAATGTCTCCCTTTTCATTTCAGATTTTTTTATTTGGGTCTTCTTTTTTGTGTGTGTTAATCTTGCTAACAGTGTGTCTATTTTGTTTATCTTCTTTAAAAATCAATGTTTAGTTTTGTTGATCTTTTCTATTGTTTTTTGGGTCTCTATTTCTTTTAGTTCTGTGCTGATCTTAATTATTTCTTTTCGTCTACTGCCTTTAGCTTTGAATTGTTGTTGTTTTCCAAGTTCTTTTAGGTGTAGTGTTAGTTCGTTTATCTGAAGTCGTTCTATTTTTTTGATATAAGCATTTACTGAAATAAATTTGCCTCTTACTACTGCTTTTGCAGTATCCCAGAGGTTTTGGTATGATGTATCTTTATTGTAATTAGTTTCTAGAAATTTTTTTGATTTCCTGTTTAATTTCTTCTTAGACCCATAGGTCATTTAGGAGCCTATTATTTATTTTCCATGTATTTGTATAGGTTCCAGCATTTGCTTATTGTTTATTTCCTGTTTTAGTCCACTGTGTTTGAAAAGATTGTTGGAGTGGTTTCAAGTTTTTGAAATTTGAAAGGACTAGATTTGTGACCTAATATGTGGTCTATCCTGGAGAATGTACCGTGAGCTGATGAGAAGGAAGTGTATTCTTTACCTGTTGGGTGAAATGTACTGTATATATCTGCCATATCCAGTTGGTATAGAGTATAGATTAAATCCTGTGTCTCTTTGTTGACTTGTTTCCTGGAAGTCTTGTCCCATGCTGAGAGAGTGGATTTCAAGTGACCCAATGTTAACATATTAGCTCTTATCTCCTTCTTTAGGTCTAAGAGTGTTTGCTTGACATATCTGGGTGTTCCGGTATTGGGTGCATACATGTTTATGATTGTTATGTTGTCTAGCTGAATAGTTCCCTTTATCATTATTTAATGGTCTTCTTTGTCTTTTTTAATCTTTTTTGGTTTAAAGTCTATTTTGTCCAATATAAGAATAGCCACTCCTGCTTGTTTTCGGTTTCCATTTGCATGGTATATCTTTTTCCATCGCCTCACTTTTAGTCTATAAGTGTCTTTACAGGTGAGGTGGGTCTCTTGAACACAGCATAGACTTGGGTTTAGCTTTTAATCCAGTCAGTTTGTTTGTGTCTTTTGAATGGGGAATTTAGTCCATTCAGATTTAGAGTAGTTATTGAGAAGTGTTTTTTATTTCCTATCATTTAATTGCTACTTGTTTAGGTGCTTTAAATATCTTTTGATCATTATTTCCCCTTTTATTTCTCTTCTTCATTGTGAGTTGGAAATTTATGTTGGAATGATTTCACTCCTTTCTCTTTCTTGCTGGCATTTTCATTTTAACTGTGGGTTTTGCTCTTTCTTGTGCATTTGTGATGGTGGTCACCATTATTTAGATTCCAGATGAATGACTACCTTAAGAATTTCTTGCAGGGCTGGTTCTTTAGTGGAACTCCCACAACTTTTTTGCCTGGGAAATACACTATTTCTCCTTAATTTCTGAAGGAGAGTCTTGCTGGGTAAAGAATTCTTGGCTGGCTGTTTTTTTTTTTTTTTTCTTCTTTTAGTATTTTGAATATATCATTCCACTTTCTTCTGGCCTGTAGGGGTTCTGTTGAGAAGTCTGCTGTTAGTTTGATGGGGGTTCCCCTCTAAGTGACCTGACACTTTTCTCTTGCTGCTTGTAGAATTCTTTCTTTGTCTTTGGCCTCTCGACAGCCAACCTCAGCATAATAGAGGAAGCAAACCCACTACCAAATGATCAAGCATCAGGAAAACAATACTATAGGTACAAACAATCAAGAAGAAATGATACCACCAAAAGGATACAGTAGTGCCCTGAAGTCACACTCCATGGAACAGGGACTCCTTGAAATGTCTGAAAAAGATTTTTGAGCAATGATCTTAAGAAAACTTGAAGAAATAAAGGAAGACTCGATTAGAGAGCACAATGAAACAAGAAAAAACATCCAGAATATGTAGGAGGAAATCTACAAAAAGATTAATATCATAAAAAAGAGTGTAGCAGAAATTCTAGAAATGAAAGAATCACTCAATGAAATAAAAATCACAACCGAGAGCTTGAGCAGCAGGGTAGAGCAGGCAGGCAGTAGAAAGAATTTCAGAGCTTGAAGATGGTCTTTATGAAATAAGTCAGGCAGACCAAAAAAAAAAAAAAAGAAGAAAAAATAATTTAAAATAATGAGGAAAACCTAAGAGAGATAGCAGACAACCTCAAGCATTCTCACATCCAAACTGTGGGCATTCCTTAAGGGCAGCAGAAAGGAAAAGGTATCGAAAACCTACTCGAGGAAATAGTAACAGAAAACTTCCCAGGTGTAAGGTGAGATACAGACCTTCAGATCCAGGAAGCTCAAAGGTCCCCAAACAGATTCAGCCCAAAAAGATCCTCCCAAGACATATTATAGATAAATTCACAAAGCTCAAAGACAAAGAGAGAATTCTACAAGCAGCAAGATGATTTGCATATGTTGAAACATCATTGCATCTGTGGCATGAATCCCACTTGATCAAAGTGCATAATTTTTTTGAGGGTTGCCATATTCTGTTTGGTAGTATTTTGCTAAGGATTTTTGTGTACATGACTATGAAAGATATTGGCCTGTAGAGAATGAGTTTGGGAGAATGATCTCTATTTCAATATTTTGGAATACTTTTAAGAGAATTGATATTAATTCCTCTTTAAAGAACATACAAAAAATTATTCTTAATTGTTGATGCCTAGCATTAATAGACACCACTAGAACTTATTTTTTCTATCTAGCTGTAATTTTGTGTTAATACCAACCTTTCAGTATTCCCTCTTCCACTTCCCCTTTCCTGCCTCTAATAAGCTCACTTCTGCTCTCTACCTCTAAAAGTTCAATTTACTATGATTATTATTATTTTAATGCCTACATAAGACTGAGAACATGCAATATGTCTCTTTCTGTGCCTGGTTTATTTCACTTAGCATAATTTTCCCCAAGCACATCTGTGCTGCTGTGAATGGCAGAATTTCATTCTTTTTTTTTTTTTATGGCTGAGTAGTATTCCATTGTGTATATATACCACATTTTCTTTATCCAATCATCTATTAATGGACATTTAGGTTGGTTCCATATATTGGCTATTGTGAATAGAGCTTCGATAAACATGGGAGTACACATATCCCCTCCACCAGTTCATTTCCTTCCTTTGGGTAAATACCCAGTATTGGGATTGCTGCATTGTGTTGTAATTCTATCTGTAGTTTTTTGAGAAATCTCTATACTGTTTCTACAATGGTTGTATTAATGTATAATCCCACAAGCAGTGTATGAGAGTTCCTCTTTCTCTGCATCCTCCCCAAAATTTATTATATTCTGTGCTTTTAATGATAGCTAGTCTAACTGGGGTGAAATGATTTCTTAATGTGATTTTGATTTCTCTGATGATTAATGATGTTGAGTATTTTTCATATACTTGTTGGCCATTTGTATATCATCTTTGATAAATGTCTATTCCACTCCTCTTCCCATTTTTTGTTTTGTTTTGTTTTGTTTTCTTTACTATAGAGATATTTGGGTTCTTTGTATATGTGATATAACCCCTTGTCAGATGCATGGTTTGCAAATTTTTCTGCCATTCTGTAGGTGGTCTGTTTACTCTGTTGATTGTTTCCTTTGTAGAAGCTTTTTAGTTTGATAACCCCATTAGATTCTTTTTTCTTTTGTTGCCTCTGCTTTTGAGGTCTTATTCATTAAATCTTTGACTAATCCTGTGTCCTGAAGCATTTCCACTGTGCTTTTCTGTAGAAATTTTAACTTCAGGTTTTGTGTCTAAGTCTTCAATCTATTTTGAGTTGATTTTGGTAATGGTGGGTAACAGGGGTCTAGTTTTATTCATACACATATGGATTTCCAGTTTTCCTGGCACTGTTTATTGAAGAGGCTGTCCTTTCCTCAATGTATGTTCTCAGTGCCTTTGTTAATGATCAGTTGGCTGTAAAAAATCTGAATTTTTTTCTGTGTTCTCTATTCTCTTCTATTAGTTCCTATGTCTGTTTTTATGCCAGTACCATGCTTTTTTGGTTACTATAGCTTTGTAGTATATTTTGAAGTCAGGTAGTGTAATACCTTCAACTCTTTCCTTTTTACTCAGAATTACTGTGGCTACTTGGAGTTTTTTTTTTTTTTTTTTTTTTTGGTTCCATCTGAATGTTAGTATTATTTATTCAATTTGTGTGATGAATGTCATTGGTATTTTGATACAAATGGCAGTGACTCTGTAGATTGCTTTGGGTGATATGGACATTTTGACAATATTCAATCTTCCAATCCATGAACGGGGACTGTCTTCTCATTTTTGTGTGTATCCTCTTTAATTTCTTTCTGCCATGTTTTGTAGTTTTCCTTGTAGAGCTCTTTCAGCTCACTTGATGAATTTACTGCTAGGTATTTTATTTCTTGATAAGTATTGTAAATGGGATTGCCTTTTTGATGTGTTTTTCTGCAAGTTTGTTTTTGATATGCTACTGTTTCTATATATTGATTCTATATTCTGTAAATTTTTAAAATTCGTTTATCAGTTGTAAGATTTTTGGTTTAATCGTTAGGTTTTTCTTTATATAAGATCATGACAACTGAAAACCGGGACAATTTGACTTCTTTTTTTAGTGTGGATGCCTTTTATTTCTTTCTCTTGCCTAATTGCTCTAGCAAAAAATTCCAGTACTATGTTATATAGGAGTGGTGAGAGTGGGCATCCTTCTCTTGTTCCTTTTCTTAAAGAAAAACCTCAACTTTTCCCTGTTCAGAATGATGTGTTCTGTGTGTTTGTCATCTATGTCCCTTATTATGTTGAGCTACTTTCCTTACAAACCTAATTTTTTGAGAGTTTTTCTAATGAAGGGGTGTTGCATTTAATTGAATGCTTTTTCTCCAACTATTTGGAAGAGCATATGGTTTTTCTCCTTCATTTTGTTGGTGTGCTGTATAACATTTATTGACTTGTGTATGTTGAAACAGCCCTGCATCTCTGGATCATGAATCCCACTTCAGCATGGTTTATAATCGTTCTGATGTGCTGTCGAATTCGATTTGGTAGTATTTTATTGAGAATTTCTGCATCTATGTTTATTAAAGATATTGGCTTTAGTTTTCTTTGTCTGTCTTTGGTATCATGGTGATGCTGGCCTCACAGAATGAGTTTGTTAGACTACCCACTGCTTTGATTCTTTGGAAAAGCTTGAGAAAAATTAGAATTATTTCTTCTTCAGGAATTTGGTAGACTCCATCTGGTCATGGGCTTTTCTTTGTTGGAAGACTGATGATTACTGATTCATTCTCACTGCTTGTTATTGGTCTGTTCAGGTTTTATATTTCTTGGTTCAGTCTTGGTAAGTTGTATGTGTCCATAAACTTGTCCATTTCCTCCAGATCTTTCAATTTGTTGGTATTTAAATGTTCATAATAGTCTCTAATGATTCCTTGTATTTCTGTGCTATGAGTCATAATGTCTTCTTTTTCATTTCTGATTTTCACTGTTTTGGTCTTCTCTCTTTTTTTCTTCATTGGTCTAGCAAATGGATTGTCAATTTTATTTATCTTTTCAGAATACCAACTTCCCTGCATGTGTGTGTCAATCTCTTGCATAATTTTTTGGTCTCCATTTCATTTAGTTCTGCTCTGATCGTTATTATCTCTTCCCATCTACTAATTTGGGGTTGGATTGTTCCTGATTTTCCAGTTTCTTGAAGTGTAATGTTAGATTACTTAGGTTAAAATTTTCTCCTTTTTTGATCCAACCACTTATTGCAATAAACTTCCCTCTTAGTACAATTTTTGTAGTGTCAAATAGGTTTTGGTATGAAGTCTTCTACTTTAATTTGTTTCAAGAGATTTTTTGAAGTCCTGCTTAATTACTCCTTTGATCCATTGGGTGATCAGTACCATGGTATTTGTTTCCCCTTATTCGCACAGTTTCCAAAGTTTTTCTTGTTACTGATTTCTAGTTTTATATTGTTGTTGTCTAAAAAGATACTTGATATGATTTCAATTTTTAAAAATTTTTGGACACTGGATTTGTGGCCTAATAGGGTCTTTCCTGGAGAATGAATGATCCATGTGCTGATGAGAAGACTGTATCTTGTGCATTTGTTGGATGAAACATTTGCAAAGGACTATAAAGTCTATTTGTTTTAAAGTGCAGTTTAAAGTATAACGTGTCTTTATTGATTTTTTTTTTGCTAGATGATCTGTCCAGTGCTGAGAGTGGGGTGTTGAAGTCTCCAGCTATTATTGTATTGGGGGTCTATCTCTCCTTTTGATCTGATAATATTGGTTTTGTATATCTGAGTGGTCTGATGTTGGGTACATATATATTTAGAATTGTTATATCCTATTGCTGAGTTGATCTCTCTATCATTATATAATGTCCTTCTTTGTGTCTTTTAATAGTTTTCAGTTTATTATGTATTTTATCTGATATAAGAATAGCTACTCCTGCTCATTTTTGTTTCCATTTGTGTGAAATATCTTTTTCCATCCTTTTACTGTCTGTGTCTGTCTTTATAGGCAAAGTGTGTTTCTTTTATGCAGCATATACTTAGTTCTAGTTTTGTAATCCATCCAGTCAGTCTCTATCTTTTAAATGGGAAGTTTAATCTGTTTACATTTAAGGTTGTTATTCAGAGTTTTTGCCTAACTTCTCTTACTACTAAAAAATTAATTTTATCAGTTTTTTGGTTGTTTTACGTGTCTTTTGTTCCTTTCTTTTCCTTTTGTTGTTTTTCTTTGCTATTTGGTTATATATTGTAGTGATAAGGTAAAATTTCTTTCTCTTGCCCATTTGCATATGTTCTCTAACAGTGAATTTTATTCTTTCCTGTGTTGTTGTGAAAGTTACTGTTGTTTTGCTTTGAGATGTAGGACTCCCTTAAGGATCTTTTGTAGGGCCAGTCTTTTAGTGGTGAATTCCTACAGTTTTTGTTTGTCTGGGAAAGACACTATTTCGCCTTCATTCCTGAAGGTTAGCTTTACTGAGTAAAGCATTCTTAGCTAATTATTTTTCTTTTAGCACTTTAAATATATCATCCCACTGTATTAGTCTGTTTTTGTTCTTTAAAACAAAATACATGGAACTGTGTAATTTATAAAGAAAATGCAATTTATCGCTTATAGTTTCTGAGGCTGGGAAGTCCCAAGTCCATCTGGTGGTAGCAACAGTGACTCAGGGGTCTCACATTGCAAGATGGTAAAGCAGAGAAAGCAGAAAGAGCAAGAAAGAGCAAAAGACAGACAGACTCTCCTATTCTTCTAAAGCCCTCAGGACCATGCCCCTGGCCACCATTTTTAATCCATTCACAACTGCACAGTCTTACAATCCAATCACCTCTTCCGGGCTCCACCGTTCAATTTCTTCCCACCCTCTTAACAGTCACAGTGGGGGCTAAGTTTCTAACATGTGAAACTTGAAGGACACAATTCAAGCTTTGATGAGTTTGGGGAAGATGTAATTCAATCCACTACACCCACCCTCTCCTGGCATTTAAGGTTTCTGCTGAGAAGTCTGCTGTTTGAGTTATGGGGATCCCCTAAGAGGTAACAATGCTTTTCTCTCACTGTTTTAAGAATTCTGTCTTTGTCTTTGATTTTTGACAATTTGACTACAATTTTTAACCCAATATTTAAAAGTTGGAGAAATAAATGTACCTTTGGGCTAGGCATTGGCCTTTGGGGGTGAATTCAGTTGTCTTTCTGCCTGGATGAAAGGGACCGAGGACCAAAACCTGACATCTAACAAGCCCATTCGGTGTGTCATGACCTGTTTTAGTCTCCAAGTGGTGGGGGAGAGGGAACAAGTAAATTATATGACCTTGTCCTGGAGGTACTTATAGCTTTCGAGGGAAAGAAATATGCTCCAATTATAGGGAATATTTTGTGTATGATAAAATCTGGGTGTGAGAGCAGGGGACTGGTAAAAAATGTGGAGAAGAAATCTTTGAGAATGATCCTACAAAATGGCCTATTTCTGAAAGCCTGAAGGACACCCAGGTAGTTACATAGCCATGGGAGTGTTGATTAATAATTCTCAAAGAAAGGGGGAGTAAAAGTGCATTTACTGATCCACTAAATTTTGAATCACATTATTTTGTCATTCTGTGGTGACCCATTATATATTTCTTAGAGAGGAAAATGTCCTTATTAAGTTCTGAGGAATTCATTAATCAATTAATTCAATCTTCATTAAATATCAATACTATATTAATATCAACAATATTTCAAAATTTTTTTGGAATTTACAAAGATTATCATAGAGAGAGGTGATATTTATTATGCATTTATTATGTGCTCAGGATGCATTATCTCATTTAACCTTAAAAGCTTCATAATGGCAAAGCAGTTATTATATGTATTTTACAGCTGGTGAAAGAAAGCTGAGAGTTTACTTTGCTTGCTCAGGGTCAAACATTAATGGCTAGCATACCCAACATAGTTCTCTCTGAGTCCTGAGCTCAAAGGCTTAATTTCCCCATTCTATATTCTCTTGGAAAAATCTCTGTTCCATGTACTGTCTTCTAAGGGAGATAAGATAGTTTCAGGATATGAAGTTAAAGCTGGATTTGTGCTCTCGTCGTGGCAAATATCAGTGGGATAGAAGTTTGCAGAAGCCAAACTTTCTATACTTGCATCATAATGTGATTTTGGGAGAGGCTGACCCAGTGCATTGGTTATATCAGTGTTGAAGGATGATTTAGCCACTCTTACTTTCCAGCTAGAAATATGAAACAATCAGAGGAGAGCCCAGGGTGTCTCTGATATCTAGGATACCTTCTCAGGTGAGTTCAACAGTTCAATGCCTTCTGAGTCCCTCCTGCACAGGCTCCTCCTCAAGGTCTGGCAGGAATTGGAGACAATTAGTCTGCTTTGATTCTTTCCTTAACCAGGGACTTAGGGACTTTTTCAGGGTCCTCTCTGTGGTCTGTAAAGTGATGTCCTCCTGCCTATTGCTCTGGATCTACGGGACAGACATATAAAGATCAGGAGGCCCTGGGCTTACAGAGGCTCACTTGTTACTTTTTTCTTCCTGGTGTCCTCAGCAGAAGCTGAAGACTCAGAAATCTGTTTGGATTAGGAGATTACTGAGCTCCCCAAGGACTGGCAGGGGTCAGAGTGGGCTGGGAATTCTAGGTGAGTGATTAACATCTCTTTGTCTAGAGGTCTGGATATATATTCCATATATGTTCCATATGTATTCTGTGTGGTGTTTCTTTACATGTTTAGTGGAGGTATATGTATCTTTTCTTCATGAGTCTTGTCTCTGTGTGTGAGAGAGAGTGTGTGTGTGTGTGTGTGTGTGTGTGTGTGTGTGTGTGTGTGTGTGTGTGTGTGTGATATGTAATTGACTACCAGCCTGATTCATTTTCTTTCTAGACCTAGAACATGTAATTCTAAATAGGTTCACATTAAAGAAGACTAGGCCATTTGCATATGTGTTTTGGGATCTCCTAATTAGTCCCTTTGATTTCAAATATTTGCCCCATGTCATAGTTAAGTAAATGAGATTGCAGAGTCTGAAGAGACACAGTTGTATTCAGCAATCTGGAGCAGAAGTTTTCTACATTTATTCACGACCAGCCATAGGAAGATGTCTTGCAATCTCCACTCAGAGATGGGGGCTGTGTGATCTTGTGTTTTGTTTATGAGCTGTTTTTGTGTATGATTCCATGTGTTTGTAAGAGGGTGGTGTGTGTGTGCATGTGTGTGTGTGTGTTTGATATTTGTTTTACTTGTAGGTAATGTGTATGTGCTGGTGCCTGTGAGTAAAATGGGCCCTGGTGATTCACTGACTGACCACCTTCACCTGTGCTGGTCTCAGGTCAGTGGGTGCCAGAAACTTATCTTACAAAGAGAGGGCATGTGTGTGATCATGTGTGTTGTTTGCTTCCTAACTGGGAAGAGGCATGTGTGTACAATTGGTATCCTTTTTTATAATTTTTGTGTGATGTGTTTGACCCTGTGTTTTTGTTGCTTAGTACCTGTGTTTGATTGTGTGAGTCTATATTCATAGTATGAGCTTCTACATCTGGTATGTGATTTTTATGTGTTGCTTATGTTAAAACTACACAAGTGTTTGTTTGTGGTTGTGTGCATTTTTTGTGTTTTGTTCATCAAACCTGTGTATTATTTATGAGTTGTGTTTTTATGACTGTGTTTAACTGTCCTTTCTTTAGGGTCACTGTAGATCACAAGCGGCAAGAAATCACTAATCAGCAATTTAAGTGTGTGCATGTGTAGGTGTCTGTGTGTGTTTCGTGTGTATGTTTTAGGGGCTTCTTGATGGCTCCTATAAACTCAAATGTTTCCTCAACTGTCTTTCAACAGTGGTCATATTTCTGCATTGGGCAGGTAGGCTCATGTGCATTTTCACCACTGGGCAGCTCTTATCCAAAGGATAACAGCTCATTGTCTGCAGTAAGTCAGACTTGAGCCCAATCCTAACTCTGGCTCTTGTACATGTTTGTCACCTTGGGAAATGACCTCATCTCCCTGAGATCCAGATTCCTCACTAGTAAAAGAAGGGTAATTATTAGTACTTTCTAATGGTATTATGAGGAATAAATGAGACAATACACACAAATTATTCAGCACCATGCCTGACACTTGGTGTTTACGAGAAACGAGTTATTTCTTTGTGTTTCCTCAAATCCAAAGTTTGTGTCATAGAAATTCCTTATTTCACCTCTGTCTGGGGAAGGTCAGATAACAGAAAAAACTGGCCCATCCAAAGGCTTTCCCTCATACTTCAAGGTCGTGTCCTGTTCACAGCTCATGGGCCCAGCTTTCTCCTTCATGCAGCGTCCTGCCTGTATCAAGATTCCTGGTTGGTCTGCCCCCTGATTTTCTTCTGGTTGAGCACTGGCACAGCATATTCCAGTGAGCTGCCAGGCCTCCACGTGTGGGTCCTGACACTGACCTTCTGGGTGGCCATGAGCTAAGGTAACCTGTGCCCCTGAGCAGGTACATGGTCCCTAAGGGGACTGGTTGTCTTTCTCCTATTCTGGAGTGAGGACAACCATCTTTATTCTCTCTTCAGGGGTATGTGTTTTGTAATCCTAAACTCTAACCCAAATTCTCAAAGAAATATGGAATCTGACTGGAGTAAGGTGATATCTCAGTGTGGTTTTGATTTGCATTTTCCGAATGATAAGTGATGTTGAACATTTTTTCATGGACCTGTTGGCTATTCAGCTCCTTTGCCCATTTTTTAATCAGATTATTTGTTTGTTTGCTTGTTTATTGTTAATTTGTTTGAGTTCTTTGTGTATTCTGGATATTAATCACTTGTCAGAAGCATAGTTTGCAAATATTTTCTCTCATTCTGTAGGTTGTCTTTTCACTCTGTTGCTTGTTTCCTTTGCTGTGCAGAAGATTTTTAGTTTGATCTAGTCCCATTTGTTCATTTATTCTTTTGTTTCCTATGCTTTTGGGGACTTATTCATAAAGTCTTTGACCAGTCCTACATCCTGAAGTGTTTTCCTCTTGGAGTTTTATAGTTTCAGGTCTTATACGTTACTCTTTAATTCATTTTGAGTTGATAGAGAAATATCACATATCCTCACTCATAGTGGGTATGAAAGAAAGAAACAAAGACAGTAAGAAAAAGAAAGAAAGAAAGAAAGAAAGAAAGAAAGAAAGAAAGAAAGAAAGAAAGAAAGAAAGAAAGAAAGAAAGAGAGAAAGAAAGAAAGAAAGAAAGAGAGAAAGAGATAGAAAGAAAGAAAGAGAGAAAGAAAGAAAGAAAGAAAGAAGAAAGAAAGAAAACAGTCATAATAATACGTTAAACTTTCAGAAGAAGATAACAAAACTGTTATTTCTAGAGCTGTGAAAGTGAGAGGGGGAAGGGATATACCAAGGAATGGGTTAATAGACATGAAACAGCTAAGTAGGAAAAATAAGTTCTATTGATGTACAGTAGGGAATCATAATTTGTGTCATGTTAGCAGGTTATCAAATGACTAGGAGAGAGGAGACCAGATATTCTCAACACTGAGAAATTTTTACATGTTGCAAAGATGAACATGCTAATTATCCTGACTTGATCTCTGCACATGGTACACAGGTATTGATACTCATTTCTGCACTCCACAAATATGTATAATGAATTACATTTCAATAAAAAGAAAAAGAAAATGCTGAGAAAAAAAGGAATGTTGAATCTGGACTTCACTGTCAAACACCTAAGTGACCTGAAGTCTGTGATTTGTCTCTTTGGCCTGATTTTCTTCTTTACACCTATGAAATAAAGGATGTAATATTTATCTTACGTACCACACCTCTAAATATATATTTATTGTTTGAGAGAAGTTAAAGCATACAAAACTCTTTTCTAAATTGTGTGATGTATAAATGCAAATAGTAATTTTTCTAAGTAGGGAGCTATGAACTTTTTTGACAAATATAAAATACAGCTTCTTTGAATATTCTAACTAATAGGAGACTTGATTTCTATTCAGAGCACGAATTCTGGCCAGGTAGACATATATTGTGATTTCATTTGTTTTAGTTAATTACACATTTAATACTGTAAGTTTTTGTTTTCTTGTTGTTAAAATTAGTGTAATAATACCCACTTATTAGGACTATGGTGAAGATTTTGTTAGAAAGTACAAGTAAAACACTTAGAATAGTTACTAGAACTATTATTAATGCTGGTTTGGAAACTTGGAATTGGACACTTTTGGTAACAGCAAATTTTAAATGACTCAAAACAGGCAGAACCCAGCCATTACCCTGTAATCTTGTGAGAAACCTTTAGTAATTCTGTTCTAACTTGGGGAGTTTCAACTTCCTTTTAAAGAAAATAACTGATAAACACCATTTCATTCTCTATTTCTATGTTTTCGACTTTTTATTTTTTAAAGATCCCACATGCAAGTGAGATTACACAGTAATTTAGTCCTGTGTCTGGCTAAGAAAAGCCAAATTATACTGCAGAAAAAAATAAATAAATACTACTCTGCAGCTTAAACTAAAAACAAAATAACTGATGCTTGTTTCATGGTACCCACTTCACATTTCAATCTGAGAGTTGAATCTTGCCTGATGTAAATATGTAAACTCCTTGAATGCAGAGACTTTGCATATCTTGTTCACTACTATGTACTCGTGTACTTGGTAGTTAGTGTAGGACCTGGGACAAGGATCTTGGTAGATAAATACATGTCCAATAAGGAATTAATGCTCTTTTGATTATTTTGGAAAAAGACATGGTTAACGAGAGGGTTGGAGGTTTCATCAGAACTACAATGGGACAGACGTGTGATTGATTGACCAGTAAATGTGAAAAACAAAGAGAAGTGTCGCTAAATTTAAAAATTTTCATACTAAAAGGACGTTACTATAATGTTATGTCCGTGTTCACTGACATTCTTCACTTCCACCAATTCCCAACAGAGAGAAGAGCAGCATGAGGAGGGAGAACCAGAGCCGCGTGTTCCTCCTCCTGGGGCTCCCCATCCTGCCGGAGCAGCAGGGAGTGTTCTTCACCCTGTTCCTGGGCATGTACCTGACCACGGTGCTGGGGAACCTGCTCATCATGCTGCTCATCAGGCTGGACTCTCGCCTCCACACCCCCATGTACTTCTTCCTCAGCCACCTGGCCCTCACTGACGTCTCTATCTCATCAGTCACTGTCCCTAAGATGTTGATGGGCATGCAGACTAAGTACAGATCGATACCCTATGTGGGGTGCATTTCTCAGATGTATTTTTTCATACTGTTTGGTTGTCTTGACAATTTCCTCCTTGCAGTGATGGCATATGACAGGTATGTGGCCATCTGTCACCCACTCCACTACATCTCTGTCATGAGGGAGGAGCTGTGTGTCTTACTAGTAGCTGGGTCCTGGTTCGTCTGCTGTGTCCATGCCCTGTTGCACACCCTTCTTCTGGTACAGCTGTCCTTCTGTGCTGACAATACCATCCCCCACTTCTTCTGTGACCTCGCTGCCCTCCTGAAGCTGAGCTGCTCAGACACCTCCCTCAATGAGCTGGTCATCTTCACCGAGGGAGGAATGCTTTTAATCCTGCCTTTGATTAGTATCTTGTGCTCTTATATCCGTATAGTAACCACTGTCCTGAGGGTCCACTCAACTAAAAGGTTCTTTAAAACCTTTTCTACCTGTGGATCCCATCTGTTTGTGGTGTCTTTATACTACGGGACACTTGCAGGTGTTTACTTTTTCTCTTCATCATGGAACTCCAATGACAAGGACATGATTGCTTCTGTCATCTATACAGTAGTTACCCCCATGCTGAACCCCTTCATCTACAGCCTGAGGAACAGAGATATAAAACAGGCCCTAGAAATATTTGTCAATAGAGCTAACTTCTTTAAGTGACAGTCACTAAATCCTCTTATTTCAGTCATGAGAACTGTGAGATGTATTTCCTAAAATTATTGTATGGCTGACAACTCTGTATAGTTGTAAAATAGTACATATTCTGCTGTTATGTACAGTGTTCTTAACATGTCAACTAGATCAAGTGGGTCGTTACGTGGGTCGTTAGATCTTTATCCTTAATTAATCTTTGACTGCTTGTTCATCTTCTCTCATATGTGCAAAATCTTATGCAAAACCTGTTGCATCATTATAAATATGGAATTCGTTTTTTTCTCCTTTTGCATAGCAATTCTTACTTGTATATATATTTAAACTATGTTATTGAGGACACATAGATTTACCATTATGATCTACTGTTCGTGGACTGACACTTTCATGTAGTGGTGTGCTGAATCTGTCTTGCATCATCTTCAAGCTGATTGAGCACATCTCTTCTCAACTCTACAGTCAGTGACATCATGCTGGTAGCTTGAAATCAACCATAGTGGGAATTATTACATTGTGGAAATTGGTAAATGCAACAGACAAGGATCCCCCACTATAGAAAGCCATTTGTTTTTCATTTAGCAGCACCATTGCATTTATAATTAGGAGATATTTCTCTTAATCCCTATTGATGGCACCCCCGTTAACATCTCATCTAGGTCATGTGAAATTAGTATAGATGTACCAGATTTGGGGAGGGTTAATGTTTCCATGATATATCTTCTCCATCGTTTTACTTTAAAACTTTCTTTGTCCTTATGTATATATATGATGTGTCCACTGTAAAGAGTGTAAAGTTGAGTTTTACCCTTTAATGGAGATAGACAATCATGACTTTTCTTAATGCAATCATGATATATTTCAATTTATATTTTCCATATTCTATGTTTCAGATTTCAGACATATTTCATATTTTTTCATGTTTTTCTCTCCTGTTTTTCCACTTTAATTAAATATGTATTTGTGTTACTATATTCCCTTATTAACTTGTGAATCATACATTATTGTTATTTTACTATATTCTTTTGTGCTCTGTATAGCAATTACTTCCTGCTTTCTCTTTAAAACTTTTTTTGCATGTGCAGATGCTTTTTAGTTTGATTTAATCTCATTTGTTTATTTTTCCTTTTGTTGCATTTGCTGGGGTTGTATTCATAAAGTCTTTGCCCAGTTCTTCTTCCTGAAGTGTTTCCCCTGTGATTTCTTTCAGGAATTTTATAGCTTCAGGATGTATGTTTAATTTTTTAATCCATTTTGTGTTGATTTTGATATATGGCAAAATGTACTGGTCCAGTTTCATTCTTCTATATAAGGGTGTCCAACTTTTTCAGCATCATTTTCTAAAGAGGCAGTATTTTCCCCAACGTAAGTTCTTGGTGGCTTTGGTGTTGATCAGTTGGCTGTAGGTTTATGAGTTGATTTCTGGGTTCTCTATTTTGTTCCATTGGTCTGTGTGTCTGCTTTTAAGCCAGTACCATGCTGTTTTTGTTTCTATAGCTTTGTAGTACAATTTGAAGTCAGGTAGTGTTATGTTTCCTGCTTCATTATTTTTTCCTCAGGATTACTTTGAGTATTCAGGGTCCTTTGTTGCTCCATATGAATGTTAGGATAGCTTTTTCTATTTCTTCATGGCAAAAGAAACAATTCACAGAGCCAAAAGATAACCTACTGAGTGGGAGAAAATATTTTCACACTATGTATCTGACAAAGGATTAAGATCCAGAATATATAAGAACTCAAACAACAGTAAACAAAAAAGTAACCCAATTAAAATGTTCAATGGAGCTGAATAGGCATTTCTCAAAGGAGGGTATATGAATGGCCAAGAGAGAGATGAAATAATGCTGAATATCAGTCAGCATCCACAAAACACACATCAAAACTGCATTGAGATATCATTTCACTCCTGTCAGACTGGCTATTATCAAGATGACAGAGAACAACAAATGCTGATGATGATGCGGAGAAAGGGAAACCCTCCTACACTGCTGGTGGGACTGTAAAATAGTGCAGCCATTATGGAAAATGGTATGGAGTTTTCTCAAACAACTAAGATAGAACAGCCATATGATCCACTAACTCCACTTCTGGATATGTACCCAAAGGAATAGAATTCATCATGTTGAAGGGGCATCTGCATTCCCTTGTTTATTGCAGCTCTATTTAGCCAAGAGTTGGGGCCAATCTAAATGTCCATTGATGGATGACTGCACCAGGAAAATGTGGTATGTATACCCAACAGAATGCTACTCTACTATAAAGAAGAATAAAATACTTCTATTTACAGCAACATGGAGGCACTGAGAGAAAATCTTGTTGAGTGAAGTAAGCCAGGCACAGAAAGAGAAATACCACATATCCTCACTTATAAGTGGGAGCTAAAAAAGAAAAAGAATAAATGAAATAATGAAAGAAAGATATAACAATCACGATAATACTTTGAACTTTCAAAAAAAGAGAACGGAACTCAGGTTACTAGAGCTGGGAAAGGGGAAGTGTTAGAGAGGGTTAAGGAGGAATTGGTAAAGGGCCAAGAAAAATGATTACATTGTGTAATGTTGAATATACTAATTATCCAGATTTGAGCATCACATATACACACAGGTGTTAATATCCAACTCTATACCCCACAGATATGTACTTCCAAGTGTGTTGCAATAAAACAACAACAACAATAAAAACCAGGAGAGAACAATGTCTCCCCAAATAGAGAATATCAATAAAAAGATGGAAATTATAAAAAGAAGCCAAATAGAAATTTCATAGTACATCTTAATTCTTCACCTATTAGTGTCTAATGGAACTTATTACATTTTCTCTTTAAAAAATAACCATAAAGGGATGATTTGGGGAAGGGGTCAAGATTGTGGAGTTGTTGGTTCCTGGTGTCGCTCTCTTCCACAGAGCGGCAAATTTGTTGCTTTTGAGGAGCAGCGACAGAGGACCCCAAATCCGTGCTGGAATGGACAGGATCACCCACCACAGGACCCCAGTTCAGGTTGCTCCCCATTTTGTAGAGAGATTTTAGAGATTTGGGGCCCACACGCACTGAGCCTGCAGCCTAAGAAGGCAGGTGGTGCTGGGGTGGGACTTCTGGCATAGGCTGTCCCATCTCTGTGAGCAAACTGAGAGACACGGGTTCCCAAGCCCTGAGCCAGACTAGCCAATGAAGGCAGATGGTGTGGGAATTTTGGCCCAGGCCATCCCATCTCCTTGAATGGCCCGAGAGGCTCTGTGATCTTAAGCCCCAAGTCAGACAAGCTGGTGAACGCAGGCAGGGCAGGACTTCCAGTGCAGGCCATCCATCTCTATGAGCAACCTGAGAGGCAGGGGTTCCCAAGCCCCAAGCCAGATGAGCTGATGAAGGCTGATGGGGTGTGAATTTTGGCCTGGGGTATCCTGTCTCCATGAGCATCCTGAGAGGCTCTGGGTTCTCAAGCTCCAAGCCAGACAAGCTGATGAACACAGGTGGGGCAGGACTTCCAGCCCAGGCCATGTGTCTCCGCAAGTGACTTGACGGGATCTCGACTCCCACCCCACCCAACCAGCTGGTGAAGGCAGGTGGGGCGGGACTTCCAGTCCAGGCTAGTTTCCACATCCAGAAACAGCAGACCTTTCGGGATCCAAGCCAGACATCAGAGTGAAACGAGTGAACGGGGATACTCCTGGCCACAATGACAAAACAACAATGGAAAGAAACCAGAAATATGAAAAATCAAGAAAGTACATCACCACCAAAGGAAATTAATAACTTACAACTGCTAGATCCTAATAAAACAGGAACTCTTTGAAATGACAGAAAAGGAATTTAGAGTAACTATTCTAAGGAAACTAAACAAGATAAAAGAAAACTCAGTGAAACAACACAATGAAATGAGAAAAAACATACAGGATCTGAAAGAAGAAATGTACAAAGAAATCAATGCCTTAAAAAAGAATGTAGCTGAGCTTGTAGAGCTGAAGGATTCATTCAGTGAAATAAAAAAATGCAACAAAGATGCATAAAAAATAGAAAACTACAGGCCAATATCCTTGATGAATATAGATGCAAAAATCCTCAATATAATGCTAGCTAACAGAATACAAGCAACATATACAGAAAATTATACACCACCATCACGTGGGATTCATCCCAGGGATGCAAAGTTGGTTCAACGTATGCAGATCAATAAATGTGATACACCATGTTGATGAAAGCAAAGACAAAAACCACATGATCGTCTCTATTGTTGCTGAAAAAACATTTGACAAAATTCAACATCCTTTCATGATAAAGACTCTCTACAAGTTAGGCATAGATGGAAAGTATCTCAACATAATTAAAGCCATATACAATAAGCCCACTGCCAATACTATCCTGAACGGGGAAAAGCTGAAAGCTTTTCTCTTAAAAACAGGAACTAGACAAGGATGACCGCTCTCACCACTCGTATTCAACATAGTGCTGGAAGTACTAGCCAGAGCAATCAGAGAAGAGAAGGAAATAAAGGGCATCCAGATTGGAAAGGATGAAGTCAAGCTGTCCCTTTTTGCAGATGATATGATCCTATATATTGAACAGCCTAAAGCCTCTACAAAAAACCTCTTAGATTTAATAAACGATTTCAGTAAATTTGCGAGGTACAAAGTAACACAAAAAATTCAGTAGCATTTCTATACTCCACCAGTGAACATGCAGAAAAATAAATCAAGAAAGCTAGTCCATTTACAATAGTCCCCCAAAATAAAATATTTAGGAATAAAGATGACAAAGGATGTGAAAAATTTCTATAAAGCGAACTACGAACCACTGTCCAGAGAAATTAAAGAGGACAGAAGAAGATGGAAAGATATCCCATGCTCTTGGATTGGAAGAATTAACATTGTGAAAATGTCCATATTACCAAAAGTGATCTACAAGTTCAATGTAATCTCCATCAAAATTCCAATGACATTTTTCTCTGAGATGGAAAAAGCTATCCAGACATTTACATGGAACAACAAAAGACCACACATAGCCATAGCAATCCTAAGCAAAAAGAAAATAAATAAATAAAGCTGATGGCATAACACTACCTGACTTTAATCTATACTACAAAGCTATAATAACCAAAACAGCATGGTACGTGGATAAAAACAGACACACAGATCAGTGGAACAGAATAGAGAACCAAGAAATTAACCCATAAGCCTTCAGCCATCTGATCTTTGACAAAGTCAGCAAGTCTACATACTGGGGAAGAGACTGCCTTTTCAACAAATGGTGCAGGGGAAACAGGATAATCATATGTAGGGGAATGAACTAGACCTGTATCTTTCACCATATACCAAAATCAACTCAAAATGGATTAAAGAATTAAATATACACCCTGGAACAATAAAACTCATTAAAGAAAACATAGGGGAAACACTTCAGGAACTAGGAGTGGGTACAGAATTCATGAATAGGACCCAAATGCACAGACAACTAAAGGTAAAATAAACAAATGGGATTATATCAAACTAAAAAGCACACCAAAAGAAACAATCAACAGAGTAAAAAAACAACCAACAGAGTGGGAGAAAATATTTGCTTAATATACATCTGACAAAGGATTAATATCCAGAATATACAAGGAACTCAAACATCTTTACAACAAAAAAACAAATAACCCAATTAAAAAATGGACAAAGGAGCTGAACAGACATTTCTCAAAGGAAGATATAAGAATGGCCAATAGACACATGAAAAAGTGCTCAATATCACTCAGCATCCGGGAAATGCAAATCAAAAGCACACTGAGATACCATCTCACTCCAGTTAGGATAGCTAACATCCATAAGACTGAGAACAATAAGTACTGGCAAGGTTGGAGAGAAAAAGGAACTCTTATTCACTGTTGGTGAGGCTGCAAAACGGTGCCACCTTTATGGAAAATGATGTGGAGGTTCCTCAAACAATTACAGATAAATCTACCATATGACCCAGTGATCCCACTGTTGGGAATATACCCAGAAGAATGGAAATCATCATGTCAAAGGGATACCAGTACTCCAATGTTTATTGCAGTTCTATATACAATAGCCAAGAGCTGGACCCAGTCAAAATGTTTATCATCTGCTGTGGTATATCTACACAATGGAATACTACTCTGCTATAAAAAAGAATGAAATACTACCATTTGCTACAACATGGATGGTCTTAGAGAAAATTATATTAAGTGAAACAAGTCATGCCAAGAAAGAGAAATACCAAATCTTTGCACTTATTTGTGGGAGCTAAAAATAAATTAATAAATAAACACTCAAACAAAGGGGGGGTGTAGAAGACACAATAACCACAAAAATTCCTTGAACTATTTAAGCCAAGTGCACAGATACGATATGTGGGGGAGAGGAGGGAGTGGAGAGGAATGGGTAAAGGGGCATGAAAATCAAATGCATTGTATTTTGAGAAGCAAAATAAAATAAAACTTAATTTAAAAATTATATAAAAAATAAATAAAATTATTTTCTTTAAGTCAGAAAAAAAAAAGAAAAAGAAATTGGAATGATTTTAGCTTGTTCATCCCCCAGATCCTGCTTATCTCAATAAACCTTCTAATCTTTGCACCAAAAAAATAAATTAATAAAAAATAAAAATAACCATAAAATCATTACATGCTTTATGTCTCATAAACCTCTGATAATTTGCTGTATTGTTTTCATGCATTTTATTTTATCTATAATTAAGTCTCAACAATATGTGACTGTGTTTGTGCAGTCAGTATTTATTATTCTATTGCACCTTTTACTGTTTTTTTTTTTTTCTTTATATCCTTTTGTATCTCCTTTTTTCTGCTGGGACCATTTCCTATTGGTCTAAAGAAACCTATTTATTATTTGTTTTATGTTGGGCGCATTGATGACAAGTTCTTTTATATAAATTATTTCAAATATCTGATATAATAATAGCTATCTGCCCAGTTTTGGTTTCCATTTGAATGGTATATGATTTTTCCATCCCTTCACTATTAGTTTGTGTGTGTCTTTATGGGTGAGGTGAGTCTCGTGAAGACAGCATATAGATGGGTCTAGCTTTTTAATAAAATCAGTCAGTCTGTTTCTTCTCAGTGGGGAATTTAATCCATTTACATTTAGGGTTGTTATAGAGAGGCATTGTTTTACTCCTGTCAGTTAATTGTTTTTCCTATGGTTGATTTAAATATCTTTTGCTCCTTTCTTTCCCTTTTATTGTTTGTGTTCTGTTTTCATTGTTTTTTTGAAGTAGGATGGTATAGTTTCTTTCTCTTTCTCACTTGCATATCTGCCCTACCAGTGGTGTTTATTCTTTCTGGTGTATTCATGGTAGTTATTATGGTTTTTGAAGTTCCAGGTGCAGGACTCCTTTAAGGATTTCTTGTAGAGCTGGTCATGTGATGGTGAACTCCTGCAGTTTTTGTAAATTATGTAAGTTATACCTGAATATAGTTGATTTTAAAACAAGATAGTTTGAAGAACAGATAAATGTGTGTTAAAGCAAGTAAAATAAAGAATTAAAGATGAAATGTACATGGCTAGTATTCGGTTGTGCACTATAAAATTCTTTCATCTTTGCTTTATGCTTGAAACTTTTCATAATAAAACTGTGGGAAAAAGACTGAAACTTCTAGTTTTGTCAAGAATATGTAGAACAAGCAACTAGCTAGTTCATTACTGGAGTATTAAAATTCTACAGATTTGGGGGTGTTCATTTTGTATCATGCAATATTACTGAAATTGTTAATCAGCTCTTAGATTTTCTTTTGGTAGAATCTATAGGTTTTTCTAAGTATAAGATCATGTCATCTGCAACCAGGGACCATTTGACTTCATCCTATCCAATCTGTATGCCCGTTATTTCTTTCTCTTGCCTGATTGCTCTGGCTAGTACTTCTAATACTATGTTAAATAAGAGTAGTGAGAGTGGGCATACTGTTCCTGCTTTTACAGGAAAAGCTTTTAAGTTTTCCCTATTCAAGATGATATTGAAGATTGATTTGTCATAATGGCTCTCACTGTGTTGAGATAATTTCCTTCTATACCTAATTTGCTGAGAGTCTTTATCATAAAGCAATGTTGAATTTTGTGAAATGCTTTCTCTGCATCTGTTGAGGTAATCATATGGTTTGTGTCCTTGGTTTTATTTCTGTGGTGTGTCAAGTTTATTGACTTGCATATGTGGAACCATCCCTGCATCCCTGGGATGAATCTCACTTAATCATGGTATATAACTTTTCAGATGTGTTGCTATAATTTGATTGCTAATATTTTGTTAAGGATTTTTTCATCTATGTTCATGAAAGATATTGGCCTGTAATTTTCTTTTTTTCTTGTTTCTTTATCTGGTTTTGGTATCAGGGTGATGCTGGCCTCATAGAATGAGTTTGGGAGAATGGCTTGTTTCAATTTTTTGGAATAGTATGAAGAGAAGTGGTATTAATTCTTTAAATGTTTGATATAACTAAGGTGCAAAGCTATCTGGTACTGGGCTTTTCTTTGTTGGAAGATAGCTGATTACTGATTCAATCTCATTGTTTTTTTATCAACCTGTTCTGGTTTTCTATTTCTTCTTGGTTCATTCTTGGTAGATTGAATGTGTCCAGAAATTTATGCATTTTCTCCAGGTTTTCATATTCATTGGCATACAGTTGTTTATAATAATGTGTAATGATTCTTTGTATTTCTGGGGTATCAGTTGTAATATCTCCGTTTTCATTTCTGATTTTTGTTACTTAGTTCTTCTCACTTCTTATTTTTTAATTTTTCTTTTTATTATTTTTTTGTTAACCAAACTAATGGCTTGCATATTTATCTTCTCAAAAAAGGAACTTTTTGTTTCATTGATCTTTTGAATCATTTTTGCGGTCTCTATTTCACTTAGTTCTGTCCTGATCTTAATTATTTCTTTCCATCTACTACTTTTAGCATTGGATTGTTGTTATTTTTTTAGTTCTTTGAGGTGTGGGGTTTGGTTCTTTATTCGAAGTCTTTTCCGTCTTTTGATGTAAGTGTTTATTGTGCTTAGCTTCCATTGTTGTACTGCTTTTGCAGTATCCCTCAGGTTATGGTATCATGTACGTGTATTTTTGATAGTTTCAAGAAATATTTTGGTTTCCTGCTTAATTTCTTCTTGGAAGAATGGGTCATTCAGAAGTCTATCATTTAGTTTCTATGCACTTGAATCGTTTCCAGAATTTTGCTTGTTATTGATCTCCAGCTTTAATCCTTTGTGATTTGAAAAGGTACTTGGAATGATTTCAGATTTTTCAAATTTGCTGAGACTTGATTTTGTGACCTAACATGTGTCTATCCTGGATAGTGTTGCATGTGCTGATGAGAAGAATGTGTATTCTGTAGTTGTTTGATGAAATATTCTGTAAATGTCTGCCATGTCCAACTGGTCAAAGGTATAGTTTGATTCCTGTGTTTCTTGGTTGATTTGTCACCTAGAAGATCTGTCCAGTACTAGTCACCCACAATTACTGTATTAAGGTCCATTTCTCTTTTTCTGTCAAAGATAGTTTGCTTTACATATCTGGGTGCTGCAGTGTTGGGTGCATATATGTTTATGATTGTTATGCCTTCTAACTGGATAGATCCTTTTATTATCATGTAATGGCCTTCTCTGTCTTTTTTTATGGTTTTTGATTTGAAGCCTATTTTATCCAATATAATAGCTACTCCTGCTCGTTTGGGGTATCCATTTGCATGGTATATCTTTTTCCATCCCTTCAATTTTATGTATGTTTGTAGATGAGGTGGGTCTCTTGAAGAGAGAATGTAGTTGGGACTAGCTTTTTAATCCAATCAGTCAGTCTGTGTCTTTTGTTTTTTTTGTTTTGTTTTGTTTTGTTTTTTGTTTTTCCTTACACCTAGATTTATTTATTTGTTTATTTATTTATTTATTTTTAATTTTTTTTTTAAATTTTATTTTGTCGATATACATTGTGGCTGATTATTGTTGCCCATCACCAAACCTCCCTCCCTCCTCCCTCCCCCCCTCCTCCCACCAATGTCCCCTCTGTTTGCTTGTCGTATCAACTTCAAGTAATTGTGGTTGTTATATCTTCTTCCCCCCCCCTTGGTTTTTTTTTTTTTGTTTGTGTGTGTGTCTGTGTGAATTTCTATATTAATTTTTAGCTCCCACCAATAAGTGAGAACATGTGGTATTTCTCTTTCTGTGCCTGACTTGTTTCACTTAATATAATTCTCTCAAGGTCCATCCATGTTGTTGCAAATGGCAGTATTTCATTCGTTTTTATAGCTGAGTAGTATTCCATTGTGTAGATGTACCACATTTTCCGTATACACTCATCTGATGATGGGCATTTGGGCTGGTTCCAACTCTTGGCTATTGTAAAGAGTGCTGCGATGAACATTGGGGAACAGGTATACCTTCGACTTGATGATTTCCATTCCTCTGGGTATATTCCCAACAGTGGGATAGCTGGGTCGTATGGTAGATCTATCTGCAATTGTTTGAGGAACCTCCATACCATTTTCCATAGAGGCTGCACCATTTTGCAGTCCCACCAACAATGTATGAGAGTTCCTTTTTCTCCGCAACCTCGCCAGCATTTATCGTTCAGAGTCTTTTGGATTTTAGCCATCCTAACAGGGGTTAGATGGTACCTCAGCGTGGTTTTTATTTGCATTTCCCGGATGCTGAGGGATGTTGAGCATTTTTTCATATGTCTGTTGGCCATTTGTATATCTTCCTTAGAGAAATGCCTACTTAGCTCTTTTGCCCATTTTTTAATTGTGTTGCTTGTTTTTTTCTTGTAAAGTTGTTTGAGTTCCTTATATATTCTGGATATTAATCCTTTGTCAGATGTATATTTTGCAAATATTTTCTCCCACTCTGTTGGTTGTCTTTTAACTCTGTTAATTGTTTCTTTTGCTGTGCAGAAGCTCTTTCATTTGATATAATCCCATTTGTTTATTTTTCCTTTGGTTACCCGTGCTTTTGGGGTCATATTCATGAAGTCTGTGTCCAGTCCTATTTCCTGAAGTGTTTCTCCTTTGTTTTCTTTAAGAAGTTTTATTGTTTCAGGGTGTATCTTTAAATGCTTAATCCATTTTGAGTTGATTTTAGTATATGGTGAGAAGTATGGATCTAGTTTCATTCTCCTGCATATGGATATCCAGTTATCTGAGCACAATTTGCTGAAGAGGCAGTCCCTTCCCCAGTGAATAGGCTTGGTGCCTTTGTCAAAGATCAGATGGCAGTAAGTGTGTGGGTTGATTTCTGGATTCTCTATTCTATTCCATTGGTCATTGTGTCTGTTTTTATGCCAGTACCATACTGTTTTGGTTATTATAGCTTTGTAGTATAGCTTAAAGTCGGATAGTGTTATGCCTCCAGCTATTTTTTTTACTCAACATTGCTTTGACTGTGCGTGGTCTTTTATTATTCCATATAAATGTCTGGATAGTTCTTTCCATTTCTGAGAAAAATGTCTTTGGAATTTTGATAGAGATTGCATTGAATTTGTATATCACTTTGGGTAGTATGGACATTTTCACTATGTTGATTCTTCCAATCCAAGAGCATGGGATATCTTTCCATCTTCTTGTATCCTCTCTAATTTCTCTCAACAGTGGTTTGTAGTTCTCATTATACAGATTTTTCACCTCCTTGGTTAACTCAATTCCTAAGTATTTTATTTTTTTTGGTGGCTATTGTAAATGGGCAGGCTTTCTTGATTTCTCCTTCTGCATGTTCACTATTGGAGAAAAGAAATGCTACTGATTTTTGTGTGTTGATTTTGTATCCTGCTACTGTGCTGAAATCATTTATCACCTCCAAGAGTTTTTTTGTAGAGGTTTAGGCTGTTCGATATATAGGATCATGTCATCTGCAAACAGGGACAGTTTGACTTCCTCTTTTCCAATCTGGATGCCCTTTATTTCCTTCTCTTCTCTGATTGCTCTGGCTAGTACTTCCAACACTATGTTGAATAGGAGTGGTGAGAGTGGGCATCCTTGTCTAGTGCCTGTTCTTAAAGGAAAAGCTTTCAGCTTTTGCCCATTCAGGATGATATTGGCAGTGGGTTTGGCATATATGGCTTTAATTATGTTGAGATACTTTCCCTCTATACCTAACTTATAGAGGGTCTTTGTCATGAATGAGTGCTGAACTTTATCAAATGCTTTTTCAGCATCTATAGAGATGATCATATGGTCCTTGTGTTTGAGTTTATTAATATGGTGTATCACATTTATTGATTTGCATATGTTGAACCAAACTTGCATCCCTGGGATGAATCCCACTTGATCGTGGTGAATATCAGTCTGTGTCTTTTGAATGGGGAGTTTAATCCATTCACAATTACCTTTGTTATTGACAAGTATTACTTTACTCCTGTTATTATATTGCTTTTTGTTTAGATGTTTTAAATGTCATTTGTTCCTTTCTTCATCTTTTATTTTTCATCTTCCATGTTAGTTAGATTTTTTGAGGGGACATGATTTAGCTTCTTTCTCTTTGTGGTTTTAATGGTGGATTTTGCTCTTTCTTGTCATTCCAGGATATTGACCATCTTTTTGCAGATTCTGGATGCAGAACTCCTTTGAGTATTTCTTGCAGGGATGGTCATGTGGTAGTGAACTCCCATGATTTTTGTTTGTCTGGGAAACACACTATTTCTCCTTCATTTCTGAGGGATAGACTTGCTGGGTATAGAATTCTTGGCTGGCAATTTTTTTCTTTTAGTATTTTGAATAGATTATCCCATTTTCTTCTAGCCTGTAAAGTTTCAGTGGAGAATTCTGCTGTAAGTCTGATGGGGGTCCCTTATACATTACTTCACACATGTCTCTTGCTGTTTTTGAATTCTCTCTTTGTCTTTGAGTTTTGTCAGTTTGACTGTAATGTGTCTTGGAGATGAATTTTTGGATTGAAACTTTTTGGGGGTCTTTGGGCTTCCTAGATCTGAAGGTCTGAATCTCCATATAGCTGGAGTGTTTTCTGTTATTTCCTTTAATTGGTTTTCTATTACCTTTTCCTTTCACCCCCCTTATGGAATACCCATTATTTGGTTGTTTGTTCGCTAAAGTTGTCTGCTAGCTCTTTTAGATTTTCCTCATTTTTTAAAATTCTTTTTTTTCTTTTCTTATTTTTTTTATGAGCCTTGGTTATTTCCAAAAGAACATCTTCAAAGTCTGATATTCTTTCTTCTGTTTGGTCTAGCTGGCTTCTCTAGCTTTATGTTTTGGTTTTTCTTTTTATTTCATTGAGTGAATCCTTCATTTCTAGGAGTTTTTTTTACATTCTTTTTAGAGGTATTTGTAAATTTCCTCCTTCATGTTCTGGATTATTTTTGTTTCATTGTATTCTCTAGTTGAGTCTTCTCTTATTCCTTTGAGTTCTCTTAAGATCATTGCTCAGAATTTCCTTTCAGGTATTTTCACGTTTTACTGCTGTATAGGTGTGGTACTTCATAATTACCATATTCCTTTGGTAGTATCAAGTCTTGTTTATTTGTAGTTCTAGTATTTTTTCATTGCTGTTTGGTCATCTGGTAGGATACTTGTTTCCTCTATTACTCTGGAGTGGACTCTGAGGGGAAAGACTTCCTCCTCTTCACTCTTCCAAAGCAAAGTGGCAATTGCAATAAAGAACACAGGTTGTGTTTAGGTGATATTACTTCACGCTTGGATTGTTCTTCTTTATCTGACTCTTCTCCATAATAAGAATTTGGGCATAGAATGGAGAGCCCCTTTGGTGATCCAGCCATCATATCACATGGCCCTTTTCCCTACCATGACATAAGAGTTTTACTGTTTAAACAAACTCTCCCTCAATGATGATCAAATAGCAGTGATAAATTATAGTACTTTTTTGGTTGTGATTAGTAGTCTTAATTCTACAAACAATACATGTCCACAAGTTCAAATATTACAGATGTGTACAAACTAAAAAGCAAGTGTTAAGTCCTCCTTACCTATTCCATTGTCACCTCAAGAATTAACCATTTTTAATAGATAGTTTTCTTTCTGGGTATGTGATCTCACCTAGTCATTGTACACATATACATATTACATATAATTTTTACCTTAATTGGTTTATTCTTAAGTATTTTATTTTGCAACTTGCATTTCATTCATAATGGCTTGTGAAGTCAGTGACAGAAATCTATCTCATTATTTGTACCCGATACATATTGCTCCTTTCTATGGAACAGTTGAAGGATTATCTATTGACCTATTTTCCTATCATTCCTTATTATCCATTCTCCTATTGATGGGCATTTAGATTCTCATCTTTCTCAGTTTTGCCATTACAAACAATGCTGCAACGAGCGCCTGTGTACTTATATATTTATACAGTTGTTATAGTATTATTACAGGCTGCATATTAGAAATAGATACTTTGATGCATAAGGAATAATCAGTAATTTCCAATTATGCAGCTTCTCACATAAAGACTAAGTTTTTTCTAGGGGTGCTTATGAAACTGCAGATTCACAATCCCCCCATGAGGCCTAGTCATTTATGTCAATGAGAAGATGATAGGAGAACACTAAATGATGAAAATATAAAACATAAAATATGGCAAGACCTAAAATTACTGACAGAAGAATAGAGAATTAAGGATAAATACAAAAATGAAAAAAAGTCTTTGCCTATAGCCCTGGAAGATTCTTTACATTCCAGGGAAGCCCAATATGCTTCTGCCTGGTTCTGTACCCTCTTAGCTATATCTGCCTTTGATGTCCACATATGGGTTTTGACTCTCTCTTCAAAAAATACTTAGTATAATTCTAACTACAAAAATAAATTTTTCCCTGAAAGCAGACAGATTGCTGAATGGTAGTGATGGTGGTAATAGGGGACTGTCTGTGAGTAATGGAAGCAGAGAGAGGGCTCAAGAGACATGGGTACTTATGAGAGACAAATAATACATGATCAGGGAAGGCACCTGGAATAAACTCACCCCCCCAAACACTCCCCCCACTCCATAATTCCCTGGGAGTGAGTATTCTTTGGATGCCACGGTAACCTTCCCACTTGTGGTGTTTAATTTAATGTGCCAACTTGGCTAGGCTATAATATTCAGCTATTTAATCAAATACATTAGAGTAGTGCTGCAGAGATATTTTGTAGATGTAGTTTTAATATACAAGAAGTTGAGTTAAAGTAAAGGAAATTACCCTCAATAATGTGAGTGGTTCTCATCTGATCAGTTCCAGGTCTTCAGAGTAAGGCTAAAATTGAGGTTTCCTGGAAAGAAGAAATTTTGTCTCAAGACAAAAGCATCAACTCCTGTCTGAGTTTCCACCCTATCAGTCTACCCTATGGAATTTGGACTTGTCAGCCCCCACAATCACATGAGAAAATTTTTAAACTCTCCCTTTTGCTTTATTTTATCCTACCTATATATGTACACACATGTATATAAATGTATATATTCATATATGTGTATATAAGTGTTTATATGTGTGTGTATGTGTGTAAGTTTTCTATATACATATGTACCTAAAAGATTATTACCTCTTATCTTTGCCCCACTGGTTGTTCAGGAGCATGTTGTGTAATTTCCGTGTACTTGGAGTTTCCAATGTTTTGTTGTTATTTATTTCTCGTTTTATTTCAGTGTGGTCTGAAAAGATACTTAAAATGATTGAAAATTTAAAAATGCCTTTGAGACTTGATTTGTGGCTTTTGTGGTCTATCCTGGAGAATGATCCACACGCTGATGAGAAGAATGTATATTCTGCAACTGTTGAATGAAATGTTCAGTAAGTATCTGTTAAGTCCATTTGGTCTATGGTGCAGCTTAAATCCAATGTTACATTGTTGATTATTTTGTCTAAACGGTCTATCCAATTCTGACAGTTGTGTGTTAAAGTTCCCTATTACTATTGTATGGGGGATTTAACTCTCCCTTTAGGTCCAATAACATTTGCTTTGTATATCTGGTTGCTCTGATATTGGGTGCATGAATTGTTATACCTTCTTTCTGAATTGATCCCTTTATCATCATGCAATGATCTTTTTCTCTTTTCATAGTTTTTGGTTTGTTGTCTATTTTATCCAATGTAAGTGTAGCTACTCCAGCTCGTTTTTATTTTCATTTGAGTGAAATGCCTTCTTCTATCTCTTCACTATCAGTCTTTCTGTGTCTTTACAGGTGAAGAGAGATTCTTGTAGGCAGCATACAGTTGGATCTAGTTTTTTATCCATTCAGTCAGTCTATATCTTTCAAATGAGCAATTCAGTTCATTTATATCTGGGGGATTTTTTTTTTTAGCTTATTCCTTCCTCCAAACTGTACTTATTCTTTATGACCCTTACCTGACCAGTCACTCTCCAACCCCCTCCCTCCATCACCCCCACAACATCTCTAACATTCTTAGGTTTCTTCTCTCCTTCTGAAAGTTCAATGTATTTTTGTGATCTTCTCATTCTTTGTTTTTCTTCCTTTCTTCCTATTTCCTTTCTTCCTTCCTCCTTCCTTCCTTCCTCCTTCCTTCCTTCCTTCCTTCCTTCCTTCCTTCCTTCCTTCCTTCCTTCCTTCCTTCCTTCCTTCCTTCTTCCCTACCTTCCTTCCTTCTTTTCTTTTTTAGCACCCCGTTATGAGTGAGGACATGCAGTATTTCTCTTTCTGTACCTGGGTTGTTTCACTCAGCATAATTATCTCCAGGCTCATCCATGTTGCTGCAAATGGCAGAATTTCATTCTTTTTTATGGCTGAGTAGTACTCCCTTGTGTATATATACCACATTTTCCTTATCCATTCATCCCTCAGTGGACATTTAGGTTTGTTCCAAAATTTGGCTATTGTAAATAGAGCTGCAATGAACATAGAAGTGCAGGTATCCCTTTGAAGTGATGATTCCATTCCTTTGGATATAAACCCAATGGTAGAATTACTGGATCATATGGTAGTTCTACCTGTAGTTGTTTGAGAAACCTCCATACTATCTTCCATAATGGCTGTACTGATTTATAATTCCACTAACAGTGTAGAACAGTTTCCCTTTCCCTTCAACCTTACCAGCATTTGTTATTCTCAATGTTTGTAATAAGGGCCAGTTCTCAGTGGGGTGAGATAACATCTCAATTTGAATTTGAATTGCATTTTTCTGATGATTACTGATGCTGAACATTTTTTCAAGTACCTGTTGGCCATTTGTATGTCTTCCTTTGAAAAATGTCTACTCATCTCCTTTGCTCATTTTTTAAATTGGATTATTTGTATTTTCAATGTGTAGTTGTTTGGGCTTCTTATATATTCTGGATATTAATCCCTTGTTAGATATATAGTTTGCAAATATTTTCACCCATTCCATATGTTGTCTTTCTGCTCTGTTGATTGTTTCCTTTGCTGTGCAGAAGCTTTTTAGTTTGATGCAATCCCATATTTTTTTTTCTTTTGTTGCTTTGCTTCTGGGACCTTATTCATAAAGTTTTTGACCAGTCTTACTCCTTGGAGTTTTTCCTCTTTGTTTTCTTTTAGTAATTTTATACTTTTGGTTCTTATGTTTAAGTCTTTAATCCATTTTGAGCTGGTTTGATATATGTGAGTGGTATATGTCCAGTTTCATTCTTTTGCATATTGATGTCCAATTTTCCCAGCACCATTTATTGAATAGGCAGTTTTTTCCCCAATGTATGTTCTTGCTGCCTTTGTCAAACATCAGTTGGCTGTAAGTATTTGGGTTGATTCCTGGGTTGTGCATTCTATTCCATTGGTCTGAATGTCTGTTTTTATGACTTTTGTGTTAAGCTTTGTGTTATAATTTGAAGTCAGGGAGCATTATGCCTCCAGCTTCATTTATTTATTTATTTATTTATTTATTTATTTATTTATTTATTTATTTTTCAGGTTTCCTTTGGCAATGTGGGGTCTTTTGTTTTTACATAGGACTGTTAGGATTGTTTCCTTCTTTGACTGATTGGTTTCTCAGGAGGATGATGTTGAATTTCTACAAATCTTTGAATTTTCCAAAATTTCTCCTGTTATTAATTTCTAGCCTCACATAATTGTGTTTGGATAAAATACTTCATATGATTTCAATACTCTTAAATTTGTTTTGACATCTTTACTACGAGCCTAACATATAATCTATCCTGGAGAATGTTCCATGAACTTTCAAGGAGAATGTGTACTCTGCTGCTGTTAGATGAACTGTTCTGTATATATCTGCTAAGCCCATTTGCCCTAAAGTGTATTTCAAGTTCAATGCTTTCTTATTGATTTTCTCTCTCAGTGATCAGTCTATGCTGAAGGTGGGGTGTTGAAGTCCTCTACTATTATTACACTGCAATCTCCCTCTCTCTTCAGATTTATTAATGTTTGCTTTATATATTTAGGTGCATATATGTAAAATTGTTATATCCTCTTGAAAAATTGATCACCTTATAATTATATAATGACCTTCATCTCTGTGAAGTTTTTGACTCTAAGACTATATTATTTGATACAAGTATAAGTATAGCTGCCCCTGTTCTTCTTTGGGTACCATTTGCATGCACTTTGTCCCCTCACTTTCACTCTATTTGTGTTCTTAAAAGTGAAGTGAGTATCATGTTGGCAGGACACAGTGGGGCCTTGTTTTTAATCTACTCAGCCACTCTATGTCTTTTGATTGGTGAATTTAATCAATTTAATTTAAGATAATTGTTGATAGGTAAGGACTTAGCATTACTGCTTTGATAGTGGTTTTCTTGTTGCTTTGTAGATTCTTTGTTTCTTTCTTCCTCTTTTGCAGCCTTCCTTTGTTATCATATACTTTTCCCTAGTGGTATGTATTGTTTCCCTATTTTTTATGTATTGTGTGTCTACTATAGGTTTTTGCTTTGTATTTACCATATGACTTACATAAAAAAACTTATAACAGAATATTTTAAGCTGGTAACAGCAAGTTCAATAACAACAACTTCAACTGCATACAAAAGCCTTACACTTTTATCCCCCATATTAAATCTCTTTAATGTTACAATTTACATTTTTATATCATATATCTCTTAGCAATAATTTTTGAAGTACCCTAATGGAATATTATTCAACCTGAAAAAGGAGATATTTCCATTTGAGAGAACATGAATGAACATGGAGGGCATTATGGTAAGTGAAATGAGCCAGTCACAGAACAAAAAATACTCCATGATTTCTCTTATATGTGGAATCTAAATAAACATCAAATACATGGAAACAGAAAGAAGAATAATGGCTACAAGAAAGGGGTGTGGGGAGCAGGAATTGGGAGATATAGGTCAAAGGGTAAAAATCTGCAGTTGGATGCAGTGAATAAACCTAGAGATCCATGCACAGCAGGAGGAATATAGTTAATAATATTGCACTGTATACTTGAAATTTGCTAAGAGAGTAGACATCAGATTCTCTTAACAAAAAAAAGTACGTGAGATAAACACTTTAACTAGCTGAATTTAGTCATTCCACAATGTACACATATTTCAAAACAGCATGTTGTACATCATATTTATATATACATACTATGTTAATTATTTAAGTAAAAATAAGCAGGTAAAGTAACTATGAGAAATGATGGATATGTTGGTTGGTCTTAACTGTAGTAATTATTTCATTATGTATATGTATATCAAACCATCATACTGTACACATTGAACATGTACAATAAAAATAAAAACACATTTATAAGAGATGCTTCTAAGACTGCTACTCCCATGCCACCTTGAGAACAGTGTTATCTCATACAATGCATGTGGTGACCACACTGTAATGCGTGTAGTAGGGAGTTAAAAGACACATGTGTGGAAGATATTTTCAAGAGTGATACATAGAAAAAAAGAAAGAAAGAAAAGGCCACTCATCTCTTGCCTGTTTCTCTTGGGTTCCTCACCTTTGTAACTCTGAGTCACCTTTAGAGAATTCCAATTATCATGAGGCCAACATGCTGCAAGGAAGCCCGGGCCACACGGAGAATGCACAGGTAGGTGCTTTGTCTCAAGGCCCCAACTGATGCCCCAACCCACGCCCAGCATTCACTGTCAGACAAATGTGATGATGCCTCCAGATTGTTCCAGCCTCAGCCATCAAGAAACACCTGATCTTCAATTCTTCCTGCTGAGGCTCCAGACATTGCGGATCAGAGGCAGATTGTGCCTTTTCTGAAATTCCTGACCCACAGAATTCAGGAACATTATAAATCGTTGTTTAAAAGAAAAAATGAAATACCATAATAAAACGCTGAACTTCCAGAAGGAGAGAACAGACCTATAGTTACCAGAGCTGTAAGACGGGGAGTGAGGGGGACGAAGGATAGGGAGTAATTGGGTAAAGGGCACAAAAAGTAATTATGATTTGTGCTGATGAACATGCTAATAATACTGATTTCATCATCACATACTGGACACAAATACTGAGAGTCAACTCTGTAGCCCATAAATATGTACAAATTAAAATAATAAAAATTATTTTAAAATGATTGTTTAATGCTATTAATTTGGAGGTTGGTGTGTTGCACAGTAATAGTAACTAGGACAATTATTAGGTGATAGTTTTTGTTGCTGTTGCCTGGCCAGTGTGGGGATCTGAACTTTTGACTTGGTGTTAAAACACTGCACTCTAACCAACTGAGCAATCTGCCAGCCCTAAGATGCAAGTTTTGCTTGGTAAACTGATTAGAATATTAGTCCGTTAGGCCAATTAGTTTTCAGAAAAGTGGCTAAGGTTAGTGCTTTTGCATAAAGAATTTCATTTAACGCCCGCAATAACCCATGAGCAAGATACTATTACTACCCACAAAAGATCTGAGGAAACAGAACCTCATAGAACTTAAGGCCTTTGCTAAGGGCAACCAGTGAGTAAGGGACAGAGCTATTACCATTCTCAGATCAGTCTGTTTATTGCCCTTGGGGTCAATCTTGCCACTCTCCTACCTCCTGAACAAGCCTCAGACCCTGTCCTGCAGAGTATCTCAGGCCAGTGAGGAGACCTGCAAGCTCTCAGGTGGCAGTGGAATGTGTGCTCAAAAAGAGGCAGGGTCAGCGGTGTGGGAGTTTGCGAGGGTCAGGCTTTACTCTGGGCCATTCTGTGATGTGTGGAGAAGCCAACTCCATGCTGTGGTTACGTCAGAAGCAAGGTGAGTATGGCCACTGCTGCTTTTCATAACATCAACATCAACATCAACATCAGGGACACCGTCTCCTGTGACTCTTGAGGCTCAGCCCCTCTAGTTCCTTCACAATTCCCTCCCACGGGGAAAGCAGGAAACTGGGCAATTAGTCCCTGCTGGCTCCTTCCCTAGCCAGATTTTGGGGTTATTTTCCCCTGGGTATTACTCTCCCTGGTGAATGGAGATCTTCTTGCCAATTTTTCTGCTACTTGAAAATAGGCACGAAACGTTTGAAAGATCCTTAGGCCAGGGGAACTTCTGATCCTTGGATACTGGTTTTCCTGAACACAAAGTGAGGTCTCAGAAAACTGTCTTGACCTGAAAGTATCTAAGCTCACTAAAGATTATCACAGGTCAGAGAGAGATGGGAATCATCACTAATGTGTGTGTGTGTGTGAGAATATGTATGCGTGTGCATGTGTGTTTTTGCTGTTGTTTGTATTACCCAGTATATTTAGTATGCAATGGACTTACACACCCACTCTCTTCATGTAGGAAGAGTATAGATTGATTATGCAGGGCTAGATTAATTTCTTCTTTGTAAGGTGTGCATGTGAGTGTGTGTGTATCTATGTGTATGTGCTGTTTAGGGTTATGTTAGTGTGTTGTGTTTCACTACAAGACTGCATGTGAATTGAGTGAATATGATATGTGCTTTTTCATGTGGATGACTAGGTGTAATGTTTAATTGTGTTGTATTGTATATGATAATGTTTTATCAGTTGTGTGTAAATTTTTAGTGTGAAAGTTACACAAACCCTGACTGTTTTTATCTAGAATGAATATAGGTCAGAGAGATTTATGCCAGCATGCATGCGTGTGTGACTATATGAATTTTTTGGTGTAACTCAAATTCTCATTATTTTAATCAGGAATGGGTGTAGAAGAAAGGGAATTGAAATCATGATATGGCAATGTGTGTGTGTTTGTGTGTGCATTCTTACATGTTTGAGAGACAGACTCACAGACACATTCTCCTTTTATGTATTATCTCCTTATTTCAGACAAGTACAGGCAGCTCCAAGCGGGGTCCTACTGAAGCTAAGTTGGCAGTCAGTGCTCCTGTGATTTGAAGACACCAGAGTGCTGTGTGGATATTTTTCTTCACTGGCTCTCAAAAATGCCATATATCTATTCTTGGGAACTTGGTAGTGATTAAGTGCTTAGGGTCTGGTGTCATACATTTCTCAGTTAAAATCTTTATTTTTGACTCTTCATGGCTTTATGACCTTGGGCTTGACTTCTGTGAAGCTCAGCAGCCTGAAATGCAAAACGTGGTGAAAGTAGGGATTTACCCGATATGTGGCATATCATGACGTAATAAATGGGGGTTAGCATTATGAATATTGCTCAAATGCAAGAGATTATCAATGAAACTAGTCATTTTCTGACAGTCCAAAGCAGAGTGTTTTGTGCAAGGACAGAGGAAACAAGCCCATCCAAGACCCTTCATGAAACTCCACCTCACAGCTTCCCTTCTCATCCCGGAGAGTGTGTTCAGCTGCCTCTTTCACACAGGGAGTAGCTTCAGTCAAGGTTACCTTTTTGCTGTTCAGCCATTGGACATGAGGTTTTTAGTTGACATATTACCTTCTGGATTTCTCCCCACAGATGCTTGAATTCCAAGCAGAAGCCTGGCCCAATAAATCCCAGTGGGCAGCCAGGTCTCAGCAGGTGTTAAATCCCTGCGCTCCTCCTGGTCCCCTCTTGCCTGAGATGACCCATTGGCTGAGTTCCTCTCTGCTCTTTGGAGAGGCTCTTCTGTCAGGTACCTATGCTTCAGACTGATGGTCTCTCTCTGGATTCCCTTTCCAGGGCTTCCGTATGTGACCTCTAACTCTGATTCAACTCCCACTGGAGGAGTGGCCAGGTGTCTAGGGCAGACTATCAGAAGTCCTATGCTTGAGATGAGAATCCACAAAGTACTATTTGCCCTCAAGTGTGTGATTTCACACCTCTGTTTCTACACTAGTCACATGAAAAAAATTAACTACTGTACTGTCTGCTTCAGAAGCACTCAATAAATGTTTGTTCAGTAACACAATTAAATACACGTAAAAGCCCTTTGCAAATTTTCATGTGTGGTGTAAGTGACTGTACATACTGATTTGCCTAGGAAAGGCTTGTGTAGACCTGTTGTCCTGGCATAATTATTGTATATCTTCCCCTGTCACTCACAAAGGTTTCCTGACTTGGGTAATAAAATATAGGGTCATTAGACGTATGAGTGTTGGCAGAATATCAAACAGGGGGCTGGAGTAAGTTCGAAGCCCTGAAACAATTCAGAGGCGAGGTCCAGAATTTTGTGACAAATGAATGAGGGGGCAGGACCAGCAGAATGGTGACAAGCAGGCCGTCTGATTGTACTGACATAGATTGGAATGCTGACTGTGTCAGTTATTACTTTTCTGACTTTGGTGTAATTATTTAACCACTGTGAGACTTAGTTTTCTGATAACAGAAATTTAACAATTTAATATTATTAAACTCTATGTCCTAGTAGAAGTTCATGAAATATTAACTACTATCAATGTCAAGGCTAATATTGGGAATAAAGCATACCTAATTAGCTAACTATGAGTTTTAGTAGATGTTCCCAATCCTATAGCATCAGCACGATCTTAGGTCTCTGGGAAGGTTCCTGGGATCAAATTCTCAAGTGTTTCACTGAACATGTTATGCTCATACTGGAGGGTGGGGGTGGAATATAAGACAGTGAAGAAGAAAAAATATTTCAAATTTCACTGCCATCAGGAGATTAATCCCCAGGGTCCAAGGTCCAGGGATTCTCTGCAGATTCTCAGGGAGTGTGAAAGACCAGGAGGTTGACAATTTCTTTACACCAGCAGCAGGGTCTTGTCTGATGCCCACATCGCTTTTCTGTTCTATTGAGTTCCTGAAGTTTGATAGCAGATTTATCTATTGAACTTGTCCTACTGAAATAGTTAACATTATTTCACATATTGTGTATAGAGCTATGATGTGAGTTTATTATGTGTATTAACTCATTTAATCCTCCCAGTATTTACATAACTAGGTAATAGTAGTATTATTACTTTATAGAAGAGGCAACTTATGTACACAAAGAGGTACAGTTGCCCAAGTCCCTGCAGGTAGTAAATCATTGAGGTAGGAATCCAGCTCAAGCCACCCAGGCTGCAAAGCCATATCGCTTGCCCCGAACTCAATAAGGTGCCCACAGAATGTCAGGTCCAAGCCGGGAGGGGCCTGGAAAATTCATTTTCTTTTACACTCGCAGTGCCAAAAATTGTTTCTGGAAATGGTCAAATAAGTGAATATCGCTTTGAAGGAAATCGTGTTTTCATTCAAAATTTGATATGTTCTGTCTGTAGAATGGGGCAGACCGAAGATTCATTCAGCAAAATATCCAATCTGTCTGAATTTTGATAAACTCCTTGGAAAAACAGCCTGTGGCTGTAACGCACACCTGGTGATGATAACCACCATGTCTCAGGAGCTGATATTTCTTATTCCCTTCATCCCCAGCACAGAGAAAAGGGGCATGAGACGGGAGAACCAGAGCCGCGTGTCCCAGTTCCTCCTCCTGGGGCTCCCCATCCTGCCGGAGCAGCAGGGCGTGTTCTTCGCCCTGTTCCTGGGCATGTACCTGACCACGGTGCTGGGGAACCTGCTCATCATGCTGCTCATCAGGCTGGACTCTCGCCTCCACACCCCCATGTACTTCTTCCTCAGCCACCTGGCCTTTTGTGATGTCTCCTTTTCTTCTGTCACTGTCCCCAAGATGCTCATGAACATGCAGACTCAGCATCCATCCATCCCCTATGAGGGGTGCATTACTCAAATGTATTTTTTTATAAATTTTAGCTGTCTTGAAAATTTCCTTCTTGGAGTGATGGCATATGACAGGTATGTGGCCATTTGCAACCCGCTCCACTACGTCGTCATTATGAGGAAGGAGCTGCGTGTCTTACTGGGGGCTGGGTCCTGGTTCTTCTCTTGTATACATGCCCTGTTGCACACCCTCCTCCTGTCCTACCTGTCCTTCTGTGCTGACAACACCATCCCCCACTTCTTCTGTGACATCACTGCCCTCCTGAAGCTGAGCTGCTCAGACACCTCCCTCAATGAGCTGGTCATCTTCACTGAGGCGGGAGTGTTAACTCTCCTGCCATTGAGTGCTATTTTGGGCTCTTATGTCTCTATTGGGGCCACCATCCTGAGGGTCCCCTCCATGAAGAGGATCTGCAAAGTTCTGTCCACCTGTGGTTCCCACCTCTTCGTGGTGTTTTTGTATTATGGAACTCTTGCAATTATTTACTTCTTTCATTCCTCAAACAATTCTAAAGTCAAGGATGCGATTGCTTCAGTTATGTATACAGTGGTGACCCCCATGTTAAACCCCTTCATCTACAGCCTGAGGAATAGAGACATGAGATTGGCTTTGGGGATTCTTTGCAGAAAGGGGATTGTATTTGCTGAGTGATAGCTCCCCACTCGTTATTAATTCTTCTAGGGATGCTTCCACAGATGCTTCCTTGAATGAATGTGTTAGGTGTGTATGATAGATTGCAAAAATGGCCACAATACTTTGCATTTCTTCATTTCAACCGTTGAGTTTATTTCTCCACCTCTTGAATCTGGCAACTTTTGTGACTTTCTTTGAGTAGTCGATTTGGTGGAAGTGACGTTGTGAGAGTTCTAAGCCTACTGTAAGTAGACTCTGTGGCTGCTGCTCTTGGAACCATGAGACCATCATGTGAGGAAGTCACACTAGGCTGCATAAAGGTGGGAGGCCACATGGAGGAGAACAAAGACACTTCAGTATCAGCCAGCTCCTGGGTGACCAGGTAAGTAATTGTAGGAACATAAATGAGCCCCTTGTCATAAACTGAACTTAGCCAAGACCAGAAGCACCATCCCACTTAGCCCGGTCCCAGTCCAAATTGCCAGCCCTTGGAATTGTCCCGTAAACAAATGGTTGTGCAAGCCATTAAGTTTGGGGATGGTTTGTTATGCAGCAAAAACTACCTGACATAGTGACTACCCTTATCACCAGTGTGCTCCACGCTTTCCGTGATTTCAGTGGTCCCTCCCTCATTTTGGTCACCTGCGTGGATTATTTTCTCTGCCTATTTTTCTAGAACCCGCAAACTTCAAAACATCTAGGTTCACAGATACTCCGTGATGATATGTGTAATCTTAGCTTTAGATATACCCTCAGTAACTGGAATTGCTAGTAACTCTCATTTTTTGAAGTGTAGGAGTGATATTTATAAACATGTTAGGATACTGCCTTATCTGTGTGATGATATATGACTGACGTTATATATCAAAAATACATTAACCTCTTCTTTCTGAAGGAAGATACTGCATCAGAAATATGTGTTTCTTCTTTAAGAGGAGAAACGGTTTTAAGCTATAATCAGACGTTTGAATAACACTGTGTCTTGTATGAGTTATACCTGCTTACTCAAGTTGCTGTTACCAAGTTGAAATGATAAGAATTCTCAAATATGTTATAATATTCATCTTTATTTAGAATAAAATTCACAGATGGAGCCTTACAGTTGAGTTAGTATCAAGTGTCATGGAATATTGTTTCAGATGAATAAAAAGACATAAATAATGTCTAATATGAAATTCAATGTAATTCATAGTCGGTATCAATTTGTATAAATGAGATATCAATCAACTTTTTGGTTTATCTTTTTGTTTGTCATTTTTCATAGTTATAAAAATAACTGTTGCTTCAAGTGGTTAATGTTGAGAGTGCTGTCTTTTTAATGCTGTTGCTAGTTTTACATTGTATGTGATTGTTTCCTAAAACATAAACATATTGCAAAGATTTTGGCCTTATTATCCTTCAATTTGTTTGTTTCTGTTACAAAAACCCAACAGAGAAACACAGGGCAGTGATTCTTGTTTCCAAATTTACTAAACCAATATAGCACATGTTTTTGTTTTCATTTTTTGTTTTTCCTAAGCAGAACCTTCTTGCAGAGATAGCCTATCTGTGCCTGCTTAATTCATTGCTGTGAAAATGAGTTATCTTTTGCTTCACAAACAGCAAGACTTCCAGATAAAGAAAGCTAAATATATACATAGGTAATTAATACTTTTGACAAGTATTTATTATGTGTTTACTGTGTCCCTGAAAATTTCTAGACATGAAGAAATCAGACAAAAATATTTTTCCTTTGTACAGCTTATATTCTAGTAGGGAGAAAATAAAAACAAACATATAAATAAATTTCATGGTGTTTAAGTGCTCTAAAAAACAGCCATGTGAAGAAATCAGATGTGCGGGGTTAGGGTGCACTTTTAAATTGTGTAATGAAGATCGGTCTCACTAAGAATATGATATTTGAACTAAGAATTTGAGGCAGTAAGGGTCTAACCATGGGGATATCTGAAGAAAAACATTCCAGGGAATAGAAACAGCAAGTGCAGAGCTCCGAGATGTGACAGTGCCAGCTGTGTTCCCGGAGCAGAAAGGAGACTAGAGAGACTGGAGGGGGTGAGCACGTAAGGAGCAGTAGGAGATAATTTTAAAGTACCAGGTCCTGTAAGCTTTGGAATTTGATTATTAGTGTGAAGCCCTTGGACACTTTTCAGCAGAGGAGTGACATGATTCAGACTGTTTTCTTAAAAAATAAATTTTCTTGTGTATATTTAAGGTAAACAACATGATGTTATGGGATACATATGGATAGTGAAAAGGTTACAATTGTGAAGCAAATTAACATATCCATCAACTCACATATTTACATTTTTTTTTTTTTGGTTTGTTTTGTTTTTGTGGCAAGAGCAGCTAAAATCTCCTCATTTAGTATGACTCAAATACATTACAATTTTAATTCCTATAGTCCTCATGGTGTACATCGGATCCCTAGACTTGTTCATCCTACATATTTGCAACTTTATATTCTCTGACATTATATCTCTCCGTTCTCATTTCCCCCACCCATGGTAACCATTGTTTTATTCTCTTTTAGATTCAACATATAAGTGAGATCATGCAATATTTTTTTGTGTGTATCTGGTTCATTTCACTTAGCATAATGTCCCCCAGACTCAACCACGTGGCAAATGGCAAGATCTCTCTTTACTTTTAAGGTCTGAATAATAATTCATATATGTGTGTGTGTGTGTGTGTGTGTGTGTGTGCACGTGCGCGTGTGTGTATGTGTGTGTGTGTATTTATATAATATATAAAATGTCATGGTTCTTTATTCATTCATCAGTTGATAGACACTTGGGTTGTTTCCATATCCTGGCTACTGTGAATAATGCTGCAAGAATGTGGAAGTGCAGATACCTTTACAAGGAGGTGATTTCATTTCATTTGGGTATATGCCCAGAAGAGGGGTTACTAGGTTATATTGTAGTTCTATTTATAATATCTAATTAATTTTTAACTTTTCAATTAATTTAACTTTTATTTAATTGAAAAGCATTGATTGTACATACTTATGGAGGACGGAGTTATAGTTAAATACAGGGATACAATGTGTAGTGATCAAATCAGGTTAGTTAGCGAATCCATCATTGCAAAAATTTATCATTTTATTGTGTTGAGAACATTTAAGTTCCTCTCTTTATCTTTTAGCCATTTGAAAACATACGATAATTTTTTTAATTGAAACATATTTGATTGTACATACCTGTGGGATAGAGTTGGATATCAATACCTGTGTGCAATATGTGATGTTCAAATCGGAATAATAAGTATATTCAACATTATACAATGTAATCATTTTTTGTTTTCCTTTCCCTATTCTGTGTGAATCCCTCATCCCCTCCCCTTTCCCACCTCTGCTAACCTCAGTTCTGTTCTCTCCTTTTGAAAGTTCAGTGTATTATTGTGCTTGTTTTATCTTTCTTTTCTTTCTATCCTTTTGTTTTTATTTATTTGTTTGTTTGTTCATTCATTCATTCATTCATTCATTCATTCATTCATTCATTCATTGGCTACCATTATGAGTCAGGACATGTAGTATTTCTCTTTCTGTGCCTGCCTTATTTCACTTAACGTAACTTTATCTAGTTCATCCATGTTGCTGCAAATGGCAAAATTTCAACCTTTTTTTTATGACAGAGTAGTATTCCATTGAGTATACATACCACATGTTCCTTATGCAGTCATCCGCTGGTGGACATTTAGGTTGGTTCCAACTCTTGACTATTGTAAGTAGAGCTGCAATAAACATGGGAGTGCGTGTGTCTCTTTAACGTGATGATTTCCATTCATCTTGGGTAGATACTCGGCAGTGGGATTGCTGAATCATAAGGTAGTTCTACTTGTAGTTGTTTGAGGAAACTCCATACTGTCTTCATAATGGCTGCACTAACTGACAGTCCCATCAACAGCATAGGAGCGTTCTTCCCATTTCTCCTCATCCCTGCCAGCATTTGTTATACTCTCTTTGTTTTTTTTATAATGGCCAGTCTAACTGTGGTGAGATGATATCTCAATGTGGTTTTGATTTGCATTTGCCTGATGCTTGGTGATACTGAGCATTTTTTCATGTGTCTGTAGCCATTTGCATATCTTACATTGAGAAGTGCCTATTCAGCTCCTTTGCCCATTTTTTAATAGGGTCACTTTTTTTTTCTCTTAAGTTGTTTGAGTTTTTTTTTTTTTTAGAAAAAGACAGAGCAGAACTGTGGTTATTAGAGGTGGCAAAGGGGGAGGAGGAGGAGGTTTTGTAAGAAACCAGTTAAGGGTCACAAAGATTGAAGACATTTTGTAAACATGAGTATACTAATTATACTGATTTGGTCACCAAATATTGTACACATGTATTGATACTCAATCCTGTACCCCACAAATATATATAATTAGTAAAAAGGGGGATTAAACAGAAAAAAAAAAAACCAAGATGATTTTTCATGCTTCTTAGAATACAGGTCAAAGGATAAATCCATTAAATCAATGAAATCCACATTGGACAACAGGGCGACAGTATTATTTTCATCGATATTTGTCTCGTAAGGTTAGTGCACAGCATGAACTATTTCATGGCTTTCAGGGTGTCTTGGATGCTTGCTCTGGACCTCCCAATATCTACAGGTCACAGGGTAACAGACTCTGTGGCAGAGCCACCTGAGCCTTCTGCAGCAGAAGACCCTAATGTATGTTCTTGGCTTCTTTGTCAAAGATCGGTTGGTTATAAGCATATAGGTTAATTTCTGGATTCTGTTTTCTGATCCATTGGATGAAATGTCTGTCTTTATGCCATTACCATGCTGTTTTGGCTACTATAGCTTTGTAGTATAATTTGAAGTCAGATCGTGTAATGCCTTTGGCTTTATTTTATTTTATTTTTTGTGCTCAGGATTGCTTTGGCTATTTGGGTCCTTTGTTGCTCCATATGAATGTTAGGATTTTTTTCTTCTATTTCTGTGAAGAATGACATTGGTATTTTGATGGGAATTGCATTCATCACTTTGGGTAGTATGGAAATCTTCACAATGTTATTTTTTCCAATCTAAAAGCATGGAATGTCTTTCCATCTTTTTGTGTCTTCTTTAATTTCTTTCAGCAGTGATTTGTAGTTATCATTTCAGAGATCTTTCACATTCTTAACTAAATTGAATCCTTAATATTTTATTTTTCTGATCAGTATTTTAAATGGGCTTGTTTTCTTGATTTCTTTTTCTGCTAAGTCATTGTTGGAGTATTAAAATGCTACTGGTTTTTTAATGCTGGATTTCTATCTTTCAACTTTATTAAAATCTTTTATCAGCTCTAAGAATTTTTTTGTGTGTATGGAGTCTTTAGGGTTTTTTTTATAAGTAGGATTATGTCATCTGCAAACAGGGATAATTTAAATTTTTCTTTTCCAATTTGGATGCCCTTTATTTTTTTCTCTTGTTTGAATTCTCCTGCTAATACCTCTAATACCATGTTAAATAGGAGTGGTGAGAGTGGGCATCCTTGTCTTTTTTCTGTTCTTAAGGGAAAAGCCTTCAGCACATTCCTCATTCAGGATGATAGTGGTGATGGCTATTGTTGTGTTGAGTTACTTCCCTTCTCTACCTAATTTGCTTAGAGCCCATATTATGAAGGATGTTGAATTTCGTCAAGTGCTTTTTCTGCATGTCTTGAGATAATCATATTTTTGTCGTGCATTTTGTTAACGTATTAGATCACACTTATTGACTTGCATATGTTGAACCATCATTGCATCTGTGGGGTAAATCCCACTTGATCATAGTGTATAACTTTTTTGATGTGTTGCCATTTTCTGTTTCTTAACATTTTGTTGAGGATTTTTGCATCCACAACTATGAAAGATATTGGCCTGTAGTTTTCTTTTTTGTTGTTGTTGTATCTTCATCTGGTTTTGGTATCAGAGTGATACTGGCCTCATAGAATGAGTTTGGGAGAATGATTTCTACTTCAATTTTTTGCAATAGTTTTAAGAGAATTGGTATTAATTCCTCATTAAATAACATACAATAAATTATGGTTAATTGTTGATGCCTAATTCTAGACACCACTAGAACTTGTTTTTTCTCTCTAGCTGTAATTTTTTGTCTGTTTACCAACCTTTCACTATTCCCCCTTCGACTTCCCCTTTCCTGCCTCTAGTAACCTCAGTTCTACTCTCTACTTCTAAATGTTCAATTTACTATTATTATTACTATTGTTGTTGTTGTTGTTGTTGTTATTATTATTATTATTTTAATGCCTACATATGAGTGAGAACATGCAATGTGTCTCTTTCTGTGCCTTGCTCATTTCACTTAGCGTAATTTTCTTCAAAGCACATCCGTGCTGCTGCAAATGGCAGAATTTCATTCTTTTTTATGGCTGAGTAGTATTCCATTGCACATATATACTACATTTTCTTTATCCAATCATCTTTTAATGGACATTTAGGTTGGTTCCATATATTGGCTATTGGGAATAGAACTGCAATAAACATGGGAGTACACATATCCCTTCCACCTGTTGATTTCCTTTCTTTAGGGTATATACCCAGTATTGGGATTGCTGGATTGTATTGTAGTTCTATCTGTAGTTCTTTGAGAAACCTCTGTACTGTTTTTACAATGGCTGTATTAATGTATAATCCCACAAGCAATATATGAGAGTTCCCCTTTCTCTGCATCCTCACCAACATTTGTTATTTTCTGTGCTTTTGATAATAGCCAATAGAACTGGGGTGAGATGATTTCTTAATGTGGTTTTGATTTCTCTGATGACTAATGATGTTGAGTATTTTTCATATACCTGTTGGCCATTTTTCATCTTTCATATACCTGTTGGACATTTATCATCTTTGATAAATGTCTACTAAGCTCCTCTGCCCATTTTAAAATCAGATTATTTGTTTTTGTTTTGTTTACTTTTGAGACGTTTGGGTTCTTTGTATAATGCAGTATAACCCCTTGTCAGATGCATAGTTTGCAAATTTTTATGCTGTTCTGTAGGTGATCTGCTTACTCTGTTGATTGCTTCCTTTGTAGAAGCTTTTTAGTTTGATAACCCCATTTGATTATTTTTTCTTTTGTTGCCTCTGCTTTTGAGGTCTTATTCATTAAATCTTTGACCAATCCTATGTCCTAAAGCATTTCCACTGTGTTTTTCTGTAGATATTTTAACTTCAGGTCTTATGTCTAAGTCTTAAATCTATTTTGAGTTGATTTTGGCAATGGTGAAAGATAGAGGTCTAGTTTCATTCATCTATACATGGATTTCCAGTTTTCCTAGCACCGTTTATTAAAGAGACTGTCCTTTCCTCAATGTATGTTCTCAGTGCCTTTGTCAATGATAAGTTGGCTGTAAAAATCTGAATTTTTTTCTGTGTTCTCTATTCTCTTTTATTAGTCCATGTGTCTGTTTTTACACCAATACCATACTTTTTTGATTACTATAGCCTTGTAGTATTTTTGGAAGTCAAGTAGTGTAATGCTTTCATCTTTTTTCTTTTTGCTCAGAAGTACTGTGGCTATTTGGAGTCTTTTTTGGTTTCATATGAATATTAGTATTGTTTATTTTATTTATGTGAAGAATGTCATTAGTATTTTGATACGGCTGGCAGTGAATCTGTAGATTGCTTTGGGTAATATGGACATTTTGATAATATTCAATCTTCCAATCCATGAACATGGACTGTCTTTCCATTTTTGTGTGTGTCTTCTTTAATTTCCTTCTGCCATGTTTTATAGATTTTCTTGTAGAGCTCTTTCACCTTACTTATTGAATTTATTGCTAGGTATTTTATTTTTGGATAAGTATGGTAAATGGGATTGCTTTTTTGATGTCTTTTTCTGTTAGTTTTTGTTGTTGTTGTTGTTGTTGTTGTTGTATTGTAATGCTGCTGATTTTATATTTTGATTTTGTATCCTGTAAATGTTTTGAATTCATTTATCAGTTCTAAGGGTTTTTGGTGGAGTCATTAGGTTTTTCTTTATATAAGATCATGTCATCTGAAAACAAGACCAATTTGACTTCTTTTTTAGTTTGGATGCCTTTTATTCTTTCTATTGCCTAATTGCTCTAGCAAAATTTTCCAGTACTATGTTAGATAGGAGTGATGAGAGTGGGCATCCTTGTCTTGTTCCTTTTCTTAAAGAAAAAGCTCAAGCTTTCCATGTTCAGAATTATGTATTCTGTGTGTTTTTCATTTATGCTCTTTATTATGTTGAGCTGACTTCTTTACATACCTAATTTTTTGAGAGTTTTTATCATGAAGGGATGTTGCATTTAATTGAATGTTTTTTCTCCACTGATTTAGTTGATTGCATGGTTTTTTTCCTTCTTTTTGTTGGTGTGGTGTATAACATTTATTGATTTGTGCATATAGAAACTTCCTACCATCCCTAGATCATGAATTCTACTTGACCATGATGTATAATTTTTCTGATGTGCTATTGAATTTTATTTGGTAGTTTTTACTGAAATTTTTTGCATCTATGTTTATTAAAGATATTGGCCTTAGTTTTCTTTGTTTGTCTTTGGAATCATGGTGATGCTGGCCTCACAGAATGAGTTTGTTAGAATATCCACTGCTTCTATTCTTTAGAATAGCTTGACAAAAATTAGAATTATTTCTTCTTCAAGAGTTTGGTAGAATTTACCAGTGAATCCATCTGGGTGTGGGTTTTCTTTGTTGAAAGACTGATGATTACTAATTAAATCTCATTGGTTGTTATTGGTCTGTTCAAGTTTCATATTTCTTGGTTCAGTCTTGGTAGGTATGTGTCAGTTAATTTGTCCATTTCCTACAGATTTTCCAACTTGTTGACATATAGGTGTTCATAATAGTCTCTAACAATTCTTCGTATTTCTGTGCTATGAGTTGTAATGTCTTCTTTTTCACTTCTGATTTTCATTGTTTGGGTAGTCTCTCTTTTTTTCTTCATTAGTCTAGCTAATGGTTTGTCAATTTTGTTTATCTTCTCAAAATACCAACTTGTGTGTGTGTGTGTGTGTGTGTGTCAATCTCTTGTATAATTTTTTGGTCTCTGTTTCATTTAGTTCTGCTCTGATCTTTCTTATTTCTTTCCATCTACTAATTTTGGGTTGGCTTTTTCTTGCTTTTCCAGTTCTTTGAAGTGTAATGTTAGACTATTTATTTGAAAATTTTCTACTTATTTGATTGAAACACTTATTGCAATAAACTTCCCTCTTAGTACAATATTTGTAGTGTCAAATAGATTTTGGTATGAAGTCTTCTATTTTAATTTGTTTCAAGAGATTTTTTGATGTCCTGCTTAATTTCTCCTTTGATCCATTGGTTTTCAGTAGCATTATATTTATTTCCCATTATTCATACAGTTTCCAGTTTTTCTTGTTACTGATTTTTAGTTTTATATAGTTTTTGTCTGAAAAGATACTTGATATGATTTCAATATTTAAAAATTTGTGGAACTTGATTTGTGGCCTAACATGTGGTCTATCCTGGAGAATGATCCATGTGCTGATGAGAAGAATGTATATTGTGCATTTGTTGGATGAAACATTTGTAAATGCCTATCAAGATCATTTGTTCTAAAGTGCAGTTTAAAATCTAATGTTTCCTTATTGATTTTTTTTTCTTGTCTAAATGATTTGTCCAGTGCTGAGAGTGAGGTGTTGAAGTCTCCAGCTATTTTTGTATTGGGGTCTATCTCTCCTTTTGATCTGATAATATTTGTTTTATATATCTGAGTGCTCTGATGTTGGGTACATATATATTTAGAATTGTTATATCTTCTTCCTGAATTGATCCCTCTATCATTATATAATTTCCTTCTTGGTGTCTTTTAATAGTTTTTTGGTTTATTGTGTGTTTTATCTGATATAAGAACAGCTATTCCTGGTCATTATTGGTTTCCATTTGTGTGGAATATCTTTTTCCATCCTTTCACTGTCTATGTGTGTCTTTACAGCCAAAGTGTGTTTCTTTTATGCAGCATATAGTTGGTTCTAGTTTTGTAATCCAGCCAGCCAGTCTATATCTTTTAAGTGAGAAAATTAACCTGTTTACATTTAAGGTTGTTATTGAGAGTTTTTGCCTTATTCTGACATTTCATTAATTTTTTGTGGTTGCTTTACATATTTTTCTTCCTTTTTTCCCTTTTACTGTTTTTCTTTGCTGTTTGGTTGTATATTGTAGTGATAAGGTAAAATTTCTTTCTCTTGCTTATTTGCATATGTTCTGTAACATTGAATTTTATTCTTTTCTGTGTTGTTGTGATGATAATTATTGCTCTTTTGCTTCAAGATGTAGTAGTCCCTTAAGGATTTCTTGTAGGGCCAATCTTGTGGTGGTGAATTCCCACAGTTTTTGTTTGTCTGGGAAAGACACAATTTCTCCTTCCTTCCTGAAAGTTAGCTTAATTGGGTATAGCATTCTTAGCTAGTTTTTTCTTTTTTTTTTTTAATTTTAATTTTTATTTATTTATTTTTTTTAAATTTTATTTTGTCGATATACATTGTAGCTGATTATTGCTCCCCATCACCAAAACCTCCCTCCCCTCTCCCTCCCCCCCTCCCCCCCGACAATGTCCTTTCTGTTTGCTTGTTGTATCAACTTCAAATAATTGTGGTTGTTCTATCTTCTCCCCCCCCCCGGTTTGTGTGTGTGTGTGTGTATGTGTGTGTGTGAATTTATATATTAATTTTTAGCTCCCTCCAATAAGTGAGAACATGTGGTATTTCTCTTTCTGTGCCTGACTTGTTTCACTTAATATAATTCTCTCAAGGTCCATCCATGTTGTTGCAAATGGCAGTATTTCATTCGTTTTTATAGCTGAGTAGTATTCCATTGTGTAGATGTACCACATTTTCCATATCCACTCATCTGATGATGGGCATTTGGGCTGGTTCCAACTCTTGGCTATTGTAAAGAGTGCTGCGATGAACATTGGGGAACAGGTATACCTTCGACTTGATGATTTCCATTCCTCTGGGTATATTCCCAACAGTGGGATGGCTGGGTCGTATGGTAGATCTATTTGCAATTGTTTAAGGAACCTCCATACCATTTTCCATAGAGGCTGCACCATTTTGCAGTCCCACCAACAATGTATGAGAGTTCCTTTTTCTCCGCAGCCTCGCCAGCATTTATCGTTCATAGTCTTTTGGATTTTAGCCATCCTAACTGGGGTTAGATGGTATCTCAATGTGGTTTTGATTTGCATTTCCCGGATGCTGAGTGATGTTGAGCATTTTTTCATATGTCTGTTGGCCATTTGGATATCTTCCTTAGAGAAATGCCTACTTAGCTCTTTTGCCCATTTTTTAATTGGGTTGCTTGTTTTCTTCTTGTAAAGTTGTTTGAGTTCCTTATATATTCTGGATATTAATCCTTTGTCAGATGTATATTTTGCAAATATTTTCTCCCACTCTGTTGGTTGTCTTTTAACTCTTTTAATTGTTTCTTTTGCTGTGCAAAAGCTTTTTAGTTTGATAAAATCCCATTTGTTTATTTTTCCTTTGGTTGCCCGTGCTTTTGGGGTCGTATTCATGAAGTCTGTGCCCACTCCTATTTCCTGAAGTGTTTCTCCTATGTTTTCTTTAAGAAGTTTTATTGTCTCAGGGTGTATATTTAAATCCTTAATCCATTTTGAGTTGATTTTAGTATACGGTGAGAGGTATGGATCTAGTTTCATTCTCCTGCATATCGATATCCAGTTATCCCAGCACCACTTGCTGAAGAGGCAGTCCCTTCCCCAGTGAATAGGCTTGGTGCCTTTGTCAAAGATCAGATGGCAGTAAGTGTGTGGGTTGATTTCTGGGTTCTCTATTCTATTCGATTGGTCAGTGTGTCTGTTTTTATGCCAGTACCATACTGTTTTGGTTATTATAGCTTTGTAGTATAGCTTAAAGTCAGGTAGTGTTATGCCTCCAGCTTTATTTTTTTTGCTGAGCATTGCTTTGGCTATTCGTGGTCTTTTATTGTTCCATATAAATGTCTGAATAGTTTTTTCCATTTCTGAGAAAAATGTCTTTGGAATTTTGATGGGGATTGCATTGAATTTGTATATCACTTTGGGTAGTATGGACATTTTCACTATGTTGATTCTTCCAATCCAAGAGCATGGGATATCTTTCCATCTTCTTGTATCCTCTCTAATTTCTCTCAGCAGTGGTTTGTAGTTCTCATTATAGAGATTTTTCACCTCCTTGGTTAACTCAATTCCTAAGTATTTTATTTTTTTGGTGGCTATTGTAAATGGGCAGGCTTTCTTGATTTCTCGTTCTGCATGTTCACTATTGGAGAAAAGAAATGCTACTGATTTTTGTGTGTTGATTTTGTATCCTGCTACTGTGCTGAAATCATTTATCAATTCCAACAGTTTTTTTGTAGAGGTTTTAGGCTGTTCGATATATAGGATCATGTCATCTGCAAACAGGGACAGTTTGACTTCATCTTTTCCAATCTGGATGCCCTTTATTTCCTTCTCTTCTCTGATTGCTCTGGCTAGTACTTCCAACACTATGTTGAATAGGAGTGGTGAGAGTGGGCATCCTTGTCTAGTGCCTGTTCTTAAAGGAAAAGCTTTCAGCTTTTCCCCATTCAGGATGATATTGGCTGTGGGTTTGGCATATATGGCTTTAATTATGTTGAGATACTTTCCCTCTATACCTAACTTATAGAGGGTCTTTGTCATGAATGAGTGCTGAACTTTATCAAATGCTTTTTCAGCATCTATAGAGATGATCATATGGTCCTTGTGTTTGAGTTTATTAATATGGTGTATCACATTTATTGATTTGCATATGTTGAACCAACCTTGCATCCCTGGGATGAATCCCACTTGATCGTGATGAATAATTTTTCGTATGTGTTGCTGTATTCTGTTTGCTAGTATTTTAGTGAGGATTTTTGCATCTATATTCATCAAGGATATCGGCCTGTAGTTTTCTTTTTTGGTTATATCTTTACCTGGTTTTGGTATCAGGATGATGTTTGCTTCATAGAATGAGTTTGGGAGATTTGCGTCCGTTTCAATCTTTTGGAATAGTTTGTAAAGAATCGGTGTCAATTCCTCTTTGAATGTTTGGTAAAATTCTGCTGTGAATCCATCTGGTCCTGGGCTTTTCTTCGTTGGGAGCCTTCTGATAACAGCTTCAATCTCCTTTATTGTTATTGGTCTGTTCAAATTTTCTACGTCTTCACGGTTCAGTTTTGGGAGCTTGTGTGTGTCCAGAAATTTATCCATTTCCTCCAGATTTTCAAATTTGTTGGCGTATAGTTGTTTATAGTAGTCTCGAATGATTCCTTGTATTTCAGATGAATCAGTTGTAATATCGCCTTTTTCATTTCTAAGTTTTGTTATTTGAGTCTTCTCTCTTCTTTTTTTTGTTAGCCATGCTAATGGTTTGTCAATTTTATTTATCTTTTCAAAAAACCAACTTTTTGATTCGTTGATCTTTTGAATTGTTTTTTGGTTTTCAATTTCATTCAGTTCTGCTCTGATCTTAATGATTTCTTTCCGTCTGCTAACTTTAGGATTGGATTGTTCTTGTTTTTCTAGTTCTTTAAGGTGAAGTGTTAGGTTGTTCACTTGCCATCTTTCTATTCTTCTGAAGTGAGCATGTAATGCAATAAATTTTCCCCTCAATACTGCTTTTGCAGTATCCCACAGGTTTTGGTATGATGTATCATTGTTTTCATTAGTTTCAATGAACTTTTTGATTTCCTGCTTGATTTCTTCTTGGACCCATATGTCATTAAGTAGAATGCTGTTTAATTTCCATGTGTTTGTATAGTTTCCAAAGTTTTGTTTGTTATTAATTTCTAGTTTTAATCCATTGTGGTCTGAGAAGATACATGGGATAATTCCAATTTTTTTGAATTTATAGAGACTTGATTTGTGACCTAATATGTGATCTATCCTGGAGAATGATCCATGTGCTGATGAGAAGAATGAATATTCTGAGGTTGTTGGGTGGAATGTTCTGTAGATATCTGCCAATTCCAATTGGTCTAGAGTCTTGTTTAGATCTTGTGTTTCTCTACTGATTCTTTGCCTAGATGATCTGTCTAATATTGACAGTGGAGTGTTCAGGTCCCCTGCTATTATGGTATTAGTGTCTATTTCCTTCTTTAGGTCTAATAGGGTTTGTTTTATAAATCTGGCTGCTCCAACATTGGGTGCGTACATATTTATGATTGTTATGTCTTCTTGATGGATCAGTCCTTTTATCATTAAGTAGTGTCCCTCATTGTCTCTTTTTATGGTTTTTAGTTTAAAGTCTATTTTGTCAGATATAAGAATAGCCACTCCAGCTCGTTTTTCTTTTCTGTTTGCATGGTAAATCTTTTTCCATCCTTTCACTCTTAGTCTGTGTGAATCTTTATGGGTGAGGTGGGTCTCTTGTAGGCAGCATATAGTTGGGTCCTGCTTTTTGATCCAGTCAGCCAGTCTGTGTCTTTTAATTGGGGAATTTAAGCCTTTAACATTAAGAGTTGTTATTGAAAGGTGTTGATTTATTCCTAGCATTTTATTGGTTGTTTGGTTGTCTTAGGTGTCTTTTGTTCCTTGCTTTCTGATTTAATGTTTGGTTTCTTTGTTTGTTGGTTCCTTAGGTTGTAGATAGTGTTTTTGTTAGCTTGTTTTCTCTTCATGAATGCCATTTTTATTGTACTAGCGGGTTTAGATTTTTCTTAGGTTTTTATGGCAGTGGTAGTTATTTTTCAGGAACCAAACCCAGTACTCCCTTGAGGATTTCTTGTAAGGGTGGTCGTGTGGTAGTGAACTCCCGCAGTTTTTGTTTGTCTGAGAAATATACTATTTGCCCCCCATTTCGGAAGGATAGCCTTGCAGGGTAGAGTATTCTTGGCTGGCAATCTTTGTCTTTTAGTATTTTGAAAATATCATCCCATTCCTTTCTAGCTTTTAGGGTTTGTGATGAAAAGTCTGATGTTAACCTGATTGGGGCTCCCTTATAGGTGATTTGACGCTTCTCTCTTGCAGCTTTTAAGATTCTCTTTGTCTCTGAGTTTTGCCAATTTGACTATGACATGTCTTGGAGAAGGCCTTTTTGGGTTGAATACGTTTGGAGATCGTTGAGCTTCCTGGATCTGAAGATCTGTGATTTTTCCTATACCTGGGAAGTTTTCTGCCATTATTTTGTTGAATATGTTTTCAATGGAATCTCCATTTTCCTCCCCTTCTGGAATACCCATGACTCGGATATTTGAGCGCTTGAGGTTGTCTGATATCTCTCTCAGATTTTCTTCCATGTCCTTGATTCTTTTTTCTTTCTTTTTCTCTGCTTGTGTTATTTCAAACAGCCCATCTTCAAGTTCAGAGGTTCTCTCTTCAACTTCGACAAGCCTGCTGGTTAAACTCTCCGTTGTGTTTTTTATTTCGCTGAATAACTTCTTCAGTTCAGCAAGTTCTGCTACATTTTTTTTCAGGACATTGATTTCCTTGTATATTTCCTCTTTCAGATCCTGTATACTTTTCCTCATTTCATCATGATGTCTAGCTGAGTTTTCTTGTATCTCATTCAGTTTCCTTAGAATTATCACTCGAAATTCCTTGTCAGTTATTTCAAGGGCTTCTTGTTCTATAGGATCTAGAGTATGAGATTTATTAACTTTTGGTGGTGTACTTTCTTGATTTTTTGTATTTCTGGTGTCTTTTTTTTGGTGTTTATTCATTGTGGCAGGGGGTTTCACAGTCCACCGGTTTGAGACTAATGACTAACTAGGATGTTGCTGTGGTTGCCAATTTGGTATGGCTCCCGCCGTGACTGCTCAGTTGGCCTCTAGTGTCTTGTGTGTGTGGTTGCCTCGGGTCTTGGGCTTCTCCGGGGATCCACCTTTCTGGTCAGCTTGTAGTCTGCTGGGCTGGTGGATCACGTACCACAGGGTGTGTGATCTCTGTTGAGCTTTCACTTTCTGTACAGGACTTCTCCCCGTTCCGTGTGCTCTGGCCCAGGCTGTTAGATCGTGCAGTGGCGACCCCACCGGGTGTGTGGTTTCTGTCGAGTCTCCGCCTCCCTGGCCGCACGTCTCCCCCCTCTGTGCACACTGTGCTGGGCTGGGGTGTGTCTTCTGCACCCCTCGTCTATCAGCTGGGCCTTCAAGACCCTGCTCAGCACCGCCTCGCCCAGGAAGTCTACCAGGTTTCTGCTAGGCACAGACGACCGGTCTCTCTGGGTGCCTTTGTAGCACTGTGTAGATCTTTCTCGGGTCTTGTTCACCTTTGTATCCCCCCCGGTATAAACCGAGTCTAGTGCCCGCCTGCAGCCTGCTCTCCGGCAGGTTCAAGCGGACCTGGGAACTCTCCTACCACACTATTCCCAACCAGAAATTCGTTAGGCTTTTTTCCACACTGGTGGTCGCAGAGATGGTATCTGCCTCCCATTAACAGGAAGTTTACCGGGGCCGGAGTCCAGGGTGTGGTGGAGTGACAGTCGGCCCGCCCGTACTTCCTAGCCCTCCCAACACTGGTCGGGACGCCCCACACCCCCAGCCCCGCCAGAGAACCGCGGAGGGATTGGGAGAGGAGGCCGGCCCGCAGGGTCCAGAAAGCCCCACGCCAGGCCAAGCAAATGGGCTCAGTGATGGCCGAGCAGGGCAGAGCTGCCCGCACCTGGGAAAATGGAGGCAGCACCGGGGCAGTGAGTGGCCTGGTGGTGCAGGCGGGAGCCGCGTGGGCATCCACCCCCCGAACAGAGCTGTGCCAGGGATCACTCACAGTGCTGTGCCAGGTCGGGCGCTTGCTCTGTCTCTGGTTTGTTGCCTTCCGTGTTCTCGGCACTGCTGCCTCGGGGCTGTTCAGTCGCGGCGCCGCTTGGGCGCTCCCAGGAATCTTCTTTAATGCCGGCCTGAAACCTCGAATCCTGAATAGGGCAGCTGGCCGCCTTCAGCGCAGCCCCGGCCTCCGGGATCCTGGCTGCATCCACAGCAGCCCTGGCGCCGTGTTCCCTGTTTCAAGACTCGCTTTTGCAGCTAAGAATCAGTTCTTTTCCTGCTCCACACTTCAAAGCTGTTGCCTGTAAATGAGGCAGCCTCTCCTGCCGGGGGCAAAGTGGCGTTGAGCCCCCACGACCGGCCAGCAGCAGCAGTCCTCCCTTAAGAGATGGCCAGAGGAAGGTCCACAAGTTTCCCGGCTGCCTGAGGCCCAGTGGCCACCTTTTCCACCTCAGCTACTCCGCGCCAGCCGCTGCAGCCGCCGCCATCTTGAAACTCTAGTTTTTTCTTTTAACATTTTAAATATATCATCCCACTTGATTAGTCCATTTTTGTTCCTTATAGCAATATACACGGAACTGTGTAATTTATAAAGAAAATGAAATTTATTGCTTATAGTTTCTGAGGCTGGGAAGTCCAACGTTCATCTGGTGGTAGCAACAATGACTCAGGGGTCTCATATTGCAAGTTAGTGGAAGCAGAGAGAGCAGAAAGAGCAAGAGCAAGTGAAAGACAGACTCTCCTCTTCTTTTAAAGCCCTCAGAACCATGCCCCCAACCACCATTTTTAATCCATTCACTACTGCATGGTCTTACAATCCAATCACCTCCACCTTTCAATTACTATAATAGGATCCACCCTCTTAACAGTCACAGTGGGGGCTAAGTTTCTAATACATGAAACTTGGAGGACACAATTCAAACTTTGATGAGTTTTGAGGGGACATAATTCAATCCACTACATTCTGACCCTGCCCCCCCAAAACTCATGTCCTTTTCACATGCAAATACATTCATTTCATTCTCAAAGTCTTAACTTGTTTAAACTCAAAAGTTCAAAGTTCAAAGTCCCAAATCTGAAATCAATGTGTTATCTACTTCCAAGATACAATGGTGGGACAAGCATAGTATACATATTCCCATTCCAAAAGGGAGAATTAGGTCAAAAGAAAGTTGTAAGAGGTCCCAAATAAGTCTGAAACCCAGCAGAGCAGGCATTAAATCTCAAAGCTGGCTAGTCAGGTACCTTGACTCCATGTTTGAGGTCTTCTGCACACTGTACAAGGGTTGGGTCCCCAAGTCCTCAGGCAGCTCTACTCCTCTGGTTTTCCTGGTCTCATGTGATGATTTACCTCTTCCAGGCTGGTGTTGCACCCTGATAGTTCCACAGGTCTGGGATCTCTGTGGTGGTCCCACTCTCATGGCTCCACTAGACATGATGCTGATGAGGTTTCTCTGCTGCAACTCCAATCCCACGTTTCCACCTGGCATTGCTCTAGTGGAGTTTGTCTGCTGTGACTCTGCCGCTGCAACAGATCTTTTCCTGGGCCCCCAGACTTTTCCATACATTGTCTGAAGTTGGGTGGAGGCTCCCAACCCTCCACAGCTCTGGCATTCTGTAAGCCTGCGGACTTAAAACCACATGGATGCTGCCAATGTTTCTGGGTTGTATTTTCCAAAGCTGTGGGTCCAGCCATTCCTGGAGCCAATTTATCCATGGCACGGGCAGCCACAGCAATTAGGGTGCCGGCGTGGGGAGCAGCATCCCAAGGTAGCCCTGGGCAGTGAGCCTATGGAGGGTGCCTCAGGCCTTTCTCCAAAGACCACTTTGTCTCCCTAGCCCTTTGGGTCTGAAATGGAAAGGTTGGCCCCAGAGAATTCTGGAATGCCTTCAGGGCCTTTTCCCCCTTCTCTTGATAATCCCTTTCCTTTGTACTAATCTTCTTAGCACCACTGGATTTTTCTTCTGAAAATGCTCTCTGATTCTCTCCACATGGCCAGGCTACAAATTTTCCAAATTTTTATGCTCTGCTTCCCTTTTAAATTCTGGCTTTATGTCATGCCTTTGCTGCTGTAACTCAGCATAGGCTGTTACATGTAGCCATGCTGCTTTCTGAATGTTCCGCTTAGAAATTTCTGAATGTTTCTGAATATTTCTGCTTAGAAATTTCTTCTGCCAAGTACTCTGGTGCACAACCCTTAAGTTCCAACTTCCACAAAGTCCTAGGGCATCAAGACAATGCAGCCAAGTTCACTGCCAGTTCACAGCAAGGGTGAGCTTTGCCCCAGTTTCCAATAAGACCCTTCTCATTTACATCTGAGACCTTTTCAGAATGACCTTTACTGACCATATTTCTATCAGTATTCTACTCACCACACGTTACCAGTCTCTAAGATGCCAAACTTTCCTTCATCTTTTTTGTGTTCTCCGACTCCTCCAACCTTTCCTCTACACCCTGTTCCAAAGCCATTTCCATATTTTCAAGTATCTGTATAAGCAACACCCCACTTCTCTAGTACCAAGTTTCTGTATTAGTCCATTTCTATGATTATAACAAAATACATGTAACTGGAAATTTTCTAAAGAAAATCAAATTTATTACTTATAGTTTCTAAGCCTGAGAAGTCCAAAGTCCATCTGGTGGTTGCAACAGTGACTCAGAGGTCTCACATTGCAAGATGGTGGAAACAGAGAGAGCAGAAAGAGCAAGAAAGAGCAAAGGACAGACTCTCTTCTTCTTTTAAAGCTCGTGGAACCATGCCCCTGACCACCATTTTTAATCCATTCACTACTGCATGGTGTTACAATCCAAACACCTCTTCAAGACTCCACCTTTCAATTACCATAATAGAACTTCCCACCCTCTTAACAGTCACAGTGGGGGCTAAGCTTCTGACACGTGAAACTTGAAGGGCACAGTTCAAGCTTCTATGAGTTTTGAGGGGATATAATCCAATCCACTACACCCATCCTCTTCTGGCCTTTAAGGTTTCTGTTGAGAAGTCTGCTGTTAGAGTTATGGAGATTCCCTAATAGGTGACAATGCTTTTCTCTTGCTGAGTTTAGAATTCTGTCTTTGTCTTTGACTTTTGATAATTTGACTACAATTCTTAACCCAAGAATTAAAAGATGGAGAAATAAATGTTTCTTTGGGCTAGGCATTGGTTTTGGGGGGTGACTTCAGTTGTCTTTCTGCCTGGATGAAAGAGATTGAGGGCCAAAATATGACATCTAACAAGCCCATTCTCTGCATCATGACCTGTGCTAGGCTCCAAGTGGTGGGGGAGAGGAAACAAGTAAACTATATGACTTTGTCCTAGAGGTGCTTATAGGGAAAGAAATATGCCTCAGATTGTAGGGAAGATTTTATGTGTGGTAAAATCTGGGTGTGAAAGCTGAGGACTTTTAAAAATGTGGATGAGGTGATCCAGCCCTGTGGCTCACTCGGGAGAGTGCAGCACTCGTACCACCAAGGCCGCGGGTTCGGACCCTATGTAGGGATGGCCCCTGCGCTCACTGGCTGGGCGTGGTGTGGACCACACCACGCCGAGAGTTGTGATCCCCTTACCGGTCAAAAAAAAAATGTGGATGAGAAATCCTTGACAATGACCCTACAAAAATGGCCAATTTCTGAAAAGCCTGAAGGATACCCAGGTAGTTATGTAGCCAATGGGAGTGTTGATTAATACTTCTTAAAGAAAGGGGGAATGTAAGTGCATTTACTGATCTACTAAAATTTGAATCACATCATTTTATTGTTCTGTGGTGACAGATTAGATATTTCTTAGAGAGGAAAATGTCCTTATTGAGTTCTGAAGAATTCATTAATCAATTAATTCAGTCATTCATTCAATATCGATAGTATATTAATATCAACCATTTTAGAAATATTTTTTGGAATTTACAAAGATTATCATAGGGAGAGGTGATATTTATTATTCATTTATTATGTGCTCAGGATGTATTATCTCATTTAACATTAATAACTTCATAATGGCAATGCAGTTATTATATGCATTTTACAGCTTGTGAAAGAAGGCTGAGAGGTTACTTTGCTTGCTCAGGGTCAAAAATTAATGACTAGCATATCCTAGCATAGTTCTCTCTGAGTCTTGAGCTCAAAGGCTTAATTTCCCCATTCTATATTCTCTTGGAAAATCTCTGTTCCATGCAGTGTCTCCTAAGGGAGATAAGATACTTTTAGGATGTGAAGTTAAAGCTGGATTTGTGCTCTCATGGTAGCAAGTATAAGTGGTATAGAAGTTTGCAAAAGCCAAACTTTCTATATCTGGATCATAATGTGATTTTGGGAGAGGCTGACCCAGCGCATTGGCTATATCAGGATTGGAGGATGATTTAGCCACTCTTACTTTCCAGCTAGAAATATGAAACAATTAGATGAGAGCCCAGGGTGTCTCTGATTTCTAGGATACCTTCTCAGGTGAGTTCAACAGTTCAATGCCTTCTGAGTCCCTCCGGCACAGGCTCCTCCCCAAGGTCTGGCAGGAATTGGAGACAATTAGTCTGCTTTGATTCTTTCCTTAACCAGGGACTTAGGGACTTTTTCAGAGTCCTCTCTGTGGTCTGCAAAATGGTATCCTCCTGCCTACTGCTCTGGAGCTACAGGACAGACATATAAAGATCAGGAGGCCCTGTGCCTATAGAGGCTCACTTGTTACTTTTTTGTTCCTGGTGTCCTCAGCAGAAGCTGAAGACTCAGAAATCTGTTTGGATTAGGAGATTACTGAGCTCACCAAGGACTGGCGGGGGTCAGAGTGAGCTGGGAATTCTAGGTGAGTGATTAGCATCTCTTTGTCTAGAGGTCTGGATATATATTCCATATATGTTCCATATGCATTCTGTGTGGTGTTTCTTTACATGTTTAGTGGAGGTATATGTATCTTTTCTTCATGAGTCTTGTCTGTGTGTGTGTGTGTGTGTGTGTGTGTGTGTGTGTGTGTGTGTGAGTGTGTGATATGTAATTGACTCCCACTCTGATTCATTTTCTTTCTAGACCTAGCACATATAATTCTAAATAGGTTCACATTAAACAAGAGTAGGCCAGTTCTGTATGTGTTTTAGGATCTTCTAATTAGTCCCTTTGATTTCAAATATTTGCCCCATATCATAGTTAAGTAAATATGAAATGTCCTGCTCCAGATTGCAGAGTCTGAAGAGAGATAGTTGTATTCAGCAATCTGGAGCAGAACTTTTCTACATTTATTCATGACCAGCCATAGGAAAGACGTCTTGCAATCTCCACTCAGAGATGTGGGCTGCGTGATCTTGTGTTTTGTTTATGAGTTGTTTTCTTGTATGATTGCATGTGTTTGAAAGAGGGTGGTGTGTGTTTGGTATTTGTTTCAGTTGTAGGTAATGTGTATGTGCTGGTGCCTGTGAGTAAAATGGGCCCTGGTGACTCATTGACTGACCACCTTCACCTGTGCTGAGCTCAGGTCAGTGGGTGCCCGACACTTATTCTGCAAAGAGAGTGCATGTGTTGATCACGTGTGTTGTTGCTGCCTGTCTGGGAAGAGGCATGTGTGTACAATTGGTATTTTTTTTTTTTAAATTTTGTATGATGTGTTTGACCCTGTGTTTTTGTTGCTTAGTATGTGTGTTTGATTGTGTGAGTCTATATTCAGAGTATGAGTTTATACATCTGATTTGTGATTTTTATATGCTGCTGGTACTGTTATGTTTATGTTAAAACAAACAAGTGTTTGTGTGTGGTTGTGTGCATTTTTTGTGTTTTGTTCATCAAACCTTGTGTATTATTTATGAGTTGTGTTTTTATGACTGTGTTTAACTGTCCTTTCCTTAGGGTCACTGTAGATCACAAGCGGCAAGAAATCACTAATCAGCAATTTAAGTGTGTGCATGTGTAGGTGTCTGTGTGTGTTTCGTGTGTATGTTTTAGGGGCTTCTTGATGGCCCCTATAAATTCAAATATTTCCTCAACTGTCTTTCAACAGTGGTCATATTTCTGCATTGGGCAGGTAGGCTCATGTGCATTTTCACCACTGGGCAGCTCTTATCCAAAGGATAACAGCTCATTGTCTGCAGTAAGTCAGACTTGAGCCCAATCCTAAGTCTGGCTCTTGTACATGTTTGTGACCTTGGGAAATGACCTCATCTCTCTGAGATCCAGATTCCTCACTGGTAATTGAAAGGTAATTATTAGTACTTTCTAATGGTATTATGAGGAATAAATGAGACAATACACACAAATTATTCAGCACCATGCCTGACACTTGGTGCTCACACGAAACGAGGTATTTTTATGGTGTTACCTCAAATCCAAAGTATGTGTCATGGAAGTTTCTTATTTCACCACTGTCTAGGGAAGGACAGGTAGCTGTCAGAAAAAAACTGGCCCATCCAAAGGCTTTCCCTCATACTTCAAGGTCGTGTCCTGTTCACAGCTCATGGGCCCAGCTTTCTCCTTCATGCAGCATCCCGCCTGCATCGAGATTCCTGGTTGGTCTGCCCCCTGATTTTCTTCTGGTTGAGCACTGGCACAGCATATTCCAGTGAGCTGCCAGGCCTCCACATGTGGATACAGACACTGACCTTCTGGGTGGCCATGAGCTGAGGTAACCTGTGCCCCTGAGCAGGTACATGGTCCCTAAGGGGACTGGTTGTCTTGCTCCTATTCTGGAGTGAGGACAACCGTCTTTATTCTCTCTTCAGGGGTATGTGTTTTGTAATCCTAAACTCTAACCCAAATTCTCAAAGAAATATGGAATCTGACTGGAGTAAGGTGATATCTCAGTGTGGTTTTGATTTGCATTTTCCAAATGATAAGTGATGTTGAACATTTTTTCATGGACCTGTTGGCCATTTGTATGTCTTCCTTTAAGAAATGTCTATTCAGCTCCTTTGCCCATTTTTTAATCAGATTATTTGTTTGTTTGCTTGTTTATTGTTAATTTGTTTGAGTTCTTGGTGTATTCTGGATATTAATCCTTTGTTGGAAGCATAGTTTGCAAATATTTTCTCCCATTCTGTAGGTTGTCTTTTCACTCTGTTGCTTGTTTCCTTTGCTGTGCAGAAGATTTTTAGTTTGATCTAGTCCCATTTGTTCATTTATTCTTTTGTTTCCTATGCTTTTGGGGACTTATTCATAAAGTCTTTGACCAGTCCTACATCCTGAAGTGTTTTCCTCTTGGAGTTTTATAGTTTCAGGTCTTATACGTTACTCTTTAATTCATTTTGAGTTGATAGAGAAATATCACATATCCTCACTCATAGTGGGTATGAAAGAAAGAAAGAAAGAAAGAAAGAAAAAGAACAATCATAATAATGCATTGAACCTTCAGAAGGAGATAACAAAACTGTTGTTTCTAGAGGTATGAAAGGGGAAGGGACATACCAAGAGATGGGTTAATAGACGTGAAACAGCTAAGTAGGAAATATAAGTTCTATTGATGTACGGCTGATCTAGGGACCTATAATTAACAATAATTTGCATCATGTTAGCAGGTTGCCAATGACTAGTAGAGAGGAGACCAAGTCTCCTCAACACAAAGAATTTATTACATCTTGTAATGATGAATACACTAATTATCCTGACTTGATCTTCGCACATTGTACACAAGTATTGACACTCATATCTGTACCCCACAAATATGTATAATGAATTACATTTCAATCAAAAAAAAAAAAGAAAGAAAATGCTAAAAGAAAAAAAAGGAAATGTTGCATCTGGAATTCACTGTCAAACAGCTAAGTGACCTTAAGTCAGTGTTTTTATCTCTTTGGCCTGATTGTCTTCTTTACACCTATGAAATAAAGGATGTAATATTTGTCTTATATAACACACCTCTAAATATATATTTATTGTTTGAGAGAAGTTAAAGCATACACAATTCTTTTCTAAATTGTGTGATACATAAATGCAAATGGTAATTTTTTCTAAGTAGGAAGCTACGAACTTTTTTGACAAATATAAAATACAGCTTCTTTGAATATTCTAATAGGGGACTTGATTTCTATTCAGAGCATGAATTCTGGCCAGGTAGACATATATTGTGATTTCATTTGTTTTAGTTAATTACACATTTAATGCTGTCAGTTATTGTTTTATTATTGTTAAAATCAGTGGAATAATACCCATTTATTAGGACTATGGTGAAGACTTATTTAGAAAGTACGTGTAAAACATGTAGAATAGTTACTAGAACTATTATTAAGGTTGGTTTGGAAACTTGAATTGGACACTTTTGGTAACAGCAAATTTTAAATAATTCAAAACAGGCAGAACCAAGCCATTACACTGTAATCCTATGAGAAACCTTTAGTAATTAGTTAGAACTTGGGAGGTTTCAACTTCCTTTTAAAAGAAAATAACTGATAAACACCATTTCATTCTCTATTTCTATGTATTCGACTTTTTATTTTTTAAAGATTCAACATACAAGTGAGATTGCACAGTAATTTCCTCCTATATCTGGCTAAGAGAGGCTAAATTATCCTGCAGAAAATAAAATAAATAAATATTACTCTTCAGCTTAAAATAAAAAAAAATAACTGATGCCTGATTCCTGGTATCCACTTCACATTTCAATCATCGTAAATTGCTAAGGGTTGAATCTACCCTGATGTAAAGAATGCAGAGACTTTGCATATCTTGTTCATTACTAGGTACTCATATACTTGGTAGTTAGTGTAGGACCTGGGACAAGGATCTTGGTAGATAAATACATGTCCAATAAGGAATTAATGCTCTTTTGATTCTTTTGGAAAAAGACATGGTTAACGAGAGGGTTGGAGGTTTCATCAGAACTACAATGGGACAGATGTGTGATTGATTGACCAGTAAATGTGAAAAACAAAGAGAAGTGTCGCTAAATTTAAAAATTTTCATACTAAAAGGACGTTACTACAATGTTATGTCCATGTTCACTGACATTCTTCACTTCCACCAATTCCCAACAGAGAGAAGAGCAGCATGAGGAGGGAGAACCAGAGCTGCGTGTCCCAGTTCCTCCTCCTGGGGCTCCCCATCCTGCCGGAGCAGCAGGGCGTGTTCTTCACCCTGTTCCTGGGCATGTACCTGACCACGGTGCTGGGGAACCTGCTCATCATGCTGCTCATCAGGCTGGACTCTCGCCTCCACACCCCCATGTACTTCTTCCTCAGCCACCTGGCCCTCACTGACGTCTCTATCTCATCAGTCACTGTCCCTAAGATGTTGATGGGCATGCAGACTAAGTACAGATCGATACCCTATGTGGGGTGCATTTCTCAGATGTATTTTTTCATACTGTTTGGTTGTCTTGACAATTTCCTCCTTGCAGTGATGGCATATGACAGGTATGTGGCCATCTGTCACCCACTCCACTACATCTCTGTCATGAGGGAGGAGCTGTGTGTCTTACTAGTAGCTGGGTCCTGGTTCGTCTGCTGTGTCCATGCCCTGTTGCACACCCTTCTTCTGGTACAGCTGTCCTTCTGTGCTGACAATACCATCCCCCACTTCTTCTGTGACCTCGCTGCCCTCCTGAAGCTGAGCTGCTCAGACATCTCCCTCAGTGAGCTGGTCATCTTCACCGAGGGAGGAATGCTTTTCATCCTGCCTTTGATTAGTATCTTGTGCTCTTATATCCGTATAGTAACCACTGTCCTGAGGGTCCCCTCAACTAAAAAGTTCTTTAAAACCTTTTCTACCTGTGGATCCCATCTGTTTGTGATGTCTTTATACTACGGGACACTTGCAGGTGTTTACTTTTTCTCTTCATCATGGAACTCCAATGACAAGGACATGATTGCTTCTGTCATCTATACAGTAGTTACCCCCATGCTGAACCCCTTCATCTACAGCCTGAGGAACAGAGATATAAAACAGGCCCTAGAAATATTTGTCAATAGAGCTAACTTCTTTAAATGACAGTCACTAAATCCTCTTATTTCAGTCATGAGAACTGTGGGATATAGTTCCTAAAATTATTATATGGCTGACAACTCTGTATAGTTGTAAAATAGTACATATTCTGCTGTTATGTACAGTGTTCTTAATTTGTTAACTAGATCAAGTGTGTTATGTGGGTCGTTAGAGCTTTATCCTTAATTAATCTTTGGCTGCTTGTTCAGCATCTCTCATATTTGCACAATCTTATGCAAAACATGTTGCATCATTATAATTGTGGAATTCTTTTTTTCTTCCTTTTACATATCAATTCTCGCTTATATATATATATATATATATATATATATATATATATATATTTAAACTTTGTTATTGAGGACACATAGATTTACCATTATGATCTACTGTTCGTGGACTGACACTTTCATGCAGTGGTGTGCTGAATCTCTCTTGCATCATCTTCAAGCTGATTGTGCACATCTCTTCTCAACTCCACAGTCAGTGACATCATGCTGGTAGCTTGAAATCAACCATAGTGGGAATTATTACATTGTGGAAATTGATAAATGCAACAGACAAGGATCCCCCACTATAGAAAGCCATTTGTTTTTCATTTAGCAGCACCATTGCATTTATAATTAGGAGATATTTCTCTTCATCCCTATTGATGGCACCCCCGTTAACATCTCATCTATGTCATGTGAAATTAGTATAGATGTACCAGATTTGGGGAGGGTTAATGTTTACATGATATATCTTTTCCACCATTTTACTTTAAACCATTCTATGTCCTGATATATATGATGTGTCCTCTGTAAACAGTGTAACACTGAATTTTGCTCTTTAATGTAGATAGGCAATCATTACTTTTCTGAAGAATTTAATGTATTTATATTTAATGCAATCATAATATATTTCAATTTATATTTTCCATATTCTGTTTTATATTTCAGACATTTTTCATATTTTTTCATGTTTTTCTCTCCTCTCTTTTTTCATTTTGATTAATTAAATATGTATTTGTGTTACTATATTCTCTTAACTTGTGAATCATACATTATTATTATTATACTATTCTTTTATTGTGCTCTGTATAGAGATTACTTCCTGCTTTCTCTTTAAATTGTTCTCTTTTTTTACTGTGCAGAAGCTTTTTAGTTTGATATAACCTCATTTGTTTATTTTTCCTTTTGTTGCCTGTGCTGCGGTCATACTCATAAAGTCTTTGCCCAGTTCTTCTTCCTGAAGTGTTTCCCCTAAGTTTTCTTTCAGGAGTTTTATAGTTTCAGGATGTATATTTCATTTTTTACTCCATTTTGAGTTGATTTGGATATATGGTGAAATGTACCAGTCTAGTTTCATTCTTCTACATAAGGGTGTCCACTTTTTCCAGCATCATTTACTGAAGAGGCAGTCTTTTCCCCAATGTATGTTCTTGGTGGCTTTGGTGTGGATCAGTTGGCTGTAGGTTTATGAGTTGATTTCTGGGTTCTCTATTTTGTTCCATTGTCTGTGTGTCTGCTTTCAAGCCAGTACCATGCTGTTTTTGTTTCTATAGCTTTGTAGTACTATTTGAAGCCAGGTAGTGTTATGCCTCCTGCTTCATTTTATTTTATTTTATTTGCTCAGGATTTCTTAGGTATTCAGGGTGTTTTGTTGCTCTATATGAATGTTGGGATTGCTTTTTCTATTTCTGCACAGCAAAAGAAACAATTAACAGAACAAAAATAAAACGTAGTGAGTGGGAGAAAATATTTCACACTATGTATCTGACAAAGGATTAATATCCAGAATATACAAAAACTTAAACAACTTAACAGTATAAAAACAAGTAACCCAATTAAAACGTGCAAAGGAGCTGAACAGGCACTTCTCAAAGGAGGATCTATGAATGGCCAACAGACAGATGAAAAAACATTATTCAGCATCCAGGAAATGCAAATCAAAACTGCACTGAGATATCATTTCACTCCAGTCAGACTGGGTATTATCTTGAAGACAGAGAACAACAAATGCAGATGATGATGTGAAGAAAGAGGAACCTTCCTACATTGTTGTTGGGACTGCAAATTAGTTCAGCCATTATGCAAAACGGTATGTAGTTTCCTCAAAGGACTACTGATAGAAGAGCCATATGATCCAGTAATTACACTTCTGGATGTGTATCCAAAGGTATGGAATTCATCTTGTTGAAGGGGAACCTGCATTCCCATGTTTATTACAGCTCTATTTAGCCAAGAGTTGGAATCAATCTGAATGTCCATTGATGGGCAACTGCATGAGGAAAATGTGGTATGTATACACAACGGAATGCTATTCTACTATAAAAAGAATAAAATACTGCTATTTGCAGCAACATGGATTCACTTAGAGAAAACCATGTTGAGTGAAGTAAGCAGGCACAGAAAGAGAAATACCACAAGTGAGGACATATCCTCACTTTTAAGTGGGGGCTAAAAAGCAAAAAGAAAAAAGAAAGAAAAAATGAAATAATGAAAGACAGATATAACAATCACAATAATACGTTGAACTTTCAAAAGGAGAGAACAGAACTCAGGTTACTAGAGCTGGGAAAGGGGAAATGATGGAGAGGGTAAAAGAAGAACTGGTAAAGGGCCAACAAAAGTGATTACATTGTGTAATGTTGAATATCCAAATATCCTGATCTGAGCATCACAAATTGCACACAGGTGTTAATATCCAACTCTGTACTTCACAGATACGTACAATCAAGTGTATTACAATAAAACAACAACAGCAACAAAAACCAGGAGAGAACAGTGTCTCCCCAAATAGAGAATATCAATAAAGAGATGGAAATTATAAAAAGCCAAATAGAAATTTCAGAGTACATCTTTCATTCTTCACTTATTAGTGTCTAATGCAACTTATTACACTTTCCCTTTTTAAAATAACTGTAAAACCATTAAATATGTCTAGTAAACCTTCTCCTATAATTTGCCTTATTGTTTTCATGCATTTTAATTTTACCTATACTTAAGTCTCCACAATATGTGACTATAAGTATTTGTGTGGTCCGTATTTATTATTTTATTGTTACTCTTACCATTTTTCTTTTTCCTTATGTTCTTTTATATCTCCTTTCTCCTGCTGGGGACATTTCCCCTTTGTCTAAAGAAACCTGTTTATTATTTGTTTTAGGGCAGGTACGTTGATGACAAGTTCTTTTATGCAAATTATTTCAAATATCTGATATAAGAATAGCTACCTGCCCATTTTGGGTGAGATGGTATAGTTTCTTTCTCTTTCTCATTTGCATATCTCCCCTACCCGTGGTGTTTGTTCTTTCTAGTGTATTCGTGGTGGTTATTATGGTTTTTGAGGTTCCAGGTGCAGGACTCCCTTAAGGATTTCTTGTAGAGCTGGTCATGTGATGGTGAACTCCTGCAGTTTCTGTAAATTATGGAAATTATACCTAAATAATGTTGATTTTAAAACAAGATAGACTGAAGAACAGTTAAATGCATAAGTGTTAAAGCAAGTATAATAAAGTTTTAAAGGTTAAATGTAGATAGCTGGTATTCAGTTGTACACTATAAAATTCTTTCAACTTTGCTTTATGCTTGAAATTTTTCATAATAAAATTTGGAGGAAAAAGACTGAAACTACTAGTTTTGTCAAGAATATGGAGAACAGCAACTAGCTAGTTCATTACTGGAGTATAAAAACACCACTGATTTTGGGGTCTTGGTTTTGTGTCATGCAATATTACTGAAACTGTTAATCAGCTCTAAAATTTATTTATTTATTTATTTTGGTAGAACCTATAGGTTTTTCATGATATAAAATCTTGTCATCTGCAAACAGGGACAATTTGACTTCATCCTATCCAATCCAGATGCCCTTTATTTCTTTCTCTTGCCTGATTGCTCCAGCTAGTACTTCCAATACTACGTTAAATAGGAGTAGTAAGAGTGAGCATCCTTATTTTGTTCCTGTTTTTATCAGAAAATCTTTTAGCTTTTCCCTATTCAAGATGATATTGGAGATTGATTTGTCATAATGACTTTCATTGTGTTGAGAAAATTTCTTGTATACCTCATTTTATTGAGAGTCTTTATCTTGAAGGGATGTTGAATTTTGTCAAATATTTTTTTCTGCATCTATTGAGATAATCATATGGTTTTTGTTCTTGGTTTTGTTTCACATGAATTGACTTGCATATGTTGAACCATCCCTGCATCCCTGGGATGAACCCCATTTGATTGTGGTGTATAATTTTTCTGATGTATTGCTGTATTCTGATTGCTAATATTTTGTTGAGGATTTTTGCATTTATGTTCATCAAGTATATTGGCCAGTAATTTTTTGTTGTTGTTGTATCTTTATCTGGTTTGGTATCAGGGTGATGCTGGCCTCATGGAATGAGTTTGGGAGAATGGCTTCTGTTTCAATTTTTTTGAATAGTATGAAGAGAAGTGGTAATTAATTCTCCTTTAAATGTTTGATATAATTCAGGTGTAAAGCTATCTGGTCCTGGGCTTTTCTTTGTTGGAAGATAGCTGATTACTGCTTCAATCTCACTGCTTGTTATTGGTCTGTTCTGGTTTTCTATTTCTTCTTGGTTCAGTCTTGGTAGATTGCATGTGTCCAGAAATTCATGAATTTCCTCCAGGTTTTCATATTCGTTGGCATACAGTTGTTTGTAATAATCTCTAATGATTATTTGTATTTCTGTGGTATCAGTTGTAATGTCTCCCTTTTCATTTCCGATTTTTGATATTTGGGTCTTCTCTCCTTTTTTTTGTTAACCAAACTAATAGCTTGTCTATTTTATTTATCTTCTCAAAAAGCAACTTTTTGTTTCATTGATCTTTTGTATCATTTTAGGGTCTCTATTTCATTTAGTTCTGTCTTGATATTAATTATTTCTTTCCATCTATTACTTTTAGGATCAGATTGTTGTTGTTTTTCTAATTCTTTGAAGTGCAGAGTTCGGTTGTTTATTTGAAGTCTTTTCATTCTTTGGATGTGTTTATTGTAACTAACTTCCATCTTTACAGCTTTTGCAAAATCACACAGGTTATGGTATCATGTATTTTTATTTCTGATAGTTTCAAGAAATTTTTTGATTTCATGTTTAATTTCTTCTCGGACCCATAGGTCATTCAGAAGTCTATTCTTTAGCTTCTATGCACTTGAATAGTTTCCAGAATTTTGCTTGTTATTGATCTCCAGTTTTAATCCACTATGATCTGAAGAGATTCTTGGAATAATTTCAACTTTTAAAAATTTCTTGAAACTTGATTTGTGACCTAACATATGGTCTATCCTGGAGACTGTCACATGTGCTGATGAGAAAAATGTATTTTCTGTAGTTGTTGGATGAAATGTTCTGCAGATGTCGGCCTGGTCCGGTTGGTCAAAGATGTAGTTTAAATCCTGTGTTTCTCTGTTGATTTGCCACCTAGAAGATCGGTCCAGTGCTGAGAGAGGGATGTTCAGGTCACCCACAATTATTATATTAGGGTCTATTTCTTTTTTTATGTCAAAGAGTGTTTGCTTTACATATCTGGGTGCTGCAGTGTTGGGTGCATACATATTTATGATTGTTGTATCTTCTAACTGGATAGATCCCTTTATTATTATGTAATGGCCTTCTCTGTCTCTTTTTATGATTTTTGGTTTGAAGCCTATTTTATCCAATATAAGAATAGCTACTCCTGCTCGTTTGGGGTTTCCATTTGCATGGTATATCTTTTTCCATCCCTTCCGTTTTAGTCTGTGTGTGTCTCTATAGGTGAGATGGGTCTCTTGAAGACAGCATATACTTGGGTCTAGCTTTTTAATCCAATCAGTCAGTCTGTGTCTTTTGAATGGGGAGTTTAATCCATTCACATTTAGGGGTGTTATTAACAAGTATTACTTTACTCCTGTCATTATATTGCTTTTTGTTCAGATATTTTAAATGTCATTTGTTCCTTTCTTCATCTTTCATTTTTCTTCTTCCCTGTTAGTCAGATTTTTAAGGGGACATGATTTAGCTTCTTTCTCTTTTTTATTTTCATTTTGGTTTTAATGGTAGATTTTGCTCTTTCTTGTAAATCCATGATATTAATTATCATTTTTCAGATTGTGGAACAGAACCTTTTTGAGTATTTCTTGCAGGGATGGTCACATAGTAGAGAACTCCCATGATTTTTGTTTGTCTGGGAAATACACTATTTCTCCCTCATTTATGAGGGATAGACTTGCTGGGTATAGAACTCTTGGCTGGCAATTTTTTTCTTTTAGTATTTTGAATAGATTGTCCCATTTTCTTCTGGTCTGTAAGGTTTCAGTTGAAAAATTCTGCTGTTAGTCTGATGAGGGCTCCCTTATCAGTGACTTGACACTTTTGCTATTTTTAGAATTCTCTTTTTGTCTTTGAGTTTTGCCAGTTTGACTGTAACATATCTTGGAGATGAACTTATAGGATTGAAACTGTTTGGGGGTCTTTGGGCTTCCTGGATCTGAAAGTCTGGATCTCTCCTTATAACTGGGATGTTTTCTATTATTATTTCCTCTAATAGGTTTTTTAATGCCTTTTCCATTCTCCTCCCCTTCTGGAATTCCTATTTTGGGGATGTTTGTGTGCTATGGTTGTCTGCTAGCTCTTTTAGATTTTCCTCATTGTTTTAAAGTCTTTTTTTCTTTCTCTTTCTTTCTTTCTTTACTTATGTATTTATTTATTTATTTATTTTGTCTGCCTGGGTTATTTCAAAAAGACCCTCTTCAAAGTCCGAAATTCTTTCTTCTCCTCGGTCTCACCTGTTTCTCAAGCTTATGTTCTGTTTTTTTTTTTTTTTTTCATTGAGTGAATCCTTCATTTCTAGGAGTTCTTTTACATTATTTTTAAAGGTATTAATCCCTTTGTAAATTTCCTCCTTCATATCCTGGATTATTTTTCTTTCATTGTATTCTCTAGTTGAGTCTTCTCTTATTCTTTTGAGTTTTCTTAAGATCATTGCTCGGAATTCCTTTTCAGACATTTCAAAATTTTCCTGCTGCATGGACCCTGGTACTTTTTACCATATTCCTTTGATGGTATCATATCTTCTTGTTTGTTTGTAGCTCTAGTATTTTTCATAGATGTTTGGTCATCTGGTAGGACACTTATTTCCTCTGTTTCTCTGAAGTGGACTCTGAGGGGAAAGACTTCCTCCTGTGTTTTCAGGCTCTGCTGGTGACTCTTCTCGTATCAGTGCAGTTGAGTGTAGGGTGATTTGTCTTAGGTCCTGCTGAGTAGGTGGTCGGGCCTCTTCAGGGCTTGGGCCATAGACGAGTGGCTTCAGCAGAGTCAGTGTGCAGTACCAGCAATCACCTGGGCACCCTCTCAGTGGATGGGCATTTCCGGGGCTCAGGCATGGATCAGCAGCTGCGACATGGTCAGCACATGGGATCAATGTTCACCTGGGCACCCACTGATTTGATTGGCAGGCATCTCTGGGGCTCAGGTGTGGGCCAGTGTCTGCAGTGGGCCAGCACACAGGAATGGCATTCACCTGGGCATCCACTTGGTCAGTGGGTGGGCCTCTCCCTAAAGAAATATTTTGATTTCCTGTTTGATTTTTTCTTGACGCCATAGGTTGTTTAGGAGAAAGTTATTTTATTTTCACAAACTATTAGCTAGGCTAACTATCAGAAGAAGAGGGAAGGCCAAACAACAAAAATTAGAAATGAAAAAGGACACATTACATGTGATACCATAGAAATTCAAAGACTCATTAGAGACTATTATAAACAACCATACGCCAACAAACTTGAAAATCTGTAGGAAATGGATAAATTTCTGGACACATAAAAACTATCAGGACTGAACCAAGAAGAAATAGAAAACATGAACAGAACAATAACGAGCAACAAAACTGAAGCAATAATCAGCAGCTTCCCAACATAGTAAAGCTCAGGAACAGATGATTTTACTGAAGAATTCTACCAAGTCTTTACACAAGAATTAATACCAATACTCTTCAAACTATTCCAAAAAATTGAAACAGAAGACATTCTCCCAAACTTATTCTACATGGCCAGTATCACCTCAATACCAAAACCAGACTAAGACTTAACAAAAAAGAAAACTGTAGACCAATATATTTGATGAACAGAAATGTAAAAATCCTCAAGAAGATATTAGCACATAGAATACAGCAAACATCAAAAAATTATACATCATGATCAAATGTGATTCATCCCAGGGAGACAAGGATAGTTCAGCATATGCAAGTCAATAAACGTGATGCGCCACATCACCAAAATCAAGGACAAAAACCACGTGATTATCTAAATATATGCAAAAAAAAAGCATTTGACAAAATTCAACATCCCTCATGATGAAGACTCTTAGCAAATTAAGTATAGAAGCAAAGTATAACAATACAATAAAAGCCATATATGGCAAATCCACCACCAATATCATCCTGAAAAAGCTTTCAGCTTTCCCCTTAAGAACAGGAACAAGACAAGGATGCTCACTCTCACCACTCCTATTTAACATACTGTTTGAAGTACTAGCCAGAGCAATCTGGCAAGAGAAAAAAATAAAGAGCCTCCAGATTGGAAAAGATGAACCAAACTGTCTGTTTGCAGATGACATGATCCTATATAGAGAAAAATCTAAAGACTCTACAAAAAACCCCTTATAGCTGATAACAATTTCAGTGAAGTTGCAGGATAAAAAATCAACACACAATAATCAGTGGCATTACTATACTACAACACCAAACTTGCCAAAAAGTAAATTAAGAAAGCTAGCCCTTTTACAATAGTTGTTGAAAAAATAAAATACCTAAGAATGAAGTTATTCAAGGAGGTGAAGGATCTTACAATGAGAACTACAAATCACTGTTGAAAGAAATTAGAGAGGACACAAAAAATGGGAAGATATTCCACACTCTTGGATTGGAAGAACTAACATTGTGAAAATGTCCATACTACCCAAAGCCATCTACAGATTCAATGGAATCTCAAACAAAATACCAATGACATTCTTCACAGAAATAGAAAAAGCAATTCTAACATTCATATAGCACAACAAAATACCCAAAATAGCCAAAGCAATCCTGAGCAAAACAAATAAAGCCAGAGACATTACAATGCCTGACTTTAAATTGTAGTATCCAAAATAGCATGGTACTGACATTAAAACAGACTCTCAGACCAATGGAATAGAATAGAGAACCCAGATCAACCCACATACTTTCAGCCAACTGATCTTTGACAAAGGCAGCAAAAACATGCATCAAGAAAAGACTGCCTTTTTAATATATTGTGCTGGGGAATTTGGACATCCATATATGGGAGAATAAAACTAGACCTGTACCTCTCACCATATACCAAAATCAACTCAAAATGGATTAAAGACTTAAATATAAGACCTGAAAATATAAACTCCTGAAAGAAAACGGGGGAAACACTTCAGGAAGTAGGACTGGGCAAAGACTTTCTGAATAAGACCCTAAAAGCACAGGCAACAAAAGGAAATTCTTGGATATTTTTTCCCCTTCATGATATACATACACAAAATCCTTGTTTCTTTGTTTTCTCTAGGGTCAGGAAATATATTTGTCCTTCTTGCTTCTCTATCATGTCATGATTTTGCATTAAAAGTCTGGTTATCTGTAGTGGTTTTTAACTGCTTTTACATGAAGCACTACATTGGTTTACATCAGTATTTGCTGTGATCTCTTTCCATAGCCATGTGGGTTTGTTTCTTTTGGAGGCCCCTCTAAGAGTAATTGAGTGCTGGATAATTGGGAAAGAGAGGGAAATAGGCATGTCATACTTCAAAGAGTTCTGAGAGGAGGATATTGAATGGTTGGTGACCCTTGTAACTAATGAAGGATAAAATTGGATTGTGGAGTAAGAATGAGTCCAGATAAACTCACCTGCTAGCAGGATTTTCTGTAACATGTTTGGATTGTATATTCTTCTGTTCAATCTCGATCACTCTGATCCCATTTTCTTATTTTCTCCTACATGTCTTTCTTGTAAGCTTCCAGTCCACTGGTGGCATCTTGTTCCATTGCTAGCATTGCTATAGTTTGATTCTTAATTTCATGTATTATGTCATTTCAATGGTAGTTTGGAAGGGATATGAAATAAATATATTGACTCACTCAAAAAAAAATTAAAATAAACAAATGGGATTATATCAAACTAAAAAGCTTCTGCACAGCAAAAGAAACAATTAACAGAGCTAAAAGACAACCTAAAGAGTGGGAGAAAATATATGTAAACTATGCATCTGACAAAGGATTAATACCCAGAATATGCAAAGAGCTCACACAACTACACAGTAAAAAAAACAAATAACACAAGTAAAAAATGGGCAAAGAAGTTGAATATAGATATTTTTTGAAGGAAGACATATAAATGGCCAACAGGTACTTGAAAAAATGCTCAACATCACTAATCATCAGGGAAAAACAAATCAAAACCACACGAACTGTTTTCAAACATTTGAAATTTGTTGAGACATTTTATGAAACAGCATGTAGTCTATTTTGGTAAATATCTCAAGAGTGTTTAAAGATAACGTGAATTCTCTCTTTATTGGGTCTAATGCTCCATATATGTCATTTAGGTCAAGTTCGTTAATTGTGTTCTTCAGATCCTCCAAATTCTTACTATTTTTGTTCATGTATTCTACTAGCTATTGAGAAAGGTATGCTACATTCCCCTGATATAATTTTAGATTTGCATACTTCTCCTTTCATTTAATGAATTTTGCTTCACACATTTTAAAGAAATGGTATTAGGTACATACAGACTGTGATAACTTCCTATTGTATCAATCTCTTTTTCACCATGAAAATTCTTATTTGTTTCCAGTTTATTTTCTTAAAGTGCATTTAGACTGATATTTATATATTCATATTTCCCTTGGAGAGTATTCCAATGGTATTTTTGTTTACTAAACTTCCTGAAAAGTGGTCAGTTTTGAGTGGGGACCAGAAAAAGAGCAGGCTCAGAAACATGTCCAGGTGTCCATGGAAGCTATTTTACCAATTGAACCCTACTAAAAATTAGGTCCAATCATGTTTGACATACAAGGATGTGGAATGAGGCCTTTGGCAGGCTTTGAATCACAGTAAGGAAGTTCGGAATTTTGGAATGATGTCATGTGATCCTCTGCATATTTTCACTTTGAACAAATAGCTTCTGGCTTGATGCTTGGCCTTAGTAGAAACCAAACTATTGACCATGGGCCACTGAAATTTTATGCAACCTAAATTTTCCATCTTGGTTATCAAAGGGAAATTGGATTGTCTTGAATGCAGGATATCTCCTGTGCGCCATTTTAGTGTTGTCATATCTTGTGATTAAAGTAAATAGAAAACAATGAAAATCCAGAACTGCTAATGGTTGGATTTTTCAGGAATAAAGTTTTATGGTTACCCTACCAGGAACAGGCCATAATCAGCCATTTGTTGATGGAAGGTATAAGAATTTGGAATGGTTTGTGGAGAAAGGTATTTTTAATTCCTGTTTAAACCACTGGGACAAATTGTAAACACAGCCTTTTCCTTAAATTCTTTCTAATTTTTTCTTCAATTATTTAAAGTGCATATTAGTTTTGAAACAAAATTTATAAATAAAAAAGGTAAGAAAAAAGGATCAGTGTAATGAAACACAGAGGGAAGAAGTAGGAAGAAATAGTAAAATGATAGATCTAAATCTAGTCAAATCAATAATTACATTAATCATTAATAGACTACAATTAAAAGGTAGAATCTGTCAGAACGGATAAAACAATAAATTCAACTCTTATTACCTCTTCAAGAGACATACTTTAAATATAGAGACATGTAACATGCCTGGGATCTTTAGGCAGGAGCCAAGGGCGATCTCCTCCACCCAGATGCAGGCAAGCAGAGCAAAACCCAGGGTCCTAAGGCAGGAACGAAGGGCAGCATATCCAGCAGCACACTGCAAATACCACTTCCATACAGGTGGCTCACCACAGCCACTATCACAGCCATGGCTGCAGTAAAAGCAGAGGACCCCATGTTAGTAGCCATGGCTACCATGCAGGTGGCCTGCCAGACACTCAACTATATTGATTTGACACAAGGAGAGTCACCAGCGGAGACCGGAGAAAGTAGAGGATGTCTCTCTTCTCAAAGCCCACTCCAAAGTAGTAGAAGAAGAAGCTACTCTATCAGTTGACCGGACATCAATGCAGACATACTGGAAACATGAAAACCCAAGAAAATATGACACCACCAAAAGAACACAGCACTTCTCAAAGAGCAGACCCTATAGAGCAGGAAACCTTTGAAATGACTGAAAAGGAATTCTGAACACCATCTTAAGGAAACTCACTGAGATAGGAGAAGACTCAGTTAGATGACACAGTGAAATAAACAAACAGACAAAATTGAGGATATGAAGGAGGAAATTTACAGGGAGATTAACACCTTGAAAAGAATGTATCATTTTATTTCGTTTTATTTATTTATTTATTATTATTAATTAATTAATCTATTTATTTATTTATTTATTTATTATTGAATCATAATTGATTGTACATATTTGGGGGATTCGGTGTTGACATATGTTGATCAAATCAATATTACTAGTATGTATATTGTTACAAATTGTACTTATTCTTTATGCCCCTTGTCCAATCTCTCCCTATCCCCCTCTCCCTCCCCCTACCTACCACTGATAACTCTAGATTTCTTCTCTCCTTCTGAAAGAGTAATGGTTACTCTGTTGATTTGTTGCCTGGATGATCTGCCCAATGCTGAGAGGTGTGTTCAGGTCCCCCAATATTATCATAGAGCAGCTTCTTCTTCTGTCACTCTGGAATGGGCTTTGTGGAGAGAGACATCCTCTTCTTTTCTTTGGGCTCTGCTGGTGACTCCCTTTGTGTCAATGCATTCCAGTGGCTGGCAGACCATCTGCCTGGTGGTTGTGATGTCTAGCCACTTTCACGGCAGCCATGGTTACTGTGGTGGCAGTGGCGGGCCACCCACATGGAGGTGATGTTTTTGGCATACTCCTTGGTGCTGGCAGTGTGCCTGGTTATGGACAGGGGGATCTGTCCCCAGCTCCATACCCTGGGCCCCCACCTAGGTGCTGGCCGTGTGCCTGGGCTGGAACTAAGTTTTTGTCCTTTGCTTATTTCTAAAATGGGGTAACTTCCTGTGGGAACCAGTACTTGAGCTGTATTGTTGAGCTAAATTGCTGCTTTGCTGCTGTTTCCCTAGGGAAGGACTTTTGTGCAGCTCAGAATTTAATGGTTTACCTTATAGGTACTTCTGGCTCTCCAGAGACCCAGTACACCTGGGTTGTGTAGAAACTCTGATCTGGGTCTGAATATTTTCATCAAACTGCACCCCATGCAATTCTGCATTCCCAACCAGCCTCCTCTGAGTTGTCCTGTGCTGACTGGGGGGTGAAATGGCTGTTCTTGCTGTGTGCCAGTGTTCTCCTGGTGGGCCCATCTCCCCCACTGCCCATGCTCCAAACACTTCCCATGGGACAGGCCCTGCACCAGTCACTTGTGATGACTCACTGGCCTCTGAATGGCTCCCCTTTTTCAGCTGTTCTGGCTCCTTGTTTCTGCGTAGGTACATGGGAACACTTTTAGCGGTCTTGTTGTCCTGTGGGCCACCAAGGTGCTCTTCTCCCATGCCACCTCCAAGCAACTCCATCCAAAGGGAACAGAGGTGGCTTCTGCCCTCTCCTGCTCCATGCACTCAGCAGCTCCAGCCTTAAAGTAGCCATGGCCCAAAACACTCTGAGCAGTTTTTTCTTTCTCTCACCGTGACTTCTCCCCCTTCATGAATTCTATAGGTCTCTCCTCTTCTTCCTCTGAGCTCCAGCAGCCCCAGCTTGGCTGTTGTTACATTTTTATAGTTGTAAATTGGTTGATTTGTGGGAGAGAGTAACGCTGGGGACCATCTATTCTGCCATCTTGACTGGAACTCCCAGAATGTATCATTTTAATATAAGTGTTTAAAGGTATAAATTTTCCTCTAAGCAATGCATGAACTCTGCACCCTATAAATTTTGATATGTTGTGCTTTGATTTTTATAGTATTCTCTAATTTCCTTGTGATATTTCTTTTTACCCATTGTTTATTTAGGAAAGTTTTGTTTAATTTCCACATATTTGTAAATTTACTAAATTTCCTTCTGTTATTGTGGTCATATTTTCTATGATCTTTGTCTTTTTAAATGTATTAAGACATGTTCTGTGGCCAAAAATAAAAAATGAATAATTTTTAAAAATAATAAATATAAATAAATATAGAGACATGTAGGTTTAATGTCAATGGCTGTAAAATATAGAACATACAGACAGTAAGCATTAGAAGACTGGAGTAATTATGTTAAAATCAAATACAATAGACTTCAAGATGAAGAGCATTACTAGCAATAAAGAAAGATGTCACATAATAATAATATGGTCAATTAATTAGGTGGGCATAATAATAAATGTGTTAGCATCTTGTAGAAGAGCTTCAAAATATACAAATCAGAAATAACCAGCATGGAAAACAGTATGGAGTTTTCTCAAACAACTACAGATAGATCCTCTATATGGCCCAGCAATCCCACTTCTGGGTATATACTCAAAGGAATGGAAATTATGTCAAAGGGATACCTGCACTCCCATGTTCATCGCAGCTCTGTTCACAATAGCCAAGATATGGAGCCAACCTAAATGTCCATCAATGGATGATTGGATAAGGAAACTGTGGTATATATACACCATGAAATACTATTCTCCCATAAAAAATAATGAAATTCTCCCATTTGCAACAACATGGATGAGCTTGGAGAAACTTATGTAGAGTGAAATAAGCAAAGCACAGAGGGGTAAATACCATATGTACTCACTCATAAGTGGGAGCTAAGAGATAAAGAAGAAAGGAAAGAAAGACCACAGTGGCACACTGGGCTTGCAAAGGGAGCGAACATACCTAGGGATACAAGTGGAGTGGGGAAAGGGGAATGGGGAGAGAGGTCAGGGATAATTGAGGGGATAATTGAGTGGGGGACATGGGACATAATCACAATGTGTGGTAATGGACATGCTGCCAGTATGGATCTGGCCATCACATCTTAGGCACAAGTGGTGACAATTTGCTTTGTATCCCATGAATATTCATAACCAATAAAAACAAAACAAACTTTTAATTAATTAATTAATTAATTTTTAAAAGGAAATTAAAAGAATTAAAGAGAGAATTAGGCAATTACACAGTTATAGTTAGATATTTTAACATCCTTTTCTCAAAAACTGATAGAACAACTAGGTAAAATGTTCAATAAAGATATAAAATATTTGGACAACACTTTCTTGACCTGAATGATATCTATGAACACCATGCTTAGGCAACCACCTGTAAAATGCACAGCCTTTCAAAGTCATATGCTAAATTTACTAAGATAGACCATATCCTCCACATAAAATAAACTTTAATAAATTAAAAGGATTGTAATCACATGCAATGTTATCTTCAACTAAGGTGGAGTTTAATTATAAGTCAATAACATCAATAAATTCTTAAAAAATCAAAATATTTGGAAATTAAGCAATGGAAATAAAAATAACATGTGAGTCAAAAAAAAATCTAAGGGGTATTAGAAAGTATTTTGAGAAGAGTTATAATGAAAATATAACATCAAAATTTGGAGGATGCAGCTAAAGCTGTGCTTAAAAGAAAATTTATTGCTTTAAAATGCTTGTATTAAGAAAAGGTCTAAAGTTAATGACTTAATGTTCTCACCTAAAGAGTTGGAAGAACACTTGCAGGTGTCTACTTTTTCTCTTCATCATGGAACTCCAATGACAAAGACATAATTGCTTCTGTCGTCTTCATAGTTTTAAAATAGTATGTATTCTGCTGTTATGTTCTGTTTTCTTAATATGTCAACTAGATCGAGTTTGCTTCTTGGGTTGGTAGAACTTCTTTATCTTTAATTATCCTTAATTAATCTTTGGCTGCTTGTTCATTATCTCTCATATATGCAAAATCTTATGAAAAACATGTTGCATCATTAAAATTGTGGATTTTTTTTTCTTTTAGATATCAATTCTTGTTTATATATATACTTTAACTATGTTATTGAGGACACATAGATTTAGCAGTATGATCTACTCCTCGTGGACTGACACTTTCATGTAGTGGTGTGTTGAAGCTGGCTTGTATTGGCTTCAAGCTGATTGTGGACATCTCTTCATAATGCCACAATCAGTGACATCATGTCAGTAGATTGAAATTGACCATAACAAGAATTATCACACTATGGAAACTGGCAAATGCAATAGGCAAGCCTCCCCTACTATTGACAGCCATTTGTTTTTCACTTAGCAGCAAACCATTGCATTTATAAGTACGAGATATTTCTATTAGTCTCTATGGATGGCCCCTTCCTTAACATCTCATCTACATCATCTTATATTGGTATAGATATATCATATTTTGGGGGGTTAACTTTATCTGTGTCTGTCCTACCAGTTTGATGAATGGCAGGGTAGACTTTTACTTTCTCAAATCTCATCTATGCCAGTCACTATGTATTTTCACACAAGCTTAATGTCTTTCATAATTTTACTTTAAATCTTACTGTGTCCTTTTATATATGATGTGTCCATTGTAAACAGTGTAAACTTGAGTTTTGCTCTTTTTATGTAGATGGTGACTCTTCTGGAGAATTTAATCTGTTTACATTTAATGTAATTATGGTATATTTCAATTTATATGTTTCATATTCTATGTTTTATATTTGAGACATTTCATATTTTTCTATCCTCTTTATTCATTTTGATTAATTAAATATATATTTTTGTTACTGTAATCCTTTATTAACTTGTGAATAATACATTATTTTGTTATTCTTTTTTTGTACTTTGTATAGAAATTATTTCTTGCTTTCTTTTAAAAAACATTATTGAGGTATAATATACACAGCACAAAATTTTTATTTTAACAGTCTGAGGTGCATAATTCAGTAGCATTTAGTTCATTAATAATGTGCAACTACCACAACTATTTCATTCCAGAACCCCAAAATAAAACTATGTACCCAAAAGCATTCATTCTCATTTCCCCCTCCCATGGCCCTTAGCAAACACCAAACTGCTACTGTCTCTACGGATTTGCTTATTCTGTACATTTCATATGAGTGTAACTCTAAAATGTTTTACCTTCACCCATATTGTAGTCTGTGTCAGTACTTCATTCTTATTTATGGCTGAATAATATTCCATTGTATGAATATACCACATTTTGTTTATGCATGCATGTATTGGTAGACATACAGATTATTTCCACTTTTTGGCTATTGTTAATAGTGCTGCTGCAAACATTTGGGTTCAAGTTTTTATTTGAACACCTATTTTCAATTCTTTTAGATATATATCTAGCAGAGGAATCACTGAGTCATTTGGTACTTCTTTTTAACTTATTGAGGAACAAACTGTTTTCCACAATGACTGAACTGTTTTGAGTTCCTACCAGCAATGTATGAGTTTTCCAGTTGCTCCACATCTTGGTCAGTACCTGTTGTTTTTCATTTTTTATAGCCATCTTAAGGGGTATAAAGTGGTATCTGGTTGCCGTTTTGATGTGAATTTGCCTAATGACTAATAACATTGGGCATCTTCTGTGTGCCCACTGGCCATTTTTATATTTTCTATGGAGGAATGCCTATTCATGTCATTTGCCCTTTAGACAATTTTTTCTGTGTGTTCTATTGTTGAGTTATATGAATTCTTTATATGTTCTGGGTACTAGATTCTTATCAGACATATGATTTTCAAATAGTTCTGTGGGTTGTGTTTTCACTTTCATGATAGTGCCTTTTAATACAAAAATTTTTCTAATTTTTATAAAATCCTATTTATCTATTTTTTTCTTTTTTAACTTGTGCTTTTCACTCACATCTAAGAAACCATGGCCAAATACGAGGTGAAGATTGAGTCCTGTTTTCTCCTAAATTTTATACTTTTAACTCTTACATTTAGGTCTTTAGTTCATTTTTAGTTAAATATGTACAGGGTGTGAAGTAAGGATTCAATTCATCCTTTTCCATGTAGCTATCCAGTGGTCTCAGCACCATTTGTTGAAGAGACTAATTCTTTCCCCATTGAACAATCTTGACACCCAGGTTGAAAAAAAATTGGCCATAGATGCATGGGTTTATTTCCCACCTCTCAATTTTATTCGATTGACCTATATGTTTATTTTTATGCAAGTATCACAGTTTTTATAATTGCAGCTTTGTACTATGTTTGAAAATCAGAAAGCATGAGTCCTCCAAATTTGTTTTCAGTTTTCAATATTATTTTGGCCATGGAGGAAGCATCTGTCATTGGAGATAAAATGGAGAATAAAAGCTGTGAAATCTCTTGCGTACATTAGGGATTAAGAGGGTCACATGCATGTTCAGGAATGGACACAAGCTTAGAAATACCTGAGAAAACCCTGTGCTTTCAGATCTGGCTAATCTCCTGAATCCATGCAAACAGAAAGTGAAGGATAAGGCACAATTATAAATTGTCTTGCTAAGCATTGAAGGAGTGCCTCAACACAGACACAATCTGCAAAGACCAGGTGACCATCTTTTTCTCTTTTTCTTATCTTTTATTTTCTTTTTGGGCCCAGGAGGCTAGGGAATTCTTTGTAAACTGATAGCTGACCACTAAGCTAACAGAACCTTTAGTGACCATACGCACAAAGGAATAGATTGTTTGTAAAAATAGTTTAGAAAAGTCACTAATCAAACAAACAACTTTGACTCACAATGAGCAGTGACAATACACCCTGGAGCTGGGGGGAAATTTGATATCTAGAATTACCACATTATAGTATTAAAAAATCCAGTTTTCAACCAAAATTATGAGGCATTCAAAGAAAGAAATAAGAAACCATGGCCCATTCACAGTAAAAATAAACAAATAAATCAAAAGAAATTCTCCTAGAGGAAGCCCAAACATTGGACTTACTAGTGAAAGATTTAAAATCAACTTTTAAAAATATGGTTAAAGAACTAAGGAAACCTTAGGCAAGGAACTAAAGAAAATCAGGAGAGACTTCGGGGAAGATGGCAGACTAGAGGTGCCCAGGGCATATTCCTCCTGCGGAAGAAGATCAAAATGGGCCCACCAGCACTGCCATTGCCAGAACCATTTTCCTGTCCCAGAACTATTGCCCATTGCAGAGCAGCTCCCTGCAGAGCAGCAGTCCTGTGAGTTGCCTATCATTGAAGTCATGGACTCTGCAGATGCAAGAGACGTGGCTGCAACCAATGCCACCATCGCTGCAACTCATGGGGTCAATGCCACTGTAAGTTAACCCTGCTGCTGCCAAGGACACTGCAGATGTGAAGGAGATGGCTGTAGCTGCTGGCAATGAGATAACCTCCCTGCCACCAAGGACACTGCAGACATGAGGGGAGAGTCAGTTGCATCCACAAGTGCCTCTGCCACCCCCACAATGTAACCCCACTACTGCTAAGGACCACTGGAGAAGAGAGGGAGATGACTGCAGCCATTGGCTACCCTGCCACCACCATGAGATAACCCTGCTGCTGCCAAGGACACCACCCAGGACACCACAGATTAGAGTGAAGCAGTGCATCCACGCTACCACAGCCACTACTACAAGGTTACCCTGCTGTTGCCAAGGACACTGCAGATGTGAGGTAGCTAGTTATAGCCACATGCACTGCTATCTCCCCCATGAGGTATCCCTGCTGCTGCTGTGGACACCACAGATGTAAGAAAGGCAGTTGCAGCTGCCAGCATCCCTGCTGCCCAAACAAGGTAATCCTGCTACTGCTGCAGACACTGGAGACATGAGGGAGGCAATTGCAGTCACTGGCACTGGTGTGCCCACACAAGATAATTCTGCTGCAACCAAGGATGCAACAGACACAGCAGGTAGTTGCAGCTGCTAGGGCTGGTGATGCTGCTGTGAGGTAACCCCATTGCTGCTGCAGATACTGTACCTGTGTGGGCCACTGATGTGGACACCACAGCCAAACAGGTGGCTGCTGCAACCAATGCTGCTACAGTTGCTGCCACCATCAGCACCTCCAGGCAACCACCATCATTGTGTGAGCCACCTATCACCACTAGAGCCACTGTTGCCATGTGGGAAGCTTGCCAAAGCCACTGCAACAACCACCACTGCCACAAAAGTGGCCTGCTACCACAGCAGCAGCTACAGCAGCCACTGCCATTGTACAGGAGGACTTCTGACCACTTGACTGCATTGACACAGGGAGGGTCACCAGCAGAGTCCAGTGAAGAAGAGTAACAGAAGAAGCACTTTCTCTACATGGTGACCAGACATCAATGTAGAGATACCAGAAATACGGGAAAAAAACAAGAGAATATGAGTCCACCAAAGGAATACAATAACTCTCAAATAGCATACCCCATAGAGCAGGGAATTCTTGAAATGACTGAAAACAAATACTGAGTAAAAATCTTAAGGGAACTCAATGAGATGCAAGAAGACACAGTTAAATGACACAATGAACTGAGAAAAACTATCCAGGACAGGAAGGAGGAAATTTAGAAAGAGATTAATACTTAAAAAAAGAATGTCACAGAACTAATGGAACTGAAGGAGCCATTCAACAAAATGAAGAACAACTGAGGGCTTAGGCAGCAGGCTCCAGCAAGCAGAAGAAAGAATTTCTGATCTTCAAGACAGGCTCCTCAAAATGTCTCAGGTGGACCAAAAAAAAAAAAAAAAGGAATTTAAAAAATGAAGTAAATCTAAGAGAGACAGCAGGCAGCATTAAGTGCACAAATATCTGAATCATGGTTATTCCCGAAAGAGAGGAGAAAAGGCATTGAGAACATATTCACAAAATAATGGCAGAAAATTTCCCAGGGATAGGTAGAGACATGAGAGAAATGGACCCTCAGATTCAGGAGGATCAAAGATCCCCAAACAGATTCAGTCCAAAAAGGTCTTCTCTGTGGCACATTACAGCCAAACTGGCAAAAACTCAAAGACAAAGAGAGAATCCTAGAAACAGCAGAAGGAAAGTGTCAAGTCATCTATAAGGGAGTCCCCATCAGACTAACAGCAGACTTCTCAACAGAAACTCTACAGACCATAAGAAAATGGGATGACATATTTGAGATACTAAAAGAAAAAAACTGTCAGCCAAGAATACTATATCCAGCAAGGCTATCCTTTAGAAATGAAGGAGAAATAGTGTATTTCCTAAACAAATAAAAACTACGAGAGTTCACCACCTCAGGACCAGCTCAAGAGAATCCTGCATCTGGAATCCAAAAAACAAATAACCACTACTATGAATACAAAAGAAAGAATAAAACCCACTAGTAGAACAAAAATTCAAATGAGAAAGAGAAAGAAACTGTATCTTACCACCTCCCAAAACCAGCAAACACCAAAGACAAATAATAAAAGTGAAAGAAAGAATCAAAAGATATTCAAAACATCCAAATGAAAATTGATAATATGCCAGAAGACAATACCTTTCAGTAACAACCACAAGTATAAATGGATTAAATTCCCCACTTCAAAAGACAGAGAGGCTGATTGGATTAAAAAGCTAGGCCCAGCTGTATGCTATTTACAAGTGACTCACCTTACCTATAGATACAAACAGACTAAGAGTGAAGGGATAGAAAAAGATTTACCACACAAATGGAAATAAAAAATGAACAGGAGTAACTATTCTCATATCAGACAAAATAGACTTTAAACCAAAAAACATAAAAAGAGACAAAGAAGGCCACTATATAATGATAAAGGGATCTATCCAGCAAGAAGACATAACAATCATAAATATATATACACCCAACATTGGAATACCCACATGTATAACCCAAACAGTGTTAGACCTGAGGAAAGATATAGACTGAAATACAATAGTCATTGCAGACCTGAACACACCTCTCTCAACCCTGGACATGTAATCCGGGCAACAAATCAACAGAGAAACACAGGATTTAAAACATACTTTAGACCAATGACAGTTGGCATACAGAACTTTTCATCCAAAAACCACAGAATATAATTTCTTCTCCTCAACACATGGAACATTCTCCAGGTTAGACCTCATGTCAGGTCACAAATCAAGACTCAATAAATTTTACAAATTTGAAATCATTTCAAGCATCTTCTCAGACCACAAAAGAATAAAACCAGAAATCAATAACAAGTGAAACTCTGTAAACTATACAAACACATGGAAATTAAACAACATGCTCCTGAATGAAATATGGGTCCAAGAAGATATTGAATGGGAAATTTAAAAATTTCTCAAAAATAATGAAAATAAAGACACATCACAGTAAAACACGTCAGATGCTAGAAAAGCACTACTAAGAGGGAAGTTTATTGCAATAAACACTTACATCAAAAGAATAGAAAGATTTCAAATAAACAACCTAATGCTACACCTAAAAGAACTGTAGAAACAAGATCAACCCAATCTCAAAATTAGTAGGAGGAAAGAAATTATTAAGATCAGAGCTGAACTAAATGAAACAGAAACCCACAAAATGATGCAAAAGATCAATGAAAACTTGGTTTTTTTTTAGAAGATAAACAAAATAGAAAAACTGTTAGCTAGGCTAACTAAACAAAGAAGAGAGAAGACCCAAATAACACAAATCAGAAATGAAAAAGGAAATATTACATCTGATACTAAAGAAATACAAAGAATCTTTAGAGACCATCATAAGCAACTATACAACAACAAATTTGAAAACCTTGGGAATGGATACATTTCTGTACACATAAAAACTACCAAGACTGAAGCAAGAAGAAATACAAAACCTGAACAGGCCAATAACAAGCAATGAGATTGAAGTAGTAATCAGCAGTCTACAAAAAAGAAAAGCCCAGGACTGGATGGCTACACTTCTGAATTCTACCAAATTTTAAGTAGGAATTAATACTGATTATCTTCAAACTATTCCAAAAAATTGTAATAGAGGCCATTCTCCCAAACTCATTCTATAAGTCCGGCATCACCCTGATACCAAAACCAGACAAGGATGCAACAAAAAAAGAAAGCTATAGGCCAATATCTTTGATGAACATAGATACAAAAATCCTCAACAAACAATTAGCAAATAGAATACAGCAACATATCAAAAAGTTAAACACCACAATCAAGTGGGATCATATCCTGGATGCAAGGATGGTTCAACATATGAAAGTCAATAAGTGTGATGCACCACATCAACAAAATCAAGAACAAAACCATCTGATTATCTCAATAGATACAGAAAAAGCATTTGACAAAATTCAACATCCATTCATGATTAACTCTCAGCAAGTTAGGTCTAGAAAGAAAGAATCTCAAGACAATAAAAGTTGTATATAACAAACCCACTGCCAATATCATCCTGAATGGGGAAAAGCTGAAAACCCACTCTCACCCCTCATAATTAACATAGCATTGGCAGAACTAGGCAGAGCACTTAGGCAAAAGAAAGAAATAAAGGACATCTAGATTGGAAAAGTCAAATTGTCAAATTGTCCCTGTTTACAGATGACATGATCCTTTATATAGAATAGTCTAAAAACTACAAAAAAACCCCCAAACTCTTAGAGTTGATAAAATCACTAAAGTTACAAGATACAGAATCAACACAAAAATTAGTAGCATTTTTATACTCCAACAACGAACTAGCAGAAAAAGAAATCAAGAAAGCTGGCCCACTTGCAATAGTCACCAAATAAATAAATAAATAAAATAAAATAAATAACGTAGTAGTAATTTTTTGTTTTTTACTTTCACTACAAAATAATTTATTACAACTCACAGCTTTAGTGCAAGACTCCTATGTACAAGCATACAACACTGATTACCCTAGGTAGAGGACCCTTATCTTCCCCTTGCCTTGTGAATGTCTAACATCAAGTCTTAAAGGTATTGGATCTCCTTGGCCAGGGATCTGCCCTTTCTTTCAAAGCCTTGTTCTTCTTTTCTAGCTCTCTACATCCACCTGGAGGGTCTCCTGCTCTACACACTTCTTCTGGAGGTATCTAGTGGCTGCTGTCTTGTTTTGCTCTATTTTTTTTCAGCTTCTTATTCTGTTTCTCACCCTTTACTTTTGCTGCTACCATCTTCTCTCCAGGAGGATCATTTGGTCGTGGGAAGGTAGAGCCACAGATGACACCCAGAGATGATAGACTCCTATTTGGAGGGCCTCTAGACGTAGAGGGGCTATGCTGGGGACAGCCTAAATAGGACTCAGAGCTCATACAGATGCTACTATCATTATCTGAGAGGTGTCTTCCTCCTTTATGAATTGAGGGATCATGGTGATGTAAGCAGTAGAGTCTGGCTTCCTATCTCCTTCAGAGATATTCACTTCATTGCCTAGCTCTAAACTGAAAGAATGATCTGTAGGGGAGAACAAGACCCCTGAGGAAAGGGGAAGTAGTTGCTAGAAGGCGGAAGGGGCAACCTGGTTGGTTTTTGCTAAACTTTCTGGGAGATGGCCAATTGGGTTCACTGTCTGGTTGGGATCCTTATTAATCTTCTGGACTAAGCAGAGCAAAGAGACTACATACATCACCTAATGTGGCCAAAATCTCATCTGGCACGGTTTCCACATCATTTGTACCCAACAGGACATCAAAGTCAAACTCTTTCAGATCCATTTTCTCCAACATCCAATCTGTCCTTGAAAAGGCATCCTCCTTGCCATTGTCTGAGGCATAATGAAGCCATCCACAGCCAGCCATTTGAAGAAACCCAACTTAGCCTTGTTGCCAAAGAACCAATGAGGTTTGAAGTGCTTGGCCACCTACAGGTAATCATTTAAAAGATCTAGGCTTTCTTCAGTCCCCACTCTGAACTGGTTGAAGGTAGACATCATGTTCCACACCAATACCTCACTGCTCAGGAAGCTAATCTCACTCATTTTGAGGGGCTTTGCTAGAATGGAGAAATGTGCTTAATTCAAAGGTGTCTTCATCAGTTATGGCAATGCTTCTGCTGAATGCTGTGAAAAGCACCATGGCTTAAGCCACAATAACTATCCCCCCAAAATGAAATGCCTAGGAGTAAATTTAACCGAGGAGGTGAAAGATCTCTACAACAAAATCTAGAAAACTTTAGTGGAAGAAGTTGAAAAAGACACAAACAAATGGAAAGATATCCCCTGTTAGGAAGGGTTAATACCATCAAATGGATTGGAAGAATTAATACCATCAAAATGTCCATATTAGTCAAAGCAATCGATAGATTCAATGTAATCACTATCAAAATACCAGTGTCATTCTTCACAGAAATAGAACAAAACACTCTTAAAATTTGCATGGACCCACAAAAGACCCCGTATAGCCAAAGCAATCTTAAACAAAAAGAACAAAGTTGAAGGGATCCCACTATCTGACTTCAAAATGTACTATAAAGGTATACAAACCAAAGCAGCATGGTACTGGCCTAAAAGCAGACAAATAGATCAATAGAGTGGAATAGAAAATCCATAAATAAACCCATGCATTTAGAGCCAATTGATTTTTGACAAAGTTGCCAAAAACACACACCGGGGAAAGGACAACATTTTCAATAATATATGAGGAACTCAGCAACTCAAGAGCAAAAAAAACAAAAACAAAAAAACCAAAACGACAAAACAAACAAACAAACAAAAAAAACACCCACTTAAAAAATGGACAAAGAACTTGAACAGATATTTCTCAAAAGAAGACATACAAATGGCATAAAAAAAGTGCTCAACATCACTATTCATCAGGGAAATGCAAATTAAAACCACAGTGAGATGTCATCTCAGTCTGGTTAGAATGGGTATTATCAAAAAGACAGAAAATAACCAATGTTGGTAAGGATATGGAGGAAAGAGAACAACCTTGTCTGACCATAATGGAATAAAACCAAAAAGCAACAACAAAAGGGACACTAGAAACCATATGAATACATGGAAATTAAACATCATTCTCTTAAACAATGAATGGGTCAAAGAAGTAATCAAAAAGGAAATTAAAACTTTACTGGAAACAAACAAAGATAAAAACACAGCACACCAGAACCTATGGGATAGGGCAAAAGCAGTTAAGAGGGAAGTTTTTAGCAATAAATATCTGCATCAAAAAGAATAAAAACTTCAAATAAACAATCTAACATTACGCCTCAAGGAGCTGGAAAAACAAGAAGAAACTAAACCCAAAATCAGTAGAAGGAGAAAAATAAAGATCAGAACAGAAAAAAATTAATTAGAAATTTAAAAAGATCAATGAAACAAAGAGTTGGTTTTTTGAAATGACAAACAAAATCGATAGACCTGTAGTTAGACTAGTGAAGGAAAAAGGAGTGAAGACACAAATAAAATCAGAAATGAAAGAGGAGACATCACAACTGATACCACAGAAATACAAAGGATATAAGAGTCTACTATGAACAGCTATATGTGAACAAACTGGAAAACCTAGAAGAAATGGATAAATTCCTGGACACATACAACTTACCAAGGTTGAATCATGAAGAACTAGAAAACCTAAACAGACCAGTAACACGTAATGAAAAAGTCCCCCAGCAAAGAAAAACCAGGACCATGTGGCTTCACTGCTAAACTCTACCAAACATTTAAGAAGAATGAATACCAATTCTTCTCAAACTCTTGCAAAAAATTGAAGAGGAGGGAACACTTCCAAACTCATTCTATGAGGCCAACATTAATCTCAGAGCAAAACCAGAAAAAAGACACAACAAAAAAGAAAACTACAGACCAGTGTCCCTAATGAACACATACGGGAAGATCTTCCATAAAATCTAGCAAACAAAATCCAACAACACATTAAAAATGATAATCAACCATGATCAAATTGGATTCATCTCATGGAAGCAGGAACAGAGTAGGGAGCCCCAAAATAAACCCACACACTTACAGTCAAATGATGGTGCTGGGAAAACTGGATATCCACATTCAGAATATTGAAACTAGACCCCTATTTCTCACCATACACAAAAATGGATTAATGACCTAAATTTAGAACCTGAAAATATGAAACTAGTAGAAGAAAACACAGGGGAAATGCTACACAAAATGGGAGTGGGTAGTGCTTTTTTGAGCAAGACTACAAAGACACAGGCTGCTAAAGCAAAAATATGCAAATAGGACTATATCAAACTGAAAACCTTCTGCATAGCAAGGGACACTATCAACAAAGTTAAGAGACAAACTATATAATGAGAGAAAGTGTTTGCAAACTACACATCAGACAAGGGGCTAATATCCAGAATATGTAGGGAACTCAAACAACACAAAAGCAAAAAATAAATAAATAAATGAAATGAAATAAATAATAATAGCCCAATGAAAAAATGGGCAAAGGACCTGAACAGACATTTCTCAAAAGACAAATGGCCAATAAGCACATGAAAAAATTCTCAATATCACTAATCATCAGAGAAATGCAAATTAAAACCACAATGAGATATCTACCCCAGTTAGAATGGCTATTATCAAGCAAGACAATAACGAATTCTGGCAAGAATGGGGCAAAAATGGAACACTCCTACATAGCTGTCGGGAATACAAATTGGTACATCCATTGTGGAAAACAGTATGGAGGTTTCTCAGAGAACTAAAAACAGATCTACCTTATGACCCAGCTATCCCACTACTCAAAGGAAAGGAAGTCAGTATATCAAAAACACATCTGCACTCCCATGTTCATTGCAACGCTATTTACAATATCCAAGAGATGAAATCAGTCTAAATGCCCATCAATGGATGAATGGATAAAAAAAACTGTGTGGTATATACACAATGGAATGCTATTCAGCTATAAAAAGAAATGATATCCTATAATTTGCAGCAACATGGATGGAACCGGAAACCACCGTGTTAAGTGAAACAAGTCAGGCACAGAAAGACAAATACTGCAAGAGCTCACTTGTATGTAGAATCTAAAAAAAAATAAAAATGGTTCTCATAGACGTAGACAGTAGAATAATGGTTACCAGAGGCCTGGACGGGATGGGGTTTGTGGGGAGGAGAAGTTGTGGACTAACAGGTACAGAATTATGCTATCTTCCCTAAGTGAATCACTGTGTAGTATATGCATGTATTGAAATAACACACTGTAACTGACAAATATGTACAAATCACTGTAAAAATAAAATTAAAAAACAAGACAAAAACAGAGATACTTTTTCTCACACTGTTTAACTAAATAAGAAATACTACAGAGTCACTGATTTTATTTCTATCTCCATGCCAGTATGAAAAGAGAGAGGTACAAATGATGTTCTCATGGTTTGAGAAGAAAGTTTTATCAAATTTTTAATTTTTGGAAAACAGGCTGGTCAATTTTAGTATTATAATCATGGCAACAGATTATTAACCACGACCACAAGACCCAGAACCCAGTTTAGAAGTCTGAATATCGTACAAGACTTTTTCATTCAAATAGCAACTCTACATACAGGTTGATTTTTAACACAAAACAGAACAAATTAATAGCATAAGCATTCATACACCTTCACCTTGAATAATGAGCACACACTATTCACCTTATATCTAACATTGAAGAAATAGAGCTGAAGATGTATAAAATAAATTTGGAATCAATTTGGTCCGAGGTTCAGTGGAAACCCATATTTTGAATGATTATTCTATGATATTGTGAGAAAGTTGCACCAATAGAATACTGATTCTATACCTTTTGCACAGGAGACTGAGATTTATAGAAAAGGTATTCCATTCCCCAGAGTCCAGTGGTGATGTCAGGATATAAGCTCCTTCACTCTTTTGTTCAGATAGTGAAAGTGTTAGGCAGTATTTCTGCTGTTCTTGAAATAGCATGGGTTTCAGAAACAAGAGACTTTGGTTAACACACACAACCTCCAACTTGGTTTGTCGTGGACTCTGAATCACATTTTCTCCAATGTAACCTGTGAAGCTTTGTGAATCACCAAGTTCCTGATAGCTGCCTTGTGGTTATTAATATTATTCCTCCAAGGGTGAATTCTCTTAAGTCTGCTTTAACAAGCGGTTCTTCCCCCAAGGGAGCCAAAGGCAATGAAGCAATTACATTCTGCTTGTTTCTAATTTGGAGCTGGGAGTGGGGGGTTGGCCCAAGTCCTCTTCCTGGTTTTTAAAGTTAGACCCATGCCCATTTCTCAGGAGCTGTGAACGAGTGTGTGTCGATACATCTATCTTGTTTGGTTTTGAACTGATAACTCTTCCGCCTGTTGCAGTACATCTTTGATCCTAGCCACTAGACCACCTGGGAGTTGGCAGTGCATCTTTGAGACCTTCGGAGACTCCATCTGCTTCAGTGTCTACCGCGTTTTCTAGAGAAAAATGGGAGAACCCTTCCATGCCTTGTAGCTGAAGGTATCTGTGCTCATCACCTAAGGGTCCATGTACAGCAGAAGCAGAATTTACACTCAGGAGTGTGATTGCATGTGTTTGCGTGTTAAGTGCTTATGTGTGCCTAGTGTGTGCTGCTGGCCCCTCGCATGAATCTACCTCTCCTCACACCAGCCTATTACAGACAGCTCCATGTAGAATAATTTATCTGGAACTGATTGTCTATCCAAATTTTGAGAAGATGGCAAAAATGTATCTCCATGTAATTTATTTCAAATTGATCCTCTAATTTTTGAGAGGATATGGGTAAAAATGCTTCCTCTTGCTTATTGTTCGTCCTCCACTAAGTGTTGTTGGTCTTTACTCCAAATTTTATCCCAAATCTCTGTAATTATCTTCATCTCTTCTGCCACAATCCAGGTGTAAGCAGGTATTATTTTGAACCTGAACTACAGCTACGGCCTTCTATTCTGATTCCTGCCGTCATAATTGCCTCAGTATAATCTGTTCTCCACCCAGTAGACAGAAAGCTATTTTAAAAATTTTAGTCACTATTCTACTTAAACCTTTTCTTGGGTGTTCTATTGCTCTGAGAATAGAATCAAAACTTTGTATTATATCAGAAAAGGCCTTCCATAATCTGGCTCCTAGATAGTTCATCAACCCTACAGCTTTCCCACACTGGCCGTACTCCTAAATTTTCTCTGTTCCTCTAACCCCAAGCCCTATCCTGTTAAACATTTAACTAGAATGCCCGTTTTTATAATCTTCACATGACAGGCTGTTATATTGGGGACTCATTTTTAAAAATGCGTAAGAATAGGCTTCCACTTTCTTAGCATATTTTCAAAATACAATATATTGTCATTAACTATAGTCACCATGTTGTACAATAGATCTCTTAAACTTCTTCCTCCCACCTAAATGTAATTTTGTGTACTTTTACCAACATCTCCCCAACACTCTCCTCCACCAACCACCCCAGCCTCTGGTAATCCCCATTCTGACTCTACTTCTATGGGAGGTAATGCATAAGTTAATTAGCTAGATCCAGCCATTGCACAATGTAGACATACCTGAAAGTATCACATTGTACCTGATAAATACATACAATTTTATCTGTCAATCTGAAAATATATAAATAAATAAACAGGCTTTCTTACCACATTAGCCTCTAGAAATTTGACAATATCTATCAAAAGTATGATAGTACTTATCCTCCAGTTTTATTTCTAGGAATTTATCATCTACCTATCTGTCTCTCTCTCTACACACACACATATGTTAAAGTGCAAAATGACATACGAACAATGTTATTTATTGTAATATTGCTGGAAATAGCAAAGTATTAGAAACGACCTGAATTTTCATTACACAGATAATTAGTATTCCATTATAATAAGCTAATTATTATTAATATGGTAAGGACTAGCTAAGCTGAATGTGTAATTGACAGTGTATTAAGTTAACAGGACTTTAACGTAGTGGGCTGAAGAATGTAGGAGTTTTAGAGATGATTTCAATCACGCTGGGAGAATTATGTAATAATGTAATCTGTTTAACTATGTAATAATGTAATCTGTAGTCAACCCCCAAGATGTGTCCTATAGTGCGATACCTCTCCAGCTCTAAGAATGACATTCAGATTGAATGTCTTTACACAGAACATGAATTCCATTTTTTAGCAGACATCCCATCATGTTCTCTTTCCCCATTATTTTTTAAGTGTTCATATGGGCAGGTCTAAGACTAACTCACCTGAAGAAGAGAGAGAGAGAAATGATAGTATTAGCAAAGTATAAGAAATGTTAGAAATAGAACAAGAAAAATATCAGTTAAGAATCACTGCAGAAGACCAATTTTGGAAATCATAAAAACAGAGATGATATTATTTGGTAAACTATGCTAGACAGACACTAGCAACATTTTCTTTGGCAGATCCAGGGTATGACTGGAAAAACCAAAGTAGTTTCTCGTGTTCTGAGGAGTTGATTAAGAGTAATCTGGTTTGAATCGAGGGAATACGTAAGGTGGGAATGGGGAAGAGAAACAGACTTTTTATCCACATTCCATGAAAATTCCTTTAGAAAGAGATGGTAGGCTGACAATGTTGAGGAGTGGGAAGGAATTCTCCTAATGGAAAGACTGATGACTAATTACAAACTATTACATTATTGACATATTCTTGTCCTTAATATGCTTGCCTTGACCAGCTACATGTGATGTTTCCACCAAATTTTCAAGTCCAGAACAGCTCACTGCGTTTTCTTACCTTGATATAATCCATGGAAATAAGCATTAGCCAAAAAGTACGTGAAAGACAAAAGAAAGGTTAAGACAGCCAGCAGAAGTTGGAGAGCCTCTACCAGTCTTTCTAACAACTGGTAGCTGACCTAGCCTTGCACCCTAATTTCCTGATCTCAGATTTCTGTCATGTATTCCAGGACTTCTCAAGTTTGAACCAGGTCTGATCTGATAATCAGCAGCTCATTGCTGGGGCAAAAAGCATGAGATAATCATGTTAAAAATGCACATTCCGGCTACTACAAAATGCTGTTTTCATGATGTGATAGTTGAAATGATTTCTCATTCTTTGATATTTCCATATCTCTTTTCATCTCCAGCAAAAGAAAGAAGAGCATGAGGAGGGAGAACCAGAGCCGCGTGTCCCAGTTCCTCCTCCTGGGGCTCCCCATCCAGCCAGAGCAGCAGGGCGTGTTCTTCGCCCTGTTCCTGGGCATGTACCTGACCACGGTGCTGGGGAACCTGCTCACCATCCTGCTCATCAGGCTGGACTCTCACCTCCACACCCCCATGTACTTCTTCCTCAGCCACCTGGCCCTCACTGACGTCTCTTTTTCCTCAGTCACAGCTCCAAAGATGCTCATGAATATGCAGACACAAAATCAATCCATCTCATACGCTGGGTGCATTTCCCAGGTGTATTTTTTCTTAATGCTTGGGTGTCTTGACAGCTTCCTTCTCACTTCAATGGCCTATGACAGGTATGTGGCCATCTGTCACCCCCTCCACTACATTACCATTATGAGTCAGAGACTGTGTCTCCTGCTAGTAATTGTGTCTTGGGTCCTATCCTCTGCCAATGCCCTTTTGCACACCCTGCTCCTAGCCAGTCTCTCTTTCTGTGGGGACAACATCCTCCCCCACTTCTTCTGTGACCTTTCCACCGTACTTAAGCTGTCCAGCTCAGACACCACAGTCAATGAGCTGTGTATCCTCACTGTGGGAGTGACAGTCATTACCCTGCCATTGATATGCATCCTGGTCTCTTACAGCCACATTGGGGCCACCATCCTCAGAGTCCCCTCAGCCAAAGGACTCTGTAAAGCCTTGTCTACATGTGGCTGTCATCTATCCGTGGTGTCTCTGTACTATGGAACAATTATTGGACTGTACTTTTTCCCCTTATCTAACAACTCCAAAGACAAAGATGTCATTGTGGCTATATTGTACACTCTGGTCACTTCCATGCTGAATCCTTTCATTTACAGTCTGAGGAATAAAGATATAAAAGGAGCTCTGGGAAGCATACTCAATAGAGCAACATTTTTGCCATGATAATCAATTTTTTCTCTATTTATCGGATCCATGACTTCCTCCATTCTGCACATGCAATGTGATCATTTTTTCATGTCTGAACAAATGTTTCTTAGTGAATATTGATATGACACTCTCTCCAAACCCTGTTTCACCCAGGATGTTTTTTCTTCTCTCTTTAATTTTCTTGTTCATTTAGGCAGTCATGGGGAATGGTCTTTACAAATAGACTTACACAACAATCCTTTCCTAATTTTTCCCCCTTTTCTATGGTATCCCTTATGCCACGAGCATTTGAAATTTTTATGTGGTTACAACCTTCTGTGGTTTTTGTTTTTGATAGTCCACAGCCCATTTCTCAAGATAACAAAAATATTTCTCCTGGTAGGTTCATGACTTTATTTTTGTGTCTTTTGTGTGTAGTTTCTTCTGTTTGTAGTTTTTTTCCCCCAGCTATATTAAGAAATATTTGATAATAAAAATTGAATATATTGAAGGTATACAATGTGATGACTTGATATAGGTATGCATTGTGAATTAATTACCACAAAGTTAATTAACATATTCATCACCTCAGTTGCTCTGCGTGTGTGTGTGTGTGTATGTGTGTGTGTGTTTGTGTTTGTGTGGGTGTGTGGTGAGAACACTTAAGATCTACCCTCTGAGCAAGCGTACAATACAGTATTATTAACTAGAGCCACCATGCTGTGCATTAGATCCTATCTAACCAAAACTTTGTACCTTTTGACCAACAACTCCCCATTTCCCCCAACCCTCGGCCCCTGGCAACCACGTTCTACTCTTCTCTGCTTCTATGACTTCAACTTTTTTAGATTCTACATATAAATGAGACCATGCAGTTTTGTCTTTCTGTGTCTGGCTTATTTCATTTAGCATAATGTCCTCCAGGTTCATCCTTTTCACAAATGACAGATTTTCCTTCTTTTTAAAGGTTGAATAATATTTCATTGTATATATATAAAACACATTTTCTTTATATATTCATCCACCAATGGACACTTTGGTGCGTTTCATATGTTGGTTATTGTGAGTAATGCTGCAATAAACATGGCAGTGCAGATATCTCTTCAAGATACTGATTTTGTTTTCTTTGGATATAAACCCAAATGTGGGTTTGGTAGATTATACGATAGTTCTACTTTCAATTTTTGGAGGAAACTTTATATTACTTTTCATATTGGCTGTACCAATTTACATTCTCTAACATGCACAGTTAAAAATGGAAAAAATAAAACACTCCAAAAGCAGAAATTGTGTGGAAGTACTAACATTGCATACTCAGTTCAAGAGAATGCAAGTGCGATCCATGCCCATTTCTCAGGAGCTGTGAACAAACGTGTCGATACATCTGACTTGTTTGAGTTGAACTGACAATTCTTCTGCCTGTTGCAACACATCTTCGAGACCTCCAGAGGCTCCACCTGCTTCACTGTCTCCTTTGTCTTCTGGAGAAAAATGGGAGAACCGTCCCATGCCTTGTAGCTGAAGGCATCTGTGCTCATCTCCTAAGGGTCCATGCAGAGCAGGAGTAGAATTTACATTCAGTAGTGTGATTGTACATAGTTGTGTGTTTTGTTATCTTGAGAAATAGGCTGTGAACTAACAAACAAACAAAACAACAAGAAAACACATAGAAAGTTGCAACTACATAAAATTTTAAAAAATTTAAATTTATTATTAGCATATTCATTCTTACAAATCGTGATATTTCTTTCTGCCCTTTGCCCGACCTATCACTTCTCAGACCCCCTTTTTCCCTCCCCCACCTCTAGTATCCTTAGGTTTGTTTTCTCCTTCTGAAAGCTCAGTGTATTGCTGCGGTCTTTTCTTTCTTTCTTTCCTTCATTCCTTCCTTTTCCCTCCTTCTTTCCTCCTTCCCTCTCTCCCTCTCTCCCTTCCTTCCTAGCAGCCAGTTAACAGTGAGGACATGTGGTGTTTCTGTTTCTTTGTCTGGCTTATTTCACTTAACATAATTTTTTCCAGACTCATCCATGTTGCTGAAAATGGCAGAATTTCATTTGTAACTACATAAAAATTTCAGTTTTTTGCAGCATTTCACCTTGGTCGGTCTTTAGCTGCAAACTTACACCTTGGCAGACTTAACTCCGTACTTAAAAGTTGTTCCATTTTTAAAATTCGTCTGAATATGGAATGTATGAAACCTAAACAGACCCAGTCATCTCCAGTACCCTTCCAAAAATGGGGAGTTGTATGTCATCTTCACAGTTAAACTGTATCAGGCTCATTATCTCAGTCTTGTGTTTCTGTGATGTAATCTGATTTGTCTACTTTCGATAAATGTCTATTGAGATCCTTCATCCTTTTTTAATTGGGTTATTTGTTTTTTGCTACTGAGTTGTTTGAATTTCTTATATATTTTGCACATTAACCCCTGATCATATATATGATTTGCAAATATTTTCTCCCATTCTGTAGTCTGTCTCTTTGCTCTGCTGATTATTTCCTTTGCTATGCAGAAGCTTCTCAGTTTAATGTAATCCCATTGTTTACTTTTGCTTTTGTCACCTGTGCTTTAGTGGTTACATCCAAAACATCATTGCCAAGAACAACATCAAGAAGTGTTTTCCTTGTTTTCTTCTAGTAATTTTAGTTTCAAGTCTTTAATCGATTTTGGGTTGATTTTTGTATATGATATGAGATAGGAGTTCAGTTTCGTTGTTCTCCATGTGAATATCCAGTTTCCCCAAACCATTCATTAAACAGACTTTCCTTTCCCCATTGTGTGTTCTCAGCACATTTGTCAAAGGTTAATTGGCCCTTTTTTTGGGGGGGGGGGGGTACGTGGCCAAACCCTTGCATCCAAATCCTTGACCTTGGTGTTACAAGGCTGTGCTCTAACTAACTGTGATAACAGACCAGCCGGTTTAAAAATGGTCAAAGAAGCTGAATAGGAATTTCTCCAAGAAAGATTTAAAAATGACCAACAGACACATGAAAAAATGTTCAACATCACTAACCACTGGGGAAATGGAAATCAAAACCACACTGAGATATCATCTCATTCTAGTCAGACTGGACAGTCTCAAAAAGACAGTATAACAAATGCTGGCGAGGATGTAGAGAAAGGGGAATCCTCCTACACTGCTGGTGGGACTGTAAATTAGCACAGCCATCATGGAACAATATGGAGGTTCCGGAAACAAGTACAGATAGAACCGCCATATGATCCACAATCCCACTGCTGGGTTTATACTCAAAGGAACGGAAATCATCATGTCTAAGGGATACCTGCACTCCCATGTTCATTGCAACTCTGTTTACGATAGTCAAGATTTGGAACCAACGTAAATGTCCATTGACAGATGACTGGATAAGGAAAATGTGGTAATACATGCCCAGCGCGATGTGGCTCTGCCATAAAAAAGGAATGAAATTCTGCCATTTGCAGGAACATGGATGAATTTAGAGAAAATTATGTTAAGTTAAATAAGCCAGGTACAGAAAGGGAAATACCACATGCCTTCACTCATAAGCAGGAGCTGAAAGAAGAAATAAACAAATAAGCAAAAAAGAAAGAAAGATACAACAACCACAATAATTTGTTGGACATTCAAAAGGAGAGAATGAAACTGAGGCCACCAGAGGTGGGAAAGGGGGAGGTGGGCAGGCCCACAAAAGATGATTACATTGTATAATGATAAATACAGGAATAAAAAAGATATATGTAAATATTCTGGTTTTAAAAAAAGAAAAATCGGCCATAAATGTATGAGCTTATTTTGGGACTCTTTATTGTGTTCCACCGGACTATATATCTGTTTTTATGCCAATACTATACTTGTTCAAAGTTTTTTTTTTTTTTTTTTTAAATAACTAATTCAACCTTCTTACTTGCTGTTGGTCTGTTCAGATTTTTTATTTCTTCATGGTTCGGTACTCGTACATTGTTTGTTTCTAGGAATTTATCCATTTGTTCTAGGTTATCCAAATTATTGGTGTATAATTGTTCACAACAGACTTTTACAACCTTTGTATTTCTGTGGTATCAGTTGTAATGTCTCCTCTTCCATTTATAATTTTATCTATCTGAGTCTTCCTTCTTTTTTTCTTAATTTGTCTAGCTAAAGGCCTGTCAATTTTGTTTATCTTAAAAACATACAACTTTTAGTTTCATTGACCTTTTCTATAGTTTTTCTAGTCTCTGATTTATTTCTACTCTGATCTTTATTATTTTCTTCCTTCTGCTAACTTGGTCTTAGTTTTTTGGTTTGTTTGCTTGTTTTTTTACTAGTTTCTTGATGTGTGAAGTCAGGTTGTTTATTTGAGCTCTTCCTTGTTTCTTCATGTGAGCTTGTATAATTATAAACTTGCCTCTCAGAACTGCTAAGTTCTATTAAGTTTTGCTGCATCTTATAAGTTTTAGTGTGTTCTGTTTCCATTTTCATTTGTCTCAGTGAGATAGGAGGTGCTCTGTTTCCATGGGTTTGGGTTACAAGACAGACCTCTGGGTTTCAAGCCACTCCCCAAGGTCTCAAGCCCTTCATCTAGGACCTTCCTAGAGGAGAGTTACTGTTGCTTATTGGATCTATTTTCAGCACCAGAATGGGGAAACTGAGACATCAGGGAGCTGACTTATGCAAATCCAGTGGCTGAGCATGCTCAGGAGAAAGGAGTTATAGAACCTAATAGCCAAGCATGCTCAGTAGAGTTTATCCTTAGAATGACCTTCCACTAGAGGTGCGAAAGAGCACAGAATATTCTTGAATATGTCTAGTGCATGTGATAGAATTCGACCAATGAAAATGCCCAGAAAGGAGACCAACTGATCACGTGCAACACTGGGAACCTAACTGGGAACCACCCCCTTAGTTGAATATTCATTAGATAGCATGGATATATTTTAGATAATGAAATTATAAAAGTAGAATCCAGATAGGTGGCAGGGTTGCTGTCCACTGTCCTGGGACCAGCCTGCACTTCACCAGCTGAGGTGTGTATACTTTACTTTGTATCAAACTTGCTTTCAGCAAGAGGCTGCTCACTTGAGTCAGCCTGCACTCTGTGCTATACTTTAAGTGTGTATTTCTTAATTTTGTATTAAACGTGCCATGAGCCCTTCTCAGTGTCTAGAGCTAGGCTGCACTCTCTCTCTGAAAGCTGTATCTCCTATTTGTTACACTGAACCTGTTCTCACTTTCTACTGTGACTCTGCTTTTGAATTCTTTCCTGTGGTGGGGTCAAGAACCTGGCAAGAGGATGGGGTGGGTTGAGGCCAGCTATTGGGCCTCCCCAGACTCTCCCCTCTGGCATCAGCCACATATTTTTTATTTCCCTTATGTTTTCTTTCTTGATCCATTATTTGTTCAGAAGTATGTTGTTTAATTTCCAGCTGTTTGTGAACTCTCCACTTTTCCTCCTGTTATTGGTTCCTAGTTTTATACCATTTTGGTTAGAAAAGATACTTGATATGTTTACGATCTTCTTAAAGTTATTAAGACTTGTCTTGCAGCCTAACATGTGATGTATCTTAGAGAATCTTGTGTACACTTCGTTCTTCTTTTGTAAAGGTTTTTATAGTTCTTTTCAGTATATAATGGATTGGGCTTGCTAGAATGGGGCTTAGAATTTTTGCATCTACATTTAAGATGAATATTGGCCTGTACTTTTCTTTTCTTGTAATATCTTGGTTTTGATATCTGCTTAATGACGGCTGGATACAATGAATTGGGAAAAATTTCCTTCTCTTTGTTTTTTTTTTTTTTTTTGGAAGATTTTGCATGGGGTTGTTATAATTTCCTAGTTAAATATTTGCTAGAATTTATAAGTGACGCCATCTGAGTCTACAGTTTTCTTTGTGGGCAACTTTGAAACTACAATTTCAATTTCTTTAATAGGTATTGGGCTATTCATGTTATTAATTTTTTCTTGCATGAACTTTGGTAGTTTGTGTCTTTCAAAGAACTGCTGCATTTTAGTTAAGTTATTAAGTTTATTGGCATACAGTTGTTCACAATATATGTTTATGGGCCCACTAATATCTGTGGTATCTATAGTAATGACACCTCTCTTATTCTTGATATTAGTAATTTCTTTTTAACTTCTTTTTATTTCTGATCAGTCAGGCTTGATTATCTATTCTATTGAACTTATCAAAGAATGGTTTTTGTTTCATTGGTTTTCTTTCTTTTTTTATTTTCTAGTTTGTGGATTTCTGTTGTGGTCTTTATTATTTCCTTTCTTTCACTTGCTTTGGATTTAATGTGCTTTTCTTTGTCTCTCTCCTTAAGGTAAAATATGAGGTGATTGATTTAAGATCTTTTCTTTTTACTATGTAGGCATTAAGAGGTATAAAATTTCCCCTAAATACTGTTTTGGTGATATTCTATGTTGTGTTTTATTTTCATTTAGTTCAAAATTTCCTTTTTCATTTAATTTTTGGCCTACAGGGCATTTAAAATTTTTTATTTTGTTTTCAGTTTTGGGGGGGATTCTCCTAAGATCTTTCTGCTGTTGATTTCTAATTTAATTTTATTGTGGTTAGAACACATACTTTTTATGACAGAAATCCTTTCAAGTCTTTTGAGACCTGTTTTATGTTCCAGAATATGGTCTGTCTTAGTAAACACAGAAAAACTGTACAGTCAGTTTGTGTTCAGTGGAGTATTCTGGAAGCATAATTAAGTTGCTTGATGGTGTTACTTGAGTTCTCTGTATCTTTACTGATTTTCTGTCCGTCTGTTTTATCGATTGAGAGAGGCCTGTGGAAAGCTCTGACTATATTTGTGGGCTCTCTCTCTCCTTGCGGTTCTATCAGATTTTGCTTTATGTATTGAGAACCTTTATCTGTTAGGTGCATAAGATTTTGGGATGTTAGCTTCTCTTAACAAATTGATTATTTTATCATTGTGAACGAACCTCTTTATCCTGAATAATATTATTTTATCTGAAATCTACTTGTTTTTCATATTAATATAGACTTTCCAGCTTTCTTTTGATTAGTGTTAGAATTATGTATTGTTTATTAACCTTTAACTTTTAATCCTTTACTCATAATTGCTTTAATGTCCTCATCTACTAATTTTATCATCAGCATCATTTCTGGTCTGTTTCATTTGATGATTTTTCCCATTTTACTAGGTTATATTTTCCTAGTAATTTTTTAATGAATGGTAGACATTGTAAATTTTACCTTGGTGGTTTCTGAATATTTTTTTCCTTGTATAAATATCTTTAGCAATTTTTCTGAGACACAGTTATATTCCTTGGAAAAAGTTTAATCTTTTCAGGTCTTGTTTTAAGCTTTGTCAGGTTGAAGCAGATCTGTATTAGATTTAGGGTCATTTTTTCCCCATTCCTGGAGCAAGATATTTCTAAGTACTCCAGCTAATGCTTCCTGAATTGTAAGATTTTCAATCTCATTGTTGGAAAAGGCACCATTTCTGGCCATACAAAGTCTCTGGACACCACTAAAATTTATGAATTATATATTTTATGTTGATCATTGTTTTATGATTTTTGCAAAATTATATTTAAAAATGCTTCTGAAATCTTGAACTAAACTCATTTAAAAATGGTTTCCATATATACCTCATGGCAGATAAAGACAATCACTGAAATATTTTGTTTGGCTCCAAACTTTTTCACCTTATGTGTTAGGGCCTCAGGGAGTGAGATGGTTGTAGTAAAATGAAATCTGATTTAAGTATTCTGATCTTGACCTAACTGATTCAGCTAGCTAAGCAGTATTAAAACAACAACAACAGAATAGAACAGGGTTTTTAAGTTAGGGAAAATACTAATTTCTGATATCATATATTTATTCTAAAAGAAGGGATTTATGTGTCTTCTTTCCACACCAAGCGATGGAAGTAAGGCAGTGCTGTCCCCATTTGGAATAAGCATCATTCTTCACTTAGAAAATAAACTTGGTGCTTTAAAGATCCAATATCAACATCTGTTGTTGTTGTTCATTTCAGCTGTTGGAGTCCCAGAAAAGTAGATTTCCATCCTGATACACAGATGTCTTTATGCCAATACCACACTGTCTTGATTACTTTAAATTCATAGTAAGTTTTCAAATCCCATAGTGTAAGTTCTCCAACTTTGTTTTTCTATATAAAATATGTTTCAGCTATACTAATTCCTTTGAAATGTTAAATTTTAGAATCGTGTTATCAGTTTCTACAAAATACCCGCTGAGATTCTGATTAGGATTACACTGAATTTATCAAGCCATAAATTGAGGAGAATTACCACCTTAATACGATTGAGTTTTCTGTTCCATGAACATCGTCTATCTCTGTATGAACTTAGGTGTTTGAACACTATTGTTAGCAACATTTTACAGTTTTCAATGTATTTGTTTTGTTCAGCTTTTGCCAAGATTTTACGAACTGTCTTATACTTCTGTTGATATTTTAAATAGTATTAATTTTGCATTTCAATTTCATTTTGCTTACTGATTATATAGAGAAATAAAATTGAGTCTTGTCTATTGATCATATATTTTGCAACCCTGCTAAACTCACTTATTATTTCAGGGAGCCTTCAAAAAGATTTTGTAGGATATTCTACATAGTTAACTATGTTGTCTGTGAATTTTATTTCTCATTTGGATGACTTTTATTTCTCTTTCTGGCCTTATTGCATTGACTAGGGTTTCCAGTATAATTCTGAATAGAGGTGGTGCAATTGATGTCCGTACTTGATCTTAGGGGGAAAGCATTGAGTCTTCCATTGTTAAGTACAATGTTAGCTTTAGGTTTTTCACAGATGTCCTTTATCAGCCTAAGTGTTCTCTCTATTCGTATGTTTCTGAGATTTTTAATCAAGAGTGAATATTGGATATTATCAAACATTTTTTTACATTTATATATTGTGAGGACGATATGGATTTTTTCTTTAGTCTATTAACTGATAGGCTACAATAATTGATTTTTGAATGCCAAACCAAACTTGCATCGCTACAATGAAACCTAGTTTGTCTTATATGTTGTTGGATTTGATTTGATAAAATTTTGGTAATAATTTGTGCACCAATTTTTATGAGATATATTGGAGTGTGGCTTTTGGGTTTTTTTTGGTATTTTCTTTTTATGGATTTATTGTCAGAGTACTGCTGGCCTCAGAAAATGGGTTGAAAAATCTTTTCAATATTGTAGATGATCTTGTGGAGAAATGGTATTATTTCTTCCTTTAATGTTTGGTATAGTTCACACATGAGGTCGTCTGTGCTTGTAATTTTCTTGTTGAGATGATTTTCAACCACAAACTCAATTTCTTTAATACATAATTTCGTATGTATTTCTTCTTGCATGAGCTTTAGTATTTCTTTTATTTAGAGAATGTGTCTGCTTAATCAAAGTGGTCCAATTCATTGAGATAAACTTGTTTATAACACTCTGTTACTTTCCTTTCAGTATCTGTAGACTGTGGGAATCCCAACTCTCATTCTCAATATCAGTAACTTATGTTTTCTCTTTTATCTTTCCCAATTAGTCTAGCTAAAGGCTTAATGATTGTATCGTTCTCATAAAAGAATCCATTTTTGGTTTAATTAAATTTTTTATTTTCTATTTTATTTATTTTGTCATTTTCTTTATTGTTTTTTCTGCTTACTTTATATTTAATTTGCTTTTCTTTTTCTAGTTCCTAATGGTGGACAACAAGGTTCTTTCTTTTCTAGCATAGATGTTTATTACTATAAATTTCTCTTCATGCACTGCTTTCATTGCATCTCACATGGTATGTTTGGTATGTTTTAAAAATTTTAATTCCATTCTAAATGCTTTATAGGTTCACTTTTTATTTCTTTTTTGATCCATGAATCATTTTGAAACGTGTTACTGAGTTTCCAAATATTTGGAGATTTTCCAGATATCTTTTTGTTATTGATTTCTAATTTAATTCCACTGCAGTCAGAAAACACTATCTGTATGATTTAAATCCTCTTAAATTTATTGATACTTGTTAGATCAGAATTCATCCACTTCTTATGGCCTCTAATGCTACCATGCTGACATGAGAGACCTAAATCCTTGCCTATGCTATTCCACTATTCTCATAATTGGTCTCCCTGCTTTCTCACTTTCCTTCTTTCAGTTTATTCTCAACAAAAGAACTAGAAGGATATTTAAAAACTTGAACCACATTATGTCACTCTCTGCTCATGAGTTTCTCAAATCACTCATAATTAAACCAAGACCTTATAATTTCTTACAGAGCCTTACACAAATAGATTCCTTGGTACCTGTAAACTTTACCTCCTACTAACTCCCCCACCACACTGCTCATTAGCCAAAAGCCTCATTTTTGTTTCTTTAACATGCTAAGCACTCTCCTATTTTGGATGCTTTGCAGTTTCTAGTCCCCATCAGAAATATTCTCTCCCTCAGATAAGAACGATAACTTATTTCCTTGCTCTCCTTAACCTGTTTGCTCAAATTCCTCCTTAAAGAAGCCTACCGTGACCAATAGACTACTTTAAATTACAGCCTCACCCCAGGGTTCCTTATCCCCTCACCCTGCTTGTGTTGTTGTTCGAAAATAGCATTCATAGTCTTTCAACATACCATATACTTGACATCTTTATTATTATTATTATTATTATTATTATTATTATTATTATTATTTAATATTATTATTTTTTTACATTCTAGGATGTTGTTGCAGAGCAGTTGGGAGGGAGGAGGAGAGGGGAAAGGGGAAGGAAATGGGATGGAAGAAGGAGGAAGGAGGAGGGTGGGATTGAGGCCTGTGGCAACCCCCTCAATCCCACAGAGTAGACCAGGGGGCTTCCAGTGGTGGCTTGGTCATTGCTGGGCTGAGTGCAGATGTCAGGAGCATGTGACAAAAGACCTCGCCCCACCACCCCAACTCGGGAACCTGGGGACCATCTTGCTGTGGCTCAGTAGTCATCACTGAGCTGGTTGCAGGTGTCTGGGGGTCATGACCGAGGCCCTTGTCCCCCATCCTCAGTGATTGCAGGTGTCAGGGGGCATGGCTGAGGTCCCCAGCCCTTCCCCCTTTCTTGCTTGGTCGCCTTAGGACTTCTGGTCCTTCTAGGTGTTATAGGTGTTCTTTGGTGAAAGGAGACCTTAATTAGTTAATATCAAACTTTGTCTCGTTGTGGGTACTTTGTTTTTTCTTTCAGTTCTCTGTTGGATTATTTGCTGTTCCCACTACTTAAACTCTGCACTGGAACTAATTTATTGTCCCTTTGCTTACTTCTAAAATGGGGGCACTTCCTATGGGGACCAGTACTTGAGCTCTGTGGTTGAGCTAAATTGCTGCTTTGCTGCTGATTCCCTAGGGAAGGCTTTTTGTGCAGCTCAGGTTTTAACGGTTGACCTTATAGGTATTTCTGGTCTCTTGGGATCTGGTGCACCTGGGTTGTGTAGAAGCTCTTGTATGGACATGAGGCTTTTCATCCTACTGCACCCCATGCAATTCTGCATTCCTGACCAGTCTCCTCCGAGTGGTCCTCCACTGACTGGGGTACAGATCAACTGTCCTTGCTGTGTCCCAATGGTCCCCCGGTGGGTCCATTTCCCCCACCACCCATGCTCCAAACAATTCCTATAGGATGGGCCATGCTCTGCTCCCTAACTGGCCTCTGAGTGGCTCCTTTTTTTCAGCTGTTCTGGCTCCTCACTCCTGTTTCGGTCCACAGGAACCCTATTAGTGGTCATGCTGGCCTGGGGGCCACCAAAGCCCTCTTCTCCCCTGCCGCCTCCAAGCAACTTCATCTGAAGGGCACAGCTGTGGCTTTTGACAGCTCCTGCTCTGTGCACTCAGCAGCTCCAGCTGGAAGCAGCCGGGATTCAAAACAGTTGGAGCAGTTTTCTCTCTCACTGTGGCTTCTCCCGCCTTCATGAACTCCAAAGGTCTCTCCTCCTCTTCCCCTGAGCTCTAGCAGTCCCAGCTTGGCTGTCGTTGCTTTATTACAGTTGTAAATTGGTTGATTTGTGGGAGAGAGTGACACTGGGGGCAGTCTGTTCTGTCATCGTGACCAAAAGCCAACATCTTTCTTATTTTTATTGACAGTGTATCTCCTCTATAAACTCCTCAAAAAGAAATTCTGACTCATTTGTATAGAAAAGTATCTGGCACATAGTAGGTATGGAATACAAATTTACTTAATAAGAGATATTTATCTTTGTTTCACCCAGAAATGGGTTGCCTCAGTTTGAGCAAAAAGAAACAACCCTCATTTTCCAAACTAAAAGGAAAAAGGATATAGACTATCCCACCACGAAAAGCCCCGTAAACAGGACAAACTTACTTAGAATTAGGAAATGTGTTAATAGAAGTGATTGCCATATGCATATCTGTTGGATTCTTTGCACCACAAGCACAGTAAAATTAATCAGAAAGACCAAAAGCTTTGCACCTTGTTTAGGTTTTAGGAAGCTGTAAGAAAACACTTTATTAATCAGCTACTGCATTAGGAAGACAAGTATTTTGAAATTCTTTGCTTTGAAAATTAGAAAATATACTCTGTTTTTGTAGCTCTGCGGGAAAAAGAGAGAACCTAAACTATCATTCATTTGCATACAACTATTTATGACATTTTAATATCTAAAAAATATTTTATAAACATTAAAACTAACTCAAATAATGGGTCAAAATGTACATTTCACAGTGGGCTATGAAAGCACTATCTCATATCACATTTGACAGTTCCGATCTTCAACGTGGGAGTCAAGAATTTAAAGAATGAGAACATAGCTTCTGTAATTATATTTCACACTTCTAATCCCAGGGACCATAGGGTCCAGAAAACAGGAGATACTATTAAAAGAAGAATTATAGGGTGCAAGAAACATGGTTGGCCTCCTAACTACCCATTTTTCAAAGAGCCATCTCTGACAGGGTCAGTGGCTAAGAATAAAGTGAAAGTAGGAGGTTGTCACTTGGAGAAAAAGATCTCCCTTCTGAGAAGCTTCCCCATAGCTCCCTTCATATCTCTGTTCCTCAGGCTGTAGATGAAGGGGTTCAGCATGGGGGTGACCACTGTGTACATCACTGAAGCAATGATGTCTTTGTCACTAGAGTTGCTTGATGATGGGAAAAAGTACAGTACCATAATTGTCCCATAGAATAGAAAAACCACAGAGAGATGGGAGCCACAGGTGGACAAGGCTTTGCAGATCCCCTTGATTGAGGGAGACCTCAGGATGGTGGCCCCGATGTGGCCATAAGAGACTAAAACACCAATAAATGACAAGATAAGGACCAATCCTCCAGCAACGATGATAACAATCTCATTAAGGGAGGTATCTGAACATGGGAGCTTGAGCAGAGCACGGAGGTCACAGAAGAAGTGGGGAATGGTGTTGTCAGCACAGAAGGACAACTGAGCCAGGAGGAGGGTGTGGGACAAGGCACTGGCACAAGAGAGGAGCCAGGATGCAGCCAACAGAAACATGCACAGCTCCTCCCTCATGATGGTTGTGTAGTGGAGGGGGTGGCAGATGGCCACGTACCTGTCATAGGCCATCGCTGTGAGAAGAAGGTTGTCAATACAACCAAAAAATATAAAGAAAAACATCTGTGTTACACAGCCTGCATAAGGGATGGATTGATCCTGGGTATGCATGTTTATTAGCATCTTGGGGACAGTGACAGATGAGAAGGAGACGTCAGTGAGGGCCAGGTGGCTGAGGAAGAAGTACATGGGGGTGTGGAGGCGAGAGTCCAGCCTGATGAGCAGCACGATGAGCAGGTTCCCCAGCACCGTGGTCAGGTACATGCCCAGGAACAGGGCGAAGAACACGCCCTGCTGCTCCGGCAGGATGGGGAGCCCCAGGAGGAGGAACTGGGACACGCGGCTCTGGTTCTCCCTCCTCATGCTGCTCTTTTTGCTGGAGATAAAAGGATATTGGGAATGTCCCAGATGAAAATAGTGATCGCGGCAGAGTAGTGGTAACTACTCGGTACTCAGGGATTCCTTGGAGTGTCACTCGCAGGCTGCTGGCTGAATCCCCACCCTCACTCAGTGGAGCAGGAGTTGTTTAGCCAACAAAATTCCCTTCAGTGTAAACCAGGAGAACTGTATTGATTTATTTTTCTATGGGTCAGACACTGTGCTCTTTCTTAGAGAAAATAGGGGAGCAGGTTCCTTCCCTCGAGGAGCTCTGATTCTAAGGAGAAGCCTCGTCAAGACCTGGTTCAGAGCAGTGAATCTGCAGCCAGATTTCTTGTGGATTCTGACTCTGACTTTCCAGCTGGTCTCGACACCTTTCTCTTTCTAGCCTCATTTTGAATCTCTACAAAATGAGCATAATAAGAGGTTACTACAGCTAACAACAATTTATTGTGTATTTTCCAACAGCTAGAAGAGAGGATTCTGAATGTTGCCGACACAAAAAAATGATAAATGTTTAAAGTGATGGATACGCTAATTACCCTGATTTGATCATTACGTATTGTATACAGGTATCCAAATACTCTGTACTCCGTAAACACATGCAATTGTTATGGGTCAATTAAAAATTTTTTAAAAAATCTAAAAAACCCCATAAGAATGCCTACACACTGGGTTTTCAGAAGAATTAAATGATACGACATGAGTTATGATATTGGAACAGAGTTTTTCATCTAGGAAGGGCACGGATACGTCATCTAATATCACTATGCCAGTGTGAGTGTCCAGATAAAGCCGGGGTGGATCTTTAGGAGTCCAATATACCAGAAAAGTAAAGTCAGAATTAGAAAGGATCAGGTGGCTGATCTAAAAGTTGTATCAACCTCTGTGGTCTCCTAACATTTTGAGGGAGGTGCAGTGACTCACACCTTTGACCTTCTGGTTAATTTTCTAATGCAATAGCTTGGTGTGTTTTATTCATCTTAGAAAAAAATAAATTAAACTTCACCCATCTCCACAGTTGTCTGTTTCTCTGCACTTATCTTCAGCGAATTAAATTGGCTTGGATCTGAGGATTCATGTGCAGTGAGGCACCAGGACATTTGCCCTCAGACCTGAAGACAGATAGATGGTGTAAGATTGGTGATGCCTATTAGAGTTAACAGTTGCCTGATTAACATGACTATTTCTCAATATCAATCTGAATATAACAGACATTTATTGAACACGTATTCTACTATGTGACAGGCGTAATAAAAGGGTTTTTGCATATATGTGTGTGTCTGTGTGTATCTGTGTGTGCATGTACATGTGTGCTGAAGCTAACAGATGTTAAGAAACCAGGCCATGGTGACACAGCCAGTAACTGCTGGAGTCACCATTCTTTACTCATATCTTTCTTATGAAGTCCCTGCTCCTATTGAACATACTCTCCCCCTATTTAAGTAACCAGAAAAGCCAGGCCTTTGAGACATGTTATCTCAGTGTTTGAAAGAGCATTTTATGCTCGAAATTCCCTCAGTCACTAGCTCAGATGTCTGCCCATCACTCACATTCCTCCAGCCCTTTATAGTTTGCAAATGGCTTTCACATACTTGGAGTTATAAGCAATCAATATTTATTTTGTGTCTGGGAAGGAGAGAAGACACTGACGTTTTTCTTTCATTCTTCTAACATGAGAAGTGAAGTCACTTATACGATGTATTTGGTGGTAGAACCTGACCTCAAAGGCAAATCTTCTGATGCTCTTTTCACTAGAGACAGACACTGCCCATATCTTTGGGGTTTGGGGGTGGTAGGAGAAAGAATGACTAACAGAGTTGAAATACCCATATGCCTGGGAGAGGAAATTGACATTAACACATAGGTGTCCATATCTGATAGTAGATCTTTTTCTGGACCAGGGTGATTCTCGGGGATACTCAGACAATAGGAGGTGGGAGGTGACCTCACACTCCCTCCTTCTGTGGCCTGGCTGCTCATTGACAACTGGAGCTCTGGCTTCCCTCGGGGTGGAGGGTTGGGTGGAGAGCTGAGCAGAAAGCCTGAACCAGCAGCAAAGGAACCTTCATCTTGTGTGTAAACGGCAGTGTGTCCTAATGAAGCTGTAACCTGAGGTTTGAGAGAGCATATTCACCTGAACTTGCGGTTCCAAATGATACAACATAATTCTCCCATGTACAGGTGGGAAGTGAATGAAGCATCAGACATCTCAGCCTCCGCCTGAGGAATAATTACACAGCCAGCTACCATTTACTGAGTGCTTATTATGTGCCTATAATGTATTAAATACCTTGCCGACAGTATCTTACAGCAGCTATTATTATCCTCTTTTACATTTACAGCTGCTGGTCTTAGAGAAATCAAATGTAAGACCACAGAACTATTGCATGGCAACCACTAGATTCCAAGGACAACAGAATTTGGACACTTAACTAGTCTACCATGCTGCCAAAGTGTAAATAGGGACAGTGCTAAAGGCCCGAGTAGTATATGTTTAGTGCGCTAGGAGCATTATTGGGAAATTCCACTCACATAGTCCAATGGCTCCAGCAGAGCTTAAAGAGGGTCCGATTCAAAATTAGTTGACTGAGTTCTGGTCTGAGTCAAGAAAATTATCAGAAGGTGAGACTGTTCCATAGACCTATTGCTTTAATAGTGTTTCAAACTCTTACTTTTCTCCTGTCCCTTTAGGTGACACTAGTCAAGGTGTGTTTATTAAACGCAATACAGTCACCTCTATAACTGTGGTCAATTTCTCTCACTCTTTCTGCCTCTCACACAAATGTACACCTCAACACACCTGTTGTTAAGGGACAACTTTCTGTTCTCTCTGACATATGTATGCCCTAGATGAAGATGGTTGGGTGCAAATCTCTTTCACACAAAATTCATAAATAAACATAGTCATATATGTAAAACACAATGCACAAAGAATCACACAAAAAACTGACAAATAGCATATAACAGAAACATACAGATAGACACCCCAGGCAATCATAAATATTCAAATTACAAGACACAGAATCACACAAGCAATACCCAGACAATTGTTACATAACCGCTAAAGCACACGCATTGCTCAAATGAGATTTCTGGCCTTGACCGATCAATGCATATCCCAGGTAGAGATAGTCCGTGTGTGAGTTGGTAACACACATATGTAGAGACACACAGAACACACACACCTAGTCTCGCATTCACACACACACGTTTAGAAGCACAATTCGGGCCCATTTTGACCTATACCTGTCCTTAATAAGCTCAGATACCTTCTGCTCTGGGCTGTTACGCGAGTCCTGGCTTTCTGTCCAAAAGGCTCACAAACCAAAGAATAATATGCAGCCTCCGTTGCCTGAAGCACTTCACAGTCTTTCATGTCTGTTTAACAGCGATGGAACAATGGGCAGGAGGATTTTATTTTGCAAATGGAAAGAAGACACAGGGAGATAAAACATCCAGGATCCTTGACAAAGAAACAGTCAACATGGGCTAATTGAACAATTTCCTGCTGGCCTCTTGGGGAGGAACCTGGGCAAGGGCCAGAGGAGCTGAGCCCCTGGAGTCCTGGGATGGTGTCTCTGATATCAGTGATGCACTGGGCTCCTGTCTCTTTGATCTAGTGGTTCCAGGTGATTGTAAAAAAGGGGCCAAAGTCAGTCTGGGCCTCCAAAGTATACATAGCAATAGAGTAAGCCTGTCCCTATATCACAGAGCAAGGCTCTTGTACCTCCTATGCAAGCCTCCTCTAAAGCTTGCCAATCTTCCTATTACCTGGAGAGGCTCTGTAGGGCATGGACTGTGCCTTGCTCAAAAGATAGAAAAGCAGAACAGCTTAAGGGTCATGAAAATCAACCACAATGTATATTGAGAAATTAAAATTGAAAAAAAAAAAAAAGTAGAAAAACAGAAGAATGGACCCCATGAGGTCTTGACAAAGGCACTCCCGGAATTGAGTTCAGACTCTGCCTCTTACTCTGAGCCCCTGAACAATTTAATTTCATTCTGAAACATTCAGAGTCTTTAAGTGTAAAGTAGAGATAAGAACAGTACGTTCCTCCTGAGGTTGTTCTGAGGATTCAATAAGACAATGAGTGTTGGAGTTCTTTTCAAGTGCTTGGTACATGCCAATGCTCAAAAAATGTTAAGGTTTGTCACTAATTTTTTAATCTCAGGGCACTAAATAAGCACTGGGTAATTATTAAATAAATTCATTCATTCATTTGGTTTTTTTAAAAAATTTATTATTTGTTATTAGCATATTCATTATTACAAATCGTGATTTTTATTTATGCCCTTTACCCAAACTATCACTTCCCAAACCCCCTCCTTCCCTCCCTCTCTCCCATCTATAGTATCCTATCGAAAAGAGCCTGATAAACATGATTAGTGGTAATAAATACATAATTGCGGATAATATTTTTACGTTTTTATAGCAGTGATATTGTAATCAATGAATATGTTTCTTTTCTCATCAACTTTATACATAATGGAAACTTCAGCTATTTATTTTTGGATCCAGTTCCCTTTGCAGTATATGTTATTGATACTTCCTCCCTAAACCTTACTTATTAATAGATTCTGAAGTCACTTTTCAAAAGTTCAGTATGTTATAGCTTAAAGTCTCAAGACTACTCTAATGATTATTTTAAAAAGTATGGAAACAGAAGAGAAATTGGGAAGATTTCAACTTAATATCTTAAGATAGTGGAAGGCTTTTCTTTACTGACAAGACACAGCAGCAAATAATGACTTGGTTTGGGTGGCCTCTCTCCTAGATGGTGAAAAGTGCCAAAGGAGCTATATCAAACTCTGTTCCCTTCTATATCAAACTCTGTTCTCTGCTGGCAAGTTCTCTCACTTTACATGATAATACCATCCACTTTAAATGATTTAAAGGAATACAGCAATGCAGACAAACAGCGATTGGCACACTCATCTACAGAAAGGATCTCATTTTCATCTACCTGCTATAAATCAACATTTGTTTGTTTCTGCTTTTTTGAATGTCTGTCCATTCCCAACAGAGAGAAGAGCAGCATGAGGAGGGAGAACCAGAGCCGCGTGTCCCAGTTCCTCCTCCTGGGGCTCCCCATCCTGCCGGAGCAGCAGGGCGTGTTCTTCACCCTGTTCCTGGGCATGTACCTGACCACGGTGCTGGGGAACCTGCTCATCATGCTGCTCATCAGGCTGGACTCTCGCCTCCACACCCCCATGTACTTCTTCCTCAGCCACCTGGCCCTCACTGACGTCTCCTTCTCATCTGTCACTGTCCCAAGGATGTATAATAAGCATGCAGATTCAAGATCAATCCATCCCCCATGCAGGGTGCATAACACAGATGTATTTTTTCATATTTTTCACTGATCTGGACAATTTCCTTCTCACTTCAATGGCATATGACCGGTATTTAGCCATCTGTCATCCCCTCCAGTACACCACCATCATGAGACAGGGACTGTGTACCTTACTAGTAGCTGTGTCTTGGATCCTCTCTTGTATCAATGCTCTGTCTCACACCCTCCTCCTGGCTCAACTGTCCTTTGTGCTGACAACACTATCCCCCATTTCTTCTGTGACCTTGCTGCCCTACTCAAGCTCTCATGCTCAGACACCTCCCTCAATGAGCTGGTCATTTTCACAGTGGGAGTAGCAGTTATTACTCTACCATTGATATGCATCTTGATCTCTTATGGACGCATTGGGGCCACCATTCTGAAGGTTCCATCTACCAATGGGATCTGCAAAGCCTTATTCCACCTGTGGCTCTCACCTCTCTGTCATATCTCTTCATTATTGCACAATTATTGGGCTGTATTTTTTTTGCCTCATCCAGCACCTCCAGTAACATAATTGCCTCTGTGATGTACACAGTGGTCACCCCATTGCTAAACCCCTTTATTTATAGACTAAGGAACAGAGACATGAAGGGGGCCCTGGAAAGACTATTGAACAGAGCAATAGTCTCATCTCAGTGACATTTGCTGTTCTTTATAACAGACTCATATATTCACACATCTCTAAATGCTAGGTCCCTCATCTTGGGCCCAGCATGGAATAAGTTCTCAGTAAATATTTGATTACTTGAATTGCATTCTTTTATTGTTCTTCTCTCTTTTCTTTGTAACTACTTAGTATCAATTGTGAATTCTGAGTTGATTTTATTGGTTATTGCTCTTGCCTATTACATTCAAAATTTAGTCTCATCTCTTATTTCCTGGAAATTTATCAGTTCTTATACATTGTTGGAAGATGTTGGCTAACAGGGATCCCATGGCATACAAAGGTGGCAGAACTGGGAATTCGTAAAGTGTCTCTTTTCCTTTCCTCACTTCCCAGTCAGTGCTCTTATCAAATTTTTGTTGTTGGTGGTGATGACAGCAGGTCAGGCAGAGAAGCTGTACAGGACCCTCTATGCTCCAGGAAACTATCCACTGTTATGAGTTCATCTGCTCCACTTAAGGACTTGAGGCTTCTTGATTTTTGGAGCACTGATCACCCTTCTAGGCCACGATAACTTTTATTCAGCAATTCACTTTCAGACCAGTTGTCTATGAAGCCTTCTGACTGCACATATGAATTTCAGTCAAGATACAGGCTCGATCCAGGTAGGAAAAGAGAAAGACAAAGAAAGTATCCAAAGCCTGGAGCCTTCTGTTGCCCCCACCTCATTTGGCCCCTCTCTCAACCTGGCGTTTCATTATCTATCTCCCCGACAATCATTTCTACTCAGCTTAGTGACCCCAGGTTTGCTGTATGAGCCCAGTAATCTTCTATCTTCTGTATCCTTCTGTCTTGTTCAGCATCCATGGAAGGTCCACAGAGGTCTCTTTCTTCAGGACTGTACTTAGTTAAAGATAAATAAAATTATAATCCTGTTCAGGACGAGGCCCTCGTCTCCGACCCTTGGGATTGGTTGCAGGTGTCAGGGGGCATTGCTGAGGCTCTCCCCCCTTTCTGGCTTGGTAGCCCAGGGGACTTCTGGTCCTTCTAGATGTTATAGGTGTTCTTTGGTGAAGTGAGACCTTTACTAGGTAATATCAGACTTTGTCTCTGGTTGCTGGTACTTTGTTTTTTCTTTCATTTCTGTGTTGGATTATTTGCTGTTCCCACTGTTTAAACTCTGTGCTGGAACTAATTTGTTGCCCTTTGCTTACTTCTAAAACGGGGGAACTTCCTGTGGGGACCAGTGCTTGAGCTGTGTGTTTTAGCTAAATTGCTGCTTTGCTGCTGCTTCCCTAGGGAAAGCTTTTTGTGCAGCTCAGGTTTTAATTGGTAACTTTGTAGGTACTTCCGGGTCTAGTGAAATCTGATGTACCTGGGTTGCATAAAAACCCTGTTCTGGGCCTGAGTCTTTTCATCAAACTGCACCTCATGCAATTCTATATCCCTGACGAGTCTCCTCTGAGTGGTCCTGTGCTGATTGGGGGCAGACCAGCTGTCCTTGCTGTGCCGCAGTGTTCTCCTGGTGGGCCTGTCTTCTCCACTGCCCATGCTGCAAACACTTCCCATAGGACAGGCCATGTGCCGGTCCCTTGCAATGACTTGCTGGCCTCTGAGCGGCTCCTTTCTTTCAGTTGTTGTGGCTCCTTGCTCCTATGTGGTTCCACAGGATCCCTATTAGTGGTTTTGCTGGCCTGGGGGCCACCAAGGCCCTCTTCTCCCCCACTGCCTCCAAGCAACTTCATCTGAAGGGCACAGCTGTGGCTTTTGCCAGCTCCTGCTCTGTGTGCTCAGCAGCTCTAGCCTGGAAGTGGCAGGGACTTGAAAAGGTCAGAGCAGTTTTTTCTTTCTCTCATTGTGGCTTCTCCCACCTTCATGCACTACACAGTGAGTTCTTCCCCTGAGCTCTAGAAGCCCCAGCTTGGCTGTCATTGCTTTCTTATAGTTGTAGACTGATTGATTTGTGTGAGAGAGTGATGCTGGAGACCGTCTATTTTGCCATCTTGACTGTAAGTCTCCATTTTCAGTATTCTTCATCGTTTTGTATACAAGAACAAATTTTCCATCCATTACTATTTTCCTTCTGTTTTGAGCACTTTTTACATTTCTTTAGGGCTGATCTGCTGGTGGTGAACTTGCTGGTCTTTTGTTTGTCAGAAAGTATTTTATTTTCAGTTTTAAAAAGATATTTCCTGGATTTATAATTCTAAGTTGTTTTTTTAGTCTTTCATCACTTAAAATATGCCATACAAATGTCTTCTCTCATAGTTTTTAATGAAAAGGTGGTCTTATTCTTATCTTTGCTCCTCCATCTTTTCTACTTTGATGGCTTTTAATATTTTCTTTTTATGACTCATTTTCATAAACTTAATTTTGGTATACTTTAGAATGGTTTGTTTCTTTTGCTTGGACTTTTTTGTGCTCCCTGAATTTTCAAGATTATAGTATTCGTAAAATTGGGAAAGTTTTTAATTATTATTTCTTCCAACAAATTTTCTGTACTCTCCTGTCCTTCTGGGCACAGATTGCCTCACAAGTCATGATGCTCAATTTTATTTTCAGTCTCCTCTCCTTATATTTCATTTTGGATAGTGTTACGGGGTTGAATTTTGTCTCCTCCAAATTCATATGGTAAAGTCCTAACCCCTAGTACCGCAGAGTATGAACTTATTTGGACACAGGGTCAATACAAACATAATTAGTTAGGTTAAGATGAGGTCATCTGGAGTAGAGTTCAATACAACTGGTGTCCTGATAAAACGGGGAAATTTGGACACAGACACACACACAGGGAGAACACCACCATGTGAAAATAGTGGCAGAGACTGGGGTGATGCTTCTTCAAGCCAAGGAATGCTAAACATTGCCAAGAAACCACCAAAAGTTAGGTAAGAAGCATGGAAAAGAATCTTTCACAGTCTTCAGAGGAAATAACCCCTGTTGCCATCTTGATCTTGAACTTCCAGCCTCCAGAACTGTGAGAAGATAACTTTCTGTTTTATTAAGACACCCAACTTGTGGTGCTTTGTTATGATAGTCCTAGAAAACTAACACACATAGTTTCAATATGTCTGAAAGTTCACTAATCTTTTCTTTGGTGTTGTTTAATTTTCCTGTAAACTCATCCAGTGTACTTTTCATTTTGCGTATTGTCTTTTTTCCTAATTTTCAGAAATTCAATTTGTGTTTTTTATGTTGTACATTTTTCTCCTCAGGATATTATGTTGTTCTCTACCATGTTAAACATATATATTTACAAGACTCTTTTCATATTATTATCTCCTAATTTTCTTCATCTTTTTCATTTCCACGTCTTTCTGTTAACTGACTTTTCTCTTGCTAATGAGTAATGCATACTTTGTATGCCTGGTACTTTATATTAAATGCCAGACACTAAATTTTAGGTTTGTAGATTTAAGATTGCTTTTACTCCTTTAAATATTGTTGAGTTTTGTTCTTAAATGCAGTCTTTTTTGGGGGGATCTGCTTGATACTTTCAAGATTTACTTTTAAGTTTTGCTAGGAAATGTCTGGAGCAACCTTTCGTCTAGGGATAATTTGACTCCACTTCTATGGAATACACTTTTGAAGACTCAGTCCAAGTCTTCTTTTCACTCTGGTTTCTGGGAGGACAAACAATTCCCAGTCTTCTATGAGCCCCAGTGAGCCTTTTCTAGTGATTCTTTCTTCTGCCTTAGGTAATTTATTCACACACGTGTTCAGATCCATACCCAATCAAAGACCCAACAAAGCCCATCTGCAGATCCCTGTGTGATTTCCTTCTTGTTGTTATTGTCCCAAGAATTCTAACTTTCTTGGCTCCTTTGGTCTTCAAACTGTCTCCTTAACTTAGAGAGGTTGCTGGGATCTTTTTGGGCTTTTCTTTCTACTCTGCTTCTTTCTGTTCTTTGGACAGTATGGTTAGAAATCAAAAAGATCATCCATTTGTTTCCACTCTCTAGGAGATTGCTATTTTGCATAGCCTTTTAAAAATAGCAGCTTTATTGATGTAATTCACATACCATAAAATACAGTGTAATTTCAGTATAAATTTAGTAAATTTAATTCAGAGTGGTGAAATCTTCACCGCTATCTGGTTTTAAAACTTTTTCATAATCCAAAAAGAGACTTATGACCCATCACTAGTCAGTCATTATTTTACCTTGCTCCCAGCCCCTAGAAGCCACCAGTCTACCTCCTCTCTTTATGCATTTGCCTATTCCAGACATTTCATATCAATGGAATCATATAATGTGGTCCTTTTTGATTGACTTCTTTCATTTTTGCTTAACATTTTCAAGGTCTATCAGTGTTGTAGCTATTCCATTCCATTTTACTGATGAAAAATATTCTGTTGTATGAATATACCAATTTTGTTTATCCCTTTATCACTTGATGAACATTTGAGTTATTTGCACTTTTGGGCTAATATTGTGAATGGTGCTGCTATGAACAATTATGTACAGGTTTTTGTGTGGACATGATTTATTTCTCTTGTATATATACCTAGGAATAAAATTGCTGGGTCATATGGCAAATCTATGCTTAACTTCTGAGGAATTACAAACTATTTTCCACCAGCAATGTTTGTGGGTTCTAATTTTGCCACATTCTCACCAACACTGTTATTGTAGTTTTTCATTTTAGTCATCCCAGTAGGTATAAAGTGATTCTTCACTGTAGATTCGATTTGCATATTTTTAATGACTCATGATGTTGAACATCTTTTTATGTGCTTATTGGTCATTCACATATTTTCTTCAGAAAATTTTCTGTTCTAATCCTTTGGCTATTTTTAATTGGGTTATTTGTTTTTATTTTTGAGATGTAAGATTTCTTTACAAATTCTAGATGCAAGTCGCTTATCAAATATATGCTTTGAAAATAGTTTACTGACCTCTGTAAACTGTCTTTTCACTTCTGTGATAGTGTCCCTTAAAGTTCAAAAGTTTCTAATTTTATGAAGTCCAATTATGTACTTTTTTTCAGTTTTGCTTTTGTGTTGTATCTAAGAAATCACTGCCTATCCATCACAAAATCATGATAATTTATTCCTGTGTTTCCTAAGAATTTAATAGCTTCAACTCTTACATTTAGGTCTATGATCCCTTTCAGAATAATTTTTGTATTTGATGTGAGGTAGGGGTCCAACCTTATTGCTTTGCATGTGGATATCCAGTTGTCCCAGCACCATTTGTTGAATATACTATTCTTTTCCCATTGACTATTCTTTACATCCTTTTTGAAAAACCATTGACCATAGATGTGTGGACTTATGTCTGGACTCTCAACTCTATCATTACACCAGTATCACACTGTTTTGGTTACTGTTACTTTACAATAAGTTCTGAAACTGGGAAGTGTGAGTCTTACAACTTTGTTCTTTTTCAAGATTTTTTTTTACTATTCTCGGTCTTTCGCACTTGCATATTAGTCCTAGGATGAGCTTGTGAATTTCTGTGAAGTAGATAGCTGAGATTTTCATATGGACTGAGTTAAATCTGTATATCAATTTAGAGATTATTGCCGTCTAACAATACTATGTCTTCCAATCTGTGAATGTGGGATGTCCTTCCTTTTATTTATATCTTTTTAAATTTCTTTTCAAAATATTTTATAGTTTTCTTATGCTTTTAGGGTTGAATTCTTTCCTGTTTTATTATTTTTGATGCTACTGTAAATGTAATTGTTTTTAAGTTTTATTTTCCAATTGTACAGTGCTAGTGTATAGAAAAAATTTCATTGTTGTGTATTAATCTTGTTCTACAACCTTGCTTAATGGTTCTAGTAGTCCTTAAGTGGATTCTTTAGAATTCAATATGTATACACACACACATACATATGTATACATGTGATCATGTCATTTAACGACAGAGATAGTGTTACATATTATTTTCCATTCTGGATACCTTTTATTAATTTATTTTCCTAATTGCCCTGGCTAGAACCTTCATTATAATGCTGAACAGAAATTGCAAGTACTGACATCTTTATCTTCTTCCTGATCTTGGGGGGACAACATTCAATATTTAACCCTTAAATAGAAAGCTAGCTGTGTGTTTTTCAGATGCGCTTTATGAGGCTGAAACTATTTGTTTCTGTTCCTAGCTTTTTGAGTGTTTTTATCATGAAAGAATGTCAACTTTTGTCAAATGCTTTTCTGTATCAAGATAATCATGTTTATTTTATTCCTAATATGGTTCATTATATAGATTGATTTGCATATACTATAAATATATATTTTACTACCTAACAAATTATGAATATATTTACTATAGCTGATTTAAAGTCTTTGATGAGTAATTCCAACATTTGGGCTTCCTCAGGGACAGTTTCTATCTTTCTGGCTTTTTTTGCCAGTTTTTTTGTTGCTTTTATCAGGAGCAAACTTCCTAAAGTCCTTACACCCCAATTCTGGGAATCTTACCTCTCTGTGCTACCTTCTTTTTTCTGATGTCTAAAAACATTTATCCTATATGTTTTGTCTGGATTTCTAGATATTTAAATAAGGTCATATCTATTTGCTATTTCAAGGTGAAAGTTTTCTTGAACATTGGTTTTTTGCCTATTCTGGAGAACACTTACAAGTTTATACTTCAGATCTTCTTGCTATTCCCATTTAATGGATCTCTGATTATATTATGTTAAAATAATATAATAAAAATCAGAATCCCATTTTTTCATGGTTTTATTTTATTTATCTCAGTGCTTCAATTTGTGCAATTAAGCCCTATTTTCCATTCAATTAATTCTCTCTTCAGCTCTGTCTAAATTGCTGGTGAACTTCCCCTTTGAGTTTTCATTTTCATTTTCATTATTCCATTTTTATTCCTAGAGGTTTACTTTGTTCTTTTCTATATACTCTTGATTATTTTTTGATTATGGCTAGCAACTAACTTGACTTTCCAGATCTGCTTTTGCTGTTTGCTATTTCTGCTCACTCTTGCTCATTATGCCTTTTTCTCTCCTTTAACTATTAAAAGTTTTTTCTGTTTTTTTAAAACTCATACATTTTGGAACTTTAGAAATTCTTGGAAGCCTGGGTTTAAACTCTTTTCCAGAAAGAATCTTTGTTGACTTTTGCCTTATTCTTGTTTGTTTGTTTGTTTGTTTTCAAGTGAATGAATGATTTATAGTTTTGCTTCTTGGACATCTTTTCCCTCCCCATGACCTTGTAGACACATAACCAGCATGCACTCAGGGTAAGGAAAGCAATTGTACACACACATACCCTATAATTAAGAAGTGAGAACAGACATTGCAAATTTATCATTTTGGAAGAACATACTGAACAGGGCAATATTAATCCAGAGTTAATCCCATTGAAACATTCTTATTTTTTAAAAAAAGTTTAAAAGAAAGTATTCACCTAAGGGTCTATAAATCAAAAACATATTTTCAAAATTGATGTTCTTTGTTTTTCTTGCTAAATATTAGTAACCAACAACATCTATCTATGTCATTTGTAATATCAGCTTTTATAATATTTTAAATGCATTAAACATTTCAGTTTTTCAGGAGAAAATTCACACAGTGGAACTGTGCCTTGTGTGTTGAGAAGTATGTTATAGTAAATGCATTGTATCCCATCAGGAGACTCAGAAGTAAGATAACAGAAAAACACATAAGTAGAATGGCCACAAGTGGATTGATCATCTTCACTACTAAATTAAACATAGAAATCTACTGAATGCTTTACTCAAAGTGGAATATGATATAAACTATTTAAATCATTACGTGTATGCAATAAGTGTACGCATGTGTTTTATTTTTTGTTATTGGGCCATAACAAAAAATATACATTGGGCCATGTATATTGAGTATACATATTTGTGGGGTACATAGTTGACTATCAATACTTCTGTACAATCTGTGATGTTCAAATCAGCATAATTAGCATATTAAACTAAATTCTTCGTTCATGATTTTTAAACCATGGATGTTAGTTATTATCAGTGGACTTAGCTTGGACATTGAAACTTTTTCCACTTTCAGCAGTAAAGCCATCTGATCTCGGGCTTTTCTTTGTTGGGAGACTGCTGATTACTGCTTTAATCTCATTGCTTGTTATTGGTTTGGTCAGGTTTTCTATGTCTTCTTGGTTCAGTCTTGGTAATTTGTATGTGTCCAGAAATTTATCCATTTCCTCCAGGTTTTCAAATTTGTTTGCATATAGTTGTTTAGAATAACATCTAATGATTCTTTGTATTTCTGTGGTATCAGTTGTAATGACTCTTCTTTAATTTCTGATTTTTGTTATTTGGGTCTTTTCTCTTCTTTTTTTAGTAAATCTTACTAGTGGTTTGTCTATTTTGTTTATCTTCTCAAAAAACCAACTTTTCATTTTATTGCTCTTTAGCTGTTTTTTGGGTCTGTGTTTCATTTAGTTCTGTTCTGATCTTAATTATTTGCTTCCATCTACTAATTTGGGGGTTGGATTGTTCTTGTTTTTCTAGTTCTTTGAGGTGTAGCATTAGGTTGTTCATTTGAAAACTTTTTCTTTTGATGCAAGCGTTTGTTGCAATAAACTTCCTTCTTAGAACTGCTTTTGCTGTATCCCACAAGTTTTTGTGTGATGTGTCTTTATTTTCATTAGTGTCAAGAAATTTTTTGATTTCCTGTTTAATTTCTTCTTGGACCCGTGCTTCATTCAGGAGCATGTTGTTTAATTTCCATGTGTTTGTGTAGTTTCCAGAGTTTCATTTGTTGTTGATTTCTAGTTTTAATCTATTTTGGTCTGGAAAGATACTTGCAATTATTTCAAATTTAAAAAATTTGCTGAGACTTCATTTGTGACCTAATGTGTGGTCTACCTTGGAGAACGTTCCATGTGCTGATGAGAATAATGTATATTCTGTAGTTGTTGAATGAAATATTCTGTAGGTATCTGCCAAGTCCAATCAGTCTAAAGTGTAGTTTAAATCCTGTGTTTTTCTGTTGATTTGTTGCCTAGATGATCTTTCCAGTGTTGAAAGAGGTGTGTTCAGTTCCCCAACTATTATCATATTGGGGTCTGTCTCTTTCTTTAGGTCTAATAGTGTTTGCATTATACATCTGGATGCTCCAGGGTTGGGTGCATATATATTTATGATTGCTATATCTTCTTACTGGATAGATCCTTTTATCATTATATAATGGCATTCTTTGTCTCTTTTTATGGTTTTTTGGTTTAAAGTCTATTTTATCTGATATAAGAATAACTACCCCTGTTTCTTTTTAGTTTCCATTTGTGTGGTATATGTTTTTCCATCCCTTCAGTATTAGTCTTTGTGTGTCTTTATGGGTGAGATGAATCTCTTGAAGACAGCATATTGTTGGGTCCAACTTTTAATCCAATCAGTTAGTCTGTGTCTTGTCAATGGGGAATTTCATCCATTTACATTTAGGGTTACTGTCAAGAGGTACTGTCTGATTCCTGTCATTTGCTTGCTTCCCTACTGCTGAGTATATACCCAAAGGAATGTAAATCATCATGTCAAAGGGATACATGCACTCCCATGTTTATTACAGCTCTATTTACAGTAGGCAAGAGTTGAAATCAAACTAAATGTCCATCAACAGATGACTGGATAAAGAAAATGTAGTATATATACTCAGTGGAATACTACTTTCCCATAAAAAAAATGAAACTCTGCCATTTACAGCAGTATGAATGAACTTAGAGAAAATTATGTTAAGTGAAATAAGCTAGGTACAGAAAGTGAAATACTGCATGTCCTCATTCATAAGTGGGAGCTGAAATGAAAAAAATAAAGAAAAGAAAAAAGAAACAAAGAAACAATCACTCCTAATAATACATTGAAATTTCAAAAAAAGAGAGAACAGGACTTTGTTTATTAGAGTTTGGAAAGGGGGAAGCAGAGGAGGATTAGTGAGACATTAGTTAAGCATCATAAGATTGATTATGTTCTATAAGCATGAGTATACTAATTATGCTGATTTGATCACTACATATTGTATACATGTATTGATATTCAATTCTGTACCCCACAAGTATATATAATCAATTACATTTCAATTAAAAGAACAATCAAAAAATTAAAAAATAGATAAAAATAAAGACAAGAAACTTTTGCCATTTTCCTGGAGTCCCTTTCCCATATCATTCTTGTGTGCTCTTGGTGTTTTATAATCTTTGGGATCAATTCAGTCTGGCCCTAAAACATCCAAACTATACTAAATATCTTAGCACTGGTGTTCCTCTGCTTTGACTATATGAAAACTTAAATTATTATAGACCAGACATATCAGCTAAGTGAAAGGGTAATGTTATTATTCAATGATTTTATTTGTAAATATTTGAGAAATGATCAGTTGGCACTGTTCATTCATTCTGACCTCTATTCTAATGTGCCTTCCTGTACCTCAAAGGCTGGTAAGGAAAAAGAATACATTTCCCAGGCTCCTTTGCAGTGGAGTCCTCAAAGGAAAATTGATAAGGTGCACCATGTGAAATTTAGAATGTTGAAATGAGGTGGAGGGCATTCTATGGTTTTGCATATTCTACTGTTAGAAGTATTCATGGAGTATTTGTTTCTTCAGCAACAGACCTTAGTGTTCAGGCACCAAGTACAGAGGTGCTGTTGAGGCAGTTGCGATGGGAGTGGCAGCTGGAGCCCACTTTTCTGTGATCAATGATCAGGTTAGTGGGAGTCAAGAGGTAGTTTTGATGCTAATTCCTGATAGTCGGTTTGCAGCTGAACTGATATACTCTTGAATTCAATAGTTCCAAAATACAACCTCTGATTTCCTTCCTTGCTGATTGGGTGGAAGTATTCCAGGTAGGTCAGATTATTATTGCTCTTAAGGTTATTCCTGGAGATTCATCCTAGAGCCTGTGATTTTATAACACTTACAATGATTTGTAAGCACCCAGTTCTCTGAATTAACTTCATTTCTGCTTAAAGCACCAATGGCAATGTCTTGCTCCCTTCATAAACCTTACTTAATACAATAGATAATGAAATGTAGGCTTACTCCTGGAATAGTGATGACACTAGACCCCTTATGCTCATATGTAATGGACAAAGACTCCTTCAGCTGCAAATGTAAACATCACAACTAATATCTAATAAAGAGGGAAGAATTACTCTTATTTATGAGATACTTAATTTTCTCTAAGAAGTGCTCTACCTGTCTCCCTTGTAGCAGAACATTTAAGAACCTCACCCAGCAACCGTTTGTTGACAACATCAAGTTTTCTTGCTGTCCTTTTCCCCAGTAGAAGGAAATTACTTCAGTTCTCTCTTAAAGAAGAGGGAGAGTGACTTTATCTCCAGAGCCATCTCAAGATAATTAAAGAAAAGGTATTGCCTGAACAAATTATAAAATTTAAAAACATATTCAAATTTATGATTATCAAAGTAATATTTTATTGTACAAAATGTGAAAACAAATATCGTGTTTAATTCCATTATCTTGGAATAGCCACAAATATTTTGTTGTATTTTATTCCAGTATTTTTAGCCACATATTATTTACTCTTAAGATTATTCTGTGTTAAAAATATGTTGTCAAATAATTGTAAAGCCTACATAATAGCCCATCGTATCAATGTACAATAATTTAATCAGTCAAGCCCCATTGACTAAAATTTGGGTGGTTTCTGTTTCTTTTATGAGCAATATCATTATATATATATTCTTGGCAATATTTTTTGCTGTTTACTAGATCAGACCTTTGGAAGTGAGAGATTAAGTCATAGCGTACAAATATTTTTAGGGCTCAAAATATATATTGCCAATTTATTTCCTGGAAGGTCTTCCTAATTTATATTCCCATTACCAGCAGCATTGGAGAGTATCTCTCTTACCTGCCTGTATACAGCATCAATTGTCATTTAAAAACCCAACTACACATCAAAGTTACTTCCAGTTTCTGGTCCAGCATGTAAAAAGCTTGAGGGTTGTTCCTGCTCCATAACAAGTAAAACACTGACTAAACTTAAAAAAACTGTAATTGATGAATTACTGGAGACTCAGTGTAGACAAAGAATTCAATTCTCCATGGGGGCTCAGTAATACTACTTAACACTAACAGCTCACTGATAGGTAGGCTATCTAACTGTTTGCATTCATGAAAGCATGACAGACCTAACTAAAATTTTTCCAATATATTTATTGGAAAAAAATCCACATATAGGTAGATCCTGCAGTTCAAATCCATGTCATTCAAGGGTTTTCCGTATACAGATAGGGAAAGAAAAAATAAAACTATCTTTGTTTGCAGATGACTTGATCTATGCAGAAAATCCAAAAGAACTGACATAAAAGTCTTCTGCAACTAGAACATGGTTATGGCAAGATGTCAGGACACAAGATTAATATACAAACGTTAATTGCTTTCTTACATACAAAGGATGATCAAGTGGAATTTGAAATTAAAAACACATTATTATTTATTCTAGTACCCCTCAAAAATGAAATACTTAAGTATAAATTTAACAAAATACATACAACAGCTGTATGATGAGAACTGCAAAATTCTGATGAAAGAAATCAAAGAAGAACTAAGTAAATGGAGAGATTTCCATGTTCATGGGTAGGAAAACTCAATGTGGTTGCAGTGTCAGGTCTTCCCAATTTGATTTATAGATTCAAGGTAACCCCAGTCAAAATCCCAACAAGTTATTTTGTGGATATCGCCAGACTGATTCTAAAGTTCATATGAAGAGGGAAAAGACTCAGAATAGCTTACATGATACAGAAGGAGACGAGCAAAGTCACAGGACTGACACTGCCAGACTTCAAGACTTCCTATAAAACTACAATAATTAAGACAGTGTGATATTGATGAAAGAATAGACAAATAGGGCAATGTAACAGAATACTCATAGATCCACATAAATATAGTTGCTGATCTTTGACCATACAATGGAGAAAAGGAGTCTCTTCAACAAATGGTGCTGGAATCACTAGACATCCACATAAAAAAATGAATCTAGACACAAACCTTATACCTTTCATTGAATATTTCATGCAATGGAATATTATTCAGCCCTAAAAAGAAATGAGATACCAATGTGTGAAAAGACATGGAGAAACCTTAAACGCATATTACTAAGCGAAAAAAGCCAGTCTGAAAAGGCTTCATATGATATGATTTCAACTATATGACATTAGGGAAAAGGCAAAACTACGGAGACAGGAAAAACATTAGTGGTTTTGAAGTGTTAGGGGGGGAGAGGGATAAGTAGGCAGAGCATAGAGAATTTTTAGGGCAGTGAAACTATTTTGTGTAATGTGGTAATGGTGGATACGTATCATTATACATTTGCCAAAACCCATGCAATGTACAACACCAGAGATGAATCCTAATGTAAACTATGGGTTTGAGTGATAGTGATTTGTTAATGGAAGTTAATCGATTGTAACAATTGTACCGCTCTGGTGGGAGATGTTGATAGTGGGGGAGGTTGTGCATGTGTGTGTGAGAGGTTGTATGGGGAATTTCTGTACTTTCCACTTAGTTTTGCTGTAAATCTAAAACTGCTGTTAAAAAAAAATTAAGTCTATAGCAAAAAAAGGAAAAAAGATTGTAGCATCAATTCCTCTCTGAGTTTTCAGTCTGCTGGCCTGCCTGCAAATTTCAGACTTGCCACCTCCCACAATTGCATGAGCCAATTCCTTGAAATGAATATTTTTGTCCATAAATAGACTGTAAATGGCATGGTGTACTTGGAGGGCAGAGTTAGAGATATTAGAGGTAGGAAATTAATTCTAAAAAAGAGAGATATTACTCACAGACACAAAACTTGCTTTTTCTGACCTTTGCTTTGGTACTAGAAATTGCAGTAGTAGATTGCTGTGGTCAGGGCCAAATAACCTAGTATAAGGCCAGGATGGTCTAGTCTGGTTTCCCTAGTTGTCTCATTATACCTATTTCTTCTATTCAAGAAGGGACAGAGGGGAAAGGAAGACAGGCCAAATAGCAATGGAAGCAGGTGCCTGATCTTCATCCTTTAAAATAAGATCTACTGTTCAACACCAAAAGTCCTACTCTTTAAAGCTTGGCCCAGGATGAACCTAATCTTGAGGCTTAAGAGATCTGTTTAGGTGTTTCTTTATCTCTTTGGGGTGCCTTGTGAATCATTGGAACATTTTTTGTGCCAAACCCCAAATATTATTTTCTGGTTTAAAAAATATCTACATGTTTCAAAACACATAGATATAAAGAAGAAAATAATAACTTGTAATTCCACTGCAAAAAGATAACCGTTGTGAAGATTTGTGACTTCTTATAACACCAGTTCCCACCAAACTGCTTTTCATCAAATTATTGCCCTAAAAATTTTCAGCACACTTGATTTATCATTTTGTCTTTTAGGAAATACTTTATTAAAGAACCCAGAGAATTAATCGTGTACTGAGTACAAAATTGGCACGTAGGAGGCACACAACAGGTATTGACTCCTCTTCACTTATCCATTATGATAACAAAAGGGTGATTTTAAGTTAAAGAAGTGAAATAGTAAAGAAATGCCATAAAATATACCTTAATTTAATTCTTTATCTCCTATTGTTATCATTCAATATTAGCCTTATCTATGCTCTCTGACCTTCCTTGTCATGATCCCCATAATGTTGTAAAGTAGAGAGAAAAAGTGTATTGTTACCAAACTTACCTGCCTTGGGCAAATCATTTAACACAATTCTGCCTCAAAGAACTGATGTGAGGAACACTGAGGAGCATTGTGGATGCTCAATAAATGTCCGTATTCTTATCCCTTTGCCTTATGCTGTGCCTGCCTCACTGGCGTAGAATTGCTCAGCTCCAGAGCTGGACCCCATATGGCTTTGTTCACTATGCCCAGTGAACTGGTTTTAGAGGGGAGGTGAGGGGATGGTGTTCTGCTGTTTGTGATGGTTGCCTCACTGGGATCCGAACAGAGGCTGAGGCAGAATACCTCACTCCACAGCTTAATAAAGGAGTGAAATGCCATTTTTGTTACATCCCTACCTCTGAGTTAACTGATAACCTTCCCTTAAAATCAATCATCAATCTGTGAGTGGTAGAACACTGTAGTGATGAAGGGCAGGTATTGATCAGGGCACCAGGATCAGGCATCACAGTCATGATGAGAAGAACATTTTCCCACTGCCAAAAAGTTGACCCAAAGCCTCCTTCATGTCTCTGTTCCTCAGGTTATAGATGAATGGGTTTAGCATGGGAATAATCACCATGTAGAGAATGGCAGCCCTACTTTCCCTCTCTGCAGAATGGATTGATGGGGGCAGTAAATACACACCCATAAGAGACCCATAGAAGAGCAGAACCACTGTGAGGTGAGAACCACAGGTGGAGAAGGTTTGGCATCTCATCGCCCTCCGGGGGATGAGATGCCAAACACAGCCCAGGAAATGCAGAGATAGGAGAAGACGATCAGTATGAGGGGAACGGTGAGGAACATCAAGCCCATGGCAATGATCATCAGCTCATTAATGTGGGTATCTGAGCAGGCAAGCTTCAGCAGAGCACTGGGATCACAGTAGAAGTGGGGGATGGCCTTCTGGGCACAGAAAGCCACACGGGTCAGCAGCAGTGTATGCATCAGGGCAGGACAGTTGGTGAGCACCCAGCACGTAGCCAGCATTAGTGCACAGAGTTGGGGACTCATAGCTGTGCTGTAATGGAGGGGCTGGCAGATGGCCACATAGCGGTCATATGCCATCACAGCCAGGAGGCAGTTGTCAAGGCCACCAAACATAAGGAGGAAATATAGCTGTGTAAGGCAACCAGAATAGGAGATGGTCTGACTCTGGGTATAAATGTTGGTCAACATTTTGGGGACTGAGGCAGAAGTGAAACAGATATCCATTAATGATAGGTTGGCTAGAAAGAAGTACATGGGAGTGTGGAGGTGTGGGTGAGAGATGATGGCCAAGATGATGAGCAAGTTTCCCACCATGGTGACAAGGTACATGCCCAAGAAGATGCCAAACAGGAAAGGCTGCTGCTCTGGCTCAGAGAGTCCTAGGAGGAGGAAGTCTGAAACAGCAGTTTGGTTCACGTTGCTTGGTTTTCTCATCCCCTGCAGCTCTTGTTATCTGTACAGATAAAACCCTTCCATGTGTCAGTATTTAATTATTAGATAAATTTACAAATATTATCTGTGTGACCAGAATTGTGCTGGGCGGAAAGAAAGATGAATAAGTGGTAATTGCCAATGAGAATCTCTGGATATCATTGTGGATGCAAGAAAATACCCACGAGATGTTTAGAGAACAGTTAAGACAAGATCCAATCAAGTATAAATTGCATCTTTTATGCAAGAACAGGGTCCAGAGAAAAGAGATCAGTTTGGCCAGAGAAGTTTGCATAGGCTATTGGGAACAGATGAGAATTTAGCGTGGCCTTGATGGCAAGATTAGAAAAGTCATTTATGACTGTCAGTTGGAAAGGAGATGTGTGGTCTCCATTACTACCCTTCCCCATCCCCCAACACACACATGTACACACACACACACACACACACACACACACACACACACACACACACTATAAACATCTGTGTGGGGGCTGAAAATGACTTTGAAGGACAAGATGGCCTCTTTTCCACTTGCTTCACAATCCCCACAATTCGACCTCACCCATAAGACCTGTCCTGTACTCTTCTCTAACTAAGAGCATAGGATATGTGGGCAGAGGGCAGTGAGTGTCTGTGGAGTTCCACTCTCCCACCCACTGTTAGCACGTCCCCTCTGCAAATAGGACGGGGGCCAGCCTCTCCCATGTACCACCCTCTCTCCTTTATCTCTGTCCTCTTCCCTTCTGGCTCCTCTGCACTTGAATCTGCTCTGGGAACTAATATTTTAATCCCCCTGTACCTTCACCCCTACACTTGTTCCACATCTCACTGATATTTACTTTTTATCAGAGAGGGGAAAGGTTAAAGGCATCAGATTCTGCTTGGAAATAGCCACTCTGTTAGTCTGTTCTAGGATTTAGAGCAAGAGCAAGCTGGCATAAGGAAGCCATCTCATATTGGCCTTGGTGAAGCTATGACCTTAGGAGCTCTTTTAAATATTTCAGTCCTCCATTTGTTTTTCAGTTCATAGAGAGGCATCTGACCTCAGGCAGAGACTCAGCTCACCTACTTAGAAATTTTTGCCTGGTATTTGGGCTGGGAAGAGAGGTGGATTTTTTTGTTTTCTGTTTTTTGGGTGTGTGTGTGTGCGTGCGTGCGTGCATGTGTGTGTGTGTGTGTGTGTGTGTGTGTGTGTGTGTGTGTGTGTGTGTGTGCATGTCCTACCCCTTCCAGATCCTCACCTGTCAGGGTGTAGATCAGTTTCAGGCATCTTCAACTTCTCCAATTCTCTCCTTTGGATGGAAAATCACAATGAGGAACTCCCTGGGACCTTTCTAACTCAGGGTCAGTAAAGTTGGGGTCTATTGAGTTCAGAGTTTATTAGGAACACCTAGTGTATATGACTCAATTTCAGCTTCCCCAGGCCTGGGAAGGCAGGAGCACTTCTTAGGGTTATAAAGGCTCCTGGATCACCATCTCCCAAAGTGCTTATTAGAGCCAACCTCAGTGTTGTGCAGCCTGTTCTCCAGCCAGCTCTGCCTGGGTCCTGGGGGAACTGAGGGCATCTCTTTCCCAGGGGTTAAACTCTCAAATGTGGGTCTTGGGAGTGTTGCTGGAATGCAGTGTACTTCAGCCTGACTAGCAGGTCTCCTGGGAACTCCTGCCTATGTGCTGGACAATTCAGTGCCTGTCCTGTGCCCTAGGTGGAACTGATTGAAGAAAGATTGAGGAGCATAAGTTATAACATGACTATTTCTGCTGGTGATTTCTCTAAATAGAGTAATCATAATATGAAACAACCCTCGCAAAAAGTCCAAAATTCTCAATTTAATGAGGCAATCTATGTAAAGCACTTACGCCATAATGTCTCATACATAGCACCTGTGAAAAAAGCTACTCATATCTCCTGTATTTTAATTAATACTAGCTAATTCTTATTGAGCACTTTCATTACATGACCTCAAGTAATAGAACAAGCTGAGGATGTGAGAATGATGGTTATTCCCATTTTACAGATAAGAAAACTGATGCTCAGTGAGGATAATGACTTGATCAAGGTCATGAAAGTATTAAATGGAAGGAGTGGAATTTCAACCAGGTGTGTACGATTCTAGAGTTCATCCTCTTAACCGCGATGCTTCACCCCAGCACCACTGTTGGTTTTAATCATTAACATTTAATAGGTATAAAATAATCAAATTGTTTTTTAAAACTTGCATTTCTTTGTTACTAGTAAGATTGAACATTTCTTTCATCTGGTTTTTAACCATAGGTAATTATTCCTCAAATTGTCTTGTTAATATATTTGTCCTTTTTCCACTGGGGTGTTTGTTTCTTTTTAAATGGATATTAAAGACAATAAAACAAAATAAAACATTTTATTCTTGTTGTATGTTTTTCTGTCTTAGTCATTCTATTATGCATAGAAGTTTCAAGAAGTTACTGTTTCTGATCAAAGTTGACAGATACTTTGCTTTGTGATTTTTTCCTCCATTACCTTTATACTCAAAAGTCCTTTCTACCTATAGATCAGGGAAATTTCACTTAGTTATTTTTTTTAAATTTTAAATACTACATTTAAATCTTTAATTTACCTGAAATTTATGTTGTGTGTAGTTGGAGAAAAGGGGATCTACCTTCATTTTTAATTTTTTATGGATAGACAATTGTATCAGTACCATTTTTGAATAAGTCCTGCATTCTGTGTTTGTTTGCTAGGTCTGATCATCTTTCCATATCACTTGAGCAGCTCAGAGCACGGCGCAGGGTTTTGAAACCAAGCACCTCGAGAGAAAACATTTTACGGGGCCAAGAAATGAGAGCTGCGTGACTTCATAAGCTTTGGAATTTAGCTTTTGGAAATCCCAGAATATCACTTTCCCTGCCTCTATAGGTCAAACAAATCACTAAGGCCAGGCCAGTCACTAAGGAAAGGAAATCAGCTCTCTCTCTCAATAAGAAGAGCAGCAAAGAATTTTTAGCCATCTTTAATTTACACAGCCTGCACTCTCGTCAGAAATTATTTACATTCCTCTCACATTCAAAATAAACTCACCCCCAAGCCTCAGAATCTCATCCTTTTGTAACATCAGGTCAATATCCGAGATTGTATCATCTAAATGAGGTCCATGTGAAAATGAATTTCCTCACATGCAGTTCCCTGTGTCCTGTTCCTCTCAATCTGAAGACCTGAGAACGTAAGAGACAAGTTGTCCTCCCCTTCACACACTTACACAACACCCTGGTGGTACACACATGGGATAACTGCAGTAAACACTCCTGATTCTTGCAGCGGGATGAATGGGTAGGACAGAGAGATAGACAGGAAACACACAGCTGCGTTCCCTTCATTCTCGTTGCTGCTAATGTTTTACTGATGGATGTACCCTTATTCATTCTTTCTGGTATTGGTAGGCATTTAGATGATTTCCAGTTAGGTATTTTACACATAGTAGTGACATAAACATTCTAGTACATGCCTTTTGGGGAATACACATACACATTTTGGTTGGATATATGCCTAAAAGAATTTTGGAGTCCTAGGTTTTGCATAGGTTCAGCTTTAGATTTTCAGAGCGATTGTCATATATGTGGCAACAGTGATACACGGGGATTCTAATTATTCCTTATCCCACCAGCACTTGGTGTGGTCTCTTTCACTTCTGTTATGTGGTAGGTGTGTAGCAGTAACACATTGTAGATTAAATTTAAATACTCCTAATGAAGTTGAAAATATTTTTATAGATTGCTAGAACATATGATATATTTTGTAATACATATTTTCAAGTCTGTTGGTTTTTAATTTTATTTTTAATTGACAAATAATATTTGTATATATTTAAGTGGAACAGGATAGAGGGCCCAGAAATAAACCCACACATCGACTGTCAATTGATTTTTGACAAAGGTGTCAAGAACCCACAATGGGGAAAGGACAGTCTCTTCAATAAATGGTGTTTGGAAAACTGGATATCCACATGCAGAAGGATAAAATTGGACCCCTATCTCATACCATATAAAAAAACAACTCAAAATGGATAAAGACTTAAATATAGTACCTGAAACTGTAAAACTACCCGAAGAAAACATAAGGAAAAAGACCATGACATTGGTCTAGGCAATGATTTTCTGGATATGACTCCAAATGCACAAGTGACAAAGCAAAAATAGACAAATAGGTGTGAAACTTAATAAAATAATTTTTTGTCAGACCCAGACAAAATAGGACAGGGAAAGGCAAAAAGAGGCTGGGGGGTGGGGATGGGAAGCTCACGCTTGCTTGTCTGAGATAAGAACTGTTGCCAAGGATTTTCTAAAGTCCCCACAAGAAATCCCGTCATGTTCTTTACCCATCTCCTGCTTTGCATGATTTGCACATTTTGCACGTATGCACATATTTCTTTGACAAGGTTTATCTCTAGACATTTTTTAGAACTGCAGTAGTTCAGATATAATGCTCTGGAAGAACACTTGCCCAGTAACAGCATCTCCACCAATGAACTGATAACAAATCTGGCATTGAGCCTCCAAAACCAATGAACTCTGTTTCCAAGCAACTTACTTGAATCTCTCCCTTTTGGCAATAAAAACTTTCTCTTACCCTTCCCTCACTGGATGCATCTGGTGGCTTGCCATGGCTGTGTATTCCAGGCTACAATTCTCTTTTCTCATTCCAAAATAAATTAAACATATTTGAAGATATTTTTTTCTAATTTTTTAAAGGTTGACATAGGGTTGCATCAAACTAAAAAGCTTCTGCACAGCAAAGGAAACAATTAACAGAGTGAAGAGACAACCCACAGATTGGGAGAAAATAAATGTAAACCATACAGCTGATAAGAAGCTAATGTCCAAAGTATATAAGAAATTCAAACTACTCGATAAAAATAAAACAAATAACCCTCTCCATTTGCTTATTGGTACCTTTTGGTAAACAGAAATACAAAACTATGCTATCTACCCTAAATAAATCTTTGTGCAGAATAAGCATGTATTGAAATAACACACTGTGCCCCACAAATATGTACAAGTAAAAGTTAAAATAATTTTTATAAAAAAAGTTTTTAATTTTAACATACTCCGATTAATTTTTCTGCTGTGCTCATGCTGTTTGTGCCTGTTTAAGAGACATTTGCATTCTTCTTGTTTATGAAGAAAAGCTTCTATGCTTTCACCTAAAAGTTTTATTATTTTATTTCTTAAAAAATACAGATCCATTTGGAATTAATTTCTATATGTCACATAAGATGAGTCATTACATCTATTTTCCATTTCAATATTCAGTTAACTCTGTTGATTTGTTAAAAATATCATTGTTTCCCTGCTACAAGGAAGTGTCATATTGATAATAATTCAGATTATTACTTATCTTTGAGTCTTTTTCTAGACTCTGTTCTATTCCATTGTTCAGTTTTTCTGTTCTTGCCTGAATACCATATGATTTTGGTTACTATAGTTTCATATTAAGTCTTAATATATGGCCGTGTAAGTCCTCCAAGTCTGTTATTTGCTTTCAAGTTTGCCTTGGATATCATTGATCTTTGCATTTTTATATAAAATTTAGAATTAGTTTGTCAACTTACACACACACAGATGTGCTGGGACTTTGAATGTGATATCATTAACAGACTAATTTGTGAAGAATTTATATCCTTGCAATGCTGAATCTTTCAGTCCATGAATATGGTATATCTATTTATAACTTCCCCCACCCAACATTATATTTATTCATTTAGACTAGGTTATTGTCTCACAAAGACTAAAATTCTTTTACAAAATTAATTTTTATTATACATATTTATGGGATACAGAGTTGACTATCAGTAGTTTTGTACACTATGTGATGATCAAATCAATATTATTAGCATGTTCATCCTTACAAACTGTAATTATTCTTATGAGTCCTTACCCAATTTCTCCCTAACCTTCCTTTCCCACCTCTGGTAACTACAGGTCTGTTTCCTCCTTCTGAAAGTTCAATGTTTTATTGTGGTCTTTTTCTTTCTTTCTCTTTCTTTGCTTTCTTTCTTAGATCCCACTTAGGGTGAGGACATGTGGTGTTTCTCTTTCTGTGCCTGGCCTATTTCACTTAACATAATTTTCCCCAGACTCATCCATGTTGTTGTGAATGGCAGAATTTTATTCGTTTTTATGGCTAGTGGTATTCCATTGTGTATATATACCACATTTTCCTTATCCAGTCGTCCACTGATGGACTTTTAGGTTGGAGCCATCCCTTGGCTATTGTAAATAAAGCTGTAATGAACATGGGGGTGCAGGTGTCCCTTCAACATGATGATTTTCATCCCTTCGGGTATATACCCAGATGTGGAATTGCTAGATTATATGGTAGTTCTACCTGTAGTCATTTGAGAAACTTGCATACTGTTTTCCATAATGGCTGTAATAATTTACAAAAGTATTTATAACTTTTAAAGTTTGTTTCAATAATATATTATAAATTTTAGTAAGGAGTTCTTGCATATTTTCTTAGATTTATTCCTAGTAATTTATGCTTTTTAAATTTTAATGTAAATAATGTTTAAACTTTTTGTTTTCTATTTGTTCATGGCTGGTATGCAGAAATACAATTAGTTTTTGTGTACTAACTTTGTATCCAGCAACTTTGCTATGTTCTTTTATTAATTCAATAAGTAGTAGATTTGGGGGAAATTTTTAGTGTACAGTCAGGCTGTCTGATAATGAGAGTTTTAGTTTTTCATTTCCAATACATATGAATTTTTTTTTTTCTTTCTCTGGCCTCACAGTACTACTTGGGATGACCAATAAATGGTGAGTAGAAGCAGTAGTGGTGATGATGTCCCTGACTCTGTCCCTGAGGATAAAGCTTTCAGTATTTCACCACTGAGTATGATGTTTCCTGTATATAAGTTCTTTAGCAAATCAAGAATGTCCCCTTTTTCAAAACATCACATTGTGAACCATAAATATATACAATTACTGTTTGTCAATAAAAAAATTTTTAAAACTCAAAAAAAGAGAATGTCCTTTTCAATTCCTAGTTTCCTTTGCTTTTTAAATCACAAATGCATATTGATGTTTATTAAACATTTTTGTTGCATCAATTGAAAGTTTGAAATTATTTTTCTCCTTTTATGTTAATGTGATGAATTTCTTAATTGATTTTCAAATGTTAAACTAACAGTTCATCATGCAATAAACCATTTGGCTCAATGTAGTATGCTTTTTGTACATTCCCAGATTTAACTTTCTAATTTTTTTGTAGGATTTTGAAACAGAGATTGGTTTTCAATTTTCCTTTTTTGTCATGTACTTCACAAATTTTGGTACTAAGGTTGTGCTTGCTTCGTACAAAGAGTCATGACTGTTTTCTCTGTTACTATTCTGGTGAAGAGTTTGTGTAACACTGTCATTTTTTCCTTAAATTTTTGAAAGAATTCAACAATAAAGCCACCTGGAACTTAATATTTCCATTTTGAGAAAGTTTGATGATAAATTCCATATATTTAAGTGGCTATCAGACTTTTCAGATTTTCTCTTCTTCTGTTAGATTTAATACATTTTTAGTTTTTAGGCATTTGTTTATTTTACTCAGATTGTGAAATTCATTACCTTAAAGTCATCTATAATATCCTCATATTGTCTTTATATTTTTTTTAAAAACTGAGACGATTTCACATATGAATGAAATCATGTAGTATTTGTCTTTCTGTGCATGGCATATTTCAGTTAACCTAACATTCTCCAGTTTTATCCATGTTGTCACAAATGACAAGATCACATTCTTTTCTGTGGCTGAATAGTATTCCATTGTATCTATACCACATTTTCTTTAACCATTCGTCCATTGATGGACACTTAGGTTGATTCCATGTCTTGACTATTGTGAATAGTGTCTTGAAGATGTCTTTTTGACATACAGATTTAATAAAAGGAGAAAGCAGAATGGTGATTACCAGAGGCTTGAGGTGAATGGCACAGTTAGATAGGAGTAATTTTTTTAAAAGTCTTCTCTCTTTTTAGTTATCCTAGCTAATGGCATGTCTAGTTTCTTCATATTCTCAAAAAACTAACTTTTTGTTTCAGTGATCTTTTATGTTGTTTTATGGGTCTCTATTTCATTTAGTCCTGCCCTGATCTTAATTATTTGTTTCTGTCTACTAATTTTGGGATTGCATTGTACTTGTTTTCTAGTTCTTTGAGGTGTTGTGTTAAGTTGTTTATTTGAAATCTTTCTATTCTTTTGATGTAAGTGTTCACTGCAATAAGTTTCCCTCATAGTACTGCTTTTGCTATATCCCACATGTTTTGGGTATGATATGTATTTATTTTCATAAGTGTCAAGAAATTTTTTGATCTCCTGTTTAATTTCCTCTTGAACCCATATGTCATTGAGGAGCATATTATTTAATTTCCACAAACCATTAGCTAACTGAAAAAAGAAGAGATAAGACCTAAACATCAAAAATCAGAAATGAAAAAGGAGACATTACAACTGATACCACAGAAATACAAGGCCTCAGTAGAGACTATTATGAAATCTGTAGGAAATGCATAAATTTCTGGACACATACAAACTATCAAGACTGAATCAAGAAGAAATAGAAAACATGAACAGACAAATAATGAGCAAGAAGACTGAAGCAATAATCAGCAGCTTCCCAACAAAGAAGAGCCCAGGACCAGATGGTTTTACTTCTGATTCTACCAAACATTTACAGAGGAGTTAATACCAGTTCTCTTGAAACTGTTTCAAAAAATTGGAAACAGAAGACATTCTCCCAAACTCATTCTACAAGGTCGGTATTAACCTGATACCAAAAAGAAAACTTTAGGCCAATATATTTGGTGACTACAGATGCAAAAATTTTCAACAAAATATTAGCAAATGGAATACAGCAAAATATCAAAAAAATTATACACCATGATCAAGTGGGATTCATCCCATGGAGACAAGGATGATTCAACATATGCAAGTTGATAAGTGTGATGTACCAAATCGACAAAATCAAAGACAAAAACCATATGATTATCTTAACAGATGCAGAAAAAACACTTGATAAAATTCGACATCCCTCATGATAAAGACTCTCAACAAATTAGATATTGAAGGAAAGTGTCTCAAAACAGTAAAAGCCATATATGACAACCACTAATATCAACCTGAAAAAGCTTTCAGCTTTTCCCTTAAGAACAGGAACAAGACAAGGATGCTCATTCTCACCACTCCTATTTAACATGGTATTAAAAGTACTAACCTGAGCAATCAGGCAAGAGAAAGAAATAAAGAGCATCCAAATTGGAAAAGACAAAGCCAAACTCTCCCTGTTTCCAGGTGACATGATCTCATATATAGAAAAACCTAAAAACTCTATGAAAAATTCCTTAGAACTGATAAACAATTTCAGTAAAGTTCCAGGATACAAAATCAACACACAAAAATCAGTAGTGTTCCTATACTCCAACACCAAACTAGCAGAAAAAGAAATTAAGAAAGCAAGCTCATTTACAATAGTCACTGAAAAAATAAAATACCTAGGAATAAAGTTAACCAAGGAGGTGAAGGGATCTCAGCAATGAGAACTACAAATCACTGCTGAAAGAAATTAGATAGGACACATAAAAATGGAAAGACATTCCACACTCTTGGATTGGAACAACTTACATTGTGAAAATGTCCATACTACCTGAAGCAATCTACAGATTCAATGTAACCCCCAACAAAACACCAATGATATTCTTCAAAGAAATAGAAAAAAAAAATCCTAACATTCATATGCAAACAAAAGACCCCGAATAGCCAAAGCAATCTTGAGCAAAAAAAAAAAAAAGAAAAGAAAAATAGCCAGAGGACTTACAATGACTAACTTTAAATATTAGTAACCCAAACAGCATGGTATCGGCATAAAAACAGACACTCAGACCAATGTAACAGAATAGAGAACCCAGAAATCAACCCACATTCTTACAACCAACTGATCTTTGACAAAGACAACAAAAACATACATTGGGAAAAGACTGCCTCTTTAATAAATGGTACTGGGAAAACTGGACATCGATATGTGGAAGAATGAAATTAGACCCGTACCTCTTGCTGTGTAACAAAATCAACTCAAAATGGATTAAAGACTTAAATATAAGACCTGAAACTATAAAACTCCTTCAAGAAAACATAGGGAAACACTTCAGGAAGTAGGACTGGGTAAAGACTTTCTGAATAAGACCCCAAAAGCACAGGCAACAAAAGGAAGTTCTTGGATATTTTTTTCTCTTCATTATATGCATATATAAAATCTTTGTTTCTTTGTTTCCTCTAGTATCAGTAAGTATATTTGTTCCTCTTGCTTCTCTTTCACATCATGATTTTGCATTAAATGTCTGGTTATCTGAAGTGCTACATTGGTTTACATCAGCATTTGTCGTGATCCCTTTGAATAGCCATGCGGGTTTGTTTCTTTTGGAGGTCTTTCTAAGTGGAACTGAGTGCTGGATAATTGGGAAAGAGAGGGAGACAGGCATGTCACACTTTCAAGAGTTCTGACAGGAGGGTATTGAATAGTTGGTGAACCCTGTAACTAATGAAGTAAAGAAGAAAACAATTGGAGTGTGGAGTAACAATGAGGTGAGATAAACTCACCTGCAGGAGGTATTTTCTTCAACCTGTCTTGGGTTGTGTAATCTCTGTTCAATCTCAGTCACTTTGATCCCATTTTCTTATTTTCTTCTACATATCTTTTTTTATTTTTAAATTTCTGATCCACTGGTGGCATCTTGTCCCATAGCTAGCGTTGCTATAGTTTGATTCTTAATTTGCATGTATTATGTCATTTCGATGGTAGTTTGGAAGCAGTAAGAAATAAATGTTTACTTACAAAAAAAAAGGAAAAATAAACAAATGAGATTTTATCAAACTAAAACTTTCCTGCACAGCAAAAGAAACAATTAACAGAGCAAAAAGACAGCCTACAGAGTGGGAGAAAATATTTGCAAACTATGCATCTGACAAAGGATTAATATGCAGAATATATAAGGAACTCGAGCAACCACACAGTAAAAAACAAATAATCCAATTGAAAAATGGGCAAAGAAACTGAATAGACATTTTTCAAAGGAGGACATATGAATGGCTGACAGGTATTTGAAAAAATGCTCAACATCACTAATCATCAGAGAAAAACAAATCAAAACCACATTGGCTGTTTTCAAATATTTGAAGTTTGTAGAGACATTTTATGAAACACAATGTGGTCTATTTTGGTAAATATCTCGAGTACTTAAAGGTAATGTGAATTCTATCTTTATTGGGTCTAAAGCTCCAAATATTTGAATTAGGTCAAGTTTGTTAATTGTGAATTGTGTTCTTCAGAGCCTCCATATTCCTACTATTTTTGTTCATATATTCTATTAGCTATTGAAAAAGATGCACTACATTCTCCTTATACAATTTGAGATTTGTACATTTCTCCTTTTGTTTAATGAATTGTGCTTCACACATCTTAAATAAATTGTATTAGCTACAATGTATATTATGATACCTTCCTGTTGTATTAACCTCTTTTCACCATGAAAATTCCTATTTACTTCTGGCTTATTTTCTTAAAGTGTATTTTGCCTGATATTTATATAGCCACATCATATTTCCCTTGGATAGTATTTCTGTGGTATTTTTATTTATTAAGCTACCTGAAAAATTGTCAGTTTTGAGTGGGGACCAGAAAAAGAAAAGGCTCAGAAACATGTCTAGGAGGCCATGCAAGCTGTTTTACCACTTCAGCCTTATTATCAATTAGTTCCAATGGTGTTTGACATATAAGGATGTGGAATGGGGCCTTTGGCAGGCTTTAAATCACAGTGAAGACCTTTGGAATTGTGGAGCAATGCCACGTGACCCTCTGCATATTTTCACTTTGAATTAAATAGCTTCTGGCTTGCTGCTCAGCTTTAGTAGGAACCAAACTATTGACTACAGACCACTGAAATACTGTGCAACACAAACTCTCCATCCTGGTTATCAAACGGAACTTGTATTGTCTGGAATGCAGGATATCTCCTTTGATACATGTTAGTGTTATATCTTGTGATTCAAGTCGATAGAAAACTATCAAAATCCAGTGGAGCAGGACTGCTAATGGTTGTAATTTTCAGGAATAAAGTTTTATGGTCACTCTACCAGGAAATAGGCCATGACCAGCCATGTTGTTGATGGAAGGCATAAGAATTTGGAATGGTTGGTGGAGTAAGGAATTTTTAATTCCAATTTCAACCATGGGACAAGTTGTAAAAACAACTTTTTTCTTAAATTCTTCCTAATTTTTTCTTCAATTATTTGAAGTGTATGTAACTGTTTGAAACAAAAATTATAGGTAAAAAAGGTAGGAAAAAAGGGTCAGTGAAATGAAAAGCAGATGGGATGAGTAGGAAAAACTAGTAAAATGATAGATCTAATCAAATCAATAATTACATTAATAGTTAATAGACTCCAATTGAGATGCAGAATTTGTCAGAATCAATAAAAAATAAGCTCTTATGACTTCTTCAAGAGATATACTTTATATAGAGAGACATGTAGTTTGAAAGTCAATGGCTGGAAAAGGTAGAACACACAGTAAGCATAAAAAGGCTGGAGTAATTATGTTAAAATCATATAAAATAGAACTCAAGATGAAGAGTATTACTAGAGATAAAGAGATATTTCATAATAATAATATGGCTAATTCATTTGTAGACATAATAATAAATGTGTTTGCATCTTGTAAAAGAGCTTCAAAATACATGAATCAAAAATTATATGAATTGAAGAGAGAAATAGGCAATTACACAATTATAGCTAGACATTTCAACATTCTTTTCACATAAAGTGATACAACTAGGTAAAAATGATCAATAAAGATAAAAAATATTGGATAACATTTTCTTGACCTAATTGATATCTAAGAAACACCACACCCAACCACCAATGAAATGCATGTTCTTTTAAAGTCACCATGATAGACTATGTCCTGTACATAAAATACATTTTAACAAATTAAAAGGAACGTAATCATACACAATATTACCTTCAACTTTGGCAGAATTAAATTATAAATCAATAACACCAATAAATTGAAAAAATCAAAATATTTGACAATTAACCAATGCAAAAAGAAATAGTCTATGAGTCAAAGAATAAATCTAAGGGGCATTAGAAAATATTTTGAGAAGAATTATAATGAAAATATAACATCAAAATTTGGAGGATGCAGCTAAAGTTGTGCTTAGAGGAAAATTTATTGCTTTAAAATGCTTGTATTTGAAGGAAAAGGTGTAAAGTGAATGAGATAAAGTTCTCACTTAAAGAGCTGGAAGAAAAACAGCAAAGTAAACTCTAAGTAAGTAGAAAGGTAAAAACAATGGGGAAAAGTAACAAAGCTGAAGTTGGCCTTCTGAAAAAAATCAGCAAAATTGATTAACCCTTCTCCAGATCGCTCAAAAATAAAAAAAGAGAGAGAGAGAGAGAGAGAGAACAGAGGTTCAAATAGCAGAAATGGAATGTGGATTATTACTATAGATTTTACAGGCATTAAAAGAATAATATGAGAACATTTTAAAAATATGTATACTAACAAATATGATAATTTTCTTGAAAAATACAACTTAGAAAACTTGATACAACATAAAACAGAAAACTGAATATTTTTATACTAATGAAATTAATATCAACACCTAACCAGAAAGAAAAATTCATGCTTAGGTGGTTTCACTGTTTAATTCTCTCAATTATTTAAGGAACAATTAAGTTTAAAAAATTCTTATGTAAATAAATTCACCATTTATTTATTACTTTTAGTTGACTAATAATAATTGTGTATATTGATGTTATACAATGTGATGTTTTGATCTATGTATAGAAAGATTTGAAATAATTTTACACAAATTATACAGAAAACAGAAAAGGAACAGTTTCCAACCCATTTTATGAGACTAGCAAAAATTTTATTATTTTAGATTTTTATTGAATCAAAATTGATTATACATATTTAAGGGGTTCAACACTGAGATATGTTGATCAAATCAATACTACTAGAATACATTTTTTTAAAAAGAAAACTACAATCATAATAACCAAAATCTGTTCCAGTTATGTATTGCTGTGCAACAAATCACCCCAAAACTTAGTGGCTTTAAATAACAACTGTATTTATTTTACTCATCTTCAGTTTGGGCAAGGCTTGGTTTGGACAGCTCATCTCTGCTCCATGTGATGTCACCTTGGCTAGGAGGCTGGAGCTGGACCATCTGTAGGCTGCAGACCATCTGTTTAATCACATGTCTGGTGGTTGATGCTGAGTGTTGGGACCTTAGCTGGGACTGTCAGCTGGAACACCTACCCGTGGCCTCTCCATACAGTCCAGGCTTTCTCACAACATGGTGGCTGTGTTCCAAGGACAAGTTTCGAGATGCTCAACCTCATCAGTCATCAGAGCAATGCAAATTAAAACTACAATGTAATATTAATATATACTTCTTCAAATGGCTAAAATAAAAACTATTACTACCAAGTGTTGGTGAGAATATGAGCAACTGGAACACTCACGTAGTGCTCGTGGGAATGTAAAATGATACAACCACTTTGGAAAACTGTTTGAAAGTTTTTTATAAAGTTGAGCCCACAATTATCATCTGAAACATGTGTCTCACCCAAAGATGTGTACATCAGTATTCATAGCTGCTTTGTGCATAATGGCCAGAAAACTAGTTACAGTCAAAATGTTCATCAGCTGTAGAAGGCATAAACAAATTGTGATCTACAATAGAATACTACTCAGTAAGGAAAACATAAATTACTGATACACTCTACAACACAGAAGAATTTCAAAACACTTTGTGCTGAGCAAAAGAAGCCAGACATAAGAGTGCACACTGTAAGATTCCATTTATTTGACTCTCTGGGAAAAGCAAACTAATCTATAAGGACAGAATTCAGATCACTGGCTACGTGAGTCTGTGATTCCCGTATTTCATATCTTGACTGTGGTAGTTCACACAGGTAGACACGGTTGTTGAAACTTTTTGAAATGTACACTTAAAATGGATGTATTTTATTTGATGTAAATTACACCTCAGTAGAGCTGATTTTGAACTAAAATAGATTGACTTTCTGCTCTATTGATCATTCCCTTTGCTGTGCAGAAGATTTTTAGTTTGATATAATACCATTTGTTTATTTTTTTCTTTTGTTGCTTGTGCTTTTGGGGTCTTCTTCATAAAGTCTTTGACCAGTCCTACTTCTTGGAGTGAATAATAGAAGAAAAAATTTGCGAACTCTACATCCAACAAGGGATTAATATCCACAATATATAAGGAACTCATACAACTATACAGTAAAAAGCTTAAACAATCCAATTAAAAAATGGGCAAAGGAGCTGAATAGACATTTTTCAAGGGAAGACATACAAAGGACCAACAGGTACATGAAAAATGCTCAGCATCACTAATCATCAGGGAAATGCAAATCAAAACCAAATAGAGATATCATCTTACCCCTGTTAAACTGGACATTATAAAAAAGACCGAGAATAACAAATATTGGCAAAGATTCAGGGAAAGGAGAACTCTTCTACACAGTTGGTGGGACCGTAAACTAGCACAGCCGTTATGGAAACAGTATGGAGTTTTTGCAAACAACTACAGACAGAACTACCATACGATCCAGCAATCCCACTACTGGGTACGTATCCAAAGAAATGGAAATCATCATGTTGAAGGGATACATGTATTCACATGTTCATCACAGCTCTATTCACAATATCCAAAATATGGAACCAACCTAAAAGTCTATCTATGGATGACTGGATGAGGAAACTGTGGTATATATACACGATGGTATACTACTCAGCCATAAAAAAGAATGAACTTTTGCCATTTGCAGCAACATGGATGAACCTGAAGAAAATGATCTTAAGTGAAATAAGCCTGACACAGAAAGAGAAATACCACATGTTGTTACTCATAAATGGGTGCTAAGCACACATACACACATACACACACAAACCGGGGGGGGGGGGAGGAAGAAGATATAACAACCACAATTATTTGAAGTTGATACAACAAACAAACAGAAAGGACAGTGTTGGGGGGGAGGGGGGGAGGGAGAAGGGAGGGAGGTTTTGGTGATGGGGAGCATTAATCAGCTACAATGTATATCGACAAAATAAAATTTAAAAAATAAAAAGAAAAGAAAAAAAATAAAAATAAAAATAAATGGGTGCTAAGAAAGAAGGAAAGATAGACAGAAAGATAGATAGATAGAAGGAAAAAACAGAAAAAAAGAATGAAATAATGAAAGAAAGAAAAAAAGAAAAAGAGAGAGAGAGAAAGAAAGAAAGAAAAAAACCACAATAGCACATTAAACTCTCAGAAGGAGAGAATAAACTTAAGGACACTAGAAATGGGGGGGGGGGGAAGAGGGGAGCTGGGAGTGACAGGTCAAGTGCAGGTTATGGGGAAAGATTACAATTTGTAATGATGAATAGGTTAGTAACCTTAAATATTCATGTAATTCCTTTAGTTTTGATATGGTTCACTAATCTCAGCTGTATATGGCAACTCCCACTCCAGTATTCTCCAGAAAGTAAATCTCCTACTTCTGCCGGGGTTAGGGATGGGCAGTATTTCACTTGTGTGGAGGAAAAGGGGATTTAGGGATCCAACTTTTTTAAAATGGCTATCACCTCTCTTCTTAGCTTATTTCCCTTTCACTTCCAGATGCAGGGGTACCAAGGGCTTCCAGTTTCAAGGCCTTTTAAGGATTCTTTGGTGTCAATCATACAGTTTCTTCTATTTTATCTACTGCCAGTTTAGGATTTAGCTTTTCTATGTCTGTCAACGCAGTTAACTGTTAAAGAAAAATTGCACTGCATGGAGTTAAACAGGCAAGGAAGACTTTATTCAAGATTGTTTCACTATGGGTCAAGACTGCTGTAATAGGGGAGGGAGACTGAACTCAACTCTGCTGAAACAAAAGGCATAAGGATTTTTTTTTATTAAGAATATTCACGAAGGCCAACCCCGTGGCTCAGTCGGGAGAGTGAGGCGCTGGGGGTGCAGTAGTGCTCCTGCCGCAGGTTCGGATCCTATATAGGGATGGCCAGTGTGTTCACTGGCTGAGCACGGTGAAGGCGACACCAAGCCAAGGGTTGCAATCCCCTTGCCGGTCACAAAATAATAATAATAATAATTTTTCTTAAGTTTAAAAAAAATTTTTTAAAAAGGATATTCATGAGACACAAAGCTAATTGTCACCCCTTGTGCCCATGATGTGAGGGCCAGATTCATACTGGGGCCATACCCATTACCAGAAATTCCTTTGGTACCCCGTGTCTCCACACAATTATCCCCCAACCTCCCATCCCTTCCCTCTCTCCCCCCGACTCCGCTTTGTAGCCCTAGGAATGTTCCCTCCCTCTGTAAGACCACCATACTACTGTGGTCTTTCTTTCCTTCTTTCCTTTCTCTCTTAGCTCCCACATATGAGTGAGCATATGCAGTATTTGCCCCTCTGTGCTTTGCTTATTTCACTCAACATAAGTTTCTCCAGGTTCATCCATATTGTTGCAAATGGGAGTATTTCATTCTTTTTTATGGCAAAGTAGTATTCCATAGTGTTAAGAGCTGGGGTGAGCTAGTAGAAAAGTATCGGAGGGAGTTACGGTGAGGTTGGTCAATGTAATTAAGTAATCTGTGTTTGCTAATAGGAACTTATGGAAATTATACCTCTGCTCCTCTGCAGAGACTGAGAGCTAGGTAGGCTACCTTTTTTGATGGTTACATTTCAAAGGGATGGCTCCCAGGTCCTTGTGAAAAACATTCTTGAGCTGTAAAACTGGCAAAAGTCTGGGAGAAGATTTATGTCTCAAACAGACAGAGAAAGAATTTACAATAGCAAGTTTTCTAAAGTAAATGTAAAGAAAATGGAGGTCGTGTTCCTATAGTCAAGAAGTCTGTCTAAAGTTGGGTCAAGCTGAGGACAACCTTGAGGGTGTCTTGGTCATCCACCTGGTTTCCGACTTCCAAAATTTTGTTACTATTGTTTACTTTCCTCTCTTCTCTGTCCTTGTGGGTTTTATGTGTTATAAAAAAATCACTGTACTTTTAGTAGAATTTAAGAAGTGTGTGAAAGTAGATGCATGAGTTCAGTATAATATTGTTAACCAGAAGCACAAGATTTCTTTAAGAAAGATATGTCATATGCCTTTAAGATGTTTGTAAAAGTACATATTGACAGCTTTTGAATTTCTTTAGAGAAAAAGTTTAGAGGCAGAAACCTTTTTGCAAGGGGGCAGCTAGGTGTTTTATTACATAGAAAGTGGATTTTTACCATAGACTGTGGTTAAAAATCAATAAAAATAGCATATCTCCTTAATACTACCGCTGAACATAGAGAAAAAAGTAAAGCTTCCCGAATTTTAAATGAAGTCAGCACAGTACTAATTTGGTCTATTATAGGAGATTCAGAGGGAATTGGATAATTACATGTGTTAACACTAATGAGGCTCTGGGGAACTCTGTCCCACGACTCCCTGTCTCTGTAGATGCCTAAATACAGCACGTTCAGCCTCCTCCTGGTTTAGCTCGATGAGCCAGCAGCTCCCTATATCTGAGTCTACCTGTTCAGGTTTCAAAACATAAATATGAGATACTTCAAAATCCCAGAAGACCTGGGGCAGGTGGGATCAGAGTACCATGTGTCCCAGGTCGTCTCAAATACTCAGTGCAGAACCTCTTCTTTCTGGTCTTCTCTGGTCCAGCTGATGTAACTGTGACTGCTCCAGCTTTCCCTTCAGATCTGGCCTTGACTTGGCTTTACGGTCCTTCGTTAAACTTTTGGGCTCCTCACCTGGACTTCTAGTCTCTCTCTCTCTTCCTTTATCCCTGCAAACTGTGTATTTAACCTCAATTGAACAATCTGACTTTTGCTTCGGGCTGTTTGCCACTTGCATTTATTATTCTTGATCCTGAATCCTGTCTGCAGTGAAGCCCATCACGAAGATTGTCAGGAGGAATCTGAGCTCTTCCACCCAAATCAAGGCATCTGCATTGTCTTCTCAGTAACCACAGTAGCGTTAAGTAGAGAAACTTGAGACAAACAATTGCAGGCTGGCAGGTCCTACCTCTGGAATAATCTGTCCATTGTGTCCAAGCCAGCCCTTGCCTGTTGGCTGACACAGTAGATGGAGAGACATTGGAGGTAAGTAAAGGGACCTCATCACCCTGGAGTGACAGAGGGAGAGGTTGCCCCAAGTGATGGAAGTACCTCATTGATGTCTCAAGGATCTACAGAGGTTTCTGAAGCCACAGGTAGAATGAAAGATGAGAAACCCTTTTAGAGAAAGGAAGAACCAAAAAATAGGGCAAGAAATACTAGCACAAGGTGCTTTAGTAGAGAGAAAAAAAGACAGAAGGTTAAAAAACTGGGCTTTTTCTACTGTGTTGATTGTTTAGTCTCTGGAGTCGCATGCTATGGGTTTGGGTTTGATTTTGTCTCAAGTATTTACAAGCTGTGGGTCCTTGTGCAAATTACTCAAATATCCCTAGTCTCAGTTTTCTTATACAATGGTGAGAATAATAATCTCTGTGCCCTGGTGTTGTTTGAGAATTAAAGGAGACAGGGCTGGCAGGTTAGCTCAGTTGGGAGGGGGTAGTGCTGATAAAACCAAGGTCAAAGGTCAAGGTTTTGGTTCCTTGTACTGGCCAGCTGCCAAAAAAATTTTAAAAATTAAAATTAAAATTAAAGGAGACAATCTGTGTGAGGTCTCAGTAGAGTGCCTGACATACGACAGTGGCTAGTACAGCTCAGCTACAAGCTGGTGGTGCCAATGACAAAAACTCAAATGCAGGGAGAAAGTGCAGGAATTCACACTTTTTATCTCAGAAGACATGATGAGGCAATAAAGGGCATGAGTCCTTCACTTTAAATTGAGATATCATGAAGGTCTTTAAAGGAAGAATGTTGTGTGGGATTTTGAGATACCTCCTAAGAGAATGTGAGATTAGCTCACCTCAGTATACTCAGGGTCTCATGCATACGTCCTGCTGCAATGATGAAACTGATATGGGCTGTAGACTTAGTCCAAGGCATGGTCATACCAGGGCTAAGCATGCCCAGAACCTGATTGGAAGATACTGTCTGTGTAAAGATTGAATAGAGAGAAAGAGACAGGAAAGGAAAAACACACGAGATTCCTGAGAAAGAGAGAAAGGAAAGAAGTAGGGTCAGATCGAAGTCAAAGTCAGGGTAATGACGAATTTAAAGGGAGATTGGGGAGCTGGGAGAATCGGGAGTGAGCACATGCAGTTTTAGAAGAAACCTATCATCCAACCTCCTCCCCAGCCTCCAGATGATGCAGAGTCATCAAAACCAATCCAGCGCCTCTGGATTTTTCCTCCGGGGAATGTCTGAGTCTCCAGAGCAACAGCAGTTACTCTTTGGACTTTTCCTGTGTATGTATCTTGTCACCTTGACTGGGAATGTGCTCATCATCCTGGCCATCGGCTCTGACCCGCACCACCACACCCCCATGTACTTCTTCCTGGCCAACCTGGCTTTGGTTGACATGGGTTTAACATCGTCCACAGTTACCAAGATGCTGGTGAACGTCCAGACTCAGCATCACACCATCTCCCGTACTGGTTGCCTCCCGCAAATGTATTTCTTTCTGATGGTTGGTGACCTGGACAGCTTCTTCCTGGCTGTAATGGCATATGACCGCTGCGTGGCCATTTGCCGCCCTTTCCACTACTCCATGGTCATGAGCCCCCGAGTCTGTGCCCTGCTGCTTGCCCTGTGCCGGGTCCTCACCAACACTGTTGCCCTGACTCACACCATCCTCATGGCTCGGCTGTCCTTCTGCGTTGTTGGAGAAATAGTTCCCTTTTTCTGTGACATAACTCCTGTCCTGAAGCTGTCGTGTTCTGACACCCGCATCAATGAGTTGATGGTTTTTTTCTTAGGAGGCACAGTGCTCATCGTCCCCTTTATATGCATTGTCATCTCCTACATCCACATTGTATCTGCTATCCTGAGGGTCTGGACGCCTGGTGGCAGGGGTAAGGCCTTTTCCACCTGCAGCTCCCATCTCTGTGTTGTCTGTGTGTTCTATGGGACCCTCTTCAGTGCCTACCTGTGCCCTCCCTCTGTTGCCTCTGAAGAGAAGGACATTGCAGCAGCTGCAGTGGACACCATAGTGATTCCTTTGCTGAACCCCTTTATCTACAGCCTAAGAAACAAGGACATGAAGGGGGCCCTAAAGAGGCTCTTCAGTCTCGGGAGAATTTTTTCCTTTTGGATATAGTGATAGCAATGTCTAATGAAAAGACACAGGCTTGGAGTCAAACTGGCTTCAGTTTTGGGTCTGCCACACACTAGTCATAAGATTGTAGTTCAGGTACTGAACTTCTGTGAGCCTTAGTTTTCTCATCTATTAAGTGAAGATCATAGTTTCCATCTAGTAAGGTGATTTGGAGACTGAGATAAACTATGTAATGCATCCAACATAGTGGCAAATAATAGTAGATGTTCAATAAATGATAACAATTATTATCATTACTATTGTCATTCTTTATTCCTCCTTCAACTCGGAAGTTAAAAAAATCTTTTTTTTCTGAGATTCTTCTGTTTAACAAATATTTACTGTGCTGGGAGATATTTTATGTGCCAGGGATACATCACTGAACAAGACAAGTCCTGGCTTTCATGACACTTTCATTCCAGGTTAGTAAGTTACCAATCATCAACAGTTTGGGGACACCTGTCTTGTTTATAGCACTAAATGGAGGTCAGGAGAAAGCAATAAAGGATGCAGGTTACCTTTGGAGATGCAGAATAGGTAGAGTTCCCCATTAGAAGACTGACATTCAACGTTTACATTTCCAGTCTTGTTTTCCGACTTCCCATGGTTTGCAATGATTTCACCAGGGAGGGTGCAAGAGCTCCTTGTGCTGCCTCTGCCTCCTGCTGGTCTGAAATGTTCAATGCAGTGTTCTTTCTGTGACTTGTAGGTGAGAAGACTGCAGCCCTCTTTCCTTACTTGCCTATGGGTTTGCCTTCAGATCTAAAGAGGGCACCAGGAGTTTAAATTAGTTGCAGAGATGAAGAAAATGATGTTTATTGGCATGTGAGGTTCTTTCTGTCTCCACAAATCTTCGAAATACTAAAGATATTATTTAGGAAAATAAGGGCCATATATTTTTGATTCCTTGTATCTGACCAAGTGTCTCCTGGCTGCCTACACCTCCCTTTCACTACAGTTTGTTTCTCAGGCTCAACTCATCTTAAAATGTTTTATGATTCCTGTTCTTTTTCAACAAATAACTATTGACCATCTTTCATGGGATCAAACTGTCCCAGGCTTCAGCAGCTGGTGAGTACAAATGTGAATCATTTAGAGCAGCATGCCACATCTTGGTACTACTTGAGGATTCTATTTCTTTTCTGACTCGAAACAGAAAGTTTGTCCTTCTTTCTAGAGCTCGTTTCCAGATATTCCCTCTAAGACTCCTTGAATGGGGTGGTGAGGGTGTTCTCACACAACCAGAGCCGGGGCTGTTTGCAACCCTGGAGCCCTTCTGCTCTCATCTCTTTAGTCTGCAACTCTCCTTCCATCCTATTGACATCTATCACTCTGCCGACTGTGGGTCACTGATAATCTCTCCTGAGCCACTGACCTCTAGCTTTCTTCTGTCCTTTCCACTGGCAAGAAAATACCCTCTACTTGTCATGATCAGCTCTTTCAGGGGAGGGTCTCCTGATAGAGCTCTGAGGCTCCTGATGACACAGTTAGTGGTCATGTGGGAGACTGAGAAGTGAAATTACCAGACTCAGGCTCACGCTATCCCTGCAATCCATGTCCCCTCTGATATCTTAAACCTGCTGCTCAGACTGACCCAAACAGCCCCACCTTTTCAACTCATGATGGTTTCTCTAGGTGCCCTTCTGGTTTCCTTTTCCATTTGGATCATCAGGGGTTTTCAATCATTTGATAGTGCAGTACATGTCTGAACTCTGTTTGGGGTTGGTTTTAAGTTCTCTCCCACAGCCTCTAGCAAAGTAGGTGCGACTGGGTGTCCAGTTTGGTTTCCCCTATATAATTCTGTGGCAGTTATGAGTTAGGTCAGCACAGAGCATACAAAGGTCCACCAAGGGACACTGCTGCATATCACTGTTCAACAGTCTAACATTCTTAGATTCCACCCGGCCAAAATCATTACCACTGTATTCAAAGATCCAAATTTCTTCCTCCCTTGATACGTTCTATTATACCCTGTCCTTAAGCTCAAACTTCTATTCCTTCGAGGTCACCCATTGCATATAGGGTTATGAACTATTGTAATGTTGGCATTAAAATAGTTCACACTGAGGTACAGATTATTTATCAATCTTTGCATTTGCATTCTGTAATGTAAGCAGAGTGTGATTTTAATTGGGATCAGAGGTGGGGTGATGGAGAGCTTCCTGATGCCCCTTCTCTACTTAGGGTATTTACTTTCTCTTGCTGAGAACCTGTACTAGTCTGTTTTGTGTTGCTTATACCAAAATACATGGAACTGGGTAATTAATAAAGAAAATGAAATTTAGTGCTTAAAGTTTCTGAGGCTGGGAAGTCCAAAGTCCATCTGGTGGTGGCAACAGTGACTAAGGGGTCTCATATTGCAAGATGGTGGAAGCAGAGAGAGCAGAAAGAGAGAGAAAGACAGACTCTCCTCTCTGTTTAAAGCCCTCAGAACCCTGTCCCTGACCACCATTTTTAATCCATTCACTACTGTACGGTCCTACAATCCAATCACCTCTTCAAGGCCCCACCTTTCAATTACCACAATAGGATTTCCCACCCTCTTAACAGTCACAGTGGGAGCCAAGTTTATAATACATAAAACTTGGATGACACAATTCAAGCTTCAGGGAGTTTTGGGGGGACATAATTCAATCCACTACAGAACCGGTTTTGAAAAAGCAGCTTGTCTGCAATGTGTTCCCTCTCTTCCTTAAAGATGGTTAAACCTAATCAAAATTATTCAAGGTGTCTCGCCTTCCATTTTATTCTTAGATATCAGTCCACAGAGCCAGAAATCAAGAACAATCCTTTATTCTACCACCTACTTCCCACGAATTACCAATACCTGTCTGTCTACCTTGACAGGTGTTCTCTTCTCTATCCCCGTGCCGTTGTATTCATTCAGGCACATCTGTTATCATCTGTTATCTAGATGTACAATGACCTTCTAATTAAGCTCCCTGTCTCCAGGCTCCCCAATCCATTGCTAAGTCATTTTGTGCATTGGTTATGTGAATAATCTTTCTCAAACACAAACATAACCTTCCCTAGATCTAATCCCTACTCCTCTGCACCCCAAGCCAATGGCATCCCGTCACTTGCAAAGCAATGTCTAAACTTTTTAATGGGGCATCCTGGCCACTCCACAGTAGAGTCCTTCTCTGCCTGTCTAGATTCATCTCTCGATGTTTTCTTGCCTCATATACACCTATGCTCTAGGAACACCCAATTTTTATACTTTCCTGATCTTACCATGCTATCTTAATGCTCTGACTCACTCTGTCCCCTCTGCCTAGACTGTCATTGGTCCCATTATGTATCAACCCTGAGCATCCTTCAAAACCCAGCTGAAGAATTACTTCCCCTGTAAAGTTTTGGCTGACATTCAGGCAGCATTAGCTTTATCCTCCCTTGTGCTACTAGCATGTGATTATGTCACAGTCCCTCAGCCTCTATTTCCTCAACTGTAAAATATAGATAACAACAGTGTATGCTTTATAGGATTATTATGAGGATTAAAGGAGATAATACAGGTAAAGCTTTAATGCAGTGCCTGGCATGTAGTAATCATGCATAATAAGCACAATTATTCATATTATTTTTATTTTAAGGCACTTTATGTACTCTTGCATATCTTTAGTTCACCTATCTCTACACTACTAAAATGTGAACTTCTTTACCATGGAGGTCATGTCTTTATCCAGCTCTGTGTGATCATGGATAGGCACATGCCTGATATGGAGTTGCTAACTTGCTAAAGAGCTACTGAATGACAGAGTCTATAACATAAGGAAAGTCTCACTATTATCCTGTTATTATCTCTAATTTTTATCCTTAATGACAAATTTATGTATATGTGAGATCTTTCCTGGTCTCATTTATAGCATTTCCCTCAAAAAACCTTCCTGGATTCAAAGATAATAATCAATGTGACATTTATGGATTTTTTTCCCTTAAATACAGAGTGAATTTAATTCTTTATTTGATTCCCCCCCAACTTCCATCTGTGACAAGATAAAATAATTTTTGTTTATTTTAAAAATTTAGATGTCATATTTGAAATTATATATATATATAAATAAAACAGTACGTGTGTCCGTGCGTGCGTGCGTGTGTGTCTACAGGATTAAATGCAAGTGCCAGGTCTCCTCATCTGAGAAAAGTAGTTCTGCTGTCACATTTTGAAACAATTAATGTTAACTTTTGGGAAGGACATAAACTGATCACTTGAAATGTCAATGATACGAACTTCCATAAGTATGTGTAAACTTGAGAACATATTGCACATCTGTGGTTTTCAAAAAAGCAGCAAACTTTGTTGACCAGGGAAGGCTGGCAAATGCAGCCCTGGCGTGGCTGAAGTAAAGTGCCCCAAATAAAGTATGTACTTCCAATGTGATTTTCAGAAGTTGTACATACATATCCAAGTCAATATGGCACAAGCAAGTGTGCTTTGGGCTGCCCACAACCAAGGAAAACTAATCTGGGGGATGGGGTGGACTAGCAGAACAGGTGGTGATAAAACATGTCTCAGGAGGCAAGTGGGCTTGATGTTTCTTGAGGAAAATCTACTCAGAGCAGTGTCACCTGCCCATGGCTTAAAATATGAATGACAGTGTGTAGACCCCTTTGGAGAATGGGCCTGACAGAACTAGCCTAACCTTCAAGGATCCAAATGACAGAACTGGAGTTCAGGCAGGGACATTGAGCCAAGTACTCAGTCCTAGACATGGCATCATCACAGAAGTAGTGAAAGTAAACAGCAGTTTGCGAGTGTGTCCAAGCTAACCAAGGTGTGCTTTGTCTAGACCACAAGAAAGGTTCTATCCCTGTTCAGGTTTTGACTCTAGAACTGGCTGTGATGGTGCCTGCAGACAAAATGACTCCATGTTTGCAGCTTGATCAGGTAGAGGGTGGGAGAAACATTCTTTGTTCTTCCACGAAGATACCTGGGATACGAGGGGTAATTTAATCAGCTCCAGGTCAAGGGCCACTTTCTGAGTAAATATTAAACAAATAGAGAGTAAGACACTCTTCTGATCTGTCTGTCCTCATATACTCACCCATCAACTCACCCATCCATTGACCTTTAGTCATTTGGTTCTAGCTCAAGCCAGAGCAGATGTTTTGCTGTGTGCTAGGACAGCTGATTGCCTTTCGACTAAGAAGATAACTAGCATGCCATGCTGCCCATCATCACCGTAATTCAAGAGTGTCTGAACAAGTTCTGCTAGAAAATTCATCTCTGATGGAGGTGTGGAAAACTAACATTTATTATTCTTGGTCAGTTGTGATGTTAAGCCAAATTTATTAGTGTGTATTTATTTCAAATTAAAAATATGTTAGGCCTTTCATAATTTTTCCACCTATACAAAAGATGACATTGAGATTCAGAGGAGTTAGGTGAATTGCCTGAGACCATGCAGTCACCACTCTGGTCAGTGTGGCTTACAAGTGCGATCTGTCTTTTCTAAATACTGTTCTCTTGCAACTATGTGGTGCTGAGTCTCAGAAGCATTTGTAATTCTGTTTATCTTTAACTAAGTACAGTCCTGAAGAAAGAGACCTCTGTGGACCTTCCATGGATGCTGAACAAGACAGAAGAATACAGAAGATAGAAGATTACTGGGCTCATACTACAAACCTGGGGTCACTAAGCTGAGTAGAAATGATTGTCGGGGAGATAGATAATGAAACGCCAGGTTGAGAGAGGGGCCAAATGAGGTGGGGGCAACAGAAGGCTCCAGGCTTTGGATACTTTCTTTGTCTTTCTCTTTCCCTACCTGGATTGAGCCTGTGTCTTGACTGAAATTGATAGACAACTGGTCTGAAAGTGAACTGCTGAATAAAAGTTATCGTAGTCTAGAAGGGTGATCAGTGTTCCTAAAATCAAGAAGAAGCCTCAAGTCCTTAAGTGGAGCAGATGAACTCATAACAGTGGATAGTTTCCTGGAGCATGGAGGGTCCTGTATAACTTCTCTGTCTGACCTGCTGACATCACCACCATCAAAAAAAAATTGATAAGAGCACTGACTGGGAAGTGAGGAAAGGAAAAGAGACACTTTACAAATTCCCAGTTCTGCCACCTTTCTATGACATGGGATCCCTGTTAGCCAACATCTTCCAACAATTTATAAGAACTGATAAATTTCCAGGAAATAAAAGATGAGACTAAATTTTGAATGGAATAGGCAAGAGCAATAACCAATAATATCAACTCAGAATTCACAGTGATACTAAGTAGTTGCAAAGAAAAGAGAGAATAACTATAAAAGAATGCAATTCAAGTAATCAAATATTTACTGAGAACTTATTCCATGCTGGGCCCAAGATGAGGGATCTAGCATTTAGAGATGTGTGAATATATGAGTCTGTTATAGAGAACAGCAAATGTCATTGAGATGAGACTGTTGCCGTGTTGAAGAGTCTTTCCAGGGCCCCCTTCATGTCTCTGTTCCTTAGGCTATAAATAAAGGGGTTTAGCAATGGTGTGACCACTGTGTACATCACAGAGGCAATTATGTTCTTGTTACTGGAGGTGCTGGATGAGGCAAAAAAAAAAAAAATACAGCCCAATAATTGTGCAATAATGAAGAGATATGACAGAGAGGTGAGAGCCACAGGTGGAATAAGGCTTTGCAGATCCCGTTGGTAGATGGAACCTTCAGAATGGTGGCCCCAATGCGTCCATAGGAGATCAAGATGCATATCAATGGTAGAGTAATAACTGCTACTCCCACTGTGAAAATGACCAGCTCATTGAGGGAGGTGTCTGAGCACGAGAGCTTGAGTAGGGCAGCAAGGTCACAGAAGAAATGGGGTATAGTGTTGTCAGCACAAAAGGACAGTTGAGCCAAGAGGAGGGTATGAGAAAACGCATTGGTACAAGAGAGGATGCAGGAAACAGCTACTAGTAAGGTACACAGTCCCTGTCTCATGATGGTGGTGTACTGGAGGGGATGACAGATGGCTACATACCGGTCATATGCCATTGAAGTGAGAAGGAAATTGTCCAGATCAGTGAAAAATATGAAAAAATACATCTGTGTTATGCACCCTGCATGGGGGATGGATTGATCTTGGCTCTGCATGCTTATTAACATCCTTGGGACAGTGACAGATAAAAAGGAGACGTCAGTGAGGGCCAGGTGGCTGAGGAAGAAGTACATGGGGGTGTGGAGGCGAGAGTCCAGCCTGATGAGCAGCATGATGAGCAGGTTCCCCAGCACCGTGGTCAGGTACATGCCCAGGAACAGGGCGAAGAACACGCCCTGCTGCTCCGGCAGGATGGGGAGCCCCAGGAGGAGGAACTGGGACACGCTGCTCTGGTTCTCCCTCCTCATGCTGCTCTTCTCTCTGTTGGGAGTGGACAGACATTCAAAAAAGCAGAAACAAACAAATGTTGATTTATAGCAGGTAGATGAAAATGAGATCCTTTCTGTAGATGAATGTGCCAATCGCTGTTTGTCTGCATTGCTGTATTCCCACAAATCATTTAAAGTGGATGGTATTATCATGTAAAGTGAGAGAACTTGCCAGCAGAGAAGAGAGTTTGATATAGAAGGGAAGCGAGCTCCTTTGGCACTTTTCACCATCTAGGAGAGAGGCCACCCAAACCAAGTCATTATTTGCTGCTGTGTCTGGTCAGTAAAGATAAGCCTTGCACTGTCTTAGCAGAGGGATATTAAGTTGAAATCTTCCCAATTTCTCTTCTGTTTCCATACTTTTTAAAATAATCATTAGAGTAGTCTTGAGACTTTAACCTATAACATATTGAACTTTTGAAAAGTGACTTCAAAATCTATTTATAAGGAAGGTATAGGGAGGAAGCGTCAATAACATATACTGCAAAGGGAACTGGATCCAAAAATAAATAGCTGAAGTTTCCATTATGTATAAAGTTGATGAGAAAAGAAATATATTCATTGATTACAATATCACTGCTATAAAAAAGTAAAAACATCCGCAATTATGTATTTATTACCACTAATCATGTTTATCAGGCTCTTTTCGATAGGATACTAGAGATGGGAGAGAGGGAGGGAAGGAGGGGGTTTGGGGAGTCATAGTTTGGGTAAAGGGCATAAATAAAATCACGATTTGTAATAATGAATATGCTAATAACAAATAATAATCTTTTTTAAAAAACCAAGTGAATGAATGAATAAATTTATTTAATAATTACCCAGTGCTTATTTAGTGCCCTGAGATTAAAAAATTAGTGACAAACCTTAACATTTTTTGAGCATTGGCATGTACCAAGCACTTAAAAAGAACTCCAACACTCATTGTCTTATTGAATCCTCAGAACAACCTCAGGAGGAAGGTACTATTCTTATCCCCACTTTTCACTTAAAGACTCTGAATGTTTCAGAATGAAATTAAATTGTTCAGGGGCTCAGAGTAAGTGGCAGAGTCTGAAATCAATTCCGGGAGTGCCTTTGTCAAGACCTCATGGGGTCCATTCTTCTGTTTTTGTACTTTTTTTTTTTTTCAATTTTAACTTCTCAATATACATTGTAGTGGATTTTTATGACCCTTAACCCGTTCTGTTTTTCTGTCTTTTGAGCAAGGCACAGTCCATGCCCTACAGAGCCTCTCCAGGTAATAGGAAGATTGGCAAGCTTTAGAGGAGGCTTGCATAGGAGGTACAAGAGCCTTGCTCTGTGATATAGGGACAGGCTTACTCTATTGCTATGTATACTTTGGAGGCCCAGACTGACTTTGGCCCCTTTTTCCCAATCACCTGGAACCACTAGATCAGAGAGACAGTAGCCCAGTGCATCACCAGTGTCAGAGACACCATCCCAGGACTCCAGGGGCTCAGCTCCTCTGGCCCCAGCCCAGGTTCCTCCCCAAGAGGCCAGCAGGAAATTGTTCAATTAGCCCATGTTGACTGTTTCTTTGTCAAGGATCCTGGATGTTTTTTCTCCCTGTGTCTTCTTTCCATTTGCAAAATAAAATCCTCCTGCCCATTGTTCCATCGCTGTTAAACAGACATGAAAGACTGTGAAGTGCTTCAGGCAACGGAGGCTACATATTATTCTTTGGTTTGTGAGCCTTTTGGACAGAAAGCCAGGACTCGCGTAACAGCCCAGAGCAGAAGGTATCTGAGCTTATTAAGGACTAGTATAGGTCAAAATGGGCCCGAATTGTGCTTATAAACGTGTGTGTGTGAATGCGAGACTAGGTGTGCGTGTTCTGTGTGTCTCTACATATGTGTGTTACCAACTCACACACGGACTATCTCTACCTGGGATGTGCATTGATCGGGCAAGGCCAGAAATCTCGTTTGAGCAATGCGTGTGCTTTAGCGGTTATGTAACAATTGTCTGGGTATTGCTTGTGTGATTCTGTGTCTTGTAATTTGAATATTTATGATTGCCTGGGGTGTCTATCTGTATGTTTCTGTTATATGCTGTTCGTCAGTTTTTTGTGTGATTCTTTGTGCATTGTGTTTTGCATATATGACTATGTTTATTTATAAATTTTATGTGAAACAGATTTGCGCCCAACCATCTTCATCTAGGGCATACATATGTCAGAGAGAACAGAAAGTTGTCCCTTAACAATCCGTGTGTTGAGGTGTGCATCTGTGTGAGAGGCAGAAAGAGTGAGAGAAATTGACCACCGTTATAGAGGTGACTGTATTGCGTTTAACAAACACACCTCGACTAGTGTCACCTAAAGGGAAAGGAGAAAAGTAAGAGTTTGAAACACTAATAAAGCAATATGTCTATGGAACAGTCTCACCTTCTGATAATTTTCTTGACTCAGACCAGAACCCAGTCAACTAATTTTGAATCGGACCCTCTTTAAGCTCTGCTGGAGCCTTTGGACTATGAGAGTGGAATTTTCCAATAATGCTCCTAGCGCACTAAACATATACTACTCGGGCCTTTAGCACTGTCCCTATTTACACTTTGGCAGCATGGTAGACTAGTTAAGTGCCCAAATTCTGTTGTCCTTGGAATCTAGTGTTTGCCATGCAATAGTTCTGTGGTCTTACATTTGATTTCTCTAAGACCAGCAGCTGTAAATGTAAAAGAGGATAATAATAATGCTGTAAGATACTGTCGGCAAGCTATTTAATACATTATAGGCACATAATAAGCACTCAGTAAATGGTAGCTGGCTGTGTAATTATTCCTCAGGTGGAGGCTGAGATGTCTGATGCTTCATTCACTTCCCACCTGTACATGGGAGAATTATGTTGTATCATTTGGAACAGCAAGTTCAGGTGAATATGCTCTCTCAAACCTCAGGTTACAGCTTCATTAGGACACACTGCCATTTACACACAAGATGAAGGTTCCTTTGCTGCTGGTTCAGGTTTTCTGCCCAGCTCTCTACCCAACCCTCCACCCTGAGAGAAGCCAGAGCTCCAGTTGTCAATGAGCAGCCAGGCCTCAGAAGGAGGGAGTGTGAGGTCACCTCCCACTTCCTATTGTCTGACTATCCCCGAGAATCACCCTGGTCCAGAAAAAGATCTACTGTCAGGTATGGACACCTATGTGTTAATGTCAATTTCCTCTCCCAGGCATATGGGTATTTCAACTCTGTTAGTCATTCTTTCTCCTACCTCCCACCACCCCCCAAACACTGAGATAACATGTCTCAAAGGCCTGGCTTTTCTGGTTACTTAAATAGGGGGAGAGTATGTTCAATAGGAGCAGGGACTTCATAAGAAAGATATGAGTAAAGAATGGTGACTCCAGCAGTTACTGGCTGTGTCACCATGGCCTGGTTTCTTAACATCTGTTAGCTTCAGCACACATGTACATGCACACACAGATACACACAGACACACACATATATGCAAAAACCCTTTTATTACACCTGTCACATAGTAGAATACGTGTTCAATAAATGTCTGTTATATTCAGATTGATATTGAGAAATAGTCATGTTAATCAGGCAACTGTTAACTCTAATAGGCATCACCAATCTTACACCATCTATCTGTTTTCAGGTCTGAGGGCAAATGTCCTGGTGCCTCACTGCACATGAATCCTCAGATCCAAGCCAATTTAATTCGCTGAAGATAAGTGCAGAGAAACAGACAACGGTGGAGATGGGTGAAGTTTAATTTATTTTTTTCTCAGTTGAATAAAACACACCAAGCTATTGCATTAGAAAATTAACCACAAGGTCAAAGGTGTGAGTCACTGCACCTCCCTCAAAATGTTAGGAGACCACAGAGGTTGATACAACTTTTAGATCAGCCACCTGATCCTTTCTAATTCTGACTTTACTTTTCTGGTATATTGGACTCCTAAAGATCCACCCCGGCTTTATCTGGACACTCACACTGGCATAGTGATTTAGATGACGTATCTGTGCCCTTCCTAGATGAAAAACTCTGTTCCAATATCATAACTCATGTCGTATCATTTAATTCTTCTGAAAACCCTGTGTGTAGGCATTCTTATGGGGTTTTTTAGATCTTTTAAAAAAATTTTAAATTGACCCATAACAATTGCATGTGTTTACGGAGTACAGAGTATTTGGATACCTGTATACAATACGTAATGATCAAATCAGGGTAATTAGCGTATCCATCACTTTAAACATTTATCATTTTTTTGTGTTGGCAACATTCAGAATCCTCTCTTCTAGCTGTTGGAAAATACACAATAAATTGTTCTTAGCTGTAGTAACCTCTTATTATGCTCATTTTGTAGAGATTCAAAATGAGGCTAGAAAGAGAAAGGTGTCGAGACCAGCTGGAAAGTCAGAGTCAGAATCCACAAGAAATCTGGCTGCAGATTCACTGCTCTGAACCAGGTCTTGACGAGGCTTCTCCTTAGAATCAGAGCTCCTCGAGGGAAGGAACCTGCTCCCCTATTTTCTCTAAGAAAGAGCACAGTGTCTGACCCATAGAAAACAAATCAATACACTTCTCCTGGTTTACACTGAAGGGAATTTTGTTGGCTAAACAACTCCTGCTCCACTGAGTGAGGGTGGGGATTCAGCCAGCAGCCTGCGAGTGACACTCCAAGGCATCCCTGAGTCCCGAGTAGTTACCACTACTCTGCCGTGATCACTATTTTCATCTGGGACATTCCCAATATCCTTTTATCTCCAGCAGAAAGAGCAGCATGAGGAGGGAGAACCAGAGCCGCGTGTCCCAGTTCCTCCTCCTGGGGCTCCCCATCCTGCCGGAGCAGCAGGGCGCGTTCTTCGCCCTGTTCCTGGGCATGTACCTGACCACGGTGCTGGGGAACCTGCTCATCGTGCTGCTCATCAGGCTGGACTCTCGCCTCCACACCCCCATGTACTTCTTCCTCAGCCACCTGGCCCTCACTGACGTCTCCTTCTCATCTGTCACTGTCCCCAAGATGCTAATAAACATGCATACCCAGGATCAATCCATCCCTTATGCAGGCTGTGTAACACAGATGTTTTTCTTTATATTTTTTGGTTGTATTGACAACCTTCTTCTCACAGCGATGGCCTATGACAGGTACGTGGCCATCTGCCACCCCCTCCACTACACAACCATCATGAGGGAGGAGCTGTGCATGTTTCTGTTGGCTGCATCCTGGCTCCTCTCTTGTGCCAGTGCCTTGTCCCACACCCTCCTCCTGGCTCAGCTGTCCTTCTGTGCTGACAACACCATTCCCCACTTCTTCTGTGACCTCCGTGCTCTGCTCAAGCTCCCATGTTCAGATACCTCCCTTAATGAGATTGTTATCATCGTTGCTGGAGGATTGGTCCTTATCTTGTCATTTATTGGTGTTTTAGTCTCTTATGGCCACATCGGGGCCACCATCCTGAGGTCTCCTTCAATCAAGGGGATCTGCAAAGCCTTGTCCACCTGTGGCTCCCATCTCTCTGTGGTTTTTCTATTCTATGGGACAATTATGGTACTGTACTTTTTCCCATCATCAAGCAACTCTAGTGACAAAGACATCATTGCTTCAGTGATGTACACAGTGGTCACCCCCATGCTGAACCCCTTCATCTACAGCCTGAGGAACAGAGATATGAAGGGAGCTATGGGGAAGCTTCTCAGAAGGGAGATCTTTTTCTCCAAGTGACAACCTCCTACTTTCACTTTTTTCTTAGCCACTGACCCTGTCAGAGATGGCTCTTTGAAAAATGGGTAGTTAGGAGGCCAACCATGTTTCTTGCACCCTATAATTCTTCTTTTAATAGTATCTCCTGTTTTCTGGACCCTATGGTCCCTGGGATTAGAAGTGTGAAATATAATTACAGAAGCTATGTTCTCATTCTTTAAATTCTTGACTCCCACGTTGAAGAAGATCGGAACTGTCAAATGTGATATGAGATAGTGCTTTCATAGCCCACAGTGAAATGTACATTTTGACCCATTATTTGAGTTAGTTTTAATGTTTATGAAATATTTTTTAGATATTAAAATGTCATAAATAGTTGTATGCAAATGAGTGATAGTTTAGGTTCTCTCTTTTTCTCCAGAGCTACAAAAACAGAGTATATTTTCTAATTTTCAAAACGAAGTTCAAAATACTTGTCTTCCTAATGCAGTAGCTGATTAATAAAGTGTTTTCTTACAGCTTCCTAAAACCTAAACAAGTTGCAAAGCTTTTGATCTTTCTTATTAACTTTACTGTGCTTGTGGTGCAAAGAATCCAACAGATATGCATATGGCAATCACTTCTATTAACACATTTCCTAATTCTAAGTAAGTTTGTCCCCTTTACGGGGCTTTTCTTGGTGGGATAGTCTATATCCTTTTTCCTTTTAGTTTGGAAAATGAGGGTTGTTTCTTTTTGCTCAAACTGAGGCAACCCATTTCTGGCTGAAACAAAGATAAATATCTCTTATTAAGTAAATTTGTATTCCATACCTACTATGTGCCAGATACTTTTCTATACAAATGAGTCAGAATTTCTTTTTGAGGAGTTTATAGAGGAGATACACTGTCAATAAAAATAATAAAGATGTTGGCTTTTGGTCACGATGACAGAACAGACTGTCCCCAGTGTCACTCTCTCCCACAAATCAACCAATTTACAACTGTGAAAAAGCAACGACAGCCAAGCTGGGGCTGCTAGAGCTCAGGGGAAGAGGAGGAGAGACCTACGGAGTTCATGAAGGCAGGAGAAGCCACAGTGAGAGAGAAAACTGTTCCAACTGTTTTGAATCCCGGCTGCTTCCAGCTGGAGCTGCTGAGTGCACAGAGCAGGAGCTGTCAAAAGCCACAGCTGTGCCCTTCAGATGAAGTTGCTTGGAGGCGGCAGGGGAGAAGAGGGCTTTGGTGGCCCCCAGGCCAGCATGACCACTAATAGGGTTCCTGTGGACCGAAACAGGAGCTAGGAGCCAGAACAGCTGAAAAAAAGGAGCCACTCAGAGGCCAGTTAGGGAGCAGAGCATGGCCCATCCTATAACAATTGTTTGGAGCACGGGTAGTGGGGGAAATGGACCCACCGGGGGACCACTGGGACACAGCAAGGACAGGTGATCTGTACCCCAGTCAGTGGAGGACCACTCGGAGGAGAGTGGTCAGGAATGCAGAATTGCATGGGGTGCAGTAGGATGAAAAGCCTCATGTCCATACAAGAGCTTCTACACAACCCAGGTGTACCAGATCCCAAGAGGCCAGAAATACCTATAAGGTCAACCGTTAAAACCTGAGCTGCACAAAAAGCCTTCCCTAGGGAATCAGCAGCAAAGCAGCAATTTAGCTCAACCACAGAGCTCAAGTACTGGTCCCCATAGAAAGTTCCCCCATTTTAGAAGTAAGCAAAGGGACAATTAATTAGTTCCAGTGCAGAGTTTAAGTGGTGGGAACAGCAAATAATCCAACAGAGAACTGAAAGAAAAAACAAAGTACCCACAACGAGACAAAGTTTGATATTAACTAGTTAAGGTCTCCTTTCTCCAAAGAACACCTATAACACCTAGAAGGACCAGAAGTCCTAGGGCGACCAAGCAAGAAAGGGGGAAGGGCTGGGGACCTCAGCCATGCCCCCTGACACCAGGAATCACTGAGGATGGGGGACAAGGGCCTCGGTCATGACCCCCAGACACCTGCAACCAGCTCAGTGATGACTACTGAGCCACAGCAAGATGGTCCCCAGGTTCCCGAGTTGGGGTGGTGGGGCGAGGGCTTTTGTCACATGCTCCTGACGTCTGCACTCAGCCTAGCAATGACCAAGCCACCACTGGAAGCCCCCTGGTCTCCCCTGTGGGAATGAGGAGGGTGACACAGGCCTCAATCCCACCCTCCTCCTTCCTCCTTCTTCCATCCCATTTCCTTCCCCTTTCCCCTCTCCTCCTCCCTCCCAACTGCTCTGCAACAACATCCTAGAATGTAAAAAAATAATAATATTAAATAATAATAATAATAATAATAATAATAATAATAAAGATGTCAAGTATATGGTATGTTGTAAGACTATGAATGCTATTTTCGAACAACAACACAAGCAGGGTGAGGGGATAAGGAACCCTGGGGTGGGGCTGTAATTTAAAGTAGTCTATTGGTCAGGGTAGGCTTCCTTAAGGAGGAATTTGAGCAAACAGGTTAAGGAGAGCAAGGAAATAAGTTATCGTTCTTATCTGAGGGAGAGAATATTTCTGATGGGGACTAGAAACTGCAAAGCATCCAAAATAGGAGAGTGCTTAGCATGTTAAAGAAACAAAAATGAGGCTTTTGGCTAATGAGCAGTGTGGTGGGGGAGTTAGTAGGAGGTAAAGTTTACAGGTAACAAGGAATCTATTTGTGTAAGGCTCTGTAAGAAATTATAAGGTCTTGGTTTAATTAAGAGTGATTTGAAAACCTCATGGAAAGTCATGAGCAGAGAGTGACAATGTGGTTCAAGTTTTTAAATATCCTTCTAGTTCTTTTGTTGAGAATAAACTGAAGGAAGGAAAGTGAGAAAGCAGGGAGACCAATTATGAGAATAGTGGAATAGCATAGGCAAGGATTTAGGTCTCTCATGTCAGCATGGTAGCATTAGAGGCCATAGAAGTGGATGAATTCTGATCTAACAAGTATCAATAAATTTAAGAGGATTTAAATCATACAGATAGTGTTTTCTGACTGCAGTGGAATTAAATTAGAAATCAATAACAAAAAGATATCTGGAAAATCTCCAAATATTTGGAAACTCAGTAACACGTTTCAAAATGATTCATGGATCAAAAAAGAAATAAAAAGTGAAACTATAAAGCATTTAGAATGGAATTAAAATTTTTAAAACATACCAAACATACCATGTGAGATGCAACTAAAGCAGTGCATGAAGAGAAATTTATAGTAATAAACATCTTGCTAGAAAAGAAAGAACCTTGTTATCCACCATTAGGAACTAGAAAAAGAAAAGCAAATTAAATACAAAGTAAGCAGAAAAAACAATAAAGAAAATGACAAAATAAATAAAATAGAAAATAAAAAATTTAATTAAACCAAACATGGATTCTTTTATGAGAACGATACAATCATTAAGCCTTTAGCTAGACTAATTGGGAAAGATAAAAGAGAAAACATAAGTTACTGATATTGAGAATGAGAGTTGGGATTCCCACAGTCTACAGATACTGAAAGGAAAGTAACAGAGTGTTATAAACAAGTTTATCTCAATGAATTGAACCTCTTTGATTAAACAGACAAGTTCTCTAAATAAAAGAAATACTAAAGCTCATGCAAGAAGAAATACATGTGAAATTATGTATTAAAGAAATTGAGTTCGTGGTTGAAAATCATCTCAACAAGAAAATTACAAGCACAGATGACCTCATGTGTGAACTATACCAAACATTAAAGGAAGAAATAATACCATTTCTCCACAAGATCATCTACAATATTGAAAAGATTTTTCAACCCATTTTCTGAGGCCAGCAGTACTGACAACAAATCCATAAAAAGAAAATACCAGAAAAAAACAAAAGCCACACTCCAATATATCCCATAAACATTGGTGCACAAATTATTGCCAAAATTTTATCAAATCAAATCCAACAACATATAAGACAAACTAGGTTTCATTGTAGCGATGCAAGTTTGGTTTGGCATTCAAAAATCAATTATTGTAGCCTATCAGTTAATAGACTAAAGAAAAAATCCATATCGTCCTCACAATATATAAATGTAAAAAAATGTTTGATAATATCCAATATTCACTCTTGATTAAAAATCTCAGAAACATACGAATAGAGAGAACACTTAGGCTGATAAAGGACATCTGTGAAAAACCTAAAGCTAACATTGTACTTAACAATGGAAGACTCAATGCTTTCCCCCTAAGATCAAGTACGGACATCAATTGCACCACCTCTATTCAGAATTATACTGGAAACACTAGTCAATGCAATAAGACCAGAAAGAGAAATAAAAGTCATCCAAATGAGAAATAAAATTCACAGACAACATAGTTAACTATGTAGAATATCCTACAAAATCTTTTTGAAGGCTCCCTGAAATAATAAGTGAGGTTAGCAGGGTTGCAAAATATCTGATCAATAGACAAGACTTAATTTTATTTCTCTATATAATCAGTAAGCAAAATGAAATTGAAATGCAAAATTAATACTATTTAAAATATCAACAGAAGTATAAGACAGTTCGTAAAATCTTGGCAAAAGCTGAACAAAACAAGTACATTGAAAACTGTAAAATGTTGCTAACAATAGTGTTCAAACACCTAAGTTCATACAGAGATAGACGATGTTCATGGATTAGAAAACTCAATCGTATTAAGGTGGTAAATTCTCCTCAAACGGCTTGATAAATTCAGCGTAATCCTAATCAGAACCTCAGAGGGTGTTTTGTAGAAACTGATAACACGATTCAAAAATTTAACATTTCAAAGTAATTAGAATAGCCTAAACATTTTCTATATAGAAAAACAAAGTTGGAGAACTTACACTATGGGATTTGAAAACTTACTATGAATTTAAAGTAATCAAGACAGTGTGGTATTGGCATAAAGACATCTACATCCACGTATCAGGATGGAAATCTACTTTTCTGGGACTCCAACAGCTGAAATGAACAACAACGACAGATGTTGATATTGGATCTTTAAAGCACCAAGTTTATTTTCCAAGTGAAGAATGATGCTTATTCCAGATGGGGACAGCACTGCCTTACTTCCATCGCTTGGTGTGGAAAGAAGACACATAAATCCCTTCTTTTAGAATAAATATATGATATCAGAAATTAGTATTTTCCCTAACTTAAAAACCCTGTTCTATTCTGTTGTTGTTGTTTTAATACTGCTTAGCTAGCTGAATCAGTTAGGTCAAGATCAGAATACTTAAATCAGATTTCATTTTACTACAACCATCTCACTCCCTGAGGCCCTAACACATAAGGTGAAAAAGTTTGGAGCCAAACAAAATATTTCAGTGATTGTCTTTATCTGCCATGAGGTATATATGGAAACCATTTTTAAGTGAGTTTAGTTCAAGATTTCAGAAGCATTTTTAAATATAATTTTGCAAAAATCATAAAACAATGATCAACATAAAATATATAATTCATAAATTTTAGTGGTGTCCAGAGACTTTGTATGGCCAGAAATTGTGCCTTTTCCAACAATGAGATTGAAAATCTTACAATTCAGGAAGCATTAGCTGGAGTACTTAGAAATATCTTGCTCCAGGAATGGGGAAAAAATGACCCTAAATCTAATACAAGTTCTGCTTCAACCTGACAAAGCTTAAAACAAGACCTGAAAAGATTAAACTTTTTCCAAGGAATATAACTGTGTCTCAGAAAAATTGCTAAAGATATTTATACAAGGAAAAAAATATTCAGCAACCACCAAGGTAAAATTTACAATGTCTACCATTCATTAAAAAATTACTAGGAAAATATAACCTCGTAAAAAGGGAAAAATCATCAAATGAAACAGACCAGAAATGATGCTGATGATAAAATTAGTAGATGAGGACATTAAAACAATTATGAGTAAAGGATGAAAAGTTAAAGGTTAATAAGCACTACATAATACTAACACTAGTCGAAAGAAAGCTGGAAAGTCTATATTAATATGAAAAACAAGTAGATTTCAGATAAAATAATATTATTCAGGATAAAGAGGTTCGTTCACAATGATAAAATAATCAATTTGTTAAGAGAAGCTAACGTCCCAAAATCTTTTGCATCTAACAGAAAAAGCTTCTCAATACATAAAGCAAAATCTGATAGAACCGCAAGGAGAGAGAGAGAGCCCACAAATATAGTTAGAGCTTTCCACAGGCCTCTCTCAATCGATAAAACAGACGGACAGAAAATCAGTAAGATACAGAGAACTCAAGTAACACCATCAAGCAACTTAATTATGCTTCCAGAATACTCCACTGAACATAAACTGACTGTACAGTTTTTCTGTGTTTACTAAGATGGACCATATTCTGGAACATAAAACAGGTCTTAAAAGACTTGAAAAGATTTCCGTCATAAAAAGTATGTGTTCTAACCACAATAAAATTAAATTAGAAATCAACAGCAGAAAGATCTTAGGAGAATCCCCCCCAAAACTGAAAACAAAATAAAAAATTTTAAATGCCCTGTAGGCCAAAAATTAAATGAAAAAGGAAATTTTGAACTAAATGAAAATAAAACACAACATAGAATATCACCAAAACAATATTTAGGGGAAATTTTATACCTCTTAATGCCTACATAGTAAAAAGAAAAGATCTTAAATCAATCACCTCATATTTTACCTTAAGGAGAGAGACAAAGAAAAGCACATTAAATCCAAAGTAAGTGAAAGAAAGGAAATAATAAAGACCACAACAGAAATCCACAAACTAGAAAATAAAAAAAGAAAGAAAACCAATGAAACAAAAACCATTCTTTGATAAGTTCAATAGAATAGATAATCAAGCCTGACTCATCAGAAATAAAAAGAAATTAAAAAGAAATTACTAATATCAGGAATAAGAGAGGTGTCATTACTATAGATACCACAGATATTAGTGGGCTAATAAACATATATTGTGAACAACTGTATGCCAATAAACTTAATAACTTAAATAAAATGCAGCAGTTCTTTGAAAGACACAAACTACCAAAGTTCATGCAAGAGAAATTAATAACATGACTAGTCCAATACCTATTAAAGGAATTAAAATTGTAGTTTTAAAGTTGCCCACAAAGAAAACTGTAGACTCAGATGGCATCACTTATAAATTCTAGCAAATATTTAAGTAGGAAATGATAACAATCCCATGCAAAATCTTCCAAAAAAAAACCAAAGAGAAGGACATATTTCCCAACTCATTGTATCAGGCCGTCATTAATGTAGGGACCCAAATGACCCAAGGGATCACACCCCAATCACATAAGCCCTTCTCGGCCACACCCCATCATGGCGCTGGTTGCCCTTCTCTTCCGTATTCTCCTTCCCGCCGGCGCCAATTACACACCAATCAGCTCCCCGCCAACCCCATGCGGTATGCTAAGTAGGGATTGTATTGTAAGCCAATCAGCTTTCCCCTCAAAGCCCTATATATGTGTGTGTGCTGCCTAATAAACGGGCTCTCTCCGGTGGATCATCAACTGGTGTCGACTCTTCCTTTCATTTGGTGCTGAAAGCCGGGACGGAGCTTCTCTCGAGCGGTGACACTTTTCGGATCACAGCAGCAACATCTTCCAAGTAGCCCCTCAGGGCTCCCTCGAGCTGTAACACTTTTCAGATCACAGCGGCAGCACCTCTCGAGTCGCCCCTCGGGAACTCCGTCCTCCAGGACCAGCCTCCCTTCCACCGCTCACCATTGACGGTCCACCCTCGTCCATTGTTTTCGGCCCTGGCTTCTTCCACTCACCACCGGCTCATCATTAGGTAAGCCCCCTTTCCTAAAGGGCACCAGCCCTTTTCAGGCTACCACAGGGAGTCTAGATCGTCCAGTAGCCCCTAACAGCCATACCCACCCCACCACGGTCTTCACGACCGCCATAAATTCCCAAACTATAACAGGTTCCAAAGCCCCGGTAAACTTTTACTTTCATTTTTGGAGGTTAAAAGCCCCATTCTGTTCTCTCCTTCTCTCTTTCACCCTCTTGTCCACCACTCTCTTCTATTCTCTGTCTGATTTCTGTCTCTCTCCACTTCCCGGTCCGGGACCAGACCAGAAATTCCTAGCACTAGGTTTCCTTCAGGCACCGGGATTTTGCCCTAGAGAAGTGAAGGTCTGGGTGACGACCCACACCTCCCTTCTCTCCTCCTGGTTCATACCTGAACCTGCCGGGACTAACGTGACCTACTGGGGACGCCCTCTAGGATCCCGCTTTTCCCAACCGGCCGAAAGATCTGTCTTATCACTAATCTCTGTCCAATTTCTGTCTAAAATTCCCATTAAGAGACAAGAATGGGCACTTCCTCCTCCTCCCTAGAGGACTCTCCACTTCAATGCCTTCTGAAAAACCTCACCAATCTTTCCCTCAGGCCGGATATTGAGCCCAAACTCTTTACCAAATTCTGCACACAAGATTGGCCTTATTATCCTTTAGATAATCAAAACACATGGCCCCCTGAGGGCACATTAGATCCTAACATTCTAAGCGACCTCTTTAACTACTGCCAGCGCCTAAAAAAATGGAAGGAGATCCCCTACATCGAGGCTTTTCGCCTCTTGGCTCAGAACCCCACCCTCTGCTCCTCCTGTGCTCCCTCTCGAGTCCTTTTAGCCTGTAAACCCTCTTCACAGTCACCCCTCGATCCTTCCACCTTCGACCCTGCTGATGAACCCCCACCCTACCGACCTCCTCCTCCCCCAGTGCCTCCAGTGTCCACTCCTCCTCCCCCCTCATCCGCATCACCTTCTGCACCTCCAGCGCCATCCACTCCCCTGTCTTTACCCTCACCTACCCCTGACCCACTAAGCCCCCCTTTCACCCGTTCCAAGGTCCTCCCCCCGCCCCTTCAACAATCGCTCCACTACGTGAGGTAGCTGGGGCTGAAGGAGCAGTTAGGGTCCATGTTCCCTTTTCCCTAGCTGACCTTACAGAATTAGAAAAAAGACTAGGCTCTTTCTCTACTGACCCTACCACCTACATTAAAGAATTCCAATGGATCCTGCAGGCCTACAGCCTCACACATCATGACATCTTCATGCTCCTAGCCAATACCCTCCTCCCTGAGGAAGGCTGCCGGGTCTGGGATACAGCCCAAACCCATGCCACTGACACCCATCGTACCAATCCAGATCACCTGCCAGGTCCCCAAGCAGTCCCAGAACAGGAACCTAATTGGGATTATAACATAGCCCAGGGAATCCAGGCTCGAGACCGTTTTGCTTCTTGCTTAATAATTGGCCTCAAAAAATTGGCTCGCAAGGTCATCAATTTCCAAAAAATTCAAGAAATTGTCCAAAAAAAGGAGGAAACTCCCTCCAAGTTCCTCAATAGATTAACTCAGGCCTTTCAACAATACACTAACTTAGACCCCAACTCAGAAGACGGCCGGCATGTCCTTATGACTTATTTTCTGGCCCAATCCTACCCCGACATTAAAACTAAACTTAAAAAATTAGAGCAGGGTCCTGCAACCCCTCAGACCGAAATCCTGTCAGTGGCCTTCAAAGTTTTTCATAATCGGGAGGAGGAAAAAGAACGTCGAAAACAAAAGGCCGACCACGCCAACTTCCAGATGTTGGCCCGGCTTATCAAACCCCCTGGGCGCCCTCCCACAGCCTCCACCTCTAAGCCTCCACCTGGAGCCTGCTTTAAATGTGGAAAGGAAGGGCATTGGGCAAAGGCTTGCCCCACCCCCAGGCCACCCACCACTCCTTGTCCAAAATGCAAAAAGAAGGGACATTGGGGATCTGATTGCCCCCTCGCCCAAAGGGGTGAGGGACCAACTGCCCCACAGTCCCCTGAACCGCGGACTCCACCTATGGTGGGCCTCGCTGAGGAGGACCGACGGAGCCTTGGGCCCTTCCCGACCATCTCTATAACAAAGCAGGAGCCCAGGGTATCCATGGTTGTGGACGGCCACCCAATATCTTTCCTCCTGGACACTGGAGCCTCCTTTTCGGTCTTAAGGGAATATAAAGGCCCCACCACCTCCAGCAGCTCTCCTATAGTCGGGGTAGGAGGTAAACAAATCTTTCCCCCAAAAACCCCTCTTTTAACCTGCTGCCTTCAAGGCACTCAATCCGTTTTCCATTTGCTTAACTTCCTAGTGGGTAAGGGATATCGAGTGTCCCCTGCCAAAGCCCAAATCTCCTTGCCGTCTGTAACCTACCTTGGTTTTCTCCTCTCCCCGGGAAAGAAGGAAATCACCCTGGACAGGAAACAGCTTCTTACTGACCTACCCATCTCCAAAACAAAAACAAAAATCCTATCTTTCCTGGGTCTAGCCGGATATTTCAGAGCATGGATCCCCAGTTTCTCTTTCCTAGCCTGACCTCTCTATAATATGAGTAAGGGTCCTCCTGAAGAACCTTTACTCTCCTCACCTCAGCGCCCTTTTCTCAAGCTTCGGCAGGCCCTTCTAACGGCCCCTGCACTTCATCTCCCTGATCTAACTAAACCCTTTTTCCTCTATGTTCATGAAAATGTGGGACAAGCTCTAGGCGTCCTAGGACAGAATTATGGCCCCTCCTTTGCCCCTGTAGCATACCTATCAAAACAGTTGGACCCCACTGTACGAGGCTGGGCACCCTGTCTAAGAGCCCTAGCAGCGGGGCAGTTACTGCATAAGGAGGCATCCAAATTATCATTTGGGGCACCTCTCACCATTCTCTCACCACATCACCTCAAAGACCTCCTTACCTATAAGGCTCTCCAATCCCTCCCACCTTCCAGAATCCTAACCCTCCTATCCTCGTTTCTGGAAAATCCTGCCCTATCCTTCAATACCTGCCCACCCCTAAACCCGGCTACTCTACTGCCTATACCAGATTCCCCCAACACGCCTTTGCACAGCTGCGTAGAAAGCCTTCAGAATTTCATACCTTACTGCTCTTCCATCACTGAGGGGCCCCTGTCTCACGCTGATCTCGCATGGTTCACGGATGGATCCTCATTCAAGAAAGGAAACACTCATTACGCAGGGTATGCCATAGTCTCCCTTAATTCGGTTATAGAGGCCCAAACTTTACCCAGGGGTACTACCAACCAGCAGGCTGAACTTATCGCTGCCACGCGAGCCTGTGTTCTAGCTGAAGGAAGAACTCTTAACTTATACACTGACTCCAAATATGTCTTTCATATACTTCTCTCTCATGCCACCATATGGAAAGAATGCGGTCTGCTTAACACCAAGGGTAACACAATCACCAACTCAGCTTTAATCTCCACATTAATTAATTGAGGCATCCCATTTACCTTGTGAATTAGGAGTCATTCATTGCAGAGCCCACCAGAGGGACAATTCCCCAATCACTCGCGGGAATTGTAAGGCTTGCCTCGCCGCACGCACTGCGGCACAGCACCCACAGACACAAAACCAACTTCCCATTCTTCCACACGGCTCCCAACGTTCACAGACACCCTCTCAGCCTCAACCGCCTAATGATGATAAGTCCTCTCTCTTTCGCTTGCTCCATGACCTGTTTCACTCTAGCCCCCAAGCTTTATCCCAGTTTTTACAGGCCTTCTTCTCAATCACCGCATCTGACAAAGCCCTCCTACAAAAAATTTCCTCCTCATGCACAATCTGCCAGCTTACCAATCCTAACACCCCTCTCAAACCTGGGCCATACCCCTCCCACCAGGCCAGAGGTCTCACACCCGCGGCCAACTGGCAAGTCGATTTTACACACAGGCCTTCCGTCCAGTGCCTCAAATACCTCTTGGTGTTTGTTGATACCTTTTCAGGATGGGTGGAGGCATTCCCAACATCCAATAAAAAGGCCTCCACCATAGCCCAGACTCTCCTTTCCCAAATCATCCCACGATTTGGGATGCCCACTTCCATTCAATCTGACAATGGACCTGAATTTACCGCCCAGGTAATTCAAAAACTCTCCCAGTCACTCTCTCTCCCCTGGCACCTACATTGCCCTTACCGACCTCAGGCATCTGGAAAGGTAGAGAGAACCAACAGAACCTTAAAAGACATACTAACTAAATTATTTCTGGAATTACACCTTGATTGGGTCCATCTTCTACCTCTCGCTCTACTCAAGTCCAGACCTCTCCCAAAGAGGCCCTCCAATCTTTCCTCTTTTGAAGTCATGTATGGTAAGCCCCTCCTACCCCCGGGGATCACAGCAACTGAAGGACCCATACCACCCGCCATGGCTTTACCTTTGCTCTCCCACCTTCGCACCGAATTATGGAAGCACCAGGACTGGCTACTTCCAGATCCATCACTTTCCAAAAATAACCTTTCACTCAGCCCAGGCCAATTAGTATTCTGCACTTCCCCAGAACCCAAAACCCCCTAACCCCTAAGTGGGAAGGCCCATGTCCTGTCATCCTTGGCCTTCTCCTGTTCTTTTCACTTCACCCAGGGAGCTTTCAGGCCTCTTCCCATATATGGAAATTTGAGGCATTTGAGACCTACACTGAAAAACAAACCTGGATCAGCGGCTCTCTAGCTGGGACCGCAGATTGCCCCACCTCCGTTTGCTCTCAACCTGTAAACATCCCTCTTGCTACGTCCAAGTTAATCAAAAAAGCCACCCGTCCCTACCTATGTTTTCTCTATGACCAAACCGCCGCCCACTGTAAATGGTGGCCGGACACTTACGGAGGCTGTCCGTATTGGTCCTGCAAGATCCATGACCCACTCATTGGGGCGGGCGGCAGGTTGTTTACATTCAACAGCGGGCAATACTCCCTAACAATTTCCGATCCCTGGGACTCCAGATGGGCTACCAGGCCAATATCTCATGTCTCCACGGACATCTCACATCAGGAAGAACAACTTTCCTCTGCCCTAGAACAATCCTCTTCCTTTTCTGCTAGTTCCCCAGGGTCACCCATTTACACCTGGCAACAAATCATTTCTGAAACACTCATCTTTCTCAACCACACCTCGCCGGCTCTCTCCCGAAAATTGTTTTCTTTGTGCTTCTCTCATGTGACCGCTCCTGGCGGCCGTCCCTTTAATGCTTCCCTTCCTCTCAATGCTACCTCCTCCCCACCACCAGAACACCTTAACCTTCCGGGCGTCCCTCTCTGGGATCCCGATGACGACAAAGACAACAATACTCTGTTGCCCCGCCCCGTCACTGTCTCATCGGGGCAACTTCTCCCCCGTCTTATTGTAATCTTAACACAACCATTTATAACCACACCTACGCCCCACCAGGCACTTTCTTCTGGTGCAATGGAACCCTCTCTACCTCCATCCTGTCTAATCTTACTGTCCCATGCCTTCTTGTCACCATTGTCCCTCAACTCACTCTGTACTCCAATTCAGAACTGTTCCATCTTCTTCATCTTCCCTCAAGACAAAAAAGGGCCACCTTCCTCCCAATCATGGTCGGTATTTCCCTAACAACATCAGCGGTCAGAGCCAGCCTGTCGGGAGGAGACTTAGGGCACAGTTTATGGGCGGTCAAAGATATCAATGCTAAACTTGAAGGGGCTCTGACTTCCACTGCCGAATCTCTTTCCTCTCTACAGAGACAGATCACCTCTTTAGCTCAGGTCACCCTCCAAAACCGCAGAGCACTAGACCTCCTCACTGCAGAAAAAGGAGGTACTTGCATCTTCCTTGGGGAAGAATGCTGTTATTATATCAATGAATCCGGTCTAGTAGAAACAAACATCATCAAACTCACCGACTTGGCTTCCAGCCTACGAACCACATCCAGTTCTAACCCCTTTTCCTCCTTTATCTTAAGCCCTGTCCTAACTTGGATTTGGCACATTTTGGGACCTCTAATCATTATCCTCATAACCTGCCTTTTCTTGCCCTGCAACATTAGGTTTCTTCAAACCCAAGTGGGAAAAATCTCTAATCAGGCCTTTAACCAGCTTTTGCTTAGAAACTACCAGCTTCTAGGTACCGATGAACCCCCCGCCTCATCTCGTGAGCGCCTCAGCCGATGCTGAAGAGACACCACCTACAGAGGAAACTCATTCCTACACGCCCTTGCCACTGACACCTGGCTGCTCCCTCCAGTCTCCAACTACGAACAATGGAACCGGTGCATATTCGACTTGTGGCTTCAAGGAACGTTTATGGACTTTTCCCCTTTTGAAATTACTTGTTTCTCCACCCTTCTTTGGGGTTTCATAATGGGTATTTATGTACCTTCCTCCCTTTGCCCCCCCCACAACGCCCCAGTTCAGCAGGAAGTAGCTCGATGACTTCGATGTCCCCTTTCCTAAAACAAGAAAAAGGGAGGAATGTAGGGACCCAAATGCCCCAAGGGATCACACCCCGATCACATAAGCCCTTCTCAGCCACACCCCATCATGGCGCTGGTTGCCCTTCTCTTTCGTATTCTCCTTTCCGCCAGCGTGAATTACACACCAATCAGCTCCCCCCAAACCCCATGCAGTATGCTAAGTAGGGATTGTATTTTAAGCCAATCAGCTTTCCCCTCAAAGCCCTATATATGTGTGTGTGTGTGCTGCCTAATAAACGGGCTCTCTCTGGTGGATCGTCAACTGGTGTCGACTCGTCCTTTCAATTAAGCAGATATCAAAACCAAGATATTACAAGAAAAGAAAAGTACAGGCCAATATTCATCTTAAATGTAGATGCAAAAATTCTAAGCCCCATTCTAGCAAACCCAATCCATTATATACTAAAACAAACTATAAACACCTTTTAAAAAGAAGAATGAAGTGTACTCAAGATTCTCTAAGATACATTACATGTTAGGCTGCAAGATAAGTCTTAATAACTTTAAGAAGACCGTAAACATATCAAGTATCTTTTCTGACCAAAATGGTTTAAAACTAGGAATCAATAACAGGAGGAAAAGTGAAGAGTTCACAAACAGCTGGAAATTAAACAACATACTTCTGAACAAATAATGGGTCAAGAAAGAAAACATAAGGGAAATAAAAAATATGTGGCTGATGCCAGAGGGGAGGGTCTGGGGAGGCCCAATAGCTGGCCTCAACCCAATCCATCCTCTTACCAGGTTCTTGACTCCACCACAGGAAAGAATTCAAGAGCAGAATCACAGTAGAAAGTGAGAACAGGTTCAGTGTAACAAATAGGAGATACAGCTTTCAGAGAGAGAGTGCAGCCTAGCTCTAGACACTGAGAAGGGCTCATGGCACGTTTAATACAAAATTAAGAAATACACACTTAAAGTATAGCACAGAGTGCAAGCTGACTCAAGTGAGCAGCCTCTTGCTGAAAGCAAGTTTGATACAAAGTAAAGTATACACACCTCAGCTGGTGAAGTGCAGGCTGGTCCCAGGACAGTGGACAACAACCCTGCCTCCTATCTGGATTCTACTTTTATAATTTCACTATCTAAAACATATCCATGCTATCTAATGAATATTCAACTAAGAGGTGGTTCCCAGTTAGGTTCCCAGTCTTGCACGTGATCAGTTGGTCTCCTTTCTGGGCATTTTCATTGGTCAAATTCTATCACATGCACTAGACATATTCAAGAATATTCTGTGCTCTTTCGCACCTCTAGTGGAAGGTCATTCTAAGGATAAACTCTACTGAGCTTGCTTGGCCATTAGGTTCTATAACTCCTTTCTACTGAGCATGCTCAGCCACTGGATTTGCATAAGTCAGCTCCCTGATGTCTCAGTTTCCCCATTCTGGTGCTGAAAATAGATCCAATAAGCAACAGTAACTCTCCTCTAGGAAGGTCCTAGATGAAGGGCTTGAGACGGTGGGGAGTGGCTTGAAACCCAGAGGTCTGTCTTTTAACCCAAACGCATGGAAACAGAGCACCTCCTATCTCATTGAGACAAATGAAAATGGAAACAGAACACACTAAAACTTATAAGATGCAGCAAAAACAGTTCTAAGAGGGAAGTTTATAATTATACAAGCTCACATGAAGAAACAAGGAAGAGCTCAAATAAACAACCTGACTTCACACATCAAGAAACTAGTGAAAAAACAAACAAACAAACCAAAAAACTAATACCAAGTTAGCAGAAGGAAGAAAATAATAAAGATCAGAGCAGAAATAAATCAGAGAATAGAAAAACTATAGAAAAGATCAATGAAACTAAAAGTTGTATGTTTTTAAGATAAACAAAATTGACAGGCCTTTAGATAGACAACTTAAGAAAAAAAGAAGGAAGACTCAAATAGATACAATTAGAAATGGAAGAGGAGACATTACAACTGATACCACAGAAATACAAAGGTTGTAAAAGTCCGCTGTGAACAATTATACACCAATAATTTGGATAACCTAGAAGAAATGGATAAATTCCTAGAAACAAACAATGTACCAGTACCGAACCATGAAGAAATAAAAAATCTGAACAGACCAACAGCGAGTAAGAAGGTTGAATTAGTTATTTAAAAAAAAAACCCTATGAACAAGTATAGTATTGGCATAAAAACAGATATATAGTCCGGTGGAACACAATAAAGAGTCCCAAAATAAGCTCATACATTTATGGCCGATTATTCTTTTTTTAAAACCAGAATATTTACATATATCTTTCTTATTCCTGTATTTATCATTATACAATGTAATCATCGTTTGTGGGCCTCCCCAACTCCCCCTTTCCCACCTCTGGTAGCCTCAGTTTCATTCTCTCCTTTTGAATGTTCTACAAATTATTGTGGTTGTTGTATCTTTCTTTTTTGCTTATTTGTTTATTTCTTCTTTCAGTTCCTGCTTATGAGTGAAGGCATGTGGTATTTCCCTTTCTGTGCCTGGCTTATTTAACTTAACATAATTTTCTCTAAATTCATCCATGTTCCTGCAAATGGCAGAATTTCATTCCTTTTTCATGGCAGAGCCACATCGCGCTGGGCATGTATTACCACATTTTCCTTATCCAGTCATCTGTCAATGGACATTTACGTTGGTTCCAAATCTTGACTATCGTAAACAGAGTTGCAATGAACATGGGAGTGCAGGTATCCCTTAGACATGATGATTTCCATTCCTTTGAGTATAAACCCAGCAGTGGGATTGTGGATCATATGGCGGTTCTATCTGTAGTTGTTTCTGGAACCTCCATATTGTTCCATGATGGCTGTGCTAATTTACAGTCCCACCAGCAGTGTAGGAGGATTCCCCTTTCTCTACATCTCGCCAGCATTTGTTATACTGTCTTTTTGATACTGTCCAGTCTGACTAGAATGAGATGATATCTCAGTGTGGTTTTGATTTCCATTTCCCTGGTGGTTAGTGATGTTGAACATTTTTTCATGTGTCTGTTGGTCATTTTAAAATCTTTCTTGGAGAAATTCCTATTCAGCTTCTTTGACCATTTTTAAATGGGCTGGTCTGTTATCTCAGTTAGTTAGAGCACAGCCTTGTAACACCAAGGGCAAGGATTTGGATGCAAGGGTTTGGCCACGTACCCCCCCCCCAAAAAAAGGGCCAATTAACCTTTGACAAATGTGCTGAGAACACACAATGGGGAAAGGAAAGTCTATTTAATAAATGGTTTGGGGAAACTGGACATTCACATGGAGAACAACGAAACTGAACTCCTATCTCATATCATATACAAAAATCAACCCAAAATCGATTAAAGACTTGAAACTAAAATTACTAGAAGAAAACAAGGAAAACACTTCTTGATGTTGGTCTTGGCAATAATGTTTTGGATGTAACCACTAAAGCACAGGTGACAAAAGCAAAAGTAAACAATGGGATTACATTAAACTGAAAAGCTTCTGCATAGCAAAGGAAATAATCAGCAGAGCAAAGAGACAGACTACAGAATGGGAGAAAATATTTGCAAATCATATATATGATCAGGGGTTAATGTGCAAAATATATAAGAAATTCAAACAACTCAGTAGCAAAAAACAAATAACCCAATTAAAAAAGGATGAAGGATCTCAATGGACATTTATCAAAAGTAGACAAATCAGATTACATCACAGAAACACAAGACCGAGATAATGAGCCTGATACAGTTTAACTGTGAAGATGACATACAACTCCCCATTTTTGGAAGGGTACTGGAGATGACTGGGTCTGTTTAGGTATCATACATTCCATATTCAGACGAATTTTAAAAATGGAACAACTTTTAAGTATGGAGTTAAGTCTGCCAAGGTGTAAGTTTGCAGCTAAAGACAGACCAAGGTGAAATGCTGCAAAAAACTGAAATTTTTATGTAGTTACAAATGAAATTCTGCCATTTTCAGCAACATGGATGAGTCTGGAAAAAATTATGTTAAGTGAAATAAGCCAGACAAAGAAACAGAAACACCACATGTCCTCACTGTTAACTGGCTGCTAGGAAGGAAGGGAGAGAGGGAGAGAGGGAAGGAGGAAAGAAGGAGGGAAAAGGAAAGAATGAAGGAAAGAAAGAAAGAAAAGACCACAGCAATCCACTGAGCTTTCAGAAGGAGAAAACAAACCTAAGGATACTAGAGGTGGGGGAGGGAAGAAGGGGGTCTGAGAAGTGATAGGTCGGGCAAAGGGCAGAAAGAAATATCACGATTTGTAAGAATGAATATGCTAATAATAAATTTAAATTTTTAAAAATTTTATGTAGTTACAACTTTCTGTGTGTTTTGTTATTGTTTTGTTTGTTTTTTAGTTCATAGCCTATTTCTCAAGATAACAAAACGCACAACTACGTACAATCACACTAATGAATGTAAATTCTACCCCTGCTCTGCATGGACCCTTAGGAGATGAGCACAGAGGCCTTCAGCTACAAGGCATGGGACGGTTCTCCCATTTTTCTCCAGAAGACAAAGGAGACAGTGAAGCAGGTGGAGTCTCTAGAGGTCTCGAAGATGTGTTGCAACAGGCAGAAGACTTGTCAGTTCAAACTCAAACAAGTCAGATGTATCGACACGTTTGTTCACAGCTCCTGAGAAATGGGCATGGATCGCACTTGCATTCTCTTGAACTGAGTATGCAATGTTAGTACTTCCACACAATTTCTGCTTTTAGAGTGTTTTATTTTTTCCATTTTTAACTGTGCATGTTAGAGAATGTAAATTGGTACAGCCAATATGAAAAATAATATAAAGTTTCCTCCAAAAATTGAAAGTAGAACTATCATTTAATCTACCAATCCCACATTTGGGTTTATATACAAAGAAAACAAAATCAGTATCTTGAAGAGATATCTGCACTGCCATGTTTATTGCAGCATTACTCACAATAACCAACATATGAAACACACCAAAGTGTCCATTGGTGGATGAATATATAAAGAAAATGTGTTTTATATATATACAATGAAATATTATTCAACCTTTAAAAAGAAGGAAAATCTGTCATTTGTGAAAAGGATGAACCTGGAGGACATTATGCTAAATGAAATAAGCCAGACACAGAAAGACAAAACTGCATGGTCTCATTTATATGTAGAATCTAAAAAAGTTGAACTCATAGAAGCAGAGAAGAGTGGAACGTGGTTGCCAGGGGCCGAGGGTTGGGGGAAACAGGGAGTTGTTGGTCAAAAGGTACAAAGTTTTGGTTAGATAGGATCTAATGCACAGCATGGTGGCTCTAGTTAATAATACTGTATTGTACGCTTGCTCAGAGGGTAGATCTTAAATGTTCTCACCACACCCCCCCCCACACACACACACGCAGAGCAACTGAGGTGATGAATACGTTAATTAACTGTGGTAATCAGTTCACAATGCATACCTATATCAAGTCATCACATCGTATACCTTCAATATATTCAATTTTTATTATCAAGTATTTCTAAATACAGCTGGAAAAAAAAACTACAAACGGAAGAAACTACACACAAAAGACACAAAAATAAAGTCATGAACCTACCAGGAGAAATATTTTTGTTATGTTGAGAAATGGGCGGTGGACTATCAAAAACAAAAACCACAGAAGGTTGTAACCACATAAAAATTTCAAATGCTCGTGGCATAAGTGATACCATACAAAAAGGGAAAAATATTAGGAAAGGATAGTTGTGTAAGTCTATTTGTAAAGACCATTCCCCATGACTGTCTAAATGAACAAGAAAATTAAAGAGAAAAGAAAAAACATCCCGGGTGAAACAGGGTTTGGAGAGAGTGCCATATCAATATTCACTAAGAAACATTTGTTCAGACATGAAAGAATGATCACATTGCCTGTGCAGAATGGAGGAAGTCATGGATAAAATAAATAGAGAAAAAATTGATTATCATGGCAAAAATGTTGCTCTATTGAGTATGCTTCCCAGAGCTCCTTTTATATCTTTATTCCTCAGACTGTAAATGAAAGGATTCAGCATGGAAGTGACCAGAGTGTACAATATAGCCACAATGACATCTTTGTCTTTGGAGTTGTTAGATGAGGGGAAAAAGTACAGTCCAATAATTGTTCCATAGTACAGAGACACCACGGATAGATGAGAGCCACATGTAGACAAGGCTTTACAGAGTCCTTTGGCTGAGGGGACTCTGAGGATGGTGGCCCCAATGTGGCTGTAAGAGACCAGGATGCATATCAATGGCAGGGTAATGACTGTCACTCCCACAGTGAGGATACACAGCTCATTGACTGTGGTGTCTGAGCTGGACAGCTTAAGTAAGGTGGAAAGGTCACAGAAGAAGTGGGGGATGATGTTGTCCCCACAGAAAGAGAGACTGGCTAGGAGCAGGGTGTGCAAAAGGGCATTGGCAGAGGATAGGACCCAAGACACAATTACTAGCAGGAGACACAGTCTCTGACTCATAATGGTAATGTAGTGGAGGGGGTGACAGATGGCCACATACCTGTCATAGGCCATTGAAGTGAGAAGGAAGCTGTCAAGACACCCAAGCATTAAGAAAAAATACACCTGGGAAATGCACCCAGCGTATGAGATGGATTGATTTTGTGTCTGCATATTCATGAGCATCTTTGGAGCTGTGACTGAGGAAAAAGAGATGTCAGTGAGGGCCAGGTGGCTGAGGAAGAAGTACATGGGGGTGTGGAGGCGAGAGTCCAGCCTGATGAGCAGCATGATGAGCAGGTTCCCCAGCACCGTGGTCAGGTACATGCCCAGGAACAGGGTGAAGAACATGCCCTGCTGCTCTGGCAGGATGGGGAGCCCCAGGAGGAGGAACTGGGACACGCGGCTCTGGTTCTCCCTCCTCATGCTCTTCTTTCTTTTGCTGGAGATGAAAAGAGATATGGAAATATCAAAGAGTAAGAAATCATTTTAACTATCACATCATGAAAACATCATTTTGTAGTAGCCAGAATGTGCATTTTTAACCTGATTATCTCATGCTTTTTGCCCCAGCAATGGGCTGCGGATTATCAGATCAGACCTGGTTCAAACTTGAGAAGTCCTGGAATACATGACAGAAATCTGAGATCAGGAAATTAGGGTGCAAGGCTAGGTCAGCTACCAGTTGTTAGAAAGACTGGTAGAGGCTCTCCAACTTCTGCTGGCTGTCTTAACCTTTCTTTTGCCTTTCACGTACTTTTTGGCTAATGCTTATTTCCATGGATTATATCAAGGTAAGAAAACCCAGTGAGCTGTTCTGGATTTGAAAATTTGGTGGAAACATCACATGTAGCTGGTCAAGGCAAGCATATTAAGGACAAGAATATGTCAATAACGTAATAATTTGTAATTCGTCATCAGTCTTTCCATTAGGAGAATTCCTTCCCACTTCTCAACATTGTCAGCCTACCATCTCTTTCTAAAGGAATTTTTATGGAATGTGGATAAAAAGTCTGTTTCTCTTCCCCATTCCCACCGATTCAAACCAGATTACTCTTAATCAACTCCTCAGAACACGAGAAACTACTTTGGTTTTTCCAGTCATACCCTGGATCTGCCAAAGAAAATGTTGCTAGTGTCTGTCTAGCATAGTTTACCAAATAATATCTTCTCTGTTTTTATGATTTCCAAAATTGGTCTTCTGCAGTGATTCTTAACTGATACTTTTCTTGTTCTATTTCTAACATTTCTTATACTTTGCTAATACTATCATTTCTCTCTCTCTCTTCTTCAGGTCAGTTAGTCTTAGACCCGCCCAGATGAACACTTACAAATTAATGGGGAAAGAGAACATGATGGGATGTCTACTAAAAAATGGAATTAATGTTTTGTGTAAAGACATTCAATCTGAATGTCATTCTTAGAGCTGGAGAGGTATCGCACTATAGGACACATCTTGGGGGTTGACTACAGATTACATTATTACATAGTTAAACAGATTACATTATTACATAATTCTCCCAGCGTGACTGAAATCATCTCTAAAACTCCTACATTCTTCAGCCCACAACGTTAAAGTCCTGTTAACTTAATACTGTTACCTAAGACAAATTACACATTCAGCTTAGCTAGACCTTACCATATTAATAGTAATGAGCTTATTATAATGGAATACTAATTATCTGTGTAATGATAACTTAATACTGTTACCTAAGACAAATTACACATTCAGCTTAGCTAGTCCTTACCATATTAAAAATAATTAGCTTATTATAATGGAATACTAATTACCTGTGTAATGAAAATTCAGGTTGTTTCTAATACTTTGCTATTTCCAGCAATATTACAATAAATAACATTGTTCATATGTCATTTTGCACTTTAACATATGTGTGTGTGTATAGAGAGAGACAGATAGGTAGATGATAAATTCCTAGAAATAAAACTGGAGGATAAGTACTATCATACTTTTGATAGATATTGTCAAATTACTAGAGGCTAATGTGGTAACAAAGCCTGTTTATTTATTTATTTATTTTCAGATTGAGAGATAAAATTGTATGTATTTATCAGGTACAACGTGATATTTTCAGGTATGTCTACATTGTGCAATGGCTGGATCTAGCTAATTAACTTCTGCATTACCTCCCATAGAAGTAGAGTCAGAATGGGGATTACCAGAGGTGGGGTGGTTGGTGGGGGAGGCTGTTGGGAAGATGTTGGTAAAAGTACACAAAATTACATTTAGGTGGGAGGAAGAAGTTCAAGAGATCTATTGTACAACAGGGTGACTATAGTTAATGACAATATATTGTATTTTGAAAAAATGCTAAGAAAGTGGAAGCCTATTCTTACACATTTTTAAAAATGAGTCCCAAATATAACAGCCTGTCATGTGAAGATTATAAAAACGGGCATTCTAGTTAAATGTTTAAAGAGGATAGGGCTTGGGGTTAGAGGAACAGAGAAAATTTAGGAGTACGGCCAGTGTGGGAAAGCTGTAGGGTTGATGAACTATCTAGGAGCCAGATTATGGAAGGCCTTTTCTGATATAATACAAAGTTTTGATTCTATCCTCAGAGCAATAGAACACCCAAGAAAAGGTTTAAGTAGAATAGTGACTAAAATTTTTAAAATAGCTTTCTGTCTACTAGGTGGAGAACGAATTATACTGAGGCAATTGTGATGGCAGGAATCAGAATAGAAGGCCGTAGCTGTAGTTCAGGTTCAAAATAATACCTGCTTACACCTGGATTGTGGCAGAAGAGATGAAGATAATTACAGAGATTTGGGATAAAATTTGGAGTAAAGACCAACAACACTTAGTGGAGGATGAACAATAAGCAAGAGGAAGCATTTTTACCCATATCCTCTAAAAAATAAGAGGATCAATTTGAAATAAATTACACGAAGATACATTTTTGCCATCTTCTCAAAATTTGGATAGACAATCAGTTCCAGATAAATTATTCTACATGGAGCTGTCTGTAATAGGCTGGTGTGAGGAAAGGTAGATTCATGCGAGGGGCCAGCAGCACACACTAGACACACATAAGCACTTAACACGCAAACACATGCAATCACACTCCTGAGTGTAAATTCTGCTTCTGCTGTACATGGACCCTTAGGTGATGAGCACAGATACCTTCAGCTACAAGGCATGGAAGGGTTCTCCCATTTTTCTCTAGAAAACGCGGGAGACACTGAAGCAGATGGAGTCTCCGAAGGTCTCAAAGATGCACTGCCAACTTGCAGGTGGTCTATGGCTAGGATCAAAGATGTACTGCAACAGGCGGAAGAGTTATCAGTTCAAAACCAAACAAGTCAGATGTATCGACACACACTCGTTCACAGCTCCTGAGAAATGGGCATGGGCCTAACTTTAAAAACCAGGGAGAGGACTTGGGCAACCCCCCACTCCCAGCTCCAAATTAGAAAGAAGCAGAATGTAATTGCTTCATTGCCTTTGGCTCCCTTGGGGGAAGAATCGCTTGTTAAAGCAGACTTAAGAGAATTCACCCTTGGAGGAATAATATTAATAACCACAAGGCAGCTATCACGAACTTGGTGATTCACAAAGCTTCACAGGTTACATTGGGGAAAATGTGATTCAGAGTCCATGACAAACCAAGTTGGAGGTTGTGTGTGTTAACCAAAGTCTCTTGTTTCTGAAACCCATGCTATTTCAAGAACAGCAGAAATACTGCCTAACACTTTCACTATCTGAACAAAAGAGTGAAGGAGCTTATATCCTGACATCACCACTGGACTCTGGGGAATGGAATACCGTTTCTATAAATCACAGTCTCCTGTGCAAAAGGTATAGAATCAGTATTCTATTGGTGCAACTTTCTCACAATATCATAGACCAATCATTCAAAATATGGGTTTCCACTGAACCTCTGACCAAATTGACTCCAAATTTATTTTACACATCTTCAGCTCTATTTCTTCAATGTTAGATATAAGGTGAACAGTGTGTGCTCATTATTCAAGGTGAAGGTGTATGAATGCTTATGCTATTAATTTGCTCTGTTTTGTGTTAAAAATCAACCTGTATGTAGAGTTGCTATTTGAGTGAAAAAGTCTTGTACGATATTCAGATTTCTAAACTGGGTTCTGGGTCCTGTGGTCGTGGTTAATAATCTGTTGCCATGATTATAATACTAAAATTGACCAGCCTGTTTTCCAAAAATTAAAAATTTGATAAAACTTTCTTCTCAAACCATGAGAACATCATTTGTACCTCTCTTTTCATACTGGCATGGAGATAGAAATAAAATCAGTGACTCTGTAGTATTTCTTATTTAGTTAAACAGTGTGAGAAAAAGTATCTCTGTTTTTGTCTTGTTTTCTAATTTTATTTTTACAGTGATTTGTACATATTTGTGGGTTACAGTGTGTTATTTCAGTACATGCATATACTACACAGTGATTCACTTAGGGAAGATAGCATAATTCTGTACCTGTTAGTCCACAACTTCTCCTCCCCACAAACCCCATCCCCTCCAGGCCTCTGGTAACCATTATTCTACTGTCTACTTCTATGAGAACCATTTTTATTTTTTTTTAGATTCTACATACAAGTGAGCTCTTGCAGTATTTGTCTTTCTGTGCCTGACTTGTTTCACTTAACATGGTGGTTTCCAGTTCCATCCATGTTGCTGCAAATTATAGGATATCATTTCTTTTTATAGCTGAATAGTATTCCATTGTGTATATACCGCACATTTTTTTATCCATTCATCCATTGATGGGCATTTAGATTGATTTAATCTCTTGGCTATTGTGAATAGTGTTGCAATGAACATGGGAGTGCAGATGTGTTTTTGATATACTGATTTCCTTTCCTTTGAGTAGTGGGATAGTTGGGTCATAAGGTAGATCTGTTTTTAATTCTCTGAGAAACCTCCATACTGTTTTCCACAATGGATGTACCAATTTATATTCCCTACAGCTATGTAGGAGTGTTCCCTTTTTGCCCCATTCTTGCCAGAATTTGTTATTGTCTTGCTTGATAATAGCCATTCTAACTGGGGTAGATATCTCATTATGGTTTTCATTTGCATTTCTCTGATGATTAGTGATATTGAGAATTTTTTCATGTGCTTATTGGCCATTTGTCTTTTGAGAAATGTCTGTTCAAGTCCTTTGCCCATTTTTTCATTGGGCTATTATTATTTATTTCATTTCATTAATTTATTTATTTATTGCTTTTGAGTTGTTTGAGTTCCTTATATATTCTGGATATTAGCCCCTTGTCTGATGTGTAGTTTGCAAACACTTTCTCTCATTATATAGTTTGTCTCTTAACTTTGTTGATAGTGTCCCTTGCTATGCAGAAGGTTTTCAGTTTGATATAGTCCTATTTGCATATTTTTGCTTTAGCAGCCTGTGCCTTTGTAGTCTTGCTCAAAAAAGCACTACCCAACTCCATTTTGTGTAGTATTTCCCCTATGTTTTCTTCTAGTAGTTTCATATTTTCAGGTTCTAAATTTAGGTCATTAATCCATCTTTGTGTATGGTGAGAAATAGGGGTCTAGTTTCAATATTCTGCATGTGGATATCCAGTTTTCCCAGCACCATTTATTGAAGAGGTTGTCTTTTCCCCATTGTATATTCTTAGCACCTTTGTCAAAAATCATTTGACTGTAAGTGTGTGGGTTTATTTTCGGGCTCCCTACTCTGTTCCTGCTTCCATGGGATGAATCCAATTTGATCATGGTTGATAATCTTTTTTAATGTGTTGTTGGATTTTGTTTGCCAGATTTTATGGAAGATCTTCCCGTATGTTCATTAGGGACACTGGTCTGTAGTTTTCTTTTTTGTTGTGTCTTTTTTCTGGTTTTGTATGAAATTAATGTTGGCCTCATAGAATGAGTTTTGTAGTGTTCCCTCCTCTTCAATTTTTTTGCAAGAGTTTGAGAAGAATTGGTATTCATTCTTCTTTAAATGTTTGGTAGAGTTTAGCAGTGAAGCCACATGGTCCTGGTTTTTCTTTGCTGGGGGACATTTTCATTACTGGTTACTGGTCTATTTAGGTTTTCTAGTTCTTCATGATTCAACCTTGGTAAGTTTTATGTGTCTAGGAGTTTATCCATTTCTTCTAGGTTTTCCAGTTTGTTCACATATAGCTGTTCATAGTAGACTCTTATATCCTTTGTATTTCTGTGGTATCAGTTGTGATGTCTCCTCTTTCATTTCTGATTTTACTTGTGTCTTCTCTCCTTTTTCCTTCACTAGTCTAAGTACAGGTCTATCGATTTTGTTTGTCATTTCAAAAAACCAACTCTTTGTTTTATTGATCTTTTGTATTGGTTTTTAAATTTCTAATTTTTTTTTTTTTTTCTGTTCTGATCTTTATTTTTCTCCTTCTACTGATTTTGGGTTTAGTTTCTTCTTGTTTTTCCAGCTTCTTGAGGCGTAATATTAGATTGTTTATTTGAAGTTTTTATTCTTTTTTGATGCAGATATTTATTGCTAAAAACTTCCCTCTTAACTGCTTTTGCCATATCCCATAGGTTCTGGTGCCTTGTGTTTTTATTTTCGTTTCTGCCCAATAAAGTTTTAATTTCCTTTTTGATTTCTTCTTTGCCCCATTCATTGTTTAAGAGAATGATGTTTAACTTCCATGTATTCATATGGTTTCTATTGTCCCTTTTGTTGTTGATTTTTGGTTTTATTCCATTATGGTCAGACAAGGTTGTTCTCTTTCCTCCATATCCTTACCAACATTGGTTATTTTCTGTCTTTTTGATAATACCCATTCTAATCAGACTGAGATGACATCTCACTGTGGTTTTAATTTGCATTTCCCTGATGTGTAGTGATGTTGAGCACTTTTATTTTTATACCATTTGTATGTCTTCTTTTGAGAAATATCTGTTCAAGATCTTTGTCCATTTTTTATTTGGGTTTTTTTTTTTTTTTTGCTTTTGGGTTGTTGAGTTCCTCATATATTCTGAATATTAGCCCCTTGTGTGATGTGTAGTTTTAAAATACTTTTTTTCATTCTTTAGGTTGTCTCTTTACTTTGCTTATTGTGTCCTTCACTGTGAAGAAGCTTTTTAATTTTATGTAGTCCCATTTGTCTATTCTTGCTTTAGCTGCCTGTGCCATTGTAGTCTTCAAAATGCACTACCCAAACCCATTTTATGTAGCATTTCCATATGCTTATGTTTTCTTCTAGTAGTTTCATAGTTTTGGGTCTTAAATTTAGGTTTTTAATCCATCTGGAGTTGATTTTGTGTATGGTGAGAGATAAAGGCCTAGTTTCAATCTTCTGCATAGAGTTATCCAGTTATCCCAGCACTGTTTATTGAAAAGGCTGTCCTTTCCCCTCTGTGTGTTTTTGGCAACTTTGTCAAAAATCAGTTAGCTCTAAATGCATGGGTTTATTTATGGATTTTCTATTCCATTCTATTGATCTATTTGTCTGCTTTTATGCCAGTACCATGCTGCTTTGGTTAGTATACCTTTATGGTATATTTTGAAGTCAGATAGTGTGATCCCTTCAACTTTGTTCTTTTTGTTTAAGATTGCTTTGGCTATACGGGGTCCTTTGTGGTTCCATGCAAATTTTAAGAGTGTTTTGTTCTATTTCTGTGAATAATGACATTGGTATTTTGATAGTGATTACATTGACTCTGTAGATTGCTTTGGCTAATATGGACATTTTGATGGTATTAATTCTTCCAATCCATTTGATGGTATTAACCCTTCCACCAATGCTTTATAGTTTTTCTTGTAGAGATCTTTCACCTCCTCGGTTAAATTTACTCCTAGGCATTTCATTTCTGGGGGATAGTTATTGTGGCTTAAGCCATGGTGCTTTCCACAGCATTCAGCAGAAGCATTGCCATAACTGATGAAGACACCTTTGAATTAAGCACATTCCTCCATTCTAGAAAAGCCCCTCAAAATGAGTGAGATTAGCTTCCTGAGCAGTGAGGTGTTGGTGTGGAACATGATGTCTACCTTCAACCAGTTCAGAGTGGGGACTGAAGAAAGCCTAGATCTTTTAAATGATTACCTGTAGATGGCCAAGCACTTCAAACCTCGCTGGTTCTCTGGCAACAGGGGTAAGTTGCACTTCTCCAAATGGCTGGCTGTGGATGGCTTGATTATGCCTCAGACAATGGCAAGGAGGATGCCTTCTCCAGGACAGATTGGATGTTGGAGAAAATGGATCTGAAAGAGTTTGACTTTGATGTCCTGTTGGGTACAAATGACCTGGAAACCATGCCAGATGAGATTTTGGCCACATTAGGTGATGTATGTAATCTCTTTGCCCTGCTTAGTCCAGAAGATTAATAAGGATCCCAACCAGACAGTGAACCCAATTGGCCATCTCCCAGAAAGTTTGGCAAAAACCAGCCAGGTTGCCCCTTCCACCTTCTAGCAACTACTTCCCCTTTCCTCAGGGGTCTTGTTCTCCACTACAGATCATTCTTTTAGTTTAGAGCTAGGCAATGAAGTGAATATCTCTGAAGGAGCTAGGAAGCCAGACTCTACTGCTTACATCACCATGATCCCTCAATTCATAAAGGAGGAAGACACCTCTCAGATAATGATGAGCCCTGAGTCCTATTTGGGCTGTCCCCAGGATAGCCCCTCTACATCTAGAGGCCCTCCAAATAGGAGCCTATCATCTCTGGGTGTCATCTGTGGCTCTGCCTCCCCACAACCAAATGATCCTCCTGGAGAGAAGATGGTAGCAGCAAAAGTAAAGGGTGAGAAACTGAATAAGAAGCTGAAAAAAATAGAGCAAAACAAGACAGCAGCCACTAGTTACCTCCAGAAGTGGGTAGAGCAGGTGAATGTAGAGAGGTAGAAAAGAAGAAAAAGCTTTGAAAGAAAGGCAGATTCACTGGCCAAGGAGATCCAATACCTTTAAGATCTGGTACTAGACATTCACATGGCAAGGGGGAAGATAAGGGTCCTCTACCTAGGGTAATCAGTGTTGTATGCTTGTACATAGGAGTCTTGCACTAAAGCTATGAGTTGTAATAAATTATTTTGTAGTGAAAGTAAAAAACGAAAAATTACTACTAGGTTGTTTATTTATTTATTTATTTATTTATTTATTTGTTGGTGACTATTGCAAGTGGGCTCGCTTTCTTGATTCCTTTTTCTGCTAGATCGTTGTTGGAGTATAAAAATGCTACCAATTTTTGTGTTGATTCTGTATCTTGTAACTTTAGTGTATTATTTTATCAACTCTAACAGTTTGGGAGGTTTTTTGTAGGTTTTAGACTATTCTATATAGAGGATCACGTCATCTGTAAACAGGGACAATTTGACAATTTGTCTTTTCCAATCTAGATGTCCTTTATTTCTTTCTTTTGCCTAAGTGCTCTGCCTAGTTCTGCCAATGCTATGTTAATTATGAGGGGTGAGAGTGGGTTTTCAGCTTTTTCCCATTCAGGATGATATTGGCAGTGGGTTTGTTATATACAACTTTTATTGTCTTGAGATTCTTTCTTTCTAGACCTAACTTGCTGAGAGTTAATCATGAATGGATGTTGAATTTTGTCAAATGCTTTTTCTGTATCTATTGAGATAATCAGATGGTTTTGTCCTTGATTTTGTTGATGTGGTGCATCACACTTATTGACTTGCATATGTTGAACCATCCTTGCATCCAGGATATGATCCATTCCTGAGGTTTTCAAATTTGTTGTCGTATAGTTGCTTATGATAGTCTCTAAAGATTCTTTGTATTTCTGTAGTATCAGATGTAATGTTTCCTTTCTCATTTCTGATTTGTGTTATGTGGGTCTTCTCTCTTCTTTTTTTAGTTAGCCTAGCTAATGATTTTTCTATTTTGTTTATATTCTAAAAAAACCCCAAGTTTTCATTGATCTTCTGCATCATTTTGTGGGTTTCTGTTTCATTTAGTTCAGCTCTGATCTTAATTATTTCTTTCCTCCAACTAATTTTGAGATTGGGTTGATCTTGTTTCTACAGTTCTTTTAGGTGTAGCATTATGTTGTTTATTTGAAATCTTTCTATTCATTTAAGGTAAGTGTTTATTGCAATAAACTTCCCTCTTAGTAGTGCTTTTCTAGCATTCCACATGTTTTGGTGTGATGTGTCTTTATTTTCACTATTTTTGAGAAATTTTTAAATTTCCCATTCAATATCTTCTTGGACCCATATTTCATTCAGGAGCATGTTGTTTAATTTCCATGTGTTTGTATAGTTTACAGAGCTTAACTTGTTATTGATTTCTGGCTTTTAATCTTTTGTGGTCTGAGAAGGTACTTGAAATGATTTCAAATTTGTAAAATTTATTGAGTCTTGATTTGTGACCTGACATGTGGTCTAACCTGGAGAATGTTCCATGTGCTGAGGAGAAGAAATTATATTCTGTGGTTTTTGGATGGAAAGTTCTGTATGCCACATGTCATTGGTCTAAAGTATGTTTTAAATCCTGTGTTTCTCTGTTGATTTGTTGCCTGGATTACATGTCCAGTGTTGAGAGAGTTGTGTTGAGCTCTGCAACTACTATTGTATTTCAGTCTATCTCTTTCCTTAGGTCTAATACTGTTTGGTTTATACATGTGGGTATTCCAATATTGGGTGCATATAAATTTATGATTGTTATGGCTTCTTGCTGGATAGATCCCTTTATCATTATATAGTGGCCTTCTATGTCTCTTTTTATATTTTTTGGTTTAAAGTCTATTTTGTCTGCTTTGAGAATAGTTACTCCTGCTCATTTTTTATTTCCACTTGTGTGGTATATCTTTTTCTATCCCTTCACTCTTAGTCTGTTTGTATCTATAGGTAATGTGAGTCGCTTGTAAATAGCATACAGCTGGGCCTAGCTTTTTAATCCCATCAGCCTCTCTGTCTTTTGAGTGGGGAATTTAATCCATTTACATTTGTGGTTGTTACTGAAAAGTATTGTCCTCTGGCATATTATCAATTTTCATTTGGATGTTTTGAATATCTTTTGATTCTTTCACTTTTATTATTTGTCTTTGGTGTTTGCTGGTTTTTGAGGTGGTAAGATAGAGTTTCTTTCTCTTTCTCATTTGAATTTTTGTTCTACTAGTGGGTTTTGTTCTTTCCTTTGTATTCATAGTAGTGGTTATTGTTTTTTGGATTCTGGACACAGGATTCTCTTGAGGTGGTCCTGAGGTGGTGAACTCTCATAGTTTTTATTTGTTTAGGAAATACACTATTTCTCCTTCATTTTAAAAGGATAGCCTTGCTGGATATAGTATTCTTAGCTGACAGTTTTTTTCTTTTAGTATCTCAAATATGTCATCCCATTTTCTTATGGTTTTTAGAGTTTCTGTTGAGAAGTCTGCTGTTAGTCTGATGGGGACTCCCTTATAGATGACTTGACACTTTTCTTCTGCTGTTTTTACGATTCGCCCTTTGTCTTTGAGTTTTGCTAGTTTGGCTGTAATGTGCCATGGGGAAGACCTTTTTGGACTGAATCTGTTTGGGGATCTTTGATCCTCCTGAATCTGAGGGTCCATTTCTCTCATGTCTCTACCTATCCCTGGGAAATTTTCTGCCATTATTTTGTGAATATGTTCTCAATGCCTTTTCTCCTCTCTTTCAGGAATAACCATGATTCAGATATTTGTGCACTTAATGTTCTCTGCTATCTCTCTTAGAATTACTTTATTTTTTAAATTCCTTTTTTTTTTTTTTTTTTTTTGGTCCACCTGAGGCATTTCGAAGAACCTGTCTTGAAGATCAGAAATTCTTTCTTCTGCTTGCTGTAGCCTGCTGCTTAATCCCTCAGTTGTTCTTCATTTTGTTGAATGGCTCCTTCAGTTCCATGAGTTCTGTGACATTCTCCTTCTAAGTATTAATCTCTTTCTAAATTTCATCCTTCCTGTCCTGGATAGTTTTTCTCAGTTCATTGTGTCATTTAACTGTGTCTCCTTGCATCTCATTGAGTTCCCTTAAGATTTTTACTCAGTATTTGTTTTCAGTCATTTCAAGAATTCCCTGCTCTATGGGGTATGCTATTTGAGAGTTATTGTACTCCCTTGGTGGACTCATATTCTCTTGTTTTTTTTCCATATTTCTGGCATCTCTACATTGATGTCTGGTCATCATGTAGAGCAGTTGCTTCTTCTGTTACTCTCCTTCCCTGGACTCTGCTGGTGACCCTCCCTGTGTCAATGCAGTCAAGTGGTCAGAAGTCCTCCTGTACAATGGCAGTGGCTGCTGTAGCTGCTGCTGTGGTAGCAGGCCACATTTGTGGCAGTGGTGGTTGTTGCAGTGGCTTTGGCAAGCTGCCCATATGGCAGCAGTGGTTCCAGTGGTGATGGGTGGCTCGCACAATGATGGTGGTTGCCTGGAGGTGCTGGTGGTGGCAGCAACTGTAGCAGCATTGGTTGCAGCAGCAACCTGTTTGGCTGTGGTGTCCACATCAGTGGCCCACACAGGTACAGTATCTGCAAGTGCAGTGGGGTTACCTCACAGCAGCATCACCAGCACTAGTAGCTGCAATTACCTGCTGTGTCTGTTGCATCCTTGGTTGCAGCAGGGTTATCTTGTGTGGGCACACCAGTGCCAGTGACTGCAACTGCCTCCCTCTGTCTCTGGTGTCTGCGGCAGTAGCAGGATTACCTTGTGTGGGCAGCATGGGTGCTGGCAGCTGCAACTGCCTTTCTCACATCTGTGGTGTTCACAGCAGCAGCAGGGATACCTCATGGGAGAGACAGTAGTGCATGTAGCTATAACTAGCGAACTTATATCTACAGTGTCCTTGGCAACAGCAGGGTAACCTTGTAGTGGTGGCTGTGGTAGCATGGCTGCAACTGCTTCACTCCAATCTGTGGAGTCCTGGGAGGTGTCCTTGGCAGCAGCAGGGTTATCTAGTGGTAGTGGCAGGGGAGCCAATGGCTACAGCCATCTCCCTCTCTTCTCCAGTGGTCCTTAGCAGTAGTGGGGTTACATTGTGGGGGTGGCAGAGGCACTTCTGGATGCAACTGCCTCGCCCCTCATGTCTGCGGTGTCCTTGGTGGCAGGGAGGTTATCTCATTGCCAGCAGCTACAGCCATCTCCTTCACATCTGCAGTGTCCTTGGCAGCAGCAGGGTTAATTTACAGTGGCATTGACCCCATGAGTTGCAGCGATGGTGGCATTGGTTGCAGCCACCTCTCTTGCATCTGCAGAGTCCATGACTGCAATGATAGGCAACTCACAGGACTGCTGCTCTGCAGGGAGCTATTTTGCAATGGGCAATGGTTCTAGGAAAGGACAATGGCTCTGGCAATGGCAGTGGTGGTGGGCCCATTTTGATCTTTTTCTGCAGGAGGAATGTGCCCTAGGCACCTCTAGTCTGCCATCTTCCCAGAAGTCTCTCCTGATTTTCTTTAGTTCCTTTTCTAAGGTTTCCTTAGTTCTTTAACCATATTTTTAAAAGTTGATTTTAAATCTTTCACTAGAAAGTCCAATGTTTGAGCTTCCTCTAAGAGAATTTCTTTTGATTTATTTATTTGTTTTTACTGTGAATGGGCTATGGTTTCTTTTTTCTTACTTTGAATGGCTCATAATTTTGGTTGAAAATTGGATTTTTTAATACTATATTGTGGTAATTCTAGATATCAAATTTCCCCCCAGCTCCAGGGTATATTGTCACTGCTCATCGTGGGTCAAAGTTGTTTGTTTGATTAGTGGCTTTTCTAAACTATTTTTACAAATACTCTATTCCTTTGTGTTTGTGGTTATTAAAGGTTCTGTTAGCTTAGAGGTCAGCTATCAGTTTACAAAGAATTCCCTTGCTTCCTGGACCCAAAAAGAAAATGAAAGATAAGAAAAAGAGAAAAAGATGGTCACCTGGTCTTTGCAGATTGTGTCTGTGTTGAGGCACTCCTTCAATGCTTAGGAAGACAATTTATAATTCTGCCTTATCCTTCACTTTCTGTTTGCATGGATTCAGATTAGCCAGATCTGAAAGCACAGGGTTTTCTCAGGTATTTCTAAGCCTGTGTCCATTCCTGAACATGCATGTGACCCTCTCAATCCCTAATATACGCAGGAGATTTTCACAGCTTTTATTTTCCATTTTCTCTCCAATGACAGATGCTTCCTCCATGGCAAAAATAATATTGAAAACGCAAAACAAATTTGGAGAACTCATGCTTTCTGATTTTCAAACATAGTACAAAGCTGCAATTATAAAAACGTGATACTTGCATAAAAATAAACATACAGGTCAATCGAATAAAATTGAGAGGTGGGAAATAAACCCATGCATCTATGGCCAATTTTTTTTCAACCTGGGTGTCAAGATTGTTCAATGGGGAAAGAGTTAGTCTCTTCAACAAATGGTGCTGGGACCACTGGATAGCTACATGGAAAAGGATGAATTGAATCCTTATTTCACACCATGTATATATTTAACTAAAAATGAACTAAAGACCTAAATGTAAGAGTTAAAAGTATAAAATTTAGGAGAAAACAGGACTCAATCTTCACCTTGTATTTGGCCATGGTTTCTTAGATATGACAGAAAAAGCACAAGCTACAAAAGAAATAGATATATAGGATTTTATTAAATTTAAAAACATTTTTGTATTAAAGGGCACTATCATGAAAGTGAAAACACAACCCACAGAAAGGGAGAAACTATTTGAAAATCATATGTCTGATAAGGATCTAGTACCCAGAACATACAAAGAATTCATATAACTCAACAACAAAACACACAGAAAAAAATTTCTAAATGGCAAATGATATAAATAGGCATTCCTACATAGAAAATATAGAAATGACCAGTGGGCACACAGTAGATGCTCAATGTTATTAGTCATTAGGAAAATTCATATCAAAATGACAACCAGATACCACTTTATACCCCTTAAGATGGCTACAAAAAATGAAAAACAACAGGTATTGACCAAGATGTGGAGCAACTGGAAAACTCATACATTGCTGGTAGGAACTCAAAACAGTTCAGTCACTGTGGAAAACAGTTTGTTCCTCAATAAGTTAAAAAGAAGTACCAAATGACTCAGCAATTCCTCTTCTAGGTATATATCCAAAAGAATTGAAAATAGGTGTTCAAATAAAAACTGGAACACAAATATTTGCAGCAGCACTGTTAACAATAGCCAAAAAGTGGAAATAACCTGTATGTCTACCAATACATGCATGCGTAAACAAAATGTGGTATATTCATACAATGGAATATTATTCAGCCATAAATAAGAATGAAGTACTGACACAGACTACAACAAGGTTGAATGTCAAACATTTTAGAGTTCCACTCATATGAAATATACAGAATAAGCAAATCCATAGAGACAGTAGCAGTTTGGTGTTTGCTAAGGGCCATGGGAGGGGGAAATGAGAATGACTGTTTAATGGGTACATAGTTTTATTTTGGGGTTCTGGAATGAAATAGTTGTGGTAGTTGCACATTATTAATGAACTAAATGCTACTGAATTATGCACCTCAGATTGTTAAAATAAAAATTTTGTGCTGTGTATATTATACCTCAATAATGTTTTTTAAAAGAAAGCAAGAAGTAATCTCTATACAAAGTACAAAAAACGAATAACAAAATAATAATATATGATTCACAAGTTAATAAAGGATTATAGTAACAAAAATATATATTTAATTAATCAAAAGGAATAAAGAGGATAGAAAAATATGAAATGTCTCAAATATAAAACATAGAATATGAAAAATATAAATGGAAATATACCATAATTACATTAAATATAAACAGATTAAATTCTCCAGAAGAGTCACCATCTACAAAAAAGAGCAAAACTCAAGTTTACACTATTTACAATGGACACATCATATATAAAAGGACACAGTAATGTTTAATGTAAAATTATGGAAGACATTAAGCTACTTGTGTGAAAATACATAGTGACAGGCATAGATGAGATTTGAGAAAGTAAAAGTCTACCCTGCCATTCTTCAAACTGTTAGGACAGACACAGATAAAATTAATCCCCCAAAGTATGATATATCTATACTAATATAAGATGATGTAGATGAGATGTTAAGGTAGGGGCCATCCATAGAGACTAAGAGAAATATCTCCTACTTATAAATGCAATGGTGTGCTGCTAAGTGAAAAACAAATGGCTGTCAATAGTAGGGGAGCCTTGCCTATTGCATTTGCCAGTTTCCATAGTGTAATAATTCTCGTTATGATCAGTTTCAAGCTACCAACATGATGTCATTGACTGTGGAATTACGAAGAGATGTTCACAATCAGCATGAAGCCAATACAAGCCAGCTTCAACACACCACTACATGAAAGTGTCAGTCCACGAGGAGTAGATCATACTGCTAAATCTATGTGTCCTCAATAACATAGTTAAAGTATATATATAAGCAAGAATTGATATCTAAAAGAAGAAAAAATATCCACAATTTTAATGATGCAACATGTTTTTCATAAGATTTTGCATATATGAGAGATAATAAACAAGCAGCCAAAGATTAATTAAGGATAATTAAGGACAAAGAAGATCTAACAACCCAAGAAGCAAACTTGACCTATTTGGCATATTAAGAAAACAGAACATAATAGCAGAATACATACTATTTTAAAACTATGAAGATGACAGAAGCAATTATGTCCTTGTCATTGGAGTTCCATGATGAAGAGATAAAGTAGACACCTGCAAGTGTCCCAAAGTATAAAGACACCACAAAGAGACAGGAGCCACAGGTAGAAACAGTTTTAAAGACTCTTTTAGTCAAGGGGACCCTCAGGATAGGGGTTCCTATATGGATATAAGAGCCCAAGGCAGGATAAAAAGCACTCCTCCCTTGGTGAAGATGACCAGCTCATTGATGGAGGTGTCTGAGCAGCTCATGTTCAAGAGGGCAGTGATGTCACAGAAGAAGTGGGGTGTGGTGTTGTCAGCACAGGATACCTATACCAAGAGAAGGGTGTACAACATGACAGAAGAACCAACATGGCTATTAGTAATACATACAGCTTCTCCCTCATGACAGAGATGTAGTGGAGTGGGTGACAGATGGCCACTTACCTGTCAGATGGCCATCACTGCAAGGAGGGAATTGCCAAGACAGCCAAGAAGGATGAAAAAATACATCTGAGAAACGCACCTTTCATAGGGGATGGATTGTTGCTAAGCCTGCATATCCATCAGCATTTTTGGAACCTTAATAGATGAAAGGGAAATGTCAGAAAAAGCCAAGTGGCTGAAGAAAACACACACGGGGGTGTGGAGGCGAGAGTCCAGCCTGATGAGCAGCATGATGAGCAGGTTCCCCAGCACCGTGGTCAGGTACATGCCCAGGAACAGGGTGAAGAACACGCCCTGCTGCTCCGGCAGGATGGGGAGCCCCAGGAGGAGGAACTGGGACACGCGGCTCTGGTTCTCCCTCCTCATGCTGCTCTTCTCTCTGCTGGGAATTGGTGGAAGTGAAGAATGTCAGTGAACACGGACATAACATTATAGTAATATCCTTTTAGTATGAAAATTCTTAAATGTAGCTACACTTCTATTTGTTTCTTACACTTACTGGTCCATGAATCACACGTCTGTCCCATTCTAGTTCCAATGATACATCCAATCCTCTTATTAGCCAAGTTTTTTCCTCCAAAGAATCAAAAGGTCATTAATTCTTTATTAAACATGTATTTATTTAACAACATCCTTGTCCCAGGTACTACACTATCAAGTACATGAGTACATAGTAGTGAACAAAATATGCAAAGTCTCTGCATTCAAGTTTACATCTTTACATCAGGCCATATTCAACCCTCAGCAATTTATGATGATTGAAATGTCAAGTGGGTACCAGGAAACAGGCGTCAGTTATTTTCTTTTTATTTTAAGCTGCAGAGTAGTAGTTATTTATTTTATTTTCTGCAGCATAATTTAGCGTCTCTTAGCCATAGAAGGAAATTACTGCATAATCTCATTTACATGTAAATTTTTTTTTAAAAAGGTCAAATACATAGAAATGAATGAAAGGTGGTTATCAGTTATTTTCTTTAAAAGGAAGTTGAAAATCCCCAAGTTGGAACAGAATTACTAAAGTTTTGTCACAGGTTTACAGTGTAATTGGCTGGGTTCTACCTGTTCTGAGTCATTTAAGTAAGTATTCTAAATGTTTTACATGCACTTTCTAACCAAATCTTCACCATTGTCCTAAATAAATGGGTATTATTACACTAATTTTAACAATGAGAAGACAAAAGTTTACAGTATTTAAATGTGCAATTAGCTATAACAAATGAAATAAAAATATATGTCTACCTGACCGTAATTCATGCTCATAACCACTCTGAATAGAAATTACGTCCTTCATTAGTTAGAATATCAAAGAAGCTGTATTTTATTTTATTTTATTTATTATTTTTTTTAATTTTTATTTTGTCGATATAAAATGTGGTTGCATTATTGTGGCCAAAGAAGCTGTATTTTATATTTATCTAAAATGTTCTTAGCTCTCTACTTAGAAAAAAATTATAAATTCTCATTTATGCAATCATATAGTTTAGAAAAGACTTTCACATGCTTTAACTTCTCTCAAACAATAAATATGCATTTGAGGCATGGTACATAGACAAATATCATATCCTTTATTTCACAGATGTAAAAAAAATCAGGCCAAAGTGAGAAATGACTAACTTGCAGTCATTTAGCTGTTTGACAGTGAATTCCAGATTCAATATTTCTTTCTCTTTTTTTTTTGCATTTTCTTTTTCTTTTTTTTATTTAAACATAACTGATTATACACATCTGTGGGATACACAGATGAGCACCAATACCCGTGTACAATGCAAAATGTAATAATTTTTTTGTGTTGCGGACATTCGATCTCCTCTCTAATAGTCATTTGATAACATGCTAACATGAAGCAAATTACTGTTAATTATAGGTGCCTAGCAAACTGTACATCAAAAGAACTTATTTTTCCTAATTAGTTATTTCGTGTCCATTAATCCATTTCTTGGTATATCCCTTTCCTCTCCCTCTTTCCAGCTTTAGAAATAACAGTTTTGTTCTCTCCTTCTGAAAGTTCAACATATTATTATGACTTATTTCTTTCTTTCTCTTTCTTTCTTTTTCTTTTGCTCCCACTTGTGAGGACATGAGATATTTCTCTATCAACTCAAAATGGATTAAAGACTTAAGCATAAGACCTGAAACTATAAAACTCCTAGAAGAAGACACAGGAGAAACACTTCAGGATGTTGGACTGGGAAAAACTTTATGAATAAGTCCTAAAAACACAGGCAACAAAAGAAAAAATAAACAAATGGGACTGTATCAAAATAAAAAGCTTACCTATTGGGTAAGACACAAAGAATGATTATTATCTGTAATGATGAACATGCTAATAATACTGATTTGATCATCACATATTGTACACGAATACTCATAGTCAACTCGGAACCCCCTAAATATGTACAATCAGTTATGTTTCAAGTTTAAAATTTTAAAAAATAATAAATACATAAAAATCTTGAGGGATAGCCTACAAAATGTCATCATAAAAGTATGATGTTTTCTTTAGGTTTTTGGTATATGTTTGTTATCAGATTTAGTTCTTTGTTTCCTGAGGGTTTTTATTATGAATAGTGTTGAATATATCAAATGCTTTTTTTTGCATTTATTAAGATAATTATGCAGGTATAATAGTTTTACGTTAATCTGGTGAATCACATTCATTTTTTCTCCCAACATTTAGCCATTTCTGAATATTTGAAATACATCCTACTTGGTCATGATCTGAATATTTGGAAGGCACCACATTTTAATATATTGCTAGATTTCTTTTCCTAACATTTTGTTTACAACATATGCATATGTCTCCAGGAGAGATATTTGTTTTTAATTTCCTTTTCTTATCTTTGTCAGGGCTGGTATCAAAGTTATGTGGACTCATAAACAAGGTGGGAAGTATGGTCTTTTTCCCCTTCCTGGAAGAACTAAGACTGTTGTTATTTCCTTTTTAAATGTTCGTAATTTTTTCCAACAAAGCCATCTAGACTTAGTGTTCCTTTTAAAGGCATTTTAATAATAAATTCAAGTCATTTAATAGATATCAGTGTTCCCATTTTCAATGCCTTCTGTCAATTTTAATAAGTAGTATTTTAAAGAATTTCTCCATTTGACGTAAATTTTCAATGTCCTAGTGCAGCGTGGCTCATAATAAACTCTCACCATCTTACCGTCCTTTCAATCTCTGTAGCATCTGCAGCAATAATCCCTATTTTATTTTTGATATTTGCATTTTTCCTCCTTTTTCCCTTTATTAATCTCATTAGGATTTTACCATTTTTATTAATCATTTTAAATGACCAATTTCAGCTTTGTCAGTATATTCTATAGTAAATTTTGCTCTGCTTAGGACAGAAAAAGCTGCAAGAGAACATTGCTACCTCCCTAACATTGATCATAGGAATACACAAAATTACCATTTTTGAGCCCATTAGACAACTGAGGTCCCAGGAAACCAGCTGAACCAAATTATAAAATGTGACAAGCCCTTCTAGAAACACAAAATATTTCACCTTTGGTAGAACACGGGAGAATGGGGTGGAAGCCATGAAAGGAGTAAGGAGAAAGAAACTTTAAAAGTTGATTGTGGGTTGTCTTGGCAGTTCAAGGTTTCAGATATGAGGAGATTCTGCACTCACTCTCCAGCTGTTGTTTCAATACATGCACATACCGTCCAATGATTCACTTAGGATGGGTACCATAGTTCTGAGCAGCTTAACCCATCACTTCCCCTCCACCTGCCCCCTCTCACCTCCAGGCCTCTGGTAACCACTATTTCACTCCCTGCTTCTGTGAGAACCACATGTTTTTGTTTGTTTGTTTGTTTGTTTTTTAGATTCCACATATAAGTGACATCATGTGGTGTTTGGTTTTTCTGTGTCTGGCTTACTTCACCTAACATGATGGTTTCCAGTTCCAGCCATGTTGCTACAAATGACAGGATTTCATTTTTTTTTTTTAACAGATAAATATTACTCCACTGTGTATATATGCCACAGGGTTTTTTTAATCCATTCATCTTTTGATAGGCATTTAGGTTGATTCCATCTCTTGGCTATTGCAAGTAGTGTTGAAATGAACATGGGAGTGCAGGTATCTCTTCGATATGTTGATTTCATTTCCCTTGTGTACATACCTAGTAGTGTCATTGCTGTGTCATAAAGTTGTTCAGTTTTTAGTTCTCTGAGGAACCTTCACTCCGTTTTCCACAATGGCCGTGCCAATATGCATTCCCACCAACAATGTAGGAGAGTTCCCTTTTCTCTGCACCCTCACCAGCACAGAGAAATGCCCGCATGTCCTCATTCATAAGTGGGAGGTAAAAAATAGAAGGGAGGGAGGGAGGGAGGGAGGGAGGGAGGGAGGGAGGGAAGGAAGGAAGGAAGGAAGGAAGGAAGGAAGGAAGGAAGGAAGGAAGGAAGGAAGGAAGGAAGGAAGGAAGGAAGGAAGGAAGGAAGGAAAGACAATCACAAAAATATGTTGAACTTTCAGGAGGAGAAAACAGAACTGTGGTTACTGGAAGTGACAAAGAGGTAGGAGGAGGGGGTCAGCAAGAATTTGGCTAGTGGACACAGAAAATGATTGTGTTTTGTAATGATGAAAATTCTAATTATGCTGACTTGATGATCATACATTGTACACAAATATTGAGAGTCAACTCTGTGCCCTGCAAATATGTATAATTAATTGTTTCAATAAAAAAAGTTTTTAAAAGATGTTACAGTGATAAGTGGACTGAAAAATAAATAAAATCAAACTGTCTGCCAATTTACACCCCAACTGTAAAAGAAAATGAACAAATAAGAAATAAGTGGGAGTCCCCTTGGACAACAGAGACATTTCCATTGAGATCTTCCCCTCATTATCTTAATTAACACAATTTTCACACGAGGGGAAGATTTTCCACAAAAATGTACTTTGCAGCAAAATTTAACATAGTAAGATTATTTTTCTAGCCCTTCATTTTTCAGAGCTAACTCCTTTGGGAGAATAAGCTTTTCTCACTCAGTCACTATCAAAAGGATGATATAAGAATGACACCTGCCTTCTTCCAATGACTCATCAAGGGATGAATCTTCATGTTAGATCCACTTTTTATTATCTACAGGGCTCACAAAATAAGAGGTTCTTTCAGCTATGTTGCAAAATTTTGACAGAATTTTTCCTCCTGGATTTTACTATATTAATTACCTAAAACAATTCCCAATGTGGATGTAGATATTTATTTTCGGGATACACATCTTGATTCAGTTCCTCGTGCTGCTCTTAATCTCTTAGTCAAAATGTTCACAACCCTGACAGCACATTAGAATTACCTGACAGGAGTTTTGTACAGTGTTTGGATTTTAGGAAACCATAAGAAGACTTAATTATTCAGCTACTCCTTTAGGTAAGCCAGCATTCTAAACTTCTTTACCTTGAACTCTCAGAATTGCACTAAAATTTATATCCCTAGAAAATCATACTTTAAAAATTGAGAATGAAACTAGGAGGTGATTGATAAAATATGGATTATCACTAATTTTTATATAGCCCTCACATGAATGTTCTCATTATCTATACCATGAAGTTTCACAAAGTTTGATACAAACTCACATGATGTCCACATAAACACAAAAAGGACAATTGCCATCTCCAAACCACATTACATTTGACATTTCTAATATTCTTTAACATGGGCATCAGAAACTTAAAGAATGTATAAGATGGCTAACAAATCCAGATAGCAAAGACATTTGCAGTCAAAATTTCTTTTTCCTTAAAGGGGAAATATATCTATGAAAGCAAGCATTTTCTTTTATTTACTCATGAATACAAGGCAATACTGTAATTATTAAGGATGATAATTCCAACTCCTGACTTATAAGAAGTTTGGTGCTTTGAAAATGGCATTATGGTGCTACTGTGTGTGCCAGATCCCAAGGCTTATGGAAAAACAAAGAGACATAAGATAAAGCTAAAGCAGACAGAAGTTGGTTCGAAGAATGGAGATGGTTAAAGAGCAAACATCACTTGATGTGTCTGTGCCTGGAAAGTTGAATAAATTCACTGGGTTCACAGAGAGCAAACAGGAAGAACAGTCAAAGCAAGTGACCACAGACAGGGAAGTGGGTATGCCAGCAACAATGATGATCGTCTACATAGTTTTTCGAGAAGGAATATCTGACAGTGACATTTGGTGAACTAAGAACTGAGGAGGTGAGTAATGGTCACTTGGAGAAAAAAATCTACCTCCTGCAAAGTCTCCCCAATGCCCCCTTCATGTCTCTGTTCCTCAGGCTGTAGATGAAGGGGTTCAGCATAGGAGTTACCACTGTATACATCACTGAAGCAACGATGTCTTTGTCATCGGAGTTGTTTGATGATGGGAAAATGTACAGTACCATAATTGTCCCATAGAATAGAAAAACCACAGAGAGGTGGGAGCCGCAGGTGGACAAGGCTTTGCAGATCCCTTTGGTAGAGGGAACTCTCAGGATGGAAACCCCAATGCGGACATAAGAGATTAGGATGCCAATCAGCGGTATGATGATTCCCAGTGCCCCCACAGTGAAGATGACCAGCTCATTGATAGAGGTGTCAGAGCAGGACAATTTGAGCAAAGCAGCAAGATCACAAAAGAAATGAGAGATTGTGTTATCAGCGCAAAAAGACAGCCGGGCCAGGCTGAGAGTGTGGGACATTGCACTGCTACAGGAGAATAACCAGGACCCAGCCACTAGTGAGATACACAGATTTTCTTGCATGATGGTGGTATAGTGGAGAGGGTGACAGATGGCCACGTACCTGTCATAGGCCATCACTCCAAGAAGGAGATTATCAATACAACCAAAAAATATGAAAAAATACATCTGTGTTACACACCCTGCATAAGGGATGGATTGATCCTGGGTATGCATGTTTATCAGCATCTTGGGGACAGTGACAGATGAGAAGGAGACGTCAGTGAGGGCCAGGTGGCTGAGGAAGAAGTACATGGGGGTGTGGAGGCGAGAGTCCAGCCTGATGAGCAGCATGATGAGCAGGTTCCCCAGCACCGTGGTCAGGTACATGCCCAGGAACAGGGCGAAGAACACGCCCTGATGCTCCGGCAGGATGGGGAGCCCCAGGAGGAGGAACTGGGACACGCGGCTCTGGTTCTCCCTCCTCATGCTGCTCTTCTCTTCTCTGGGGATGAAGTGAAATGGGAAATGTCAAAGACTTTCAGAGTGTGATTATGGCCAGCATATTAGAGTTTCTTACTCTCTCCTGGAGAATGAGAAAAACTGCCTGAAATTCTATTATCATCTAGTGTTGCCAAAGCAAGCAACACACCCTCAATGCCCAACACAATTCCTTTCAATGGCGACCAGAACAAATTCATTATTCTTATGTTTTTTAATCAACCATGTTAGTGGTACTATGCTATTAAGTTGAGATACAAGAAAGAATAGAACACTCAGGACGTCGTCCATCAGAATGCTAACCCTCCAGGGTGCACCTGGCAGAGGACTGACTAAAGGTGTGAATCTGCAGCTAGATGCCTCGCCTTGTGATAATGACCCCCCAGCTCCTAGCTGTATGATTTGGGGAGCTAAATCTCTCTTGGCCTCATGTTGCATCTCTGTAGGGTGAAGATACCAGTATCACACATTCATAGGGTTAATATGAGGGGCCTCATCAAAGACATATTAATACCTTAGAACAGTGTCCTGCATGAAAAAAGCATACAATATTTTAGCAGTTATTTTTATGACAGAGTAAATATCCAAATAAAACCAGGATCAAATTCAGGAATTTAATAAAGCAGAATTATGAGATGGTTGGCAGAAAGAACCGGGTAGCTGACCTACAAGTTGTGTTAACCTGTCTGAGTTCTCTCACTCTCAGGAGAGTTTCTGACTCCAGATCCTGACCACACACATAAAATTTTTTCAACAGCCCTAAGAGATAGGGATTATTAAAACCCCATTGCATACATACTCAGGAGTGAAAAACTAGCATGGTCACACAGTTAATAAACGATGTACACAACTCTCTCTCATGTTTGTTTTTTTAAATTGGAATCTCTGCTTTTATGACCCTCCTGCTTCTTCCCCTCTTTAATGAGACAGAAGAGCCAGGACCTCTAGCAATATTATTTTAGGGTTTGAAGGACTCTTCCTGCTCAGATATCTGTCACCATGTATATTTTTACAGCCTGTTACAGTTTGCAAAGGGCTTTCATATGCCCTCAATTTCATTGAATACATCAATATTTATTTCATATCTGGAAGTAGAGAAAACAGTAATTTTTTCTTTCATTTTGTTAACAGGGGCCATTGAACAACACAAGGTCACACAGATACTGCTTGATGAAATCTGGTCTCAAAAGTAAATTTTTCTAATAATCCTTTTACTAGAGTGAGAATCCTCCCATTTCTTCCCATGGAAGTAGAAAAGGCTACACTAAAGTTGAACGTTAAAATACTCGTATGCCCAGGAGAGGAACTTAGCGTTGACACTGTCGTGTTAGTATCTGATTGGAGATGCTTGTTCCAGACCAGGGAGTTGCTTGGGGTCATTGGCTGAGTCAGTTCATAAGGTACGAGGAGGGGTCAGGGACTTAACCCTTTGCTGAGAATGGGCTTCTCTCTGAAAATTCCTGGTCAGACTTAACCCAGTATCTCCAACATCTCCTGGGAGACAAGAATACCTAATAAAACCATGGAGCTACAGTTTGAAGGGACGGGATTAATCAGCACCTTATGTGAAAGAGGTGACTGGGAACATGGCTCAGGAATGAAGAGAGAAGCTGTGACCAGGAGGTCGGGAGAGAGCCTTTGGATGGGACTAAATTTCCTGTCTTCAAACCAAATATTTTCTGCTGAACGGTCAGGAAATAGGGAGTTAGGTATCTCAGCCTTCCCAAGGCTACAATTTACAAAGTGCTTACTATGTGTTTCATATTTGTTTAAGCACCTTGCAGATGATATTTTACAGCAATTATCATTATTCCCAATTGGCAGTGGAGACTGCTAAGCATCAGACAGGCCAAACCCAAGGTTACAAGGCTATTTCGTGAGAAAAAGACAAAGATTTGAATGTAGATGCAGGTGACACCAGAAATGAGCATTTAGTTATAAACTATGTTACCAAAATTGAAAGTGTGTGTAGAAATTATTGGGCTTCTAGGGGCCCTGCTGTAGTATTCAAGTCACAGGAAATATATTGCCTGCAACATTTCCTCAAAGTGGGCCTCCCTTAGGACTGCCTGTGTGGATTCTGGTCTCACACAAGTGAAGTGTCAGAATGTAACAATATTAAACACACATGCACCCACCCACACACACACACACACACAGGTTTGCATCTTTGTTTTAAGTCTTCTCTGTTACACATCTTCTGCATGAAGAATGTCAAAGTGTGAGTTTGTCACACACAAAAGCACTCCCATGCTGTCACAGAAACACACTTGCAAAGGGTGGTTTATAGACTGTCCTAGCTTATACTCAAACTAGGTAAATATAGCCCAGGGTGAGTCAGCTTCTCACAAGTCCACACACAACCCACAAACAAAAGACACTGTCACATGTACAACACAGCTACACACAGAGAAGATCTATCACACATCCTACACCACATGCATTGTGGTCATAGGCAGTCAAACTTACTGAAATCACAAACAAACGTCTTACAGACAGCACACGGGCAACATAAACCCAAGTAACATAAGCACACACATTGCTGGGAGGAAATGTCCAGCCTTCTTCGACCTATGCATATATCCGAGGTGAAGGCACTCAGCGTGTGAGTCAGTCACACGTAATATGCAAATGAAGTCATATAACACAACACACATAAAAAATACACAGAACTTTTTTCTGATGGACACCCACACACAACTATGGAGATTACTAGGCCACTTCTGATGTACGCCAGTTCTATGAATTCAAATACCTTCTGCTTCGTGTTGTTACCTGAATCCTCACTTTCTGTCCAGAAGAACCAGGATCCAAGGGGAAAAAGGAAACCTCAGTGGCCCAAGGATGTTTACAGACTTTCATGTCTGTTCACCAGCTTCAAAACAATAAGCAATATCTCCTTTTACCAACCAGAAAGAAGTCCCAGTGGAAAACAACTGCAAGTCCCTGACTAGAGAAGCAGTCAAATTGGGCTAATTGCCCAGCTTCCTCCTGTCCCTTGGGAAGGAGCATGTTTAGGGTCCAAAGGGGCTGAGCTGCAACTGGAGTCACAGGAGAAAGTACCCCTAATGTCAGTGGTACCTTGGGCTTCTGGTCAAGCCGCCAACTGGGAAGCAGGAGGTTTCCTAGTCACCTGTTGTCTCTGCATTATGAATTTTGATTCTCTGTACAGCAATGTGTTGCCTGGGCAGTGTAAGGGTCTCAGCAGGATTTTATAGGATCCCACAACACCTATACAAGCCTCCATTAGAACACAAAGCTCCTTAACAATTTACTTGTCTCTTCGCTTCTCTGTGAAGCTCTGTAGGATAGGGTCTGTGCCCTGTTCAGGAGTTGGGGGATTGAATATATAAGCTCTGGTAAAAGACTTTGGGCTCTCCACCTTGACTAACAGCATAGCTGGGCAACTTATCAAAGATCTCTGAGACTCAGATTCTAAGTGGAAATCGTAATAGTATTTTCAGTGTGCATTTGGAGTATGATTAAACGAGTGCATAATGAAAGCGCTAAGGTTTATTGTTAATGTCTTTGCATCACTAGGGCTCAGCTGTGGCATACAATAGGCATTTTGTAATTGCTATTCATTTGTTTGTTCACTCACTTATTTACTCAACAAAAAAAATATAAAGGCTTTTACAAAGATAAGACATTGATACATGCTCTGGAGATGTAGAAGTGAATAATATAAACAGAAATCCCTCTTATGGGATATATTCAAGTTGGAGGATACAGAAAAAAGCTTTAATACAAAATAAATGGTAGGTAAATGGTGAAAACTGATGGGGAATAATAAAAATCATGCATAAAGCTAGTCAGAATCATGGAAAAGTTTTCAAAAATATGTTACAGGGTCCTTTCTCAAAAGAACCTAGAGACCCCTTCAGTCAAGTGGCTCCTGGACTTTAAACTGGTTTAGGTATGGAAGTATGTGAAGGTTGATGACTCACCATTACACTGATTTGACTCAGGACTTACTTTTATTTTTCAGACATGCAAATAAATTATTACTTTAGTAGACTGCCCATTCATGCATTGCTAAAGACTCCACAATCATATAGACCTTGCCATAGACCCCTATGAGTTAAAACAGTCTTACTAACACTCTGCCATTGCCACCTAATACAGTAAAGCATCACCTTATTTCTATTGGTTAAACAAAGAAACTTTGGCCACTCTCAGTTCCATTAACCCCATTGTAATCAAGGAGCTCATGTCAATGGCAGTGTGTCCCATTGTTATACCAGATCTCAGAGACACTGTTGCTACCAGTGAATTTATCAAGGCCTTAGTCATTGGTGTGTTCTCCAAGCCTTTCCTGGAGAAATAGGAGGGAAGAGTAGACAGGTTCTACATAATTACTCCAAAACCTTTTATTTTTCTAAGACTTTGGATTGCTTCCTCCATATCTGTCTGGGAAGCAATGGCATCCTGATGTTATTAAATGTAGGCCATGGATAAATTGAGGTTTCAGTTGGACAACAAAGGAAATTTATAATGCCAATTTGAATCATTTATAGCATAAAATCCAGCATTTCAGTTAAGTTCACTTATATCAATAATTTTGGCCTTGAAAGGGACCTTAGCCAGACAACAGCCATCTTTGGGGTAACTAAGACCAGCAGAAAATTTCAGTTAGCCATTAACTTGAGAACTGGAAATCATCAATTCCTGAGGTTAGTAGAGGAAAAAGAAACTGATCATATGGCTGAAACTGCCCAGAGATGAAATCATGCCCCCAAAAGATCCTTCTTAAACGTTTATTTCTGCTTACCTCCCATTACACCCTTTTCTGTTGACTTACTTTAGCTGTTGTGAACCTACAGTTAAGGACTGAAACTAAGTTTTCTTGTTTCTCTTGCCTCCCTAATCAACTGCAAACAGAGGAGTTAGAGAAAGGCAAAGCATCCTAGCTGATTATTAACTCACCTTCTTGCTTAACGGAAAATCGCATCCACATTCGTTAGAGGTCAGAGTCAGGTACTTTTATGTTCCAGTGATATTTGACTGAGATTATCGTCTTTGAGCTCTCCCTAGGAGATAAGGACTCTGACCCTGAAATAACATCAGGGCTTGAAGCTGATGTCCATTGGTTAGTCCAGTCCACTAACTGTAGACTCCATGATGTCGAAGCACCCAGGGGACCCTGACATCTGACTCAGACTCTCTACTGATCCCGTGACCAGGATCCCCCCCTTTTTTTTCCTACAGGAAAAAATCCTTACCTTATCTTTCCACCTCTTTCCCTTTATAAACCCCAGAATAGGCATCATAAGGAAAGATGATTTTAGCCTGGTCATCCCCCAGATGCTGGTTATCTGAATAAACTTTCCAATCCTTGCACCAAAGTTTGGACTTTTGAGACATTTGTTTAGTGCGAGAGGGCAAGCCAAGCCTGGCTGCTGGTAACAGCCTGATTAACCTTATAGTTCACCCTTCTTTGTCTAACAATGTTAGAATATATTCTCACACATGTTCTTAAGTTTCTTGTTCACAGAAATTAGTAAGGTCTTATAATTACCGTTGTCTATATGCTGTCTATTCCTGGAGCATACATTACAATTCTCCTCTGGTCTGTGATGGGATCTAACTGCTGTTATTTGGCTGGCAGGGTGGGGAGGAACGTCTCGAGTGAAGTAAGCATTTATTTGAAAAGTTACAGATGCTTTAATATCTAAGGATTTTGTAGACACAAAATTGATAATCATTGTGGATTGGAATAGAAAAAATAGCATATAATTTAGTATTTTATAGTAAAATAAGTAAAGAGTCAAATATTTTGCTTTGCCAAAACATTTAGTAAGGCAGAGGTTACGTTAAGTCAATGTAAATTATTTCTTGTTCTCAGAACTTGCCCATGTTTTTAACAAGAAAATAGTTGGTGTTGCAAGAACCATTAGTTGGAATTTTAATTACTTACTGTAAAAGATATATTATTTGGTTATAATGGATTTAAGGAAAATCTAAAAGGAGCTTAGGAGGTTAATACAATATGAAACAAATAGGCTTAGTAAGAGGAAAAGGAGGAACAAAGAACAGAGGGAACAAAGATAAAACAGATAGAAATATAGGCACAGGGGAAACACTTCAGGAAGCAGGACTGGACAAAGACTTTATGAATAAAACCTGAAAAACACAGGCAATAAAAGAAAAAATTAATAAATGGGAGTATATCAAACTAAAAAGCTTCTGTACAGCAAAGTAAACAATCAGCAGAGTGAAAAAGACAACCTGCAAAATGGTAGAACATATTTGTGAACTATGCATCCAGCAAGGGACTAATATCCAGGATATACAAAAAAACTCAAACAACTGAATAGTAAAAGATAAATAAATAAATCTCATTCAAAAATGGGCAACAGAACTAAATAGACATTTCTCAAGAGAAGACATGCAAATGGCCAATAGGTATATGAAAAAATGTTCAACCACTAATCATCAGAGAAATGCAAATCAAAACTACATTGAGGGGCCGAGCCCGTGGCGCACTCGGTAGAGTGCTGCACTGGGAGCGCAGCGACGCTCCCGCTGCGGGTTCGGATCCTATATAGGAATGACCAGTGCACTCACTGGCTGAGTGCCGGTCACGAAAAAACGACAAAAAAAAAAAAAAAACTACATTGAGATATCACCTCATCCCAGTTGGACTGGCTATTATCATAAAGACAGAGAATAACAAATGCCAAATGCTGGTGAGGATGCAGAGAAAGGGGAACACTGAAACACTGTTGGCGGGATTGTGTTAGTGCAGCCATAATGGAAAATAGCATGGAAGTTTTTCAGACTACAGATAGAGCTACCATATGATCCAGCAATTCCACAACTGGGTATATACCCAAAGGAATGTGGAAGAGATACCTGAACTCCCATGTTTATTGCAGCTCTATTCATAATAGCCAACATGTGGAACCAACCTAAATGTCCATCAATGGGTGATTGGATAAAGAGAATGTGGCCTATATACACAAGGAATACTACCCAGCCATAAAAGATCATGAAATTCCGCCACTTACAGCAAAATGGTTGAGCTTGGAGAAAACTATGTTAGGTGAAATAGGCCAGGCACAGAAAGAGAAATACCACATGTCCTCACTCAAAAGTGGGAGCTAAAACAAACAAACAATAGTAATAATAGTAAGCTTAACTTTTAGAAGAAGAGTGAACTGTGGCTACTAGAGGTGGGAAAGGGGAGGGGATAGGAGGGATAGGGTATTAGTCCATTTTTGTATTGCTATAATAGAATACTTGAAAGTGAGCAATTTATAAAGAAAAGGGGTTTATTTGGCTTATGATTCTGGGACAGCTGCATCTGGTGCAGGCCTCAGGCTGCTTCTACTCATGGCAGAAAGCGGTAGGCAGCGAGCAGGTACAAGCAGATCACATGGCGAGAGGAATCAAGGGAGAGAAAGGGGAGGTGCCAGGGTCTTTTAAGCAACCAGCTCTCACGGAAACTAATAGAGCGAGAACTCACTCACTACCCCCCCACCACCACCACCATCTATTCATAAGGGATCTGCCCCCATGACCCAAACTACTCTCAAATTGTCATTGTCAAGTTAGGGGTCAGATTTTAACGTGAGCTTTGCATAGGAAAACATATCCAAACTCTATTACTCCATCCCTGGCCCCCCAAAACTCAAGTCCCTCTCACATACAAAATACAATCATTCCATCCCAACAGTCCCCAAAGTCTTAGCTTGTTTTAGTAGCACCAACTTAAAAGTCCAAAGTCTAAAGTCTCATCTGAGACTAAAGGCAAAACTCCTTCCAGCTGTGAATCTGTAAAAATCAAAAACAAATTTATCTACTTTCAATACATAATGGTGGAACAGACATTGGGTACACATTCCCATTCCAAAAGGGAGGAAGAGGCCAGAAAAAAGGAAAAACAGGCTCCAAAAAAGTCTGACACCCCAGCAGGGCAGACATTAAATCTTAAAGCTCCAAAATAATATTCTTTGACTCTCAGTCCTGCATCCTCAGCACAGTGTGGGGTTTGAGCACCCAAAGCCTTGGGCAGCCCTGCCCTCGTGGCTCTGCTGGGAGCATCTCACTGGGATGCACTGGTACCTGCAACTTTTCCAGGCCAGCATTGCATGTTTCCAGTGGCCCTGCAGTTCTGCAGTCCTAGGGGCAGCCCCACTCTCTTGGCTGTACTAGACATTTCCCTGGTTGGGCTCTCTATGGGGGCTCTCACCCCACATTTCTGCTTGGCATTGCTCTGGAAGGTGGCTTCCAAAGCAGCTCTGTCCCTCTGGAAAGTCTGGCTGCCACGTCTCCACTGCTCTCATGTTCTGCTGGCCTGCAAATTTAACACCACGTGGACACCACCAAGGTTTCCAGGTTGTGCTCTCCAGAGCTACTTCACGAACCACACTTGGTAGGGCTGCTTGAGGTAGGGCTGCTCCAGCCAGTGTGGCTGGGATGCAGGGAGGAGGTTCCTGAGGGCAGCTAAGTCCCAGTTCTGTCCTCCAGAACAACCTGTTTCTCCTAGGCCTCTGAGCCTGTGATTGGAGGGGTGCCCTTCCAGATTTTTGAGATGCCTTCTGGGCCTTTGTCTCATTGTCTTGGCTATTAGCATCTGGCTGCCTCAAAGCCAAGCTAATGTCTTGAGCAACCAGTCTATCTGCTGTATCCTTGAGTTTTTTTCCCTGAAAGTGCTCTCTTAGTCTCTACCACATGACCAAGCTGCAAATTTTCCAAATCCTATGCTCTGCTTCCCTTTCAATCATAAATTCTGGCTTTACATCATGCCTTTGCCACCATAACTGAGCGTAGGCTGTTACAAGTAGCAATTCAGCTGTCTGAATGCTTTGCTGTTTGGAAATTTCTTCCACCAAACATTCTGGTCCACAGCTCTTAAGCCCCACCTTCCACAAAGTCCCAGGGCGTGGACACAATGCCAACAGTTCCTTGCTATGGCATAGCAAAGGTGATCTTTTGTCCAATTCCCAGTAAGTTCCTCATTCCTATCTAAGAACTCATCAATGTGGACTTTACTGCCCACATTTCTATCTGGATTCTGATCACCACCATTTAACCAGTCTCTAAAACGTTCCAGACTTTCCCCGGTATTCTTGCATTCTAAATTCTCACCAACATCTAGGCTTTTTCTAACCTGTTCTTCCAAATTCTTGTAGCGTTTCCTCAACACCCAGCTCCAAAGCTGCTTCCACATTTTCAAGTATTTGTTATAAGCAACATCCCACTTCTCTGGTACCAACTTTCTGTCTTATTCCTCTTCTGTTGCTTGGAACTGGGTATTTTATAAAGAAAACGAAATTTACTCCATATCGTTTCTGAGGCTAAAAAGTCCAAAGCCCAGAGAACACAGCTGTTAAAGGCTTTCTTTGCTGGTGACTTCAGTGATAGCAGGGTATCATGTGGTGTAATGGCAGAGTACAGGGAGACTAACCTCTTCATTCACTCTCCCTTTAAAGCCCTCCAAACCGTGACCATGACCACCATTTTTAATACCCTCACTATGACATGGCCCTACAATCTAATAACCGCTTCAAGAACCCACGTTTCAATTACCGTTATAGGATTTCCCACCCTCTTAACACTGTTTCAGTGGGGGTCAAGTTTTGGGGGAACATTCAATCCAAGGCAGATAGTGAGAAGTTCACTAATGGATGCAAAACAACTAGATAGGATAAATAAGCTCTACTGGTGTATAGTTGAGCCACACTTCTATAATTAGCAGTTTACTGCTTGTTATCAAATGGGCAGAAGAGAGAAGATCAAATGTGCTCACCACAAAGAAATGATTGTGTTTTTGTAATGATGACTATGCTAATTACCTGATTTGACCATCACACATTGTACACATGTACTGAAATATAACTCGATACTCCACAAATGTGTATCATCAGTTCATTACAAATTTAAAAAAGAAAAAGAAAAATCAGAAGACTATGTGTTGGCATCAGTATCAGATAGAAAGGGTTATAGAAGAAAATGGAGAACAGAAAACTTCCTAAAGCCCGGAGACATGAGCCCCAAAGTCTTACCTGCTGACAGTGAACATTTTAAAGGTACAGGAGGACTTGGAGTTTCATTGAAGAAGCATTAATTAACACACAGAATTCAGAGAGCATGTGTGGGGCAAAAGAACAATCAGATGAGCATAAAGATGAAGGGAAATGTAAAATGGGGCTGGAGAAGAATGTCAAGAGATATAAGAGCTGTCAGTTAAGAGTTGTCCAAGTTACAACAGTTAACTGAGACTTCTTGGATGGTCTCTGTGACTGCCTAAGACAGCAGGATTGAAGCAATGACATCGTGGGGTGTCCTTGGCCCCAATAAATTTCTGAAGAGCATGTTTCATATCCTTATTCCTCAGGCTGTAGATGAAAGGGTTCAGCATGGGGGTGACCACAACATACATTACAGAAGCAATGATGTCCTTGTCTTTGGATTTGCCTGGTGAGGAGAACATGTAAACACTTGCAATTGTCCCATAATATAAAAACACTACAGAGAGGTGGGAACCACATGTAGACAAGGCCTTGGAGATTCTCTTGATGGAGGGGGCCCTCAGGATGGTGACTGCCATGCGTATATAGGAGCCCAAAATCGCCGTCAATTGCAAGATGATAGTCAGTCCTCCCTCGGTGCATATAAGCAGCTCATTGAGGGAAGTGTCTGAGCAGGAGGACTTGAGCATAGCAGCAAGATCACAAAAGAAGTGGGGGATGATAGTTCCTGCAGAGAAGGACAACTGGTCCACCAGGAGGGTGTGCAACAAAGAATGGGCACCAGAGAGAAACCAGGACACAGCCACTAGGATGATACAGAGCTCCTCCCTCATGATGGTGGTGTAGTGGAGAGGGTGACAGATGGCCACATACCTGTCATATGCCATCGCTGCGAGAAGAAAGCTGTCAATACAACTAAAATGCATGAAGAAATACATTTGAGAGATGCACCCAGCATAGGAGATAAATTGGTCTTGAGTGCACATGTTTATCAGCATCTTAGGAACCGTGTCAAATGAAGTAAAGAGGTCAGTGAGGGCCAGGTGGCTGAGGAAGAAGTACATGGGGGTGTGGAGGCGAGAGTCCAGCCTGATGAGCAGCATGATGAGCAGGTTCCCCAGCACCGTGGTCAGGTACATGCCCAGGAACAGGGCGAAGAACACGCCCTGCTGCTCCGGCCGGATGGGGAGCCCCAGGAGGAGGAACTGGGACACGCTGCTGTGGTTCTCAGGCCTCATAGAGTTCTTCTCTCTGCTGGGATGAAGGAGGGTTGGGAATCTCAGGAACCAGGAAAAGATGACCAGGATAATCACATTTCATACTGTAATTCTCCGGGAAAACAATGCATTTGTAATTTTACTATTAATTTCTCACACCTGTGAATGCATGCATCCTCACTCTATCCCACCCAGGCTCCAGGAAGACTTTACACCTCAAAATAGCCACGAAGTTCTCATTGCATAGAGAAGAGGTTGTTCGCTGCTTCATTCAGCCATCACTTCTTGAACATGGAGTCTGAACCTGGATCTTTGTTAAGGACTGAGAAGGCAACAGTGGACAGAAGGTGAAGATCCCCGCCCGCTCCACGTTTAGATCTCGATGAGCATAGTGGGATGATTTACCACATTAAAACAGAACCAAGCCATGACAATTCACTGCGGCAGAAATATTAGGTGAGATCACCCAATAGGTGTCAGTTGTTTCCCAGTTAAAGCATTGTCAGGTTCCCGGCGCGGAGGCAGTGCTGCCTGAGCGTTGTTGCCTCATCTTTTGAACTAGGCGGAGTATCACTGAGCTGCACGGGAAATTCAGCACTTTAGAAATGGGTAGTCATTTAAAATAACGTGATGCCAGGGGAGCTTCCAAACAAGAAGAATCCACAAACTATCGTTCATAATACAAGTGAACGTTTGGGGGGCATATAATATGTGCTGGGCACTGTGCTAAAGGCTTTACCTACAGTTTTCATTAAATCCACCCACAAGCCTTACATTCCCATATAAAATCTTCACAGCTGCACCAAGAATTTGTATTCTCTCATCCATTTGAGCTTTTAGGAAATAGAAACACAAACGATACAAATTCCTTCTATATTTGAACTCTACGTCTTGCCATTGTCTTGTGGTTAAAATGATCTCATATTGGCCACTTTTTGCAGTTCACTCTGCTGTGCTCTTCACCACTATATAAAAAAATTCCCCACTCATTAGTTATGAGCACCAAACACCCTGTGCACTCTAGGGCTGCAAGGAAACAAAAACTGTCCAAAATTTTCCCAGTTTCTTGTCTAGGTAGTTCCCTTCATTTATATCTATCATTTTCTAATTGACAGAAAACAGTCACATTCACTGATTTATTCAAACCATAAAAATTTCTTGAGGGCCTGTAAGGTTTATGAAGCAAGTGTAATTCCTTCAATTTTATAGGTGTGAAAACTGAGGCCAGGGAGTTTAGTGACCTTCCCAAGATCTCACAACTGTTTGATAGTGATTCTGCATGCTAACTTCACACAGCGGAATGTCTAAGGTGTCTTATCCTGGGACATGAAGTGAAACAAAGTCTCACATAAGTCTGAGTAACTGAGTCACACGAAGGTATAAAAAAATGATAGCAGATCCTTTTCAGGAAACAGGGAGTTGTCTGGGGCATTAGTTATCTCAGTAGTTGATACTCCAGAAGAAAATCACTTAAGGAAGTACTTGAGGTCACAGGGGCAAATCAGAAGCCCACACACACATACTAATCATATATACATGCACACACATGCATTCACACACATACTCACACACTCACACTGCTGATTTGAGGTTTACAATCACCTGTGAGCAATTCCTACCTTAAGGGAAGGATAGCCAGTGTGGTTTGGTTCATACACACTCACATACACAAGTCACAAATAACACACAATCATGTACCATCCACACACAAACACACTTGCAATACACCATTAACACAACACAAGCCTGACGTGCCTGAAAAACTTACATACCACTCATATATAACTCAAACGCTGAGCACACACATGACCAAAGACACACAATTTGAAAATCTCACAAGAAACAGAGATGAACAACACACATTCATATTCAGCCATACACTCAAAAGAAAAAGAAAAAAAAGCAATGTACATGGTCACACACACACTACCATTACTGAGTGGGGTGCTTCGGTCCTCTCTGATACGTACCCTTGCTGGATGAAGGCGGAAAGCATGGAGCATGAAATAAGAAATTTCCTATGCTTTCTGCCTTCATCCAGTAAGGATATGTGTCAGAGAGGACCAAAGCACCCCACTCAGTAATGGGAGTGTGTAACATACACATGGCAACATGCACAGAGAACAAAAGTTAGTTACTTATTTAGTTACTTGTTTAGTCACAGGCACAGTTATTAAACCATTACCAGCAGCCAATGCACGTGGTAACATACACACAGTAATACACACAGAAAAGCAGACAATACACATTTCCACTCTCATACACGAGTGTGTCACCCACAAACACAACCACACACACTAGCACACACTGCTGAGCAGAGAGTTGAGCCCTCTCTGACCTTGGTTCCTCGTTGAGTTCAGGCATCTTCTTCTCCAGGCAGGAGAGCACAACACTGAGGCAACAATGAGGCAAATATTTAAGATCACAGGTATGAATTTGGAGTCCCTAAATCACACTCTCAGGAGGGTGATAATTAGGTGTCCCTGTGCTAAATCAGGCCCCAGATTGGATCCAACTCAGGAAAAGAATCAAGCTGTGAGTCAGATACCAGCACACACACACATGCACACACACACACACAAAACAAACGCAAACATTTCCCTAAGCACACAGGCAGATCCATTGCAAGGGGAGATTTTCAGCTTCTGACCTGTGCTTATCCTTAGTGAGTTCACACACCTTATGTTCCAGATTGTTGCCCAATCTTGAGTTGTTTCTTTTTTTTTTTTTAGGAGACTTGGTATTCACACAAAAAAGAAATAATATCTGCAACATCAGTGCTTCTACAGACCTTTAAGATCCTTAACCAGCTCCAGAGCAATGGAAAAATGATAACGTTTTAATCACCAGTAAGAGCACTGAAACGAAGTCCGCTAATTTCTGGGTAAGGGAGGAGCCAATATGGGCTAATTGGCCAAATTTCTTGTTGCCTTTTGGGAAGCAGCTTGTCCAGGAGCCAGAGGAGGTGGAGTCACAGGGGACGGTGTCCCTGATGCTGGCATTACCTTGGCTCCTTTATTCTTGGTCATGGTTCCAGCTGGGATGCAGAAGTTATAAATTTTTTAAATTTGAAATCATTTCAGACTTCTGGAAAAGTTGTAAAAATGAAATGAAAAATTCCTATATACTCTTTGCCCAGATTCCCCAATGGTTCACATTTTACTGTGTTTGCATACATACACACACACACTCATTTACATATATATGTGTATGTATACAGACACACATAAATATGCATATACATATGTATTGTATGTATATTTCAGGCTATAGACTTTTAGCAGGCATACCACAGTGCATTTTATCACCAGCACATGGTTATCAATTTTTCTTATTGCTAGTCATTTTATCCTTGATCAATTGGCTAAGGTGGTGTCTGCCAGATTCTCTACTGTGAAATTACTATTCTGTATTTGTAATTAATAAGCATCATTTGGATAGATATTTTGAGACTATGTAACCATAATCTTTTTCTTATTAAAACTTCCCCCACTATATTTAATATCTGTTGGTGATTCTTTTTAAGTATTTAGATCCCTAATCCACTTGACACTTATTCTTATATATGGGGTAAGGTATGGATTTATTACTCTTATTTAAATGTCAATCTAGTTATCCCAGCACCATTTATTATAAAGTCAATCTTTTCCCTAGTGATTTGAGATACTACCGTTATTGTATGTACTTAGGTCTAATTATGACTTTCTATTCTATTTCCTTGGCCCATTTTCTATTCGTATATTCATATTTATATGTCTTAACTATAGAGATTCACAGTATGTTGTAGTTTCTGACTGGGCTAGCTCTTCTTTGAGGCTTTTATTTTTTAGTGTTTTTGTGGCATTCTTTAATATTCACCCACCTAGTTAATCTTTGTGTTATTCTTCATTTCTTTATGAATTTTTAAGTGTCTCTTCTCCTAATATTACCTTTTCATTTGTGTGAAGAAGTTTCCTTGGTATTTCTTGTAGTAGAGGTCTGCTGGCAAATTTTTAGTTTGTACTTCTAAAAATTTCTTTTTATTACCTTCGTTTTTTGAAGGGCACATTTGCTGATACAGTATTCTAGGTTAGCATTATTATTTTTAGTATTCTAAAGATGCCATTTTTTGTCTTCAAATTTTCTCTTGACCTTTTCCTGCTGCTATTGTTAAAATGTCAGTTTCATTCTTATTACGGCTTTTTTCCTTTTGTTCATGTATATTCTTTTCTTTCACTGAGGTATAATTGACAAATAAAAATTGTCTATATTTACTGTGTGCAACGTGATGTTTTCATATCTGTATACACTCTGAAATGATTATAACAATAAAGCTAATTAACATACCATCACCTCACATAGTTACCATTTTTTGCATGTGTGGTGAGAACATTTAAGATCTACTCTCTTAGCAAATTTCAAGTATACAACACAGTATTATTGACTATAGTCACCATGCTGCACATTAGATCTCCAGAACTTATTTATCCTAACTGGAAGTTCGTACTCTTTATCAACGTCTCTTCGTTCTCCCCAATCCCCACCCCTGGCGATCACCATTCTACTCTCTGCTTCTATGAATCCAACTTTTTAAGATTCTCCACCTAAGTGAAATCATGAGGTATTTGTTTTTCTGTGCCCGGCTAATTTCACTTAGCATAATGTCCTTCAAGCTCATCCGTGTATTTGCAAATGATGAGGTTTCCTTCTTTTGTAAGGCAGAGTAATATTTCATTCTAATATATATTTATATATATACATATATCACATTTTCTTTAACTGTTCATCTGTCGGTGAACATTTGGGTTGTTTGGGTTGTTTCCATAACTTGGCTATTGTGAATAGTGCTATGGTGAACAGAGGAGTGAAAATATCTCTTCAAGATCTACGTTTCCTTTGGATATATACTCAGAAGTGGGATTACTAGAGCATACGGCAGTTCTGATTTTAATACTGAAGAACTTTCATCCTGTTTTTCATAATGGCTGTACTAATTTACATTTCCGCTTAGTCCATTCCTGTTGCTTACAACATAAATACCCGAAACTGGGTGATTTACAAAGGAAACAATTTATTGTTTACAGTTTCAGAGGCTAGAAGTCCACAGTGCAGGGAACACATCAGGTGAAGGTCTTGGTGGTCGCAACGGTGACCCAGGGGTCTCACATGGCAGAAATGGCGGAGCAGAGAAAGACTAACCTCTCATGTGTTCTTCTTTTAAAGCCCTCAGAACCATGCCCCTGACCACCGTTTTTAATCCATTCGCTACTGCAGGGTCCTACAATCTAATCACCTCTTCAAGGCCCTGCCTTCCAATTACCGTAATAGGATTTGCCAACCTCCCAAGAGTTACAGAGGGGACTAAATTTCTAACACATAAAACTTGGAGGACACAATTCAAGCTTCAATGAGTTGGGGGGGGGGACATTCAATCCACAGCACTCACCAAGAGTGTACAAAGTTCCCCCCACCCACCCCCACATTTTTCTTTCTTCTTTTCTCCTTGTTTTTTTAGGTGGCTGGCTGGTACAGGAATTGAACCCTGGACCTTGGTGTTATCATCACCATGCTCTAACCAACTGACCTAATCGGCCAGCCCTGAGTTCCCTTTTTATCACATCCTTGCAAACACTCATTAGCTTTAGCCTTTTTGGTGATAGCCATTCTAACACGTGTGAGTTGATATCTCATTTAGGTTTTGATTTGCATTTCCCTGATGATAAGGGATTTTGAAGATTTTTTTTTACATACTTGGGCATTTGTATGTCTTCTTTTGAGGAATGTGTTTTTGGGTCTTTGCCCATTTTTTAATCAGGTCCTTGTTATGACTTGACTATGATGTGTTTTCTTTAATCTGGCTGCCTTTAAGATTTTTTCTTTGCCTGTAGGATTCAGCAATTTTACTATGATGTGATTTCATGTAGTTTATTTAAGTGTGTTCTGCTTTGGCTTTTCTGTTTCTTGAGCTTATCATTTGGTGTGTTTTATCAGTTTTAGAATTGCTGAGAATTAGCTATTTACTCCCCACCCCTCCTGAGATCTTAGTAAATGTCTTTTTAACCTTTTCCCTGTACTCCAATGTTAACGTATGCTTTTTTCTATATATTTCATTCTTTTATTCCTTCATGTGTTTTACTTTGTACATTTTCTCTTGATGTATCTGCCTGTTCCTGAAGCCTTTTACTGTGTTGTCTAATTTTTCATTAAACCAATTTCTAGCATCTAGTTTTTGGTCCTACTTAGCAACCAACACCTTCTACAGGCACCTCCCCTCAAGTGAGACAACTCACTGTGAAAAGTTTTCATTGGCTTCTTAGTGGGCAGATTTCCAGCAAGCTCCATAGGACTGATTGTCTGAAATTTTAGCCAGCATGCATCAGTGTGACTTCTGTGCCTTTCACTGAGCCACAGCCATGTCCTGTAGAATAAGGTCTGTGTCTCAACATGTGGGAGGGCCCCTCCTACTTTGGCAGGCTGTCTGAGCCCTAGAGATAGCAGCTGCTTCATAGATCTTCTACTGCTGTATTCTGTACATTTCCCTTTACTCCTTGCTATTCAATTCTGTGTCACTATGATCCCATATTATTCTTTACGTAAAACTTTCCTTATTGAAATTACTGTGTAATTCCTCTCTCCTTATGAGGCTCTAACTGGTACCTTACTGTAGGAAGAGAATTCTTGAAATGGGATACAAGGTTTTAGAATACAGATAAATTGCAGCATGGTGAGAAGGAAGAAAGAAAAATACCAAAAAGATTATAAAAGATTTTGGAACATGTTGAATAGATAGAAAATATATGTGATTAGATTTCAGAAAGAGAAGAGAAAGAACCTAGTGTATAAGAAATATTTTATAAGATAATGACTGAAAATGTTTTAAAAACTGACAAAAGCAACACCCCACATACACAAAAAACTTTGTGACCCTATCAGGATAAATAGATAGAAAACTATGCTTCGGCACACCATAGTCTAACTACTGAAAATCAAAAACAAAGAAAAAATCTCTAAAGTAGCTGAAGGAAAAATAAAATTGCCTTCAGACATTTATTCCTGACAGCTGACTTCTTAAAATAAAGCATAGAATCCAAAAGACAATGGAATAAGATGATTAAGGGAATTAAAAATGTAACCACAAATTGTGGACACGAAAACCACTGAAAACGTCCTTCAAAACAAAGACGATTAAAGACATTTATTTGAAATAATTTACATAAAAGAACATTTCATTAACGTACCTGCCCTAAAACAAATAATAAATACATTTCTTAAAACAAAGGGGAAGTGGGCCTAGCAGAAACAAGGAGATCTAAAAGAGTATGAAGAAAAACAAAAATAGTAAAAGTAATAAGCAAATAAATGCTGACTACACGCAGAGTTATAGTCACATATGTGGAGCCTTAAATATAGGTAGAATTAAAATGCATGAAAACAGTAAAGCAAATTTGAGGAGAAGGTTTAATAAAGACAGAGTGCTCAATGGCTTTAGCATAATTTTTATAAGAGAAAGTATAATAAGTTGCATTAGACACTAATAAGTGAAGAATGAAAGATGTACTCTGAAATTTCTATTTGGCTTCTTTTTATAATTCCATCACTTTATCAATGTTCTCTAAATGGTGAGACATCGTTCCCCTGGTTTTCATTTTTGTTTTATTGTAACATAGTTGATTGCACATATCTGTGGGGTACAGAGTTGAATATCAATACCTGTATGAAATATGTGATGCTCAAATCAGGATAATTAGCATATTCAACATTATACATTTAATCTTCTTTTGTGGCCTTTACCAATTCCTCCCTTACCTCCACTCACTCGCCCCATTTCCCACCTCTGGTAACCTCACTTCTGTTTTCTCCTTTTGAAAGCTCAATGTATTATTGTAATTGTTGTGTCTTTCTTTCTTTTATTTATTTATTTGTTTATTTTTTAGCTCCCACTTATGAGTGAGAACATGGAGTATTTCTCTTTCTGTGCTTGGCTGATTTTACTTAACCTTATTTTCTCTAAGTTCATCCATGGTGCTGCAAATAGCAGCATTCATCCTTTTTTTTATGGCAGAGTAGTATTCCATTGTGTATATATACCACATTTTCCTTATCCAGTTGTCTGACAGTGGACATTTAGGTTGGTTCCAGCACTTGGTTATTGCAAATACAGCTGTGATAAACATGGGAGGGCAGGTATCCCTTCGACATGATGGTTTCCATTCCTTTGGGTATATACCTAGCAGTGGAATTGCTGGATCGTATGGCAGTTCTATCTGTAGTTGTTTGAGGAACCTCCATACAATTTTCCATAATGGATGTACCAATTTATAGTCCCCCCAACAGTACAGGAAGGTTACCCTTTCTCCACATCCTCAGCAGCATTTGTTATTCTCGGTCTTTTTGATAATGGCCAGCTAACTGGAGTGAGATATCTCACTGTGGTTTTGATTTGCGTTTCCTTGATGCTGAATGCTGTTGAGCATTTTTTCATGTGTCTGTTGGCCATTTGTACATCTTCCTTTGAGCAATGACTATTCAGCTTCTATGACCAGTTTTAAATCGGGTTAATCGTTTTTTAATGTTAAGTTGTTTTAGTTCCTTGTATATTCTGGATATTAATCCTTTGTTGGATGCATAGTTTGCAAATATTTTATCCCACTCTGTTGGTTGTCATTTCACTCTGTTAGTGGTTTCTTTTGCCATGCAGAAGCTTTTTAGTTTGATGTAATCCCTTTGTTTATTTTCCTTTTGTGCTTTTGGAGTCGTATTCATAAAGTCTTTGCCCAGCCCTACATCCTGAAGTGTTTCCCTATGTTTTCTTTTAGGAGTTTTATAGTTTCAGGACATATATTTAAGTCTTTAATCCATTTAAAGTTGATTTTGGCATATGATGAGAGGCACGGTTCTAGTTTTATTCTTCTGCATATGGATGTCCAGTTTTTCCAGCACCATTTATTGAAGAGGCAGTGTTTTCCCCAATGCATGTTTTCAGTGCCTTTGTCGAAGACCAATTGGCTGTAAGGATGTGGGTTGATTTCTAGGTTCTCTGTTTTGTTCCATTGGTCCAAGTTTCTGTTTTTATGCCAGTACCATGTCGTTTTGTTTACTATAGTTTGTAGTATAATTTGAAGTCAGGCAGTGTTATGCCTCTGGCCTTATTTTTTTGCTCAGAATTGCTTTGTCTATTTGGAGTCTTTTGTTGTTCATTATGAATTCAGCATCCCTTCATGATAAAGACTCTCAGCAGATTAGGTATGGAAGGAAAGTATCTCAACACAATAAAATCCATATATGACAAACCCACTAACAACATCATCCTGAATGGGGAAAAGTTGTTCCTTAAGGGAGGGAACAAGACAACAATGCCTAATTTCACCACCCCTATTTAACATAACATAGTGCTGGAAGTAATAGACAGATCAATCAGGCAAGAGAAAAAAAGAAAGGGCCTCTAGACTGGGAATGACTGAGTCAAATTGTCCCTGTTGTATATGACATGATGCTATATATAAAAAAGCGTAAAGGCTATACTAAAAATCTTAGAGTTGATAAATGATTGCAGTAAAGTTGCAGGATACAAATCAGCAGACAAAAATCACTAGCATTTTTATACTCCAACAACGAACTAGCAGAAAAAGAAATCAAGAAAGTTAGCCTATTTTCAATAGTCACCAAAATATAAAACAAAATACCTAGGAATAAAGTTAACCAAGGAGACCTCCAAGGAGAACTACAAATCACTGTTGAAAGAAATTAAAAAGGACACAAAAAGACGGAAAGACATTCCATGCTTTTGTATTAGAAGAATAAACATTGTGAAAATGTCCATACTACACAATGCAATCTCAATCTCCATCAAAGTACATTCTTCATAGAAGGAGAAAAAACTTTCAGGGCTGTTATTGAAAGGTATTGGCTCACTCCTGACATTTTATTAATATTTTACGGTTGTCTTATATTTGTTAGATCCTTTCTTTCTCTTTTATTGTCTGTCTTTGCTGTTTGGTGGGAGGTAGTTTTCTCTCTCTTTTTTTTTTTTTTCTTTTTGTACTGATAAAATACAGTTTCTTTCTCTTTCTCATTTGCATATCTTCTCTACTAGTGGGTTTTATTCTTTCTTGTGTGTTCATGATGGTAGTTACTGCTCTTTTGATTCCAGGTATAGGATTCATTTAAGGAATTCTTGTAGGTCCAGTCTAGTGGTGGTGAACTTCCACAGTTTTTCTTTGTCTTGTAAAGACTCTATTACTCCTTCATTTCTCAAGGATAGATTTGCTAGGTATAGTATTCTTGGCTGACAGTTGTTTTCCTTTAGCACTTTGAATATATCATCCCACTTCCCAAAGGGAAAATGAATCTTCCTTGAAATTGAATGAGACCTACACAGTGTCGACCATTAAGGTAGGCACACTGAAGAAGCTGGTGAAGTATCTGGTGCTGCCTTTCAGGACAGTGACCCCTTTTACATCTCTACCTTCCTGTGCACCTCCCAAGCCTTCACTACCACCCAACAGGACCTGGACCTGCTGTTCAAAAGGTGACCACCCTGTCCCCTGCATAGTAAAGTTGTGACTTGGCCACCTACTAGCTGTGAGTCTTGGGAATGTCACTGCACCTCTTTGAGCCTCAGTTTGCTCAGACAAATACTGAGGTGCTAAGAGGACAAAACATGGAGGGTTATTATAGGGATTTAATTGGAAAAAGCATGGATACTGTTTACCCAGTGCTTGGCTTTGCAGAAAAGGCTACTGGAGGGGTTGTGCTGCTTTGTGTTTATTATTTTCCTCTCCCTCATGATAAAGCTCTTGTCTCATGCCTCACTGACCCTCTGTCCTTTACCATTTGTAATAGAGGTTTCAGATTCCATCTGGGGGGCCCATTCTGGGTGTAGCCACAGTAGGGATTCCTGGGGCAGAGGGGCCCCGATCCCACTGACATATGTGGGAAGAAATTGGTTGGGGCTCATTTATTAAACAAGTATATATGAAATTCCCACTACATGTAGGCACTTTTCTAGCATTAGCATTATTCAGTGAACAAAGCATAAAAATTCCTGCCCCTCGGGCTTCCGTTCTAGTGGGGGGGTAAGATGATACACTAGAAATCATAGCAGGGTGTGTACACTGTGCTGCAGATGTGATGCCCTCATGGCCTCTTCTAGATATGGATTCATCTTTCTTTATCTGAACGGTGATGGTGGACCCCACGGCCAAATAAAAAGATGAGTGGGCTGTGAGTAAGAGGGAGGTTCTCTTATCCCCACAGAGCCATGGAGGGGGAAGCTTTCTGGGGATGTAGCTGGGGAGGGGCTGGGCAGAAACTTGGGTCTCACATATCTTGTGATCCCTGATCGCCTGCCCACCTACCCCCAGTGCTGACTCCTCCGCCCTGGGCACTTGGCTGGACAATTATCCAGAGGGTTTCTGCAAGCCTGCAGACTTTACTGGCCTAAGGCAGCTGGTGGCCTATGTGCAGCTCAGCCTGCCTGTCTCAGACCTGGCGCACTGTGCCCACCTTCTCTTGGCCCACCTGGAGCACCTGGAGCCTATTGAGGCAGAGCTGGAGGGTGAAGAGGACTGAGGGTGGGTGTGTGCGTGTGTGAGGAAAGGATGTGACTGGGCCACACAAGAAGGAAGTCCCAGAGGCTGCAGTTGGGACAGAAGCAAAGAATAGCCTGAGACCACTCTTCTGGTGGACTGTAGCATGGAAAGGCCTCCTGCAGTGGGGGTTCTAGCACTGGGGCTTCTCTTAAAGGCAATGGGGTGTTTTTTGCCTTTGGAAAGGCACAAGGAAATTCAGTCATGTCGGCAAAGTTTTCTCCTCTTGCAGCTCTATCCCCAGCTCGAACTCCAGAGCCAGCTGTGGTGCTAGGTCCATTACCAGTGCTAGAGCTGGAGCCAGCCACAGCCCCAACTCTAGAACCAGAGCCAGCTCCACCACCATCTCCACAGCCAGATCCCACTCTGGGGTCAGCTCCAGACCCAAAGCCTTACTGGCCTTCACCTCCAGCTGCAGAGCCTGGGCTGAGTGAGGAGAAGCCTCACCTCCTGGGCTTTGCTCTCATCCTGGTGGCTGAGCAGATTGTGCTGATGGATATGGTGAGTGGCTCAGCTTGGCGGAGTGGGACAGAGTCATCTGCTGCCCAGACCTGCCATTCCTGTATATGGAGCCTGACAATCTGGTCAAAAACCCAGCCCCACCTTTCCAAACTGTGTGACCTGGGCACATTTCTTAACCCTGTGAGCCACCTTCTGGTGCTGGAATTTAGTGAAAATGGACTACAGGAAAATGCTGCCCTCTTCCCCACCAGCATTTTGTTCTGGGTCACTCATGTGCTGAGTGCCCCGAGTGGGCAGAAAGCAAAACTCAAAGATCCTTACAAGGCTTGAGCCACATTCTCAGCTTTGTGAGCTCCAGCTCAGACTACTGGGCCCTGGTTTGGAACTGGGGGGACTGCAGGCTCTGAGATGGAGCAGGGTGGGGTGACACTCCTTTTCCCCAGGAGCTGTTCAATAAGGTGATGCTTTACTGCCGTCTGGGCTCCATCCGGTCCCAGCAGGACAAGAAGGGCAAGGAGCAAGCAAGGGGTTGGCGTTGGGGGAGTTCATATCCACTGTCCAGAGGCAAAGTGGAGGCCTCAGGGTTAAGAAAGGTGCCCAGGTCACACAGTTTGTAAAGGTGGAGCTCAGTTTTTGACCAGATTATCAGGCCTCAGATAAGGGAATGGCAGGTGTGGGCCGCAGATGCTTCTGCCCACCCTGTTGAGTTGAGCCACTGGCCACATCCACACCACCATCACCCAGTTCAACAGTGTGGCCAACTGTGTCATCACCACCTGCCTTGGGGATCGGAGCATAAAGGCCCAGGACAAGGACAGGGTGGTGGAGCACTGGATCGAGGTGACCAAGGTGTGCTGTGGGAGGAGCCTAGGGCCACTCCAGAGCCATGGGAGCTGCTTCTTGGTCTTTATCGGCTCTCAGGTTTGTGGTCTGTGGCCCCAGCCCTTACATAGACCCCAGCCCCTTCCTACCCAGGGGCACACTGGCCACTGACAGGATGCTCATTTCCTCCCTAAGCTCCTTCCTTGGGTTGAGCTAAAATCCTCCTCTCTGTTATACACCGGGTTTCAGGCTTGCCCTTTGGGGGCTCCCTGGGTGTCTGTCTTATCCAGGAGGGAAAGTCTTAGCTAAGAGGGACTGAATCTGTGAAGGTGAGACTCCAGCCCCACTTCATGATTTATTCTCTTCCTTTTCTCAGGAGTGCTGCATCCATAGGAGCTTCTCTCCACTCCACACCATCCTCTCTGTTCTGCAGAGCAGCTCTATCTACCAACTTAAGAGGACATGGGTGGAAGTTTCCAGGTAGCATGCCTCTCTTCATAGGAGCTCCAGGTGGACAAGGGACTTCCCATGGAGCTGGGCATTGCCACCCTCAGTGAGCCTGGGACTTGCTGGGAGGCAGTGAATCCCAGCAAGGACCTGCTGGTAAGCAGGGCTCTCAGTCTCCTTTGACCTGTGGCCAGCATTTCTGCTTTATGACTCAGTTTCCTTATATGTCAAATACTGGGTTGAGCTATGTCAGAGATTTTCCAGGGTTTACTTCACACAGAACTCTTTGCCTGATTGAAATCAAAACTGGCCAAAACAGAGTTGCTTAGTAGAAACGGGAATGGGGGCCTCCTATTACACCAACACTAGGGCTCCCCTTCCTAGGCCCATGGGGCCCTTAAGGCCCAGAAGAACCGTACTTGGAGCCCCAGAGCTACCTGACTGTAAAGCTGCAGGAGGGTTTGACTAAGCTGGACACAGCCCTTCCTTGTGGCCACGGACATGGACAGGAGAGGAAAGCCAAGCCCTCCAAGATCAGGCCACACGTAAGTGGCTGAGCAGTCCTTTCCTGCACAACATGCCAGTCTCTTGTCATCCTCAGAGAGAGCTGGGTGAGAAGGTCCCTGAGCCTCTGCCCCAGGGTCCTCCTGCCCTTGCTCCCAGAACCCATCCTAGGTCCGAGTTCTGCTGTGTGTGTGCCCTCCCCCTGGTGGGCCATCTCAGCAGCGCAGCCTCGGGTGGAGGGTGGGGGAAAGGTAATGGCCTAGGGGATGCTTTCTGATGGTTTCTGGCTGTTTACCTTCCAAAGGAGACTAATCAACTTTGAGAAGAGGAGGAAGGTGAGCAGTGTGGGCCTCACTGCGGGGAGAGGTGGAAATCAGAGCCCCACCTGGGCAGGACACTCCTGGCTCTATCCCCCTCAGATTTATGGGGCTGGTTGGATATACAGAGTAGGGGGTATCCCTCCCTCAGGAGTGTGGGAGCAGGGTCTTGGATTCAAGAACAACTTCCCGGGGGTGGGGCATTTGAACCCAGCTCTGAGAACAGATAAGGACCTGAACGGTAGTGGAGGGGAGGGGGGCCCCACCTAAGCAGACCCAGAGATTGGCTCCTGCCCTGCCCAGCACCCTCTGCCCAGAGCCTTTCACAATCCCATCTTTCCCTCTGGCCCCAGGAAGTTGAAGTGATTTCCCAGATTAAAAAGCTGCAGTCGGCTTCCAACAATTACACCATGGCCCTGGAGATGCACTTTGGGGCCTGGTTCTGGGCCGCAGAGCCACTCCGTGAGACTGAGGGTGAGGCTGGGGCAAGAACTGATGCCTGCAGGGGTGGGCTGTCCCTGGGAGCTAGCTCCAGAGATCTGTGTCCATGACCCCCTGGTCAGCTTTGGACCATGTTGCATGGTGATGGCAGGAGCGCTTGGACTCCAGCTCTGGGCCAGCTCTGGAAGGGAGGTCTGAGTGTGGCTCCTGTTAGCCCACAGCTGCCGTTCTGCCCTGTAGCTATGACTTGTCCTGTGAGCTGACGCCCCCATCCTAGTGCGCCAGCAGTTCGCTCAAGGCCAAGAAGAGCACACCATCCTGACATGCTAGAGGAAGTAAGTACCCAGACCTGGGCTGGCATGGATGGATGGGTTCCTTGGGACTTAGAGAGGCTTTAGGCTAAGCATGGGCTTGGTGCATCAGACGACCTGAAGCTAGGATTCCAGGTCCACTGGTAACCAGCCTTGTGAGTGAGGACAATTGCCTCACCTCTCTGGGGCTCAGTTTCCTCCTCTGTGAAATGGGGTGATGCTAAATGATCTATCAGGTGACCGGAGCAGGTGGGGTGCAAGTAAGGGACTGAGTGCTGAGCACAGTGCCTGGAGCAGAGTGCACTAAGGGGCAGGGGTTGGGCTGTGTTCCTGAGGGGCAACCCCCACCAAGCTAAGCCAGCCTTTCCCTCCAGCCGCCAGACCCCCAACATGGAGCCCAGTACCAGCAGCAGCTTCCACTGAAAGTGCATGACTAGTCCAGGTGCAGCCCCTACCTCAGCAGGGGGGACTTAGCCAACATCCTCAAGTGTGCACTGAGCTGGCCCCTCCAGTTCCAAGTGGACGAAGGGCCCAGCTGAGTCCCATTGATGTCAAATATCATGTAGCTGCACGTGCCACTTGTCACTACATCCTGGGCTTCACAAGAACATGGGAGATGGGGTGGGCAGGGGGAAGGAAGTCTGTGGCTGGGAAGGAGGAATTGAATATTGTACAAAGGGCAAAAAGAAAAAAAAGTTTACCATTTGGGAAGGGACAATATTTATTTGTTGTAAATAGCAAATTCTATACTCGAATATTATATTAAAATCATGTTTTTCTGTATTTATTTATTTATTTATTTATTTAAATTTTATTTTGTCGATATACATTGTAGCTGATTATTGCTCCCCATCACCAAAACCTCCCTCCCTTCTCCCTCCCCCCCTACCCCCAACCATGTCCTTTCTGTTTGTTTGTTGTATCAACTTCAAATAATTGTGGTTGTTATATCTTCTTACCCCCCCCCCACCGATTTGTGTGTGTGCGTGTGTATGTGTGTGTGTGAATTTATATATTAATTTTTAGCTCCCTCCAATAAGTGAGAACATGTGGTATTTCTCTTTCTGTGCCTGACTTGTTTCACTTAATATAATTCTCTCGAGGTCCATCCATGTTGTTGCAAATGGCAGTATTTCATTCGTTTTTATAGCTGAGTAGTATTCCATTGTGTAGATGTACCACATTTTCCGTATCCACTCATCTGATGATGGGCATTTGGGCTGGTTCCAACTCTTGGCTATTGTAAAGAGTGCTGCGATGAACATTGGGGAACAGGTATACCTTCGACTTGATGATTTCCATTCCTCTGGGTATATTCCCAACAGTGGGATGGCTGGGTCGTATGGTAGATCTATTTGCAATTGTTTAAGGAACCTCCATACCATTTTCCATAGAGGCTGCACCATTTTGCAGTCCCACCAACAATGTATGAGAGTTCCTTTTTCTCCGCAGCCTCGCCAGCATTTATCGTTCATAGTCTTTTGGATTTTAGCCATCCTAACTGGGGTTAGATGGTATCTCAATGTGGTTTTGATTTGCATTTCCCGGATGCTGAGTGATGTTGAGCATTTTTTCATATGTCTGTTGGCCATTTGTATATCTTCCTTAGAGAAATGCCTACTTAGCTCTTTTGCCCATTTTTTAATTGGGTTGCTTGTTTTCTTCTTGTAAAGTTGTTTGAGTTCCTTATATATTCTGGATATTAATCCTTTGTCAGATGTATATTTTGCAAATATTCTCTCCCACTCTGTTGGTTGTCTTTTAACTCTCTTAATTGTTTCTTTTGCTGTGCAGAAGCTGTTTAGTTTGATATAATCCCATTGGTTTATTTTTCCTTTGGTTGCCCGTGCTTTTGGGGTCGTATTCATGAAGTCTGTGCCCAGTCCTATTTCCTGAAGTGTTTCCCCTATGTTTTCTTTAAAAAGTTTTATTGTCTCAGGGTGTATATTTAAATCCTTAATCCATTTTGAGTTGATTTTAGTATACAGTGAGAAGTATGGATCTAGTTTCATTCTCCTGCATATCGATATCCAGTTATCCCAGCACCACTTGCTGAAGAGGCAGTCCCTTCCCCAGTGAATAGGCTTGGTGCCTTTGTCAAAGATCAGATGGCAGTAAGTGTGTGGGTTGATTTCTGGATTCTCTATTCTATTCCATTGGTCAGTGTGTCTGTTTTTATGCCAGTACCATACTGTTTTGGTTATTATAGCTTTGTAGTATAGCTTAAAGTCAGGTAGTGTTATGCCTCCAGCTTTATTTTTTTTGCTGAGCATTGCTTTGGCTATCCGTGGTCTTTTATTGTTCCATATAAATGTCTGAATAGTTTTTTCCATTTCTGAGAAAAATGTCTTTGGAATTTTGATGGGGATTGCATTGAATTTGTATATCACTTTGGGTAGTATGGACATTTTCACTATGTTGATTCTTCCAATCCAAGAGCATGGAATATCTTTCCATCTTCTTGTATCCTCTCTAATTTCTCTCAGCAGTGGTTTGTAGTTCTCATTATAGAGATTTTTCACCTCCTTGGTTAACTCAATTCCTAAGTATTTTATTTTTTTGGTGGCTATTGTAAATGGGCAGGCTTTCTTGATTTCTCCTTCTGCATGTTCACTATTGGAGAAAAGAAATGCTACTGATTTTTGTGTGTTGATTTTGTATCCTGCTACTGTGCTGAAATCATTTATCAATTCCAACAGTTTTTTTGTAGAGGTTTTAGGCCGTTCGATATATAGGATCATGTCATCTGCAAACAGGGACAGTTTGACTTCATCTTTTCCAATCTGGATGCCCTTTATTTCCTTCTCTTCTCTGATTTCTCTGGCTAGTACTTCCAACACTATGTTGAATAGGAGTGGTGAGAGTGGGCATCCTTGTCTAGTGCCTGTTCTTAAAGGAAAAGCTTTCAGCTTTTCCCCATTCAGGATGATATTGGCAGTGGGTTTGTCATATATGGCTTTAATTATGTTGAGATATTTTCCCTCTATACCTAACTTATAGAGGGTCTTTGTCATGAATGAGTGCTGAACTTTATCAAATGCTTTCTCAGCATCTATAGAGATGATGATATGGTCCTTGTGTTTGAGTTTATTAATATGGTGTATCACATTTATTGATTTGCGTATGTTGAACCAACCTTGCATCCCTGGGATGAATCCCACTTGATCGTGATGAATAATTTTTCGTATGTGTTGCTGTATTCTGTTTGCTAGTATTTTAGTGAGGATTTTTGCATCTATATTCATCAAGGATATCGGCCTGTAGTTTTCTTTTTTGGTTATATCTTTACCTGGTTTTGGTATCAGGATGATGTTTGCTTCATAGAATGAGTTAGGGAGATTTGCGTCCGTTTCAATCTTTTGGAATACTTTGTAAAGAATCGGTGTCAATTCCTCTTTGAATGTTTGGTAAAATTCTGCTGTGAATCCATCTGGTCCTGGGCTTTTCTTTGTTGGGAGCCTTCTGATAACAGCTTCAATCTCCTTTATTGTTATTGGTCTGTTCAAATTTTCTACATCTTCACGGTTCAGTTTTGGGAGCTTGTGTGTGTCCAGAAATTTATCCATTTCCTCCAGATTTTCAAATTTGTTGGCGTATAGTTGTTTATAGTAGTCTCGAATGATTCCTTGTATTTCAGATGAATCAGTTGTAATATCGCCTTTTTCATTTCTAATTTTTGTTATTTGAGTCTTCTCTCTTCTTTTTTTTGTTAGCCATGCTAATGGTTTGTCAATTTTATTTATCTTTTCAAAAAACCAACTTTTTGATTCGTTGATCTTTTGAATTGTTTTTTGGTTTTCAATTTCATTCAGTTCTGCTCTGATCTTAATGATTTCTTTCCGTCTGCTAACTTTAGGATTGGATTGTTCTTGTTTTTCTAGTTCTTTAAGGTGAAGTGTTAGGTTGTTCACTTGCCATCTTTCCATTCTTCTGAAGTGAGCATTTAATGCAATAAATTTCCCCCTCAATACTGCTTTTGCAGTATCCCACAGGTTTTGGTATGATGTATCATTGTTTTCATTAGTTTCAATAAACTTTTTGATTTCCTGCTTGATTTCTTCTTGGACCCATATGTCATTAAGTAGAATACTGTTTAATTTCCATGTGATTGTATAGTTTCCAGAGTTTTGTTTGTTATTAATTTCTAGTTTTAATCCATTGTGGTCTGAGAAGATACATGGGATAATTCCAATTTTTTTGAATTTATTGAGACTTGATTTGTGACCTAATATGTGATCTATCCTGGAGAATGATCCATGTGCTGATGAGAAGAATGAATATTCTGAGGTTGTTGGGTGGAGTGTTCTGTAGATATCTGCCAATTCCAATTGGTCTAGAGTCTTGTTTAGATCTTGTGTTTCTCTACTGATTCTTTGCCTAGATGATCTGTCTAATATTGACAGTGGAGTGTTCAGGTCCCCTGCTATTATGGTATTAGTGTCTATTTCCTTCTTTAGGTCTAATAGAGTTTGTTTTATAAATCTGGCTGCTCCAACATTGGATGCGTACATATTTATGATTGTTATGTCTTCTTGATGGATCAGTCCTTTTATCATTAAGTAGTGTCCCTCATTGTCTCTTTTTATGGTTTTTAGTTTAAAGTCTATTTTGTCAGATATAAGAATAGCCACTCCAGCTCGTTTTTCTTTTCTGTTTGCATGGTAAATCTTTTTCCATCCTTTCACTCTTAGTCTGTGTGAATCTTTATGGGTGAGGTGGGTCTCTTGTAGGCAGCATATAGTTGGGTCCTGCTTTTTGATCCAGTCAGCCAGTCTGTGTCTTTTAATTGGGGAATTTAAGCCTTTAACATTAAGAGTTGTTATTGAAAGGTGTTGATTTATTCCTAGCATTTTATTGGTTGTTTGGTTGTCTTAGGTGTCTTTTGTTCCTTGCTTTCTGATTTACTGTTTGGTTTCTTTGTTTGTTGGTTCCTTAGGTTGTAGATAGTGTTTTTGTTAGCTTGTTTTCTCTTCATGAATGCCATTTTTATTGTACTAGTGGGTTTAGATTTTTCTTAGGTTTTTATGGCAGTGGTAGTTATTTTTCAGGAACCAAACCCAGTACTCCCTTGAGGATTTCTTGTAAGGGTGGTCGTGTGGTAGTGAACTCCCGCAGTTTTTGTTTGTCTGAGAAATATACTATTTGCCCCTCATTTCGGAAGGATAGCCTTGCAGGGTAGAGTATTCTTGGCTGGCAATCTTTGTCTTTTAGTATTTTGAAAATATCATCCCATTCCTTTCTAGCTTTTAGGGTTTGTGATGAAAAGTCTGATGTTAACCTGATTGGGGCTCCCTTATAGGTGATTTGACGCTTCTCTCTTGCAGCTTTTAAGATTCTCTCTTTGTCTCTGAGTTTTGCCAATTTGACTATGACATGTCTTGGAGAAGGCCTTTTTGGGTTGAATACGTTTGGAGATCGTTGAGCTTCCTGGATCTGAAGATCTGTGATTTTTCCTATACCTGGGAAGTTTTCTGCCACTATTTTGTTGAATATGTTTTCAATGGAATCTCCATTTTCCTCCCCTTCTGGAATACCCATGACTCAGATATTTGAGCGCTTGAGGTTGTCTGATATCTCTCTCAGATTTTCTTCCATGTCCTTGATTCTTTTTTCTTTCTTTTTGTCTGCTTGTGTTATTTCAAACAGCCCATCTTCAAGTTCAGAGGTTCTCTCTTCAATTTCGACAAGCCTGCTGGTTAAACTCTCCGTTGTGTTTTTTATTTCGCTGAATAACTTCTTCAGTTCAGCAAGTTCTGCTACATTTTTTTTCAGGACATTGATTTCCTTGTATATTTCCTCTTTCAGATCCTGTATACTTTTCCTCATTTCATCATGATGTCTAGCTGAGTTTTCTTGTATCTCATTCAGTTTCCTTAGAATTATCACTCGAAATTCCTTGTCAGTTATTTCAAGGGCTTCTTGTTCTATAGGATCTAGAGTATGAGATTTATTAACTTTTGGTGGTGTACTTTCTTGATTTTTTGTATTTCTGGTGTCTTTTTTTTGGTGTTTATTCATTGTGGCAGGGGGTTTCACAGTCCACCGGTTTAAGACTAATGACTAACTAGGATGTTGCTGTGGTTGCCAATTTGGTATGGCTCCCGCCGTGACTGCTCAGTTGGCCTCTAGTGTCTTGTGTGTGTGGTTGCCTCGGGTCTTGGGCTTCTCCGGGGATCCACCTTTCTAGTCAGCTTGTACTCTGCTGGGCTGGTGGATCATGTACCACAGGGTGTGTGATCTCTGTTGAGCTTTCACTTTCTGTACAGGACTTCTCCCCGTTCCGTGTGCTCTGGCCCAGGCTGTTAGATCGTGCAGTGGCGACCCCACCGGGTGTGTGGTTTCTGTCGAGTCTCCGCCTCCCTGGCCGCACATCTCCCCCCTCTGTGCACACTGTGCTGGGCTGGGGCATGTCTTCTGCACCCCTCGTCTATCAGCTGGGCCTTCAAGACCCTGTTCAGCACCGCCTCGCCCAGGACGTCTACCAGGTTTCTGCTAGGCACAGACGACCGGTCTCTCTGGGTGCCTTTGTAGCACTGTGTAGATCTTTCTCGGGTCTTGTTCACCTTTGTATCCCCCCGGTATAAACCGAGTCTAGTGCCCGCCTGCAGCCTGCTCTCCGGCAGGTTCAAGCGGACCTGGGAACTCTCCTACCACACTATTCCCAACCAGAAATTCGTTAGGCTTTTTTCCAAACTGGTGGTCGCAGAGATGGTATCTGCCTCCCAGTAACAGGAAGTTTACCGGGGACGGAGTCCAGGGTGTGGTGGAGTGACAGTCGGCCCGCCTGTACTTCCTAGCCCTCCCAAAACTGGTCGGGACGCCCCACAACCCCAGCCCTGCCAGAGAACCACGGAGGGAGTGGGAGAGGAGGTCGGCCCGCATGGTCCGGAAAGCCCTGCGCCAGGCCAAGCAAATGGGCTCAGTGATGGCCGAGCAGGGCGGAGCTGCCCGCACCTGGGAAAATGGAGGCAGCACCGTGGCAGTGAGTGGCCTGGTGGTGCAGGCGGGAGCCGCGTGGGCATCCACCCCCCGAACAGAGCTGTGCCAGGGATCACTCACAGTGCTGTGCCAGGTCGGGCGCTCGCTCTGTCTCTGGTTTGTTGCCTTCCGTGTTCTCCGCGCTGCCGCCTCGGGCTGTTCAGTCGTGGCGCCGCTCGGGCGCTCCCAGGAATCTTCTTTAATGCCGGCCTGAAACCTCGAATCCTGAATAGGGCAGCTGGCCGCCTTCAGTGCGGCCCCAGCCTCCGGGATCCTGGCTGCATCCACAGCAGCCCTGGCGCCGTGTTCCCTGTTTCAAGACTCACTTTTGCAGCTAAGAATCAGTTCTTTTCCTGCTCCACACTTCAAAGCTGTTGCCTGTAAATGAGGCAGCCTCTCCTGCCGGGGGCAAAGTGGCGTTGAGCCCCCACGACCGGCCAGCAGCAGCAGTCCTCCCTTAAGAGATGGCCAGAGGAAGGTCCACAAGTTTCCCGGCTGCCTGAGGCCCAGTGGCCACCTTTTCCACCTCAGCTACTCCGCGCCAGCCGCTGCAGCCGCCGCCATCTTGAAACTCCTCTAAAATCATGTTTTTCTGTAGCTTGGGAATTGCAGTTTTGTTTTTTCATTTCCTATGTTAATTTAAATGAGACACAGGTTCTCCCATTCCTCGTTCAAATAGGAAATTGCGCAGAGTCATCAGATTATTTTATGGGGGAAAGCATTTTGGTATCAGTAACCTGGGCAAGGAGCTGAGGCAGAATTCCCAGTAGTGGAGGTGCTTTCACAGGGCATAGCAATGCCTCTAATACTTGAATGTCTTTATTTATATATATTTTTAAATTTTTATTATTTATTATTAGCATATTCATTACTACAAATCTTGATTTTTTCTAATGCCCTTTACGTGACCTACCACTCCCCAATCTACCCCTCTCCCTCCCTACCACCCCCATCTCTAGTATCCTCAGGTTTGTTCTCTCCTTCTGAAAGTTCAACGTATTGTTGTGGTCTTTTCTTCCTTCCTTCCTTTCTCTCTTTCTTTGTTTCTCTCTTTTTTTCTTTCTTTTGTTGTCTTTAAATATAACATTTGCAGAGACAATTTTCTGACCCTGGACAAGGGCTGCCTTTCTACAGTTTTTGGAGGAAGGGAATATTTTATACTTGTTTTGCTGTGGTTTCTTTTGACCACCAGTTAGGAACCTGTAGATTTCAAGGTCAAACTCTGGAATTGCATCAGTGCTGAGAGGAGAAAAATCGTAAAACATCAAAATCACTCATAAGTGGGAATATAAAAAAACTAGATAAATTTTTTGAAAGTAAGAGAGAAAGATACAACAATCGCAATCATTCATTGAACTTTCAAATGGAGAGAACAGAACTGAGGCCACCAGAGGGAAAGGGGGTAGGGAGGTAGCAATAAATTGGTAAAGGGCCACAAAAAATAACTACATTGTGTAATGTTGAACATTCTTATTATCCCGATTTGAGCATCACATAATATTCAATATTCGATATCAATGCTGTGCCCCACAGGTATGTATAATTAATTATGTTTCAATTAAAAAAATAAAGAAAGAAAGAACATGTGAAAAGGAAAAGTCTAGAGGAAGATATTAGCCAGTGGACTAAGAGCAGGCAGGACTTTGCCTCCTCAGTCCTCCTCTAGAGGGCCCATGGTTGACCCTTTACTTTAGACTTGAATCCTCCTGGGATACTTGCGCCTGACCTTAGCAAAGGAGAAAGATTTACGATGCAGAATTTAAGGCTATCGTTGGGCCTCCTTGCATAAGCATTCCTGCTGCCTATGAACTAGAATTGCCAGCATATTTTCAACCCCTAGTCCAATTGATTTAACCCAGAAATGCCCCAGAAAGCACCCAGCCTCTCTGCCAGGAACATCCTGGCCACTCTGGCTGGGGCTTCATGAATCCTGGGTAAGCCCTGGTTTGCCAGGATAAGGATGCTGTTCTATGCCAGAAAAAGACCCTTACACTCTCTCTCCTGACCAAGCTGAAGTCTGACCATTTGTTTCTGAGGTCCACCGTCTTTTGTGATCACCAGTTTACAGACTCGGTCATGTTAGTACCAACTTGTCCTAAAGAGGTAGCTGGGCCAGATCCCCTAGAGCTTGCAGCACCCTGGGCCCAGTCTTAGCTAAAATTAATGATGAGACACAAGTGATAGTGCTAATGTCAATAACGTCTCCCCTTTTTGAGAGCCCATTATGTGCCAAGCACCAATGCCAGGTGTTGGCCAAACTGCCTTGTCTATGAGGAAGGTACGGTCATCATCCCTATATTCCAGATGAGGAGACTGATGCCAAGAAAAGAAAGCAACTTGTCCAAGTCCCAGATCTGGCTGACCTCAGAGGTGTGACATTTTCCTACCCAACCTAGACCCCAGAAGGTGTGATGCGCAAGCTGCTTGTGAATCTGCCTGGAACTTCAGTCCTGTGAGCCAGGCTGCATGTGAGGCTAGAGTAGGCTGTGCCCCTGCCCTTGGGTAGAATAGTGTAAATGGGAACAAGACCCACAGATGGCACCCAGAAACTAAGGCAGCACGTTGTTGCATAAGCTATAGGAGGTGCTGCTAGATCCCTGTTAAGGCTGGGCAGGAAAACAGACTCCATTTGTTGCTTCAACCCTCCAGTATTCATGAAGCATCCTACTGTGTGACAGCGCAGTGCAAATAACAGAGCAGACACAACTCCCCCAGGTCCTCATGGAATTTACATTCCAGTGGGGAGGAGACAACTTTACTAAAGAAGGGGAGGATTGGTCAGACTGTTTATCAAGGGCTCCCTCTGACATAGAGTCTTTGCCAGCCCCTGCCCAGTTACCATGCCTGCCAGTGCCAGAAGAGCCAGAGTGGGTGAGGGAAAGGGGTGGGCTGACCTCTGGATGGGCAGGCACAGGAGCCCAGTGCCTGGCACAAGTGCCATGGGAGAGCAGTGTGGGAAGAAAGGCCAAGTCCCTGACTCTGCCACCTTCCCATCGACCCCCAGTGCTGTCTCCTTCGTTCTGGCTGGATCACCAACTGGGATATGCCTGCACTTTACTGGCCTAAAGCAACTGGTGGTTCAACCTGCATGGTTTGGACCCAGAGCACCGTGTCCACCTTCTCCTGGCTCAGTTGGGGCACCGAAATCCACTGAGGCAGAGCCAGAGTGTGAAGAGTACTGGGGATTGGTACATGCAAATGTGTGAGGAGGGGACAGGGCTCGGCCACACAGGAAGGAGCCTCCAGAGGCTGGTGTCAGGCAGGGGCAAAGAGTAGCCTCAAACCTCTCATCTTAGTAGACTGCTGTCTGGGACGACTTCCCAAGTTTGGAGTTCTGGGCTGGGGTTCTGTTAAAGACAGTTTAATGCTCCAGTACCTGCTCTACAACCAGTTCCAGATCTAGAGCCAGCAATAGTACCAGGTCTATCATCAGCACCAGCGCTAGAACCAGCTCCAGAGCTAGAGCCAACTCCAGTATCAGCTCTACCGCCTTCTTCAGACATAGAGCCAGATCCAGAATCGCCATTTCTGCTGTCTGCTGAAGGTGGAGCTAGCACCAGTTTCAAGTTAGAGCTAGCCTCAGAGCTACATCCAGCCCCAGCACCAACTCTAGCACCAGCTGTGGGGCTAAAACTGGATTCAGTGCCAGTTCCAGCTCCAGTGCCAGAGCTAGAGCCACCTCCAAAACTTCTTTAATATATTAGAGTAATGAGACTAGTGGTTGCTTCTGGATGATACTGACTGGGAAGATGCTCGAGGGAACTCTCTGTAGTGATGTCAATGCTTTGTGTATTGATATGCATTTGTTTGGACTGATTGGCTGGCTCATTAATATCTGAGCTTATTATTGCTTGTAAAATATATAATATAGTTTTAAAAAAATAATACAGACCCTTTTTCTCTAACCAGATTCAATTCATACATGATTACACCAAGACATGATATAATCAGAATGTCAAAAATCAAGGACAAAGAGATCTTGAAAGCAACAAAAGAAAAGAAGCAAATAACATACAAAGGAGTTCTAATAAGACTAGCAGCAGATAACTCAGTGGAGACCTTACAAGTCAGGAGAGAATAGGATAATATATTCAAAGTACTGATGGAAAAAAATGGTGCCAAGAATACTGTATCCAGCAAAGATATCCTTCAGAAATAAGGGAGAGATAAATACTTTCCAGACTAACAAAAGCTCAGAGTTCATCACCTCCAGACTTATCTTACAAGAAATGCTAGAGGGAGTTCTTCAAGCTGAAAGGAAAGGATACTAATTAGTAACATGAAAACATAGGAAAGTATAAGACTTACTGGTAAAAGTAAGTACACAAGTCAAACTCAGAACACTCTATTTCTGTAAGTGGCGATTTGTAAATCACATATATCTTTAGTATAAAGGACAAAATCAAACTATTAAAATAATAATAGCTTAAGGAATACACAATAAAAAAAAGATGTAAATTGTGACTTCAAAAATTTTAAATGCAGTGGGGGTATGGAGTAAAGGTATAGCTTTTTTTTATGTGATCAAGGTTATGTTGTTATCAGCTTAAATAACCTGTTACATGATGTTTTTTGTAAGCCTCATGGTAACCACAAAGCAAAAACCTATAGTAGGTACACAAAAGATAAAAAGTAAGGGTTCAAAGAACACCACTAGGGAAAATCACTTAATCACAAAGGAAGACAGCAAGACAGGAAGAAAAGAACAAAGGATCTACAAAACCACCCAGAAAACAAGTAACAAAATGGCAGTATGTCCTCGCATATCAATAATTAACTTGAATGTAAATGGATTTAATTCTCCAATCAAAAGATAAAGGGTAGCTGAATGGATTAAAAAAAAAAAGACCAATTATATGCTGCCTGCAAGAGACTCGCTTCACCTGTAACAATACACATATACTGAAAGTAAAGGGATGGAAAAAGATATTTAGACCAGCGGCCCAGAACTGATTCTCAGACATTCCCATACCAGCCCTTTTCTATCAAGTGTCCCTTAATTTGTATGGCTTGGTATTAAAAGAAGAGGGGCATTCTCAATACAGCTGTCCTGATTAATTGAAGAATGTCAGCTACAAATGAAAGTATTAATTAGGCAAGACTCAAAATTGTATCTGTACTCCAAAAAACGACGTGTAATTTGTAAGTGGAAGTGTATCAGTCAGGATTTGTCCAGGAGAGTAGAACGAACATGTTTGCTTATACAACTATTACAAGACCTGGAAACTGGAGGTCAGAGAAGTTGCTATTAAGGGTCAAAAAACCTAAAACTGAAGATTTCAGCCTAAAGCATAAAATAGATGGTTTCAAAATGTTAATGGGTAGTACATGCAAATCCCAAGATTCGCTGAAAAACTCCCCCCAACCATCTGCGTCCGCAGCAGTAATGCAGGTGGTTCTTAGGAGTTCAGTGGGAAACTACTATGAATCTCACACCTATCTACATTTCTGGCTACAACTACCTCCAGAGAGTAATGGCTTTCTTCTGCCTTCTAAGTCTCTCCTGAGTTCCTCTCAATGGAAAACATTAAACAAAAACCATACAGAAAAGGGAAATCTGGAAATTATATTTCCCAGCGTCACCACCACAATGCAGGGGAGACCTTTGAAGTGGGTGATGATGATGCAGATTTAACAGACAATCTAGCACAGAGCATAAGAACAGTAAGAAAGGAGGGACTGGGTAGGAGGCTGAGAGTGCCTGTGTGCAGGTCCCAGTAGCAGGAGAAAGAATGTGTGGGACACAGTCACCCCAGATGAGCTCACTTTAGATCAGCTCAACTGCACCTGGACTCAGAAGCATGAGTGAGACAGCTAAGTCCGTCATTCCAAGTCACATCGCCAAGCCCCAAACAACCCTCAGATTCATGAGCAACATAAATGCTTGTTGTTGAATGAAGCTGAGATTTTGTGGTCATTTGTTATGCAACATTTTGGTGGGAAGAGCTATCTGATACACAAGAGTATGAAAATGCTCCCATATCACAAGGGCACATCTACCACCAGTGGAATGGGAAAGTATGAACCTAATATAAAAGTGAGGAGAATGGAGTAAAGTTTTATTTTTACTTTTTAACAATAATCCAATGTATCACACCTGAAACCTGGAATGTTGAACAAGTACTACGCAGGAGACTTTTTTTTTTTCTCCTATTTTTCAAAATTTATGAGTTCACTCTCTCCCACCCATGTCTGATCTGAGAGTCAGGGTTCCAGGACTGCTCTCAAACCCTTCCAGCTTCCTGCAGTGGTGACAGGAGAATCACTCAGACACCCCCTACCAGGGAGTTGAGACAGGATATAGACCAGGTCCTCGCTGCCCCCGTTACTGGGACCCCAGGAGGGCATGGTGGGGATGAGGGCATGGTGGGGATGCGGGCAGGGGTTTAGGACCAGGCCTTCACGACTGTGGTGGTGGGAAGTCGTCAGATGGGTACATCCCTGCTGGGCACTAAGTGGAAGCTGGCAGGTCAGGGCCACTGGGTCCCAGGGGTGGAGAACTGTGACAAGGCTCCTACTGTGCTCCGCACGTATTTGTTTTCGTGTTTCTGTCCATCTCGCCTCCAGACTGAGCTCCTGAGGGCAGGGATCACCCGGGAGAGCCCAAGAGGTCTTACATGGCTCCTGCCCAGGGCAAGTGCTCGGATACAGCCGCTAAACAAATCAATGAGATGATCTTTGAGCCCCTCCGCGCCTCTGAGCAGCTCACATTGTAGTGTTGGATGCTGGTAATCGGACGTCATATTGGGTTGAAGGCAGGAAGGGGCCAGAATGACTTTAGGGGCTCCAGTTCTCCATTGAGCACGGTGGGCACTGCCGCCCTCTTGTGGTCAGCGCTAGCTCTGCAGCCCCCGGCAGGAAACCCAGACACCAAACACCCTCCTTCATACGTCCTCAAGGCAGAGGGGCTCCTGGGTCAAGGGGAGCAAAGGGGCGCACCTACGGTTTCCAGGGGCAATGAGAGGAACCTCAGATGCCTCCTTGTTCCCATCTTTCCCTCCAGTAGCCCTGGGATGCCCTCCTAAATTTTGGATTCATAATTTTTTTCTCTCACCAGGCCTCCTCACCACAGCCAGGACAGTGACTCCGACTCCACCTGCACACGAGGAGCTGGAGGCCCCAGCAAGGACAGTCTCATCCCTGGACCCTGGCCAGATTCTGATTCAGTGCCGTGTTCTGCCCTACCCCTGGTCCTCAGTCATCCAAGCCTACGGGCTGCTCTTCTTGGAAGGGCCTCCAGGGAGTACAAAGCATTGTCCAGGGCTTTGGTGGGCACTGGGTCACTGGTGCATGATCAAGGCCATCCTTGGTCTTGACAACTCTTCCCCAAGCATTTGGAACCTGTGGGGTGACTAAGATTCTTTGCTGGGCCAAACTGCAGTCAGGCTCCTGGAACTTCTCCTAGGCCTATATGTGCACTTCCTTGTAAAATCCAGACATAGCAAAGAACCTTGTTAAATCATTTTAGCAAGAACCCCCCACTCTCCATGTCTAATAACCCTCTATGTCTGATCTGGCTCCTCATCCCCTATCCCCTAGGGGATGTCTTATTGCCCTGGTCTGTCTTCTGCAAGAATTCTGTTAGGTCAATTTAGCCAGTAGTTCCTTCACCCCTGATGTTTCCTCTTAGTAATTTTCCATCCACTAACCCCCATTCTGGTCCTTGGCTATAAATCCCCACATGTCTATGTGGTATTTGGAGTTGATCTCAATCTCTCTCCTCAACTGCAAGACCCCGTTGCAGCCAGCCCTACACCAAGGATGATGGTCCTGCATACAGTCTGCCTTACAGCACTTTAACGAGTAAAACAAACAAACAAACAGAGAAATGGAGGTGTGAAAGGCCAGGCACATTTTATAACAAATTTAATATTTGGGGAAGTACCAATCCTGATGGCTTTCATTTAATGATACAAACCAAAGTGACATAGCATCATCAAAGTATTTTCCAAGAAAAGAGCAAAGTCCTATAATACATATCCTATTTTACTATTTCTCCTAACAGTTGCAAGAATAATGTCGGCAAGTCATTTCAGAGTGACAGCTGTGGAAAGAAGACAAGTGAGCTATATTTTCAATGATTTGTATTTATATGTTAATGAGGAAATAAGATTATACGTATGTTTTCAAAGAAAGGTAAGTATCAGTTGGAAGAATATGTTTTCTTACTCAAGAGTTTTCTCAAGGCCCCTTTTATGTCTTTATTTCTCAGGCTATAAATGAAAGGGTTCAGCATGGGAGTGACCACCGTGTACATCACTGAAGCAATGATGTTCTTGTCGTTGGTGTTGCTGGATGAGGGAAGAAAATAGAGACCGATAATTGCCCCATAATAGAGAGTCAGCACGGAGAGGTGGGATCCACAAGTGGACAAGGCTTTGCAGATGCCCGTGGTAGAGGGAACCTGGAGGATGGTGACCCCAATATAACCGTAAGAAGCCAGGATGCACAGGAATGGAAGCATAATGGCTGCCAAGCCTGCAGTAAAAATTACCAATTGGTTGAGGGAGGTGTCTGAGCAGGACAACTTGAGCAGGGCACCGAGGTCACAGAAGAAGTGGGGGATGATGTGGTCAGTACAGAAGGACAGCCGAGCCAGGAGGAGGGTGTGCAACAGAGCACAAGCACAAGCAGTGACCCAGGACAAAGCCACCAGCATGATACAAAGGCTCTGACACATGAAGGTGGTATAACGTAGAGGATGACAGATGGCCACGTACCTGTCATAGGCCATGGAAGTGATAAGGAAATTGTCCAAGTCAGCAAACAATATGAAAAAGTATGTCTGTGAAATGCACGCCTCATAGGGGATGGATTGATCCTGGGTATGCATGTTTATCAGCATCTTGGGGACAGTGACAGATGAAAAGGAGACGTCAGTGAGGGCCAGGTGGCTGAGGAAGAAGTACATGGGGGTGTGGAGGCAAGAGTCCAGCCTGATGAGCAGGACAATGAGCAGGTTCCCCAGCACCGTGGTCAGGTACATGCCCAGGAACAGGGTGAAGAACACGCCCTGCTGCTCCGGCCGGATGGGGAGCCCCAGGAGGAGGAACTGGGACACGCGGCTCTGGTTCTCAGGCCTCATACTTGTATATCAGCTGGGTGGGACTCGTGGGGAAAGTTGAAGGAAAAAAGTAGAAAGTCTTGGAATAAGAAATGATGATTGTGATAGAGGTTAATAGGGATGTTCTTTTCACTTAGGAACTTTCTTCATCCATATTTTCTTACATTTGCCACAGATTGTTCTGCAAATGTGATACAAAAGCATGTAGGTTTAAGATATACAGCTACTTTCCTTTATTAAAATGTTTTCTTTTTTTTATTTAAAATTATTTTTAAAGTTATTTTTATTTATACATATTTATGGAGCACAGAGCTGACTATCAGTATTTGTGTACACTATGTGATGATCAAATCAGTGTTACTAGCATGTTCTTCACGATAAATTGTAATTACTTTTTGCGTCCCTTACTCAATTATTCCCTATCCCTTCTTCCCTCCCTTTCCCACCTCTAATAATTATAAGTCTGTTCTCTCCTTCTGAAAGTTCAACGTTTTATTACGGTCTTTCTTTCTTTCTTTGTATCTTAGTTCCCACTTACAAGTGAGGACATGTGGCATTTCTCATTTTGTGCCTGGCTTATTTCACTTAACATAATTTTCTACAAGCACTTCTATGTTGCTGCAAATGTCAGAATTTTATTCTTTTTATGGCTAAGTAATATTCCATTGTATATATACAACACATTTTCCTTATCCAGTCGTCCATTGACGGACATTTAGGTTAGTTCCACATATGTAGAAAAATGAAACTAGATCCATATCTCTCGCCATATACCAAAATCAACTCCAAATGGATTAAAGACTTAAGTATAAGACCTGAAACTATAAAATTTCTGGATGAAAACATGGGGAAACACTTCAGGAAGTAGGACAAGGCAAACAGTCTATGAATAAGACCCCCAAAGCACAAACAACAAAAGAAAAAATAAACAAATGGGATTATATCAAACTAAAAAGCTTCTTTCTGCACAGCAAAGGAAACAATCCACAGAGTGAAAAGACAAGCTACTGAATGGGAGAAAATATTTGCAAACTCTATATATGACAAGGGATTAATATCCAGAATATACAAGGAACTCAAACAACTTCACAGTAAAAACAAACAAACAAACAAATAATCCAATTAAAAAATGGGCAAAAGAGCTGAACAGACAGTTTTCAAAGGGAAACATACAAATGGCCAACAGGTACATAAAAAATGCTCAACATCACTAATCATCAGAGAAATGCAAATCAAAGCTACATGGAGATACCATTTCACCCCAGCTAGACTGGCTATTGTCAAAAAGTAAAGAATAACAAATGCTGATGAGGATATGCAGAAAAGGTGACCCTTCTATATGGTTGGTGGGACTATAAATTTGTACAGCCATTATGGGAAACAGAATGGAGATTTCTCAAACAACTACAGATAGAACTACCGTATGATCTAGCAATCCCATTTCCGGGTATATACACAAAGGAGTGGAAAACACCATGTCAAAGGATACCTGCACTCCCATGTTCATCACAGTTCTACTTACAATAGCCAAGATATGGGACCAACTGAAATGTACATCAGTGGATTACTGCATAAGGAAAATGTGGCATATACACAATGGAATACTATTCCTTTCTTATGGAAGCATAATTGATTATGCACATTTGTGGGGTTCAGAGTTGACTATCAGTAGTATTTGTGTACAATTTGTAACGACCAAATCAGGATAGTTAGCACATTTGTCATTACAAAACATACTCATTCTTTGTGTTCATTAGCCACTTTCTTTCTTAATCTGGTCCCAGTCTCTGTAAATGATACTACCACCGGTTAATGTTTATTGACTGTTTTCCTTATGCACTGTTCTAACAGCTTATGCAAAGTAGCTGATTCAACAGTCTTAAATATATGAGCTAGGTAGGTAGTGTTGTTATTTCTACTCTTCATATGGGGTAGCTGAGGCAGACAGTCTCACAATCATATCAGTAAAAAGAGGAGAAGCTGGAATTTTGACTCCACAGTTTGTTCTCTGGAAGCAAAGCACTTATTTAACATCAGAAATCTCATTCGTCTTCATAATTTTGTGTGTAACAACCTATTTAATTCTGTATTCCCTGCTAGTCCTCATATTCAATGATTATTTCTAATATTTTCATTTGTTGTAGACTCAGTATCTATCACATCCAGTTAATGCGTACACTATATGAATTTGTTGATTAAATAAAATCTCACACCCAGTTAAACTCATCATGACAGCTTCATTAGGAGACTTACATTGAGCCTAGCTCAAGAACCAGGTTTAACCCCAGTAATCCTGGGATCCCTGTTATTCAGTGGCCACATGGCACCACATCCAAAGAAATATAATCTAAGAACTAAAAGTAATTTTTAAAAGAAATTCTTATCTTTTGAGTATCTTTAAAATAGCTTACAAGTAATTTTTAATACAAATCAACATTTATCAAAATACCTATTATATTATTACAAAAAGAGAAGATAGGTATTCACCGTAACATGTTAAGGCTTGTTATAAAGCTATAGCATTTACAACAAATAATGTATTTTTGCATAGACAAACCAATAAAGCAATGGAGAAAATAGCCTAGAAATAGACATGTTTATAATGAGAACTAGGAAATTGACAGACGTGGCATTATAAATCAGTTAAAAACAAAAAAGGAAGAACTTTTCAACAAATGGTTCTGAGGCAGTTGGCCATCTGTAAGGAAAAAATAACATTACATACCTACCTCACACCATTAGGAAATTTTGCAGATTGTGTTTATGATCTTAAGATAGAGCACATTTCTTAATCAAGACCCCAAAGCATACAACATCAACAAATCTTCTGATAAGTTTGATTACACTAAAATAACGTTTCTTTACTGCAACCACCACCAACACGACAAAAACATAGAGAAAGCCACAGATGGGAGAATATGTGCTGCCCAAAATGAGCAAAAAATTAGTATTCAAATTTCATACAGAATTCCTATGAATCAATAAGGAAAATGCAAAAGCTCAACCAAAATATGGCAAACAATCTGAACTAGAAATTCACAGAAAATTAAGTCCGAATGGCCAATAAAACTATCAAAAGAAGGTTCACTTTCCAAGTGATAAGACAAATGAAAACTAAAACAATGGAATACCATTAATAAAATTTTGAAAATAGATATGAAAACACCATGCATTGTCAAGCACGTGAAGAAAATAAGTTCTCGTACACTGTTGATAGATATTTAGTTTCATTTATTTAAATTGTTCATTTATATGAACTATTTAAATGGTTCATCTATTTAAATTGGCTCATCTATATAAATATTTCTTATAAAGGTGACAATATATATTCTCTTTGACATAGTCATTTTTCTCCATGTGCTGTAGAAAAATGTTCATACTTTTTCACAAGGGAAAAAAGTACATTATTATCTGCAGCTTTGTTTGTGACAGTGAAGAACTGAAACCTAATTGCCTAATAACCAAAAACTGGACAAACAGATGTGAGCATATTCATACAATTCTAACCAGCAGTAAAAAGGAATGAACTGTATACCACATGTGTCTACAGAGATAGATATTTCAACATTAATTATGAGTTAAAATGCAAAATTATGCTTACAGTATGATACATCAATTAAAACACTGAGCACAACTGCATATTATTTATGGGTACATACATGTGGTAAAAGTACCAAAAAATGTTTAAAAAGCATAAAAAGGTATTAAAGAACTTTATCATAGTGGTTAACCCTATAGAGGGAGGAAGGAAAAGGGGATAGGAAAGATGGAACCTTGGCTTGTCTGGTAACATTCTGGGTTGTGTATTTTACAGACCAGCAATAAGCATGGCGACAATGCCGACATTTGTTAAAGCCAAGTGGTGGGCATGTGAGGCTTTATATTTTACTTTTACTTATTTTTGAAATACCAAATAATTAAGATATAGTTCTATTACATAGAGAGAGAGACAGTTTTTATTGAAACATAATTGATTATACATATTTGTGGGGTACAGACTTGAATATCAATGCCTGTGTACAAAGATAGAGTTCTAAATAAAAATAAATGCTTCTAAGGTCACATTCTCTAGAAAATGTTATTGGTTGAGAAGGGTGAGGTAGAGAATAGCAAGTGAGGTATATTCATTAGGAAACAGGATGTCAAACAGGAACGATTTGGGTAAATACAATTTGTAATAAAAAGCATTATCAATTGGATTAATGCATTATACATTAAGATGTAATATTTTCATGTTAAAAAGAATAACTTCATGGAATAATTAGTGTTAGGAGGCCAGTCTGTCTCTTTCTATTTTTCCCCATCAATTTCTTTTGTGTGTGTGTGTGTGTGTGTGTGTGTGTGTGTGTGTGTGACCGCTAAGGGGATCACAACCCTTGGCTTGGTGTCGCCCGCACCACGCTCAGCCAGTGAGAGCACCAGCCATCCCTATATAGGATCTGAACCCGCGGCCTTGGCACTCCCAGCACCACTGCGCTCCCAGCTGCCGCACTCTCCCGAGTGAGCCACGGGGTTGTCCCCCCATCAATTTCTAAGAAATTCCTATGTTTTCTCACCAGCAATTAAAATAATTAAAATAATTTTTACTATTAAATTTGATGGAACCACTTTAGCCACTCGATAGAGCCAGTGGGCAGATTATCCCATTGGCCTATGGCAAAGACCAAATTTCCTGCTCTTGGGCCAACTAGTCAAATTGAAGGAGGTTATTAACCTTAAGATACTGTAACAAAGAACAGAATCCATGCCCTGAAAATTCTCTCCCATTTAAAGAAGGGGTAAAGATTTCTACTGTTCATTCCCACCTAGGCATGCACTATTCAACGAGAGGTGAAGAAAAGAAGCAGAAACAAGAAGACAGGGTCTGGAAGTCCCACCGTCACTTTGTCAACTGGATTCAAAACACAAGCATTTACCCCCAGTCCTGGTTCCCTCAGCCCCCAACTGACTGGAAGGAAGAGTGTAGTATGAACCAACCTAATCTAGTAGGTAAACATTCATGTCAAATGATAACTTTCAGTGACTGCAGCAAAATAGCCACTGGCTGCATATAATACATGGAAGCAGAGACAGAATATTTATGAATGCTTTACCATTAGGTCTTCCAGGAGCTCATGAAAGAGAGTTTGCTACTTAGTCCTAAGACTGAAGTTTCTCTGCACAGACTCCAGTACCTTGGACCCAAAATTGATCCCAGAATCTTCATGAACTTTGGAAAATGAGCAATGGAACTCTCTTCCTAAGTTTCTTGACATTCTGCAGATTATCTGGGTTGGTGGTTTTTTCCAAGTGAACATGCAAAACTACACCTGTGTAGTGTGATTTCCAGAACAACATCGAAACTTCTGTATCCCTCCCCAAAAGACCACCTTGAATAGATTGCTGATACCCGAAATTTTTTCAGCAAGAGAAAAAGGACTTTAGAGTTCCAACTGGAGATTAGGCTTGATGATTAGGCTTCAATATTCCTGAGAGAGAGTGCCCCATGGCCACACTCTCGCTGAGATGAAATGGCTGAGAGCAGTTTGTTTTGGGGGCCAAGTCTGGATGGCAGAACGAGGACACTAGCTTCCTCAGACAAAGTGGGAAGAGGAGAGGGTTTATGATTACAGGAAGAATAAAAGCAGAGTATATGGACATGGAGAACAAAATTGACTTTCTTCCCAATTTTGCTGATATGTCTGCTACAGGGCTGGGCTGTAGAAATAGTTGCACTGTTAATAAAAGCTGATGTAATGCTTAATTTGCACCAGGTGCTTTTTAAATACTATTCACTCGTTCCCACAACCTTTTAACATAAGCATTCTGATCCTCACTTTACAGACAACACTGGGGCTCAGTGATGAAACTTACCCGATATTACAGCACTAGCATACGGTGAGCCTGGCATTTGATCCCAGGTCTACTTGGCTTCAAAGACTATATTCTTCCCACTATATTAAAAGCCCTCATTAAATATATCCTCAAGTAAGACAATACTTGATGCCTGAGAGCACTCAAGAATTTCAGGAAGTAAATTAGAGAGTTTAAGGGTGAATGAGAATCTATGGTGTCAAGATTTGTGCCTGAATGGTAATGTCAATAATACTGATGATGAAAATTAGAACGGGAATCATTCATTCATTCATCACATATTTATTGTGTGAATAATGTAGACCAGCTGCTCTGACATGTAATTTCTATCATATCAGCCAAACAGGATGAAAAAGGCATTGTTCTCATTTAACCAAATGGAAACTAGGGCTTAGAAAGTGTTAAGTAATTTTCCTAAAGTCATACGTCATGAAAACAATGGAGAGGCCACTCCATCCCGTGGGTTTGTCTGATTTCAAACCCGTGTTCCTAATTACCATGTTATGTTGCCTCCAGCAGAGCATGATTCAATGGAAAAGAGGCACCTGGATATGTACCCTCATTAAAAAGAGGGTGGAATCTGCAGTTTCCCAAAAGGCTTTTGTTAGGTGTATTACTTCAGTCTTTAGTAAAATGATTGGAAGTAAATAGAGAGACCAGGATAACAGTTACTGGACTTACAAAGACAGTTGTCCATAAAGTGAATTTCTCAGGGCTTCCATAGAAAAGCAGATAAGATCCTGGCCAAAGTTTCTGATGGACTAACTATTTCCCATCAATAAGAGAAAAGTTAGAGCAACTATAGTACACATCCATTGGAAGTAATATTATATAGTCAGTAAAATAGATTCTTGAAAAGCTTATAACATAATTTTTGAGAGGATATAAGAAATTGTGTATATATATATATGTATATATACACACATATATATATTCTCACTATTTGCAAAAAAATGCAGATTAATATTATTTTTAAAACCTGGAAGGATGTGCTTACAGCTGGGATGCAGGCCAGATAGATATTCAGCAAAACCATGAAAGAGATAACATTTTTCTAGAGAAGAAAGTACAAACCCCAAGGAATTGTAATACTTATGGCCACCTAAATTATCTGAGATGATATGAAGAAATTATTTAAAGTGCCTGGCCCAGTGTACTCATCTGCAAGATTTTGCAACAGACCATGAGCACACACACACACACACAGCTGAGCGGAGTTTGCAAGCACTGCCCTTACCTAGCTCAGTGAGTGTTAAATTCAAACACTGTCAGCTCCATGGTATAAACTGATTTTTAATTTTCTCTTCATAAGTCTTAGGGAGAAAAGTCATGAGCCAAGCCTGCAGTGGGGCGAGGCACATTCTCTCTTCTTCATTAGCTCCAAGGCAACAACAGGGTGTCCTCCTTTACCAGCTAGGTTGGGAAGCCAGGGGACCAACCCCACAAGTTTGGTGAGAGATAATTAAGGAGTAATTACTGTATTTCCCTTAATATTCCCAGTGGAGATGTACCTTTGCCATATCCTAAAGATGCAACTCCTTTGGGAATATAAACAAGGACTTAAAAAAAATTAATTAGGAGAAGGTGGAGCAAACTGGCCAACTAAAGTTGTCTGGCACTTGTTCCCTGCTCTGCCCTCCTCCACAAAAAGAGAGCAAAACAAACAATATATTTTGACTGGAATGACTACAGAAGTACACTGCAGAGCACCAGGGAGTAACAAAATCCCTGTAGAGCAGGGAAGACCAGGATAGCACCAGAGAGAGCAGAGCGAGGCATCCTGCCCCTGCCACTGTATCCCAGCAGGGACCAGCTCGAAGGCACGTGGGTCTTCTATTTACAGAAAAAAGGTAAGTTGAGACAAACACCAGCAGTCCTTGCCACGAGAGAGTACCCCAGTCCTCACAGGCCCCACACCCAGTTTGCAGAGTAGCTGGGAGTTTGTGCATCTGTGCGGTTTCACAGTAGAAGCTCAGGTAGAGCGCCCCCACCCTCCTGAGCTAAGCAGCTCCAGCACAGTCGCATCGTGGAATCGAACCCACTGCTAGAGTATGTCCTGCCCTGGGGGCCAGTGCAACTGACTCCCTCCATCCTTAGGCCCCATCTTCATTCTACCGTGTTCACACCAGAGCCTACAGGACCATGACCTCTGCTGCCTGGAGACTAGGCCTTACAGAATGACTGAGACCCCAGTGTCTGAACCCACATGGCACACACACACACACACACCCGAGAAGAACAGGCAGACCTGCTCAGTGGGGAAGCTGCCAATCAGTAGCCAATTTACCACATTCACATTCATCCACCCTGCACAATCCACTGGTCTGCTGAGCCCACAGCAGCCCAGCTGGCTGCACTTGCTGTCTGACTTCCATAATCTCCCACCTAAATGACTGTGACCACTTCCTAATTAGTCTTTGACAGCGGGTAGGGTGGCAGCTCCACCTCCCCCACAGCGGGCCTCCACAGAGCTGCACGGCCCTGCTGCATCCATGCCCACCTGCTCCCTGCATGATGGAAGAATAGGAAGAAACCTGGAGAAGAGAAAGGATGATAAACTTGGGAAACTATTGTCAGGAAAATTAGAATAGCTGAAACGTACCCTTCAACAGAGGAAAAGATTGAGGATGAGTCGAGAGAAATTAGCAAGAATGATTCATGCTGAACCTTGAAAGCCATATTAAAGCATTTTTACTTTATCCGAAAGGAAAGAGAGAGCCATTGAAGGATTTGATCAGAAGATTGACAGCGTCATTCTACAAATGACCAATATACGTGAGAAATGGATACGAGCCTGTGCTTGCAGCAGGCAGAGGACATACAGGTAGGGCAGGGATGGAGGGGGGGCGGATGCGAGACCAGGAGCAAGGAGACGAATTAGGGGGTGGTCACAGTCATTTAGGTAGGAGATTATGGAAGTCTGTCTAAGAGAAACAATGGAGTTAGAGACAGTTACATTGATTTGTCTCTTTCAGAGTCAGAATCTAACGAATGTGGTAATTTTAAAGTGAGCTGATTTTGATCAGACTGTAGAAATGAAGAGAAGAGGATGAAGGAGTTTAAAAACCTCTCTAAATTTGTGGCTTGGACAGCTGAGGTTACAGTTGTGCTATTCCCTGGGAAAAGGGACCCAGAAGGAGAAACAGGTTTGAGAAGTTTCAACACATTGAGCATGAAAAGAAATTCAGCAGGCAGGTGGATATATTTTGGGTAGAGATAGAAATTCAAGGGGCATCAACTTATCAGAAGATAAGATTGCTTAAAAAGAAATGCAAAAAATAAGAAAGGTTGAGAAAAGAGAAAAAGAAAGGTGAGAAAGAGGGGAGGCGGGGAGAGAGGAAGGAAAAAGAACGTTCACTGAGCACAGACCACAGGGAATAGTGACGACTAAGGAAATGGCAGAAACAGAGTGTCCCAAAAAACACACCAAAGAACAAACAAGACGTAGAAGGAAAATATTAAAATATTAGGTACAGGAGTAAGGGACCCGAAGATTAAGTACTGAAACCATCTGGTGAATTTAATGCTAAGGAGGATTTTGGTGACATGACCAGGTGCAATGTCAGCAAGTGGTGGGAATAGAATCTAGTTTACAGTGGATTGAGAAATCAGTGGAAAGGGGCCAACCCCGTGGCGCACTTGGGAGAGTGCGGCGCTGGGAGCGCTGCAGCGCTCCCACCGTGGGTTTGGATCCCATATAGGGATGGCCGGTGCACTTGGTGCGGCCGGTCACACACACACAAAAAAAGTTACTAGTTTAAAAAAAAAAAAAGAAATCAGTGAAAAGTACAGAAGTGCAGAAGGTGGCCAGTTGGATTGATCCAGCACTGAAGCTTTGCTAGCTGGGCTGAGTGGAAGGCCATTGTGGTAAACTCTTAGGCAAACTGGTAAGAGAGTGAAAAACCGTGTGATTCATTCCAGAGAGGTAGTAAAGTGAAAGCAAAACAAATTTTGGAAAAAATGGACAGGATCAGAGACTGAATTGATTTATGAGGCCGAATATCCTGTATAATGAGTACAAGGTAAAGAGAGAGAGCGAAGAATTGAACGTTTAAATTTAATATTTCCTGAAGTAAGGCAATTCCAGGTTTCATGATATGGTGCTAGGAAGAGATGACTAAAGGGCTGTGAAGGTCAAGGTCATTGTAGATGAGATCAAAGAATAAGAATGCCTTGTTGCTGAATGGTTCATTCCTACAAGTGCTGAAGGCTAATTGTAGGGGAGAAGTAAACTGTGTCCCAGGTGCCAAAACCTGTAACAAAATAGGAGTCACTGGAGTTGGTAGTGGGTGGTGTAAGCTTTGACATATGAGAGTTTCTACTCTTTGCTCAGAACTGAAAAAGATTATGCAGAAAGATGCCTAATTACAGTATAATTTTAAGAGATAAAAATTAGTTACAGCCTAGTTTCCATCAATAAGGGAAAGGTTAAGGCACTGTGGTAACCATCCATTGGAAGTAATGTTAAGTAACTGTTAAAATTGTTTTTATGAAAAGCATATGATATAATTTTGAAAGAACATAAGAGAAATTGTATCTAGGCATGTTTACAACTATTTTCAAAAATGCAGTTTATTATTTTTTAAAAAACCTGGAAGGATGCACTACAAAATGTTAGCAAAAACTATATTTTTCTATCAACATTAGAGGCATTGATGTATCCTTAAAATATTTTTTCCATAATATACATATATATACACATATATTTTTTTATTTTTGCCATAAATTTATATAATTATGCATTTTTCATAAGCAATGAAAGTATTAGACAGTTTTAGGAACTGTTGCTGTATCTTATGGGAAAGAGACTCATCCAGGAAGAAAAGTCTAAGCGCTGACAAACTTCAAGAAGAGGAAGGCAGCTGGTGCTAATAGGCACCACTGCTAAGTCTTCCTGGTCTTGGTGCTGATTGCCCTCCTCCAGCCACCAGCCACCACAGGCATGAAGTGTCCTCACATAGAACCTCAAGAATGGAAGCACAAAACCTTCAATGGACAAGTCCCTGAAGCCTCAGGGAACAGGATCTCTCCTAAAAATAACTTGCAGCCAATAAGCAAATGCTTATTCCATCTAGCAGACAGTTTTTTAAATTTAATTTATTTAATTTTTCCATTTTTTTTTATTGTGGTAAAATGTATATAACATAAGGATTGACATTTTAAGAATTTTTAAACAAACAATTGCATGGAATTAATTACTTCCACAATGTTGCATCACCACTCCCTCTAGCTATGTCCAGAATTTTTTCATCATCCTAAACATAAACTCTGTACCCATTAAACAATAACTTATTATTCCTTCCCCCCTGTTTTTGGTACCCTCTAATCTACTTCTGTCTCTGATTTTTTTTCTTTTTAAAACATATTTCTTCTTAATTGATCCATGATAATTGTATATATTTATGAAATATAATGCAATATTTGGGTGCATGGAGATCCATAAGAAGAAGAATAAGACTAGACCACTATCTCTCACCATAAACCAAATCAACTCAAAATGGATTAAGACTTAAATGTAAGACCCAAAACTATAAAACTTTTAGAAGAAAACATAGCAGGAAACACTTCAGGACATAGAACTGGGCAAAGATTTTACGAATAAGACCTGTAAAGCACAGGCAACAGAGTTAAAAGACAACCAACAGAGTGGGAGAAAATATTTGCAAAATATACATCTGACAAAGGATTAATATCCATAATATACAAGGAACTGAAACAACTTTACAACAATAAAAACAAGTAACCCAATTAAAAAATGGGCAAAGGAGCTGAATAGGCATTCTCAAAGGAAGATATATGAATGGCCAACAGACACATGAAAAAATTGCTCAACATCACTCAGCATTTGGGAAATGCAAATCAAAACCACACTGAGATACCATCTCACCCCAGTTAGGATGGCTAATATCCAAAAGACTATGAATGATAAATGCTGGCGAGGTTGCAGAGGAAAAGGAACTCTCATACATTGTTGGTGGGACTGCAAAATGGTGCAGCCTCTATGGAAAATGGTATGGAGGTCCCTCAAACAATTGCAGATAGATCTACCATATGACCCAGCTATCCCACTGCTGGGAATAGACCCAGAGGAATGGAAATTATCAAGTCGAAGGTATACCTGTTCCCCAGTGTTCATTGCAGCACTATTTACAATACCTAAGAGTTGGAACCAGCCCAAATGTCCATCATTGGATGAGTGGATATGGAAACTGTGGTATATCTACACAATGGAATACTACTCTGCTACAAAAAAGAATGAAATACTGCCATTTGCAATGACATGGATGGACCTAGAGAAAATTATATTAAGTGAAATGAGTCAGGCACAGAAAGAGAAATACCACATGTTCTCACTTATTTGTGGGGGCTAAAAATAAATAAATAAATACACAAATAAACCTGGCAGGGGAAGAAGACACAACAATTACAATTCCTTGAAGCTGATACAACAAGCAAACAGATATGAGGTTGTTGGGAGGGAAGGGGAGAGGGAGGGGGCGGGAGGTTTCAGTAATAGGTCACAACAATCAACCACATTGTATATTGACAAAATAAAATTAAATTTAAAAAATAAATAAATAAATAAAGCACAGGAAACAAAAGAAAAAAATAAACAAATGGGATTATATCAAACTAAGAAGCTTCTGTGCAGCAAAAGAAACAATCAATGGAGCAAAAAGACAACCTGCAGATTGGGAGAAAATATTTACAAACTACGTATCCAGTAAGGGATTAGTATCCAGAACATACAGTAAATTCAAACAACTCAGAAAAATAAAAAAGCAAACAGTTTATATCCTACAGCTGTATGGGGCCTCATCCTTTCTAAATATATTCAGACAGAAAAGAAAGCAAGATTTTTATCTGATTTATCTCTGCATTATTACCCCTTAGTATCAGTTACATAGAGGTTCACTTCTTTAAAAATACTTCCTGAATTATAGTGAAGATAGAAATGTCATTTCCTAACAAATGGTCAAAATCACTATTAAATTATAGAAGATTAATCACCTTGCACTCCTCCAAAAGCCAACTCTGAAACAAGAAATAAGGACAAGTAGTTTATCTGGGGACCAAAAGAAATAACAATAGGAGAGTGGGGAAAGTAAGGCTATAAATAAAGGACATATATCAACAAAATTATCATCTGGGTCCCTGAAACTAATCCCACTGGGGAAACACTAAAATCTAACACATCTCAAATTTTTCCACCCTAGGGGTTAGTGAGCTGGGTTGTTTATGTACCAGTCCTGACTGTATGTATATAACTAAGCACTGCTGGGGGTGGTCACTTGGTGCCAATGTTGATTTCCTGGCCTGCTGTATGTATAAAAAAAATAATAAATAAATAAATAATAAATAAATAAAATAAAACTGGGCTCTAGTGGCCAGAGAAAGCAATCAAGCAAGGAAATAAAAAAAATTTTTTTTTTTTTTTTTGTCTTTTTCGTGACCGGCACTCAGCCAGTGAGTGCACTGGCCATTCCCATATAGGATCCGAACCCACGGCGGGAGCGTCCCTGCGCTCCCAGTGCCGCACTCTCCCGAGTGCGCCACAGGCTCGGCCCAGTAAAAATATTGATAGTTGAAGTTCTGGCTGGAATGCATGGAAGTGTAGAGAAACAGTTATGAGTGGAGAATTGACAAAGAATGCTATATTCACCTTCTGCACTGTTCAGGTCCACTCACGTACTGCTAAAGATTCTTCAAGATGGTGGCCAGTCTTAAAAAATCACAAGAGAATTAGAGGGACATAATGAAATTTGTACTGCTTCAGTTGGTCCCAAGGCTGCCACTTAAATTCATCATCTTCCTTCTCCACCAGCCATCCTAGATTCCCCTCACTTTGTTCAATTAGAGCAAGCACCTTGTTCTAGGGCACTTGTCTGAGGGGGCAACCCAGACCTTCATCTCTGAGGATGCTGAGGCCTTGTGAGGCTGTGGTTGCTGCAAGAGCAACTCTGGCATGGAACCATCAAGAAGTGCCCCAGTGAATCCCCAGAGTTCTAGACGTACTCCTCCCTGCCTTCATTTTGTAACAAAACCCTATCCTCTCACAATAAGTTGATAAGTAGGGTCAATTACCCTGCCAGTATGATACTCTTTTCTTTCCTGCAGGTCTACTGACATGAGGAATCCAAATGACCAGGCAGTAGTCATATCTTTAGGGTTACTGGAACCGTTACTGTGTTCCCTGGTAGAAGTATCAAGGAACCAGGACTTCTAGTCCAGCAGAGCCAAAAGTTGGAGATACTGGAAGCACAAATGCCCCCAAGAGATCTTTTTGCCCAGTACCTTCTGGGGGCTGTGCTGAGAGGGGCCACTCCTACTTCTACCTTTTAGTTCCTGGTGTAATGCATTCTGCTTACAATGGCCATGAAGGACACGATTTCAACCCTTCAGAAGATCATCCACGTGTGGTTATCTTAGTTGAAACTTTAAGAGGACTTTTCAATATTCTTTCAGGCCATCTTATTTTAATAATGTGGTGTATGATCATAGCAAAGGATTTTATAGCCATGTGCACATTGTCCTGTCCCCTTCACTATGTGAAATGATATTATGTGGAATATCATGATGATAAGTGAGCTCTTGAATAGTGGTACTGACCGATGCATGGGGGGCAGGAAAGGAAAATTCAAAATCAGAGTATCTATAAATCATAGTAAAGATGAATCATTGCGCTCAAGGCTGGAAGGTATTGGATATATCTTTACCATCAACTTTCTCCCAAGTGACCAGTTGGTACCCCCCAAAAATGATAACATGTTGAGACCTCAACATCAGTCTCATCTGCTGTTAGGTAAAAGGTCACAGTAGCACTTATAGTAGAATAGATGAAAGACAGGATTCTCACTGGAAAGCAAAGGACAAGTTATTGCATCTTATACCTTCAACCACTAAGAGAAAAGCACAGCACTTGGTAGCCCTCTTCAGATTTTGGAGATAGCACATACCACATGTACTAGTCTGTTTTGTGTTGCTATAACAGAAATACTTGAGACTGGGTAATTTATAAAGGACAGAGATTTATTTGGCTTATGATTCTGGAACAGCTGCATCTGGCATGGGCCTCAGGCTGCTTCTACTCATGGTGGAAAGTGGTGGGAGCTGGAAGATACAAACAGATCACATGGAGAGAGGAAGCAAGAGAGAGAGAGGAGGTGCCAGGGTCTTTTAAGCAATCAGCTCTCACGGGAACTAACAGAGCAAGAACTCACTCATTACTCCCCCCTCCCCCTGGGAGAGCATTAATCCATTCATGAGGGATCTATCCCCATGACCCAAACAGCTTCCAGCTCTGCCACATTGGGGATCAAATTGCCACATGAGTTTTGGAGGGGACAACACATCCAAAATCTATCACCACACCTGGAATACTGCACTGACCATTTTATCAAATGACTTGATAGACTTGATGGAACCCAAGAGAGGATTCTGCAGCTAGTTCCAATCCATTCAGCAGTGGTAGCAGCTAGGTCATGCATGGTGAGAGGAAGTCCATGTTGGACTCATATATAGTCTCTATCTTCACTGCCATGGGACTTCACTGATGGATCCATTGCACAAACACCAGTGTAGTGAAGGACAGAATGTGGTTAACCACCACTGGATTAGTAATTGTGTGGATCTTTTTGTTCAGTACTTTCTCTGTAGTGGATGTTCTCTGGTAGCCAATGATGATACAAAGACCCATGTGCTTTGTGTTCACTCTCATAGGTTCATCCACTTGATGTTTCCCAAAATACTCTTTGTCTCAGAACTTCCATTCTTACTCCCTTCAAGTCCCTGACAACCAGCTAAGCCATTCACCAATGCCAAAGAATCCACACATATTGTTACCTCGGGCCACTTACGCAACAATATGACCAGGTATAGTGTGTGAAAGCTTTGTAAGCAGGGAGGATTTCCCTCTATCGCTGTCGTTCCCAGCCATCCCGATCAAGCCTGAACTGGAGCAGCAGTCGATTTTCAGCTCCGACAGACTTATGTAGCCTAACCTATTGATGAACCAAGCCCAAGATTTTTTCCCTTTTTCAGCTGGTTGCATGGAACCCCTCACGAGGCCATGGGGATGAGCTGAGGGGTAGACATTAACGCAAAATAATTATATGATATGAGGGACCAGGTAACCTGTTTCTGAAATTTACTTTTGCTCTCCAGAGCTACCCAGGCTCTATGCCAAATTGGCTACCGTGCCTATCTGACCTTATGAAATTTTGAGCCTGACAATACTCAGTTCCTGTCACTGGATGTTCTCTACAAAGGCCCAGTAGCTTGCCAGAAGCTCCTGGCTCCAGAAACACTGCAATGAAATCTTCTATTGGAGTTTTCCAGAAGCTCCATATGATGCCATTATCTACCATGGATTCCTCCAGCACCATGGTTTCTGCCAATTCAGATGATCCAATTAGCATTGCCCCTTGTACCACAGCCTAAACCAGCTGCAGAATCCTCTCTTGTTCTAGATCTTACTTAAAACTGGAAGTCTATCAAGTCATTTGATAAATTGGTCAGAGCAGTAATTTCAGTATGTCAGACCTTGGTCCAAGGTGTCTCTATCCTGACTCACTGTATTTCAGTCTGTCCAAAACCACCACAAATACCTTTACTGTACTCTGTCTACACTGCTGTTTGCATAGCTTCCTGTATCTGGTACCTGAGCTCCATGCATCCTCTATCAGAGTCTTGTCTGCTCACCCTGCATGCTTGCCCCTCATGGGGTTACCCTCCCCAGTACACCGAGTGTCTGGTGTGTCCTTCCCTGGGGATCCAGTGCCTGTAGCTAATCTACTTTACAGCCTACTTTGAGTTTGCTAAGCTACTACTGACCGATAGTTTTCCCAGACTTTTGACTAGAATACTGTCGTATTTCAACAATTCTGAGTTGACAGAGTCTCTGCATCCCTCTGCTACAAGGTACATGAAGTTGTGGCGGTAAGATAGGGTCACCACATCTAGAAAGAAGCCACCCAGACACAAGCTTCACTGTATCTACCGCCTCTTAAACCCAGATTTCAAAAAGTCCAAAATAAACTCTCAGACATTATTATCTCAAGCTCTAAGTACTTCTTTTATTTGTCCTATATATCTCACTCCTAAGAAACACAACAAATAGCACAGTAAATGATCATTCTCTTTAGAAGATTAATTTCAAAGAACCTGAAATTTTCAATTTTGAGTCAATTTTTCTGGATTTGGTGTGTCAACATTTTTTTTCTATTTGCAAGTTTGTTTTGTTTGTTTAGTTTTCTTTCCTTTCCTTCTCTCCCTTCCCCACCTTCCTCCTTTCTTCCTTCCTTCCTTCTTTCCTTCTTTTTATTCCTTCCTCGAAAACTATTTTTATTTGATATAACTGTACCTAAGTTTGCCATCAAAACAATAAAATATTTGTTAATGTGATTATCCCTGCCTCTTCCCCCTTTGCATTTCATAATGATGAGGGAAAAACACAAAGTCACTTCTTTTGGTCTACCTCGTGGGTAAGGCCCAATAAGATCCTTCTGAGTGGGATATGGTTCTACCCAAATTCCCAGAGGCCACCCAGTCATGTGGCTTTCTGTTTGGATGTGGTTGGAGGTAGTGTGTTTTTTTTTTTTTTTTCCCCAACCTGCTTGGAGTTTATCCCATATCAAAGTGTGATTAAGGCCAGGAAGGAGAGGATAGGACAGAAGGGAAACTGAGGGTGCCTTGAGATCCTTCTCTGTGGGCTCATCTTCTAAGGTTCCCAGGACAAATATTCCTCCCATAAGACAACTTTCTTAGAGGAATCAGGGGAAAATTGGGCAATTAACCCAAGTTTGATGAATATCTTTAATTGGAACTTATAAGTTCTACTCCCTATCCCCTGGGATTCTCTTCCTGGCTAGTTATACTCTCACATTCATAGAGCTGGGGATGGTAGACAGGAGGGAGAGTTTGGACTGTAGCTTTTCTTCTTGGTGCCTAAGGAATGTCTAGGATCATGGAAGCTGGTTTTTACGTCCCATAAAGAGAACCTCAAGAAACACCCACCAAACACTGGATCATACATGCAGGCAAGGTCAGTATTGGGAATGAAACAGGTATTTATTTTTTTCCCTCAACAACAGATGGGCTCATACATGCATATAGAAGAGGAAAAATCAGAAGGCAGACATTGGCACGGAGGAGAAGAAAGGGAGAGATAAACAAAAACAGAATAAGAGAGAGAATGAATGGAGAGACGTGGAGAGAGAAAAGAGTGGAGATATAGAGACAGAGACTGAGGATTGAGAGAAGAGGAAGGAGAAAATGAGAAATAAAAATAAAGAGAAGAGGTAAACAGAAAGACAGAATGAAAGAAAGAAGCAAAAGAGAGAAAAGTGGATGAAGAGGTAGGGACAGACATACGGGAGGAATTTCATCTGCCTCAGATCCTGACATAGAAAAGCAGATTTGAACAGCACAGAGTCAGGCATTCCAAACCTGTTTTGGCGTTTCAAACAGGAGTTTGGGGAAGACCTCCTAAACTCCCACAATGTCCCCTCCACTGGCTATAAAAAATATCCAGTTGCCACAATGAGGGATTTTTTTTTCCTCAATGACTAGCATTATTCCTGTCTGTTTTTCAGGACAACCCTCTAGTACAGGGCCTTACCCAGAGTCGGTTTCAAAGGTCCAGTTGTTGAATGAGTGCATGTGCTTTCTAAGGACAGATGTCTGTCCAGAGTGTCACTTATTTAGTCCCTGATGTCTGCCTGTGTAAGAATTGTCCAGATAAAAGTCATGGCCCCTGAAGCAATAGCAGGGCACCTGAAGTTGTAAAGAAGGATGAAGTGAGGTGGGGTCATCAAGGGGGGAAGGGGTAGGAGGCTGGGATCAGGGTAAGCAATGTCATTTTTTTACTTCCTGCTGAATACACAGTTACCCTGAAGGACTGGTCATTCAGCCCATCTCCAAACACAGTCTGGGACACAGGCACTGCATTCAGCTGTTGGGTGTCAGAATATAAGCTACTTCGGTGAGAACAAGCCTCTCTCGTGAGTTTTCTGTTCTGTTCCCCTTGGTAAATAGAGCCTGTCTCCCACTAGCCTGAATGGTAATTCCAGCAGAATGTTTTCCTCTGTGTTCAAGTATGTTCCGTGTTGCTGCTCCTGGTTTGCCATCTTGATTTTTGCCAGTAATTTCTATACTCAATTCCACATCTTCTTCCACAGTATCAACGTTCAGAGTCTGGCAAAGGAATTGATCTGAATCATTTTCTCCTGGATGTAAAAGAATGTAAGTTCCTCATGTCCCTCTCTGGGTAGATTTGCATTTTGTCTTTAATTGTATAAGGAAGAGAACCAATGTTGACTGAGTATTATGCAAGAAAATGTTCTGAGGGCTTTTCACATGTCATCTGATGTCATCTTTACAATAACCTCATGGGGCATAATTACATGTTGTTTAAAGGTCCTCATGTTTCTGAGAGTCTCAAAGGTTAAAAAACCTCTACAGAATGAGAATATCATAACCTAACTATGATTATGAGCCAAGCCTATCTTAATGCAAAACCTGTGGCTTTTTCTTCCATCTCACGCTGCCTCCAAAGTATGTGCAGGAAGAGAGAGAGTGACAGGGAACAGAAAGAATACATCACTCCGTGGCTAGCACTAGAAAAAGGAAGAGGTCTGGGCCTGACACTTTTAGCACTGTGTTTACTGACCCATCTCAGTATGTACATTAGGGCAAGGACACCTTCAAGGCATTGGGATGAAGTCTATGTAGTTATGTTTAAAAATCAGAAGATTTGAAACCTGCCACTGGTTTGCCTTCTTCTGCTGAATTTTTGCTTTGAGTAAGAGCCCTCTCTAACTCTCTCCTTTTCTTATCAAATGAAAAGACAATCTTGAGATTTTTTCTAGGACAGAGGTCTTCTTTCTGATTCGTGACAAATGTTTCTAATGAGACAGCAACCTCATTTGCCTACTTGTTAGGTAGGAATTAGCAATTACTCTGTTTTGTTGTATGCAGAGTGGAGCTGGGGAAGGGCATGTCCATTTTGTTGAGTATTCTTACCCAAATAACCAGAATATTTGGATATAGCTGAAGTCTTTAAAATATTGATGTATCAGTTTCCTGTTACTGCTCTAAAAAATTACCACAAACTTAGTGGCTTTAAAATAGTCCACAGATTTAATATTTCACAGTTCTGGAGGTCAGAAGTCTGAAATGGGTCTCACTGGGTTAAAACCAAATTGTTGGCATTCCTTCTGGAGGGTCTAAAGCAGAATTAGTTTTCTTGCCTTTTCCGTATTTTAGAGGCCACTGGATTCTTTGGTTCATGGCTACTCTTCTCCATCTTCTATGCCAACAGCATAACATCTTCAAATCTCTCTCTGACTCTGATTTAAGGTCTCATGAACACATCAGGCCAACCCAGATAATTCCTTATTTTGAGGTCATACGATTAGCACCCCTTAATTCTATCTGCAACCTTAATTCCCCCTTGTCATGTACCATAACATATTTACAGGTTCTGGAAATTAGGACGTGGACATCTGTGGGGGGTCATATTCTGCTTATCACAACAATCCAGAATTTCTTAGGAAACATCTGCTGAACTGAAACAAATAAAACTGTATGCATATGGATGACTGTTCTTCGAAGAATATGACACTATTCTTTGCATTCTTTTATTTGAAAAGGTTGCTCTCACCTGAAATTTAACAATAGATTTTGAAGCCAAATATTCTAATGGTTGCTGTGCCATGATGGATGATTTGGGATACTCACCACAGAAATTTCCTGGGGCAATAACTTGGCGGAAATGCTTTTTTCCACAGTTTAGTCTTCGGTGTCACAGGTGCAAGAGTTCTATTTTGTTGTCGAACCAAGAAATGCTGGTTTTATTAGCACTTGTTTCATCAATAATTTTTCTAGTTTCCTTATGTACCAACATACAAGGAAAAATGTGAGAAAAATGTTGTGTTTTCCGCTTTTCTGAAGTAAAACACATATCTTTTTAATATGACTGTAAAAATGATTATTTCAGAGGCCCTAGGGTTTTTAACAATTTTTTTTTTTATCCCCAATCGAGAGAAGAGCAGCATGAGGCCTGAGAACCAGAGCCGCGTGTCCCAGTTCCTCCTCCTGGGGCTCCCCATCCTGCCGGAGCAGCAGGGCGTGTTCTTCGCCCTGTTCCTGGGCATGTACCTGACCACGGTGCTGGGGAACCTGCTCATTGTCCTGCTCATCAGGCTGGACTCTCGCCTCCACACCCCCATGTACTTCTTCCTCAGCCACCTGGCCCTCACTGACGTCTCCTTCTCATCTGTCACTGTCCCCAAGATGTTGATGGACATGCAGACTAAGTACAGATCGATACCCTATGTGGGGTGCATTTCTCAGATGTATTTTTTCATATTTTTTACCGACCTGGACAGCTTCCTTATTACATCCATGGCATACGATCGGTATGTGGCCATATGCCACCCTCTCCATTACACCACCATCATGAGGGAAGAGCTGTGTGTCTTATCAGTGATTATATCCTGGTTCCTATCCTGTGCCAGCTCCCTCTCCCACACCCTTCTCCTGACCCGGCTGTCCTTCTGTGCAGCTAACACTGTCCCCCACTTCTTCTGTGACCTTGGTGCCCTGCTCAAGCTGTCCTGCTCAGACATCTTCCTGAATGAGTTAGTCATGTTCACAGTAGGGGTGGTGGTCATAACCCTGCCATTCATATGTATTCTGGTATCTTATGGTTACATTGGGTCCGCCATCCTGAGGGTCCCTTCTACCAAAGGGATCTGTAAAGCATTGTCCACATGTGGCTCTCATCTCTCTGTGGTGTCTTTGTATTATGGGGCAATATTTGGGCAATACCTTTTCCCAACATTAAGCCATTCCATTGACAAGGACATCATTGTGGCTCTCATGTACACTGTGGTCACACCCATGCTGAACCCTTTTATTTACAGCCTTAGGAACAGGGACATGAAAGAGGCCCTTGGGAAACTCCTCAGTAGAACGTTTTTCTCATAGTGACATCTGACCTTTTTAAAAATCAGAACCTCATTTTGGTTAACCTCATGTATTTGACTTTCCATTTGAATGTGTCTCTAAACCTTTTATGTTCTCAAGTCCTAAAACAAATGATGACATGTTAGATATACTTGGTAAGTATTTGTCAACCAGGATTTCATTCTCCTGTTAGCAGTGCTCTCCTTTATAAATAGCTTTTGACCAACAAATGTTAAATTAATTTTATTACATATTTCTGCAACTTGGGGGGATAGGCATAAATAACACAAATATACAGCTCAGTTATCCCTTATTTGAGGAGAATTTTTGGAGATTCATATTATTGACCCATATTCACAGGCTTTAACCCAACACAGAATCTACAAAATCAGCTATATTATTTCACTATTCTCTCTCATGCTGACTAAACAGGTTTTCTTTTTATTTCTTTGGATCTACTGAAATCAAAGAATTCAAACTTCTTGCCACTTAAATAAAAGAAAATGTATTATTCTCTGTCCATGGTGTCAAATGTTATAAGAACAGCTCTGAAGGTTGAGGGTCCTGTAGGAGATCAAGACTGCGCCAGGGACTACCCCTTTGCCAATGCTGTGTGGTTGATATTGCTCAGTCCTCATATTCAGTTCTTAATGAAAAAGTGCTTCATGCTGGCCTCATTTGAAATATAACCAAATTAGAGAGCCAACTCTCTGAAGGCATCATCGTTTTCCTACAAATGCCACTGCAGATTCAACACTGACTATCCTTCCTGGGCATCCTGCCTTCCCAAATGAAGAATGAAAAGTAAAGCTTCACAAACTTTACTGTGCATAAGAATTCCTGGGGAGCTTGTTAAAACACTGTTTCTGGGATCTACCATTACAAATGCTGATTCAGTAGTTCTGAGCTGGGACCCAAGAGTTTGCATTTCTGCCACGTGAAGCTGATGCTACAGAACTGTGAACTAAATCTTAGAAGTTGTGGAACGCACATTTATAACACCTTCCATAAATTGCGGTAGTAGGTGGGGTGAAGCCAGAGACAGCTTAAGTTATTTTAGTAATAGAGAAATCAGTAATTTGTGTTGATATTTTCATATTAATTCTGACTGCAGTAAATTTCTTTCTTCAATCTCTAACGTAAGACCAAACTATATGTTCAGTGAAAATAAAACCAAAACTTTGGGAAAAAATTACATCCCGTGTCCCTCTGTGGCTCCTTATTTTCATTAAGCCTTGTGGAATTTCAGTGTGACTTGTGACTTTGCTAATGTCACTCAAAATGCTCTGATTGTCCTTATGGATTGGGGGCATATTCACATGTGCCATAATAACTCTAAATAACGTATTTTTATACTTTTGAACTAACTGAAATGATTATTTCACACATGATGCACAATAAATTGTACCTTGGTTTGAAAGCACTAGATGATTTCAGAAAAGGTGTAAACCACAAAGGACACTTGAGTTCTCAGCAGGATATTGAACAATTTTATGTTAAACGATGTCATTTATTCCTAAAAAGCCTCATTTAATTTGCCGTGTTTCTTGACATAGCCCATAAGACAGCATGTGTCTTGAATCCAATCCGTATTATTGCTATGTTTACCCCAGTCTTTTGCCCTCTTTTTTTTTCTTGGCATCTGCCCTATGCAAAATGCAATATGCTTGCCGAATTTTGTACATAAATATAAGCCTAATTGGTAACGTAAGCAAGAGCTGGAATGACATTGGAGGCTATGTTGAGGCCTTAAACTAGAATCTGTTTGAGGTGTGAGGATAGAAATTCTTGTTCATTTTGAAGGAGTTTTATATTTGGTATATATGTGAAATATTTCTACAGCAAGTTTCCTCTGTTATTTATCTAATTTCATCCCATGACCTAGGGCTACAGGTGAGTGAAAACAATCTGGCGTTGTTGCCTCCTTTTCCACAGCGTTCAACCTGAACTTCCATTGTTCATGGATTTTCACAGGCATTTTCATCGTTGCATTCTTCTCTTTTCAAAAGAGCAAGCCACAGGCACTGAGGAACCGAAATAATAAAGCCCATTATAATGGATGCTTTTGGAAATAGTAAACTGTTTCAGACAAATGACAAAAGAGATGCTTTCAAAGCACTGTACAGTCTTTAATAAAGTTTCATAGTGAAACTTTGTATGAATTTAATAGAAGAGTGACTAAAAATTTAAAATTTGTGTGTATCGATATGCACATAAGTAGGAATGCAAATATGGTCACAATAAATTATTATAGAAAATGAAAGCTATAAAGTACTATAAAATAAATTCCATTTATGTAAACGTGTATGTTTATGAATAAAAGCCATTTCAGAAAGATAAAAAATAAATAATGGAAGGGTGAGTTACTTTGACTTTCTTCTTTATTGTTATGCCTATATTATTTGAATTTCCATCACGCTTAATTTTATAAGCAGCAAACCAAAAAAGAATTAACACTTGGGAGGAAAATCTCTATCCACATCTCAAACTAATACCTAACTAGGGGACACCTGTATCCGGCAGGGGAGGTCTGTCACCATCTCCTTTTGGGCTCACATTCACAAAGCATGAACCTTGACATTCTTCCTAAGTACACTGTTTCCTCAAAGTCTGCCCTAGGAGGCACTTGCCTCAGAATTACCTTGCTTCAGACTCATGAATGAATATCTCTGGATCTGCACCTTTAACAAGCTCCCAGGGTGATTCTGATGAACATCAAAGTTTAGGGACCACTGCCCTAGGGCATCTGTCCTGGAGGGAGTAAGAGGAAAACAGCAGTTAATGCATGTCTCTAACCACAAGCTTGGTGCCCTGTCCCCTTGAGTCCTCTCCCTGGTGGGTAGAGTAGAATCTTCACATCTCCATTTCTGAGGCTGGTGAATTGTGCAGTAAGCTCCAGGCTCATGTTGTTCCTCTTTGATGTCACTGAGAGGTTTAGGACCACAGAAGTTGTAGGCTAAATCTGGCCTCTGGGTTTCCTAGAGAAAAGCGGAGTAACCAGCCCATACTCCCAGGAGCTGTATAACTTGAGCATAAAGTTCAGAGCAGAACCGGGCATCCTTCATCAAAGCAGGTGTGTGTGTGTGTGTGTGTGTGTGTGTGTGTGTGTGTGTGTGTGTGTGTGTGTGTACAGGTGTTCAGCACTTCTCTGTGCTCCTGCTGATGTCATTTCTTATTCCTAGTTCATGAAAAAGGGATGCAGCAATCACAACTGGCCAGTTACTCTCCTGACTTTAACCCTGAGCCTTCGGGAAATGAGGAATTGAAACAGCTGGTTACATAAATTGGTGGGCACATCCACACATCCAGGCCAGGGGTCCCATCTTACCATTCACATTGTAGGCATCAGAAGTGTGCTTATTCAGTGCATGCAGTGTTTACCAGCCCTCTTTAATGTTTCTCTCCAAAGTCCCTGACCATTCCCTCCCCTTTAGATAGCACTACTACTTTGACCTGAAAGTATGTTAAAGGACACTTCTAGCTAGAGAGCTTTGGTTCCTTTCTTCCTTTATATAGCACCCATACTGCCGCCCCTTGTTAGAATCTGTTTGATGATTTCCTGCCTGTAATCCCTATGGTAGTCCCACACCTTCCTCCAAGGCATGGAATCTTGGGTCCAGGAGAGATCTACTACCACAAGTACTCTTTGCTGGGTTCCACTGAAGATAAGACACAGTTTCTTCTCAAGATCTTTGAGCTTTATATTTAATAGATGTCATCTCATACAGAAAACCTTCTATGGCTGAGGTATTTTACATAAATTATCTTATTTAATTCTTACTATAATTTAGGGATTATTACCCCAATTTCACGGAGGAAAATCTGAAGCTTCAAGAGGTAAAATACCTTGCCCAAAGACATATAGCTGGCAGATGATGGAGAGGTGATTTGAATCTCTTCTGTCTGACTCCAAAGTCTGCACCTGGCCTTCTACAGCACATAATCTCACTGTCAAGGAAATATCAGTTACCAGCAAGCAGTGGTCAGGGTATTATTGATCAGAAGTCTAGATGTCATGGAGGGAGAGTCTGCATATGATCTTTACATGGAACTTATGCAGAAAGAAAAAAAAAAAGGCATGCCTGAACTGAATCCAGGGGATTTGATTAAAACGCTAAATCCCGTAGACTGGATAAGTTAACAAGTTCAGGGAGGAATAACCTTATTTACGTAGCATGAGGGAAACCAGAGAGAATGGGAAAGAGGGAGAAGTTGAGATTGGTGGGACATCTGAGTCGTCATTCTCTAAGATGTGGATGTATTCTGCCCATAGGCCTAACTTCGTCTTTGCTTCTGTGGCATTTGCCTGCATCATAATCTCATGAGGAAGTGGCTTTGTGGCACCTGAACTCTGCTCGGTATCTGCCTTTGAGGGGAGTGGGCGTTCAGGAGGGAGAAGTAAAGTATTCTCATAAAATGGAGGGCGGGAAACTAATATTCATTGGTGTCAATTATCTGCAATCACTCTTTACAAATGTTATTAATATTCACAATATGCTCATGACTTAGGTTCATAGTCTTATCTTCAGTTTAGAGAAAACTGAGACTCAGACAAACTGGGTCACTTGCCCAGAACTTACAAATAAAAAGTTATGTTGCCAAGATTTGAATCTATATCTAATTACAATGTTTTTCTCAATACAGCCACACTGCCTTCTGCCACAGGGCTAAATTCTTAAGGTCACAGCCCCAAAGAGCTGTCCAAATGCTTGAGAGAGCAGAGACAGACTGAGAAACTGGCCCAGGCATTCTTGCCTGTCTTTTTTACTGGCCCATTCAGAACTCGGTTATGTGGGTTGCTTTTTGGTAAGTTTAAAAGGGAGGCTGGTACACTCATATGGGAAAGGAGTATACTCACCTCATCAGCTTAAAGTAGCAAAGGATTTTAAGCCTAACTTTAGCCTGTATAAAGCTCTTCTACATTTCCTTCCAATTAAGAACTACTATAACAAAATCCTAACATCTTGCATTTACTTACTATATGTAGGCACATGTAATAGGCATTTGGCATTTATTTTTGGCTTAAAATGAACTTTTTTATTAAGACACAGTAAGATCTTCAACACTTTTTCCTGGTTGCCTTGTAGGATTTGGTAACGTAGGCTTTAGAATGCTTAATGAGTAGATAGCGGCTGTTGGAGAAGGACACAGATTTTGTAATATACTTGGTACTGATGACCAGGGGGACCTGGATATATCTGGAACTTTGATGGAGCTGGTTAGTGGGTGCTGTAGTTCAAGATGCCAGGAGCCCAAATGAGGAAGCTTTTTTAGGGGAAGGGGCATATCACTGGTCCCTCTCTTTGCCTTCTCTTGATAAAAAGTCTTTCTGTTATGGGTTGTGGATTTTTGTGGTATCATGAGAGCTCCTTGAATCAGGAGGAGACTTGAGAATAATCTCAAAGAGACTGATAAACATGATTAGTGGTAATAAATATATAACTGCAGACAATATTTTCACTTTTTTATAGCAGTGATATTGTAATCAATGAATATGTCTCTTTTCTCAACAACTTTATATGTAAGGAAAAATTTAGCTATTTATTTTTGGATCCAGTCTCCTTTGCAGTATATGTTATTGACACTTACTCCTTATACTTATTTCTTAATGGATTTTGAAGTCACTTTTCAAAAGTTCAATATCTTATAGCTTGAAATCTCAAGACTATCCTAATGATTGTTTTTAAAAGTGTGGAGATAGAAGAGAAATTGGGAAGATTTTAACTTAATATCCCTCTGCTAAGACAGTGCAAGGCTTATCTTTACTGACCAGACACAGCAGCAAATAATGACTTGGTTTGTGTGGCCTCTGCCCTAGATGGTGAAAACTGCCAAAGGAGCTCGCTTCCCTTCTGTATCAAACTCTCTTTACTGCTGTCAAATTCTCTCATTTTACATGATAATACCATCCACTTTAAATGATTTAAAGGAATACAGCAATGCAGACAGACAGCGATTGGCACATTCATACAGAAGGGATCTCATTTTCATCTACCTGCTATAAATCAACATTTGTTTGTTTCTGCTTTTTTGAATGTCTGTCCATTCCCAACAGAGAGAAGAGCAGCATGAGGAGGGAGAACCAGAGCCGCGTGTCCCAGTTCCTCCTCCTGGGGCTCCCCATCCTGCCGGAGCAGCAGGGCGTGTTCTTCGCCCTGTTCCTGGGCATGTACCTGACCACGGTGCTGGGGAACCTGCTCATCACGCTGCTCATCAGGCTGGACTCTCGCCTCCACACCCCCATGTACTTCTTCCTCAGCCACCTGGCCCTCACTGACGTCTCCTTTTCATCTGTCACTGTCCCAAGGATGTTAATAAGCATGCAGAGTCAAGATCAATCCATCCCCCATGCAGGGTGCATAACACAGATGTATTTTTTCATATTTTTCACTGATCTGGACAATTTCCTTCTCACTTCAATGGCATATGACCGGTATGTAGCCATCTGTCATCCCCTCCAGTACACCACCATCATGAGACAGGGACTGTGTACCTTACTAGTAGTTGTGTCTTGGATCCTCTCTTGTACCAGTGCCTTGTCTCATACTCTCCTCCTGGCTCAACTGTCCTTTTGTGCTGACAACACTATCCCCCATTTCTTCTGTGACCTTGCTGCCCTACTCAAGCTCTCATGCTCAGACACCTCCCTCAATGAGCTGGTCATTTTCACAGTGGGAGTAGCAGTTATTACTCTACCATTAATATGCATCTTGATCTCCTATGGACGCATTGGGGCCACCATTCTGAAGGTTCCATCTACCAACGGGATCTGCAAAGCCTTATCCACCTGTGGCTCCCACCTGTCTGTCGTATCTCTGTACTATGGCACAATTATTGGACTATATTTTTTTCCCTCATCCAGCACCTCCCGTGACAAGAATGTAATTGCTTCTGTGATGTACACAGTGGTCACCCCATTGCTAAATCCCTTTATTTATAGCCTGAGGAACAGAGACATGAAGGGGGCCCTGGAAAGACTCTTCAACAGGGCAACAATCTAATCTCAATGACATCTGCTGTTCTCTATAATAAACACATGTATTCACACATCTCCAAATGCTAGATCCCTCATCTTGGACCCAGCATGGAATAAGTTCTCAGTAAATATTTGATTACTTGAATTGCATTCTTTTATAGTTATTCTCTCTTTTCTTTGCAACTACTTAGTATCAATTGTGAATTCTGAGTTGATATTATTGGTTATTGCTCTTACCTATTACATTCAAAATTTAGTCTCATCTCTTATTTCCTGGACATTTATTAGTTCTTACACATTGTTGGAAGATGTTGGCTAACAGGGATCCCATGGCATAGAAAGGTGGCAGAACTGGGAATTTGTAAAGTGTCTCTTTTCCTTTCCTCACTTCGCATTCAGTGCTCTTATCAATTTTTTGTTGGTGGTGGTGATGACAGCAGGTCAGGCAGAGAAGCTGTACAGCACCCTCCATGCTCCAGGAAACTATCCACTGCTATGAGTTCATCTGCTCCACTTAAGGACTTGAGGCTTCTTCTTGATTTTTAGGAACAATGATCACTCTTCTAGGCCACGATGACTTTTATTCAGCAGTTCACTTTCAGACCAGTTGTCTATGAAGCCTTCTGACTGCACATATGAATTTCAGTCAAGATACAGGCTCAATCCAGGTAGGGAAAGAGAAAGACAAAGAAAGTATCCAAAGCCTGGAGCCTTCTGTTGCCCCCACCTCATTTGGCCCCTCTCTCAACCTGGCGTTTCATTATCTATCTCCCCGACAATCATTTCTACTCAGCTTAGTGACCCCAGGTTTGTAGTATGAGCCCAGTAATCTTCTATCTTCTGTATCCTTCTGTCTTGTTCAGCATCCATGGAAGGTCCACAGAGGTCTCTTTCTTCAGGCCTGTACTTAGTTAAAATAAACAGAATTACAAATGCTTCTGAGATTCAGCACCACATAGTTGCAAGAGAACAATATTTAGAAAAGACAGATCGCACTTGTAAGCCACACTGACCAGAGTGGTGACTGCATGGTCTCAGGCAATTCACCTAACTCCTCTGAACCTCAATGTCATCTTCTGTATAGATGAAAAAATTATAAAATGCTTAACTTATTTTTAACTTGAAATAAATGCACTAATAAATTTGGCTTAACACCACAACTGACCAAGAATACTAAATATTACCTTTCCACACCTTCTCCATCAGAAATGAACTTTGGAGCAGAACCTGTACGGACACTCTTGAATTATGGTGATGATGGGCAGCATGGCATGTTGGTTATATTCTCAGTTTAAAGGAAATCAGCTATCCTAGGACACAGCAAAACATCTGCTCTGGCTTGAGCTAGAACCAAATGACTAAAGGTCAATGGATGGGTGAGTTGATGGGTGAGTATATGAGGACAGACAGATCAGAGGAGTGTCATACTCTCTATTTGTTTAATATTTACTCAGAAAGTGGCCCTTGACCTCGAGCTGATTAAATTACCCCTCATATCCCAGGTATCTTCGTGGAAGAACAAAGAATGTTTCCCCCACCCTCTACCTGATCAAGCTGCAAACATGGAGTCATTTTGTCTGCAGGCACCATCCCAGCCAGTTCTAGAGCCAAAACCTGAACAGGGATAGAACCTTTCTTGTGGTGTAAACAAAGCACACCTTGGTTAGCCTGGACACACTCATAAACTGCTGTACACTTTCACCACTGCTGTGATGATGTCATGTCTAGGACTGAGTACTCGGCTCAATGTCCCTGCCTCAACTCCAGTTCTATTGTTTCGATCTTTGAAGGTCAGCCTAGTCCTGTCAGGCCCATCCTCCAAAGAGGTCGACACTGTCATTCATATTTTTAGCCATAGGCTGGTGACACTGCTCTGAGTAGATTTTTCTCAAGAAATGGCAAGCCCACTTGCCTCCTGAGAAATTTCTTATCACACTTGTTTTGCTAGTCCACCCCATCCACCTGATTTTTCCTTGGTTGTGGGCAGCCCAGAGCACACTGGCTTGAGCCATATTGACTTGGATATATATGTACAACATCTGAAAATCACATTGGAAGTACACACTTTACTTCGGCGACTCCCTTCAGGCACACTAGGGCAGCATTTCATGGACTTCCCCAGTGAAGCATCTCACTGAGTTTAGAACAAAGTTTGCTGCATTTTTGAAAACCACAAATGTGAAATATGTTCTCAAGTCTATACACACTTCTGGAAGTTCATAATCACTGACATTTGAAGGGATCATTTTATGCCCTTCTCAAAAGTTAACACTAATTCTTTCAAAACGTGACAACAGAATGACCTGTCTCAGACGAGGAGCCCCGGCACTTGCATTTTGACTTGGAGACACACACACATGTGCACATATGCACTGTTTTATTTATATATACATAATTTCAAGTCTATACGTATTAAGAGCAAACAAAAATTATTCTGTTTTGTCACAGCTGGAAATTGGAGGGGAATCTAGTAAAGAATTAAATTTATTCTGTTTTTAAAGGGGAAAAAATCCATAAATGTTACATTCATTATTATCTTTGAATCCATGAAGGTTTTTTGAGAGAAAAGCTACAAATGAAATCAGGAGGGATTTCACATATACATAAAATTTAATTTATTTGTCATTAAGGATAAAAATTAGAGATAATAACAGAATAATAGTGAGACTTTCCTTATGTTATAGATTCTGTCATTCAGTAGCTCTTTAGCAAGTTACCTACTCCACATCAGGCATCTGCCTATCCATGATCACACAGAGCTGGATAAAGACACGGACTCCATGCTAAAGAAGCTCACATTCTAGTCATGTAGAGACAGGTGAACTAAAAGTATGCAACAGTATATAAAGTACCTTAAAATAATAATAGTATGAATAGTTGTGCTTATTATGCATGATTACTGCATGCCAGGCACTGCATTAAAGCTTTACCTGTATTATCTCCTTTAATCCTAGTAATAATCCTATGAAACATACACTGTTGTTATCTGTATTTTACAGTTGAGGAAATAGAGGCTGAGAGACTGTGACATAATCATATGCTAGTAGCACAAGGGAGGATAAAGCTAATGCTGCCTGGATGTCAGCCAAAACTTTACAGGGGAAGTAATTCTTCAGCTGGGTGTTAAAGGATGCTCAGGGTTGATACATAATGGGACCAATGACAGTCTAGGCAGAGGGGACAGAGTGAGTCAGAGCATTAAAATAGCATGGTAAGATCAGGAAAGTATAAAAAATTGGGTGCTGCTAGAGCATAAGCGTATATGAAGCAAGGGAGCATCAAGAGATGAATCTAAACAGGCAGAGAAGAACTTTATTGCAGAGTGGCCAGGATGCCCCATTAAAAAGTTTAGATATTGCCTTGCAAGAGATGGGATGCCATTGGCATGGGGTGCAGAGGAGTAGGGATTAGACACAGGGAAGGTTATGTTTGTGTTTGAGAAAGACTATTCACATAACCAATGCACAAAATGACTTAGCAACGGATTGGAGAGCCTGGAGGCAGGGAGCTTAATTAGAAGGTCATTGTACATCTAGATAACAGATGATGTGTGCCTGAATGAATACAATGGCACGGGGATAGAGAAGAGAACACCTGTCAAGGTAGACAGACAGGTATTGGTAATTCGTGGGAAGTAGGTGGTAGAATAAAGGATTGTTCTTGATTTCTGGCTCTGTGGACTGATATCTAAGAATAAAATGGAAGGTGAGGCACCTTGAATAATTTTGATTAGGTTTAACCATCTTAAGGAAGTGAGGGAACAGGCTGAAGACAAGCTGCCTTTTCAAAAAGGGTCCTCAGCAAGAGGAAAGCAAATACCCTAAGTAGACGAGGGGCAACAGGAAGCTCTCCATCACCCCACCTCGGAACCCAGTTAAAATCACACTCTGCTCACATTACACTACACAAGTGCAAAGATTTATAAATAATCTGTACTTCAGTGTTTACTATTTTAATGCCAACATTACTTTAACCCTATTTGAAATGGGTGACCTTGAAGGAATGGAAGTTTGAGTTCAAAGATGGGGATATAATAGGGTGTATCAAGGGAGGAATAAGTTTGGATCATTAAATACAGTGGTAATGATTTTGGCAGGGTGGAATCTAAGAATGTTAGACTGTTGAACAGTGATATGTGACAGTGTCCCTTGGTGGACCTTTGTATGCTCTGTGCTGACCTAAGTCACAACTGCCACAGAATTACATAGGACAAACCAAACTGGACACCTGTTAAACCTAGTTTGCTGGAAACTCTGAGAAGGAACTTAAAACCAGCCCCAAACAGAGTTCAGACATGTACTGCATTATCAAACGATTGAAAGCCCCTGAGGATCCAAATGGGAAAAAAAACAAAACCAAAAACAAACAAACAAAAAAAAAAAAACAGAAGGCCACCTAGAGAAACCTCATGATGATGAGTTTTAAAAGTGGGGCTGTTTGGGTCAGTCTGAGCAGCAGGTTTAAGATATCAGAGGGGACATGGATTGCGGGGATAGCGTGAGCCTGAGTCTGGTAATTTCACTTCTCAGCCTCCCACATGACCACTAACTGTGTCATCAGGAGCCTGAGAGCTCTATCAGGAGACCCTCCCCTGAAAGAGCTAATCATGACAAGTAGAAGGTATTTTCTTGCCAGTGGAAAGGACAGAAGAAAGCTAGAGGTCAGTGGCTCAGGAGAGATTATCAGTGACCCACAGTCGGCAGAGTGATAGATGTCAATAGGATGGAAGGAGAGTTGCAGACTAAGGAGATGAGGGCAGAAGGATTCCAGGGTTGCAGCCAGCCCCGGCTCTGGTTGTGTGAGAACACCCTCACCACCCCATTCAAGGAGTCTTAGAGGGAATATCTGGAAACGAGCTCTAGAAAGAAGGACAGACTTTCTGTTTCAAGTCAGAAAAGAAATAGAATCCTCAAGTAGTACCAAGATGTGGCATGCTGCTCTAAATGACTCACATTTGTATTCACCAGCTGCTGAAGCCTGGGACAGTTTGATCCCATGAAAGATGGTCCGTAATTATTTGTTGAAAAATACAGGAATCATAAAACATTTTAAAATGGGTTGAACCTGAGAAACTAACTGTAATGGGAGGGAGGTGTAGGCAGCCAGAGGACACTTGGACAGATACAAGGAATCAAAAATATATGGCCCTTATTTTCTTAAATAATATCTTTAGTATTTCGAAGATTCTTGGAGACAGAAAGAACCTCATATGCCAATAAACATCATTTTCTTCATCTCTGCAACTAATTTAAACTCCTGGTGCCCCTTTAGATCTGAAGGCAAACCCATAGGCAAGTAAGGAAAGAGGGCTGCAGTCTTCTCACCTACAAGTCACAGAAAGAACAGTGCATTGAACATTTCAGACCAGCAGGAGGCAGAGGCAGCACAAGGAGCTCTTACACCCTCCCTGGTGAAATCATTGCAAACCATGGGAAGTCGGAAAACAAGATTGGAAATGTAAACGTTGAATATCAGTCTTCTAATCGGGAACTCTACCTATTCTACATCTCCTGAAAGGTAACCTGCATCCTTTATTGCTTTGTCCTGACCTCCATTTAGTGCTATAAACAAGACAGGTGTCCCCAAACTGTTGATGATTGGTAACTTACTAACCTGGAATGAAAGTGTCATGAAAGCCAGGACTTGTCTTGTTCAGTGATGTATCCCTGGCACATAAAATATCTCCCAGCACAGTAAATATTTGTTAAACAGAAGAATCTCAGAAAAAAAAGATTTTTTTAACTTCTGAGTTGAAGGAGGAATAAAGAATGACAATAGTAATGATAATAATTGTTATCATTTATTGAACATCTACTATTATTTGCCACTATGCTGGATGCATTTCATAGTTTATCTCAGTCTCCAAATCACCTTACTAGATGGAAACTATGATCTTCACTTAATAGATGAGAAAACTAAGGCTCACAGAGGTTCAGTACCTGAACTACAATCTTTTGACTAGTGTGTGGCAGACCCAAAACTGAAGCCAGTTTGACTCCAAGCCTGTGTCTTTTCATTAGACGTTGCTATCACTATATCCAAAAGGAAAAAATTCTCCTGAGACTGAAGAGCCTCTTTAGGGCCCCTTCATGTCCTTGTTTCTTAGGCTGTAGATAAATGGGTTCAGCAAAGGAATCACTATGGTGTCCACTGCAGCTGCTGCAATGTCGTTCTCTTCAGAGGCAACAGAGGGAGGGCACAGGTAGGCACTGAAGAGGGTCCCATAGAACACACAGACAACACACAGATGGGAGCTGCAGGTGGAAAAGGCCTTACCCCTGCCACCAGGGCTCCGGACCCTCAGGATAGCAGATACAATGTGGATGTAGGAGATGACAATGCATATAAAGGGGACGATGAGCACTGTGCCTCCTAAGAAAAAAACCATCAACTCATTGATGCGGGTGTCAGAACATGACAGCTTCAGGACAGGAGTTATGTCACAGAAAAAGGGAGCTATTTCTCCAACAACGCAGAAGGACAGCCGAGCCATGAGGATGGTGTGAGTCAGGGCAACAGTGTTGGGGAGGACCCGGCACAGTGCAAGCAGCAGGGCACAGACTCGGGGGCTCATGACCGTGGAGTAGTGGAAAGGGCGGCAAATGGCCACGCAGCGGTCATATGCCATTACAGCCAGGAAGAAGCTGTCCAGGTCACCAACCATCAGAAAGAAATACATTTGCGTGAGGCAACCAGTACGGGAGATGGTGTGATGCTGAGTCTGGACGTTCACCAGCATCTTGGTAACTGTGGACGATGTTAAACCCATGTCAACCAAAGCCAGGTTGGCCAGGAAGAAGTACATGGGGGTGTGGAGGTGCGGGTCAGAGCCGATGGCCAGGATGATGAGCACATTCCCAGTCAAGGTGACAAGATACATACACAGGAAAAGTCCAAAGAGTAACTGCTGTTGCTCTGGAGACTCAGACATTCCCCGGAGGAAAAATCCAGAGGCGCTGGATTGGTTTTGATGACTCTGCAGCATCTGGAGGCTGGGGAGGAGGTTGGATGATAGGTTTCTTCTAAAACTGCATGTGCTCACTCCCAATTCTCCCAGCTCCCCAATCTCCCTTTAAATTCATCATTACCCCAATCCTGACTTTGACTTCGATCTGACCCTACTTCTTTCCTTTCTCTCTTTCTCAGGAATCTCATGTGTTTTTCCTTTCCTCTCTCTTTCCCTCTATTTAGTCTTTACACAGACCGTATCTTCCAATCAGGTTCTGGGCATGCTTAGCCCTGGTATGACCATGCCTTGGACTAAGTCTACAGCCCATATCAGTTTCATCATTGCAGCAGGACGTATGCATGAGAACCTGAGTATACTGAGGTGAGCTAATCTCACATTCTCTTAGGAGGTATCTCAAAATCCCACACAACATTCTTCCTTTAAAGACCTTCACGATATCTCATTTTAAAGTGAAGGACTCATGCCCTTTATTGCCCCATCATTTCTTCTGAGATAGAAAGTGTAAAGTTCTGCACTTTCTCCCTGCATTTGAGTTTTTGTCATTGGCACCACCGGCTTGTAGCTGAGCTGTACTAGCCACTGTCGTATGTCAGGCACTCTACTGAGACCTCACACAGATTGTCTCCTTTAATTTTAATTTTAATTTTTAAAATTTTTTTGGCAGCTGGCCAGTACATGGAACCAAAACCTTGACCTTTGACCTTGGTTTTATCAGCACTACCCCCTCCCAACTGAGCTAACCTGCCAGCCCTGTCTCCTTTAATTCTCAAACAATACCAGGGCACAGAGATTATTATTCTCACCATTGTATAAGAAAACTGAGACTAGGGATATTTGAGTAATTTGCACAAGGACCCACAGCTTGTAAATACTTGAGACAAAATCAAACCCAAACCCATAGCATGCGACTCCAGAGACTAAACAATCAACACAGTAGAAAAAGCCCAGCTTTTTAACCTTCTGTCTTTTTTTCTCTCTACTAAAGCACCTTGTGCTAGTATTTCTTGCCCTATTTTTCGGTTCTTCCTTTCTCTAAAAGGGTTTCTCATCTTTCATTCTACCTGTGGCTTCAGAAACCTCTGTAGATCCTTGAGACATCAATGAGGTACTTCCATCACTTGGGGCAACCTCTCCCTCTGTCACTCCAGGGTGATGAGGTCCCTTTACTTACCTCCAATGTCTCTCCGTCTACTGTGTCAGCCAACAGGCAAGGGCTGGCTTGGACACAATGGACAGATTATTCCAGAGGTAGGACCTGCCAGCCTGCAATTGTTTGTCTCAAGTTTCTCTACTTAACGCTACTGTGGTTACTGAGAAGACAATGCAGATGCCTTGATTTGGGTGGAAGAGCTCAGATTCCTCCTGACAATCTTCGTGATGGGCTTCACTGCAGACAGGATTCAGGATCAAGAATAATAAATGCAAGTGGCAAACAGCCCGAAGCAAAAGTCAGATTGTTCAATTGAGGTTAAATACACAGTTTGCGGGGATAAAGGAAGAGAGAGAGAGACTAGAAGTCCAGGTGAGGAGCCCAAAAGTTTAACGAAGGACCGTAAAGCCAAGTCAAGGTCAGATCTGAAGGGGAAGCTGGAGCAGTCACAGTTACATCAGCTGGACCAGAGAAGACCAGAAAGAAGAGGTTCTGCACTGAGTATTTGAGACGACCTGGGACACATGGTACTCTGATCCCACCTGCCCCAGATCTTCTGGGATTTTGAAGTATCTCATATTTATGTTTTGAAACCTGAACAGGTAGACTCAGATATAGGGAGCTGCTGGCTCATCGAGCTAAACCAGGAGGAGGCTGAACGTGCTGTATTTAGGCATCTACAGATACAGGGAGTCGTGGGACAGAGTTCCCCAGAGCCTCATTAGTGTTAACACATGTAATTATCCAATTTCCCTCTGAATCTCCTATAATAGACCAAATTAGTACTGTGCTGACTTCATTTAAAATTCGGGAAGCTTTACTTTTTTCTCTATGTTCAGCGGTAGTATTAAGGAGATATGCTATTTTTATTGATTTTTAACCACAGTCTATGGTAAAAATCCACTTTCTATGTAATAAAACACCTAGCTGCCCCCTTGCAAAAAGGTTTCTGCCCCTAAACTTTTTCTCTAAAGAAATTCAAAAGCTGTCAATATGTACTTTTACAAACATCTTAAAGGCATATGACATATCTTTCTTAAAGAATTCTTGTGCTTCTGGTTAACAATATTATACTAAACTCATGCATCTACTTTCACACACTTCTTAAATTCTACTAAAAGTACAGTGATTTTTTTATAACACGTAAAACCCACAAGGACAGAGAAGAGAGGAAAGTAAACAATACTAACAAAATTTCGGAAGTCGGAAACCAGGTGGATGACCAAGACACCCTCAATGTTGTCCTCAGCTTGACTCAACTTTAGACAGACTTCTTGACTATAGGAACACGACCTCCATTTTCTTTACATTTACTTTAGAAAACTTGTTATTGTAAATTCTTTCTCTGTCTGTTTGAGACATAAATCTTCTCCCAGACTTTTGCCAGTTTTACAGCTCAAGAATGTTTTTCACAAGGACCTGGGAGCCATCCCTTTGAAATGTAACCATCAAAAAAGGTAGCCTACCTAGCACTCAGTCTCTGCAGAGGAGCAGAGGTATAATTTCCATAAGTTCCTATTAGCAAACACAGATTACTTAATTACATTGATCAACCTCACCCTAACTCCCTCCGATACTTTTCTACTAGCTCACCCCAGCTCTTAACACTATGGAATACTACTTTGCCATAAAAAAGAATGAAATACTCCCATTTGCAACAATATGGATGAACCTGGAGAAACTTATGTTGAGTGAAATAAGCAAAGCACAGAGGGGCAAAAACTGCATGTGCTCACTCATATGTGGGAGCTAAGAGAGAAAGGAAAGAAGGAAAGAAAGACCACAGTAGTATGGTGGTCTTACAGAGGGAGGGAACATTCCTAGGGCTACAAAGCAGAGTGGGGGGGAGAGAGGGAAGGGATGGGAGGTTGGGGGATAATTGTGTGGGAACACGGGGTACAAATTAATTTCTGGTAATGGGTATGGCCCCAGTATGAATCTGGCCCTCACATCATGGGCACAAGGGGTGACAATTAGCTTTGTGTCTCATGAATATCCTTTTTAAAAAATTTTTTTAAATTAAAAAAAATTATTATTATTATTATTTTTGACTGGCAAGGGGATCGCAATCCTTGGCTTGGTGTCGCCTGCACTGTGCTCAGCCAGTGAACACACTGGCCATCCCTATATAGGATCCGAACCCACAGCGGGAGCACTACTGCGCCCCCAGCGCTGCACTCTACCGACTGAGCCACGGGGTCGGCCCTCATGAATATTCTTAATAAAAAAAAAATCCTTATGCCTTTGGTTTCAGCAGAGTTGAGTTCAGTCTCCCTCCCCTATTACAGCAGTCTTGACCCATAGTGAAACAATCTTGAATAAAGTCTTCCTTGCCTGTTTAACTCCATGCAGTGCAATTTTTCTTTAACAGTTAACTGGGTTGACAGACATAGAAAAGCTAAATCCTAAACTGGCAGTAGATAAAATAGAAGAAACAGTATGATTGACACCAAAGAATCCTTAAATGGCCTTGAAACTGGAAGCCCTTGGTACCCCTGCATCTGGAAGTGAAAGGGAAATAAGCTAAGAAGACAGGCGATAGCTATTTTTAAAAAGTTGGATCCCTCAATCCCCTTTTCCTCCACACAACTGAAATACTGCCCATCTCTAACCACAGCAGAAGGAGATTTACTTTCTGGAGAATATTGGAGTGGGAGTTGCCATAAACAGCTGAGATTAGTGAACCATATCAAAACTAAAGGAATTACATGAATATTTGAGGGTACTTTAGAAAGTTTGTGGAAAAGTACAGTTAAAAGGCAATATGAATCTTTCCATGAGCTTTTTTTTTTTTTTTTTTTTTTTTTGTCGTTTTTTCGTGACCGGCACTCAGCCAGTGAGTGCACCGGTCAGTCCTATATAGGATCCGAACCCGCGGCGGGAGTGTTGCCGCGCTCCCAGCGCAGCACTCTACCAAGTGCGCCACGGGCTCGGCCCTTTCCATGAGCTTTTGAAGACAATGTACATCCACACCACGTGCCGAATGCTGAAACACACCGCCCTTGATCTGCATTTAGCTTCAAAACCTCCATCCTGAATACAGAATATTAAAAATTTTTTTCTTTGGAGTCTGACTAGTCCAAGAAGAAAGAACTAAAGATACTGACGTTGGCAGTTCTTTTCCCAAGACACACTTCCCAGCCAGACACCCTACAGTGAAGCACAAAGTTGATAGCTCCATCCGTAAGAACAGACCTTCCAGTCAGTTTCCAAAGAATGTTATTATTTTATGGCATATAGCAGCAAAGTACGTAAATCTGAAGTGTACAGCTCACCGATTTTTCCATATGTGTGCACCAAAGCAACCACCTACAGATCACGGTATGTAACATTTCCATCGAGTGAGATGCCCCCTTTCCCCTTCTGAGGCACCATCCTCTTAGGTGTAACCACTCTTGTGATTCACGTCACCGCAAGGTTGGTTTTGCCTGTTCCTGAAGTTCACATGAAAGCATCATCCAGGAGCACTCTTGTGTTTGGCTTCTTTAGCTCAACATTGCATCTGTCAGATTATGCTGTTACATGCGATGGAAGTGTGTTCTTTTATGGCTATTTAATATTTCATTATACAAATAACTCATAATTTATTCATTTTCCTGCTAACGAGCATATGGATTGCTTTCAATTTTTTGGCTCTTATGAGTAAAGCGGATAAGAGCATCTTTCAACCCTTTGTGGGTCCTTTCTCTTGAGTATACACCTAAAATAGCAATAATATTTCTGGGCATTAAAGTAATCAATATTTAATGTTAGTAGATATAGACAAACTGTTTTTCAGAATGTTTATATCCATTTTCACTCTCACACAAAATAATTGAGAGCTACAGTCGCTCCATATTCTCACCAAAACTAGTAGTTTCAGTCTTTTTTCCCAAAATTTTATTATGAAAATTTTCAAGAATAAAGCAAACTTGAAAGAATGTTATAATGAACATGCTTATGCCAGCCATCCAGATTTAACCTTTAACACTTTTTTATACTTTCTGTAACACTTACCTATTTATCCATTCCTCAATCTATCTTATTTTACTTTTTAAAGTTTTTAAAATTTTTATTATTACTAACCTATTCATCATTACAAATCGTAATCTTTCCCCATAACCTGCACCTGACCTGTCACTCCCAGACCTCCTCTTTCCCTCCCCCACATTTCTAGTGTCCTTAGGTTTGTTCTCCTTCTGAGAGTTCAATGTGCTATTGTGGTTTCTTTCTTTCTTTCTTTCTTTCTTTCTTTCTTTCTTTCTTTCTTTCTTTCTGTATTTCATTCTTTTTTTTCTGTTTTTTCCTTCTATCTATCTATATTTCTGTCTCTTTCCTTCTTTCTTAGCACCCATTTATGAGTAACAACATGTGGTATTTCTCTTTCTGTGTCTGGCTTATTTCACTTAAGATCATTTTCTTCAGGTTCATCCATGTTGCTGCAAATGGCAAAAGTTCATTCTTTTTTATGGCTGAGTAGTATACCATTGTGTATATATACCACAGTTTCCTCATCCAGTCATCCATAGATAGACTTTTAGGTTGGTTCCATATTTTGGATATTGTGAATAGAGCTGTGATGAACAGGTGAGTTCATGTATCCCTTCAACATGATGATTTCCATTTCTTTGGATATATACCCAGTAGTGGGATTGCTGGATCATATGGTAGTTCTGTCTGTAGTTGTTTGCAAAAACTCCATACTGTTTCCATAATGGCTGTGCTAGTTTACGGTCCCACCAACTGTGTAGAAGAGTTCCCCTTTCCCTGAATCTTTGCCAATATTTGTTATTCTTGGTCTTTTTTATAATGTCCAGTCTAACAGGGGTAAGATGATATCTCTATTTGGTTTTGATTTGCATTTCCCTGATGATTAGTGATGCTGAGCATTTTTTCATGTACCTGTTGGTCCTTTGTATGTCTTCCCTTGAAAAATGTCTATTCAGCTCCTTTGCCCATTTTTTAATTGGATTGTTTAAGCTTTTTACTTTATAGTTGTTTGAGTTCCTTATATATTGTGGATATTAATCCCTTGTTGGATGTAGAGTTCGCAAATTTTTTCTTCTATTAATCACTCCAAGAAGTAGGACTGGTCAAAGACTTTATGAATAAGACCCCAAAAGCACAAGCAACAAAAGAAAAAAATAAACAAATGGTATTATATCAAACTAGAAAGCTTCTGCACAGCAAAGGGAATGATCAATAGAGCAGAAAGTCAATCTATTTTATTTCAAAATCAGCTTTACTGAGGTGTAATTTACATGAAATAAAATACGTCCAAAAGTTTCAACAACCGTTTCTACCTGTGTGAACTACCACAGTCAAGATATGAAACATGGGAATCACAGACTCACGTAGCCAGTGATCTGAATTCTGTCATCGTAGATTAGTTTGCTTTTCCCAGAGAGTCAAATAAATGGAATCTTACAGTGTGCACTCTTATGTCTGGCTTCCTTTGCTCAGCACAAAGTGTTTTGAGATTCTTCTGTGTTGTAGAGTGTATCAGTAATTTATGTTTTCCTGACTGAGTAGTATTCTATTGTAGATCACAATTTGTTTATGCCTTCTACAGCTGATGAACATTTTGACTGTAACTAGTTTTCTGGCCATTATGCACAAAGCAGCTGTGAATACCGATGTACACATCTTTGGGTGAGACACATGTTTCAGATGATAATTGTGGGTTCAACTTTATAAAAAACTTTCAAACAGTTTTCCAAAGTGGTTGTATCATTTTACATTCCCACGAGCACTACATGAATGTTCCAGTTGCTCATATTCTCACCAACACTTGGTAGTAATAGTTTTTATTTTAGCCATTTGAAGACGTATATATTAATATTACATTATAGTTTTAATTTGCATTGCCCTGATGACTGATGAGGTTGAGCATCTCGAAACTTGTCCTTGGAACCCAGCCACCATATTGTGAGAAAGCCTGGACTGTATGGAGAGGCCACGGGTAGGTGTTCCAGCTGACAGTCCCAGCTAGGGTCCCAACACTCAGCATCAACCACCAGACAGGTGATTAAACAGATGGTCTGCAGCCTACAGATGGTCCAGCTCCAGCCTCCTAGACAAGGTGACATCACATGGAGCAGAGATGAGCTGTCCAAACCAAGCCTTGCCCAAACTGAAGATGAGTAAAATAAATGCAGTTGTTATTTAAAGCCACTAAGTTTTGGGGTGATTTGTTGCACAGCAATACATAACTGGAACAGATTTTGGTTATTATGATTATATATAGTTTTCTTTTTTAAAAAATATGTGCTAGTAGTATTGATTTGATCAACATGTCTCAATGTTGAAACCCATAAATATGTGTAATCAATTTTGATTCAATAAAAATTTTTAAAAATAAAAGTTAAAAAAAATAAAATTTTTGCTAGCCTCATAAAATGGGTTGGAAACTGATCCTTTTCTCTCTGTTTTCTATATAATTTGTGTAAAATTATTTAGAATCTTTCTATACATAGATCCAAACATCACATTTTATAACATAAATACACACAATTATTATTTGTCAACTAAAAGTAATAAATCAAAAGGTGAATTTATATACATTAGAATTTTTTAAATTTAATTTTTCCTTAAATAATTGAGAGAATTAAACAGTGAAAGCACCTAAGCATGAATTTTTCTTTCTGGTTATGTGTTGATATTAATTTCATTAATATAAAAATATTCAGTTTTCTGTTTTATGTTGTATCAAGCTTTCTAAGTTGTATTTTTCAAGAAATTATCAAATTTGTTTGTATACATATTTTTTAAATGTTCTCATCTTCTTTTCTTAAAAAATTTTATTTTGTCAATATACAATGTGGTTGATTATTGTGGCCCATCACTGAAACCTCCCTCCCTCCCCCGTCTCCCCCCTCCCACCCAGCAATGTCCTTTCTGTATGCTTGTCGTGTCAACTTCAAGGAATTATAATTGTTATGTCTTCTTCTCCCCCGCTGGTTTTTTTTTTCTTTCTTTTTTTTTTTTTTTTTTTGTGTGTGTGTGAATTTATTTCTTTATTTTTATCTCCCACAAATAAGTGAGAACATGTGGTATTTCTCTTTCTGTGCCTGACTCGTTTCACTTAATATAATTCTCTCAAGGTCCATCCATGTTGTTGCAAATGGCAGTATTTCATTCGTTTTTATAGCTGAGTAGTATTCCATTGTGTAGATGTACCACATTTTCCGTATCCACTCATCCGATGATGGACATTTGGGCTGGTTCCAACACTTGGCTATTGTAAAGAGTGCTGCGATGAACATTGGGGAAAAGGTATACCTTTGACTTGATGATTTCCATTCCTCTGGGTATATTCTCAGCAGTTGGATAGCTGGGTCGTATGGTAGATCTATCTGCAATTGTTTGAGGAACCTCCATACCAATTTCCATAGAGGCTGCACCATTTTGCAGTCCCACCAACAATGTATGAAAGTTCCTTTTTCTCCACAACCTCGCCAGCATTTATCGTTCAGAGTCTTTTGGATTTTAGCCATCCTAACTGGGGTGAAATGGTACCTTAGCGTAGTTTTTTTTTTTTTTTTTAAATTTTATTTTGTGGATATACATTGTGGCTGATTATTGCTCCCCATCACCAAAACCTCCTTCCCTTCTCCCTCTCCCCCTCCCCCCCAGCAATGTCCTTTCTGTTTGCTTGTCATATCAACTTCAAGTAATTGTGGTTGTTATATCTTCTCCCCCCCCCCGTTTGTGTGTGTGTGTGTGTGTGTGTGTGTGAGTGTGTGTGTGTGTGTGTGTGAATTTATATATTAATTTTTAGCTCCCACCAATAAGTGAGAACATGTGGTATTTCTCTTTCTGTGCCTGACTTGTTTCACTTAATATAATTCTCTCAAGTTCCATCCATGTTGTTGCAAATGGCAGTATTTCATTCGTTTTTATAGCTGAGTAGTATTCCATTGTGTAGATGTACCACATTTTCCGTATCCACTCATCTGATGATGGGCATTTGGGCTGGTTCCAACTCTTGGCTATTGTAAAGAGTGCTGCAATGAACATTGGGGAACAGGTATACCTTCGACTTGATGATTTCCATTCCTCTGGGTCTATTCCCAGCAGTGGGATAGCTGGGTCGTATGGTAGATCTATCTGCAATTGTTTGAGGAACCTCCATACCATTTTCCATAGAGGCTGCACCATTTTGCAGTCCCACCAACAATGTATGAGAGTTCCTTTTTCTCCGCAACCTTGCCAGCATTTATCATTCAGAGTCTTTTGGATTTTAGCCATCCTAACTGGGGTTAGATGGTATCTCAGTGTGGTTTTGATTTGCATTTCCCGGATGCTGAGTGATGTTGAGCATTTTTTCATATGTCTGTTGGCCATTTGTATATCTTCCTTAGAGAAATGCCTACTTAGCTCTTTTGCCCATTTTTTAATTGGGTTGCTTGTTTTCTTCTTGTAAAGTTGTTTGAGTTCCTTATATATTCTGGATATTAATCCTTTGTCAGATGTATATTTTGCAAATATTTTCTCCCACTCTGTTGGTTGTCTTTCAACTCTGTTAATTGTTTCTTTTGCTGTGCAGAGGCTTTTTAGTTTGATATAATCCCATTTGTTTATTTTTCCTTTGGTTGCCTGTGCTTTTGGGGTCGTATTCATGAAGTCTGTGCCCAGTCCTATTTCCTGAAGTGTTTCTCCTATGTTTTCTTTAAGAAGATTTATTGTTTCAGGGTGTATATTTAAATCCTTAATCCATTTTGAGTTGATTTTAGTATACGGTGAGAGGTATGGATCTAGTTTCATTCTCCTGCATATGGATATCCAGTTATCCCAGCACCATTTGCTGAAGAGGCAGTCCCTTTCCCAGTGAATAGGCTTGGTGCCTTTGTCAAAGATCAGATGGAAGTAAGTGTGTGGGTTGATTGCTGGATTCTGTATTCTATTCCATTGGTCAGTGTGTCTGTTTTTATGCCAGTACCATATTGTTTGGGTTCTTATAGCTTTGTAGTATAGCTTAAAGTCAGGTAGTGTTATGCCTCCAGCTTTATTTTTTTTGCTCAGCATTGCTTTGGCTATGCGTGGTCTTTTATTGTTCCATATAAATGTCTGGATAGTTCTTTCCATTTCTGAGAAAAATGTCTTTGGAATTTTGATGGGGATTGCTTTGAATTTGTATATCACTTTGGGTAGTATGGACATTTTCACTATGTGGATTCTTCCAATCCAAGAGCATGGGATATCTTTCCATCTTCTTGTATCCTCTCTAATTTCTCTCAGCAGTGGTTTGTAGTTCTCATTATAGACATTTTTCACCTCCTTGGTTAACTCAATTCCTAAGTATTTTATTTTTTTGGTGGCTATTGTAAATGGGCAGGCTTTCTTGATTTCTCGTTCTGCATGTTCACTATTGGAGAAAAGAAATGCTACTGATTTTTGTGTGTTGATTTTGTATCCTGCTACTGTGCTGAAATCATTCATCAATTCCAACAGTTTTTTTGTAGAGGTTTCTCCATCCTTTTTTATGCTTACTATCTGTATGTTCTACCTTTTCCAGCCATAGACTTTCAAATTACTTGTCTCTATATATAAAGTATATCAGTTGAAGAAGTCATAAGAGCTTATTTTTCATTGATTCTGACAAATTCCGCATCTCAATTGGAGTCTATTAACTATTAATGTAATTATTGATTTGATTAGATCTATCATTTTACTAGTTTTTCCTACTCATCCCATCTGCTTTTAATTTCACTGACCCTTTTTTCCTACCTTTTTTACCTATAAATTTTGTTTCAAACAGTTACATACACTTCAAATAATTGAAGAAAAAATTAGGAAGAATTTAAGAAAAAAGTTGTTTTTACAACTTGTCCCATGGTTGAAATTGGAATTAAAAATACCTTACTCCACCAACCATTCCAAATTCTTATGCCTTCCATCAACGACATGGCTGGTCATGGCCTACTTCCTGGTAGGGTGACCATAAAACTTTATTCCTGAAAAATACAACCATTAGCAGTCCTGCTCCACTGGATTTTGATAGTTTTCTATTGACTTGAATCACAAGATATGAGAACACTAACATGTATCACTGGAGATATCCTGCATTCCAGACAACACAAGTTCCATTTGATAACCAGGATGGAGAGTTTGTGTTGCACCATATTTCAGTGGTCCATAGTCAATAGTTTGGTTTCTACTAAAGCTGAGCAGCAAGCCAGAAGCTATTTTTTTCAAAGCAAAAATATGCAGAAGATCACGTGGCATTGTTCCACAATTCCAAAGGTCTTCACTGTGATTTAAAGCCTGCCAAAGGCCCCATTCCACATCCTTATGTGTCAAACACCATTGGAACTAATCGATAATAAGGCTGAAGTGGTAAAATGGCTTCCATGGCCTCCTAGACATGTTTCTGAGCCTTTTCTTTTTCTGGTCCCCACTCAAAACCGACCGTTTTTCAGGTGGCTTAATAAATAAAAATACCACAGAAATACTATCCAGGGGAAATACGACGTGGCTATATAAATATCAGGCAAAATACACTTTAAGAAAATAAGCCAGAAGTAAATAGGAATTTTCATGGTGAAAAGAGGTTAATACAACAGGAAGGTATCATAATATTTATGTAGCTAATACAATTTATTTAAGATGTGTGAAGCAAAATTCATTAAACAGAAGGAGAAATGTACAAATCTCAAGTTGTATAAGGAGAATGTAGTGCATCTTTTTCAATAGCTAATAGAATATATGAACAAAAATAGTAGGAATATGGAGGCTCTGAAGAACACAATTCACAATTAACAAACGTGACCTAATTGAAATATTTGGAGCATTAGACCCAATAAAGATAGAATTCACATTACCTTTAAGTACTCTTGAGATATTTACCAAAATAGACCACATGCTGTTTCATAAAATGTCTCCAAAAACTTCAAATATTTGAAAACAGTCAATGTGGTTTTGATTTGTTTTTCTCTGATGATTAGTGATGAGCATTTTTTCAAATACCTGTCGGCCATTCATATGTCTTCCTTTGAAAAAATGTCTATTCAGTTTCTTTGCCCATTTTTCAATTGGATTATTTGTTTTTTTACTGGGTAGTTGCTTGAGTTCCTTATATGTTCTGCATATTAATCCTTTGTCAGATGCATAGTTTGCAAATATTTTCTACCACTCTGTAGGTTGCCTTTTTGTTCTGTTAATTGTTTCTTTTGCTGTGCAGAAAAGTTTTAGTTTGATAAACTCCCATTTGTTTATTTTTCCTTTTCTTCAGTAAGTAAGCATTTATTTCTTACTGCTTCCAAACTACCATCGAAATGACATAATACATGCAAATTAAGAATCAAACTATAACAATGCTAGCTATGGGACAAGACGCCACCAGTGGATCAGAAATTTAAAAATAAAAAAAGGTATGTAAAAGAAAATAAGAAAATGGGATCAAAGTGATTGAGATTGAACAGAGATTGCACAACCCAAGACAGATGGAAGAAAATCCCTCCTGCAGGTGAGTTTATCTCACCTCATTGTTACTCCACACTCCAATTTTTTTTCTTCTTTACATCATTAGTTACAGGGTTCACCAACTATTCAATACCCTCCTGTCAGAACTCTTGAAAGTGTGACATGCCTGTCTCCCTCTCTTTCCCAATTATCCAGCACTCAGTTCACTTAGAAAGGCCTCCAAAAGAAACAAACCCACATGGCTATTCAAAGGGATCACGACAAATGCTGATGTAAACCAATGTAGCAGTTCAGATAACCAGACATTTAATGCAAAATCATGATGTGAAAGAGAAGCAAGAGGAACAAATATACTTACTGATGCTAGAGCAAACAAAGAAACAAAGATTTTATATATGCATATAATGAAGAGAAAAAAATATCCAAGAACTTCCTTTCGTTGCCTGTGCTTTTGGGGTCTTATTCAGAAAGTCTTTACCCAGTCCTACTTCCTGAAGTGTTTCCCTATGTTTTCTTGAAGGAGTTTTATAGTTTCAGGTCTTATATTTAAGTCTTTAATCCATTTTGAGTTGCTTTTTGTACACAGCAAGAGGTACGGGTTTAATTTCATTCTTCCACATATTGATGTCCAGTTTCCCCAGTACCATTTATTAAAGAGGCAGTCTTTTCCCAATGTATGTTTTTGTTGTCTTTGTCAAAGAACAGTTGGCTGTAAGAATGTGGGTTGATTTCTGGGTTCTCTGTTCTGTTACATTGGTCTGACTGTCTGTTTTTATGCTGATACCATGTTGTTTGGGTTACTAAAATTTAAAGTCAGTCATTGTAATGCCTCTGGCTTTATTTTTTTGCTCGAGATTGCTTTGGCTATTCAGGGTCTTTTGTTTGCATATGAATGTTATGATTTTTTTTCTATTTCTTTGAAGAATATCATTGGTATTTTGTTGGGGGTTACATTGAATCTGTAGATTGCTTCAGGTAGTATGGGCATTTTCACAATGTAAGTTCTTCCACTCCAAGAGCATGGAATGTCTTTCTATTTTTATGTGTCCTATCTAATTTCTTTCAGCAGTGATTTGTAGTTCTCATTCTCGAGAACCCTTCACCTCCTTGGTTAACTTTATTCCTAGGTATTTTATTTTTTCAGTGACTACTGTAAATGGGCTTGCTTTCTTAATTTCTTTTTCTGCTAGTTTGGTGTTGGAGTATAGGAACACTACTGATTTTTGTGTGTTGATTTTGTATCCTGCAACTTTACTGAAATTGTTTATCAGTTCTAAGGAGTTTTTCATAGAGTTATTAGGTTTTTCTATATATGAGATCATGTCAGCTGGAAACAGGGAGAATTTGGCTTTGTCTTTTCCAATCTGGATGCCCTTTATTTCTTTCTCTTGCTTGATTGCTCAGGCTAGTACTTTTAATACCATGTTAAATAGGAGTGGTGAGAATGAGCATCCTTGTCTTGTTCCTGTTCTTAAGGGAAAAGCCGAAAACATTTTCAGGTTGATATTAGTGGTTGTCATATATGGCTTTTACTGTTTTGAGACACTTTCCTTCAACATCTCATTTGTTGAGAGTCTTTATCATGAGGGATGTCAAATTTTATCAAGTGTTTTTTCTGCATCTATTAAGATAATCATATGGTTTTTGTCCTTGATTTTGTTGATTTGGTACATCACACTTATCAACTTGCATATGTTGAACCATCCTTGTCTCCATGGGATGAATCCCACTTGATCATGGTGTATAATTTTTTTGATGTGTTGCTGTATTCAATTTGCTAATATTTTGTTGAAATTTTTGCATCTGTATTCACCAAATATATTGGCCTAAAGTCTTCTTTTTTTGTTTTATCTTTGTCTGCTTTTGGTATCAGGTTAATACCGACCTTGTAGAATGAGTTTGGGAGAATGTCTTCTTTTTCCAATTTTTTGAAACTGTTTCAAGAGAACTGGTATTAACTCCTCTGTAAATGTTTGGTAGAATCAGAAGTAAAACCATCTGGTCCTGGGCTCTTCTTTGTTGGCAAGCTGGTGATTATTGCTTCAGTCTTCTTGCTCATTATTTGTCTGTTCATGTTTTCTATTTCTTCTGGATTCAGTCTTGATAGTTTGTATGTGTCCAGAAATTTATGCATTTCCTACAGATTTCATAATAGTCTCTAATGAGGCTTTGTATTTCTGTGGTATCAGTTGTAATGTCTCCTTTTTCACTTCTGATTTTTGATATTTAGGTTTTATCTCTTCTTTTTTCAGTTAGACTAGCTAATGGTTTGTGGAAATTAAATAGTATGCTCCTCAATGACATATGGGTTCAAGAGGAAATTAAACAGAAAATCAAAAAATTTCTTGACACTTATGAAAATAAATACATATCATACCCAAAACATGCGGGATTTAGCAAAAGCAGTACTATGTGGGAAACTTATTGCAATGAACACTTATGTCAAAAGAATAGAAAGATTTCAAATAAACAACTTAACACAATGCCTCAAAGAACTAGAAAACAAGTACAATGCAGTCCCAAAATTAGTAGACAGAAAGGAATAATTAAGATCAGAGCAGGACTAAATGAAATAGAGGCCCATAAAACAAAATAAAAGATCAATGAAACAAAAAGTCAGTTTTTTGAGAATATGAACAAAATAGACATGCCATTAGCTAGGATAACTAAAAAGAGAGAAGACTTTTAAAAAAATTATTCCTATCTAACTGTGCCATTCACCTCAAGCCTGTGGTAATCACCATTCTGCTTTCTCCTTCTGTTAAATCTGTATGTCAAAAAGACATCTTCAAGACACTATTCACAATAGTCAAGACATGGAATCAACCTAAGTGTCCATCAATGGACGAATGGTTAAAGAAAATGTGGTATAGATACAATAGAATACTATTCAGCCACAGAAAAGAATGTGATCTTGTCATTTGTGACAACATGGATGAAACTGGAGAATGTTAGGTTAACTGAAATAAGCCATGCACAGAAAGACAAATACTACATGATTTCATTCATATGTGAAATCGCCTCAGTTTTGTAAAAAATATAAAGACAATATGAGGATATTATAGATGACTTTAAGGTAATGAATTTCACAATCTGAGTAAAATAAACAAATGCCTAAAAACTAAAAATGTATTAAATCAACAGAAGAAGAGAAAATCTGAAAAGTTTGATAGCCACTTAAATATATGGAATTTATCATCAAACTTTCTCAAAATGGGAATATTAAGTTCCAGGTGATTTTATTGTTGAATTCTTTCAAAAATTTAAGGAAAAAATGACAGTGTTACACAAACTCTTCACCAGAATAGTAACAGAGAAAACAGTCATAACTCTTTGTATGAAGCAAGCACAACCTTAGAACCAAAATTTGTGAAGTACATGACAAAAAAGGAAAATTGAAAACCAGTCTCTGTTTCAAAATCCTACAAAAAAATTAGAAAATTAAATCTGGGAATATACAAAAAGCATACTACATTGAACCAAATGGTTTATTGCATGATGAACTGTTAGTTTAACATTTGAAAATCAGTTAAGAAATTCATCACATTAACATAAAAGGAGAAAAATAATTTCAAAATTTCAATTGATGCAACAAAAATGTTTAATAAACATCAATATGCATTTGTGATTTAAAAAGCAAAGGAAACTAGGAATTGAAGAGGATGTTCTCTTTTCTTGAGTTTTTAAAAATTTTTTATTGACAAACAGTAATTGTATATATTTATGGTGTACAATGTGATGTTTTGATAAAGGGGACATTCTTGATTTGCTAAAGAACTTATATACAGGAAACATCATACTCAATGGTGCAATACTGAAAGCTTTATCCTCAGGGCCAGAGTCAGGGACATGATCACCATTACTGCTTCTACTCACCATTTATTGGTCGTCCCAAGTAGTACTGTGAGGCCAGAGAAAGAAAAAAAAATTCGTATGTATTGGAAATGAAAAACTAAAACTCTCATTATAAGACAGCCTGACTGTACACTAAAAATTTCCCCCAAATCTACTACTTATTGAATTAATAAAAGAACATAGCAAAGTTGCTGGATACAAAGTTAGTACACAAAAACTAATTGTATTTCTGCATACCAGCCATGAACAAATAGAAAACAAAAAGTTTAAACATTATTTACATTAAAATTTAAAAAGCATAGATTACTAGGAATAAATCTAAGAAAATATGCAAGAACTCCTTACTAAAATTTATAATATATTATTGAAACAAACTTTAAAAATTATAAATACTTCTGTAAATTAATACAGCCATTATGGAAAACAGTATGGAAGTTTCTCAAATGACTACAGGTAGAATTACCATATAATCTAGCAATTCCACATCTGGGTATATAGCCAAAGGGATGAAAATCATCATGTGGAAGGGACACCTGCACTCCCATGTTCATTACAGCTTTATTTACAATAGCCAAGGGATGGCCCCAACCTGAAAGTCCATCAGTGGATGACTGGATAAGGAAAATGTGCTATATATACACAATGGAATACCACTAGCCATAAAAACGAATAAAATCCTGCCATTCGCAACAACATGGATGAGTCTGGGGAAATTTATGTTAAGTCAAATAGGCTAGGCACAGAAAGAGAAACACCACATGTCCTCACCCATAAGTGGGATCTAAGAAAGAAAGCAAAGAAAGAGAAAGAAAGAAAAAGACCACAATAAAACATTGAACTTTCAGAAGGAGAAATCAGACCTGTAGTTACCAGAGGTGGGAAAGGAAGGTTAGGGAGAAATTGGGTAAGGGACTCATAAGAATACTTACGTTTTGTAAGGATGACCATGCTAATAATATTGATTTGATCATCACATAGTGCACAAAAATACTGATAGTCAACTCTGTATCCCATAAATACGTATAATCAAAAAGTAATTAATTTTGTAAAAGAATTTTAGTCTTTGTGAGACAATAACCTAGTCTAAATGAATAAATATAATGTTGGGTGGGGGAAGTCATTACCATATTCATGGATTGAAAGATTCAGCATTGCAAGGATATAAATTCTTCACAAATTAGTCTATTAATGATATCACATTCAAAGTCCCAGCACATCTGTGTGTGTGTAAGTTGACAAACTAATTCTAAATTTTATATAAAAATGCAAAGATCAATGATATCCAAGGCAAACTTGAAAGCAAATAACAGACTTGGAGGACTTACATAGCCATATATTAAGCCTTAATATGAAACTATAGTAACCAAAATCATATGGTATTCAGGCAAGGACAGAAAAACTGAACAGTGGAATAGAACAGAGTCTAGAAATAGACTCAAAGATAAGTAATAATCTGAATTATTATCAATATGACACTTCCTTGTAGCAGGGAAACAATGATATTTTTAACAAATCAACTGAGTTAGCTGAATATAGAAGTGGAAAATAAATGTAATGACTCATCTTATGTGACATATAAAAATTAATTCCAAATGGATTTGTATTTTTTAAGAAATAAAATAATAAAACTTTTAGGTGAAAGCATAGAAGCTTTTCTTCATAAACATGAAGTATGCAAATATCTCTTAAACAGGCACAAACAGCATGAGCACAGCAAAAAAATTAATTGGACTATGTTAAAATTAAAAACGTTTTTATAAAAATTATTTTAACTTTTACTTGTACATATTTGTGGGGTACAGTGTGTTATTTCAATACATGCATATCCTGCACAAAGATTTATTTAGGATAGATAGCATAGTTTTGTATTTCTGTTTACCAAAGGTACCACTAAGCAAATGGAGAGGGTTATTTGTTTTATTTTTATCAAGTAGTTTGAATTTCTTATATACTTTGGACATTAGCTGCTTATCAGCTGTATGGTTTACATTTATTTTCTCCCACTCTGTGGGTTGTCTCTTCACTCTGTTAATTGTTTCCTTTGCTGTGCAGAAGCTTTTCAGTTTGACGCAATCCTACGTCAAACTTAAAAAAATTAGAAAAAAAATCTTCAAATATGTTTAATTTATTTTGGAATGAGAAAAGAGAATTGTAGCCTGGAATACACAGCCATGGCAAGCCACCAGATGCATCCAGTGAGGGAAAGGTAAGAGAAAGTTTTTATTGGCAAAAGGGAGAGATTCAAGTAAGTTGCTTGGAAACAGAGTTCATTGGTTTTGGAGGCTCAATGCCAGATTTGTTATCAGTTCATTGGTGGAGATGCTGTTACTGGGCAAGTGTTCTTCCAGAGCATTATATCTGAATTACTGCAGTTCTAAAAAACATCTAGAGATAAACTTTGTCGAAGAAATATGTGCATACGTGCAAAATGTGCAAGTCATGCAGAGCAGGAGATGGGTAAAGAACATGAAGGGATTTCTTGTGGGGGTTTTAGAAAGTCCTTGGCAACAGTTCTTATCTCAGACAAGCAAGCGTGAGCTCCCCATCCCCACCCCCCAGACTCTTTTTGCCTTTCCCTGTCCTATTTTGTCTGGGTCTGACAAAAAATTATTTTATAAACTTTCACTCCTATTTGTCTATTTTTGCTTTGTCACCTGTGCATTTGGAGTCATATCCAGAAAATCATTGCCTAGACCAGTATCATGGTCTTTTTCCTTATGTTTTCTTTGGGTAGTTTTATAGTTTCAGGTACTATATTGAAGTCTTTAATCCATTTTGAGTTGTTTTTTGTATATGGTATGAGATAGGGGTCCAATTTTATCCTTATCCAGTTTTCCAAACACCATTTATTGAAGAGACTGTCCTTTCCCCATTGTGGGTTCTTGACACCTTTGTCAAAAATCAATTGACAGTTGATGTGTGGGTTTATTTCTGGGCTCTCTATCCTGTTCCACTTAAATATATACAAATATTATTTGTCAATTAAAAATAAAATTAAAAACCAATAGTCTTGAAAATGTGTATTACCAAATATATCATATGTTCTAGCAATCTATAAAAATATTTTCAACTTCATTAGGAGAATTTAAATTTAATCTACAATGTGTTACTGCTACACACCTACCACATAACAGAAGTGAAAGAGACCACAGCAAGGGCTGGTGGGATAAGGAATAATTAGAATCCCCGTGTATCACTGTTGCCACATATATGACAATCGCTCTGAAAATCTAAAGCTGAATCTATGCAAAACCTAGGACTCCAAAATTCTTTTAGGCATATATCCAACCAAAATGTGTATGTGTATTCCCCAAAAGGCATGTACTAGAATGTTTATGTCACTACTATGTGTAAAATACCTAACTGGAAATCATCTAAATGCCTACCAATACCAGAAAGAATGAATAAGGGTACATCCATCAGTAAAACATTAGCAGCAACGAGAATGAATGGAACGCAGCTGTGTGTTTCCTGTCTATCTCTCTGTCCTACCCACTCATCCCGCTGCAAGAATCGGGAGAGTTTACTGCAGTTATCCCATGTGTGTACCACCAGGGTGTTGTGTAAGTGTGTGAAGGGGAGGACAACTTGTCTCTTACGTTCTCAGGTCTTCAGATTGAGAGGAACAGGACACAGGGAACTGCATGTGAGGAAATTCATTTTCACATGGACCTCATTTAGATGACACAATCTCGGATATTGACCTGATGTTACAAAAGGATGAGATTCTGAGGCTTGGGGGTGAGTTTATTTTGAATGTGAGAGGAATGTAAATAATTTGTGACGAGAGTGCAGGCTGTGTAAATTAAAGATGGCTAAAAATTCTTTGCTGCTCTTCTTATTGAGAGAGAGCTGATTTCCTTTCCTTAGTGACTGGCCTGGCCTTAGTGATTTGTTTGACCTATAGAGGCAGGGAAAGTGATATTCTGGGATTTCCAAAAGCTAAATTCCAAAGCTTATGAAGTCACGCAGCTCTCATTTCTTGGCCCCTTAGAATGTTTTCTCTCGAGGTGCTTGGTTTCAAAACCCTGCGCCGTGCTCTGAGCTGCTCAAGTGATATGGAAAGATGATCAGACCTAGCAAACAAACACAGAATGCAGGAGTTATTCAAAAATGGTACTGATACAATTGTCTATCCATAAAAAATTAAAAACGAAGGTAGATCCCCTTTTCTCCAACTACACACAACATAAATTTCAGGTAACTTAAAGATTTAAATGTAGTATTTAAAATTTAGAAAAAATAACTGAGTGAAATTTCCCTGATCTATAGGTAAAAAGGACTTTTGAGTATGAAGGTAATGGGGGAAAAATCACAAAGCAAACTATCTGTCAACTTTGATCACAGAAAGTAACTTCTTGAAACTTCTATGCATAATAGAATGACTAAGACAGAAAAACATACAACAAGAATAAAATGTTTTATTTTGTTTTATTGTCTTTAATACCCATTTAAAAAGAAACAAACACCCCAGTGGAAAAAGGACAAATATATTAACAAGACAATTTGAGGAATAATTACCTATGGTTAAAAACCAGATGAAAGAAGTGTTCAATCTTACTAGTAACAAAGAAATGCAAGTTTTTAAAAACAATTTGATTATTTTATACCTATTAAATGTTAATGATTAAAACCAACAGTGTTGGTGGGGTGAAGCATAGCGGTTGAGAGGATGACTCGACCTTGATCAAGTCATTATCCTCACTGAGCATCAGTTTTCTTACCTGTAAAATGGGAATAACCATCATTCTCACATCCTCAGCTTGTTCTATTACTTGAGGTCATGTAATGAAAGTGCTCAATAAGAATTAGCTAGTATTAATTAAAATACAGGAGATATGAGTAGCTTTATTCACAGGTGCTTTGTATGAGACATTATGGCTTAAGTGCTTTACATAGATTGCCTCATTAAATTGAGAGTTTTGGACTTTTTGCGAGGGTTGTTTCATATTATGATTACTCTGTTTAGAGAAATCACCAGCAGAAATAGTCATGTTATAACTTATGCTCCTCAATCTTTCTTTAATCAGTTCCACCTAGGGCACAGGACAGGCACTGAATTGTCCAGCACATAGGCAGGCGTTCCCAGGAGAGCTGCTAGTCAGGCTGAAGTACACTGCATTCCAGCAACACTCCCAAGACCCACATTTGAGAGTTTAACCCCTGGGAAAGAGATGCCCTCAGTTCCCCCAGGACCCAGGCAGAGCTGGCTGGAGAACAGGCTGCACAACAGTGAGGTTGGCTCTAATAAGCACTTTGGGAGATGGTGATCCAGGAGCCTTTATAACCCTAAGAAGTGCTCCTGCCTTCTCAGGCCTGGGGAAGCTGAAATTGAGTCATATACACTAGGTGTTCCTAATAAACTCTGAACTCAATAGACCCCAACTTTACTGACCCTGAGTTAGAAAGGTCCCAGGGAGTTCCTCATTGTGATTTTCCATCCAAAGGAGAGAATTGGAGAAGTTGAAGATGCCTGAAACTGATCTACACCCTGACAGGTGAGGATCTGGAAAGGGTAGGACACGCACACGCACACGCACACGCACACACCCAAAAAACAGAAAACAAAAAAATCCACCTCTCTTCCCAGCCCAAATACCAGGCAAAAATTTCTAAGTAGGTGAGTTGAGTCTCTGCCTGAGGTCAGATGCCTCTCTATGAACCGAAAAACAAATGGAGGACTGAAATATTTAAAAGAGCTTCTAAGGTCATAGCTTCACCAAGGCCGATATGAGATGGCTTCCTTATGCCAGCTTGCTCTTGCTCTGAATCCTAGAACAGACTAACAGAGTGGCTATTTCCAAGCAGAATCTGATGCCTTTAACCTTTCCCCTCTCTGATAAAAAGTAAATATCAGTGAGATGTGGAACAAGTGTAGGGGTGAAGACACAGGGGGATTAAAATATTAGTTCCCAGAGCAGATTCAAGTGCAGAGGAGCCAGAAGGGAAGAGGACAGAGATAAAGGAGAGAGAGTGGTACATGGGAGAGGCTGGCCCCCTGTCCTATTTGCAGAGGGGACGTGCTAACAGTGGGTGGGAGAGTGGAACTCCACAGACACTCACTGCCCTCTGCCCACATATCCTATGCTCTTAGTTAGAGAAGAGTACAGGACAGGTCTTATGGGTGAGGTCGAATTGTGGGGATCATGAAGCAAGTGGAGAAGAGGCCATCTTGTCCTTCAAAGTCATTTTCAGCCCCCACACAGACGGCTATACTGTGTGTGTGTGTGTGTGTGTGTGTGTGTGTGTGTGTACATGTGTGTGTTGGGGGATGGGGAAGGGTAGTGATGGAGACCACACATCTCCTTTCCAACTGACAATCATAAATGACTTTTCTAATCTTGCCATCAAGGCCACGCTAAATTCTCATCTGCTCCCAATAGCCTATGCAAACTTCTCTGGCCAAACTGATCTCTCTTCTCTGGACCCTGTTCTTGCATAAAAGATGCAATTTATACTTGATTGGATCTTGTCTTAACTGTTCTCTAAACATCTCGTGGGTATTTTCTTGCATCCACAATGATATCCAGAGATTCTCATTGGCAATTACCACTTATTCACCTTTCTTTCCGCCCAGCACAATTCTGGTCACACAGATAATATTTGTAAATTTATCTAATAATTAAATACTGACACATGAAAGGGTTTTATCTGTACAGATAACAAGAGCTGCAGGGGATGAGAAAACCAAGCAAAGTGAACCAAACTGCTGTTTCAGACTTCCTCCTCCTAGGACTCTCTGAGCCAGAGCAGCAGCCTCTCCTGTTTGGCATCTTCTTGGGCATGTACCTGGTCACCATGGTGGGAAACTTGCTCATCATCTTGGCCATCATCTCTCACCCACACCTCCACACTCCCATGTACTTCTTTCTAGCCAACCTATCATTAACTGATATCTGTTTCACTTCTGCCTCAGTCCCCAAAATGCTGACCAACATTTATACCCAGAGTCAGACCATCTCCTATTCTGGTTGCCTTACACAGCTATATTTCCTCCTTATGTTTGGTGGCCTTGACAACTGCCTCCTGGCTGTGATGGCATATGACCGCTACGTGGCCATCTGCCAGCCCCTCCATTACAGCACAGCTATGAGTCCCCAACTCTGTGCACTAATGCTGGCTACGTGCTGGGTGCTCACCAACTGTCCTGCCCTGATGCATACACTGCTGCTGACCCGTGTGGCTTTCTGTGCCCAGAAGGCCATCCCCCACTTCTACTGTGATCCCACTGCTCTGCTGAAGCTTGCCTGCTCAGATACCCACATTAATGAGCTGATGATCATTGCCATGGGCTTGATGTTCCTCACCGTTCCCCTCATGCTGATCGTCTTCTCCTATCTCTGCATTTCCTGGGCTGTGTTTGGCATCTCATCCCCCGGAGGGCGATGGAAGACCTTCTCCACCTGTGGTTCTCACCTCACAGTGGTTCTGCTCTTCTATGGGTCTCTGATGGGTGTGTATTTACTGCCCCCATCAATCCATTCTGCAGAGAGGGAAAGTAGGGCTGCCATTCTCTACATGGTGATTATTCCCATGCTAAACCCATTCATCTATAGCCTGAGGAACAGAGACATGAAGGAGGCTTTGGGTCAACTTTTTGGCAGTGGGAAAATATTCTTCTCACTGTGACTGTGATGCCTGATCCTGGTGCCCTGATCAATACCTGCCCTTCATCACTACAGTGTTCTACCACTCACAGATTGATGATTGATTTTAAGGGAAGGTTATCAGTTGACTCAGAGGTAGGGATGTAACAAAAATGGCATTTCACTCCTTTATTAAGCTGTGGAGTGAGGGATTCTGCCTCAGCCTCTCTTCGGATCCCAGTGAGGCAACCATCACAAACAGCAGAACACCATCCCCTCACCTCCCCTCTAAAACCAGTTCACTGGGCGTAGTGAGAAAAGCCATATGGTGTCCAGCTCTGGAGCTGAGCAATTCTACGCCAGTGAGGCAGGCACAGGCATAAGGGAAAGGGATAAGAATACGGACATTTGTTGAGCAACCACAATGCTCCTCAGTGTTCCTCACATCAGTTCTTTGAGGCAGAATTGTGTTAAATGATTTGCCCAAGGCAGGTAAGTTTGGTAACAATACACTTTTTCTCTCTACTTTACAACATTATGGGGATCATGACCAGGAAGGTCAGAGAGCATAGATAAGGCTAATATTGAATGATAATAATAGGAGACAAAGAATTAAATTAAGGTATATTTTATGGCATTTCCTTACTATTTCATTTCTTTAACTTAAAATCACCCTTTTGTTATCATAATGGATAAGTGAAGAGGAGTCAATACCTGTTGTGTGCCTCCTACGTGCCAATTTTGTACTCAGTACACGATTAATTCTCTGGGTTCTTTAATAAAGTATTTCCTAAAATACAAAATGATAAATCAAGTGTGCTGAAAATTTTTAGGGCAATAATTTGATGAAAAGCAGTTTGGTGGTAACTGGTGTTATAAGAAGTCACAAATCTTCACAACGGTTATCTTTTTGCAGTGGAATTACAAGTTATTATTTTCTTCTTTATATCTATGTGTTTTGAAACATGTAGATATTTTTTAAACCAGAAAATAATATTTGGGGTTTGGCACAAAAAATGTTCCAATGATTCACAAGGCACCCCAAAGAGATAAAGAAACACCTAAACAGATCTCTTAAGCCTCAAGATTAGGTTCATCCTGGGCCAAGCTTTAAAGAGTAGGACTTTTGGTGTTGAACAGTAGATCTTATTTTTAAAGGATGAAGATCAGGCACCTGCTTCCATTGCTATTGGCCTGTCTTCCTTTCCCCTCTGTCCCTTCTTGAATGGAAGAAATAGGTATAATGAGACAACTAGGGAAACCAGACTAGACCATCCTGGCCTTATACTAGGTTTTTTGGCCCTGACCACAGCAATCTACTACTGCAATTTCTAGTACCAAAGCAAAGGTCAGAAAAAGCAAGTTTTGTGTCTCTGAGTAATATCTCTCTTTTTTAGAATTAATTTCTTACCTCTAATATCTCCACCTCTGCCCTCCAGTCACCCAAGTACACCATGCCATTTACAGTCTATTTATGGACAAAACTATTCATTTCAAGGAATTGGCTCATGCAATTGTGGGAGGTGGCAAGTCTGAAATTTGCAGGGCAGGCCAGCAGACTGAAAACTCAGAGAGGAATTGATGCTACAATCTTTTTTCCTTTTTTTGCAATAGACTTAATTTTTTTTTTTTACAGCAGTTTTAGATTTACAGCAAAACTAAGTGGAAAGTACAGAAAGTTCCCATATACCCTCTCACACACACATGCACAACCTCCCCCACTATCAACATCTCCCACCAGAGTGGTACAATTGTTACAATCGATTAACTTCCATTAACAAATCACTATCACTCAAACCCATAGTTTACATTAGGATTCATCTCTGGTGTTGTACATTGCATGGGTTTTGGCAAATGTATAATGATACATATCCACCATTATCACATTATACAAAATAGTTTCACTGTCCTAAAAATTCTCTATGCTCTGCCTACTTATCCCTCTCCCCCCTAACACTTCACAACCACTAATGTTTTTCCTGTCTCCATAGTTTTGCCTTTTCCCTAATGTCGTATAGTTGAAATCATATCATATGTAGCCTTTTCAGACTGGCTTCTTTCACTTAGTAATATGCATTTAACGTTTCTCCATGTCTTTTCACACCTTGGTATCTCATTTCTTTTTAGGGCTGAATAATATTCCATTGCATGAAATATTCAATGAAAGGTATAAGGTTTGTGTCTAGATTCATTTTTTTATGTGGATGTCTAGTGATTCCAGCACCATTTGTTGAAGAGACTACCTTTTCTCCATTGTATGGTCAAAGATCAGCAACTATATTTATGTGGATCTGTGAGAATTCTGTTACATTGCCCTATTTGTCTATTCTTTCATCAATATCACACTGTCTTAATTATTGTAGTTTTATAGGAAGTCTTGAAGTCTGGAAGTGTCAGTCCTGTGACTTTGCTCTCTCCTTCTGTATCACGTGAGCTATTCTGACTCTTTTTCCTCTTCATATGAACTTTAGAATCAGTCTGGCGATATCCACAAAATAACTTGTTGGGATTTTGATTGGGGTTACATTGAATCTATAGATCAAATTGGGAAGACCTGACACTGCAACCACATTGAGTTTTCCTATCCATGAACATGGAAATCTCTCCATTTATTTAGTTCTTCTTTGATTTCTTTCATCAGAATTTTGCAGTTCTCATCATACAGTTGTTGTATGTATTTTGTTAAATTTATACTTAAGTCTTTCATTTTTGAGGGGTACTAGAATAAATAATAATGTGTTTTTGATTTCAAATTCCACTTGATCATCCTTTGTATGTAAGAAAGCAATTAACGTTTGTATATTAATCTTGTGTCCTGACATCTTGCCATAACCACGTTCCAGTTCCAGAAGACTTTTATGTCAGTTCTTTTGGATTTTCTTCATAGATCAAGTCATCTGCAAACAAAGATAGTTTTTATTTTTTCTTTCCCTATCTGTGTACGGAAAACCCTTGAATGATATGGATTTGAACTGCAGGATCCACCTATATGTGGATTTTTTTCCAATAAATATATTGGAAAAATTTTAGTTAGGTCTGTCATGCTTTCATGAATGCAAACAGTTAGACAGCCTACCTATCGGTGAGCTGTTAGTGTTAAGTAGTATTACTGAGCCCCCATGGAGAATTGAATTCTTTGTCTACACTGAGTCTCCAGTAATTCATCAATTACAGTTTTTTTAAGTTTAGTCAGTGTTTTACTTGTTATGGAGCAGGAACAACCCTCAAGCTTTTTACATGCTGGGCCAGAAACTGGAAGTAACTTTGATGTGTAGTTGGGTTTTTTAATGACAATTGATGCTGTATACAGGCAGGTAAGAGAGATACTCTCAAATGCTGCTGGTAAAGGGAATATAAATTGGCAAGACCTTCCAGGAAATAAATTGGCAATATATATTTTGAGCACTAAAAATATTTGTACGCTCTCACTTCCAAAGGTCTGATCTAGTAAACAGCAAAAAATATTGCCAAGAATATATATATAATGATATTGCCCATAAAAGAAACAGAAACCACCCAAATTTTAGTCAATGGGGCTTGACTGATTAAGTTATTCTACATTGATACGATGGGCTATTGTGTAAGCTTTACAATTATTTGACAACATATTTTTAACACAGAATAATCTTAATAGTAAATAATATGTGGCTAAAAATACTGGAATAAAATACAACAAAATATTTGTGGCTATTCCACGATAATGGAATTAAACATGATGTTTGTTTTCACATTTTGTACAATAAAATATTACTTTGATAATCATAAATTTGAATATGTTTTTAAATTTTATAATTTGTTCAGGCAATACCTTTTCTTTAATTATCTTGAGATGGCTCTGGAGATAAAGTCACTCTCCCTCTTCTTTAAGAGAGAACTGAAGTAATTTCCTTCTACTGGGGAAAAGGACAGCAAGAAAACTTGATGTTGTCAACAAACGGTTGCTGGGTGAGGTTCTTAAATGTTCTGCTACAAGGGAGACAGGTAGAGCACTTCTTAGAGAAAATTAAGTATCTCATAAATAAGAGTAATTCTTCTCTCTTTATTAGATATTAGTTGTGATGTTTACATTTGCAGCTGAAGGAGTCTTTTGTCCATTACATATGAGCATAAGGGGTCTAGTGTCATCACTATTCCAGGATTAAGCCTACATTTCATTATCTATTGTATTAAGGAAGGTTTATGAAGGGAGCAAGACATTGCCATTGGTGTTTTAAGCAGAAATGAAGTTAATTCAGAGAACTGGGTGCTTACAAATCATTGTAAGTGTTATAGAATCACAGGCTCTAGGATGAATCTCCAGGAATAACCTTAAGAGCAATAATCATCTGACCTACCTGGAATACTTCCACCCAATCAGCAAGGAAAGAAATCAGAAGGTTGGATTTTGAACTATTGAATTCAAGAGTTTATCAGTTCAGCTGCAAACCGACTATCAGGAATTAGCATCAAAACTACCTCTTGACTCCCACTAACCTGATCATTGATCACAGAAAAGTGGGCTCCAGCTGCCACTCCCATTGCAACTGCCTCAACAGCACCTCTGTACTTAGTGCCTGGACACTAAGGTCTGTTGCTGAAGAAACAAATACTCCATGAATACTTCTAACAGTAGAATATGCAAAACCATAGAATGCCCTCCACCTCATTTCAACATTCTAAATTTCACATGGTGCACCTTATCAATTTTCCTTTGAGGACACCACTGCAAAGGAGCCTGGGAAATGTATTCTTTTTTCTTACCAGCCTTTGAAGTACAGAAAGGCACATTAGAATAGAGGTCAGAATGAATGAACAGTGCCAACTGATCATTTCTCAAATATTTACAAATAAAATCATCGAATAATAACATTACTCTTTCACTTAGCTGATATGTCTGGTCTATAATAATTTAAGTTTTCATATAGTCAAAGCAGAGGAACACCAGTGCTAAGATATTTAGTATAGTTTGGATGTTTTAGGGCCAGACTGAATTGATCCCAAAGATTATAAAACACCAAGAGCACACAAGGATGATATGGGAAAGGGACTCCAGGAAAATGGCAAAAGTTTCTTGTCTTTATTTTTATCTATTTTTTAATGTTTTGATGGCTCCTTTACTTGAAATGTAATTGATTATATATACTTGTGGGGTACAGAATTGAATATCAATACATGTATAGAATATGCGGTGATCAAATCAGCATAATTAGTATACTCATGCTTATAGAACATAATCAATCTTGTGATGCTTAACTAATGTCTCACTAATCGTCCTCCACTTCCCCCTTTCCAAACTCTAATAAACAAAGTTCTGTTCTCTCTCTCTTTTTTTGAAATTTCAATGTATTATTAGGATTGATTGTTTCTTTCTTTCTTTCTTTCTTTCTTTTCTTTTCTTTTCTTTATTTTTTTCATTTCACCTCCCACTTATGAATGAGGACATGCAGTATTTCTCTTTCTGTGCCTAGCTTATTTCACTTAACATAATTTTCTCTAAGTTCATTCATACTGCTATGAATGGCAGAGTTTCATTTTTTTATGGGAAAGTAGTATTCCACTGAGTATATATACCACATTTCTTTATCCAGTCATCTGTTCATGGATATTTAGTTTGATTCCAACTCTTGCCTACTGTAAATAGAGCTGTAATAAACATGGGAGTGCATTTATCCCTTTGACATGATGATTTACATTCCTTTGGGTATATACTCAGCAGTAGGGAAGCAAGCAAATGACAGAAGTCTGACAGTACCTCTTGACAATAACCCTAAATGTAAATGGATGAAATTCCCCATTGACAAGACACAGACTGACTGATTGGATTAAAAAGTTGGACCCAAAATATGCTGTCTTCAAGAGATTCATCTCACTCAGAAAGACACACAAAGACTAATACTGAAGGGATGGAAAAACATATACCACGCAAATGGAAACTAAAAACAAACAGGGGTAGTTATTCTTATATCAGATAAAATAGACTTTAAACCAAAAAACCATAAAAAGAGACAAAGAATGCCATTATATAAAGATAAAAGGATCTATCCAGTAAGAAGATATAACAATCATAAATATATACGCACCCCACCCTGGAGCATCCAGATGTATAATGCAAACACTATTAGACCTAAAGAAAGAGACAGACCCCAATATGATAATAGTTGGGGAACTGAACACACCTCTTTCAACACTGGAAAGATCATCTAGGCAACAAATCAACAGAAAAACACAGGATTTAAACTACACTTTAGACTGATTGGACTTGGCAGATATCTACAGAATATTGCATTCAACAACTACAGAATATACATTATTCTCATCAGCACATGGAACGTTCTCCAAGGTAGACCACACATTAGGTCACAAATCAAGTCTCAGCAAATTTTTTAAATTGGAAATAATTTCAAGTATCTTTCCAGACCAAAATAGATTAAAACTAGAAATCAATAACAAATGAAACTCTGGAAACTACACAAACACATGGAAATTAAATAACATGCTCCTGAATGAAGCACGGGTCCAAGAAGAAATTAAACAGGAAATCAAAAAATTCCTTGACACTAAAGAAAATAAAGACACATCACACAAAAACCTGTGGGATACAGCAAAAGCAGTTCTAAGAAGGAAGTTTATTGCAACAAATGCTTACATCAAAAGAAAAAGTTTTCAAATGAACAACCTAATGCTACACCTCAAAGAACTAGAAAAACAAGAACAATCCAACCCCCAAATTAGTAGATGGAAGCAAATAATTAAGATCAGAACAGAACTAAATGAAACACAGACCCAAAAAACAGCTAAAGAGCAATAAAATGAAAAGTTGGTTTTTTGAGAAGATAAACAAAATAGACAAACCACTAGTAAGATTTACTAAAAAAAGAAGAGAAAAGACCCAAATAACAAAAATCAGAAATTAAAGAAGAGTCATTACAACTGATACCACAGAAATACAAAGAATCATTAGATATTATTCTAAACAACTATATGCAAACAAATTTGAAAACCTGGAGGAAATGGATAAATTTCTGGACACATACAAATTACCAAGGCTGAAGCAAGAAGACATAGAAAACCTGACCAAACCAATAACAAGCAATGAGATTAAAGTAATCAGCAGTCTCCCAACAAAGAAAATCCCGAGATCAGATGGCTTTACTGCTGAAAGTGGAAAAAGTTTCAATGGCCAAGCTAATTTACTCTAAGTCCACTGATAATAACCCCAACCATATCCCCCACTAATAAGGGAATGATTGTTATTTTGTATTAAGAGGGGATTAAAATTGTGAGACGAGTGTGCTGGTGTCAGGGTTTTTGTGTGTGTGCTGTTGTTTTTGTTTTTGTTTTGTTCTTGGCTTGTTAAAAATGTGCTTTTTTGTAGACTAGTATCTCAATAAAACTGATAAAGTATCCCAAATAACTATTATAGTGATGTTTTCCTTTCTTTTAAGTGATGACAACACAGCATAACATAACTACTTAAAATAAGTTCTTAAAGTGAGCAACAGGTTTTTATTTATAAAATTGAGCAATATTCAGTGTCTCTAATGCCAGTTCCAAAAAAAATTTGATTGAATATTGAGTATAATTATAATGGTTTATATATGGCATGCCTTTAATATTAGTGACAGATATTAGATTGACTGTAAGTTAAAACACTTATGATTACGTGAAAAGGTAGCCATTATACCTCGACTTCCACAAAAAATGTTCAAAATCTTTCTAGGACTTCTGTTTTTACAAATTAGGCAAACTAAATGCATAGAACACATTTCCACTTCCAAACTCATATATGCATATGTAAGAAAAATAAGAAAAATCCTATCCTGAAGGCCAGAAACATCATAAAAGTGTGAATTCATAGAGGTGAGTGTGTGCCAGTCTCTTGAAAGACAGAGCTTCATTTTTAGAGGCTTCACAAGAAACGAGAAAGAGCATGCCTTCAATGCATGGGGAGGGAATAATGATATTGGAGAGCGTCACCTAAAGTGAGTAATACTGCAGGACTAAGCTCCACGGTGTGAGGATTCACTAAAAATATCCAATTCATGTTGGAAGATAGCAAACAAATTTCTCTTTCTGGTTTGTTGACTTAAGTATATTTTTAAAAACTTCAGAAAAGCTTCAACATCTAAGCAAGACTGAAGTTCAAACTCAAACTAACATCCATGGTTTAAAAATCATGAACGAAGAATTTAGTTTAATATGCTAATTATGCTGATTTGAACATCACAGATTGTACAGAAGTATTGATAGTCAACTACATACCCCACAAATATGTATACTCAATTATGGCTCAATAACAAAAAATAAAACACATGCATACACTTATTGCATACACATAATGATTTAAATAGTTTCTTTCATATTCCACTTTGAGTAAAGCATTCAGTAGATTTCTATGTTTAATTTAGTAGTGAAGATGATCAATCCACTTGTGGCCATTCTACTTATGCATTTTTCTGTTATCTTACTTCTGAGTCTCCTGATGGGATACAATGCATTTACTATAACATACTTCTCAACACACAAGGCACAGTTCTCTCCTGAGAAACTGAAATGTTTAATGCATTTAAAATATTATAAAATCTGATATTACAAATGACATAGATAGATGTTGTTGGTTTCTAATATTTAGCAAGAAAAACAAACATCAATTTTGAAAATATGTTTTTGATTTATAGACCCTTAGGTGAATACTTTCTTTTAAACTTTTTTTAAAAAATAAGAATGTTTCAATGGGATTAACTCTGGATTAATATTGCCCTGTTCCCGAGCCCGTGGCGCACTTGGGAGAGTGCGGCGCTGGGAGCGCGGTGACGCTCCCGCCGCGGGTTCGGATCCTATATAGGAATGGCAGGTGCACTCACTGGCTGAGTGCCGGTCACAAAAAAAGGCAAAAAAAAAAAAAAAAAAAACCATAAAGGAAAATCCCAGAGACAATAACAGAGTCTTCTGTTAAGAAGTCCAGCAACATGAAGGAATGACGTACTGATGATACATGCCACAAAAGGGATGAACCTTGACAATTAAGTGGAAGAAGCAAGTCACAAAAGACAATAAATGGTACAATTTTATTTGTGTGAAATGTTCAGAATAGACAAATGCATAGAGACAGAAAGTAGATTAGTGACTGCATGGGGTTGCGAAGATAGGGGGAAAATAATGAATGGCAACGAATGAATATGGGGTTTACTTTGTGGGTGTTGAAAATGTCCTAAAACTGACTGGTGATAGTTACACAACTCTGTCAATGTGTTAAAAAACTATTAAATTGTACACTCTAAATGGGTGACTTGTAGAGTATGTAAATTATATTTCAATAAAGCTCTTTAAAAATAACTAAGGCAAGGGGTAAAATGCCGCATCACCAACCCTCTGGCTGGTAGAAAGGACAATAGTCTATGAAAAAAATACAGAATTCAAAGATCCTGGGTCAAAAAGTGATTCAGAAAAGGTAGACATGAATGTGAAGTGGTTTTATGGCTATTTGAATATTTATTTTGCTTTATATTATGAGTGATGTATTATAAAAATATCAGAATAAATTAGCTCTTTCAATAAGTATAAAATCTAAAAACATAATTCATGAGAAAGCATTGGGTTATAGTTCACTTAGAAGCATTTTCTTTGATTTCTTAATGGCACCTAAAATAAAGTGGCTCTTAAAACGAAAAAAAAAAAAAAAAAAAATATTGCCCTGTTCAGTATGTTCTTCCAAAATGATAAATTTGCAATGTCTGTTCTCACTTCTTAATTATAGGGTATGTGTGTGTACAATTGCTTTCCTTACCCTGAGTGCATGCTGGTTATGTGTCTACAAGGTCATGGGGAGGGAAAAGATGTCCAAGAAGCAAAACTATAAATCATTCATTCACTTGAAAATAAACAAACAAACAAACAAGAATCAGGCAAAAGTCAACAAAGATTCTTTCTGGAAAAGAGTTTAAACCCAGGCTTCCAAGAATTTCTAAAGTTCCAAAATGTATGAGTTGTAAAAAAACCACAAACAACTTTTAACAGTTAAAGGAGAGAAAAAGGCATAATGAGCAAGAGTGAGCAGAAATAGCAAACAGCAAAAGCAGATCTGGAAAGTCAAGTTAGTTACTAGCCATAATCAAAAAATAATCAAGAGTATATAGAAAAGAACAAAGTAAACCTCTAGGAATAAAAATAAAATAATGAAAATGAAAATAAAACTCAAAGGGGAAGTTCACCAGCAATTTAGACACAGCTTAAGAGAGAATCAATTAAATGGAAAACAGGGCTTAATTGCACAAATTGAAGCCCCGAGATAAATAAAATAAAACAATGAAAAAATGGGATTCTGATTTTTATTATATTATTTTAACATGATATAATCAGAGATCCATCAAATGGGAATAGCAACAAGATCTGAAGTATAAACTTGTAAGTGTTCTCCAGAATAGGCAAAAAACCAATGTTCAAGAAAACTTTCACCTTGAAATAGCAAATAGATATGACCTTATTTAAATATCTAGAAATCCAGACAAAACATATAGGATAAATGTTTTTAGACATTCGAAAAAAGGTAGCACAGAGAGGTAAGATTCCCAGAATTGGGGTGTAAGGACTTTAGGAAGTTTGCTCCTGATAAAAGCAACAAAAAAACTGGCAAAAACAGCCAGAAAGATAGAAACTGTCCCTGAGGAAGCCCAAATGTTGGAATTACTCATCAAAGACTTTAAATCAGCTATAGTAAATATATTCATAATGTATTAGGTAGTAAAATATATATTTATAGTATATGCAAATCAATCTATATAATGAACCATATTAGGAATAAAATAAACATGATTATCTTGATACAGAAAAGCATTTGACAAAAGTTGACATTCTTTCATAATAAAAACACTCAAAAAGCTAGGAACAGAAACAAATAGTTTCAGCCTCATAAAGCGCATCTGAAAAACACACAGCTAGCATTATATTTAAGGGTTAAATATTGAATGTTGTCCCCCCAAGATCAGGAAGAAGATAAAGATGTCAGTACTTGCAATTTCTGTTCAACATTATAATGAAGGTTCTAGCCAGTGCAATTAGGGAAATAAATTAATAAAAGGCATCCAGAATGGAAAATAATATGTAAAACTATCTCTGTAGTTAAATGACATGATCACATGTATACATATGTATGTGTGTGTGTATACATATTGAATTCTAAAGAATCCACTTAAGGACTACTAGAACCATTAAGCAAGGTTGTAGAACAAGATTAATACACAACAATGAAATTTTTCCTATACACTAGCACTGTACAATAGAAAAATAAAATTTAAAAACAATTACATTTACAGTAGCACCAAAAATAATAAAACAGGAAAGAATTCAACCCTAAAAGTATAAGAAAACTATAAAGTATTTTGAAAAGAAATTTTAAAAGATATAAATAAAAGGAATGACATCCCACATTCACAGATTGGAAGACATAGTATTGTTAGACGGCAATAATCTCCAAATTGATATACAGATTTAACTCAGTCCATATGAAAATCTCAGCTGTCTACTTCACAGAAATTGACAAGCTGATCTTAGGACTAATATGCAAGTGTGAAAGACCAAGAATAGTAAAAAAAAATATTGAAAAAGAACAAAGTTGTAAGACTCACACTTCCCAGTTTCAGAACTTATTGTAAAGTAACAGTAACCAAAACAGTGTGATACTGGTGTAATGACAGAGTTGAAAGTCCAGAGATAAGTCCACACATCTATGGTCAATGGTTTTTTTTCAAAAAGGGTGCAAAGACTAGTCAATGGGAAAAGAATAGTATATTCAACAAATGGTGCCGGGACAACTGGATATCCACATGCAAAGGAAGAATGTTGGACCCCTGCCTCACATCAAATACAAAAATTATTCTGAAAGGGATCATAGACCTAAATGTAAGAGTTGAAGCTATTAAATTCTTAGGAAACACAGGAATAAATTATCATGATTTTGTGATGGATAGGCAGTGATTTCTTAGATACAACACAAAAGCAAAACTGACAAAAAGTACATAATTGGACTTCATAAAATTAGAAACTTTTGAACTTTAAAGGACACTATCACAGAAGTGAAAAGACAGTTTACAGAGTTCAGTAAACTATTTTCAAAGCATATATTTGATAAATGACTTGCATCTAGAATTTGTAAAGAAATTTTACATCTCAAAAATAAAAACAAATAACCCAATTAAAAATAGCCAAAGGATTAGAACAGAAAATTTTCTGAAGAAAATATGTGAATGACCAATAAACACATAAAAAGATGTTCAACATCATGAGTCATTAAAAAAATGCAAATCGAATCTACAATGAAGTATCACTTTACACCTACTGGAATGACTAAAATGAAAAAATACAATAAAAGTATCGGTGAGAATGTGGCAAAATTAGAACCCTCAAACATTGCTGGTGGAAAATAGTTTGTAATTCCTCAGAAGTTAAGCATAGATTTGCCATATGACCCAGCAATTTTATTCCTAGGTATATATACAAGAGAAATAAATCATGTCCAGACAAAAAACTATACATAAATGTTCATAGCAGCACCATTCACAATATTAGCCAAAAAGTGGAAATAACTCAAATGTTCATCAAGTGATAAAGGGATAAACAAAATTGGTATATTCATACAACAGAATATTTTTCATCAGTAAAATGGAATGGGATAGCTACAACACTGATAGACCTTGAAAATGTTAAGCAAAAATGAAAGAAGTCAATCAAAAAGGACCACATTATATGATTCCATTGATATGAAATGTCTGGAATAGGCAAATTCATAAAGAGAGGAGGTAGACTGGTGACTTCTAGGGGCTGGGAGCAAGGTAAAATAATGATTGACTAGTAATGGGTCATAAGTCTCTTTTTGGATTATGAAAAAGTTTTAAAACCAGATAGCGGTGAAGATTTCACCACTCTGAATTAAATTTACTAAAATTTACCAAATTTATACTGAAATTACACTGAATTTTATGGTATGTGAATTACATCAATAAAGCTGCTATTTTTTAAAAGGCTATGAAAATAGCAATCTCCTTGAGAGTGGAAACAAATGGATGATCTTTTTGATTTCTAACCATACTGTCCAAAGAGAAGAAAGAAGCAGAGTAGAAAGAAAAGCCCCCAAAGATCCCAGCAACCTCTCTAAGTTAAGGAGACAGTTTGAAGACCAAAGGAGCCAAGAAAGTTAGAATTCTTGGCTCCTTATATAACAATAACAAAAAGAAGGAAATCACACAGGGATCTGCAGATGGGCTTTTGTTGGGTCTTTGATTGGGTATAGATCTGAACACGTGTGTGATTAAATTACCTAAGGCAGAAGAAAGAATCACTAGAAAAGGCTCACTGGGGCTCATAGAAGACTGGGAATTGTTTGTCCTCCCAGAAACCAGAGTGAAAAGAAGACTTGGACTGAGTCTTCAAAAGTGTATTCCATAGAAGTGGAGTCAAATTATCCCTAGACAAAAGGTTGCTCCAGATATTTCTTAGCAAAACTTAAAAGTAAATCTTGAAAGTATCAAGCAGATCCCCCTAAAAAAGACTGCATTTAAGAACAAAACTCAACAATATTTAAAGGAGTAAAAGCAACCTTAAATCTATAAACCTAAAATTTAGTGTCTGGCATTTAATATAAATTACCAGGCACACAAAGTATGCATTACTCATTAGCAAGAGAAAAATCAGTTAACAGAAAGACGTGGAAATGAAAAAGATGAAGAAAATTAGGAGATAAGAATATGAAAAGAGTCTTGTAAATATATATGTTTAACATGGTAGAGAACAACATAATATCCTGAGAAGAAAAATGTACAACATAAAAAACACAAATTGAATTTCTGAAAATTAGGAAAAAAGACAATATGCAAAATGAAAAGTACAGTGGATGAGTTTACAGGAAAATTAAACAACACCAAAGAAAAGATTAGTGAACTTTAAGACATATTGAAACTATGTGTGTTAGTTTTCTAGGACTATCATAACAAAGCACCACAAGTTGGGTGTCTTAATAAAACAGAAAGTTATCTTCTCACAGTTTTGGAGGCTGGAAGTTCAAGATCAAGATGGCAACAGGGGTTATTTCCTCTGAAGACTGTGAAAGATTCTTTCCCATGCTTCTTACCTAACTTTTGGTGGTTTTATGGCAATTTTTGGCATTCCTTGGCTTGAAGAAGCATCACCCCAATCTCTGCCACTATTTTCACATGGTGGTGTTCTCCCTGTGTGTGTGTCTGTGTCCAAATTTCCCCGTTTTATCAGGACACCAGTTGTATTGAACTCTACTCCAGATGATCTCATCTTAACCTAATTATGTTTGTATTGACCCTGTTTCCAAATAAGTTCATACTCTGCGGTACTAGGGGTTAGGACTTTACCATATGAATTTGGAGGAGACAAAAGTCAACCCCGTAACACTATCCAAAATGAAATACAAAGAGAGGAGACTGAAAATAAAATTGAGCATCATGACTTGTGAGGCAATCTGTGCCCAGAAGGACAGGAGAGTACAGAAAATTTGTTTGAAGAAATAATAATTAAAAACTTTCCCTATTATATGAATAAAATAATATTGAAAATTCAGGGAGCAAAAAAAAGTCCAAGCAAAAGAAACAAACCATTCTAAAGTATACGAAAATTAAGTTTATGAAAATGAGTCATAAAAAGAAAATATTAAAAGCCATCAAAGTAGAAAAGATGGAGGAGCAAAGAAAAGAATAAGACCACCTTTTCATTAAAAACTATGAGAGAAGAGAGCAGGGAGACGTCCAGCTAGGGAGGCAGAGACTCAGCAGAAAACACACACCCTGTGGGGCCCCCACTGCGAGATCCAGCAGGTAGGCTTCACCGCCGCCACCCGGCTCCATTCCCAGCCCAGCCCAGTGTGCACAAAGTGGGGAGACATCCAGCTAGGGAGGCGGACACTCGGCAGAAACCACACACCCTGTGGGGATGCCAATGCGTGATCCAGCAGCTAGGCTTCACCGCAGGCCCCCAGCTCCATCCCCAGCCCCACCTAGTGTGCTCAGAGAAGGGAGATGTCGAGCAGAGGAGGCAGGAACTCCACAGGGACCACACTGCTGCCGCGCGAACCGGCAGCCCGACCCAACGTGAACGGAGCACAGAGACGTCCAGCAAGGGAAATAGAAGCTCTGTAGAGTCCACACGCTCTGCGGTGCCACGGTGCATCCCAGCAGCCCGGGCCAGAGCGCACGGAACAGGGAGAATTCCTGCACGGGAAGTGAAAGCTCAACAGAGATCACACACCCTGTGGTACGTGATCCACCAGCCCAGCAGAGTCCAAGCTGACCAGAAAGGTGGATCCCCGGAGAATCCCAAGACCCGAGGCAACCACACACACAAGGCACTAGAGGCCAACTGAGCAGTCACGGAGGGAGCCATACGAAATTGGCAACCACAGCAACATCCTAGTTAGTCATTAGTCTCAAACCGGTGAACTGTGAAACCCCCGGCCACAATGAATAAACACCAAAAAAAAGATACCAGAAATACAAAAAATCAAGAAAGTACACCACCAAAAGTTAATAAATCTCAAACTCTAGATCCTATAGAACAAGAAGCCCTTGAAATGACTGACAAGGAATTTCGAGTGATAATTCTAAGGAAACTGAATGAGATACAAGAAAACTCAGCTAGACATCATGATGAAATGAGGAAAAGTATACAGGATCTGAAAGAGGAAATGTACAAGGAAATCAATGTCTTGAAAAAAAATGTAGCAGAACTTGCTGAACTGAAGAAGTTATTCAGCGAAATAAAAAACACAACGGAGAGTTTAACCAGCAGGCTTGTCGAAGTTGAAGAGAGAACCTCTGAACTTGAAGATGGGCTGTTTGAAATAACACAAGCAGACAAAAAGAAAGAAAAAAGAATCAAGGACATGGAAGAAAATCTGAGAGAGATATCAGACAACCTCAAGCGCTCAAATATCCGAGTCATGGGTATTCCAGAAGGGGAGGAAAATGGAGATTCCATTGAAAACATATTCAACAAAATAGTGGCAGAAAACTTCCCAGCTATAGGAAAAATCACAGATCTTCAGATCCAGGAAGCTCAACGATTTCCAAATGTATTCAACCCAAAAAGGCCTTCTCCAAGACATGTCATAGTCAAATTGGCAAAACTCAGAGATAAAGAGAGAATCTTAAAAGCTGCAAGAGAGAAGCGTCAAATCAACTATAAGGGAGCCCCAATCAGGTTAACATCAGACTTTTCATCACAAACCCTAAAAGCTAGAAAGGAATGGGATGATATTTTCAAAATACTAAAAGACAAAGATTGCCAGCCAAGAATACTCTACCCTGCAAGGCTATCCTTCCGAAATGAGGGGCAAATAGTATATTTCTCAGACAAACAAAAACTGCGGGAGTTCACTACCACAAGACCACCCTTACAAGAAATCCTCAAGGGAGTACTGGGTTTGGTTCCTGAAAAATAACTACCACTGCCATAAAAACACAAGAAAAATCAAAACCCGCTAGTATAATAAAAATGGCATTCATGAAGAGAAAACAAGCTAACAAAAACACTATCTACAACCTAAGGAACCAACAAACACAGAAAACAAACAGTAAATCAGAAAGCAAGGAACAAAAGACACCTAAGACAACCAAACAACCAATAAAATGCTAGGAATAAATCAACACCTTTCAATAACAACTCTTAATGTAAAAGGCTTAAATTCCCCAATTAAAAGGCACAGACTGGCTGACTGGATCAAAAAGCAGGACCCAACTATATGCTGCCTACAAGAGACCCACCTCACCCATAAAGATTCACACAGACTAAGAGTGAAAGGATGGAAAAAGATTTACCATGCAAACAGAAAAGAAAAACGAGCTGGAGTAGCTATTCTTATATCTGACAAAATAGACTTTAAACTAAAAACCATAAAAAGAGACAATGAGGGACACTACTTAATGATAAAAGGACTGATCCATCAAGAAGACATAACAATCATAAATATGTAGGCACCCAATGTTGGAGCAGCCAGATTTATAAAACAAACTCTATTAGACCTAAAGAAGGAAATAGACACTAATACCATAATAGCAGGGGACCTGAACACCCCACTGTCAATATTAGACAGATCATCTAGGCAAAGAATCAGTAGAGAAACACAAGATCTAAACAAGACTCTAGACCAATTGGAATTGGCAGATATCTACAGAACATTCCACCCAACAACCTCAGAATATTCATTCTTCTCATCAGCACATGGATCATTCTCCAGGATAGATCACATATTAGGTCACAAATCAAGTCTCAATAAATTCAAAAAAATTGCAATTATCCCATGTATCTTCTCAGACCATTATGGATTAAAACTAGAAATTAATAACAAATGAAACTCTGGAAAATATACAAACACATGGAAATTAAACAGCATTCTACTTAATGACATATGGGTCCAAGAAGAAATCAAGCAGGAAATCAAAAAATTTATTGAAACTAATGAAAACAATGATACATCATACCAAAACCTGTGGGATACTGCAAAAGCAGTATTGAGGGGAAAATTTATTGCAATTAAACGCTCACTTCAGAAGAATGGAAAGATGGCAAGTGAACAACCTAACACTTCACCTTAAAGAACTAGAAAAACAAGAACAATCCAAACCTAAAGTTAGCAGATGGAAAGAAATCATTAAGATCAGAGCAGAACTGAATGAAATGGAAAACCAAAAAACAATTCAAAAGATCAACGAATCAAAAAGTTGGTTTTTTGAGAAGATAAATAAAATTGACAAACCATTAGCATGGCTAACAAAAAAAAGAAGAGAGAAGACTCAAATAACAAAAATTAGAAATGAAAAAGGCGATATTACAACTGATTCATCTGAAATACAAGGAATCCTTCGAGACTACTATAAACAACTATACGCCAACAAATTTCAAAATCTGGAGGAAATGGATAAATTTCTGGACACACACAAGCTCCCAAAACTGAACCGTGAAGACGTACAAAATTTGAACAGACCAATAACAATAAAGGAGATTGAAGCTGTTATCAGAAGGCTCCCAACAAAGAAAAGCCCAGGACCAGATGGATTCACAGCAGAATTTTACCAAACATTCAAACAGGAATTGACACCGATTCTTTACAAACTATTCCAAAAGATTGAAACGGACGCAAATCTCCCTAACTCATTCTATGAAGCAAACATCATCCCGATACCAAAACCAGGTAAAGATATAACCAAAAAAGAAAACTACAGGCCGATATCCTTGATGAATATAGATGCAAAAATCCTCACTAAATTACTAGCAAACAGAATACAGCAACACATACGTAAAATTATTCATCACGATCAAGTGGGATTCATCCCAGGGATGCAAGGATGGTTCAACATACGCAAATCAATAAATGTTATACACCATATTAATAAACTCAAACAAAAGGACCATATGATCATCTCTATAGATGCTGAAAAAGCATTTGATAAAGTTCAGCACTCATTCATGACAAAGACCCTCTATAAGTTAGGTATAGAGGGAAAGTATCTCAACATAATTAAAGCCATATATGCCAAACCCACAGCCAATATCATCCTGCATGGGGAAAAGCTGAAAGCTTTTCCTTTAAGAACAGGAACTAGACAAGGATGCCCACTCTCACCACTCTTATTCAACATAGTGTTGGAAGTACTAGCCAGAGCAATCAGAGAAGAGAAGGAAATAAAGGGCATCCAGATTGGAAAAGATGAAGTCAAACTGTCCCTGTTTGCAGATGACATGATCCTATATATCGAACAGCCTAAAACCTCTACAAAAAAACTCTTGGAATTGATAAATGATTTCAGCACAGTAGCAGGATACAAAATCAACACACAAAAATCAGTAGCATTTCTTATCTCCAATAGTGAACTTGCAGAAAGAGAAGTCAAGAAAGCCTGCCCATTTACAATAGCCACCAAAAAAATAAAATACTTAGGAATTGAGTTAACCAAGGAGGTGAAAAATCTCTATAATGAGAACTACAAACCACTGCTGAGAGAAATTAGAGAGGATACAAGAAGATGGAAAGATATCCCATGCTCTTGGATTGGAAGAATCAACATAGTGAAAATGTCCATACTACCCAAAGTGATCTACAAATTCAATGCAATCCCCATCAAAATTCCAAAGACATTTTTCTCAGAAATGGAAAAAACTATCCAGACATTTATATGGAACAATAAAAGACCACGCATAGCCAAAGCAATGCTGAGCAAAAAACATAAAGCTGGAGGCATAACACTACCTGACTTTAAGCTATACTACAAAGCTATAATAACCAAAACAGTATGGTACTGGCATAAAAACAGACACACTGACCAATGGAATAGAATAGAGAATCCAGAAATCAACCCACACACTTACTGTCAGCTGATCTTTGACAAAGGCACCAAGCCTATTCAGTGGCAAAGGGACTGCCTCTTCAGCAAATGGTGCTGGGATAACTGGATATCCATATGCAGGAGAATGAAACTAGATCCATACCTCTCGCTGTATACTAAAATCAACTCAAAATGGATTAAGGATTTAAATATACACCCTGAAACAATAAAACTTCTTAAAGAAAACATAGGAGAAACACTTCAGGAAATAGGACTGGGCACAGACTTCATGAATACGACCCCAAAAGCACGGGCAACCAAAGGAAAAATAAACAAATGGGATTATATCAAACTAAAAAGCTTCTGCACAGCAAAAGAAACAATTAAAAGAGTTAAAAGACAACCAACAGAGTGGGAGAAAATATTTGCAAAATATATATCTGACAAAGGATTAATATCCAGAATATATAAGGAACTCAAACAACTGTACATGAAGAAAACAAGCAACCCGATTAAAAAATGGGCAAAAGAGCTAAGTAGGCATTTCTCTAAGGAAGATATACAAATGGCCAACAGACATATGAAAAAATGCTCAACATCACTCAGCATCCGGGAAATGCAAATCAAAACCACATTGAGATACCATCTAACCCCAGTTAGGATGGCTAAAATCCAAAAGACTATGAACGATAAATGCTGGCGAGGCTGCGGAGAAAAAGGAACTCTCATACATTGCTGGTGGGACTGCAAAATGGTGCAGCCTCTATGGAAAATGGTATGGAGGTTCCTCAAACAATTGCAGATAGATCTACCATACGACCCAGCTATCCCACTGTTGGGTATATACCCAGAGGAATGGAAATCATCAAGTCGAAGGTATACCTGTTTCCCAATGTTTAGCGCAGCACTCTTTACAATAGCCAAGAGTTGGAACCAGCCCAAATGCCCATCATTGGATAAGTGGATACGGAAAATGTGGTACATCTACACAATGGAATACTACTCAGCTATAAAAACGAATGAAATACTGCCATTTGCAACAACATGGATGGACCTTGAGAGAATCATATTAAGTGAAACAAGTGAGGCACAGAAAGAGAAATACCACATGTTCTCATTTATTGGTGGGAGCTAAAAATTAATATATAAATTCACACACACACACACACACAAACACACACACACACACAAACGGGGGGGGAGAGAAGATATAACAACCACAATTATTTGAAGTTGATATGACAAGCAAACAGAAAGGACATTGTTGGGGGGGAGGGGGGAGGGAGAAGGGAAGGAGGTATGGTGATGGGGAGCAATAATCAGCCACAATGTATATCGACAAAATAAAATTAAAAAAAAAAAAATTCAGCACTCATTCATGACAAAGACCCTCTATAAGTTAGGTATAGATGGAAAGTATCTCAACATATTTAAAGCCATATATGACAAACCAACTGCTAATATCATCCTGAATGGGGAAAAGCTGAAAGCTTTTCCTTTAAGAACAGGAACTAGACAAGGATGCCCACTCTCGCCACTCCTATTCAACATAGTGTTGGAATTACTAGCCAGAGCAATCAGAGAAGAGAAGGAAATAAAGGGCATCCAGATTGGAAAAGATGAAGTCAAACTGTCCCTGTTTGCAGATGATATGATCCTATATATCGAACAGCCTCAAGCCTCCACAAAAAAACTCTTCAGAGTTCATAAATGATTTCAGCACAGTAGTCGGATACAAAATCAACACACAAAACTCAGTTGCATTTCTTTTCTCCAGTAGTGAACATGCAGAGCGAGAAATCAAGAAAGCCTGCCCATTTACAATAGCCACAAAAATATAACATACTTAGGAAATGAGTTAACCAAGGATGTGAAAAATCTCTATAATGAGAACTACAAACCACTGCTGAGAAAAATTAGAGAGGATACAAGAAGATGAAAAGATATCCCATGCTCCTGGATTGGAAGAATCAACACAGTGAAAATGTCCATACTACCCAAAGTGATATACAAATTCAAAGCAATCCCCATCAAAATTCCAAAGACATTTTTCTCAGAAATGGAAAAAACTATCCAGACATTTATATGGAACAATAAAAGACCACACATAGCTAAAGCAATGCTGAGCAAAAAAAATAAAGCTGGAGGCATAACACTACCCGACTTTAAGCTATACAACAAAGCTATAATAACCAAAACAGCATGGTACTGGCATAAAAACAGACACACTGATCAATGGAACAGAATAGAGAATCCAGAAATCAACTCACACACTTACTGCCATCTGATCTTTGACAAAGGCACCAAGCCTATTCACTGGGGAAGGGACTGCCTCTTCAGCAAATGGTGCTGGGATAACTGGATATCTATATGCAGGAGAATGAAACTAGACCCATACCTCTCACCATATACTAAAATCAACTCAAAATGGATTAAGGATTTAAATATACACCCTGAAACAATAAAACTTCTTAAAGAAAACATAGGAGAAACACTTCAGGAAATAGGACTGCACACAGACATCATGAATACGACCCCCCAAAGCATGGGCAGCCAAAGGAAAAATAAACAAATGGGATTATATCAAACTAAAAAGCTTCTGCACAGCAAAAGAAACAATTAACAGAGTTAAAAGACAACCAACAGAGTGGGAGAAAATATTTACAAAATATACAGCTGACAAAGGATTAATATGCAGACTATATAAGGAACTCAAACAACTTTACAAGAAAAAAATAAGCAACCCAATTAAAAAATGGGCAAAAGAGCTAAGTAGGCATTTCTCTAAGGAAGATATCCAAATGGCCAACAGACATATGAAAAAATGCTCAAAATCACTCAGCATCTGGGAAATGCAAATCAAAACCACACTGAGATACCATCTCATCCCAGTTAGGACGGCTAAAATCCAAAAGACTCTGAATGATAAATGCTGGCGAGGTTGTGGAGAAAAAGGAACTCTCATACATTGTTGGTGGGACTGCAAAATGGTGCAGCCTCTATGGAAAATGGTATGGAGGTTCCTCAAACAATTGCAGATAGATCTACCATATGACCCAGCTATCCCACTGCTGGGAATAGACCCAGAGGAATGGAAATCATCAAGTCGAAGGTATACCTGTTCCCCAATGTTCATTGCAGCACTCTTTACAATAGCCAAGAGTTGGAACCAGCCCAAATGTCCATCATCAGATGAGTGGATACCGAAAATGTGGTACATCTACACAATGGAATACTACTCAGCTATAAAAATGAATGAAATACTGCCATTTGCAACAACATGGATGGGCCTTGAGAGAATTATATTAAGTGAAACAAGTCAGGCACAGAAAGAGAAATACCACATGTTCTCACTTATTGGTGGGAGCTAAAAATTAATATATAAATTCACACACACACACACAAAAAGAAAACCGAGGGGGGTGAAGAAGATATAACAACCACAATTACTTGAAGTTGATATGACAAGCAAACAGAGGGGACATTGGTGGGGGGGGAGGGAGAAGGGAGGGAGGTTTTGGTGATGGGCAACAATAATCAGCCACAATGTATATCGACAAAATAAAATTTAAAAAATAAATAAATAAAAATAAATAAATAAACAGCCAAAAAAAAAAAATCCAGAAAATTTTAACATACAATTTATGACCGTTTAAAAACTAAAAGATACGTAAGGATAAATTTAATAAAATATGTGCAACATAAACATATTGTACAGTAAAAACTACAAAACACTAAAGAGGACTCAAAGGTGCATGAGGGAACTTAAGGAAATGATGGAGTTGTTCTATATCTTGATTGAGCTGGTAATATGTGAGTGATTGTTTGTCAAAACTCATTACCCTTAAAATTGTTGAATTATATTGTATGTAAATTGTACTCAAATAAAGATGAGGAGAAAAGGACCAGTTTTCAGATTCAGGAAATAAATGGTCCCAATGGTTTATATAAGGGAAATTTACACCTAAACATGTTATAATGCAAATGAAAAAGCCAAATACATTAAAAGCTAAAAGTAGCCAGAGAGAAAAGTAATTGTATGTAAATGATCGATCTTATTCTGGCAAATGAAAATTTTTGTAAGACCTAGAGTAAAACAATATTATCAGAAATGCATAACAGGAGAGATTACCATCAACAGTCTCTTCTAAACGATATGGTAGAGGGAAAATAATCCCAGAAGGAAGAATTGAGAAACAAAAAGGAATGAGGTTTTTAAAAACTACTGTTCATGTGAGTAAATGTAAAGAAATATCAACTCTATTGACCACTTAGAATAAAGTCTGATTTGGGAAATTAAAAATGGAACCAACTATTGTAAAACAAAATAAAATTGAGGGTCAGTAGGGGATTTACTGTAATTAAAGCATTCAAATATCTCTGTATTTTTTATGAAGAGGATAAAGATATTGACTAACCTTAAAATTTAAGTTAAATATGAATGATAAAACTTCCAAGTAAACTATTACAAGACTTCTTTTATAAAAACTGCCAAACCTGCCAAGAGAGGAAACTTGATCAATCCAAAAGGAGAAAATAGAAAATAAGTGAAACATAGAAAATGAGAAAACACAAAATAAGTTAGTACATTACCGTATAAATATATCAACAATCAAGTAAAATACGAAAGAACCAAACTCTTCAGTTAAAATAAAGATGGATGTGCTAACTTTCTTGATTGTAGTAATCATTTCACTACTTCTGTATATTGAAACATCATGTTGTATACCTTGAATAAACATAATTTTTATTTTTTAAATGTGGCCTGGATTTTTAAAAATCCAGGAATATGAGGTTAATTATATTTTCACCGAATCTATAGATTAATTAGTAGGGGGAATAACATCTTAAAATATACTTTGATATTAGCTATAACAACTTGCTTTTGCTTAATATTTTCATGGCATATCATTTTACTATCAAATGATCTGTGTTCTTATAAAGCACAGAAGTTATCGGATGAGCATTTTTCTACATCTTTCACTCAAAATATTTTCAGGTTCCAGTCAAGATGGCAGAATAGAGGGTCTCCAGCATCACTCTCCCCACAAATCAACTAATTTATAACTATAAAATCATAACATCAGCCAAGCTGGGGCCACTGGAGCTCAGGGGAAGAGGAGGAGAGACCTACATAGTTCATGAAGGTGGGAGAGACCACGATGAGAGAAAGAAAAAACTGCTCTGAGCGTTTCAGGCTGTGGCCGCTTTAATGCTGGAGCTGTTGAGTGCATGGAGCAGGAGCTGGCAGAAGCCTCAGCTGTGCCCTTCAGATGGAGTTACTTGGAGGAAGCAGGGGAGAAGAGGACCTTGGTGGCCCCCATGACAGCAAGACCATGAATAGGGTTCCCGTGGACCCACGCAGGAGCAAGGAGCCAGAACAGCTGAAAGATGGAGCCATTCAGAAGCTAGTGTGTCAACACAAGGGACTGGTGCAGGGCCTGTCCCATGGGAAGTGTTTGGAGCACAGACAGTGGGGAAGATGGGCCCACTGGGAGAACACAGGGGCACAGCAAGGACAGCTGATCTACCCCCAACCAGCACAGGACCACTCAGAGAAGACTGGTCGGGAATGCAGAATTGCATGGGGTGCAGTTTGATGCAAAAACTCAGGCCCAGATCAGAGTTTCTACACAACCCAGGTGCACCGAGTCTCTGGAGACCTGGAACTACCTATAAGGTCAACCATTAAACCCTGAGCTGCCGAAAAGCCTTCCCTAGGGAAACAGCAGCAAAGCAGTAATTTAGCTCAATCACAGAGCTCAAGTACTAGTTCCCACAGGAAGTTCCCCGTGTTAGAAGTAAGCAAAGGACAAAAAATTAGTTCCAGCCCAAGCACACCACCAGTGCCCTGGGGCCTGCCAGGGGACATGAGGCATGGATCTCGGGACAGGACCCCCCTGCCCACAACCACCGACACTGCCAGCACCTCAGGGCCTCCTGGGAATCCAACACTTGGATCCAGGGACAAGATGCTCCCTCCCATAACCAGGCACCACACCAGCACTTTGGGGCTCACCTGGGGACCCAAGGCTTGGAGAAGGGAACCAGAACCCCCTCCCCCAAACAGGCACACCACGCCAGCACCTCGGGGCCCTGCCCAGGGGCCTGGGGTATGGAGCCAAGGACCAGGCCCCACCCACCCACAAACAGGCACACTGCCAGCACCTCGGGGCCCCACCCAGGGGCCTGGGGCATGCATCTGGTGACTGGACCCCCCTCCCACAACCAGGCACACTGTGCCAATGCCATGGGACCCACCCAGGGACCCAAGGGTGGAGAAGGGGACCGGATCCCCCTCCAACAACCAGGCACACCACACCAGCACCTCAGGGCCTGCCCAGGGTCCCAAGGTATGGAGTGGGGACCAGACTCTCCCCACAACCAGGCACACTACCAGCACCAAGGAGCATGCCAAAAACATCACCTCCAAGTGGGTGGCTCACCACAGCCACCACAGTAACCATGGCTGCCGTGAAAGCAGCTAGATGCCACAACCACCATGCGGATGGTCTGCCAGCTATTGGAGTGCATTGACACAAGAAGAGTCACCAGCAGAGATAAAGAAAAGAAGAGGACGTCTCTCTCCACAAAGCCCATTTCAGAGTGACAGAAGAAGTATCTGCTCTATGTTAATATTGGGGGACCCGATCACACCTCTCAGCATTGGACAAATTATTTAGGCAAGAAATTAACAGAGTAACCATTATTCCTTCAGAAGGTGAGAAGAAATCTAGGGTAATTAGAGGGGAGAGGGGCGAGGGAGGGGGGAAGGGGAGAGATTGGACAAGGGGCATAAAGAATAAGTATAATTTGTAACAATATATATGCTAGTAATATTGATTTGATCAACATATCTCAATGTTGAACCCCAAAAATATGTATAATCAATTTTGATTCAATAAAAATTTAAAAATAAAAATTAAAAATTAAAAAAAATTTAAAGATATAAAGTGTGTATAATATAGCAATAAATAAAAATATCAATATTCTCAAAAATAAATAAATAAATATTTTCAGAGTACCTTATGTGTCCACTTTAATTTCCAAATATATGGAACTTTAATTATCTTTTATAATTGATTTCTAGCTGAATTCCTTTGTGACTGTAGAGTGTGATCTGTCTGATCTCAGTGTGATCTTTGAGTCTTTTTTATAAGCTAATATATTATTTATTCTTATATTTACTTTATTTGGCCTGAGCACAAAAAATATTTCCACAATTTCAGACAAACTAATAGACAAACTAAATTAAATTTAAGACCTATTATTCATCAAAATATATCGTTTATATAGTGAAAAGGCAACTCATAGGGACAAGATCCTATCTATCTATCCTCAACAAAGAAATCAAGTCCTTAGTTTACAAGTACTCTTCAAATCAAGAAAGAAGGGATAAAATGTAGTAGAAAAATAAGCAAAAGATTTGAACAGCTACTTTACACAAGAAGATATCTAAACAACCAATAGACATATTCAAAGATGTAAAATTCAGTTTATATCAAAGAAATACAAATTAAAAACACAATGAGATACTATAACACTCCCACCAGCATGGCTAAAACTTAAAAGACTAACAACCTAAGTCTTGATTAGTATTTGCCACAACTAAAATCCTCTAATGCTACAAATGGGAGTATATATTGGTAAAAACCCTCTGGGATGCCATTGGCTAGTATCTATTAATGTATTCCCCATGACCAGCATTTCCTTTCCTAGGTTCATATATATGCAATTCCATTCCAGAGAATTATTTAAACATGCTCACCAAAAGATATTTACAGGAATAGTCACAGCAGCTCTATTTGTAACAGACCAAAACTGGAAAAAACCTAAATGTCCATTTACATTAAATGGACATCATAGATTAAAAAATTGTGACATATGTATATAATGGAATTCTAAATAGAACAACAATAAATAAACCAAATATACTCTAAACATTGTTGAATCTCACAATGCTGAGCAAAGTAAGTCAGACAAAACTGATGAATTGATTTACATTAAATTTAAGAACTTCTATTCCACAAAAGATGCTCTAACTGCACTTTATATAGAATATAATACCCAGAAGGGTTAAGATATTGGCCAAGATACTTGGGCTAAGAAAATGTCAAAATCAGACGGGGAAATAAGTGCCTCATCTCTACTGTTTCTATGTGGACCATTTTTCTAAGCTCTTCCATCTGAGTCACAGATTGAAGTTGCAAGCCCAGAGCAGTGCCCCCAAGGTGATGGGCAAGAGAAACACTCTCTGAGAGTCTACAAGTGGAACAAGAATCCCGCCCGAAAACAGCAGTACATCTCCTCTCTTCAGGGATTCAGAAACAATTAGTCTCTGTTCCCACTAATAAGAACTCTGGGGCCTTCAACCCTGGTAAATATTCCCACATGAGCCCCTTCAGAGCCTTCCAGTTCCACTTTCTGTGACTCAAGAAATATACTCCACCATGCCTACAACACTGAATTTCTTTTCCATTCCTTAAGGGGAAGAGTCTGAGTCTCCAGTTGAGGCTGTGATGTGAATTTGCCATTGTCCAGGAAGAAAGTGTGGAGGCTGCAGAACCCCACAGCTCAGTAGCGTCTGAGATTGGTTGAAATCAGTTGGGTAAGTGCTGAACTAGATAGACCAGAGTTCAAGTCTGGGCTTTTCTACTTACCAGCTGAGTCACCTTGGCAGATTATTTCACCATTTCCTCATCTGAAAAAATAGTTTATCTTACAAACAGTGAAAATCCAATGAGATAAGATAAATAAAGCACTTTTAGCACAGTGCCTGGGCAGGATGTTAACAGTTAATACCTGTTAACTCTTCTTCTTGCTATTACTGTCATTGTGATCACTGAAATATATTTTAATTTCCCCTTTAGCTAATAAATGACAGAGGCAGGATTTACAACCAGTTCTGTCTTACCCCAGAGTCTGCAGTCTTGAGCACTGAGTCATTTCATTTTACCTCTTGTTCTGGGGAGGCAGTGGGGGAAAGACTCAAGAAAATGAAATTGAACTTGAAAATCAAGAGGCACCTACTCTGTGTCTTTCCGGACTGTCAGATCTCTTGCCTGCTCTTTTTTCCAATTTTCTGTCTGCAAATACATCTCAAAGGTTTACAGAAGGCCAGGGTGCTGCCTCTTTTCCCAACTCTTCTTGAATTTGTATCTTCAGAGCTCCAAACTAACTGGCTACACTCTCTGTATCGGTAACTCCAAGTTTTGAAGACAACCCAACTGAATCAGTTTGATTCTGGGAACTCCATGGTTCAATCACCTGTAGCCAGAAGGCCTGGGTCATATTTCAAATAATTCATCTTGCTCACTATTCTCCAGCCACACCAGTCTTCCCATGCTGGTTAGGCTTTTTACAACTTTGGGACCTTCACATGGGCTGAAAAGTTTATATTCCTACTCCTCCTACTTATACTTTTGATATATAGCTTCTTACTATTTCAGGTCCCACATTATATTTTATTTTCCTCAGAGGAGTTTTCCCTGAACTCTAACCTAAAGCAGGCCCTCCAATTATATTTTCTCAGTGGTATCATCATACCTCTCCTTTTCAATACTACTTAGAGTTTCTGACTCTATGTTTACTTGTTTAATTGTTTATTGTCAGTCTCCCCAGTTATTGTATAAGCACAGGGGCTGTGCTTGTTTGGATTAACCTTAGGTATGCAGGGCCCACACGCATTCCTGGCATTAGGTAGGCAATCAATAAACGTTTGAATAGATGAAAATTACATACTTGACTCCCAGGACCAACTGTGGTAGCATTCTAAAGAATGTATCTATTCCACAAGATTACGTTCCCAAAACAGTTGACAAATACCTGTAGTACCTAGAGAAAAAGGAAAACTGCCTGCCTCAGGCGGTGGAATCGCATGATGGACTAACTCCCAGGTTTGATAAAAGACTTTAATTTATTTTTTTTTTTTTTTTTTTTTTTTTTTAAATGGGAGACTTCCTTTTCCATTTTTATTTTTAGAAGGTAAGAGGAGATGATTTTGATTTTTAAGATCTGAAAACAAACCCATCTTCCTCACACTTGAATCTTCATGCTGTATTTCAATTTTTTTTTTTTTTTTTTTTTTTTTTTTTTTTAATTTTATTTTGTCGATATACATTGTAGCTGATTAATGCTCCCCATCACCAAAACCTCCCTCCCTCCCCCCTCCCCCCCTCCCCCCCAACAATGTCCTTTCTGTTTGTTTGTTGGGAATATACCCAGAGGAATGGAAATCATCAAGTCGAAGGTATACCTGTTCCCCAATGTTCATCGCAGCACTCTTTACAATAGCCAAGAGTTGGAACCAGCCCAAATGCCCATCATCAGATGAGTGGATACGGAAAATGTGGTACATCTACACAATGGAATACTACTCAGCTATAAAAACGAATGAAATACTGCCATTTGCAACAACATGGATGGACCTTGAGAGAATTATATTAAGTGAAACAAGTCAGGCACAGAAAGAGAAATACCACATGTTCTCACTTATTGGAGGGAGCTAAAAATTAATATATAAATTCACACACACACATACACACATACACACACAAACCGGGGGGCGGGGAGGAAGAAGATATAACAACCAAAAGACTTTAATTTAAATATTTACTTATCCACTTACTAAATGTGTGACCTTAGGCTGGTTCATTAGCCTCTCTGAGCTGTCTGTTTCCTGATCTGAAAATGTAGGGGAAAGATACATAGCACATAGGTTGCGTAGATTAAATGTTATGTCTTTGGCATACAGTAAACACATTACAAATGACTTTTATGTCCTCAATCCCGGGAACTGTCCCTAAAGCCTTTGGCTTTTTCATTCTCTCCCCATCTGGGAATAACTCAGAGTCATCCACACCTCTGGGACCCCTCCTTTCAGTCTTATGTTTCCAGGACATTCCAGGTATTCTGCCGTTTGAGAAATATTTTAGAAATCATTTCTCAAATGTTTTTAGCAAATATAATTTTAAAGGACCCTGTTGATAGAGTAAGTCACCTCAATTCTCTCCTGTTTACTTTAGAGAACTTCAATATTTGTACCCCCAAGGGTGCAGCTGGAAGAGTGAAAAGCCTTTTATGGTAGGGCCCAGATCCAACTCTTATGGCTCCTTGGACAAGTCACTAAACTCTCCAACATAGCCCAGGTCCCTCCACTTCACTCTATCTCCCCAGCCACCACCCTGGGTCCTGAATGTGTTTTCCCACTGGCCCCCCTGCTTGCACTCTTGCCTCTGCAGTACATCTCTACACAGTAGCAGAATGGTCTTTCCATACCGTAAGTCAGATGATGGTCATCTGCTGCTTAACCACCCACACGTCCCCACAGGCCTCTGGCTGTGCTGAAAATAAAATCCACACTCCCTACTCTGCACTTTACAGTGTAATATGACCTGCTCCTGCCTCCAGCCTCCTCTCTACCACTCTCCTTTCATCACCTTAGTTGAGTCACACTTGCCTTCTTTCTTTTCCTCCATATGAAGTTGGCCCTCTGTATCCGTGGGTTCCACATCCATTGATTCAACAAACTGTGGATTGCAAATATTCAGAAACAAAAAAATCCCACAAAGTTCCAAAAAGCAAAACTTGAATTTGCCATGCACTGAGTACTACGTTGAATCCATGCAAATGAAGTGGTATGTAGACATTGTATTAGGAATTAGAAGTAATCTAGAGATGATTTAAAGCATACAGAAGGATGTGCATAGGTTATATGCAAATATTATGCCACTTTATATAAGGGATTTGGTATCCTTGGGTGTGCTGGAACCAATCCCCCACAGATGCTGAGGGGTGACTGTACCAGTGCTCGTCCTCATGTTTGACAGTTCCTTACATCTAAAACACTCTTCCAGCCATTTCTTTACTTGACTGGCTCCTTCTTATCCACTCCTCCATAGTGAGTTACTTGCTGACCACTCAATTTAAAGTAGTCTGCTAGCCATCACTATATTTTGTTTTAATTTTAGCACTTATTTTCTTATGTGTTAATTTATGACATGACTCATCTGACTAGAATATTATCTACATGAGGAAAGGAACTTTGCTATACAAGGGTACTTCAAAAAGTTCGTGGACAAATAGAATTAAAAGGTAATACAAATCTTTCCATGAACTTTTTCAAAACCCCTTGCATTTTGCACCATTGTGTGTCTAGTATCTAGTGACACTTAGTAAGTACTTAATGGATGTAGAGTGAATAAATGAATTAGTTCTGGTTGCCTTCTCAGAGGCAGATTGATAGAAAGGTTAAGGTCACAGACTTTAAAGTCAGAATTGCCAGGATTTCTACTTTACCTATGCTTCTTTCTACAAGACTCAGTTCCTTCATCAATAAAATGGGCATAACAGTAACTCCTTCGTAGGGCTCTTTCAGGGTTCAATGAGATAATGCACAGCTGTTAATTCTCTGATGTCATCTTTATTTCACGCCTTTGTTGCCATTGAGACAACCTTAGGACAAAAGAAGTTTTTGAAGTGTCATCCTCCATTTTATTCTTTAGTTTCACCGCGACATGAAACCGGGAAACCACACCAGTGTCTCTGAATTCCTCCTCCTGGGCCTCTCTGAGCAGCAGGAACAGCAGCCTCTCCTCTTTGGCATCTTCCTGGCAATGTTCTTGGTCACCGTGGTGGGGAATATTCTGATCATCTTGGCCATTGGCTCTGATCCACACCTCTACACCCCCATGTACTTCTTCCTGGCCAACTTCTCCCTCACTGACCTGTGCTTATCATCTACCACGGTCCCCAGGATGCTGGTGAACATCCAGGCTCACAGGTGTGCCATCCCCTATGCTGAATGCCTGTCCCAGATCTATTTCTTTCTGTGGTTCATTGGTGTCGATGTTTTCCTCCTGGCGGTGATGGCATATGACCGGTTTGTGGCCATCTGCCATCCCCTTCACTACACCTTGGTTATGAGTCCCAGATGCTGCGTCCTGCTGGTGGTCATGTCCCTAGTCCTTGCACATTCATACTCTCTAACCCACACCATTCTCCTGGCTCAGTTATCCTTCTGTACTGACAACATCATCCCCCACTTCTTTTGTGAACTTCTCCCCCTGTTGAAGCTCTCTTGTTCCAGTACTTTTGCCAACCAGTGTGTGCTGATGTACTGGGGAGGGGCATTAACCATCTTGATCCCCTTGCTAATCATCATTTCATATGTCCGCATTGTGGCTGCCATCGTGCAAGTCCCATCAGCAAGTGGGAAGTGGAAGGCTTTCTCCACCTGCGGCTCCCACCTCTCAGCGGTCTGCTTGTTCTATGTGTCTTCCATTGGGGTGTACTTCATCCCCTCTACTGCTGATTCAGCCAGCAGAGACAGGGTTGCATCTGTGATGTACGCTGTGGTGACTCCCATGCTGAACCCCTTCATCTACAGCCTGAGAAACAGAGACATGAAGAGGGCTTTGGGGAGACTCCTGAGCAGGAGGGCACTGCAATCTCCATGAGACCAGAGACATTTGGGGAATTCAGGGAAAATCACCTGGTAGAGTTATCTTGGTGCCTAAGTTCAAACCCTGGATCTTCCACTTGCTAGCTTTCCAACCTAAGCCAAATTAAGTAACCTCACTGAGCTGCAATTTCCTCACTTATAAAAGGAGTTAATAAAAATAATAAAAACCTATCTCTACATATTTGCCTGTTTCAGATCTTGTGCTTAGATCTTCAGTATCTTCAGCAATATTTGATATACTCCTTTGAGATAAATATTTTTATCCTTTTCACTGTACAGAACAGAAAACAAAGGCTCAGAGAGGTTAAATTACTTGCCTGAAGTTACACAGCTAATAAGTGTCATAGTCAGAATTTGTACAATTTTTCCAAAGTGCATGCTCTTAATGATTACCGTATGTCGAAATGGACATGGAATCTACATATTCCGCTCAATTATTAGTTTTCTTTCTTGCTTCCCTCACATTATTCACAGACACTGCTCCAATCAACAATTTCTCTCAATGCTAGCAAATGATTTGAAGATGTGGCAGGGAAAATGAGAAGCTAGAAGACAGAGGTGTAAAAGCCAAGGGAGCAAGAACTTATGATCAGAAATAAGAGGGTTTGAACCACATTACTGTGGACTCTCACTGAGTTTCATTCACTGACCATTCTCCGGCACTAGGCTAACAGTCTATGCTTAGATCTATTTTTAAATAAAACTTAATAAATTTTGTTATTATATCTCCTCCAGGGATGCTACTAAGGATACATTATAACAACCTCCAGAAGATTTTTCAATAACACACAGGAGAAATTTGGGGACTTGCATTGCACTCTGTCAATTTCTTCCCTATATAATTGTCATTCTAGTGAGATCTCACTGATAAACTCAGATTTTTTAAAGTTTTTTAAATGAAAATAAGACTTACATTGGATCACAAATACCTCATTTTACATATGGGACCTATCATTCACCACCTGTGTGACGCTCAGCAAGTTATCAACAGCCCCCAGTCTCAGTTTCTAAATACAAACAAGTTAATAGTAATAGTGACTATAGTAACTATCACCTAAGGCTGTCCTGAGCATTCAGAAAGATAATACATATAAATTGCTTACCACCTATGCTGTAATCTGCAAGTTTTGCTTAAAATGCAAATCATACCTGGTCTTTCCCTCCTTTCCTTTCCCTTTCCTTCCCTTCTCTCCCCTTCCCTTCTGTTTCCTTCCCTCCCTTCTCCTACCCTCCTCTCCCCTCTCTGGCTGCTCACTCTCTCTCTCTCTCACCTTAACACTTGTCATTTTAAGTGCACAAGATGACAAGTTTATCCTAACATTTGTTCTAGTTAATGAATCTCTGGTACCAGGAAATTAGCCTTCATGCTTTAAAAAAAATTAGAAATATGTCTCAATACTAAGGGTATATTATGGCTCTGAACCCTCCTCCTCTTTGAATGGTTCATACAATTGCAATTCTTCTCTGCTACCACCCATGCCTTCTAGCAATGGCAACCAGGGTCACAATAGCAGCAGCAAATCCCCGACTTTTCCTGCTACATGAAGTCTAGCTAAATTCTGATTTCACTACCCCTTCTTGCTTTCTAATGTTTGAGGAGGAATTGAACCATAAGCATATATTGACCAATGAATTGAGTGGCAGTTCCCAGTTCCCATACATGGTAAAATTGACTCCATCAAGGAAATGGTTGGAGACCCTGGGATCAGAAACTTTAGATCCCCATATCACTTCACCTACAGAGCAACAACCTCTTATTTTCTTTTCTTGATGTAAACCTGTGACTTTCTGTATCCTATTCCCCCCCCCATGAAAAACTTCTCCTGTTTTGCAGTGACCTGTCCTAACTCCAAGACCCATCACAAATGTTACCTCTTCTGTGAGGTCTTCCTGAATTCATCTATCCAGAGAGAATTATTAATTCACTCCTGTATGTACCCATAGACCTTTGTAATCGTCTCTATAAGACACTGTCTCACTCTACTGTATACATCTATTTATATATCCATATTGGACCATATTTTTAGCTTTGAAGGATAGCAACTATTTATTCAAATACTGCAATTCAAAGAGTAAGGTACTAATGAATGGATAAATAAATAGACAAGTGGAATAGAATAGAAACCCAAGAAATAAAAATTAAGTCTATCATAAAGATAGAACTTCAAATTACTGGGGTAAAGATGCATTGTTTAATAAATAGCGCAGGGACAATTGGTTAGCCATTTGTGGAAAAAAAGCCATTCCACAATGTATAAATATATCAAAACATAATGTTGTATACTATAAATATATATAATTTTTGTCAATTAAAATTATACATATGTCACTGCATACAAGAATAAAATTTAAATGTATCAGAGATCAAAGTATAAGAACTGAAACCATACAGGTAACAAAAGAAAACATGGTTAATTCCTCTCTAACTTCAATGTAGAGAAAAAATTTCATTCAAAATCAAGAGACATTTTCTCAGAAATGTAAAGAACTATCCAGATATTTATATGGAATAACAAAAGACCACGCATAGCCAAAGCAATGCTGAGCAAATAAAATAAAGCTGGAGGCATAACACTACTTGACTTTAAACTATACTACAAAGCTATAATAACCAAAACAGCATGGTACTGGCATAAAAACAGACACACTGATCAATGGAATAGAATAGAGAATCCAGAAATCAACCCACACACTTACTGCCATCTGATCTTTGACAAAGGCACCAAGCCTATTCACTGGGAAAGGGACTGCCTCTTCAGCAAATGGTGCTGGGATAACTGGATATCCATATGCGGGAGAATGAAACTAGACCCATACCTCTCACCATATACTAAAATCAACTCAAAATGGATTAATTATTTAAATATACACCCTGAAACAATAAAACTTCTTAAAGAAAACATAGAAGAAACACTTCAGGAAATAGGACTGGACACAGACTTCATGAATACGACCCCAAAAGCACGGGCAACCAAAGGAAAAATAAACAAATGGGATTATATCAAACTAAAAAGCTTCTGCACAGCAAAAGAAACAATTAACAGAGTTAAAAGACAACCAGCAGAGTGGGAGAAAATATTTGCAAAATATACATCTGACAAAGGATTAATATCCAGAATATATAAGGAACTCAAACAACTGTACAAGAAGAAAACAAGCAACCCAATTAAAAAATGGGCAAAAGAGCTAAGTAGGCATTTCTCTAAGGAAGATATACAAATGGCCAACAGACATATGAAAAAATGCTCAACATCACTCAGCATCCGGGAAATGCAAATCAAAACCACACTGAGATACCATCTCATCCCAGTTAGGATGGCTAAAATCCAAAAGACTCTGAACGATAAATGCTGGCGAGGTTGCGGAGAAAAAGGAACTCTCATACATTGTTGGTGGGACTGCAAAATGGTGCAGCCTCTATGGAAAATGGTATGGAGGTTCCTCAAACAATTGCAGATAGATCTACCATACGACCCAGCTATCCCACTGTTGGGAATATATCCAGAGGAATGGAAATCATCAAGTCGAAGGTATACCTGTTCCCCAATGTTCATTGCAGCACTCTTTACAATAGCCAAGAGTTGGAACCAGCCCAAATGTCCATCATCAGAAGAGTGGATACGGAAAATGTGGTACATCTACACAATGGAATACTACTCAGCTATAAAAACGAATGAAATACTGCCATTTGCAACAACATGGATGGACCTTGAGAGAATTATATTAAGTGAAACGAGTCAGGCACAGAAAGAGAAATACCACATGTTCTCCCTTATTGGTGGGAGCTAAAAATTAATATATAAATTCACACACACACACACACACACACACACAAACCGGGGGGGGGGAGAAGAGGATATAACAACCACAGTTAGTTGAAGTTGATACGACAAGCAAACAGAAAGGACATTGTTGGGGGGGAGGGAGGAGAGGGAGGAGGGAGGGAGGTTTTGGTAAGGGGCAACAATAATCAACCACAATGTATATCGACAAAATAAAAGTTAAAAATAAATAAATTAATTAAATTAAAAAATTTTTTAAATTGTTTTAGGGGAAAAAATGTAACATCCATTTGATCAAGGCAATATAAGCAAGTTGAAATAAACCAAAGCGTTCAGAACAATTAAAAAAAAAAATCAAGAGACAATAAAACTGAAAAATTTGACTATATAAAAAATTGTAAATTTGTGTGGCAAAGAAACACTGTAACAAAGTAAAAGACAACTGACAAACTGAAAAAAAGATATTTGCAATACATATTACAAATGAAGGCTGATATCACTAACATATAAAAACGTCTCCAAAACTGAAACATATAGGAACAAAAACACAGTAGTAAAACAGGAAAAAGACACAGACAATTTCTAATAAAGACTTTAAAATTACTCTTAAACACATGAAAGATATTTAATCTCACTGGTTTTGATATGATGTGTCTTTATTTTCATTAGTTTCAAGAAATTTTTTGATTTCCTGTTTAATTTCTCCTTGGGCCCATAGGTCATTGAGGAGCATGTTGTTTAATTACCATGTATGTGTATAGTTTCCAGAGTTTCATATGTTATCGATTTGCAGATTTTATCCATTGTGGTCTGAAAAGATACTTGAAATGGTTTCAGTATTTTTAAGTTTGTCGAGACTTGATTTGTAACCTACCATGTGGTCTACACTGGAGAATGTTCTATGTGCTGAGAAGAATATATATTTTATAGTTATTGGATGAAATGTTCTGTAGATACCGGCCATATCCAAATAGTTTAGAGCATAGTTTAAGTCCTGTGTTGCTCTGTTGATTTGTTGCCTAGATGATCTGTCCACTGCTGAGACAGGGGTGTTCAAGTCCCCAACTATTATTGTATTGAAACCTATCTCTTTCTTTAGATCTAACCGTGTTTTCTCCATAGATCTAGGTGCTCCATTGCTGGGTACATACATATTTATGATTGTTATGTCTTCTTGATGGATCGATCCCTTTATCATTACATAGTGGCCTTCTTTGTCTCTTTTTGTGGTTTTTGGTTGGAAGTCTATTTTATCCTATGTTAGAATAGCTACTCCTGCTCATTTTCGGTTTCTACTTTCATGGTATATCTTTTTCCATCCCTTAACTTTTAGTCTGTGTGTGTCTCTGCAGGTGAGGTGAGTCTCAAAGACAGCAGATATTTGGGTCTTGTTTCTTAATCCAGTCCATCAGTTCATATCTTTTGAGTGTTGGATTTAACCATTTACATTTAGAGCTGCTATTGAAAAGTAGTCTTACTCCTGATATTTTGTTGATTTTCCTTTGGATGTTTCAACTATCTTGTTTCTTTCTTCCTCTTTTATTGTTTGCCGTCAATGTTTGTTGGTTTTTGGAGGTAGTAAGATGTAGTTTCTTTCTCTTTCTCATTTGCATTTTTGTTCTACTAGTGGGTTTTGTTCTTTCATGTGTATTCATGGTAATGACTATTGTTTTTCAGATTCCAGATGCAAGACTCCCTTTTAGGATTTCTTGCCAGGCTGGTCGTGTGGTAGTGAATTCCCATAGTTTTTGTTTGTCTTGGAAATACACTATTTCTCCCTCATTTCCAAAGGATAGCCTTGCTGAGTATACCGTTTTGGCTGGCAGTTTTATTCTTTTAGTGTTTTGAATATATCATCCCGTTTTCTTTTGGCCTGTAGAATTTCTGTTGAGAAGTCTGCTGTTAGTCTGATGGAGACTCCCTTATAGGTGACTTGATGCTTTTTCCCTGCTGTTTTTAAGATTCTCTCTTTGTCTTTGAGCCTTGTCAGTTTGACTATAATGTGTCTTGGAGAGGATCTTTTTGGATTGAATCTGTTTGGGGATCTTTGAGCCTCCTGGATCTGAAGGTCTGTCTCTCCCTATACCTGGGAAGTTTTCTGTTATTATTTCATTGAATAGGTTTTCAATGCCTTTTCCTTTCTCCTCCCCTTCAGGAACACACGATTCAGATGTTTGTGCACTTAAAGTTATCTAATAGCTCTCATAAATTTTCTTCATTTTTTAAAGTTGTTTTTTCTTTTTTGGTCACCTGGGTTATTTCTAAAAGACCATCTTCAAGATCAGAAATTTTTTTCTTCCACCTGCTCTAGCCTGTGGCTTAATCTCTCAGTCGTAGTTTGTGTTTCTTGAATGAGTTCCTCAGTTCCAGGAGCTCTGCTACTTTTTTGTATTTAATCTCCATATAAATTTATTCCTTCATATCTAGTATGATTTTTCTCGTTTTGTTTTGTCATCTAACTGAGATTTCTTGTATCTCATATAGTTTCCTTAAGATTGTTGCTCAAAATTCTTTTTCAGTCATTTTAAAGTTTTTCTGCTGTTTTGGGTTTGGTACTTGAGAATTATTGTATTCTTTTGGTGGTGTCATATTCTCCTGGGTTTTTTTGGTTTTGTTGTTGCTGTTGCATTTCTAATATCCCTACATTCATGTCTGGTCATCTAGCGGAGTAGTTGCTGCTTCTATTACTCTGTAGTGGCCTTTGAGGAGAGAGACTCCCTCCTGTAGATGTGTTTTATATTGACCATTGGGTGGGATGTTTTAGTTTTGGTTCTGGGTAGACTCAGTAGTGTAGTCTCCATGTGATTACTTTAGCCACATTCAATGCCAGAGTTTTCTTCATTCATCAGACACTCTGTGTGTCCACCCAGAGCCATGCAGTTGTGTGGGCTGCACAAGTAGTTGCCACCCTCAGGTGCACAACCTTGGGGACAGCATAATTTCCCCTGTGGGTTAGGCCACTGGGTCAAGGGCCCTTGCTCACCTCTCTCCTCTTTATTCCTGTCTGGTGAAACACAGAAACACCTGGATCTGGGTGAGGTAGAACTGATGGCACCCAGGCTGGTCAGCAGCAGTGGCAGTGGGGAGTTGGACAGACTGCTAAGTGGGAAGATGGATGGTTGTGTCTGCTGCACTCTGGAGCTGGACAATGCTGGCTGCAGCCAGTGGCTGGGGGTGGCCAGAGCCATTTGGCAGGGGTGCTGGCAGCCATAGATTGTGGACAGTGGATGGTGTGGGTGGCATGATCTATGGGATGAGACAGAAGCTGATGGGCAGCCCATGGGCAGCAGGGGCTGCATGCTGGAGCTGCAGCTGGTGGGTGGGGCCATGGCCAGTGTCTGTGGCAGGGAACAGGGTGAACTCTTGTGCAGGGAGATGGGCGATAGTTCTGGGACTAGACAATGGTGCTGGTGGCCACAGTGGGAGTTGTGGCAGGCTGGGGCATGAGCAAGAGGAGCCTTACCACTGGGAAGTGCTCACAGCTGAGCAGACTCTTTTCTCTGCAAGGAAAAATTCCTCCTGCACCAATCCTCATGTCAGAGACATAGTAGCTGAAGCCATGTGCCTCTTTCCTCTCTATATACCACCCTATTTGGTTTTCATGCTCCATAGAATCCTCACAGGCTCCTGATGCCCTCCCACACTCTCCCACTGATGCTCTCTTTAGTACTTAGCTGTCCATTCCTTGTTCTGGTCTTCTTGTATGGGAGGAATACACCTCTAGTCCACCATCTTGCTGCCAGAACTGGCTCTGAATTCTAAAGTCAAATTATATAACATCACACAGCTAATGGAGAAAAGCCAGAATAAAACTCACTGGTTTGACATCAAATATTATTCCTTTTGTAACCCTAATAACCTATATAAATAATCATCAAAGGAAAATTATCTTTTGGTATAATTTTACTATTTCCTTTTACATTATTTTTACACAGTGTGAATCGTATTATGGATAATAAAGTAACTAATATACAAACTTTCCAAGTATTTGTGAGTTTCATATATAATGATCACCAAAAAATCTTATAATCTGTGTAGCTAAATATAAAATTGTTTTTGAATATGAACCCCAAAAACATGCACACACTATGCATTTTCCTGTTAGTATATAATTTCATGTTCCCCACCACTGACATAATAAAAAGGGTCAAAAAACTGACCTGAAAATGTTTACTTTGTGATTTGGGACCCTGGTGGTTGACTCCTTTTTTATTATTATTAAATGTTCAAAAGAAAAATAAAATATTCTTTGCCAAAAGAAATTATGTGCAACACAAGTCCTCCATGAAATTAATACATAGGTACAGTAAGTACATGCAGATTTGGATTTGAGCTTAAGGGACTGTTTTTTAGAGAGCTCTTCCCTGATAGCTATGTATAGGAGTAGAAGGGAGGGATATTGCTTCCCAATTATGTGGGCCCTCCAGGGAGCAACTTTCAAATATGGACATAAGTTTAGAGTCTCTGATAGAAAAGTGCATTTAGATCAAAAGGCTTCCCAGTGTTGTCTTCACGTCCTTATTCCTGAGGCTGTAAATGAAGGGCTTCAGCTTGGAGATCACCACTGTGTAAAATACAGCTGCAACACTGTCCTTACCCTCTGACTGTGATGAAGGGGGCCACAAGTAGACACCAATTGCCACGCCATAGAACAAGAAGACAACAGTGAGGTGGGAGGGAAGATCAAAGAGAGAGGACCCGTGACTACCATGGAGCCCACAGTGAAGAGAGCTACCTGGTTGGTGCTGGTGTCTGAGCAGGAGAGCTGTAGCAGAGGGACCACATCACAAGAAGTGGTGGATGGTGTTGCCTGCATAGAAAGAAAGCCTAGCCATGAGCAAGATGTGTAAGATGGCAACGAGGCTGGTGAGAATCCAGCATGCTATAAGAAGGAGCATGCACACAAGAGGATTCATGTGTGGAGTACTGCAGACACCTGTAGACGGCCACATAGTGGTCATAGGCCATCATCCCCAAGAGGAAGTTGTCTAGTGCCCCAAATGTCATGAAAAGGTGCATCTGAGCCAAACAACCTCCATGGTATGTTCTGACTATGTGTCTGATGTTTACCAGCATCCTGGGGACTGCAGTGGAAGAAAAAGAGGCATCAGCAAAAGAGAGGTTGGCCAGGAAGAGGCACATGTGGTGTGCAGGATCAGGTCAGAGCTGATGGCCAGGAGGATGAGTAGGTTACCCAACATGATGATCAGGTACATGCCCATGAAGATGTGAAATAGGAGATGTTGCTTCCCTGGCTTCTCAGAGAGACCTAAAAGGAGGAATTTAGAGACACTGGATTGGTTACTTTTGTCCATTCCACCACTCTTGCTTGAAGGAGAGAAGAGAGATGTGTCAAAAACTGTAGAAATGGTGATACTTATAGCCCTCTCTGACACAGACACCCTCACTATTCACATGTGTCTATAGTCCAAGTTCCTGGATTTCTCTTCCAAGTTCTGCACATTGTTCCCTACTCCTCAATCCACCTAGGAAGGGAGGGCAAGCAAGCAGAGTGAGTAAAACTCAAAAGCAAGGTTGTGGGTTCTGATTGGAGAGAAGAGTTCCAGGTTACTTCCATCCTTGCTGAATATTCACTAACATCCCCATTCCCTGCCTCCAGGTACTCAGCTCACTTAACACTCAGGCAATAAGAGCTGCCATTTTGCACCATAAACACAATACAATAAAGCTTCTAATTGAATACTCTTAAGAATAATCTTAAGAAACACATTTCACAAATGAGTTTTTAAATCTCAGTGAAATTAAGACATTTGCACAATAGTACAAAGAAAGTAGTAAATACCAGAGTACTTCAAAGAGTTTATGGGGAAAATAGAATTAAAAGATAAAACTAATCTTTCCATGAACTTTTTGAGGAGCCCTGGTACAAATTAGGACTCTGGAGCCAAATCTCATACTCTTAAGTACCTTGCAATACAGCCACTTCTCATATAAACCTCTTCCTCTGCAAGAGGCAGAAATAAACCTGGCATTGGGTGACAGGTTCAGACGTCTACACAAAAGTCCTATTGGAGGATGAAGTTTAGAAAAATAAATGTTGAGGGACTCCCAGAACTGAAAGAGCATTTAGTCCTTTCCCTGTGCTCATTGCCAAAAGGGATAACCAATATTCTATGGGATATGAGAACTCACAAGACACCAATAATGCACCATCTTAGGAGCAAAACAACAAATTATACAATATAGTGTATAAAAAAAAGAGAACAAATAATTTAAAACATGCATAAAAAATATAATTAAAGAAATGAAGGATGGTATGTGTTATCTACAGAATATCAGAATAGAAAATCAGAAAGATTTAAAAAGTAATAATATTAGGATAGAAAAAATTATTGAGCTAAAGAAAATAATTGATAGGAGAGATATTTTAAAAGAAACAATGTTGATTTTTTTAAAATGGTGAGCTGCAAGATCAGATTTTTGAGGTCCTACACTGAAATAAGGTAGAAAGGACAAAGAAGTAGAAAATAAAAATGTAAGTTAATAGATAAAATGGATAGAAATAGAAGTGTCAAAAACCAAGTAATAAATGTAAGTCAGAAAAAATAGTGTGAGGACCACAGGGATCTATCCCTCTCCAGAAACTCTGAAAAACATGGCAAAAAGTGTCAAAAATGGAAAATAGTAAAAGGTTCACAGTTACCAAGTGAATGCTTAACCAGGAGCAAGGACACTGGACACAGCAAGAGAACACAGCAAGACAATAGAACACATCTTTAGATGGCAGCCCATGTACCTAGTGTGGGCACCTGGTCCCAGAGGGATTAGAATTTATCTTGTTTTCAAGGAATTGTGTGCATCTGTTCTGACCTGTCTGTAGGTTCCCTGAAGGACTAACACAAGGGGCCTGCCTCCATTTCACCTAACTTAGAACTTTCTCAGTGCAGAGAGACAGCTACACAGAGGATGTTCCTTGAAAATATTGAAAACCAAGAGAACAACCATTGCCACTTACAGCAAAAAAAAGCACTTGGAGTAAATGATAGACATGCAGGGAGGAAAAGCTGGTGAGTGAGAATCTTTGAGTAGTAAGGATTTTGAAAAGCTTCTGCATATACTGGGAGACCTAGAAAGCCAAGTGCATGGACAGGGAATGCTATGTCCTCAGAAAAGACCTGAGAAGACCATAAGCTCGAACCTATGGCTGAACTTTAGGCTCAGCACAAGCAGGAAGCAAAGGCTAAGAAGAAGTTGCAAATGACATGGTTAAATGTCAAAAAAGGGCCTCAACACAGAATCAATTTGCAAAGACCTAAAGATTCTTTTTTTCTTTATTCCTGTTTGTTTGCTTATTTACTTATTTATTCATTTATTTTGGCTGGTGGCATTTAAGGAAATCTCAGTCAAGTAACTGGCTGACTGCGAAAGATGGCAGCTATGAAGCTAAAGGTACAGAGATTTCAGAGACTAACAAAGAATAAGTCTTTGCAGCACAGAGGGATAAATACCGCTTGTATTCACTCACGAGTGGGAGCTAAGAGAGAAAGAAAGAAGGAAAGAAAGACCACAGTGGTGCATTGAACTTGCAGAGGGAGAGAACATACCTTGGGATACAAAATGGAATGGGAGGGGAGAGGTGGAGGGGGAGGGAGGTTGGGGATAATTGGGAGGGGGACACGGGGTACAAACGCAATTTGTGGTAATGGGCATGCTGCCAGTATGGATCTGGCCTTCACATCTTGGGCACAAGGGGTGACAATCAGTTTTGTATCTCATGAATATTCATAACCAATAAAAAAAGAATGTCTTTGCAAAAACAGTTTTAAAAAGCTACCAAATAAATGAATACAAACCATAGCAAATCACAACAACAAAACCTGGAGAAGGAAGATAAAATGCGGGGTAGGGAGAAGTCAAAGTGTAGAGTTTCTATGTCAATGAAGTTAAGTAGTTATCAGCTTAAAACAGACTGTTGTAATTATAACATATTTTATGTAAGCCCCATGGTAAAAACAACAAAAAGTCTATAAAAGTTAAACACACATAGAAAGGAAAAGGAATCAAAGCTTATCAATAACGATATGAATCATAAAGGAAGATAGCAAGAGAGGAAAAGAGGGACAACAAAACCACAAGAGAAGCAGACAGTAGTTAACAAATAACAATAGCAAATACTTCTCCCTCTCAATAATTACTTTAAATGTGAGTGTTTTAAACTTCCCAATCAAAGACACAGAGTGGCTCAAGATTTTAAAAACAAGATCCAACTATATGGTGTCTACAAGAAGCTCACTTAGATCTAAGGGCGCACATAGATTAAAAGTGAAGGGGTGGGCAGAAAAGTACCCATCAGTGCTCTGAGGCGGATGGGAAAGAAGCCAGTCCTTCCAGTAGCACTCGGCACTGAACCAGAGGGAGGTGCTGTGACAAGCGCCTGCCTGATTGTTCAAATTACCACTTCGTTCTCTGTATCCCCCATGGAACTAGTGTATGCCAGGCCCCTTCAAATCTCTGAGACGGGTGAAATAGAATCCACTCCCTTGGGCAGCAGCCAGAAAACCTGAGATGTTAGATGTGCTGTCTGACTCTTTCACTTCTCTGGGAGAAGCTGGGAGCTGAGGTTTATTGCCCATTCACCCTGCACTGAGACAGGAGGAGCTGCTGTGAGTGTCTGTCTGCTTGTTCTAACTGCCACTGTGTTCCCCGTAGTTCCCAGGGACCAGGCCCCATCACTCTCCGAGAAAGGTGAGATAGAGGCCAGTCTCTCAGGTAGCATCCAGAAAAGTTGGGGTGCTTTACTCCTCAGAGAGAAGGTTGGAGCTGAGGGTTCCCTCCCATTTGTACGGCACTATACTAAAGGTAGAAATAATAGTGAAAGGGTGTCTGCGATTTTCTTATTGGTTTTGCTGCGGCTGGTTTCACACTCACCTGGGGTGCAGGAGACTTCCAACAAGTTTCTAGATTTACACAAAGGGAATTAATTTATGTGGTGCTGTTGAAATGGTTTGTACGTGGGGGAAAAGAGAGTCCAGGGATTCTTATTCTGACATCTTGTCAGGATGAAATGGATGTATTTTTCACATGAAGACATGAATTTTGTGGGGCCAGGGGAGGAAAGCTATGATCTGAATGTTTGTATTCCCCCAAATTCATTTGAAGCTGAATTCCCAGCACAGTGGTGTTGGGGATGGAATATTTGGGAGGGGATTAAGTCATGAGGGCAGAGCCCTATGAATGGTATTAATATCCTTATAAAAGAGGCCTGAGGAAGCTTGTTCACCCATTCCACCATGTGCGGATGCAGCAGGAAGGTGCCATTTATGAGAACATCCTCGCCAGATGCTGAATATGCTGGTGCCTTGATCTTAGACTTCCGGGCCTCTGAAACTGTGAGCAATAAATTTCTGTTGTTTGTAAGTCACCTAGTGTAAGGCATTCTGTTACAGCAGCCTAAATGGACTAAGACAGAGCCAAACCTGGGCCCTCCGGCATACTTCATGTACCGGAGATGGTCTCTCACCTGTTCTCAATCCCTTGCCAGATACCACACTGTCAGAGAAGGTAACCCCTCTCTCAGACCCCTAGGATACATGGGGAGCCCCTTGGGACAAACTAAGTGGATGGCAAAGGGAGTTTGTGTATTTTACTGATGATAATACCACCATCACACATAATAGAGCTCACTGGAGGACTTGCTTTTCACTCTTCAACTGGAAATCCCAATGAATGAAGGCATCCAAGGCTCAACACAATTCGTCAAACTCCAGGCAGTCATATTTTCATCGGGTAATGTCCTGGTCAGCAATCAGCTCCAAATACACATCTTCAGTAATCGGCCTTTGCCAATGGTCTAGCCATTTGGTCCAGCAAACAGCAACAATTTCTCATTCAGTGTTGCCCTCTTTGGGGTAAAAATCTTTGGTAATTCCTTGCCTCTCAAATATAAAATATACACATGAAGGTCATGAATGTCTCTGCCACACAAAGGCTCAGACTACTGAGGCACAATCTAATGCCCAAACTGACAGATATGCACAAATTTTAAAGATCAGAACTAAAACTTCCTCTGATGGTTTCTGAAACTTTCTCTGATAGATGACTATCCAGATTTTATTCCCCTACTTTTAGCTCAGTGGGCCTATGGAACATCAGGTCATGGACAAGTCTTTGCCCTTGAGCTTTAGGCTGCACACAAAGGGCTTCTCCTCTCTTCAGCCATAGTCCACATGGTGTCAAGCCTATGCACCCTATACAGAAAGACCCATCACTGGCTATAATCAATTGGGGTTCCATCCAATGGAGATTCCATATAGTCTGGCAGGTAGATTTTATATTTCAAGCCACTGTCCCCAAGTACCTGTGCCACTAATTATGCCTTCAGCATGGTAGATACCTACACTGGCATATTACTTGCCCATGCCACCAGACATGTCACACTGAAGCTGCCATTCAGGATCTCACTACAACACTCCTCATTCCCTTTGGAGTTTTCTATGCCCCGAATGTTTGTGTCCCCCCAAAATTTAAACGTTAAAATTAATTACCAATGTGATAATATTAGCAAGAGGGTGCGGTTAGGTCATGAGAGTGTAAACCTCATAAATGAGATTAGAATCCCTTTAAAAGGGACCCCAAAGAGTTTCCTTGCCCCTTTTGCCATGTGAGGACAAAGAATAATGATGGCCATCTATGAGCCAGGAAGTGGGTCCTCACCAGACACCAAATCTGCAAGTGTTTTACTGAAATACAAAATAATATATGGTCTTCTAAATGGGTGTCCTTCCTGCCAATGGCCCCTCATTATACTAAATTCCAACCTTTACTTTATATCAAAATGTGCTGAAAACATTGCAAGTGCCATTCCTTGCCCTCTGTGATGAAACCTTGTACCTCAGGGCTTATGAAGATCATATCAAATAGGCATTTTCCCTATTCCTCCTCCCCTTTCATCTATCCCTTTCGGTCTTGACCCCATTCCAACTGGTATGAAAGCCAGACTGAGGATGGATTATTAGTTATGAACCACTCACTACTGAGTGTGCCTCCAGCTATAAGTAGAGCTATTCTGGCACCCTGGTGACAATGACTTGTGTGAGCCATAAGTACTGCCAAATTTTCTGGCTATAAAGGATATTAATAATGCCAATCATGATCTTACCTGGAAGTAAAGATCATTGCTCCAACCCACATCTACAATGCTGTGGATAGCAGAGAGGGACCACAAAAAACATTTAAAATTTATCTCATCCGAGAGCATCTTCCTTTAAGGAACATAGGTTTTCTCCAACCACGTAGATCTGGGAAGGTGATAACTGGTCCACACTATGTCTATACTAGTTGAGGCTCCCCAATGCTTCAGCTTATAGCACCCACATAGTGCAAATGCTATAGCTTGAACTTCTGGATCTTCATAGCCTGGCTAAGCCTACTTTGAATAATAACCTAGGCCTAGCACACCACATGCCATTGGCTAGACCCCACCTGGCAGGTATCACCCATGTGACAGCTGTTAGGGTATATTTCAGCTACACTGAAATATATTTCATCATACTTATTTAGGCTCTTCAATACCACTGCCATAGCCAGTCATTAGATGATTCCATAATTGTGGTCCCAATTCACTGGCAAATTTTTCTACTGTTTAAAGCAGACCCTATCAGTCATTTTGTATACACAAAGGCGTGACATCAGACAGGAGGCAGCACATATTGTTGTTGCGTGCCCCCTTGTTAAGCCTCTTGAATTAATGCTCCTATGCCCAGACTTCACCTCTCTCAATACATGTCAGACCACTAGTGAAAGCACACGGGAAGCCTACTGTGGAGGTGTATGCAGCGAGCTCCTTTGGAACTACAATATCCCTAACATGATGCCAATATAGAAGCATCTTTTCTGGCTCATTGAATCCCTCATTTTTCAACTACATTTATACATCTGTACATTTCTGTGACTCCCTGACCAATAAGGTTTTTTTGCCTGACTGTCCTAAATTCAGCCCATTATTATTACGAACCCAGTGAGGTTCATGACCTCACCCTCAACCAACACCGTGATCGCCTGATGGGCCGTCAGATGACATCAGATCCACAGCTGACCTTGATCCATCCACTGAACGCATCCCAGGTGGAAGCACCTACAATCTCAAGCCCTCTATTACTCCCATCCAATGCTTCCCTCCACCCCTAAATCCCTTTCTCCTCTAATACAACCCCCACCACCACAAGCTACTCTCCCTCTCTTTCCATCCTTGCATTTCCTGCTCCTTTCCAGACCTGTGCACTTCTAGCCCCACTCCCTGATATACCACTGCCTCCCAAGGATGCGTTACAAAATAATTTTTATTTAAACCTCACTGAGTGAACAGCCTGTTTTAAAGCACACCATTGTTGGGTATGTCATAAGACACCCTCTCAACTGCCTAGCCATATTATAGCCTGTCCAACCAATCTTGAAATAGTCTCAGTACCACGACCCACTACCTATCCATCTATCCAGCAGGCCATATCTCTAAACTTAAAACCTGGTTTTTCTCCTGAACTTCCCTTTAAAATATTAAGTTCAAATGTCCATAATGGCCCTATATTTTGTCCTGATCAAATTCTTACCAGAAACATATTAATTTTTAGTTGTCTATGCCAAAGGCTAAGTCCAAGATTTTAGCCCATGCAAGTTATTCTTTTATTGCCCTAAATATCCCTTAGTCCTGTATTAATTTATCCCTCTAACTCAGGCTTCTCTCACTTTGACTTGCACTATCTGCATTTTGAGGTTAAATGTAACCTTCTGGGCTCCTGCCCCAAATCAAAGCTCACCAACTTTATTTTTACCAAAAACATGCTATATTCTTGCCTATTGCCTTGATTCTGCTGATCACATTGTAGGTCACTGGTGCTGACTTATTATACAACAAATATTATAGGCCGCAACATTATACAACAAAATAAATTAATTGTTGCCAATCAGGAAATGTCCAAAATAACATCCAAATATATGATTCAAATTGCTACAACCTTCAAAGTGTTGAAGAAGAGGCAATGCTCCCTGAAAGATATGGTTTCTGATAATCACCTAACCTTAGACTACCTGCTAGACAGGCAAGGGGACACTTGTTCCCTTACAAGAACTTATTGCTACATGTGAATAAGCAACACAGGCAAAATTGCTCAGATAGCACAACAAATGGGCTGTTTCTCTGGTGGAAACATTCCCCAGTTCCACCTCTTAACCACTAGAAAGTCCCAAATCCACTCCGTCCGCTTTGCCAAAGCCAACTCCAACCTGCTTGCATCCACCCACCTCTCCCTGGGATTTCCATATGTGAGTAATAAACTTTTAAATTCTCCTGGTGTGTGAAGAGTCATTAGCCTCTGATCTCTGAACCAAATCATGTGCTTTCTGGTAATATGCATTGTGGTATACCTATCAAAGATCTATAGTCTGAATCTTCCATATATACATACATACATACACACACACACACACACACACACACTTACATTATGCATAATAAAGCAAACATAGTAAAATATTAGCCTTTGGAGAATCAGGGTGAAGGACATACAGAAATTCATTGATCATTTTTACAGCTCTAAGTCTGAAATCATTTGAAAATAAAAATTTTTTAAAATCCTGACTCCCAGCTGGAACCATGCCCAAGAAAAGTGTGAGTTTGAAAACATGCCCAAGAAGAAAGGAGTGCAAGGCATCCCTTACATCACGGACACTGTCCCCTGTGACTCCAGTGGTTCAGTCCTTTTGGCTCTTGGACACACAGTTCCCCAAAAGGCAATAAGAAATAGGCCAATTAGTTCATCACAGCTCCTCCCTTACTATGAAGAAAAGCCAAGGATGGATTTGGGCAACAGTCTGGAGCAGAAGGTGTCTGAGCTCAGCGAGGACAAGCACAGGTCAGAGGGAGCTGAAAATCTCTTGCAATAGATCTGCTTGTGTCCTTATGGGCATGCGGGCCTTTGTGTTCATAGGTGTGTGTGTGTGTGTGCATGCATGTATGCGTCTCTGTGTGTGTACTATGTATCTGACTCACCGACTGATCTTTTTCCTGAGTTTGACCCAATCTGGGCCCTGTTTTAGCACGTGTACACCTACTTATCACCCTCCTGAGAGTGTGATTTAGGGACTCCTAATTCATGCCTGTGATCTTAAATATTTGCTTCATTGTTGTTCCAACACTGGCATTTCCCCCACGTGCGGGCATCACAGCTGAGTGGATGAGATCTCAGCTAAGTGTTGTGCTCCTCTTCTGGAAGAAGATGCCTGAACTCAACAAGGAACCAAGGTTGTGGGGGGGACTCAAATCTCTGCTCAGCCATGTGTGCTAGTGTGCGTGAGTTGTGTTTTCGGGTGATGCACTCATGCGTGAGAGTGGAAATGTGAATTGTCTGCTTTTGTTTTGTGTGTATGTTACCGTGTGCACTGGTTGTTGTTGGTGGGCTTAACTCGCACACTGACTGCCTTCATCCAATAAGGGTGTGAATCAGAAGAGGCTGACAAACCCCTCTCAGTAATGGGAGTGTGTATGTGTGTGCGCGTGTGTGTGTACATGCACGCTTCCTGTTGCAGTGAGCGTGTGGCTAGGTGCTCATATGTGTTGGTGGTATGTGTTCCCTGTGAAATTTTTTAATTGTGTGTGGCTTTGTGTGGTTTTGATAATGGGTATGTATAGTGTTTGAGCTGAGCGTATGTGGTATGTGAGTTGCGTGTTTTACCAGGTATGTCATGGCTGTGTGTCAGTAGTGCACTGTATTTTGGGGTAGTACATCATCATGTATTGTGTGTTTTACCTTGCACGTTTTGCACGTTATTTATAACCTATATGTACATGAGTTGAAGATGAACCCTCTTTGACCTCATATCTATAAAAGGGACACTTACAGGCTCTCAACAAATATTTATGGCTTGAACAGAACTTAATGGGAGAGGGTTTTGTCAACTGGAAACTACACAACTAGGAATAAAGGAAATTACACATGGCATTTTAAAAAATCTGAACAGCTCCAGCTTCCTTACAGACCTAAAATATCATGGGGTATCCGGCACCACAACTAACAAAAAGGTAAACTTCATGAGTTTTGCTTAAAGCATGGGCTCTGATCACACAAATATTAGATCAAACTACATGAATTAACCAATATTTAATCACTTTTAACCTACAGAAAATGGTAATTATATCTAATATATAAATATATTAGATAAACTTTCAAAACAAATAAAAAAGAGAACAGAACTGTGGTTATTAGAGGTGGGAAAAGGGAAGAAGAGGGGGGGTTGGCAAGAAACTAGTTAAGGGTCACAAAGATAGATTATGTTTTATAAATATGAGTATACTAATTATCCTGATTTGATCACCACATGTTGTACACGTGTATTGATATTCGATTCTGTACTCACATGTATATATATAATCAATCAATCAATAAATAAAAATAAAATAAATATATTTGATACAGATGATATACAGATACAGAGAAACGTAGATGTGGATATAGATTAGGTATAGGTATCAGTACACTTATATCCCATATAGGAAAGCTACTGCTGTATGCCTATGGAATTTATATTATTCATCTTTCTATTTCCTAAGAGCTTAAATAGGTAAATAGCACTAATTCTTAGTGCAGCCATAAAGATTTTATCTGGAATGTAAGGTCAGTGTGTGGATTTAATCAGGAAATGTAAGTAAGGCCATTGGCATGGTGCCCGGCACATAGTATAATCCCCAAACTATTCACCATTATTATGAAAGATAGTTTGTGGGCTCTTCTGGTTTGGGAGATATTCTGGCAACAGGGGGGTTTAAATTACCACCTGTATTAGTCCATTTCTGTTGCTTCTAACAAAATACTTGGAACTGGGTGCTTTATAAAGAAAGTGAAATTTATTGCTTACAGTTTCTGAGGCTGGGAAGCCCAAAGTCCGTCTGGTGGTGGCAACCGTGACACAGGAGTTTCACATGACAAGATGGTGGAAGCAGAAAGAGCAGAGAGAGAGCAAGACAGACTCCTCTTCTTTTAAAGCCCTCAGAACCACGCCCCTGACCACCATTTTTAATCCATTCACTACTGCATGGTCCTACGATCCAATCAGCTCTTCAAGGCTCCACCTTCCAATTACCATAATAGGATTTCCCACCCCCTTAACAGTCACAGTGGGGGCTGTTTCTAATACATAAAACTTGGAGGGACACAATTCAATCTTTGGGGAGTTTTGGAGGGACATAATTCAATCTGCTACACCAACCATTTCTGGAGTGTCAATGAATTTACAGTTTTCGGTCAATAGGATACAGCCTAGTTCACAGGAAGAGTGTGACAATGTTTAGTAAACAACGCTGCCTCCATACTGGGAGTTTTACATTCTTTTAGGGAATAAACAATTGACACCTGTTTGCTATGGCCCATCTTATATTTATGCCACAACGAATTATTACAGTTTGACTCTGTCACGGTGTCATAAATTATCCCATTTTGCTCATAAAAAAAATCTATACTCATAGAAAGGAGGGACCTTGTTTTTCTTGTACTCTGTGCCATTCTCAGTTCTTAGTAAATATTAAGGTTCAGAGTCAATGTTCAATAAATAATAGTTAAATGAAGCAGTGAAAACTCTCTTGTTCCTGTGCGATGAGATCCTGTGGGTTGTTTTGGGGTGTGATGTTTTCCTGGATCCAGGCTGGAACAGAGTGAAGATGCATGCATCCACAGGTGTGAGAATTAATAGGAGTATAGCTAAAAATGCATTGTTTTCCCAGAGAATTGCAGTGTGGAATGTATTTCTATCATCCTTTCTGATATTTCCAACCCTCTTTCACCCCGTGCAGAAGAGCAGGATGAGGCCTGAAAACCAGAGCATTACGTCTGAATTCCTCCTCCTGGGGCTCCCCATCCTGCCGGAGTAGCAGGGCGTGTTCTTCGCCCTGTTCCTGGGCATGTACCTGACCACGGTGCTGGGGAACCTGCTCATCATGCTGCTCATCAGGCTGGACTCTCGCCTCCACACCCCCATGTCCTTCTTCCTCAGCCACCTGGCCCTCACTGATGTCTCCTTTTCATCTGTCATTGTCCCTAAGATCTTGATCAATCCATCCCCTGATGCAGGGTGCATTTCACAGGTGTATTTCATTATAGTGTTTGATTGCCTTGACAGCTTTCTTCTCACAGTGATGGCATATGACAGGTATGTGGCCACCTGTCACCCTCTCCACTACACCAGCATCGGGAGGGATGAGCTTTGTATCATCCTAGTGGCTGTGTCCTGGTTCCTCTCTGGTGCCCATACTCTGGCAGGCGAGTTGTCCTTCTGCACAGGGACTATCCACACTCCTTTTGTGATCTTGCTGTTGTGTTCAAGTCCTCCTGCTCAGACACTTCCCTCAATGAGCTGCTGATCCTCACTGAGGAAGGGTTGTTTTTCATCCTGCCTTTGTGTGGTATTTGGGGCTCATATATTCTCATGGCATTCACCATCCAACTGATTTGTCTATTGAAAAGTATCTATCACAAGTGGCATTAATTAAGCATTTGATAATAATATTTTTTATTTTTTTAATGAAAATTGGGTTGTTTTAGATCATTTATTATACATACATGTGGGGTACAATGTTGATTTTCAGTAATTGTGTACAATGTGTGGTGGATAAATCAGTATACTTAGTTTATTCATCATTACAGTATGCAATCATTCTTTGCGTCCGTTGACCAATTCCTCATTAGCCTCCCTCCCTCCTTTCTCCTCTCCCCTTTTCCACCTCTAGTTTTCTAAAAGTTCAACATATTACTGTGATTGTTGTTTGTTGCTTTCTTTCTCTCTGTCTCTCATATTGTTAATTTGTTTGCTTATGGATTCAGTTCCCTGTTATGAGTGAGAACATGTGGTATTTCTCTTTCTGTACCTGGGTTGTTTCACTTAGAATAATTTTTTCTAGGCTCATCCACATTGCTGCAAATGGTAGAAATTTCATTCTTTTTTATGGCTGAGTAGTATTCCATTGTGTATATATACCGCAGTTTCCTTATCCAGTCATCTATCAATGGACATTTAAATTGGTTCCATCACCTAGCTATTGTAAATAGAGCTCCAATAAGTATGCAAGTGCAGATATCCCATCAACCTGATGTTTTCCAATCCTCTGGATATCCCCAGTAGTGGGATTGCTGGGTCATACGGAAATTCTATCTGTAGTTGTTTAAGGAACTTCCATACTGTTCTCCATAATGGCTGTGCTACTTTACAGTCCCACTAACAGTGCAAGAGGGTTCCTCTTTCTCCACATCCTTGCTATAAATCAACCCACATATTTATAGCCAACTGATCTTCGACAAGGGCACCAAGAACATACATTGAGGAAAAGATTGCCTCTTCAATAAATGATGCTGGGAAAACTGGATATCCATTTGTATAAAAATGAAACTTGATCCATACCTCTCACCATATACCAAAATCAACTCAAAATGGGTTAGAGACTTAAATATAAGGCCTGAAACTTTGAAACTCCTAGAAGAAAACATAGGGGAAACACTTCAGGAAGTAGGAATGGGTAATGACTTTATGAATAAACCCCAAAAGCACAGGCAACAAAAGAAAAAATAAACAAATGGGATTATATCCAACTAAAAAGCCTCTGCACAGCAAAGGAAACAACAGTGTAAAAGACAGCCTATGGAATGGGAGAAAATATTCGCAAACTATGCATCCAACAAGGGATTAATATCCAGAATATACAAAGAGCTCAGACAACTTCACAACAAAAAAACAAATAATCCAATTTAAAAATGGGCAAAGGAGCTGAATAGACATTTCTCAAAAGAAGACATACAAATGGCCAACAGGTACATGAAAAAATGTTCAACATCACTAATCACCAGGGAAGTGAAAATCAAAACACACTGAGATATCATCTACCACAGTTAGATTGTCTATTATGAAAAAGACTGAGAATTACAAATTCTGGCTAAGAAGTGGAGAAAAGAGAACTCTTCTACACTGTTGATGGGACTGTAAATTAGTGCAGCCATTATGAAAAACAGTATGAATTTTTCTCAAACAACTACAGATTGAACTACCATATGATCCATCAATCCCACTGATGGTTATATAGTCAAAGGAATGGAAATCATCATGTCAAAGGGATACCTGCACTCCCATATTCATCACAGCTCCATCTACAATGACCAAGATATGCAACCAACCTAAATGTCCATTGATGGATTACTGGATAAGGAAAATGTGATATATTTACACAATGGAATACTACTCAGCCATAAAAAAAAAAAGAAATTCTTCCACTCGCAGGAACATGGATGAGTTTGGAGAAAATTATGGTAAGGGAAATAAGCCAGGCAGAGAAAGAGAAATACCACATGTCCTCACTCATAAGTGGGAGCTAAAAAAGAAAGAAAAGACCACAATAAAATGGTGAACTTTCAGAAAGAGAGAACAGACCTGTAGTTACTAGAAGTGGGAAAGGGGAAGTGAGGGGGTGTTACAGAGCAATCAGGTAATGGACACAAAGAATAATTACGATTTGTAAGGATGAATGTGCTAATAATATTAATCTGCTCATCGCACCCTATACACAAATGTTGATAGTCAACTCCGTGCTCCATAAATATGTATAATCAGTTATGTCTCCATTCAAAAAATAAATTTTAAAAAATCAGGCAAATATCAGGCAAAAATTCCACCAATATAGCCATGTTAATATCAAACAAAAAGCATCAATGGTAACAGAGTCTAACTCACCAGGAAGATATAACAATTCTAAATATGAATGCACACAGTAAAATACCACAACATATTTTGAAATTTGTAAACACAAAGAAACTGAAAACTACATCATCAATAGGGGAGACTTCAACATACCTATCTCAATTATTGATAGGCCAATCAGACAAGTCATCAAAGGTGTAAATGATTGGAACAACTCAATGAGCAAATGTAATTTAAAGAATATCTATGTAAATATGTATGCAACAAATATAGAACCACATTCTCTTCAAGCATACGTAGAATATTTACAAAAATTCATGAAATACTGGGCCATAAAGTAAGTCTTTCCAAATTTTCTGCCTCTAATGTAATTAAGTTGAAAGGTAATTTTAAAAGATAAATTAAAAATCCCAATGCATTTAGAATTTTGTTTTTAAAATGGACAAATTATCCTTGGGGGGGGATAAAAAGAAATCCTAACAGAAATTGATAATTACTTAGAAATTAATGTTGATGAAAATATTGTATATCAGGACTTGTGGAATACAACAAAAGTTGTGTGTATCAAAGAGTATTTTATAGCTTTAAATATTTATTTTAAAGAAGAAGCAAGGCTGAAAATAAATCAGATAAACTTTAAATCTTTTAGTAAAAATATGGGTGAATATCTTTCTTGGCTTGAGATAAGAGATGATCTCTTAAACAAAACATAAAACACTATCACCATTGATTAAAAATGTATAAATTTTATTATATCAAAATTGAAAACACAAGCGTATGAAGAGACATCTAAAAGGAAACAGAAAGATGAAATACAAACAGAAATATAGAATAATAGATAAATAAATCATAGTATATTCACACAATAAAATTTTATCTGGTATTTGAATAAATCAAATTAATCTAGGTTATGTTATTGAGGTAAATCCCTAAAACTTCAGTAATTTAATACAAATTTTATGTAAGAAATAAACTTCAATTTAGCAAGCAAGCCACTGAATTTGAGTGATTTACCTGTCATAGCAGCCAATAAATTTTACCTTGATGAACTTAATGTATATTTTATTAACCAATGAAATCATAAAAATATACTAAAGCTTATTAATAATCAGAAGAATGCTAGAGTGATATCAGAACAGTGGCAAAGTAGGAGTTCTCTGGCTTTTCTTCCCTCCACAGAAGTTCACCTAGCAACTATCCAGTGGCACATTCACCACTCTGAATATTCCAGAACTCAGGAGTGAAGCTGTGATGTCCCCTTGGACCACAGAGCCTAGAAAAACCACAATTAGAAGATACAGGAAATGGTGTTGGGTAACTGTGGTGCTTCTCCTTCAAGCTCACAGAGTGCCACAACAGACACGTTCCCTGGATGCGTGGTGGCTACAGTGGGAAAAGTGAGTGGGAGATGGGCATCTGGCTTCCCCCTCATTGTGAGATTCTTTGCAGGAGGATTCTGCTGTTTTTTTCCCATGAGAAGCACTGTAAATTCTAGTCTGATTAGCCCGCCAAGGATCAATTAGAAACAAAAAATGAAGGTCTAGCACACAGCAACCACAAGTGAATCATGGTGCAGGCTACAGCAAATCTGGGATTAGGGCACCCTCCAGTACTGCAATGGCTGCAGCACTCATGGGCTTGGAGACCAAAATGGTCTTCTCAGAATTTCTGGAAAGACCTACTACACAATGACAGGTCATGGACAAAGCCATACTGAGAAGACTGGAATATGTACCTACTTCTTTGATGCAAAGACATCGATGCACAACCATAAGGATGGAAAACAATCAGGCAAACATGATGTCATTAAATGAACAAAATAAGGTGCCAGCGACTGACTATAAAAAGACAGGGATGTATGATCTTCCTGATAAAGAATGTAAAATTGCTGTTTTAAAGAACCTCAGCAAACTTCAAGAAAATACAGAGATACAGTTCAGAAATTTATGAGTTTTGGGGGGTGTGAGATAAATAACTTTAAGAGAGAGACTGAAATAATGATAAACAGATTAAAGAGAAATCCTGTAGCTAAAAAATATAACGAATGATATAAAAATTGAAATATCATCAAAAGCATAATTGATCAAGCAGAAAAAAGATTCAGTGAGCTCAAGGACAGGCTATTTGAAAATATACTGTCAGAGGGGAAAAAGAAAAATGAAAAGGAACAAAGAAAGTTTACAGGATTCGTAGGAAAAAATTAAAAGAGCAAATGTTTGGGTCATCATTATTTAAGAGGGAGTTGGTACGTGAAGGTCAAAGGTCACCAATTTTTCTCAATCCAAGTAAAACTACCCCAAGACATGTTAGAATCAAACTGTCAATAGTCAAAGACAAGGAGAAAATTCTGAAAGCAGCAAGAGAGAAAAAGCAAATAACACATAAGGAGGTCGCAGTACACCTGGCTGCAGACTTCTCAGCAGAACCTTATCAGTCAGAAGGAAATGAGATGATATATTGAAAGTGCTAAAGAAAAAAAAAACTGCCAAGCAAGAGCACTGTACCCAGTAAAGTTATTCTTCAGAAATAAAAGAGAGATAAAGACTTTCCCAAACAAACAAAAGCTGAGGGAGTTCATCACTACCAGATCTGTCTCCTACAAAAAATGCTGAAAGGAGTTCTCCAAACTGAAACAAAAGGATGTCAAAAAGTAACATGAAAACATCTAAAGGTAAAAAATTTACTGGCAAAAGTAAGTATACAGTTAAATTCAGAATATCCTAATACCATAATTATGATATGTAAACCACTTATATCTTTAATATGAGGATTAAAAGATAAAACCGTTAAAAATAATAATAACTACAACAATTCGTCATGGAATATGGTATAAAAAGGTATAAACTTTGACTTCAAAATTTCTAAATGCGGGCAAAAGTTAAAGTGTAGAGTTGCTTGGATTTTTTTCACTTTTTTAGCAATAAAAGTTAAGTTGTTATCAGTTTTAAATAGCCTGTTATAATTATAAGGTATTTTTTGTAAGCCTCACAGTAACCACAAAGCAGAAACCTATAATAGATACACTAAAAATAAAAAGCAAGGAATTAAAACATACGCTAAGGAAAACTACTTAACCCCAAAGGAAGACAGTAAAGAACTAGAAAACAACTAACAAAATGGTAGTAGTAAATTCTTATCAGTAATCACCATGAATGTGAATGGATTAAATTGTCCAATTTAAAAACACAGAGTGGCTGAATAGATTAAAAAAAGAAAGAAAGAAAAAAAAAGAAAGAAGGCCCAATAATATGTTGCCTACAAGAGACTCACCTCATCTGTAAGGACACAGACTGAAAGCAAAGGAATGGAAAAAGATATACCACGTAAATGGAAACCAAAAGAGAGCAGGAGTACCTTATTTATATCTCATAAAATAGACTTTTAGTCAAAAACTGTAAAAAGAGACAGAGAAGGTCATTATGCAATGATAAAGGGGTCAATTTAGCAGGAGGATATAACAATTGAAAATATAGGTGCAACCAACATCAGAGCACCTAAATATATGAAGCAATATTAATGGATCTAAAGGGAGAGATACAATGCAATACAATAATAGTAGGGGATTTAACATCCCACTTTCATCAATGGACAGATTGGACAGAAAATCCACAAAGAAACATCAGATTTAAACTGTACTCCATACCAAATGTATGCAACAGACACTTACAGAACATTTCACCCAGCAGCTGCAGAATACACATTCTTCTCAGCTACACATCGATCCATTCTCTGGGATGAACCATATGTTAGGCCAGAAAATAAGTTTTAACAAATTTACAAAGATTAAAATTATATCAAGCATCTCTTCTGACCACAATGGTATAAAACTGGAAATCAAAACAGAAGGAACTTCAGAAATTATACAAATATACAAAAATTAAACAACATGCTCCTGAACAATCAATGGATTAATGCATACATTAAAAAGTTTCTTGAGACAAATGAAGATGGAAACACAACATATTAAAACCTATGCAATGCAACAAATGCAATTCTGACCAAGAAGATGATAGCAGTAAATGCCTTCATTAAAAAGAAGAAAGATTTCAAGTAAACAATGTAACATTCTACCTCAAGGAACTAGGAAAAAAGAATCATGCCACAGATTACAAGAAAATATTTATAATACATATAGCTGATGAAGGATTTATATACAGAACATATGAATTAAAAATTCCTAAAAATCTTTATTAAAAGACAGCCCGATAAAAACAGGCAGACAACTCTACTTAAAAAAATATGCAAATAAGTACATGAAAAGGTGCTCAACACCATTAGTCATTGAAGAAATGCAAATTAAAGCCACAATGAGATACTACTTCATATGCTCTAGGATGGCAAAAATGTTAGATGTAAGATTTCTACTGCAAGAGAATATATGTTGTTATTTATTTACCTGAAGAAACCAAAGCCCAGAGAGGATAAGTGAACTTTAAAAGTCACAGAGCAGTTCATTTAGAGTTTCAGGACTGGGATTGGACCGGACTTTTCCCACAATGAACTGGGACTTTTCCCACAATGAATACTTCAGAGACTGATGTTCCCAAATGTCTCTGCAACTTCCATCGGGGAGCCCTGGGGATTGTGCCAGAAACTGCATGTACATAACTCCTCTTTTCCTGGGTTTCTAATCCGTCTGGCTGACTCAGGACCTGGGGTGGTCTGCTCTCATTTCTCCTTCCTTGGAGCAGATGAGGGGTCCATGTCCCAGAAGTCCCTCCTACCTTAAGCATAGAGGAAGATGCTATCTTTGCATCTGGATCTCAAGCATGCCTTGTCCACTCTTAACAAGTTAGAACCAAGAGAACCAAATCTCTACCTTAACACGAAGAACTGAGTAACTCTTCTTGGCTCATTTCGGGACTAACAGTAAGTAAGTCCTTGGTCACACATGTCCCTATTTGGTCAGGCAAGAGAAGCAGAATGGTCCACTAGAAATAGTTTTTGAAACCTTGTTTTGGGTTATCAGTTATAGAGCTAATTTTGGATAGATCACAGCATCTCTTTGACATTGTTTGTCATTCATAAAATAAGAGGGTTGTATTAGATGGTTTAGCATCCTTTAGTCCCTAAAGGGTGAAGTGGGAAGGCAGCTTTGATCCAGAGGACTATTTTATTGGGTTGCGAGTTGAACCTCTAGTCCCTGAAACTACCCTGAAATCTCCATATACCCCTGAGAGGGGATTGATATGTGGATGGAATATGTCAGGTCAAGTTGGTTGAGTTTTCAAATGTGGAAAAGCAAAAGATTTGGTGGAACATTTATCAGCATTGGTAAGGGTCACAAAAAGGCAGATTCAGACCTACAAGCAGATATGTTCATATTAAATCTGAATCCTAAGCATTAATTTTCCCTGTATCCTATTTTTAATTAAAATGAAACCATATTTAATTCAAAAGTAAAATATAAATAAGCCATACACTCATCACACATGCAGCCAATTAGACTTACTAATTCAACATTCAGCAATGCTTTTTTCCATTTTTGCAAACAATTTTGAATACGTTCTATGTACTAGAACCCATGCTAGACAAACTAAGATCTCCATTAAGGACCATCTTAATGTTATATTAACCATCTCTATAAGTAAAAGGCCATGCTGGGAGCTAAATAATTATACCATACAATTTATCATAGCTGAAAAAATCATTTTACTGTATTTTGTTCATATGTAATTACCAAGTCCACACTCAGAAGCAATAAGATGAATAAAAATGAGTCCCTCATTCAAAGGGACACATAGTCTAATGGGAATAAATGACCAAGTATAAGGCAATATGTCAAGTGTTCTACCAGAGACCTATAGAAAGAGCTGTGGGAGCACAGAGGATAAGATGATACACTCCAACAGGAGAATATAAAATCTTCCTGGAAGTTGACATCTGAACTCTTGCCTGCTGGAGAGGAGGAGGCGACATCCAGGCATGTGCAATAGCAGTAGCAGATCACAGAGTCAGGAAGTTGAATTGTGTGGGGACTGTGAGTGGCTTCATGGCTGTGAAGTGGTCTGGTATGAGGGGGAGTGTTGTTGTATAGACAGATGGAGTCTGATCGAAAAGGGCTGATTCTGTCATGATAAGAGATAGCTTGGACAGTTTCCTGATGGCAATAAGGAGCTTCACAACAGCCTGTGACATGTATTTAGTTATTCCTCTTCACAGAGAGGGGAACCAAGCTTCAGAGAACTCGAATGAATTCTTCGAACCCATTTTACTAGGCTTGATGAAGAAGGCTAAACAATATTTTTTTAGTGCAAACAAGTCTTTTTCTTGAGTCTATGCAACCTAAATATTCTCCTCAGAAATAAATAAATAAGTTGAAGCAGTGGTTTTAAGTGCATATATACAGTGGGGATCACATTTGGAGGAGGAGTATAAGAAATGTTCCCCAGGTAATTGTGATACATACCTTTAGCTTGGACCCACTGGCCAGGGTATTAGAGCATTTATCATAATAATAAAGTTGAAACCAAATGATGTATCTTTTTCCCAAAAGTCAATTGTTTAAAGTTTTATTAGTTTATTGGGCCAGAATATCATAAAAATTTAGAATATGAATTCATTTTTATAAAATTTTCATTTAGAATCAATGTAATTGTTTATATTAGGCTGCGTGTTTCTATCAAATAGTGAAATTCCTGAATGTTAATTACCTTTGAGCATGAAAAGTGCAAACTGGAATAAATTTTCACTTCTAATACTTATTGTAAAAGTTATGTAATTGAATGCGTATAACAAAACACATCACTGTACATCCTGCCATCTGCTTAGCTTCTGAATCTGGACTTGGTTGCAATGGAGGGGAGAGAAGGTAGAGATACCAGACAGGAAGGAGACTGGGACTTTCAGGACAGCTTCACCTCAGAATAGAAATCATGGTCCTAGCCCACTAGCTTTCAAGTACAGAAACCAGATTTTATCCAGACACTGGATTGGACCAAAGTGGACTGACTCACATCAATCACTTTTACCAAAGATTGAAGCATAAGCCAAAAATATCCACATTCTCATTTGCGATGAGAACTATAAGTGCCAAATTGAGTGGATATTTAAATTCCCTGATGGTGCATCCTCTTCTTGTGTAAAATATGCAGAAGGCTGAGCTAGAGTCAGAAAATGGTTTTGTGAACATTGAAAAGCAGCATAGCAGTGTGGTTAAGCACTTAGACTTTTCACTCGGACACATTTCACTTCAGTATCTTGTAAACTTCAGCAAGTTGTTTCACCACTCAGAACCTCAGTTTCTACATCTTTAAATAAAGAAAATCATCCTACTAGTACACAGGGTTATCATTTAATGGAATCCAGTGCCTGGCAAGGGTAGTGCTCAGCCAGTGTTAGCTATTATTGTCACTCTGACTTTTTTTTGTTAAGTCAGAGAAAGGGCAGTGAATAGAATAAACTTAAAGCCCAATATTATCTATTTATGAGATTCTGGTGTATCCTCACTGTAGCTGCTATGGGGGGAAAAGATATGCAAGTCTCAAATCAGGACATCCTCTTGTCCCAGCAGAGCCAGAGAAAAACTAAGGTGTGGCTTTGGAAGGCAAACTAGATATTTGACATCTTCTATTTAGATTTGAAATACATTCATCTAATACATAAATGTAAAAGGCCATCTTAGAGCAAAGAAGGGCTCAGGAGCTGAAACAGACCATTTAAAACTTAGGTTTTTAAATCCAAGGAGCCAAACTGGACAGAGAAGCACCTGTAAGTGACAAGCATCAAGGTTGTCAGAGAAAAAGCACAAGTAATTCCCGGCCACGCTGGGAGAAATTGGAGCAGTATTTTATACATTTGCTATAGCTTTTCTTAGGGAAAGCTGGGAACATTAAAAAGGGCCCAAATAGAGTAGACTATGATAAAAAAAAAAAATTCTTGCTGTATAACGTTTTTAAATATTAACTTACATGTTCTAATCATACATAGTTAGGGCTACAATCTAATGTTTTGATACATATATAGGTTTTTCTTCACACAGAGTCAAAGTCATTTGGTTTTTGTTCTGTTTACTCCTCAGAGCTATATTTTAGAGATGACACCCTGGTTAACTTGTCAGAACTCTGGGTATCCCAAAATTTCCATAATGTCTTCTGGATCATAACTTGAGTTAATTCCGTCGCACTTAAAAATAATCTTTTAATTACAAAAATAATGCATGCTGGTAAAAATATAAGTTATGCAGAAGTTGATATCCAGCACCCATCAACCCACACTCACTCCGCAGAAGTAAACACTGTCAACCTTAGGTGTGGGTTCTTTCAGACAGGTTCTTACTCATATGCAAGCATTTATTTATTTTTTTACTAAAATGGAATTATATATATACACGCTTCTGGTATTTTACCTTTCTACTTATTAGAAACATCTTATTTACTTAATTATATTCTTACTAAGTGTTAAACATTAGTGTATACTGATAGGATATGTACGATCAATAGCACACTTTTATCTGGTGCCTGACCTGTGTATCATGCAGACACTGAAATAGTTTGAAGGAGCCTTGGATAGCTGATCAAGCACTGACAGCCACCTATAACTTTACAAATGATCTGATCCAAACTGTCTTTTTTTAACATGCACAATTATAAATGCAAGCTTTGCTAAAACAGAATTGTTGAAACCACAGAATTTTTTAACAAGAGTTTGAAGTACTTTCAACATAGCGTTATTTTACTTTTTTGCTATTTATGCTATAATAAAATTTATTTCACACAGAATTCCAGACATGGACAGAAGAAACCAGACCAGCATCTCTGAATTTCTTCTCATGGGCTTCTCTGAGCACCCGGAGCAGCAGCTTCTCCTGTTCTGGCTCTTCTTGGGCATGTACCTGGTCACTGTGTTGGGAAACCTGCTCATCATCCTGGCCATTGGCTCTGACCTGCACCTCCATACCCCCATGTACTTCTTCCTGGCCAATCTGTCCTTTTCTGATATTGGCTTCATCTCTACCATAATTCCTAAGATGCTAGATAATATTAGCTCAGGAATTAAACTAATTTCTTACAGTGCGTGTCTGACACAACTCTACTTCTTTGGCCTATTTGCAGATCTGGACAACTTTCTCCTGGCTGTGATGGCACTTGACCGCTATGTGGCCATAAGCCACCCCCTTCATTATGCCATGACCATGAACTCCCAACGCTGTGTCTTGCTGGTGGCAGGGTCATGGGTAATCACTACCTTCCATGCCCTAGTGCACACCCTCCTCATGACCAGGCTTTCCTTCTGTGGTCCCAATATCATCCCCCACTTCTTCTGTGATCTGGTCCCACTCCTGAAGCTGGCCTGTACCAGTACCTATGTCAATGACCTGGTGCTCACCCTTGTGGCAGGAACATTGCTGATCGGACCCTTTGTCTGCATCCTCACATCTTATTTTTACATTGCATTGACTATCCTGAGAATTGATGCCCCAAACGGTAAGCAAAAAGCCTTCTCCAACTGCACCTCCCACCTCTCTGTGGTCTCTCTGTTCTACAGCACAGCTATTGGGGTCTATTTATGTCCTCCATCATCCCAATCAGATGGGAAGGACAGAGTCTTCTCAGTAATGTACTCGGTGGTGACTCCCATGTTGAACCCCTTCATCTACAGCATCAGAAACAAGGATATGAAAGGGGCACTAGAGAAACTACTCAGAATAAAAACATCCTAACATTCTTTCTCAGGACCTTAGGGTCCTGACTCCTAGATGTAGAGCTGAGGGTTGAAAATTAGTCTCCTGAGAGCCCAATCCCTGTAGCTTCCCTGAATCTGAGACGTCTCTGTTTTTGTGTTTACATTCTGAAATACAGGTTGATAACTGAGGACAGGGAGGGAACTAGTGATATCAGTAACCTCTAGTCATCTTCATAAAGGGCCCATGCTCCAAGCAGTTTACTACCCACTGTCAGAATGGTTCTTGTTCTTTTTTGCTGGGTGCCTAACAGAAGTCCACAATGTGGGAGATGTGTATGCATATAAAATGAAAATGAACATCTAAATTTTTGCTTAGCTCAAGTTATAAAGGAAATATAAAAGATACTTCTAGCCCAAGAATATGGGATTAATTGTCTCTGGTAGAATTAAATACAAAGGAAACATTCTGCTGTGTAATGATTGAATTGTGTCCCCCAAAGTCCATATATTAGAAGTTTAATTCCCACTGTGACAGTGTTGAGGGGGTGGGAAATCCTATTAAGGAGGCTTGAAGAGGTGATCAGATTGTAGGACCATGCCGTAGTGAAAGGATTAATAATGGTGGTAAGAGGCATGGTTCTTGGTGCTTTAAAAAGAAGAGCACATATGATACAGAACTTGAGAAAGGGATTTAAGTTCAAGTAGTTGCTTTAGGAAGTAGTTATATCAAAAAGAACGCCAGCAGTAAAGTGAGACAGAAAAGGAAAGATAGCCAAAAAGAGTATATTATCAAAAAAATTACCACTGTGATAACCAGTGTTTAATCATACTAGAAAATTCTAGGAGTCAGTATAGAAATAAGAACGTGAATGTTATTCCATCCACAAGGTATCTGGGAATTTCATCTACAAAATATATTCAGTCATTGGTTGAAGGTTTCTCTTTGTGGGAGGTTAATTCTTTGGGACCTCTGGCCTCCTGCTCTGCGCACTAACAGAGACGCTCTGGCTGCCAGAGAAAGCCCTCAGGCAAAGAGATACAGATGCTGGAAAATGAGAATAGGACATTGTGTGCACTGCAGTGGTGAGGTATAGGGGAACATGAGCAGAACACTGATAGAATAAGCTCCAGAATATTTTCTCTGGCATCCTTCCAATGTCAGTCACCATGGAAGCCCACGTGATAAAATGGACAAGGGCAAAAGAGGTTCCTACATAACCTTGTTCAAAAACTTTATATTCCGTGGTATGCCATATTTTATTACAACACCATTAAGATCAACATTATGCTATGAAAACACAAAATTACCAGAGTTTTCTTAGTCAACAAAGTTGATTCCTGACAGACAGAATGTTAAAAATAACAGAAAAAAATTGTAAAACAATTAACAGGAGGTGAAAGAAATAGAAAAACAATGAAGAAAATTTCTAACCATTCATAGTTATTCAGCTTTTAGTAACTATTACAAAGAGTGAAAGGAGAGGGAGGTGGTGATTTTCTAAATTTTACTTTTTAAATTTTAAGTTTTAAATTTCATTGTTTACATCAGGTTTCTGTGTTATTTTTAGTATTTCTCAATAATTTCAATTTGCATTACCAAACACTTAATTTTTAGTATGCATGACAGTTTTATCAATGAATTGAAATAGGATAAGCATGATTTTGACAACTTTTAGGTAACATGAAACTGGGAGGAGTATTGAATACACTACATAAAAGAATCAAGTTTCAAATAAGTCTCTTAAGATTGGAATGATGAACCAATTCTATAGGAAAATGTAAAATGAATGTGTGTAACATTCTACACTGGATTTCAAAAATGGCTCCATACATATGGCACTGGGAAGAGAAGACAGAGAAAATGGTAGCATGAAAGCAGCACGTATGAGTCAACCCTAGAGTTTTCATGGATTCAAGTTTATTCATAGCTGCTGAAAAAAATAAGTGTGAAAAAAAAATCTTTATAATCAGAGGCACAGACCAAAGGAAGTAAAAGACTTCTAGTCAGTCCTGATTAAGACCGTAAATTTGGGTACTATCTTGACGTTCTTATCTCCCTCATCCCCTCCGTCTACTCCACCATCACATATTATCAAGTCTTATCTCCAGAACCTCTTGTGAATCTGCTCACTTCTCTCCATCCATGTGCTATTGCCCAGGTCTAATCACCATCCACGTTTTCCTGGGTAACTAAAATAACCTCCTAACTGGTCTCTTTGCCCCCAGTTTTATGTGCCCACCTCAGTCTTCCAGATTGCTCTTCACATAGAAACCAAGAGAATTTACAGAAATGCAGATCTTTGTGTTCTATGCTGTTATTTATAACTAATCCTTCAGAGGTTTTCCCCATTGCTGCTAGAATAAAGAGCAAACATGGTTATATGGATTACAAGGCCCTGGATGGTCCAGACTCTGCATCTTCTTTAGCCTCACCTCACAACACTTACTGTTTTTCTCTTGTGATCTTTAACCATGCTGATCTCTTTCCACAAGTATACCAAGCTCCTTCTGGCCTCAGGGATTTCACATAGATTCCTTCTGCCTGAAATGTTTCTTCATTGTCTTCTAACTCCCACATATTGTTTAGATCTCAGGTGTATGGCCTGAATATTTGTGTTCCCCCAAAACTTATATGTTGAAACCTACTCACCAACATGATGGTTTTAGGAAGTAGGGCCCTTGGGAGGTTATTAGATCATGAAGGCCAGGCCCTCATGAATGGGATTAGTGCCCTTGCAAAAGAGGTGCCAGAGAACTGCCTTGCCCTTTCCACCATGTGAGGACAGAGTGAAAAGACACCATATAGGAGCCAGAAAGCAGCCCTTCACCAAAAACAGAATCTGCTGACACCTTGACCTTGAAATTTCTAGCCTCTAGAACTGTTAGAAATAAATTTCTATTGTTAATAAGCTACTCAACTTATGTTATTTTGTTATAACATCCCAAATTGACTAAGACAAAAGTTCATACTGGAAGTAGGATGCTACTGTAAGAAATACCTAAAATGTGGAAGTAGGATGCTACTGGGTAATGGGTAAAGGCTGGAATAGTTTGGGGATGCATGCTAGAAAAATACCATATTGCTGTGAATGGATGGTAAAGCGCAATTCTGGTGAGGGGCCAGAAGGAGAGAAAGGCTACAGAAAATGCCTCAATCTTCTTAGAGAATATCTAAGTGGTTGTGAACAAAATGTTAGTAGGAAAATGGATGAAAAGGGCTATTCTGGTGAGGTCTCAGATGAAAATGAGGAACATATTATTGGAAACTGAAGAAATTTTTAAGCAAAGTTTTGAAGGTGTAGCTTGGCTCCTCTTGAATGCTTATAGTAAAATGCAAAAAGTGAGAAACAATTTCAAGAAGGAATTTTGAACCAAAAGAGAAAGAGAACTTAAAGATTTGGAAAATTCTAAGCCGGTCCATATTGTAAAAAATGAGAAAGATGTTTGGGAAAGAACACAGAGGGGGGTAGCCAAGCAATCATTTGATAAGATTAGTATTGATCCACCAGGTGCTATTCATCAAGACAATGGAAAAATGACCCTTAAAGACATTTCAGAGATTACTAGGACTGCTGCTCTCATCCCAGGAACAGAGTTCAACGGCCTGGAAGACAGAACCATTTCAAAGGTGGGGCTGTAGGCACCTGTGGGTACTGGCACTCACTGCCTGGTGCCACCTGAAGACTCTGCTACCTGCACTTCATTTTAGTTGTCCCAAGTTTAGCTCTAGTTGCCCAAGTGCTGCATGGGCCACAGTTGCTGCCCCTCCAGAGGCACAAGTAGTAAACTTTGGGGAGTCTGCACAGTACCATCTCCCCCAGTGGGCAGAGTACACAAGCCATGGGAGCATGGCTGCCTCCACTTGGATTTCAAAAGATGTCCCAAACAGCCATGGGGCCCAAGAAGAGAACTGCTACAGGGCTGAGGCCACCACAGAGATCTCCCACTAGAAAAATGTTCAGCAGAGCCATGGGGTAAGGTCTGACCCCACGATACCAGACTGGTAGAGCCACTGGCATGTGACTCTAACCCATGAAAGCTATAGCGTAGCATGCACTCAGCAGAGCCATGGGAGTAGAGCTGCCCAAAGCTGTGGGGACAAGGCTTCCCAGAGCTTTTGATGACTTAACCCTAGCCTATCAAAGCTTTAGAGGTAGGACCTCTACCCCAGTGGGCCTGGAAGGCAAAGCCTCAAGGCAAAGAACATTATTCTTGAGTCTTAAGATTTTGGACTTACATAGGACCTGCTACCTCTTTTTTTTTTTTTTTTTTTTTTCCTATTTTTCCCTTTTGGAATGGGAGTGTTGATCCTATGCCTGTCCCACTATTGTATTTTGGAAGCACATAACATGTTTGATTTCACAGCTGGAGAACAATTTGCCTCAGGATAAATCATGCCTTGAGTCTCACCCATATCTGATTTAGGTAGTATTTGGGTGACATCCTGGACTTTAGAATTTTGAATTGATTCTGGAACAAGCTAGGACTTTGGGGGCTCCTGGGATGAAATAAATGTAATGTATTTTGCATGCTAGAAGGACACGAATTTGGAGGCCAGGGGCAGAATGTTATGGTCTAAATGTTTGTGTTCCCCCAAAATTCATATGCTAAAACCTAATCACCAATGTGATGGTTTTAGGAGGTGGAGCCTTTGGGAGGTGATTAGGTCATGAAGGTGGATCCTTCATCAATGGAATTTGTGCCCTCAAAAGAGGCCTCAAAGAACTGCCTTGCCACTTAAACGATGTGAGGACACAGCAAGAAAGCACCATCTAAGAACCAAAAAGCAGTCCCTCACCAGATACAGAATCTGCCAGCACCTTGATCTTGAACTTCGCAGTCTCCAGAACTGTGAGAACTAAATTTCTGTTTTTAATAATCTACCCAGTTTATAGTATTTTGTTTTACAAGCATGAATGGACTAAAACTCTCAGGAAGGTTAGGTTAGATCTCTGCGATTTACATTTTCTAAACTCCCAGTGTTTCTCTTTCAATGCACTTATCTTAATGATATTTCAATAAGTAATTTCCTAAGCAGCTATTTAATTTATTCTTCCATTTATTCTACAAGTATTTACTAAGTTCTTATTATGTGCCTGGCACTCTGCTAGATTCTAGAGCTATTTGTGGAGAACAAAACATACTTGGCCCTGTCTTCATGGAGCTTATAGTCTAGTGTATAACATCTTTTATGATGTACTGTAAGTTCCATGAAAGCAGGAATTCTGTCTCATTCACTATAATATCCCCTCAACCCATATGATTTATCTAAATAAATAAAGAAATATACAGACTAATGAGTAAGTGATGGCATTCTATTACGAATGTTTATTTTAAAAGGGTCCACATCCAAAATGCTTATCACTCTGCCATGCTGATCTTCTTTCTGTAGAGAATCATTGCACCAAAGCATTGAGGTCATCGTTATGACAGTATTTGCAGAAAGGCTATGTGATATATTAGAATAAAGCCCCAACCTTGTAGCAAGAAGATCTGGTTTTAAATTCTCCCAAATACTTATTCAATGTGATGTTTTAACAAATTTCTTAATCTGATCCTCAGTTTCTCTAGTTATTTTAAGGATTTAATAAAACCTAAATTATATGTTTATAAGGATTAAATTAGATGATACATGCAAAATCATATGATATAATACCCATGCATAATAGGCACCAAAGAAATATTAATTGAAGCTAATGTTGAATTGTCAAGCACTTATTGTGCATCATGGAATAGTATGGTTACAAGTTTAGTCTCTAGATTCAAACAAGAATATCCACCCACCTATCCACTTAGGTAGGTAACATTGAGCAAGTCACTTAATTTCTCTAAACCTTAATTTGTTGGTCTGAAAAATTGAGATAATAATATTTAATTCATATAATTATTGTGAGGATTAAATGACATAAAAGCATTTGAGCAATTTAACAGAATGCCTGACACAGAGTAAGCACTCAGCAAATGTTAATAAGTATATATACTTAATGTCTGTGTGCATGTGCGTTTCAGATTTTTGAGACCTGACTGACATGAAAGTTGATACGAAACATCCCCCTTCACTTTCTAAGAAACTAATGATTTGTGCTGCCAGAATGAACAGAGCATAAATAAGCAAAAGAGAAAATGTCCATCCAACCTGGATACTGAGAAAAGTTACAGAACTACAAATCAGATCAAGAAAGAAAGCATATGACAATATTTCTTGACCACATAATCACCCCTACAAAACAATAATAAAAACAGAACAATCATATAGAAAAAAATGGGCAAGGATATGGTCAGAAAACCCAAACAAGGAAAAATTAAATGGTTAAAAAATATGAAAAATTGCCCCCATCAACCAGGAAAATAACAAGTGAAACTATCATAAAGTGTTATTTCTTTTTTCCTTCTTTGGGAATCTGTAGAGAGTTTTCAAACAGTACTGTTAGACTGTGTGGGAAAGGACACTTTCATATGCTCTTAAAAGTTTTGTACATTGGTACAAACTTTTTAGAGGACAATCTGGTGGTACCAATTAAAACTAAAACAACATATATACTTTCATCTAGCATTTTCATTTGTAGAGGAATGTATCTAGACAAAAATTCCTGTCAAAGAATAACCATTGTGGCATTTTCTTTGTATCGCCAGAGAAAAAGGAGATAAGTGACTTGTGCAGGAAAATTTTATAACTTGTGGTATGTCTAAAACTCTATAAACTATCTTTAAAAAATGAGGTAGGTCTGACGGTGCCATGGGAGGTCCGTGACATATTGATGAGAGAAACAAAGAAAGCTCCAGAGCAAATGATGTCATTTCTGTAAAAATAAAATTTTGTATGAACATGTTCACATGTGCATAGAAAAGTGCCTGAGTGGAAACGTGTCAAAAATGTAACAGCAATTATCCCTGGAGAAATATGGGGAGAGTGAGAAACAGACTCTCACTTTTTACTCAATACCTATTTTGCTGCTAATTTTTTAGATATGAGTGTGTGACATTTAAAAGAAAATAAAGCAAGAGTCTGCCTCTCCAAGGACTCAGGGCAGGGAGAAACCCCGCCCTGTCTTGACCATGTCTAAGTTTCCGTGGGCTTCATTCCCAGAGCCAGTTTGGAGTGCATATAGGGAACTCAATGTCCAGACTGAATTCCAGGCCCTGGCCATTTTCCTGGGATCAGCCGAGCTGTCAAGCCACAGTCACTAATACTGACATTGGAAGCACTGCCTCATGGGCCCCACTCCCCAGAGAAGGCCCCCGCACTGTCCAACCCTTGACTCCCAATGACACATTTGGGACTCTGTGCTGGCGAGAACCATGGGACCCATGCAAAAGCATGTGATAAAAGCCCAGCTCCCAGTGCCTTCCCCAGACACGTCCTCCTGTCCCTGACCAGCAGAAGCACCATCAGGAGCCTGGAAGCTCTACCCCTTCAGCTCCTCCCTGATGCTTTTCTTTCTTCTGTGCTGGCCAACTTCACCTGTCTTCCCTGAGTGGTCTTCTCTGTGCTGCTGTCAAAACAAGATATGGTGGCACATGCTCTCTTCAGGGGGATGGAAGTGCCAGGCCCAGCCCAGAGCAGTGTGGCAGAGAGTCCATGGTAAGGTGAGGATCTGCACGTAGAGAGCTGCACCCAGCACACAGCAGTTTCTGGACACCCTAGACAATTCCTAGAATTACAGAAATTCCATAATTTCTGGAAGGAGGACCATCTTTCTAAAAATTGATCCCTTGCACAATATTGTGAGTATTGTAAAGTTTGTCTTTGACACACCCTAGATCTTTTGTCTTTTCCCTCCCTTTGTAGTGTCTCTTCCCTACACTGTCCTCAGATATACTGCGTCTTCCTGGACTCTCTCACCTCCCTTTGTTAAAACCTATCCACAAGAAAGAATAAATTATTTACAAGGTCAAGAGTAATCCCCTTCAGGGAGATTTCCCCTGCATCAGAGAAAATATTTAATGGAATTCCAGAGTTTCAATCAGTTGGAGAGGTATTATGAGCAATCAGGGTTAGGTGATCCATAAATTATCCCCTTGACATGGTTGTCCATTTTGTCTTCTCTTAACAACTTATCCTGAGATTTCTTCTCACCTTCTAGGAATTAATGATCAAACATGGAAACTCAGAGAATAGACTACATAGTGTTATCTAAGTGCCTCCTTTATTTACAAAGGGCAGTTTATGGATCAGATTGTCAGCAATTGTAGGGACCTATTCTGTGATAGGGAACCCAAGTTCCTATAGGAGTAGAAATAATCAACTCACTGTTTCACAGGATTTTTAAAGGGCCTTCATGTCTATAATCTCCTGGGGTTTTTTTTTAAATAAAGCTTCTGTATTGAAAGCAGGTATTATTCTTCCCACTTTCCAGATACAAAAAACAAGGTCCCCAAGAAGGGAAGTGATTTTCCCAAGGTCTCAGATAATTCTCATGGCAGACTTGGGACCAAAGCCTAGATCTTCCATTTCCTGAGTCAAAGCCCATTCCTACACACCACATTACTGTTACTTTAATAACACCCTTTCATAATGCAAGATTTTCCTCTAACAGTTCTCAATTCTTGGCTTTCCACCTCCTTGCCCATACCTCCTGCCTCTCGCCTACCCATAGTGGATGGATATGCTGAAATGCTGCACTATGGGTCAGGCACAATAATCTCTGCCAGCGATGAGGGAGACAAGGCGGGCTCCAAGGTTCCAGGCAGCTCACCCTCTGACCACTCCTGGAACTCTCTCTAGCCTTATGAGTAGCATTGTCACAGGAGCTATGTAGGTGTTGCCCCAGGTAGCAGCCATCTACTGCTGTCAAGTAGAGATTAGTCCATTCTTAGGTCTTACCTAAGACCTGAGAAGAGACATACCATGTTTTTGAAACCATAAACTCAAGGCCGCCTGATGCCCAGCCATGGAGGCTAGAGTTGCAAACTTTCATTTGAATAGTCGAATTACAATGACAGGCTAATAAGGGAAAACAGGCCCAGCAAGAGTGGAACACGGGTGTTAAATGGGTGAAGTAAGATGGAAAGAACATTGATTCTAAGTTAGACACATCTAAAATCAACCCGGCTCCAACCCTACTCTCTGTGACCTTGCAGAAGTTAATTCATTCCCTTCAGTGCTCAGTTTCATGATCTAAAAATGGGAATAATAATATCTACTCTCTAGTTTTATAATGAGGATTAAATGAGAAAAAAAATGACAGGTGCCTATCATTGGCCAATGCCCAGGATAGCACAAGTGGAAAAGCAAGAAACAAAGAGGAAAGTAGCAACTGGAATAGTGAGGGAAGGTTTAAGAGGTGGCTTGGCCCAGTGGTTAAGATCATGGGCTTTGAGGTCAGAAAGAGCTGAATTCAAATTCCAGTTCTACCACTTACTATGGCCTTGAGCACATCACAGAACCCATCTAAGCTTCAATTTCTTCATCTATAAAGTCAAGATAATAATACTTACATCACAGAATTGCTGTGGTCACCACATGAAAAACATATATAAAGCTTTTAGAACAATTCCTGGCAGATAGTAAGTGCTCTGTAAATGTGGCTACCACTTTTTGTCCACAATCATCATGCTATATTGAAGTCAATCCAGGATATTCAATGTCATATTATGAATTGTCATGCTTTCTATGCTTGAAAAACCTAATGTAACATGGTGACATCCTTTAACAGACAAACTAGGAGTAATAAATAAATCCAATTCCATGGAGAAGAAGCTAAGTAAATGAAATGGGGAATCAGACACGTATGAGCTCCCAAGGTATCCGGACATAGTGTGAAGTCCAGCCACTATTTAATACTAAGATATGCTGAACAAATCACCTCGCCTTCCTACATTTTGATTTTCTTGTCTATGAAATAAGGATAATAAGTGATTGTTGCAGGAACACACAGCTAGAAATGTCCTGGAATTGCTATAACAATTATGTGAGATAATATATGAAAAGGTGTCTTAAACAGGGACACTTCTCCGTTGTTTGCACTTTTTCTCCTAAAGACCAGATTGCAAAGGCTAAGAACTCTTTGAATAGCCACGGGTACAGCTTATTTGTGGACTGCCAACTCTGATCCCCACTCCAAAAAGATATTTAGCTACTATTCATGACCAGACAAAATCATTACGATTACCCTGTCATGAAAGACCAGACTCATAGAATTTTACTGAGTTCTGGGAAACACATTTTAAGGGCAGTGACAAAGTGGAACGAGTATGTAGTAGAGAGATTTGAATGACAGAAATTAGGGAAAAATTGTCCGTACTTACTGAATACCTGCCAGGGACCAGGTACTCTCATTTAATCCCCATACCAACTTTAATAGTATGTACTATTAATATCCCCTTTATATAGATGAGAAAACTAATGCTGGCTTTTAACCATGGCATAGTGCTTCCTTTATTGATTGATGTTTAGATTTCTCAATGGCTTTCATGTTAAAGAACAGGCTTATTCTATGAGATCCAAATCAAACTTGTGCCAGTGGACAGAGATGAGAGGCAATCATACTTCGGCTTCTATAGAAAAATATTCTGACAACTAGAGCTTTCTGCCACTGAAAGCATTCAAGAAGTGGAAGGATGTTAATTGTACTGTGATCCTATAAAAGGAGGTCCAACATTGATTGAGAAGTTGGGTCAAGTCTCTGATCAATATAGTTTTTGCTCATGTACCTCCTAATTAAAACTTCTGCACTTTTTAAAACCAGCATATAAAATTATTCTTAGATATTTAAATAGCTATAGGGATATAATATGTGGTATATTGTACTTTTAAAACAAAGCTTTACATTATTTTTTAAAGCGTATCAATGGCTTCTAAATACCACAGTTTTTTGATACATACATTACCCATTTTTAAAATTTAAGAATAAAGTCATCCTTAATAGCTCTAGTTTTACATCATTTCTTTTCAATTTAAAGATATACTTTTATTCTTCTCCCCCAATACAAATTTTATTATGTTGTTTGTGCTGACAAGACTTTTATAATCACCTGTCTTACTTTTTGCAATAAAAGAGAATATAAAATTAGTTATTTTTAATTTTTTGTGACCATAAAATTTTAAGTGTTAAAAACAATCAGAAAAAAATTATGAGTTGAGTTATTATTATAATTATTAGTAGTAGGCAACTGACCAAAATTATATAATTATTAGCTTCAACTGTACTAAGTTGCCAATATTTACCTATTTTGACTACAAAAATCAGAATTTCATAAGGTAATATATCACAAATTGTGCAAATAATTATTAAACTTAAATAATAGTTTTACATAAAGTCATCTAATGAAACAATGTTTTCTTTAAACAAGTTCGTATGTCCAGAAATATATATTACTTATTGGTAGAATAAATCAAAAATCAGCATGAATTCCATTATTATTTGTTTTTCATTTCTTACATGTGAGACAGTGTAATGCATAGGAGACATACTGAAGACAAGACGTGTTTAAAAAAGAGAACTATGGAAATTAAGAACCTGGAAAGTTATTCTTCTAAAATAATGTCTATGTGCTCTTTAAGAACTTTGGTTACCAGCAAGGGTATGCATCCCCAAAGTGAAAATTGCTGAACCAAACGACCTCTGACATCTCTTTCAGCAGGCATATTCCTTGATTAGTTCATCAGCAGGTCTTATTACCATGAATAAGATGTCTTGGTCTTAATTTAGGGGGTCATGTTACGTAGTGGTTAATAGTATAGCCTTTGGAGCCAGATAAACAGGACTTAAAATTCAGATTTTGTCCTTTATAAACTTCAACTTTCCAAGTCAGTTTTCTAATTTTTAAAACTGAAATGATGATGATGATAATTGCCTCATGGTGTTACTGTAAAATTTAAATGTGATAATTCAGCAAAGTCCCTAGTTCAAGGTAAATACTCTGTAAATGTCAGCTATGGTGATAACGATAATGTTAATGATAATAAAAAATCCATATTATTTTGGAAAATTATTAAATACTTGATCTCTTTATTAGCACCATGTGCATTCTATACAACAGAGACAGTAACTAAACAGCCTACTCATATGTCCAAGTCTATAAAAGTAATCTTTTTTGTTCTTATGGCAACAGATGGGCAACACCAACTGGACTAGTGTGTCCCATTTTGTTCTCTTGGGCATTTCTACCCACCCAGACGAGCAGATCCCACTCTTCCTTCTTTTTCTGCTGATGTACACAATCAACATTTCTGGCAACTTTGCCATCATCACACTGATTATCTCCACTCCACACCTCCATACCCCCATGTACATCTTCCTCGGTAACTTGGCCTTGGCAGATATCTGCTTCACCTCCACCACGGTCCCCAAGATGCTGCAGAATACTTTCTCGCCTACAAAGGCCATTTCCTACTTGGGCTGCTTAACCCAGACTTATTTCTTCATTTGCTTTGCAGCCATGGAAAACTTCCTCCTGGCTGTGATGGCCTATGACAGGTACATCGCCATCAGCCACCCTTTACGCTACTCTATGATCCTGACCAGAATGTTGTGTGCGCAGATGGTGGCTGTGTGCCATGTCCTCTCCCACCTTCATGCCCTGCTGCACACCTTTCTCATGGGCCAACTGATCTTCTGTGCAGATAACAGGATCCCTCACTTCTTCTGTGACCTCTACCCTCTGATGAAGATCTCCTGCACCAGCACCCACCTCAATACCCTGATGATTCACACGGAAGGTGTTATCATCATCAGTGGAGCTCTGACCTTCATCACCGCCTCCTATGCCTGCATCATCTCGGCAGTCCTCCGGATCCCCTCAGCAAAGGGCAAGTGGAGAGCCTTTTCTACCTGTGGCTCCCACTTCACGGTGGTAGCCATATTCTACGGCACCCTCACATGGGTCTACTTCCGGCCCCTTTCCAGCTATTCAGTGACCAAGGGTCGCATTGTGACAGTAGTGTACACAGTAGTGACCCCCATGTTGAACCCCTTTATCTATAGTCTGAGGAATAAGGATGTCAAGGGAGCCTTCAGGAAATGGATGAGCAGAATATAGACTTCTTTCTTTTGATAAAACCCCAAAACACAGTTCAGAGCCTTACCTATGATTCTGGGGAAACAGTTTTGTCCCTCACAGATCTGATTCCTTTAGAACTTCCCAAAAATATCTAAATTAAGTACATATCATGGATTTTGTCATTAGATATTGTCCTAAGGTATCTCTTAAACCCAAAGCACATGAAACAAAAGGGAACCACCATGCACTTAGTGCAGAACACTAGCATGGCTTTAGCTATAACTGAGGGTGGTCTCTGGGCTTGCAATTAAACAACAGGGTTGTAACTCTCAGAGTTCTTAGATGCAGGCAACAGAAACCGATTAGTGCTGATTCATGAGGAAATGAGTTTATTAAAAGGATATGTAGAACTCATGAATTTCCAAGGTTAGGGAACCAGGCTCAAAAAAAATGGACAAGAAAAAGGATGATTATATAGTCAAAACCACAGTCAAAATCATATCCCAGAACTACTCTGTTGAGAACACAACTGTAGTTTCCAAACTCAGTTTACTGCAGTTTGTACCCCTACCAACACTGCCAGCGACAATCACTTGGAGGCCTGAAAACTGGACATTATCACCTCCAGAAAGAACTGCCCACTTCTTATTCTATTCACCACTACCTCTAGATTCAAAATAAAGTGGTGCGTCTGACTGGCCAAGAATTGGTCACTCACCCATACTCTAGCTGCCAGGGAAACTGGAAGATCAATATCAGTGCTTCTATTTTCTGTAAGTTTCTACAGGAGAGGCGTAATAGATAGAGTAACTATTCCAATATAGGAAGAGGAGCATAATGATTGTGTCCACTATATGAGGTTGGAATTTATAGAAGCTCCAGAATTAAGCACTGTCACAGCTCTCCAACTAGCCTTTTCTCAATCTTTTTTAGCCGCATCATTCATGGGTAACTTAAACTCCTTTTTTCTCGGCATGCTCCTGGTCTTTTCTGTAGGTGATAGGTGGAACTCGTTTAATCCTGGGTGTTTATGTGGTTATCTATCAATGTTGAGCATGGAGAACAGGTTCAAGAGCCAAGATGTCTACTAAAATGCTGACTCTCAGTCTCATGGATGTAGGATGAAAAAGAAATGTGAGAGGGGCCTCCCAGGACATAAGGCAAAAGTTGCAAGCAAAGACTGATTTAGTCCACCTGTCTGGATAAAGTTTCTCTCATACGTATAAGTGGTTATGACACTGAGTTGAAGAGGAGCTAAAACTGTGGGAATTTTATGTAATGTGCTAGAATAAGGGTTTCTTGTAACCTATATGTAAGTGTTAATCAAGATGTATACCATTGAAATAGGTTTGAGAAGTCTTTAGCTGCACAAGGATTAAAAATTCTTCCAAGAGAAGCCCAAGACCCGAGGCAACCACACACACAAGACACTAGAGGCCAACTGAGCAGTCACGGCGGGAGCCATACCAAATTGGCAACCACAGCAACATCCTAGTTAGTCATTAGTCTCAAACCGGTGGACTGTGAAACCCCCTGCCACAATGAATAAACACCAAAAAAAAGACACCAGAAATACAAAAAATCAAGAAAGTACACCACCAAAAGTTAATAAATCTCATACTCTAGATCCTATAGAACAAGAAGCCCTTGAAATAACTGACAAGGAATTTCGAGTGATAATTCTAAGGAAACTGAATGAGATACAAGAAAACTCAGCTAGACATCATGATGAAATGATGAAAGGTATACAGGATCTGAAAGAGGAAATATACAAGGAAATCAATGTCCTGAAAAAAAATGTAGCAGAACTTGCTGAACTGAAGAAGTTATTCAGCGAAATAAAAAACACAACGGAGAGTTTAACCAGCAGGCTTGTCGAAGTTGAAGAGAGAACCTCTGAACTTGAAGATGGGCTGTTTGAAATAACACAAGCAGACAAAAAGAAAGAAAAAAGAATCAAGGACATGGAAGAAAATCTGAGACAGATATCAGACAACCTCAAGCGCTCAAATATCCGAGTCATGGGTATTCCAGAAGGGGAGGAAAATGGAGAATCCATTGAAAACATATTCAACAAAATAGTGGCAGAAAACTTCCCAGGTATAGGAAAAATCACAGATCTTCAGATCCAGGAAGCTCAACGATCTCCAAACGTATTCAACCCAAAAAGGCCTTCTCCAAGACATGTCATAGTCAAATTGGCAAAACTCAGAGACAAAGAGAGAATCTTAAAAGCTGCAAGAGAGAAGCGTCAAAGCACCTATAAGGGAGCCCCAATCAGGTTAACATCAGACTTTTCATCACAAACCCTAAAAGCTAGAAAGGAATGGGAAGATATTTTCAAAATACTAAAAGACAAAGATTGCCAGCCAAGAATACTCTACCCTGCAAGGCTATCCTTCCGAAATGAGGGGCAAATAGTATATTTCTCAGACAAACAAAAACTGCGGGAGTTCACTACCACAAGACCACCCTTACAAGAAATCCTCAAGGGAGTACTGGGTTTGGTTCCTGAAAAATAACTACCACTGCCATAAAAACCTAAGAAAAATCTAAACCCGCTAGTACAATAAAAATGGCATTCATGAAGAGAAAACAAGCAAACAAAAACGCTATCTACAACCTAAGGAACCAACAAACAAAGAAACCAAACAGTAAATCAGAAAGCAAGGAACGAAAGACACCTAAGACAACCAAACAACCAATAAAATGCTAGGAATAAATCAACACCTTTCAATAACAACTCTTAATGTTAAAGGCTTAAATTCCCCAATTAAAAGACACAGACTGGCTGACTGGATCAAAAAGCAGGACCCAACTATATGCGGCCTACAAGAGACCCACCTCACCCATAAAGATTCACAGAGACTAAGAGTGAAAGGATGGAAAAAGATTTACCATGCAAACAGAAAAGAAAAACGAGCTGGAGTGGCTATTCTTATATCTGACAAAATAGACTTTAAACTAAAAACCATAAAAAGAGACAATGAGGGACACTACTTAATGATAAAAGGACTGATCCATCAAGAAGACATAACAATCATAAATATGTACGCACCCAATGTTGGAGCAGCCAGATTTATAAAACAAACTCTATTAGACCTAAAGAAGGAAATAGACACTAATACCATAATAGCAGGGGACCTGAACACTCCACTGTCATTATTAGACAGATCATCTAGGCAAAGAATCAGTAGAGAAACACAAGATCTAAACAAGACTCTAGACCAATTGGAATTGGCAGATATCTACAGAACATTCCACCCAACAACCTCAGAATATTCATTCTTCTCAGCAGCACATGGATCATTCTCCAGGATAGATCACATATTAGGTCACAAATCAAGTCTCAATAAATTCAAAAAAATTGGAATTATCCCATGTATCTTCTCAGACCACAATGGATTAAAACTAGAAATTAATAACAAACAAAACTCTGGAAACTATACAAACACATGGAAATTAAACAGCATTCTACTTAATGACATATGGGTCCAAGAAGAAATCAAGAAGGAAATCAAAAAGTTTATTGAAACTAATGAAAACAATGATACATCATACCAAAACCTGTGGGATACTGCAAAAGCAGTATTGAGGGGAAAATTTATTGCATTAAATGCTCACTTCAGAAGAATGGAAAGATGGCAAGTGAACAACCTAACACTTCACCTTAAAGAACTAGAAAAACAAGAACAATCCAATCCTAAAGTTAGCAGATGGAAAGAAATCATTAAGATCAGAGCAGAACTGAATGAAATTGAAAACCAAAAAACAATTCAAAAGATCAACGAATCAAAAAGTTGGTTTTTTGAAAAGATAAATAAAATTGACAAACCATTAGCATGGCTAACAAAAAAAAGAAGAGAGAAGACTCAAATAACAAAAATTAGAAATGAAAAAGGCGATATTACAACTGATTCATCTGAAATACAAGGAATCATTCGAGACTACTATAAACAACTATACGCCAACAAATTTGAAAATCTGGAGGAAATGGATAAATTTCTGGACACACACAAGCTCCCAAAACTGAACCATGAAGACGTAGAAAATTTGAACAGACCAATAACAATAAAGGAGATTGAAGCTGTTATCAGAAGGCTCCCAACAAAGAAAAGCCCAGGACCAGATGGATTCACAGCAGAATTTTACCAAACATTCAAAGAGGAATTGACACCGATTCTTTACAAACTATTCCAAAAGATTGAAACAGACGCAAATCTCCCAAACTCATTCTATGAAGCAAACATCATCCTGATACCAAAATCAGGTAAAGATATAACCAAAAAAGAAAACTACAGGCCGATATCCTTGATGAATATAGATGCAAAAATCCTCACTAAAATACTAGCAAACAGAATACAGCAACACATATGAAAAATTATTCATCACGATCAAGTGGGATTCATCCCAGGGATGCAAGGTTGGTTCAACATACGCAAATCAATAAATGTGATACACCATATTAATAAACTCAAACACAAGGACCATATGATCATCTCTATAGATGCTGAAAAAGCATTTGATAAAGTTCAGCACTCATTCATGACAAAGACCCTCTATAAGTTAGGTAGAGAGGGAAAGTATCTCAACATAATTAAAGCCATATATGCCAAACCCACTGCCAATATCATCCTGAATGGGGAAAAGCTGAAAGCTTTTCCTTTAAGAACAGGCACTAGACAAGGATGCCCACTCTCACCACTCCTATTCAACATAGTGTTGGAAGTACTAGCCAGAGCAATCAGAGAAGAGAAGGAAATAAAGGGCATCCAGATTGGAAAAGATGAAGTCAAACTGTCCCTGTTTGCAGATGACATGATCCTATATATCGAACAGCCTAAAACCTCTACAAAAAAACTGTTGGAATTGATAAATGATTTCAGCACAGTAGCAGGATACAAAATCAACACACAAAAATCAGTAGCATTTCTTTTCTCCAATAGTGGACATGCAGAATGAGAAATCAAGAAAGCCTGCCCATTTACAATAGCCACCAAAAAAATAAAATACTTAGGAATTGAGTTAACCAAGGAGGTGAAAAATCTCTATAATGAGAACTACACACCACTGCTGAGAGAAATTAGAGAGGATACAAGAAGATGGAAAGATATTCCATGCTCTTGGATTGGAAGAATCAACATAGTGAAAATGTCCATACTACCCAAAGTGATATACAAATTCAATGCAATCCCCATCAAAATTCCAAAGACATTTTTCTCAGAAATGGAAAAAACTATTCAGACATTTATATGGAACAATAAAAGACCACGAATAGCCAAAGCAATGCTCAGCAAAAAAAATAAAGCTGGAGGCATAACACTACCTGACTTTAAGCTATACTACAAAGCTATAATAACCAAAACAGTATGGTACTGGCATAAAAACAGACACACTGACCAATGGAATAGAATAGAGAATCCAGAAATCAACCCACACACTTACTGCCATGTGATCTTTGACAAAGGCACCAAGCCTATTCACTGGGGAAGGGACTGCCTCTTCAGCAAGTGGTGCTGGGATAACTGGATATCCATATGCAGGAGAATGAAACTAGATCCATACCTCTCACTGTATACTAAAATCAACTCAAAATGGATTAAGGATTTAAATATACACCCTGAGACAATAAAACTTCTTAAAGAAAACATAGGAGAAACACTTCAGGAAATAGGACTGGGCACAGACTTCATGAATATGACCCCAAAAGCACGGGCAACCAAAGGAAAAATAAACAAATGGGATTATATCAAACTAAAAAGCTTCTGCACAGCAAAAGAAACAATTAAAAGAGTTAAAAGACAACCAACAGAGTGGGAGAAAATATTTGCAAAATATACATCTGACAAAGGATTAATATCCAGAATATATAAGGAACTCAAACAACTTTACAAGAAGAAAACAAGCAACCCAATTAAAAAATGGGCAAAAGAGCTAAGTAGGCATTTCTCTAAGGAAGATATCCAAATGGCCAACAGACATATGAAAAAATGCTCAACATCACTCAGCATCCGGGAAATGCAAATCAAAACCACATTGAGATACCATCTAACCCCAGTTAGGATGGCTAAAATCCAAAAGACTATGAACGATAAATGCTGGCGAGGCTGCGGAGAAAAAGGAACTCTCATACATTGTTGGTGGGACTGCAAAATGGTGCAGCCTCTATGGAAAATGGTATGGAGGTTCCTTAAACAATTGCAAATAGATCTACCATACGACCCAGCCATCCCACTGCTGGGAATATACCCAGAGGAATGGAAATCATCAAGTCGAAGGTATACCTGTTCCCCAATGTTCATCGCAGCCCTCTTTACAATAGCCAAGAGTTGGAACCAGCCCAAATGCCCATCATCAGATGAGTGGATACGGAAAATGTGGTACATCTACACAATGGAATACTACTCAGCTATAAAAACGAATGAAATACTGCCATTTGCAACAACATGGATGGACCTTGAGAGAATTATATTAAGTGAAACAAGTCAGGCACAGAAAGAGAAATACCACATGTTCTCACTTATTGGAGGGAGCTAAAAATTAATATATAAATTCACACACACACATACACACACACACACACAAACCGGGGGGGGGGGGAAGAAGATATAACAACCACAATTATTTGAAGTTAATACAACAAGCAAACAGAAAGGACATTGTTGGGGGGGAGGGGGGAGGGAGGAGGGAGGGAGGTTTTGGTGATGGGGAGCAATAATCAGCTACAATGTATATCGACAAAATAAAATTTAAAAAAAAAAATTCTTCCAAGGTGAAGGGGACCCTGGAACTTACAAAATGATAATAAAGAAATAATACCAACTTTTGATTAGTTAATGCTGATTCTTCACATTTGCCAGAAAAAATATCTTACATAGCAACATTTTTCTTCTCGACCTCACTGTTTCCTGCCTCCTTGGCCCACCTCCCCCTTTCTCTGTCTCTAGGTGGCAGTTCCACTACCAACCCCCTTTATTCTTTACCACATGATTAACCTCACCTCTCGCACTGCAGCCTCTTCTAAGAACCCCCTCTGCTCCCATCAAAGAACTCTCTTAGGATGGAGAGACGGACAGGACAGTAAATGAATACAACAAGAGCAATTGGGCAATTTTATCAAGAAAATTTGTATTTAACAATTGTCATGGGTCAATTAAGAAAAAGATAAATTAAGAAGAAAACATTTCAGAGACAGAAGTAGATTGGAGATTACAAGAAATTAGAGGTTTATGAGAAGTTATTGCTTACTGGGTACAGAGATTATGTGTTGGAAAGTGACAGAGGTAATGGTTACACAGCATTGTGAATATAATTAATTCCATGCAGTTGTGTGTTTAAAAATGCTTAAAATGGAAATTCTTATGTTATATATGTTTTAACGCAGTAAAAATATTATATTTAGATGATACCTTTCCTCTTCTAGGAGTTTATCTCACAGAATGAATATATACAATAAATAAATGTATGTTATATGTAAAAATACACACATATTTTATGTTCAATTCACTATTGTTCATGATAGTGAAAATTAGAGGTAGTCTTCATATAGAATGGGAGCTTGGTTAATTTTGTTTGGTGACTAGGTAGACAGTATTATCTGCTCACAATTCTTTCTTCCTTTCCCATCCTTGCCAGGGATTCACTTCGGGCAGAATACAAATGTCCATCCAATTGCATTTGGACTTGTTATAGCCAGCACTTCATGAACAGCATACCAAAAGCTGCTTCCAATCAAAAGCTTTGAATGGGTTTGGATCATTTAGTTTGCCTCTTGAGCTTGACCTTAGCCATGAGAAAAGCTCAGCCCATGCAACTGGGGCCCCTTAGCCTGGCTCTCAGAATGAGGAATACAGAGGAGAGCAGAACTGAACCTGACCCAGAGTCTGAAGGACAGTTGCCTCTTCCAACCTGCAGGCTTTTGAGTGAGAAATGCCTGTTGTTGTAAGCTACTGAGATTTTAGATTGTTTCTTATGTAGTATTTTGAAGAAAATCCTAACCAATACAATGAATGTATACTATCAATTGCTGTGTAGTCAATAAAAAGAATGAGGCAGATTAGTTCCTAGCCTAACTCTTATGTCATCAGTAGCCTGGAGGTGTACATATGAGGGTACATCAAAAAGTTAATATTATCTTTTAATTTTATTTTTCCATGTATGTTGTGAAGTACCCCGTATATGGTACTTACTATGAGCTGTTCACGTTTTACTCATCAAATCCTTACCTAAATTATAGGTGCTGTTTCTCCTTTCTTTACAAATGAGTATCTGAAGCAGAGAGTAGTAGAATAATTGTATAAGAACACACATAAAGACAAAGTTAAGATCCCCTATCCACTTCCTTCTACCACCCTTTAGCACTTTCCCTTCGGCTTCTGAATTCTGTTTCATTCTGATCTCTTTAAGTAGAATAATTTCTGGGAGATCATATGGCTGCACAAAAAGAGGTATATACTCCTTGTTTCAGTGAAATTATAAATACTGCCCCTTTAACTCTCCAAAGTGTGTTGGTCTGGACAATAAATGTTATGGCCATCTTAGTCATAAAGCCTTTCTTGACTATACCCCAACTCTCCACTCCAAAGGGATCCCATGAATCTTTCTCTTCATCCCCCTCTATTCTTTTGTAAGCTCTTTTAGAATACATACTCCAATCACTGAGCACAAGGTCTGGCACACAATACATTGCTGATAAACAGGCGTTAAATAAATTTAAGAAATAAATGAAAATCCCACTGCTGCCAAAACAGTGCTCAAAGGCTACAATGATAATTCCAGGGCAGATGCATTTCCTGATGAGCACAGTATATTGTGGTTATCTCTAAGGGTCCATGATTTGTGTTGCTTTGGACAGTCCTTTGCATCCACAAACACACTCAGTCCCAATCTAGGCTTTGGGTGTCTGACATCTAATCACTGGAATTGGTGCTCTGGCTAGAGCTTTGGTCATTTTCACAGGAGCTTTGACATCATGCCATTCCAGCCTTGAATGCTGAGGATTGGACTATGGTTATTCCCAATTACACCCAGATCAAAACCAACTTATTTCCCCACCCAGTGTTCCATCTGCCCCTCACACTTCCAGTCCCCTTTCGTTCACATTGCTGATGTTCCATTAGGCCTTGTACTGAATCCTGAGTGATGCAGTATACTACAGGTATAGAAGGTGATTATCATAGTTCATTACATGTTTCTATAACAGATTACCTAAGACTGGGTAATTTATAAAGAACATAAATTTATTTCTCACGGTTTTGGAGGCTTAGAAGTCCAAGATCTAGGCACTGTCAGGTTCAGCTGTCTGGTGAGGACCTCTCTCTTCTTCCAAGATGGCACATTGACACTGCATCCACTGGAGGAGGAGCTCTGGGTTCTCACATGGTGGAAGAAATGGAAGGGTGAAAGGGATAAACTCCTCCTGTCAAGTTTTTTTTTATATAATGGCATTAATCCATTTGTGAGATGTGTGTTGAAACAAGTTTTATGGCCCAGCATATGGTCAATCCTAGAAAATGTTCCATGTGCTGATGAATCCCTCATGGGTGAAAATAATGTGTATTCTGCAGCTGTTGGATGAAATGACCAAACATCTGTTAAATCCACCTGGCCTATGAAGCCATTTAAATTTGATATTTCTTTCTTGGTATACTGTCTCAATGATCTGTTCAATGCTGAGAGTGAAGTATTAAAGTCCCCAACTATTAAAATGTTGACATCTATATCTCCTTTTAGGTCTGATAATTTTTGCTTTATATATCTGGGTAGTCCAGTGTTGGGTGCTTATATATCTATAATTGTTATATCCTCTTGCTGTGTTGATCTCTTTATCATTATATAATGCCCTTCCTCATCTCTTAGAACAGATTTTGATTTAAGGTCTGTTTTACCTGATGTATGTACAGCTATTCATGCTCACTTTCATTTTCCATTTGCCTGGAATATCTTTTTCCGTCTATTCACTTCCAGCCTGTATGTTGTTTTGTTAAAGGTATACTTCTTGTAGGCAGCATATTAATGGGCCATATTTTCTTATCCATCCAGCCAATCTGTGTCTTTTAATTGAGGCATTTAATTCATTTACATTCAAGGTTATTATTGATATGTGAGGTCTTATTCCTGTCATTTTGTTGGTTGTTTTCTGATTACTTCTGTATCCTTTGCCCTTTCCCTCTTACTGTTTATCTTTGCATTTTGATGGTTTTCTGTATTGATAAGGTTTGATTTCTTTCTTTTTCTAATTTAGGTATTTACTCTACTGGTAAGTTTTTTATATATTCGGGTGTTTTCATGATGGTTGTTAATGTTCTTTCTCTTGTAGATCTGGGACTCCCCTAAGCATTTCTTATAAGGCCAGTCTAGAAGTAATAAATTCTCTTAATTTTTGCACATCTGAGAAAGACTTTATTTCTCCTTTATTTCTAAAGGTTAGCTGTGCTGGGTATAATAATCTTGGCTGGCAAACTTTTTCTTTTAGTACTTTAAATATATCATTCCATTCTCTCCTGACCTGTAGTGTTTTTGCTGAGGAGTCTGCTGTCAGTCTAATGGAAATTCCCTTTAAAGTGACTTGATGCTTTTCTCTCACTGTTTTTAGAATTCTCTCTTTGTCTTTAATGTTTGATGGTTTGACTACAGTGTGTCTTGAAGAGAACCTTTTTGGGTTGAATCTATTTAGGAACCTTTGAACTTACAGGATTTGGATGTTTGTATCTTTACCAATACTAGGGAAGTTCTCAGCTATTATTTCATTAAATATGTTTCCAGTATCTTTTTTGTGTCCTCCTTTTTCTGGAATGCTCATAATTCAAATATTTTTTTACTTAATAGTATCCCATAAATCTGTAGGCTTTGTTCTTTTTCTATTCTTTTTTATTTTATTTTTTTGTCTTCCTAGGTTACTTCAAAATAGCTGTCTTCAAGATCAGAAATTTTTTCTTCTCCATTACTTAGTCTGTTGCTGAGATTCTTGGATGTACTTTTTATTTTTGTTAATGAATTCTTCAACTTCAAGATTCCTTTTTTTATGACTTCTTTTTAAATTTCCATTCAGATCATGAATTGTTTTTTCTGATTTATTTGAATTGTTTGTATTTTCTTGTACCTCAGTGAGTTTCCTTAAGATAATTAACTTGATTCCTTTTCCAGCAAATGGGCAATTTCTAATTCTTTGGGAACCATTACTGGAGCATTGTTGTGTTTCTTTGGTGTTGTCATGTTTCCTTGGGTTTTTTTCATACTTCTTGTTTCCCTGTGCTGATATCTGCACATCTGGTGGAACAGTCACCCCCTTGAATTTTATAGATTGGCTTGTGTGGGGAAGGACTTTCACCTGCAAATGTGTCTTTGGTGTTGATTGGGTAGAGTACAATGGCTTTGTTCTGGATAGGTGCAGTAGTATAGACTCTGCATAGTTTCTTGAGCTGTAATCCACATTTGGTATGTCTGTTCATGCCTCAGTGACTTATGTGTGGGAGCTTTGTGGTGGTGGCATGGCTTTACCAGGAGCAGGCTCACCATTTTGGTTCTCAGGCTGGGGGGAGTGCATATGCTCATTGAGGGTCAGTCATCTTGGGAGTTGACTCACTGAGGGTCAAGTTGCTGGACTTTCAACCTGGGGGTGTGAGTGTGTAATGTGCTAGAGATTCCAGGGCTAGTTCACCATTGGCAGGATCACCATGCTGATCCTCTGACCAGGGGCAGGCCCACCAGGGGCACATTAATCAGGTTGTTTCTTACTTGCATGTGATGACTCAGAGATTCAGGGACAGGTCCACCAGGGCTGTTGCTCTGAGTTGAGGGCATGGACACTCTTTGGCTTGGCTAGCTGGGTTTGGGTCTTCTGGGAGCCAGTTCATTGTGTCACTCTTCCAGGCCAGGTGCAAGGTCATGCTTCCCTTGGTGGTTTGGAAATGGGTCTGCCAAATGCAGGCCTGCTGAGCTACTTTTTGAACAATGCATGAGACTACTAGGTGGGCCTGCAGAGAGGGAATCTGGCCAGCCATTTCTTGAGCAATGGTAGAGGCTGCTAGACAGACCCACAGAGAGGGCCCAGCCAGCTCTTCTACAGCAGTGTGTATGTCAACCCAGCTGTTTCCTTTCCTTTTCCCTAGACATATTTGATTGGACCATGGTAAACATGGTTCAATCATGGCCAATCAAATTCTCTCTTTGGAGCAGCCAAGCACAGGGAAGAAGAAAAAAGGCTAGCCTACTGAAAGAAAGAGGAAATGATTCATATTTACAATAGGAAGCAATATCAAGAAACAAAGTTATTCCAGAGTGATGAAAGAAGATCTATTTTGTTTCCTATGGCTTTCCAGTTCCTGGTTCCAATACAGTATAGGACCCTTGCACCTCACATCTTCAAAAATTCAAAATTTCTTTGAAGTTCTTTCAGACAGACTTTTCTAATCTTGTTGCTATAAGGTATTGATTCTCTGGTGGTTTTCCCTCGTTTGTTGATGACTTCGGCATCTGATTCTCTATCTCTGTCCACGAGTATTTAATTGTCATTTTTTGAAACGTCAACATCAGTATACATGGTCTATGGGATTCTCAGTTTCTCACCTCTGTAGCTTTAGCAATCTTCTACTTTCCCTCATCTCAGCCACCCTCTTATATGGTCATATCTTAGGCATTGCAATCACCAATAATTGCAACACTTTTGGAATCTAGATTTTGACATCCCATTTCTTATCAGATTCTATTCTTTCGCCTTATTTAATTTAGTTCTCAAACTTCAACAGTTCTCTGACACCATTAAGATCTATTATCTCCCCAGTATTATCATTGTACACAGTATAAATGTACTCAGATATCATATTGTACTCCATAAATATATGCAATTATCTTAGAACAATTAAGAAAAATAAATTTAAAAGAGAAGGGAAAAAAGGGAGAGAAATAGAGAGTAGAATAGTGGTTACCAGAGTCAGTGAAAGGGCGGGGGATGGGTGACAGGGTAAGGTTGATAGACTGGGACAAAGTTACAAAGTTACAATTAGATAAGAAGAATAAATTTTTGGTGCTCTAGGGTGATAATAGCTAATAATATTGTGATGTGTATTTTAAGATACGCATAAATGAGGATCTTGAATGTTATAACCACAAAAAAATTAAACATTTAGGTGATAGATATGCTAACTATTCTGATTAGCTCATTATACAATATATATATATATTGAAACAACAAACTACTCCATAAACATGCACAATGAAAAAAATAAATTAAATTTTTTTTAAAAAGATGAAGTTTGCCTTCACATCTTGGGCACGAGGAGTGACAATCAGCTTTGTAACTCATGAATATTCATAACCAGTAAAAATAAATAAATAAATAAAAAGATGAAGTTCGAACTCCTCAGCACAGCAGAAAATACCTGCCCACCTTTTCAAATGCATTCCCACCCCAACTCATGGCCCATCCCCACTCACCCCATGCTCCAGCTGCACTGCAAGATTTGCCACCACGCCAGCAACCTGCATCCTCTTGCACCTCAGTACCATGTGTGGGACAGTCGCTCATCTTGAAATATCCCTTCTGCCTTTTCTACCTGGCAAACTAGCATTCACCTTCTAACACTCAGCTTGAGCATACCCACCTCTGTGAAGTTGTCTCTGAGCCCCTCCCCCAGCCCTGTTGTACATCAAGTTGTCTCCCCTAATAAGTTATGATGCCCTAAAAGTAGTATAATTGAAGCCACTGTGTCTCTTATTCCTATTAGTAACTTCAGCCCCTAACACAATGCCTGGCACGTGATACATGTTCAACATGTTTGCTTACTAAATTTTAAATCTGAAATAAAGATACCTACATGAAAAAAAATCTATTATCCCTCCAAATTGTTTTTCATTACCTATAGCCTAATTTGTGCTCTTCCTTCCCACCTTAACAACAATAAATTTCACCGTCCAGAATGATAATTACCACCTTCTTGTAAACCCTGTTAATTATTTTGACCCTTATTGCTCTACCTGGCAAAATCCAGGCCCTGTGTAAATCCAACATTTGTTTTATTTATGTCTGTACATGAGTACCTAAATATCATAGGGGAATATTCCCCAACCAAGCTAATTTGACTGATATTAAACTTGGTAACAAAATACCCAAATGGGTACTGGATATTGACAGATGATTCCACCACATTCCCTAATACTTTACTTTCCCAAACTCCAGAATGATTATTTCACATATTCTCTTTCTACAATTCTCTGAAACAACCCTGCTCCCACCACTCTAAATTGAAATCTCTTCAAGTATATATCATCTTCCCACCACAAAATCCACCAGTCACCTACATCTAAATCCACACGTGTTGCTGCATTCTATTTACTAATATTATATTAAGGATTTTTGCATCTATGTTCATCAGAGATACTGGCCTGTAGTTTTCTTTTTTGTTGTTGTATCATCTTTGTCTGGTTTTGGTATCAGGGTGATGCTGGCTTCATAGAATGAGTCTGGCAGAATGGCCTCTGTTTCAATTTTTTGGAATAGTTTGAAGAGAATTAGTATTAATTCCTCTTTAGTGGTTTGGTAGAATTCAGCAGTAAAGCCATCTGGTCCTGTGCTTTTCTTTGTTGGGAGATGCTGATTAATTCTTCAATCTCGTTGCTTACTGGTCTGTTCAGGTTTTCTATTTCTTCTTGGTTTAGTCTAGGTAGTTTGCGTGTGTCCAGAAATTCATCCATTTCCTCCAGGTATTCAAATTTGTTGGTGTACCGTTGTTTATAATAGTCTCTAGTAAAAGGCACCAAGAACATACATTTGGGGAAAGACTGCTTCTTTGATAAATGGTGCTGGGAAAACTGGATATCTGCACGTAGGAGAATGAAACTAGAAACTTTCACCATACACCAAAATAAACTCAAAATGCATTAAATAGTTAAATGTAAGACCTGCAACTATGAAAATATCTTCAGGAAGTAGGAATGGGCAAAGACTTTATGAATATGACCCCCAAAGCACAGGCAGCAAAAGAAAAAATAAACAAATGGGATTATATCAAACTGAAAAGGTACTGCACAGCAAAAGGAATATTTAACATAGCAAAGAAACAACCTACTGAGTGGGAGAAAATATTTGCAAACTATGCATCTGACAAGGGATTGATATCCAGAATATACAAGGAACTCAGAACTTAACAGTAAAAAACCAAGTAACCCAATTAAAAAATGGGCAAAAGAGCTGAATAGACATTTCTCAAAGGAAGATATACAAATGGTCACAGGTACATGAAAAAATGCTGAACATCACTCATCATCAGGGAAATACAAATAAAAACTGCATTGAGATACATCCCACACCAGTTGTGGAGGGTACTAACATTAATAAAGCACATATATTTTACATGGCCTAACTTTTTAGAATTACATATAGAAATGTTAAGCTTGTGAAAGACAGAAAACTTTCCCCAGACTAAAGTCTCTGTTGTAGATAAAGAATTGTAACACAGTAAACTTGCTGGCTCTAAGGGCAGATGTCCTTGGTGCAGCTAAACCTAATGATTGTTGCCATGACAATTATTTTACTGTTCTTTTTGTAACCACACATGTTCCTTTTCTGTAACTTTCCTGCCTGGAGAATAAATACTGAGAGAAAACCCTAGTTTGGGGTTATTTTTCCGAGGAATGCTGCTCTCTTGAGGGTTCCTGGAAATTAACCCCTTTGGGGCCTCTCACTGCTCAGAAGAAATGGGCTTTGAGTAATCCTTTGCATCTCCATCACCCTGGGAGAGGTGACAACCAGTTAGACTAGCTATTATCAAAAAGATGGAGAACCACAAATGCTGGCAAGGATGTGGAGAGAGGGGAACTCTCCTGCAGTGTTAGTAGGATTTTAAATTAGGGCAGCCATTATGGAAAATGGCATGAAGTTTCTTCAAACAACTATGGATAGAACTGCCAAACAATCCAGCAATTCCACTTCTGGGTATATACCCAAAGGAGTGGAAATCATCATGTCAAAGGGATACCTGTACTCCCATATTTATTGCAGCTCTATTTACAATAGTCAAGAGTTGGAACCAACCTAAATCTCCATCATCAGACAACTGGATGAGGAAAATGTGGTATATTTACACAATGGAAAACTACTGTTCCATAAAAAGAATGAAATACTGCCATTTGCAGCAACATGGATGAACTTAGAGAAAATTTTGTAAAGTGAAATAAGCCAGGAACAGAAAGAGAAATACTGCATGTCCTCACTCATAAGTGGAAGCTAAAAAATAAACAAATAACTTTTTAAGAAAAAGAAGAAAGAAAGACAAATAAACCAATCACAATAATATGTTGAACTTTCAAAAGGAGAGAAGAGAACAGAACTGAGGTTACCAGAGGTGGGAAAGGGGGGAGGGGAAAGGGGGCTAAGGGAGGAATTGGTAAAGGGCCACAAAGAACAATTACATTGTATATTGTTGAATATACTAATTATCTTGATTTGAACAGCATGTATAATACACAGGTATTGATATTTAACTCTGTATCCCACAGAAACATACAATCAACTAAGTTACAATAAATAAATAAAATAAATCCACACACTCCAACTTTCTTTTTGTCACAGGGGAAAAGGTGGCTCAGCTCCTAGATAAAATCATTCCTTCGATAGATGTGCAAACCCTTTCAAGGACTTTGTTCTTGCAATTAATTACTTTCTCTCTTGAACCATTAATGTTTTGTTCTTTACTGGGACAATTCTATCAGCAAACAAACATGCTGAATGTCACTATTCTTTATGAAAATTATAAGAAACTCTCTCTTGACTTCATGTTCTTCTCAACAATTCTACTTCCAGTCTTGGAATTTTATTGCAAAATGACTGTATTAGTCCATTTCTGTTGTAACAGAATACCTGAAACTGAGTGATTTATAAAGAAACAAAATTTATTTCCTACAGTTTGGAAGCTGGGAAACCCAAGGTCCAGGGAATACATCTGGTCAGGGCCTTCTTCTCTGTGGCAACTCTACAGAGTCCCACGGTAACCAGGGTATCAAATGGTATGAAGGGGCTGAGCAAGACAGAGTTCATCTGCTCAGTAGTCCTCCTTTTAAAGCTATCAGAACGATGCCCATTGCTACATGAATGGATCAATCTACTCACAATCTAATCACCTCTTAAAAGCCCCTCCTTTCAATTATCATAACAGGATTTCCCATCGACTTAACACTGCTACAGTGGGGGTTAAATTTCCAATATATGAACTTTTGGGGGGACACATGTAACCCATAGCAATAACAATAATTAGAATTTTTCCCCTAACACTTCACTTACCTGCTCTTATCAAACTTTCCAATAATCTATATCTTGCCAAATCTGATAATTAATTATCTGCTCTCATTAATAACCTTTTAACTACTTTTGATAGAATGACCACTCCTCCATTCTTGAAATACTCTTTTCTAAGATTCTGACATATACCAAACTTACCTGCTTCCTTCCTACCAATGGCCACGACTCAGTTTTCTTTGCTATCCCCTCGCCCAGATCTCTAAATGTTCCTGAATTCCTGCCCAACTCAGGGTTCTGCCCATAGTTCTCTTCTCTTTTCTATACTCTCTTAGTAGGTGATTTTATCCAGTCCCATGGCTCCATATTATCTACATTTTGTTGCCTCTGATATTTCTATCTCCAGACAGGATCTCTCCATTAACCTCAACAATTATGTATTCAACTGTCTATAAAACTCCACTTGGATATCTAACACATATCACAAAATTAACATGGCCAAAATAGTTATTGATCCTCCCCCCCCAACTAAATCTGCATGTTCTCCACTCTCCAGAGTCTTCCACATATAAATAAATGGCATAATCATTCCACCCATATTCATAGTCCATCCTTGATTATTCTTTTTCCCTTACACGTTACATCTAAAACATCAGGGTCTGAACAGTTCTACTTCCCATGTAACCCAAATCTGACCATTTGGTCCTGGTGGTAGAGCCACCGTGCAGACTCTGCTCCAGTTTCTATTATCAATGACCTACACTATCTTCTATGGGTTGGCAAAATGGTAGAGATGGAATAGTCAGTCACTGTAAGTATTGAACTGATTATTATTACTTTGAATTGAGAGGTCATTGAAATGAGAGACTACAAAGATATTACAATTTCAAGAAAGGCTGAGGCTATTCTGTGGTTTACTCAAAACTCTTTTCCGTATAATGATATTGTAACTCAATCCGACTTCTGTCTGGAAGATAGTACCTGCCACACCAACCCCGAAATGATTAAAGTTCTTCAAGCCATACTGATTTGCTAAAAATTTGCTCATTAGTCTTCCATGTTCCACTTTAGATTTGAAAGAGGAGATGTTCAGATTTGATGATTTAAAGTATTCAGTTTCAATGTGATGAGATTCTAGGTCAGTCAACAGGAACCAGAACCACTGTTCATGAAATCACTTCTTCCCAAATTCAACCAAGAGGGAGCCAACAGGGAAGATCATTCTACAGAAATGTGATTCATGTCAGTTGTTAAAGGTACACCCCATCTACCCTGAGGTGTTTTCAGGTAAGATCTGAACGCTTGGGTCTCAGGAGATGTGCTGCCATTCTTTCTTTGCCTGTGAGCCAGGTGGGAAGTTTCCTGACACGCAGAGTTTCTTGAAAAGCCTTCGCAGAGCTCCTTTAACTTCCTGGTTCCGGAGGCTGTAGATTAATGGGTTTAGTGTAGGGGTAACTACTGTGTAGAAGATGGCGACCTGGCGATCCTGGACCAAGTCGTAGCTGGAGGTTGGTCGGAGGTACATGCGGATCACAGAGCCATACAGGAGTAGCACAACCAGGATGTGAGAGCTACAGGTGGACAGAGCTTTGCGCAGGGCGGAAACTGAGTGCATGCGGGCCATGGCAATGCCAATGCGGGCATAGGAACCCAAAATGAAGAAGAAGGGGCTGACCACCACAGCTACACCCTCAGTGAAAATTAGCATTTCATTAACCACTGGTCGGGTGCAGGAGAGCTGCAGCAGGGGAGTGATGTCACAAAAGAAATGGGTGACCTGGTTGCCACAGAAGGTTAAGTGGCTGACCAACACACTATAAAGGAGGCTATTGAGGCTGACGACCACCCACGAGGTCAATGTTATGCACAAACAGAGGCGATGGCTGACAATGGCAGAGTATCTTAAGGGGTCACAGATGGCAATGTAGCGGTCGTATGCCATGGCAGCCAGCAAATGGCCTTCCATGCTGCCCACAGCCATAAAGAAGAACAGTTGGACCATGCAGCAATTATAGGAGATAGTTCGATTCACAGACAGTGTGTGCACCAGCATTTGAGGAACGGTGATGGTTGTCAGAAATATGTCAATAAAGGAAAGCTGGCTGAGCAGGAAATACATGGGGTCTGAAGCTTGGAGTCCAAGTGGGCAACAATTACTAATAGGGCATTGCCCATAACTGCAACCAGGTACATGGTAAGGACAATACCAAAAATAACTGGCTGCATCTCCAGCCAGCTGGACAAGCCCAATAAGACAAATTCAGTCACATCTGTCCTGTTTCTAGTGCCATATGACATGGTCTACATTGACTGCAAAGAGGGAGGAACAGAGGTGAAAGGGAAGAGAAAGATGTCAAGGCTCAACCAGACCTTAGAGTCTCTGCATCTTAGATGGGCCACTGGAGTGAGGATCTGGTCCTAACTTTACATGCTGAGAAGTTCAATTTTGTTATTTTGTAATATACTTCTTTCCTGCATTTCTGTCATTTCCAGATCTCTATACACTTTCCCTGTGTTGCTCCATTAAGTCAACTAAACTGACCTGGGATAAGAGTAGAAATGATTAATATAATCATTGATTTTATTAATGATTAATTTTCAGTGAATTATCTGGCAATGGATGGGATTTTCATGTCTTTTTATCTCAAGTTTTCCCTATAGGTAGATCAACAGGGCACATCAAAAAAGTAACTTTTGAGGCTGCTATACCAATAAAGATATTTGATGAAATACCGTATTTCTACATGAATGTGAAAAAATAATTTTAAAATAGTAGATTATATATATAAGAGAACATGTGAGAAAAAGCAGAGGTTCTTACCCTAAGTTTGCCTACCTCCACATTTAGTTTTAACTCTTCTGGTGGTTTATACCTCTGTGCCTCTAAACAATATGCATCTACATTCATGTTTTATCAATTTAAGGTATCTTTTGGCTTGCCACTATGAAAGTTTTTTATTAATTACATTATCCCCACTCTTCTCTCCTCCTTTCCCCAATTATTGAAAACTTCATTCTTCAGTTAGTTGCTTTTCTGCTTTTGAATGGTGTGCTTAAATCTATATTTCTTGTTCCATCAACTTTAGACTCCACCTCTCTTCCCCTCCCCACCCTGTACCCTGCCTGAACTTTGGAAAGCTTTACATTCACCTGTACACTGCACACCATTATACCTTTGGGACCTACATTTTCTAGGATAAATATATAGCACTTTTATAATAAGATAAAAATTTAATGTGATAAGCAAGCAAGTAGATAAAAAGTATTAAGTGGCAATTTCCTTATTTACACTCTGTCTAAGGGCAAAGTCTAAGTGCTAGGTTTTTATTTTGGTTCATTTCTTTAAGGTTTGATTATTTCTACCTTTTCCAGAAGAGAAAGACACAAATTATATCAAATTCAAAAAGCGTACCAATTACTAAGACAGTCAGTATTGTGGGATGGTAGAACAGCAAGTTACTCCCAATAAAGAATCAAAATTCTATTTTAAGGATATCTAACTTGACACTCTCTTTATTGTAAAGATCATACATGGAACAGAAGCTCAAATATAAAACTTACATTTTCCAGTGTCTGTTATTTTGTCTCAGTTTCTTTCTGTATCCTCCGTGTCAGTGGATGTAGCTCAGACTGTATGGTCTTGTAATCCTATTACTCATTCAAGGCAGAGCCACACACAGATGTTAGCATAGATGTATAGATAAAGGTGCAAGAGAAGAATAGGTCAGAAGGAAGAGAGAATAGGTCCCTTTGCAGGAAAAAGGTGAGAGACAATGGTCTCCAAGAAGGAAAAAGTGACAAAAACTAGATTTATCCATTATGTGGATAAGAGCATAATAACGTAGAGAGTCCATTTTCTTCCAAGCAAAGCAAAACTGTATTTTTAAACTAATTACATGCAATAAGAGTGGTAAGCAGTGGTCGTGTTCTTGTCAAGGATTCATTTCTATACCTTCCTACTTTCAATATCTCAACATTGCTTCCACTGGGGCCAGAGCTCTGTCGATCCTAGTCAGACAGTTGAATCCAGGACGGGGAGGCTAGGGAAAGCCAGAGAGAGGAGTGGTTCTTTTAAGAAAAATATGAAGATACTCACATAGGCAGCACTTGAACACCTCAAGACAGTAAAATAAACTGAAATCTGGAAGAAGAACAGAAATGAAAGGAAGAATCCCTGGAAAGGGACAGATAAGCATCTCAGTTTTCTCAGTCCCCACCTGGTGCTTCAGGGACATCTTTTTGTCCCATGAAGGAGGGAGAAAGCTAGAGCCTCAAGCACCAACAACCCTGCTTATTCTTGGCTTTCCTATTTGATGAAAGCACCAAGGGACATACTATGGGTCTTTGCCATTTTATCGATATCTAAATGTTCAGATAGGGTCTATTTAATGTCTTCTTCATCTAAACCCTATTTCTAGTGTGTTCCCCCTCTTTGGTTAATGAATCACAAAGGTCGAATCTGAGATATCTAAATAAGAACCTCCTTTTTATTCTCTCAAAAATAGATCCTCCAAACTCTTACAAAATAAATTAGGCACTCTGCCATGTATTTCTTGCACCTGGGAACCATGAAATGTCTCTCCATACCCTCCCTGATCACATGACTATAGTCTCTATCTCAGCCTTCATATTTTTACCCAAAAAAATAACTTTCCATGTTTTAATTAACAATCCTTCCACCCTATTGCTTCACCTGACTATAATATTTGTACCTCATTCTAGTCTCCTTGGTCTGCTTGGTAGCAACATCATGCTATTTTCTACAAGAAGGTTACGATTTATTATGTTCTGTTTCCTGTCCATTTACTATTAGGGCAGAGTTTAACTTTAGTCTCACCTTTTCTCTGTATCTAACATCATGTACCCAAGTTAGAAAGACTGGACAGAGCTGCAGTCCTCCTTGCCCACACCCTCACGAAATTATGGATCCCCTTTCTGTCATTTTCCATGAAAGCCTTTCTCTAGGGAAGCTCATCACAATGAAGCAGTCTCACTTGCATGCACTCACTCTGGGACTCTACCAACCCCAGGAGGCTCCAATGTGTTGAGATGAAACACTAATTAGAATGGGACTGCACACTCAGGAGTCTGCTCATTCTCCTTCCTTATACCTAGATCTCACTGAGGCAAAGACCATAAAACTTTCAAAAAAAAAATTCTGACTGCAGGGAAGGTCTACCCTTTGGGGGTCACCATAGCCTTGTACAATGTCAACAGTCAGACAAGGAGAAACTCCAAGGAGAGACTGATTCCCATTTTATCATTGCAAGAAGCGATCTTTTCTAACCCATTCTTTCTGTAATTATTGAGCGTTTGCTATTAATACAAACATCTTAATTCAGCTGAATTTGGTGCATGGCATGAAGCTTTCATGACATTGGGATGACTCTGATCACTGTTATCATGTTTCCATCCTGCTCACCAGTGGTTTTTTTTTCTTTTTTCCATTTCCTACCCTCACCCAATTCCATCCTTTTGCTGGATTTAATATAGTCATTTTGTTTATCTATTTTAGAACTATCATGCTCAGAATATCTGATTTAAAGTCTTTGCAAAATAAAAGAAACAGCAGAAGGTGTAGCACAATATTGAACAATCGGAGATTATATGCAAATGTAGAGATTCGTGGTCACATTTTTAAGTATAATGATAATGCGAAAAGTTGTTCCCATAAAGATAGAGAATAGAACAGTGGTTACCAGAGGCGGGATAAAAGCAATTACTCAGAAAGAACTCTAGTTAGTGCTCAACATCACTAATCATCATAATACTGCAAATGAAAACCACAATGAGATACTGCCTCATGCCTGTTAGAATGGCTTTTATCAGAAAGACAAAAGCTAACAAGTGTTAAAGAGGGTGTGAAGAAAGGGAACTCTGTTGGTGGAAATAAAAATTAGTACAGCCATTGTGGAAAACAGCATGGGGATCCTCAGAACATTAAAAACAGAACTACTATATGATCCATCAATCCCACTACTGGGTATATAGTCAAAAGAAATAAAATCTCATGTCAAAGAGCTATCTGCAATCCAATGTTTATTAACACATTGTTCACAATACCCAAGATACGGAATCAAACTAAATGGCCATCAATGAATAAACGGGTAAAGAAAAGGTGGTAGAGGAATTTATAGAGGATCCTAAGATGGCGGTGGCTGTGGCGGTTGGCACGGAGTAGCTGAGGTGGAAAAGGCGGCCACTAGGCCTTAGGCAGCCGGGAAACTTGTGGACCTTCCTCTTGCCGTCTCTTAAGGGAGGACCGCTGCTGGTGGCCGGTCGTGGGGGCTAACCATCACTTTGCCCTTGGCAGGAGAGGCTGCCTCGTTTACAGGCAACAGCTTTGAAGTGTGGAGCAGGAAAAGAACTGTTTCTTAGCTGCAAAAGTGAGTCTCTAAACAGGGAACACGGTGCCGGGGCTGCTGTTGATGCAGCCAGGATCCCGGAGGCCGGGGCTGTGCTGAAGGCAGCCAGCTGCCCTATTGAGGATTCGAGGTTTCATGCTGGCATAAAAGAAGATTCCTGGGAGTGCCTGAGCTGCACCCCGGGACCGACTGAGCAAACCGGGGCAGCGGCGGCCGAGAACGGGGACGGCAACAAAGCAGAGGCAGAGAGGGAGCAGCCTGACCTGGCACAGCCCTGTGAGTGACCCCCGGCCTGGCCATGCTCGGGGGGTGGGCGGACGCCCACCCGGCTTCCGCCTGCCCCACCGGGCTACTCACCGGAGACGCGACAGAAACCACACACCCTGTGGGGTCGCCACTGCACGATCCAACAGCCCAGGCCAGAGCACACGGAACAGGGAGAAGTCCTGCATGGGAAATGAAAGCTCAGCAGAGATCACACACCCTGCAGTACCACCCCGTGATCCAGCAGCCCAGCAGAGTCCAAGCTGACCAGAGACGTGGCTCCCCGGAGAGTCCCAAGACCCGAGGCAACCATACACACAAGGCACTAGAGGCCAACTGAGCAGTCACGGAGGTAGCCATACGAAATTGGCAACCACAGCAACATCTCAGTTAGTTAGTAGTCTCAAACTGGAAGAAAGTGAAACCCTCAGCCACAATGAATAAACATCAAAAAAAAGATACCAGAAATACAAAAAATCAAGAAAGTACACCACCAAAAGTTAATAAATCTCAAACTCTAGATCCTATAGAACAAGAAGCCCTTGAAATGACTGACAAGGAATTTCGAGTGATATTTCTAAGGAAACTGAATGAGATACAAGAAAACTCAGCTAGACATCATGATGAAATGAGGAAAAGTATACAGGATCTGAAAGAGGAAATGTACAAGGAAATCAATGTCCTGAAAAAAAATGTAGCAGAACATGCTGAACTGAAGAAGTTATTCAGCGAAATAAAAAACACAACGGGGAGTTTAACCGGCAGGCTTGTCGAAGTTGAAGAGAGAACCTCTGAACTTGAAGATGGGCTGTTTGAAATAACACAAGCACACAAAAAAAAAAAGAAAAGAAAAGAAAAAAGAATCAAAGACATTGAAGAAAATCTGAGAGAGATCAGACAACCTTAAGCACTCAAATATCCGAGTCATGGGTATTCCAAAAGGGGAGGAAAAGGGAGATTGCATTGAAAACATATTCAACAAAATAGTGGCAGAAAACTACCCAGGTATAGGAAAAATCACAGATCTTCAGATCCAGGAAGCTCAACGATCTCCAAATGTATTCAACCCAAAAAGGCCTTCTCCAAGACATGTCATAGTCAAATTGGCAAAACTCAGAGACAAAGAGAGAATCTTAAAAGCTGCAAGAGAAAATCGTCAAATCACCTATAAGGGAGCCCCAATCAGGCTAACATCAGACTTTTCATCACAAACCCTAAAAGCTAGAAAGGAATGGGATGATATATTCAAAATACTAAAAGACAAACATTGCCAGCCAAGAATACTCTACCCTGCAAGGTTATCCTTCCGAAATGAGGGGCAAATTGTATATTTCTCAGACAAACAAAAACTGCGGGAGTTCACTACCACACGACCACCCTTTCAAGAAATCCTCAAGGGAGTACTGGGTTTGGTTCCTGAAAAATAACTACCACTGCCATAAAAACCCAAGAAAAATCAATACCCACTAGTATAATAAAAATGGCATTGAGGCAGGAGAGGCTGCCTCATTTACAGGCAACAGCTTTGAAGTGTGGAGCAGGAAAAGAACTGATTCTTAGCTGCAAAAGCGAGTCTTGAAACAGGGAACACGGCGCCAGGGCTGCTGTGGATGCAGCCAGGATCCCGGAGGCTGGGGCCGCACTGAAGGCGGCCAGCTGCCCTATTCAGGATTCGAGGTTTCAGGCCGGCATTAAAGAAGATTCCTGGGAGCGCCCGAGCGGCGCCGCGACTGAACAGCCCGAGGCGGCAGCGCCGAGAACACGGAAGGCAACAAACCAGAGACAGAGCAAGCGCCCAACCTGACACAGCACTGTGAGTGATCCCTGGCACAGCTCTGTTCGGGGGGTGGATGCCCACGCGGCTCCCCGCCGGCACCACCAGGCCACTCACTGCCCCGGTGCTGCCTCCATTTTCCCAGGTGCGGGCAGCTCCGCCCTGCTCGGCCATCACTGAGCCCATTTGCTTGGCCTGGCACGGGGCTTTCCGGACCCTGCGGGCCGGCCTCCTCTCCCACTCCCTCCGCGGTTCTCTGGCGGGGCTGGGGGGGTTGGGCGTCCCGACCAGTGTTGGGAGGGCAAGGAAGTACGGGCGGGCCGACTGTCACTCCACCACACCCTGGACTCCGCCCCGGTAAACTTCCTGTTACTGGGAGGCAGATACCATCTCTGCGACCACCAGTTTGGAAAAAAAAGCCTAACGAATTTCTGGTGGGGAATAGTGTGGTAGGAGAGTTCCCAGGTCTGCTTGAACCTGCCGGAGAGCAGGCTGCAGGCGGGCACTAGACTAGGTTTATACCGGGGGGATACAAAGGTGAACAAGACCCGAGAAAGATCTACACAGTGCTACAAAGGCACCCAGAGAGACCGGTCGTCTGTGCCTAGCAGAAACCTGGTAGACTTCCTGGGCGAGGTGGTGCTGAGCAGGGTCTTGAAGGCCCAGCTCATAGACGAGGGGTGCAGAAGACACACCCCAGCCCAGCACAGTGTGCACAGAGGGGGGAGACGTGCGGCCAGGGAGGCGGAGACTCGACAGAACCCACACACCCAGTGGGGTCGCCACTGCACGATCTAACAGCCTGGGCCAGAGCACACGGAACGGGGAGAAGTCCTGTACAGAAAGTGAAAGCTCAACAGAGATCACACACCCTGTGGTACGTGATACACCAGCCCAGCAGAGTACAAGCTGACCAGAAAGGTGGATCCCCGGAGAAGCCCAAGACCCGAGGCAACCACACACACAAGACACTAGAGGCCAACTGAGCAGTCACGGCGGGAGCCATACGAAATTGGCAACCACAGCAACATCCTAGTTGGTCATTAGTCTCAAACCGGTGGACTGTGAAACCCCCTGCCACAATGAATAAACACCAAAAAAAAGACACCAGAAATACAAAAAATCAAGAAAGTACACCACCGAAAGTTAATAAATCTCATACTCTAGATCCTATAGAACAAGAAGCCCTTGAAATAACTGACAAGGAATTTCGAGTGATAATTCTAAGGAAACTGAATGAGATACAAGAAAACTCAGCTAGACATCATGATGAAATGAGGAAAAGTATACAGGATCTGAAAGAGGAAATATACAAGGAAATCAATGTCCTGAAAAAAAATGTAGCAGAACTTGCTGAACTGAAGAAGTTATTCAGCGAAATAAAAAACACAACGGAGAGTTTAACCAGCAGGCTTGTCGAAGTTGAAGAGAGAACCTCTGAACTTGAAGATGGGCTGTTTGAAATAACACAAGCAGACAAAAAGAAAGAAAAAAGAATCAAGGACATGGAAGAAAATCTGAGAGAGATATCAGACAACCTCAAGCGCTCAAATATCCGAGTCATGGGTATTCCAGAAGGGGAGGAAAATGGAGATTCCATTGAAAACATATTCAACAAAATAGTGGCAGAAAACTTCCCAGGTATAGGAAAAATCACAGATCTTCAGATCCAGGAAGCTCAACGATCTCCAAATGTATTCAACCCAAAAAGGCCTTCTCCAAGACATGTCATAGTCAAATTGGCAAAACTCAGAGACAAAGAGAGAATCTTAAAAGCTGCAAGAGAGAAACGTCAAATCACCTATAAGGGAGCCCCAATCACGTTAACATCAGACTTTTCATCACAAACCCTAAAACCTAGAAAGGAATGGGATGATATTTTCAAAATACTAAAAGACAAAGATTGCCAGCCAAGAATACTCTACCCTGCAAGGCTATCCTTCCGAAATGAAGGGCAAATAGTATATTTCTCAGACAAACAAAAACTGCGGGACTTCACTACCACAAGACCACCCTTACAAGAAATCCTCAAGGGAGTACTGGGTTTGGTTCCTGAAAAATAACTACCACTGCCATAAAAACCTAAGAAAAATCTAAACCCGAAAGTACAATAAAAATGGCATTCATCAAGAGAAAACAAGCTAACAAAAACACTATCTACAACCTAAGGAACCAACAAACAAAGAAACCAAACAGTAAATCAGAAAGCAAGGAACAAAAGACACCTAAGACAACCAAACAACCAATAAAATGCCAGGAATAAATCAACACCTTTCAATAACAACTCTTAATGTTAAAGGCTTAAATTCCCCAATTAAAAGACACAGACTGGCTGACTGGATCAAAAAGCAGGACCCAACTATATGCTGCCTACAAGAGACCCACCTCACCCATAAAGATTCACACAGACTAAGAGTGAAAGGATGGAAAAAGATTTACCATGCAAACAGAAAAGAAAAACGAGCTGGAGTGGCTATTCTTATATCTGACAAAATAGACTTTAAACTAAAAACCATAAAAAGAGACAATGAGGGACACTACTTAATGATAAAAGGACTGATCCATCAAGAAGACATAACAATCATAAATATGTACGCACCCAATGTTGGAGCAGCCAGATTTATAAAACAAACTCTATTAGACCTAAAGAAGGAAATAGACACTAATACCATAATAGCAGGGGACCTGAACACTCCACTGTCAATATTAGACAGATCATCTAGGCAAAGAATCAGTAGAGAAACACAAGATCTAAACAAGACTCTAGACCAATTGGAATTGGCAGATATCTACAGAACATTCCACCCAACAACCTCAGAATATTCATTCTTCTCATCAGCACATGGATCATTCTCCAGGATAGATCACATATTAGGTCACAAATCAAGTCTCAATAAATTCAAAAAAATTGGAATTATCCCATGTATCTTCTCAGACCACAATGGATTAAAACTAGAAATTAATAACAAACGAAACTCTGGAAACTATACAAACACATGGAAATTAAACAGCATTCTACTTAATGACATATGGGTCCAAGAAGAAATCAAGCAGGAAATCAAAAAGTTTATTGAAACTAATGAAAACAATGATACATCATACCAAAACCTGTGGGATACTGCAAAAGCAGTATTGAGGGGAAAATTTATTGCATTAAATGCTCACTTCAGAAGAATGGAAAGATGGCAAGTGAACAACCTAACACTTCACCTTAAAGAACTAGAAAAACAAGAACAATCCAATCCTAAAGTTAGCAGACGGAAAGAAATCATTAAGATCAGAGCAGAACTGAATGAAATTGAAAACCAAAAAACAATTCAAAAGATCAACGAATCAAAAAGTTGGTTTTTTGAAAAGATAAATAAAATTGACAAACCATTAGCATGGCTAACAAAAAAAAGAAGAGAGAAGACTCAAATAACCAAAATTAGAAATGAAAAAGGCGATATTACAACTGATTCATCTGAAATACAAGGAATCATTCGAGACTACTATAAACAACTATACACCAACAAATTTGAAAATCTGGAGGAAATGGATAAATTTCTGGACACACTCAAGCTCCCAAAACTGAACCGTGAAGACGTAGAAAATTTGAACAGACCAATAACAATAAAGGAGATTGAAGCTGTTATCAGAAGGCTCCCAACAAAGAAAAGCCCAGGACCAGATGGATTCACAGCAGAATTTTACCAAACATTCAAAGAGGAATTGACACCGATTCTTTACAAACTATTCCAAAAGATTGAAACGGATGCAAATCTCCCAAACTCATTCTATGAAGCAAACATCATCCTGATACCAAAACCAGGTAAAGATATAACCAAAAAAGAAAACTACAGGCCGATATCCTTGATGAATATAGATGCAAAAATCCTCACTAAAATACTAGCAAACAGAATACAGCAATACATATGAAAAATTATTCATCACGATCAAGTGGGATTCATCCCAGGGATGCAAGGTTGGTTCAACATACGCAAATCAATAAATGTGATACACCATATTAATAAACTCAAACACAAGGACCATATGATCATCTCTATAGATGCTGAAAAAGCATTTGATAAAGTTCAGCACTCATTCATGACAAAGACCCTCTATAAGTTAGGTATAGAGGGAAAGTATCTCAACATAATTAAAGCCATATATGCCAAACCCACTGCCAATATCATACTGAATGGGGAAAAGCTGAAAGCTTTTCCTTTAAGAACAGGCACTAGACAAGGATGCCCACTCTCACCACTCCTATTCAACATAGTGTTGGAAGTACTAGCCAGAGCAATCAGAGAAGAGAAGGAAATAAAGGGCATCCAGATTGGAAAAGATGAAGTCAAACTGTCCCTGTTTGCAGATGACATGATCCTATATATCGAACAGCCTAAAACCTCTACAAAAAAACTCTTGGAATTGATAAATGATTTCAGCACAGTAGCAGGATACAAAATCAACACACAAAAATCAGTAGCATTTCTTTTCTCCAATAGTGAACATGCAGAAGGAGAAATCAAGAAAGCCTGCCCATTTACAATAGCCACCAAAAAAATAAAATACTTAGGAATTGAGTTAACCAAGGAGGTGAAAAATCTCTATAATGAGAACTACAAACCACTGCTGAGAGAAATTAGAGAGGATACAAGAAGATGGAAAGATATTCCATGCTCTTGGATTGGAAGAATCAACATAGTGAAAATGTCCATACTACCCAAAGTGATATACAAATTCAATGCAATCCCCATCAAAATTCCAAAGACATTTTTCTCAGAAATGGAAAAAACTCTCCTGACATTTATATGGAACAATAAAAGACCACGCATAGCCAAAGCAATGCTCAGCAAAAAAAATAAAGCTGGAGGCATAACACTACCTGACTTTAAGCTATACTACAAAGCTATAATAACCAAAACAGTATGGTACTGGCATAAAAACAGACACACTGACCAATGGAATAGAATAGAGAATCCAGAAATCAACCCACACACTTACTGTCAGCTGATCTTTGACAAAGGCACCAAGCCTATTCAGTGGCGAAGGGACTGCCTCTTCAGCAAATGGTGCTGGGATAACTGGATATCCATATGCAGGAGAATGAAACTAGATCCATACCTCTCACCGTATACTAAAATCAACTCAAAATGGATTAAGGATTTAAATATACACCCTGAGACAATAAAACTTCTTAAAGAAAACATAGGAGAAACACTTCAGGAAATAGGACTGGGCACAGACTTCATGAATACGACCCCAAAAGCACGGGCAACCAAAGGAAAAATAAACAAATGGGATTATATCAAACTAAAAAGCTTCTGCACAGCAAAAGAAACAATTAAAAGAGTTAAAAGACAACCAACAGAGTGGGAGAAAATATTTGCAAAATATACATCTGACAAAGGATTAATATCCAGAATATATAAGGAACTCAAACAACTTTACAAGAAGAAAACAAGCAACCCAATTAAAAAATGGGCAAAAGAGCTAAGTAGGCATTTCTCTAAGGAAGATATACAAATGGCCAACAGACATATGAAAAAATGCTCAACATCACTCAGCATCCGGGAAATGCAAATCAAAACTACACTGATATACCATCTCACTCCAGTTAGGATGGCTAAAATTCAAAAGACTCTGAACGATAAATGCTGGTGAGGTTGCAGAGAAAAAGGAACTCTCATACATTGTTGGTGGGACTGCAAAATGGTGCAGCCTCTATGGAAAATGGTATGGAGGTTACTTAAACAATTGCAAATAGATCTACCATACGACCCAGCCATCCCACTGCTGGGAATATACCCAGAGGAATGGAAATCATCAAGTCGAAGGTATACCTGTTCCCCAATGTTCATCGCAGCACTCTTTACAATAGCCAAGAGTTGGAACCAGCCCAAATGCCCATCATCAGATGAGTGGATACGGAAAATGTGGTACATCTACACAATGGAATACTACTCAGCTATAAAAACGAATGAAATACTGCCATTTGCAACAACATGGATGGACCTTGAGAGAATTATATTAAGTGAAACAAGTCAGGCACAGAAAGAGAAATACCACATGTTCTCACTTATTGGTGGGAGCTAAAAATTAACATATAAATTCACAGACACACATACACACAGACACACACAAACCGGGGGGGGGGGGAAGAAGATATAACAACCACAATTATTTGAAGTTGATACAACAAGCAAACAGAAAGGACATTGTTGGGGGGGAGGGGGGAGGGAGAAGGGAGGGAGGTTTTGGTGATGGGGAGCAATAATCAGCTACAATGTATATCGACAAAATAAAATTTAAAAAAAAAAACCAGAAATTAAAAAAAAAGTAATAATAATAATAATAATAATAATAATAAAAATGGCATTCATGAAGAGAAAACAAGCAAACAAAAACACTATCTACAACCTAAGGAACCAACAAACACAGAAACCAAACAGTAAATCAGAAAGCAAGGAACGAAAGACACCTAAGACAACCAAACAACCAATAAAATGTTAGGAATAAATCAACACCTTTCAATAACAACTGTTAATGTAAAAGGCTTAAATTCCCCAATCAAAAGACACAGACTGGCTGACTGGATCAAAAAGGAGGACCCAACTATATGCTGCCTATAAGAGACCCACCTCACTCATTAACATTCAGATAGACTAAGAGTGAAAGGATGGAATAAGATTTACCATGCAAACAGAAAAGAAAAACGAGCTGGAGTAGCTATTCTTATATCTGACAAAATAGACTTTAAACTAAAAACCATAAAAAGAGACAATGAGGGACACTACGTAATGACAAAAGGACTGATCCATCAGAAGACATAACAATCATAAATATGTACACCCAATGTTGCAGCAGCCAGATTTATAAAACAAACTCTATTAGACCTAAAGAAGGAAATAGACACTAATACCATAATAGCAGGGGACCTGAACACCCCACTGTCAATATTAGAGAGATCATCTAGGCAAAGAACTACCGACTGCAGGCATAAAACTACCCGACTTTAAGCTATAGTACAAAGCTATAATAACCAAAACAGTATGGTACTGGCATAAAATCAGACACACTGATCAATGGAATAGAATAGAGAATCCAGAAATCAACCCACACACTTACTTCCATCTGATCTTTGACAAAGGCACCAAGCCTATTCACTGGGGAAGGGACTGCCTCTTCAGCAAATGGTGCTGGGATAACTGGATATCCATATGCAGTAGAATGAAACTAGATCCATACCTCTCACCATATACTAAAATTAACTCAAAATGGATTAAGGATTTAAATATACACCCTGAAACAATAAAACTTCTTAAAGAAAACATAGGAGAGACACTTCAGGAAATAGGACTGGGCACAGACTTCATGAATATGACCCCAAAAGCACGGGCAACCAAAGGAAAAATAAACAAATGGGATTATATCAAACTAAAAAGCTTCTGCACAGCAAAAGAAACAATTAACAGAGTTAAAAGACAACCAACAGAGTGGGAGAAAATATTTGCAAAATATACAGCTGACAAAGGATTAATATCCAGAATATATAAGGAACTCAAACAACTTTACAAGAAGAAAACAAGCAACCCAATTAAAAAATGGGCAAAAGAGCTAAGTAGGCATTTCTCTAAGGAAGATATACAAATGGCCAACAGACATATGAAAAAATGCTCAGCATCACTCAGCATCCAGGAAATGCAAATCAAAACCACACTGAGATACCATCTAACCCCAGTTAGGATGGCTAATATCCAAAAGACTCTGAATGATAAATGCTGTCGAGGTTGCAGAGAAAAAGGAACTCTCATACATTGTTGGTAGGACTGCAAAATGGTGCAGCCTCTATGGAAAATGGTATGGAGGTTCCTCAAACAATTGCAGATAGATCTACCATATTACCCAGCTATCCCACTGCTGGAAATATACCGAGAGGAATGGAAATCATCAAGTCGAAGGTATACCTGTTCCCCAATGTTCATCGCAGCACTCTTTACAATAGCCAAGAGTTGGAACCAGCCCAAATGTCCATCATTGGTTGAGTGGATACAGAAAATGTGGTACATCTACACAATGGAATACTACTCAGCTATAAAAACGAATGAAATACTGCCATTTTCACCAACATGGATGGATCTTGAGAGAATTATATTAAGTGAAACAAGTCAGGCACAGAAAGAGAAGTACCACATGTTCTTACTTATTGGTGGGAGCTAAAAATTAATATATAAATTCACACACACACACACACAAAAAAAAAAAAAAAACCGGGGGGGGGGGAAGAAGATATATCAACCTCAATTACTTGCAGTTGATACGACAAGCAAACAGAGGGGACATTGGTGGGGGGGGGGAGGGGGGGGAGGAAAGTTTTGGTAATGGGCAACAATAATCAGCCACAGTGTATATCAACAAAATAAAATTTTTTGAAAAATAAAATAAAATTTTTGACAGACTGGTAGGTGGAAATTTTTTTTTAAAAGGGAAATATAATTTTTAAAAAATAAAGAAAATCTAAGACAGCTATCAACAACTGTAAGTGTACAAACATCCAAATCATGGGTGTTCCAGAGGGGAGGAGAAAGGAAAATGAATTGAAAACCTATTCAACGAAATAATAATGGAAAAATTCCCAGGTATAGTGAGAGTCATGGGCCTTCAGATCCAGGAAGCTCAAAATCCCCAAGCAGATTCAATCCAAAAAGATCCTCTCCAAGACACATGATGGCCAACATAGTTCAAGGACAAAGAGAGAATCCTAAAAGCAGCAAGAGAAATGCATCAAGTCACCTATAAGGGAGTCCCCATCAGACTAACAGCAAACTTCTCAGGAGAAACTTTACAGGCCAGAAGAATATGGGATAATATATTCAAAATGCTAAAAGAAAAACTTTGCCAGCCACTAATTTTATACCCAGCAAGGCTATCCTTCAAAAATGAGGGAGGAATAATGTATCCCAGACAAACAAAAACTGTAAGAGATTACCACCACACAGGCCCTGCAAGAAATTCTCAAGGAAGTCCTGCATCTGCAATCAGAAAAACAAAAATCACTACCGTGAACACAACAAAGAACATTATGACTGGTAAAACAAAAATGCAAATGAGAAAGAAAAAGAAACTAAATCTTCCCACCTCAAAAAACAAACAAACATTGAAGACAAAAAAATCAAAGGGGAAGAAAGGAACAAAAGATATTTAAAACATCTTAATAAAACCTGATAAAATGCCAGGAGTAAGACAATACCTTTCAATAACAACCCTAAATGTTAAGTGGATTAGACTCCCTGCTCAAAAGCCACACGCTGACAGACTGGATTAAAATGCCAGACCCAACTATATGCTGTCTTCAAGAGACTTCCCTCACCTGTAGACACACACAGACTAATAGTAAAGGGATGAAAAAAGAAATACCATGCCAATGGAAACTAAAAATGATTAAGAGCAGCTTTTCTATGTCACATAAAATAGATTTTAAACCAAAACCATAAAAAGAGAGAAAGAAAACTATTAGATAATGATAAAGGGACCTGTACAAGACAAAGACACATCATCATAAACATATATACACCCAACACCAGAGCACCCAGATATATAAAGCAAACATTATTAACCCTAAAGAAAGACATAGATCCTGATGCATTAATAGTTCGAAACCTGAACACCCCTCTCTCAGCATTGGACAGATCATTTAGGCAACAAATCAACAGAAAAACACAGGATTTAAATTATGCTTTAGATCAATTGGACATAGCAAACAGAACATTTCACCCAAAAGCTACAGAATATACATTCTTCTCATCAGCACATGGATTCATACCCCAGGACAGATGTGATTTAGGTCACAATTAAAGTCTCAACAAATTTTTAAAAACTGGAATTATTTCAAGTATCTTTTCAGACCACAATGGATCAAAACTAAAAAGCAGTAACAAATGAAACTTCAGAAATTATGCAAATAAATTAAAATTAATCAACATGCTCCTGAACCGCCTATGGGTCAGAGAAGAAGTTAAATAGGAAATCAAAAACTTTGTTGAAACTAATGAAAATAAAGACACATCATACCAAAACCTGTGGGACACTACAAAAGCAGTACCAAGAGGGAAGTATGTTACAGTAAATGCTAGCACCAAAAGGATAGAAAGATTTCAAATAAGCAAGCTAACATTACCCCCAAAGAACTAGAAAAACAAGAACAATCCAACCCCAATATCAGTACATGGAAAGAAGTAATTGAGATCAGAGCAGGGCTAAATGAAATAGAGACCAAAAAAATGATACAAATGACCAATGAAACAAAAAGTTGGCTTTTTGAGAAGATAAACAAAATAAGTAAACTCACTAAAAGAAGATAAATTAAAATAGCTAGACTAACTAAAAAAGGAAGAGAGAAGACCCAAATAACAAAAATCAAAAATGAAAAAGGAGACATTACAACTAATAATAGGAGAAATATAAAGCATCATTAGCCATTATTATGAACAAGTATATGCCAACAAATTTGAAAACCTGGAGGAGATGGATAAATTTGGGGTTACATACAAACTACCAAGAATGAACCAAGAAGACATAGAAAACCTGAACAGACTAATAACAAGCAACAAGAACGAAACAGTAATCAACAGTCTCCCAATTTAAAAAAAGCCCAGGACTGGATGGCTTTACTGCTGAATTCTACCAAACTTTAAAGAGGAATGAATACCAATTCTCTTCAAACTATTACAAAAAATTGAAACAGAAGTCATTCTCCCAAACTCATTCTATAAGACCAGACAAAGATACCACAACAAAAGAAAACTACAGGCCAATATCACTGATGAACATAGATGCAAACATATTCTCAACAAAATATTAGCAAAAAATAAAATAAAACAGCACCTTTGATGAATATGCCAGTAATAATAAAAATATTTTTTAATTATATTCAAAAAAGACATGCAAATTGATCAATATAATGCACTTGAATGTACTGTGTGGAAAATAAATAAAAATAATAATAAAATCTCCTTTATGATTAAAAAAAATACTGTACACCATGATGAGGTGATGCAAGGATGGTCAAACATATGTTAAGTCAATAAATGTGATACCACACCAAAAAAATCAAGGAAAAAAACCATATGATTATCACAATAGATGCAAAAAAAGCATTTGACAAAATTCAACATCCCTTCATGATAAAGACTATTAGCAACTTAGGTATAGAAGGAAAGATTCTCAACATAATAAAAGCCAAGCCATATATGACAAACTCATTGCCAATATCATCCTGAATGGGGAAAAGCTGAAAGCATTTCCCTTAAGAATGAGAACAAGACAAGGATGCCCACACTCACCACTTCTATTTAACGTATTATTGGAAGTACTAGCCTGAGCAATCAGGCAAGAGAAAGAAATAAAGAGCATCCATGTTGGAAAAGATGAAGTCAAATGGTCCATGTTTGCAGATGACATGATCCTATTTACAAAAAAGCCTAAAGACACTACAAAAGCATTCTTAGAGTCCATAAACAATTGTAATTATGTTGCAGGATACAAAATCAACACACAAAAATCATTAGCATTATTATACTCCAAAAATCAACCAGCAGAAAAAGAAATTAAGAAAGCTAGCTCATTTACAATAGCCACCAAAAAAATAAAATAAATAAAATACCCAGAAATAAAGTTAACCAAGGAGGACAAAGATCTCTACAATAAGAACTACAAATCACTGTTGGAAGAAATTAAAGAGGAACGAAATTAAAGAGATAGAAATTAATCAAAAATACAGAATGACATTCCACACTCTTGGATTGGAAGAATTAACATTGTGAGAATGTCCACACTACCCAAAGCTACCTGCAGATTCAATGCAATCCCCATTAAAATACCAATGACATTCTTCACAGAAATATAAAAACAATCCCAACATTCATCTGCAAGAACAAAAGACCCCAATTAGCCAAAGCAATCTGAGCAAAAAAATAAAGCTGGAGGCATAACACTACCTGATTTCAAATTACACTACAAAGCTATAGTAACAAAAACAGCATGGTACTGGAGTAAAAACAGATGCTTGGACCAATGGAACATAATAGAGAACCCAGAAATCAACCCACATACTTACAGCCAACTGAACTTTGACAAAGGCACCAGAAACATACATTGGGGAAAAGGCTGCTTCTTCAATAAATGGTGCTGGGAAAATTGGACCTCCATATGCAGAAGAATGAAACTGAACCTGTACCTCTCACCATATACCAAAATCAACTTAAAATGGATTAAAGAATTATATATAAAGTCTGAAACTATAAAACTCCTAAAAGAAAACATAAGGGAAACATTTCAGAAAGTAGGAACATGCAAAGACTTTATGAATCAGATCCCAAAATCACAGGCAACAAAAGAAAAAATAAACAAAATGGGATTATATTTATATCAAGCTAAAATGCTTCTGCACAGAAAAAGAAACAATTATCAGAGCTAAAAGATAACCTACAGAGTGGGAAGAAATATTTGCAAACTATGCATCAGACAAGGGATTAACATCAAGAACATACAAAGAACTCAAACAACTCAACAGTAAGAAAACATGTAACCCAATTAAAAAGTGGGCAAAGGAGCTGAATAGACATTTCTCAAAGAAAGATATACAAATGGCAACAGATGCATGAAAAAAGGCTCAACATCATTCAGCATCAAGGAAATGCAAATCAAAACCACGCTGATACATCATCTCACCCCAGTTAGGCTGGCTATTACCAAAAAGACAGAGAATAACAAATGCTGGTGAGGATGTGAAGAAATGGAAACCCTCTTACACTGTTTGTGGGACTGTAAATTATGGAAAACAGATTGGAGTTTCCACAAACAACTACAGATAGAACTGCCATGTAGGGGGCCAGACTGTGGCTCACTTGGGAGAATGTGGTGCTGACAACACCAAGTCAAGGGTTAAGATCCCCTTAGCAATCATCATTTAAAAAAAAAAAAAGAACTGCCATGTGATCCAGCAATCCCACTACTGGGTATATGCCCAAAGGAATGGAAATTGTCATTTTGAAGAAATACCTTCACTCCCATGTTTATTGCAGCTCTATTTAGAGTAGCTAAGAGTTGGAACCAACCTAAATGTTTATTGACAGATGACTGGATAAGGAAAATATGGTATATATACTCCAAGGAATACTACTCTGCCATAAAAAAAAAGAATGAAATTCTGCCATTCGCAGCAATATGGATGAACTTAGAGAAAATTATGTTAAATGAAATGTCAGGCCCAGAAAGTGAAATACCACATTTCCTCACTCGTGAGTGGAAGCTAAAATAAATAAGGAAGGAAGGAAGGAAGGAAGGAAGGAAGGAAGGAAGGAAGGAAGGAAGGAAGGAAGGAAGGAAGGAAGGAAGGAAGGAAGGAAGGAAGGAAGGAAGGATCACAATAATACACCGAACTTTAAAAAAAGAGAGGTGAGAAAGGGGGAGGGGGAAGGGGTTAGTGAGAAATTAGTTAAGAGTCACAAAGATTGATTACATTGTATAGTGTTGAATATACTGATTATTCTGATTTGAGCATCACATATTGCACAAAGATATTGACATTCGACTCTGTACCCCATAGATATGTACAATCATAAATTGTTTCAATAAAAAATAAAAAAGATAAATTCCTGTGCTTCATGTTGTGTTTATGACGTCTATGATTACTTGAGAAAACTGAGTTCTTTCTATTAAATTGCTAAGTTTTTCTACTACTATGTAACTTTGTTTTGGCCATCGAAGTCTGAAGTCTTTCAATTATTACCATGGGTAAACAAAAAAGTATTGCTTCACGGTGACCTTATGTAATCAAGTATTTCAAACTTTTACAAAATAAGATTCTAAATCATGTATTTTTTTGACATTGAAATACTTTAGGGAGTTGCCAGAGGCCCCTAGAATAACTGAAAATAATTTGTTCTCCTTTGCTTATAAGGAGATGAGATGTTGAGCTAATTAGGCTTATTTTAAATGTTAAATTGCAGAGTTTCAAGATGGCGGCGGCTGCAGCGGCTGGCGCGGAGTAGCTGAGGTGGAAAAGGTGGCCACTGGGCCTCAGGCAGCCGGGAAACTTGTGGACCTTCCTCTGGCCATCTCTTAAGGGAGGACTGCTGCTGCTGGCCGGTCGTGGGGGCTCAACGCCACTTTGCCCCCGGCAGGAGAGGCTGCCTCATTTACAGGCAACAGCTTTGAAGTGTGGAGCAGGAAAAGAACTGATTCTTAGCTGCAAAAGCGAGTCTTGAAACAGGGAACACGGCGCCAGGGCTGCTGTGGATGCAGCCAGGATCCCGGAGGCTGGGGCCGCACTGAAGGCGGCCAGCTGCCCTATTCAGGATTCGAGGTTTCAGGCCGGCATTAAAGAAGATTCCTGGGAGCGCCCGAGCGGCGCCGCGACTGAACAGCCCGAGGCGGCAGCGCCGAGAACACGGAAGGCAACAAACCAGAGACAGAGCGAGCGCCCGACCTGGCACAGCACTGTGAGTGATCCCTGGCACAGCTCTGTTCGGGGGGTGGATGCCCACGCGGCTCCTGCCTGCACCACCAGGCCACTCACTGCCACGGTGCTGCCTCCATTTTCCCAGGTGCGGGCAGCTCCGCCCTGCTCGGCCATCACTGAGCCCATTTGCTTGGCCTGGCGCGGGGCTTTCCAGACCCTGCGGGCCGACCTCCTCTCCCACTCCCTCCGCGGTTCTCTGGCAGGGCTGGGGGTGTGGGGCGTCCCGACCAGTTTTGGGAGGGCTAGGAAGTACGGGCGGCCGACTGTCACTCCACCACACCCTGGACTCCGGCCCCGGTAAACTTCCTGTTACTGGGAGACAGATACCATCTCTGTGACCACCAGTTTGGAAAAAAGCCTAACGAATTTCTGGTTGGGAATAGTGTGGTAGGAGAGTTCCCAGGTCCGCTTGAACCTGCCGGAGAGCAGGCTGCAGGCGGGCACTAGACTCGGTTTATACCAGGGGGATACAAAGGTGAACAAGACCCGAGAAAGATCTACACAGTGCTACAAAGGCACCCAGAGAGACCGGTCGTCTGTGCCTAGCAGAAACCTGGTAGACTTCCTGGGCGAGGCGGTGCTGAGCAGGGTCTTGAAGGCCCAGCTGATAGACGAGGGGTGCAGAAGACACGCCCCAGCCCAGCACAGCGTGCACAGAGGGGGGAGACGTGTGGCCAGGGAGGCGGAGACTCAACAGAAACCACACACCCAGTGGGGTTGCCACTGCACGATCTAACAGCCTGGGCCAGAGCACACGGAAGGGGGAGAAGTCCTGTACAGAAAGTGAAAGCTCAACAGAGATCACACACCCTGTGGTACGTGATCCACCAGCCCAGCAGAGTACAAGCTGACCAGAAAGGTGGATCCCCAGAGAAGCCCAAGACCTGAGGCAACCACACACACAAGACACTAGAGGCCAACTGAGCAGTCACGGCGGGAGCCATACCAAATTGGCAACCACAGCAACATCCTAGTTAGTCATTAGTCTTAAACCGGTGGACTGTGAAACCCCCTGCCACAATGAATAAACACCAAAAAAAAGACACCAGAAATACAAAAAATCAAGAAAGTACACCACCAAAAGTTAATAAATCTCATACTCTTGATCCTATAGAACAAGAAGCCCTTGAAATAACTGACAAGGAATTTCGAGGGATAATTCTAAGGAAACTGAATGAGATACAAGAAAACTCAGCTAGACATCATGATGAAATGAGGAAAAGTATACAGGATCTGAAAGAGGAAATATACAAGGAAATCAATGTCCTGAAAAAAAATGTAGCAGAACTTGCTGAACTGAAGAAGTTATTCAGCGAAATAAAAAACACAACGGAGAGTTTAACCAGCAGGCTTGTCGAAGTTGAAGAGAGAACCTCTGAACTTGAAGATGGGCTGTTTGAAATAACACAAGCAGACAAAAAGAAAGAAAAAAGAATCAAGGACATGGAAGAAAATCTGAGAGAGATATCAGACAACCTCAAGCGCTCAAATATCCGAGTCATGGGTATTCCAGAAGGGGAGGAAAATGGAGATTCCATTGAAAACATATTCAACAAAATAGTGGCAGAAAACTTCCCAGGTATAGGAAAAATCACAGATCTTCAGATCCAGGAAGCTCAACGATCTCCAAATGTATTCAACCCAAAAAGGCCTTCTCCAAGACATGTCATAGTCAAATTGGCAAAACTCAGAGACAAAGAGAGAATCTTAAAAGCTGCAAGAGAGAAACGTCAAATCACCTATAAGGGAGCCCCAATCACGTTAACATCAGACTTTTCATCACAAACCCTAAAAGCTAGAAAGGAATGGGATGATATTTTCAAAATACTAAAAGACAAAGATTGCCAGCCAAGAATACTCTACCCTGCAAGGCTATCCTTCCGAAATGAGGGGCAAATAGTATATTTCTCAGACAAACAAAAACTGCGGGACTTCACTACCACAAGACCACCCTTACAAGAAATCCTCAAGGGAGTACTGGGTTTGGTTCCTGAAAAATAACTACCACTGCCATAAAAACCTAAGAAAAATCTAAACCCGCTAGTACAATAAAAATGGCAATCATGAAGAGAAAACAAGCTAACAAAAACACTATCTACAACCTAAGGAACCAACAAACAAAGAAACCAAACAGTAAATCAGAAAGCAAGGAACAAAAGACACCTAAGACAACCAAACAACCAATAAAATGCTAGGAATAAATCAACACCTTTCTATAACAACTCTTAATGTTAAAGGCTTAAATTCCCCAATTAAAAGACACAGACTGGCTGACTGGATCAAAAAGCAGGACCCAACTATATGCTGCCTACAAGAGACCCACCTCGCCCATAAAGATTCACACAGACTAAGAGTGAAAGGATGGAAAAAGATTTACCATGCAAACAGAAAAGAAAAACGAGCTGGAGTGGCTATTCTTATATCTGACAAAATAGACTTTAAACTAAAAACCATAAAAAGAGACAATGAGGGACACTACTTAATGATAAAAGGACTGATCCATCAAGAAGACATAACAATCATAAATATGTACGCACCCAATGTTGGAGCAGCCAGATTTATAAAACAAACTCTATTAGACCTAAAGAAGGAAATAGACACTAATACCATAATAGCAGGGGACCTGAACACTCCACTGTCAATATTAGACAGATCATCTTGGCAAAGAATCAGTAGAGAAACACAAGATCTAAACAAGACTCTAGACCAATTGGAATTGGCAGATATCTACAGAACATTCCACCCAACAACCTCAGAATATTCATTCTTCTCATCAGCACATGGATCATTCTCCAGGATAGATCACATATTAGGTCACAAATCAAGTCTCAATAAATTCAAAAAAATTGGAATTATCCCATGTATCTTCTCAGACCACAATAGATTAAAACTAGAAATTAATAACAAACAAAACTCTGGAAACTATACAAACACATGGAAATTAAACAGCATTCTACTTAATGACATATGGGTCCAAGAAGAAATCAAGCAGGAAATCAAAAAGTTTATTGAAACTAATGAAAACAATGATACATCATACCAAAACCTGTGGGATACTGCAAAAGCAGTATTGAGGGGAAAATTTATTGCATTAAACGCTCACTTCAGAAGAATAGAAAGATGGCAAGTGAACAACCTAACACTTCACCTTAAAGAACTAGAAAAACAAGAACAATCCAAACCTAAAGTAAGCAGACGGAAAGAAATCATTAAGATCAGAGCAGAACTGAATGAAATTGAAAACCAAAAAACAATTCAAAAGATCAACAAATCAAAAAGTTGGTTTTTTGAAAAGATAAATAAAATTGACAAACCATTAGCATGGCTAACAAAAAAAAGAAGAGAGAAGACCCAAATAACCAAAATTAGAAATGAAAAAGGCGATATTACAACTGATTCATCTGAAATACAAGGAATCATTTGAGACTACTATAAACAACTATACGCCAACAAATTTGAAAATCTGGAGGAAATGGATAAATTTCTGGACACACACAAGCTCCCAAAACTGAACCGTGAAGACGTAGAAAATTTGAACAGACCAATAACAATAAAGGAGATTGAAGCTGTTATCAGAAGGCTCCAAACAAAGAAAAGCCCAGGACCAGATGGATTCACAGCAGAATTTTACCAAACATTCAAAGAGGAATTGACACCGATTCTTTACAAACTATTCCAAAAGATTGAAACGGACGCAAATCTCCCAAACTCATTCTATGAAGCAAACATCATCCTGATACCAAAACCAGGTAAAGATATAACCAAAAAAGAAAACTACAGGCCGATATCCTTGATGAATATAGATGCAAAAATCCTCACTAAAATACTAGCAAACAGAATACAGCAACACATACGAAAAATTATTCATCATGATCAAGTGGGATTCATCCCAGGGATGCAAGGTTGGTTCAACATACGCAAATCAATAAATGTGATACACCATATTAATAAACTCAAACACAAGGACCATATGATCATCTCTATAGATGCTGAAAAAGCATTTGATAAAGTTCAGCACTCGTTCATGACAAAGACCCTCTATCAGTTAGGTATAGAGGGAAAGTATCTCAACATAATTAAAGCCATATATGACAAACCCACTGCCAATATCATCCTGAATGGGGAAAAGCTGAAAGCTTTTCCTTTAAGAACAGGAACTAGACAAGGATGCCCACTCTCACCACTCCTATTCAACATAGTGTTGGAAGTACTAGCCAGAGCAATCAGAGAAGAGAAGGAAATAAAGGGCATCCAGATTGGAAAAGATGAAGTCAAACTGTCCCTGTTTGCAGATGACATGATCCTATATATCGAACAGCCTAAAACCTCTACAAAAAAACTCTTGGAATTGATAAATGATTTCAGCACAGTAGCAGGATACAAAATCAACACACAAAAATCAGTAGCATTTCTTTTCTCCAATAGTGAACATGCAGAAGGAGAAATCAAGAAAGCCTGCCCATTTACAATAGCCACCAAAAAAATAAAATATCTAGGAATTGAGTTAACCAAGGATGTGAAAAATCTCTGTAATGAGAACTACAAACCACTGCTGAGAGAAATTAGAGAGGATACAAGAAGATGGAAAGATATTCCATGCTCTTGGATTGGAAGAATCAACATAGTGAAAATGTCCATACTACCCAAAGTGATATACAAATTCAATGCAATCCCCATCAAAATTCCAAAGACATTTTTCTCAGAAATGGAAAAAACTATTCAGACATTTATATGGAACAATAAAAGACCACGAATAGCCAAAGCAATGCTCAGCAAAAAAAATAAAGCTGGAGGCATAACACTACCTGACTTTAAGCTATACTACAAAGCTATAATAACCAAAACAGTATGGTACTGGCATAAAAACAGACACACTGACCAATGGAATAGAATAGAGAATCCAGAAATCAACCCACACACTTACTGCCATCTGATCTTTGACAAAGGCACCAAGCCTATTCACTGGGGAAGGGACTGCCTCTTCAGCAATGTGGTGCTGGGATAACTGGATATCGATATGCAGGAGAATGAAACTAGATCCATACCTCTCACCGTATACTAAAATCAACTCAAAATGGATTAAGGATTTAAATATACACCCTGAGACAATAAAACTTCTTAAAGAAAACATAGGAGAAACACTTCAGGAAATAGGACTGGGCACAGACTTCATGAATACGACCCCCAAAGCACGGGCAACCAAAGGAAAAATAAACAAATGGGATTATATCAAACTAAAAAGCTTCTGCACAGCAAAAGAAACAATTAAAAGAGTTAAAAGACAACCAACAGAGTGGGAGAAAATATTTGCAAAATATACATCTGACAAAGGATTAATATCCAGAATATATAAGGAACTCAATCAACTTTACAAGAAGAAAACAAGCAACCCAATTAAAAAATGGGCAAAAGAGCTAAGTAGGCATTTCTCTAAGGAAGATATCCAAATGGCCAACAGACATATGAAAAAATGCTCAACATCACTCAGCATCCGGGAAATGCAAATCAAAACCACATTGAGATACCATCTAACCCCAGTTAGGATGGCTAAAATCCAAAAGACTATGAACAATAAATGCTGGCGAGGCTGCGGAGAAAAAGGAACTCTCATACATTGTTGGTGGGACTGCAAAATGGTGCAGCCTCTATGGAAAATGGTATGGAGGTTCCTTAAACAATTGCAAATAGATCTACCATACGACCCAGCCATCCCACTGTTGGGAATATACCCAGAGGAATGGAAATCATCAAGTCGAAGGTATACCTGTTCCCCAATGTTCATCGCAGCACTCTTTACAATAGCCAAGAGTTGGAACCAGCCCAAATGCCCATCATCAGATGAGTGGATACGGAAAATGTGGTACATCTACACAATGGAATACTACTCAGCTATAAAAACGAATGAAATACTGCCATTTGCAACAACATGGATGGACCTCGAGAGAATTATATTAAGTGAAACAAGTCAGGCACAGAAAGAGAAATACCACATGTTCTCACTTATTGGTGGGAGCTAAAAATTAATATATAAATTCACACACACACATACACACACAAACCGGGGGGGGGGGAAGAAGATATAACAACCACAATTATTTGAAGTTGATACAACAAGCAAACAGAAAGGACATTGTTGGGGGGGAGGGGGGGAGGGAGAAGGGAGGGAGGTTTTGGTGATGGGGAGCATTAATCAGCTACAATGTATATCGACAAAATAAAATTAAAAAAAAATAAAAATAAAAATAAAATAAAATAAAATGCTTAAAATGGAAAAAAATAAATAAATAAATGTTAAATTGCAAAGGAAGCATTGTCAAATAATAAGTAAACCTCTTTTAAACTGCTAAACTTCTTTTAACTTATATGCTATTAAAATGAGTGTTCATAAGTTGCATAAAACTACTAAAATCTAGTGTGTTTGGATATAATGTAAACAGTCATGATTTTAGTTATTATATTTGAAAGTTGTATACTACTGAAATAACCAAATTTATTTTAAAAAAGAAAATAAAGTAGGACCATCTACCTTATGAAGTTGATGAGAAAATTAAATAAAATACTACATTTGCTTCATTTAGCTGAGTGACTAGCACAGAGCAAGTGTTCACTAAATGGTTGCTGTTTTATATTTTTTAAATTAATATACAAGCAATGAGACAAGGAGATTGATAAATTGCTTAGAACAGAGGTCCAAAGTGTTTAAAGGGGACAGAAGAGAGAACCATACCAGCTGGTGGTCATCCAGAAAAGCATCCTGGAAAAAGCTGAATTTGAGCCTTGCTGGTTAGGTATGGTAGATGAAGGGAAAGATAAACAAAGACATTATAGTATAATGTCTTATAATCATAAGTCATAAGGAATAAAACATTCTTGTATGGTTGTTGTACTGGGAGAAGGGAGAGTTTGAGCCCTAATCTGGAAATTCTGTAGTAATTCAAAGTGAGATACCCCAAACGACCAGAAACATGGAATGCCATAAAACACAAAAGATATGCCCCTGGCAGCTGGGGCAAGGGGGGATGGGGAGTTGTTGTTCAAAGGAATAAAGCTTCTGTTATGCAAGATGATTAAATTCTAGGATCTTCTGTATAGCACTTTTCCTATAGTTAATACTGTATTATGCACTAAAACTGTGTTAGCAGGGTAGACTCATATTACATACGAGAATATGTAGTAGTCTCACCTCAATATATTTTTTTAAATAGAAATAAGAGAATAGAAACCTCAACTCTCTCATCCATTCACTTCATTTCTCAGAACCCCTCCCCCATCAGGCTTCTACCTGCTTGGAGTCACCTGTCTCTAAAAGGAAAACAAACATCCCCTTGAATTTCAAGTAAGGAGAGCAAGGACCATTTTGAGTTCATGACCATCTGATTGCAGAATGAGATGAGAAGCAGTTTCATTACTTTCAAACACATACAATAAACTAGAGCAGCCAACCATTTTTTAAAGTTGCTTTAATAATAAAAATATTAAGCTGGCTTGTTTAATGTTTGTATTTACAACTGTAATAAAATTAATAGCTAAATATACATATATATGTTATATTTAGTTGGTGGCTTTCCTGCGTGGAGCAACAAGGGTTATTTATGCATCAGTGTTTTCTAAGCAGATGTGAGGATTGTTCAGGCAGAAGAGTAAAGATTCAAGGTCTGGGGTCTAAAGTCTTTACCTTATTACTTATTAGATTCTGAAGTTGTAAGAATATTGTCCAACCAGGAGTTGCTTCTAAGCCTAGGAGATGGAAAAGTGACTGGTGGCATTAAGTGTTCTAGTCTTTTGGGCCGAGCCCGTGGCGCACTCGGTAGAGTGCTGCGCTGGGAGCGTGGCGACGCTCCCGCCGCGGGTTCGGATCCTATATAAGAATGACCAGTGCACTCACTGGCTGAGTGCCAGTCACGAAAAAAAAAAAAAAAACGATAAAAAAAAAAAAAAAAAAAAAGTGTTTTAGTCTTTTTAGTCTGAGGCTATGTAAACTCTGAAAAAATGTTCTCCAACCCTGTATACTGTCTTTCGGTGTAAATAGCACAGCTCTGAGGAAAATGTTTAAGAAGTTTGGGAGAACCAGTCACTGTGTATCACTGTCCCCTGAACCAGTTTCATACAGGTGTTCTTCACGGCCTAAAGGAACTAGGTCAGAAGGGTGATTGCCTGGAGAGAGAAAACACTGACACTCCCCAGGCTCCTTGCGAAAGAAACTCTAAAACTTTAATAATTGTTGGCTTGTTTTCTGCTGTCTCCTACATCTAAACTCCAGGGACATCTTGATGGTTTCAAAGGATGCTCCCTTGAGAGAGGGTGGGCTCTATGAGCATCTACAGTCCCCTCAGTATGTGGAAGGTCCAGAGGTGACAAGAGGAAAACCTTCAGCTTCATGAGGGTTGAAAGCTTGTGTAGAATCAGGTGCCTTTCCTGTATGGTTTTTCTGGGCAGTATATATGTTGTATATATATATATATATAAGAGAGACAGAAATTTGGAAAAGAATAACAGTAATACAGACAAGCACAGACCACCAGCAACAGCTCAACCCAGAGGCTGAGCAGCAAGGGGGGAATTTATATTACATTAAAGGAAATGTTTTTACTACCTGTTTTTTCTGTCTGCTTATCTTTTGCCTCTTGCTACTTACCCTTTTACTCAAATAAGCTTTTGCTAAAAAGTGAGGGAAATAGAGTGATGGTTGGGTAATCTAATATTTCAAATGTCTTTTCAGATGATTTCCAGCCTCTAGAATAATTGAGGCAGAGAGAAACTTTTGAATTAAAGAAAATCATCGTTCTATCACCTGGAAATTAAATGAGAGAGCAAACGACTGATCGTCCTGCCTTAAATTAATTATTGAAAATCCTCCGTACGATAAATATAAAAAAGAAGATAATTTTTCCAGGACTCCCACTTCTCCATTCCCAAGGAATTTTCTCACACTCTCATCCTATTTCTATTCTTCCTTTCCCATTTCTGTTTTCCCTGTTATTTTTCTTCTTTATAGGGAAAGATTGAAAGGAGGTTAAAATATATGTTAATGTCTGAATTCCCCACACTAATGGAAAGAAGCCACAATCCAGGTAATTGTGATATTTTTAATTTTTAAAATTGCTAAAACAAATAAAAATTAAATTAAATTGCTGATAAGAAGAACAAAAGGAAAACATCTTGGAAGAATCTGTTTTAGTGATAGTTTATCTTTAGGTGAACCCCAGACTATGGGAAGAAATAACCTAACAAGACCCTCTGAATTCATCCTCCTGGGACTCTCCTCTCGACCTGAGGATCAGAAGCTGCTCTTTGCTGTCTTTCTCCCCATCTACCTCATTACGGTGACAGGAAACCTGCTCATCATCCTGGCCATCCGCTCAGATTCTCATCTCCAGACACCCATGTACTTTTTCCTGAGCATCCTTTCCTTTACTGACATTTGCTATGTGACAGTCATCATCCCCAAGATGCTGGTGAACTTCTTATCTGAGACAAAGACCATCTCTTATGGTGAGTGTCTAACCCAGATGTATTTCTTCATAGCCTTTGGAAACACAGACAGTTACCTCCTAGCAGCCATGGCAATTGACCGTTATGTGGCCATCTGTAATCCCTTCCACTACATCACCATCATGAGCCACAGAAGCTGTGTCCTGCTTCTGGTCTTCTCATTCTGCATCCCGCAGCTCCACTCCCTCCTGCACATTCTCCTGACCAATCAACTCACCTTCTGTGCCTCCAATGTCATCCACCACTTTTTCTGTGATGACCAACCCGTGCTGAAATTGTCTTGTTCCTCTCACTTTGTCAAAGAAATCACAGTAATGACAGAAGGGCTGGCTGTCATAATGACTCCCTTTTCATGCATTGTCATCTCTTATTTGAGAATCCTGGTCACTGTTCTAAAGATCCCTTCATCTTCTGGAAAGCACAAAGCATTCTCTACCTGTGGCTCCCATCTCACAGTGGTGACCCTGTTTTATGGAAGCATTAGCTATGTCTATTTCCAGCCCCTGTCCAACTATACTGTCAAGTATCGAATAGCAACAATTGTCTACACCATATTGACTCCTATGCTAAATCCATTTGTCTATAGTCTGAGGAACACAGACATGAAGCAGGGTTTGGCGAAGCTAATTCACAACATGAAATGCCAATAAAAGGACCTGAGGTCTTAAGAGAATCCCACAAATTCCTTGCCTCTGACTTCAGGTTTTTAGTGCATATATGATTAGATTCTGGAAGGATAGTACTTTCAATGATGGTGTTCCATCCCTTAGAGAAGAATGTTTCCTTCACGTGATAAAGCTAATGTATCAAAGCTGCTCCTGAACATGATGACTATTTCCTAGTGGTCTCTAAGATTATCTGGCTGGAACAAGTCTTCCTGATTCTTGATCTTTGTGCCCCAGCCTAAACTTCAGTCAACCAAATCTCTTCTTTCCAGGAACTTGCGTCTCTTTCACTTAATCCTAACCTTGCTGAAATCCCTCCTGTTCCCTGAGTTTGATCACTAGATTACTATAATTCTTGAGTATCCTTATTCATGCAGCTGGGCCTTCTTGTGTAGTAATTTAAAGCTGTTTAAATGTCTTTGAGCTAGTGTGTGTGTGTGTGTGTGTGTGTGTGTGTGTGTGTGTGTGTGTGTGTGTGTGTGTGTGTGTGTGTGTGTGACTTCATCACATTAGCCTAAGGACTCCTCAACAGCAAGATCTCTCTCTTTCTCCCATCATAAAGATCAGTACTATGATGTCTCCCTCAGTGCATCCTCAAACTTTAAGCCCTGGCTTTTATAACTGCTATATTCTCAGTGAATGAAATCAGCCCACTAGATGACTCTTGGTGCACTGGTTTCAGAACAGGTCCCCAGGAGCACAGCAGCTCAGTGATCTTCTCCCTGCTTCCCACCTGCAGAGCTGACTGCACATTAAGTCTCTCCTTATTAATTTCATCTGACCTGAATTCAACTGCACCACTTTCTTAGGGAGTAGATGTTAGGTTCCAGTAACCATCATAATAGATGCCTCCAACTACTGAGGATCCTTCTTCCTTAACAGACTTCAATCAACTTACTATCTAGAAAAACAGAATTGAGTAGGAAAAAAATGCTTTTGTTCTTTTGTGAGTTTGAAGAAATATTAAAGTTATTACTAATTCATAAATATCTTTGGCAACTCAGAGGTTTGTGAATGAATTCACTTGTTCATTTGATGAATTTCTATTTCTAGACTATTATGTGCCCACCTCCTGGACTCAAAAACAAAGATAATGTGCCAGATGATAAGCCAACAGTCTGAAGGCCAAAGATCTGCAGGGTCTAAAGAAATGAAATGACATAAGAAATACAAGTCTTTGGAGGGCAGTTTTGTGTTAATTGGGTTATTTTAGATTGCAAGATACAGAGGAACACACATACTTTTAAGCAACGGGTGTCAAATAAAAAACAAATGCAGATCTAAGTAAGGAGAGGTTTATTTGAAAGGATTACTGAAAGAGGAGGAAATGGTCTGTAGCTAAAATGGAAGGGAGACTATAGCACTAGGGAGAATGCCCAACTGTGAGATCAGCAAGGGTCTCCAAGGTCAGGCAGAAAAGAGCTTTTCTTTTATAAGGAGGAGTAAATGTGAATGAGGCTGGGAAGAAACAGATACGGAGAAGTGACATGAGCCAGTGACAGTGGCAAAACTGTATAGTTGATCAGGGAATGTTGCCCCCTGAGCATCAGCCGATGCTCCAGACGGGCGATTAAGGAGGGGCCATATGCCAACTCAGGCTGAGGGCAGGTCAAAGTTCATCCTGTTCCAGAGCACAAACGATTAGAGGGATTTCTTGAACTGTCACTGTTTTTCAGGAGCACAGGGTTCAGATGAAATTCGACATTGTCATAGGGATTTGTTATAAGGATCCACAAGGAAATAATAAGACATAAATATTAGCTGTACAGCCAGATCTCAGAAAGGAATAAGAACCAAAGCATGGTCAGGCCCCACAGAGTTGGAACATGATTTAGGTATGGGAAGGTTATTCAAGGGAAAATGCAAAATGCATGAACATATCATTTTGCAGCCCCTCCACATTCAGTTCACAGAAGGGGGCTATGGTCGTGGGCATAGGAAGCAAAAGATAAGAGGCCTCTCTCTATTACTCTCCCATGAAGATGCATAAGAGAGAAGAATCAAGCAGCTGGGGCGAACTGGAGTTTACGTGGGGATAAAGTAGACATGAAAGTTCCCCAGAGACAGGTTTATAAAAGAATATTTACAACAACGAGTTGACGCAGGATCAGTTATAAATGTTTAAAGTGTAAATTTTCCACCACTCCCCCCAAAAAAGTACACTCCAAACATCTTTAGTAAACCCTATTCCATGTAGGATTGCCTTATATAAGTAATTGGAGAAGGACTTAGCTGCACATCTGGATCAATGTAAAGAATAACAGAAGCAGAGGCTTACAGAGGTCACAATAAGATCACAAGCCTCTGGGCTTTGCAGAAACCTTGGTGAAGGATTTATTGAAGGGTTCCATTCAATCTTACCTGAATTTTCAGCAGAGGGATGCTGCTGATTCATAGACTATGTAGTAACAGCCACCAAGCATTGAGAACTTAACTGTAAGCACTTTACATATATTATCATATTAACTATCTGTTAACTCTTTGATGGAAGCACAAATTCATTCTGGCTGTAGATCAGATGTGATCAATGAGAATATAAAAGCACCAATAACTTGTTGAAGATCAAACAACTTTTAACATCAGATCTGAGAAGTGAAACCAGATATTATGACAATTATGGAGCTCGCTTATAATCCCAATCCTTTTCCATAAGAGTGCATATGCGGCTGAAAAGAAAAACTTCTCCAACTTATTGATTCTGCTTCTGCATTTTCTGAGGAAAAATTCAATTCTAGATCAATGAGGTGGAACACTATTTGGCATTCTTGGAAACAGAAACTCAGAAGCACAGAAGACCATGAGGACACACACCTCCTAAAAATGTGTAGAAATCTCCATGATAACTTAAATTACAGTTGTGAAATGTGGGCGTTGAGTCACATTTACCTAGACCTCAAGAGGCAGGGAATCCTTTGGACAGCTATATAATTAAAGCTACAATCTAATGAGTACTTTTATGTGCCTGGCAAGATAAAATATGTTTTAATTCCCAAAATAATACTATGATATAATATTATCATCTAATATAATATTATTTCATTCCCACTTTATAGATGAGACAACCGAGTTTCAGAGCAGTTACAGAACTTTACCAGCTGTGATGTAAGCAAGATGGCAGAGTAGGAGATAGTAGCCTTCATTTCCCCCACAAAAATAAATAAATAAATAAATAAATAATGTATATATGTGTGCATATATATATATAGAGAGAGAGAGAGAGAGCAATCCACAAATCAAAATAGCCCAAGAGGGCTCAAGGGCCTATTTAAGAATCTGCAGCAACACAGTGGAGCAAAAAAAAAAAAAAGAAGAAGAAGAAAACAAATATGTGCACAGAAAGGATCACTGGTGAATCAGCATACCTGATACACCTGAAAATGGGTAGGAACATAGAAGAAAGGCAGAGACCATTGGTATCAACCACTCAGTGGAAACCACCATGGTCCCCAGTGGCCTCCTCTGCAGAAAACGCTGGCATCTTTTGCCACTGATGTAACCAACAGCCAATCCCCTAGGGAATCCCAGAGAGGGAAATGTTGTTGCCCACACACCCCCTCAAGATTGTGCCACCCTGGGGGCAGAGCTGCCATCTCTCTCAACCCCACAGGTGTCCCTGGCTCCATAACTGATGTTGCTTCATGAATGTTCACAGCCCAACCTCAGCTCTGTGACTGCACTGCATCTACCCACACCTCTAATATTGGTGGACACCAAAGCCACCACTATTGCAAGCTAGTACGTGTGCTGGGCCCCAGAGCCAAGGTCTCTCTGCAAATATCCACAATACAGACAACAGAACAGCCACCATAGACAGCAAGCCTACTACCCATACCCTGGGCCTGCTGTAGCCCTGCAGATGTACACCCTCTAGACCCCTGTTCCAAGTCTGCGTTGTGTCCACATGCCTCAGACACCAGAGCCACTGCCATAAGAGCTAGTTCACACTCTGAGCCCCAGAGCCAAGGTCTTTCTTCATGTGCTCGTACTCTAGTCACCAGTTCAGCCACCAGATCCCAGAAGCACTGTAGCTCTGTGCATGCCCAATCCCAGTCCCTGGCTCTCCAGCCACTTCCCAGCATTAATGCTGCACACGCAATTACCAAAACAACAGCAGGGATGCCAGTGCTCCAGGCACCAATGCCTTTGTTGCCCTAGACCCTAGAACCATGGTCCTTCTATACATGCCTGTGCTTCAAGCCTCAGTTCTGTGGCTGCTCCACAGGCACTGCTCATCAGACTCTGGTGCCACCACCACTGTGAGGAGGTCCACAAACCAAACACAGTGCCTAGAGGGATCCCATTGACCATGACTTCCCCAGTGGGAGAAAAAGAGATCAGGGAACCTTAACAGCCATCACCACTGAAGACCACAACAGCCCTTGCCACTGCTACATCCACCCATATTGTTGATCACTGAGGAGCCCTGCAAACCTCACCAACACTGACCTCAGCTGACAGAGCTTCACAGAGACAATGCTGCTGCACCCTCACTAGAATCAGAACTGCTGCATGCCCACATAGCCAGCAATCCCTCAGTCTCCCAGAGGGGAAAGTCTTTCCTCATCAAAACCAGCTAATAAGTCTGGCAGAGGAGACTGCTTCACAGTCTGTAGCCGTCTGGGCACACTGTCTGGAGCACAGACAACTGCAGGCATCAACATAAGGCAACAAGAAACATGAAAACTGAAGGAAACCTATCACCACCAAAAAGAACAGAATAATTTGCCATTAGATGACCCCCCAAAGAAATGGAGGTCTACAAACTTCTTACAAAGAACTCAAATAATTGTTTTAGGGAAGCTTAGTGAACTCCAAAAGAAGACAGAAAAAAAATTCAACAAAACAATAAATTCTAAAAACTGAGAAAGTTGGAGATTAAAATCATTAAAAAATCAAAAATAAATTCTAGAGCTTAAAAATACAATAAATGAAATGAAATTTGCAATAGAAAGTTTCAAAGTCAGACTTAATCAAACAGAAGAAAGATTCTGTGAGATTGAAAACAGATTATTTAAAAATATACAGAGAAGAAAAAAGAATACAAAGGGAAGAAGAACATCTACAGAAAATAACAAATGCTGGTGAGGATATGGAGAAAGGGGACCTCTTACACAGAAAGAGAAATATCACATTTTTTCATTCATGTGGAAGCTAAAAAAGTTGGTCTCATAAAAGTAGGGAGTAGCGCAGTGGTTACTAGAGACTAGTAAGAGGAGGGGTAGGGGAGATGGGGAGACTGTGGTCAGAGGATACGAAATTGTAGAGATATAGGGAGAATAATATCTAGCAATATAGGGAAACAACAAAATACTGCATATCTTTGAGCAGCTGGTCGAGATAATGTTGAATGTTCCCAACACAAGTAGATGGCAAATGTTTGAGGTGATGGATATGCTAATACGACACCTTGATATGATCATTGCACACAATATGAATGTATGCAAATATCACATTGTACTCCATAAATATATACAATTATCATGGATCAATTAAGAAAAATAAATTTTAAAGGAAAAAGAAAAATAGAGAGTAGAATAATGGTTACCAGTGGCAGAGAAAGAGAGGGAGGAAGGTGATGGGAAAAGGTTGGTAGACTGGTACAAAGTTACAAAATTACAGTTATATAGGAAGAATAAGGTCTGGTGCTCTAGGGTGACAATAGCTAATAATATTGTGTTGTAACTTTCAAGATAGCCAGAAAAGAGGTTTTTGAATGTTATAACCACAAAGAAATGACAAATGTTTAGGTAATATATATGCTAACTATTCTGATTAGATCATTATACAATATATACATGTATTACAACAACAAACTATACCCCACAAACATGTACAATGAAAAAAAAGAGAGAAAAAACAGCCAAGACTGGATGTCTCCACAGCTAACTTCTACCAAATATTTCAAGAAGAACTAATAACAATCCTTCTCAAACTCTTCCGAGAATTTGAAGGGGAGGTGATATTTCCAAACTCATTTTACAAGGCCAGCATTACTTTGATACCAAAGCCATACAAGAGCACTACAAAAAAGAAAATTACAGGCCATATCTCTGATGAACATAGATGCAAAAATTCTCAACAGACTACTAGCAAAGTTAATACAACAGCACATTAAAAAGATCATTCACTATGTTCAACTGAGATTTATCCCTGGAATGCAAGGATGGTTCCACATATGCTAATTCATATATGGAATACAACACAGCAAAAGAATGAAGGATACAAACTATATGATCATCTCCATAGTTGTGGAAAAGGCATCAACAAAATTCAACATCCTCTCATGATAAATACCCTCAACAAATTAGGTGTGAAAGAAATGTACCTCAACACAATAAAGGCCATATGTGACAAGCCCATAGCTAACATCATACTGCATTATGAAAAGTTAGAAGCTTTTCTGTTAAAATCAGGAACTAGATAAGGATACCCATTCTCATGACTTCTATTCAGCGTAGTACTGGAAATCCTAGCTAGAGGAATTAGACAAGAAAGAAAAGGCATTCAAATCAGACAGATAGAAGTTAAATTGTCTCTGTTTGCTGATTACATGATCTCATATATAAAAAATCCTGAAGACCCCATGTAAAAACTGTTAGAACTATTAACTAAGTTCAGTACAGTTGCAGGATACAAAATCAATGTGCAAAAATTAGTAGCATTTCTATACACTAACAACAAACTTAGAAACCAGGAAATCAATTCCATTTACAATACCTGCCAAAAATATACTTAGATATATATTTAATCAGGGAGATGAAAGATCTGTGTACTGAAAACTATAATACATTAATGAAATAAATTGAAAAAGACACAAATAAATAAAAATATACCTCATGTTCATGGATTGGAAGAATTAACAGTGTTAAAAAGTTTATAATACCTAAAGTGACCTACAGATTGAATGCAATTTCTATCAAAATTCCAGTGACATTTTTCAAAGAACTGTGAAAAAAATTTCTAAAATTTGTATGTAACAACAAAAGACCTCCAATAGCTAAAGTAATCTTAAGCAAAAGATCAAAGCTGGAGGCATTGTACTAACTAACTTCAAAATACACTTCAAATCTGTAGTAATCAAAACAGCATGGTATTGGCAAAGTAACAGACGCATCAACCAATGGAACACAATAGAAATCCCAGAAATAAATTCATTTAAGGTCGATTGATTTTTCAACAAAGGTGCCAAGAACACACACAATGAGGAAAGGACAAACTCTTCAATCAATGGTGCTGGGAAAGCTGAATTGTCACATGCAAAAGAATGTAGACCCTATGTCTCCCCAGAAGTGAAAATTAACTCAAAATGGATAAAATGCTTAAATGTAGGATGTAAAACTGTAAAACTACTAGAAGAAAACATAGTAGGAAAGCTGCATGACATTGGTTTGGGCAATCATTTTTTTAATATAATCCCAAAAGCACAGGCAACAAAAGCAAAAATAGACAAATGGGATTACATTAAACTAAAAAGCTCTACACAGCAAAGAAAACAATCAATAGAGTGAAGAGACAATCTACAGAATGGGAAAAAATATTTTTAAAATGTATATCTGATAAGGGGTTAATATCCAGAATATATAAGGAAATCAAACAACTCAATAGCAAAAAAACAAATAACCTGGTTAAAAAAAGGACAAAGGACCTGAACAGATATTTTTCAAAAGAAGACATACAAATGGCCAGCAGATATATTGAAAAATGATCAATATCACTAATCATCAGGTAGATGCAAATAAATTATACCACAATGACATACCACCTTACACCTGTCAGAATTGCTTAACAAAATGACATTGGAATTTTGATGGGGATTGCATTGAATTTGTATATCACTTTGGGTAGTATGGACATTTTCACTATGTGGATTCTTCCAATCCAAGAGCATGGGATATCTTTCCATCTTCTTGTATCCTCTCTAATTTCTCTCAGCAGTGGTTTGTAGTTCTCATTATAGAGATTTTTCACCTCCTTGGTTAACTCAATTCCTAAGTATTTTATTTTTTGGTGGCTATTGTAAATGGGCAGGCTTTCTTGATTTCTCTTTCTGCATGTTCACTATTGGAGAATAGAAATGCTACTGATTTTTGGTGTGTTGATTTTGTATCCTGCTACTGTGCTGAAATCATTTATCACCTCCAAGAGTTTTTTTGTAGAGGCTTTAGGCTGTTCGATATATAGGATCATGTCATCTGCAAACAGGAACAGTTTGACTTCATCTTTTCCAATCTGGATGCCCTTTATTTCCTTCTCTTCTCTGATTGCTCTGGCTAGTACTTCCAACACTATGTTGAATAGGAGTGGTGAGAGTGTGCATCCTTGTCTCCCAGAAATGGAAAGAACTATCCAGACATTTATATGGAATAACAAAAGACCACGCATAGCCAAAGCAATGCTGAGCAAAAAAAATAAAGCTGGAGGCATAACACTACCTGACTTAAACTATACTACAAAGCTATAATAACCAAAACAATAGGGTACTGGCATAAAAACAGACACACTGATCAATGGAATAGAATAGAGAATACAGAAATCAACCCACACACCTACAGCCATCTGATCTTTGACAAAGGCACCAAGCCTATACACTGGGGAAGAGACTGCCTCTTTAGCAAATGGTGCTTGGAGAACTGGATATCAATATGCAGGAGAATGAAACTAGACCCATACCTTTCACCATACACTAAAGTCAACTCAAAATGGATTAAAGAATTAAATATACACCCTGAAACAATAAAACTTCTTAAAGAAAACATAGGAGAGACACTTCAGGAAATAGGACTGGACACAGACTTCATGAATATGACCCCAAAAGCATGGGCAACCAAAGGAAAAATAAAAAAATGGGATTATATCAAACTAAAAAGCTTCTGCACAGCAAAAAAAACAATTAACAGAGTTAAAGGACAACCAACAGAGTGGGAGAAAATATATGCAAAATATACATCTGACAAAGGATTAATATCCAGAATATATAAGGAACTCAAACAACTTTACAAGAAGAAAACAAGCAACCCAATTAAAAAATGGGCAAAAGAGCTAAGTAAGCATTTCTCTAAGGAAGATATACAAATGGCCAACAGACATATGAAAAAATGCTCAACATCACTCAGCATCCGGGAAATGCAAATCAAAACTACACTGATATACCATCTCACTCCAGTTAGGATGGCTAAAATTCAAAAGACTCTGAACGATAAATGCTGGTGAGGTTGCAGAGAAAAAGGAACTCTCATACATTGTTGGTGGGACTGCAAAATGGTGCAGCCTCTATGGAAAATGGTATGGAGGTTCCTCAAACAATTGCAGATAGATCTACCATACGACCCAGCTATCCCACTGTTGGGAATATACCCAGAGGAATGGAAATCATCAAGTCGAAGGTATACCTGTTCCCCAATGTTCATCGCAGCACTCTTTACAATAGCCAAGAGTTGGAACCAGCCCAAATGCCCATCATCAGATGAGTGGATACGGAAAATGTGGTACATCCACACAATGGAATACTACTCAGCTATAAAAACGAATGAAATACTGCCATTTGCAACAACATGGATGGACCTCGAGAGAATTATATTAAGTGAAACAAGTCAGGCACAGAAAGAGAAATACTACATGTTCTCACTTATTGGTGGGAGCTAAAAATTAATATATAAATTCACACACAAAAAAAAAAAAAAAAAACCGGGGGTGGGGGGGGAGAAGATATAACAACCACAATTACTTGAAGTTGATACGACAAGCAAACAGAAAGGACATTGTTGGGGGGAGGGGGGAGGGAGAAGGGAAGGAGGTTTTGGTGATGGGGAGCAATAATCAGCCACAATGTATATCGACAAAATAAAATTAAAAAAAAAAAATAAAAGGAATGAAATACTGCCATTTGCAACAACATGGATGGACCTTGAGAGAATTATATTAAGTGAAACGAGTCAGGCACAGAAAGAGAAATACCACATATTCTCCCTTATTGGTGGAAGCTAAAAATAAATAAATAAATTCTCACACACACACACACACACACACACACACACACAAACCGGGGGGGGGGCGGGAAAGAAGACATAACAACTACAATTCTTTGAAGTTGATTCAACAAGCAAACTGTAAAGACATTGTTGGGTGGTAGGGGGGAGAGGGAGGGGGGAGAGGGAGGAGGGCGGGGGGGGGTTCAGTAATGGGCCACAATAGTTAACCACATTGTATATCAACAAAATAAAATTAAGGGGGAAAAAATGACAAAAGATAACATTTGTGAGCAAGCAAAGATGTGGAGAAAAGGGAAACTTTGTACACTGTCAGTGGGAATGTAAATTAGTACAGCCTTTATGAAAAATGGTTTGCAGGTTCTTCAAAAATTAAAAATAGAACTACTATATGATCCAGCGGTCCCACTTCTGCGTGTACATCCTAAAGAAATTAAATCAATATGTCCAAGAGATATTTGCACTCCCATGTTCACGATAGTCAAGATATAGACTCAACCTAGGTGTCCATCAACAGATGAAAGGTTAAAGGAAATGTGGCATGTATATGTATACACACACACTTCATTTATACACACGCACACATTATGTATATGTACACACACATTCATACACAGAGGAATGTTATTCAACCATAAAAAGGAGGGAAATCCTATCACTTACAACAACATAGACGAACTTGGAAAACATTATGTTAAGTGAAACAAGCCAGACACAGAAAGACAAATGATTTCACTTACCTTTGAAATCTTAAAAAGGTAAAACTTTGAAATGATCTAACTTATCTTATGATCTCACTTATCTTTGAAATCTTAAAAAGTTGAACTCAAAGAAACAGAGAGTAGAACAGCCATTGCCAAGGGCTAGGGGTTAAGGGAAATGAGGAGATGTTGGTCAAAGGGTACAAGTTTTCAGTTATAAGTCCTGAGGATCTAACCCATAGCACGTGACTACAGTTAATAACATATTGTTTACTTGAAATTTACGAAGACAGTAGTTCTTAAGTTTTCTCACCACACACAAAATGGTAACTATGTGTGGTAATGGATGTATTAACTAGTGTGATTGTGAAAATCATTTCATATTGCATATGTATATCTAATCATTGCATTGTACACCTTGAAAATATGCATTTTTATTTATCAGTTATACCTCAGTAAAGCTGGTAGTTGGAGAAAAGAAAACAAAGAAGTAAAGTTAAGTGGTTGAATTGTAAGATGTAATCAGAAATAAGCAAGTGACAGGAAATGAACTATACATATTATGCAGGGCATTTGGGGACCCTGATGTATGGATTTTGTGTGCTTCCATGAATCAAGAAAAGTAAAAGATCTGAAGTTCGTTCTTTCCCTAGTGGTCATGGCTAAGAATGCTCCAATATTTGAGCAGCAGACTTAGAGATTGGCTAATAAGGGAAGGGTGATCTGAGGTTGCGTCCAAAGGTTATGACACTACCTTTTATTAGAGAATAGTGTTATAAGGTCACAGACACTAAACTAGAAGTTGTACCTAAGCTTGGGAGGGTTGGGACAAAAGGTACCAATGATGTTGGACTACTCTGGGGTAGTTGTCCTTGGACAAATGGTGGCACCAGGGGGAAGCCAAATTGAAGTTATAGGTTCAAGGAGGAAACTACCCAGGTAACAATGCCTGGTACTCTGTCCTCAGTACTACGTAAAGCTTGGAAGAGCCAGTAATGGACATTTGTTGTCCATCTTAAACACGTACACAAATCTAGGCAGGTATTGCACTATACCTGGAAGTTCGAAGGATGTGAGGCCACCTGGGGAGAGAGAACACTTGTAATTCCTCTGGATTCTTGGAGACAATTCTTCACAAAGCTGATAAATGTTTGTTTTCTTACTCTCTCTCCCACCAAACACTAGGGATTCAGTGGCACAGTCTCAGAAGATACTCCCATGAGAGAGTAGGAGCTATGAATATCTACAGCTTGTGAATGATAGTCAGAATCCAGGTAAGGAAGCATCAGATTCAAAAAGCATTAGGAGATTTTCTTCAGTTAGGTACTTTTTCTGTATGCTATTTCTTGGCACGGATTTGTCTGGGGTATTTTGGGGGGGGGGCAGCTGGCTGATACAGAGATCCAAACCCTTGACCCTGGTGTAATAACACTGTGCTCTGACAAACTCAGCTAACCAGCCAGGCTGGTCTTATCTTTGACTAACAATTCCATGGAGCAGAAATGATAGCAGTGGAGTAAATACCTGAGGCAAGACGTTAATGTCCTTTCCAGGTAAGAAATAAACATTGAGAGCCCTTGTGAGAAAGTGGGAATATCTGATCTCAGAGAGATAATTAGTCATCACTGGATACTAAATAAGAGAGCTAACATGTTCATCCTACATGCAGATGTTCTATATCTATACCCTAAAGTTGAATCTTCCTTTACCCCAGTCTACCTGAGTCACATTCCCCTGACCCCAGGATATGAATTATCAGCCAAAGGGCAGGGAAGTTTGGGAGAAAATTTTCTCACACAAGTTCACTCCCTCCCTCTCACTTTCTCTTCTCATCCTTTCTTTTCCCTATAACGATTTACGTTCAGTTCAATGTTCTTTAGGTGACTTTCTTGCTTCCATTGTAAATGATGTTAAAAGAAACATCTCAATTTAAAAGAAAGGTTATTGAGGGCTAGCAGGTTAGCTCCGTTGGTTAGAGGGCAGCCTTATAACCCCAAGGTCACAGGTTCAGGTCCCCATACTGGCCAGCTGCCAAAAAAAGTAAAAAATTAAAGAAAGGTTATTTATCAACCACAAGCTAGGTGAGATACTATCTCATTCTCTAGATGTAGGTGAGCCACTGATAATCTTTAATCAGAATATGACCTGAACCTAATTCAGAGCCAGCATCCGTGGTTCCTGTAACCTGCAATTATCAGCCACAGAATAAGAAGGAGAAATAGGGAATTAGTCTCTAATCCCAATTCTCTCTCTCTCTCTCTCTCTCTCTCTCTCTCTCTCTCTCTCTCCCCCTCTCTCTCTCTCTCTCTTTTTCTCTGTCTGTCTCCCCGCCCCACCCACACCCCTTATATCCATTTTTGAAAGATCTTACTATGGATTGAATGTTTGTGTTCCCCCAAAACCCTAATCCCCAATGTGATAATATTTGCAGATGGTGCCTTTGCAAGATAATTAGACCATAAGGTTTGGAGCCTTCATGATGGGATTAATGCCCTTATAAGAAGAGCTTGCTTTCTCTTTCTGCTCTCTGCCATGTGAGGATACAATGATACGATGGCCATCTGAAAATTGAGAAACAGGCCCTCACCAGACATCAGATCTACTGGCACCTTGATCTTGAACTTCCTAGTCTCTAGAACTGTGAGAAATAATTTGTTTAAACCACCCAGTCTATGGTAATTTGTTGTAGCAGCTCAAACTGACTAAAACAGGTCTCTACCTCAAAGATTTAAAAAGAAGTGAAAACACACTTTCAGCTCTGATTTTTTTCATACTCAGGGGAAAAAAAATAAACATCAGAGTAAGCACTCTATTAGTAAATGCTCAGTGTAAAAGCAAGATGGAAAGATGCATACTGTAGATGACATAAGAACCTTTTGTTGACAGTGTCGTTTATCTTCAGGTGCATACAAGTCCATGAGAATGCCCAACCTGACAGAACTCTCTGAATTCATCCTCTTGGGACTCTCCTCTCGGCCTGAGGACCAGAAGCCACTCTTTGGCCTCTTTCTTGTCATATACCTGGTCACCTTGATGGGAAATCTGCTCATCATCTTGGCTATCCACTCCGATCTTCAACTCCAAATGCCAATGTATTTCTTCCTAAGCATCTTGTCCTTTGTTGATATTTGCTACACAACAGTCATAGTCCCTAAGATGCTGGTGAACTTCTTATCAGAGAAAAAGACTATTTCCTATGCTGAATGTTTGGCACAGATGTATTTCTTTCTGGCCTTTGGAAACATAGATAGTTACCTCCTCGCAGCTATGGCCATTGACCGCTATGTGGCCATTTGTGACCCCTTCCGTTATGTCACTCTTATGAACCGCAGATGCTGTGTGTTGCTACTGGCCTTCTCCATCACTTTCTCCTGCCTCCACTCCCTCCTACACGTCCTCCTAGTGAATCAGCTCACCTTTTGTGCATCAAACGTTATCCTTCACTTTTTTTGTGATGTCAGCCCTGTTCTGAAACTGTCCTGCTCTTCCACCTTTGTCAGTGAAGTTGTGGCCATGACAGAAGGGCTGGCCTCTGTGATGGCTCCGTTCGTCTGCATCATCATCTCTTACCTGAGAATCCTCACTGCCATTCTCAAGATTCCCTCAGCTTCTGGAAAATGCAAAGCCTTCTCTACCTGCAGCTCCCATCTCACTGTGGTGACCCTGTTTTATGGGAGTATTAGCTATGTCTATTTCCAGCCCTTGTCCAGCTATACTGTCAAGGACCGAATAGCAACAATCAACTACACTGTATTGACATCCATGTTGAACCCATTTATCTACAGTTTAAGAAACAAAGACATGAAACGGGGTTTAGAGAAACTGATAAACAGGATTAAGTATCAAATGCATGGATTTTCTTCTATACAGGCCAATAAAATCTGTGGACCCTGATTCTAGGAGTGTGTGTGTGTGTGTGTGTGTGTGTGTGTGTGTGTGTGTGTGTGTGTGTGTGTGTGTGTGTGTGTGTGTGTGTACGTGTGGCAGCACCTGATGCAAGCCTTTTGAAGAGAAATTCTTTTTCATCAATTGGTACTGCACCTTGCACTTTTTCATCCTGTGGTCTCTGTCATTCCATGATTGAACAGTTAGGATGTCTTGTATCTGTGCTCCAATCGGTCCTAGGCCTCTTCTCACTTTGCATTATAGCCCTAGATCATCTCAACCACTCCAATGACTTCAGCCCAACCTCTCCCATGTGTGATAATATCCATCTCCCAGAGGCCAGAACTCTTTATTAAATAAAACACCTTTTTCCCATTGAGTTAAAAAAAAAAATCTCTGGTATCATAGAGTAAGTTCCAATACATACTTGAATCTATTTCAAAACTTTATTCTCTTTCACTCATTTAATAGTCTCTACTTATGTCAAACCATAATGTTTAAAGGTCATAGTTTTTAAAAAATATATACTAAGGAAATTCTTCCTTCTTTGAATCCTTCTTTTCAAAATGTTATTGACAATTCTCACAGATTTATTTCTTCACGTGAAATTTTAATAAGTGATATTCCTCTTACCAACAATTTTTATGTGTGGTATAAATCAAGAACTAGGCGGCTTAAACTTGACTGTGTCCTTAGCTGTAGGATAAGGTAATTTGATAGGCAGGTGTATAGATAAATAATAGATAATTTCAACCATTCCCATGTCATAGATAGATAGATAGATAGATAAATAGATAGATAGATAGATAGATAGATAGATAGATAGATAGATAGATAGATAGATAGATAGATAGATAGATAGATGGATGCAGATATATGACAAAATTGCATATGAAAATTTCTTTAATCACTGTATATGTTTTCAAAAACCCCATTGGGTTTCTGGTTTAAAATATACATAGTTTGTATATGGATTTGGACAAAACTGACATTTTTATGATAGTAGATCTTCCCATCCAAGAAATTTTTTATCTTTCCTCAAACTCAGATCCAGAATTAAGAACTGATCACTCTTGATTTTCATACTAACGGTATGCACTGGGAATGTTTAACCAGAAGATGACGTCTCCCTAATCTCTTGTTTCTAGTTTGTTTCTAGGGTAACACTTTTGCTTCAATTAGCCCTATGTTCCCGGATATCCCAAAATCTCACCTTAAATTTAGACAACAGTTTGTGTGTGATAAAATTTATATCCGTTCTTATAATGTACACATTTCCAAACTTTGGCCCTTCCTACAAGCTGAGCACACCCTGTGGTCATCTAGCATTTGTTTGCCTCAAATGACGGGGAATTCGTAACATAACGTGATAATATATCCAATTGTTGGATAGCTCCTACACTGATCAGAATCAGCCTCCCTGCTATGATGCCTTCTTATATTTTTGGTAATTTTCAATGTACAGAAGTTATTATTATGTTGTCAAGTTTGTCGGTCTTTTCTGTTCATTTTCTATTCCTTAGAAAGGTCTTTCGCTCTAGAAAATATATTGTCTCCTATAGTATCATCAGCTCTATTCTTTAGTTTTACATATTTTGTAGCTGGATAAATATAATAACTTTATTTTATCCAGATACATCCAATTATTCTGATAGCATTTATTGTTACTAATTTGAATGCTATCTTCAAAATATTCTAGGATTTCTGGTCAAGGTGGCAGAATAGACGGTCCCCAGCATCACTCTCTCCCACAAATCAGCCAATTGACAAATATTAAAAAGCAACAATAGCCAAGCTGGGACTGCTGGAGCTCAGGAGAAGAGGAGGAAAGACCTATGGGAGTGCATGAAGGCAGGAGAAACCACGATGAGAGAAAGAAAGGACCGCTCCAACCATTTCAAGCCCCGTCTGCTTTAAGTCTGGAGCTGGTGGGCACACAGAACAAGAGCTGGCAAAAGCAGCAGCTGTGCCCTTCATATGAAGTTGCTTGGAGGTGGCAGAGGAGTAGAGGACCTTGATATTTCCCAGGCCAGCAAGACCATTAACAGGGTTCCCATGGACCCACATAGGAGTGAGAAACCACAACAACTGTAAAAGGAGCCAATCCGAGGCCGGTGAGTCATCGCAAGGGACTGGTGCATGGCCCATCCTATAGGAGGTATTTGGAGTGTGGGTGGTGGGGGAGACAGGCCAACAGGGGAACACTGGGGCACAGCCTGGACAGCTGATCTACCTTCCAATCAGCACAGGCTCACTCAATGTAGACTGGTCAGGAAAATAGAACTGCATGGGATGCAGTTTGCTGAAAAGACTCAGGCCCAGACCAGAATTTCCACATAACCCAAGTGTTCCAGACTTCACAAGACCCAGAAGTACTTACAAGGTCAACAATTAACACCTGATCTGCAACAAAAGCCTTCCTTAGAGAATCAGCAGAAAAGCAGCAATTTAACTCAAGTGCTGGTTCCCTTAGGAAGTTCTCCATTTTAGAAGTAACCAAAGGACAACAAATTAGTTCTAGTGCAGAGTTTAAGTGGTGGGAACAGCAAATAATACAACACCGAACTGAAAGAAAAAACAAAATACCCACAGATCAAAGTTTGATATTAACCAGTAAAGGTCTAATACCACCAAAGAACACCTATAAAACCTAGAAGGACAAGAAGCCCCCCAAGCCAGGGAGCAGGGAAGGCCGTAGGTCTCAGCCATGCCCCCCCCCCCCCCCCCCAGTGAGCACATGCAGTCCAGCGACAACCACCAGGCCACCACCAGAAGTACCCTGGGCTCCCAAGCCTGGGCAGTGGAGGACCGAGGGCCTCAGCCATGACCCCCTGACATCCGCAAGCAGCCCAGCAATGACCATGAGCTGCTGCAGGAAGCACCCCAGGCTCCCGAGCTGGGGCAGTGAGGGGCCAAGGGCTTCAGCCACACCCACCTGATATCTGCATCTAGCCCAGCAACAACCGAGCCACTGCTGGAAGCCCCCTGGTTTCCCCTGCTGGAATGAGGGGGATGCCATGGGCCTCAACCACACCCCCCTCATTCCTCCTCCTACCTCCCTATTTTCCTCCCCTTTTCCCTCTTCCTCTCCCCGCAAATGCTCCACATCTTACAATGTAAAAAATAATATTGATAAATAAATTTTTTTTTTAAATAAGAAAAAATAAATAAATAAATATTCTAAATGCCCACATATACATTTGTCTCTTTCTGGGTTTCTGGTTTTGTTCACTGATATGTTCATCTATTTCTATACCCTTTTAATTGCTATAGCTAAAGAGCATATTTTAAAATCTTGTGGGGCAATTTCCCCATCATTATCATGGTCATCCTTAAAGAATTTCTTTCTAAGAGAAAATTTAACATTGGTTTATCAAGGCCACAAAAATATTTATGATATTTTTATTGAATATATTTAAGGTGTACAACATGATGTTTTGATATACATATACATAGTGAAATAATTACCACAGTCAAGTAAATTAACATATCCATCATCTCACATAGTTAGCTTTTTTCGTGTGTTAAAAGTATCTAAAATCTACTCTCTCAGCAAATTTCCAGTAAACAATACAATATGGCTTAATTGAATTTCTAGATCCATTTGAGAGTAGGTTTATCCTTATAATATTGAATTTTCCCCTGCAAGAACATGCAGTATTCCTCTAAATATTTAGGTCTCTTTTTACAGTCCATCAGAAATCTCTTACTTTATTTCTATAGGTCTTCTATAATATTTCACTCTTCTGCCTATTTTACTTGTACTATATGACTGTGTCTCTTTGCAAAACACCCCTGATAAAATAAATTATAGGTCTCCTCATCATTCTGGTCTTCTTTTTCTGGATAGCTCCAATTTATCAAAGTCCCCAGTAATGTATGACTTCAAAACTAAAAATGACTCTCCAGTTGAGGTCTAGCTAGCACAGACCCTCATAAATTCAGATTTGTTGACACGCCATTGCACTGCTGATTTATATGATGCTTGAGGTCAACTCAGCACCTCAAATCTCACTCTTCAAAAAATTTGACTCAAGCTCAAATTTTGACACAATTCTGCAAGATGTTGCCCCAGAGGAATGAATTTAAATCTTCTTTTATCTCCTCCTTTACCCTCCTTGATTTCCATCCCCTGTGTCCAAGGGTAGATAAGGATTTGCTTCAGATGGACAGGATGCTGAATGGGGTACAATTCCTGCTGGGTGGAGTCACCTGTATGATAAAAGGTCATTTCTCAGATGTGATTATCATTTCCAACAAGAATAAAAACAGAGGTGGGTTGTTCCCAATTGGGAGGAGTCCCACTATAGGGCAGCAATTAAGGCCACAGGCTCTGAAGTCCAAGTTCCTGGGCTCACATCTGGTTTTAACATTGACTGTTATCTTTGGCAAGTTCCTGTACTTAATTCCTCAGTGCCCGATAGTTTTAACATAAAATGGTCTCAGTATAATAGAACTATTGTGAGGATTATATTGACTATATGTATGAAGTTCTTACACCAGTGCCTGGTTAATAGTAAGGATTCACTTAATATTGTTGTCAATATTGGTGTTGTAACTGTTACTTACTTGCTCTATTCATAATGCCTAATATGATAAAATGGAAGACTAGGATTTGAACATCATAAAAAGATTTTTAAATTTTTTTTCAGGCGAGCAGCTCTTAAATGTCTTTTTAAATATATATTTTTAATTGACACAATAGTTGTATGTATTTATGGAATGATATTTTGATATGTGTAGAATGTGTAGTGATCAATTCAGGGTAATTAGCATATTCATCACCTCAAGACTTTATTATTTCTTTGTGTTAGTAACATTCAAAATCCTCTTTTCTGACTATTTGAAAAAATACAATAAATTTTTGTTTGCTATAGTCCACTTACAGTGTTATAGAATACTGGAACTTATTCCTCCCATCTAGCTGTAATCTTGTATCCATTAACCAACCTCTCCTTATCCCCAGCCCTTCTACTCTTCCCAGTTTCTAGTAACCACTATTCCAATCCCTACTTCTGTGAGGTCAACGTTTTTAGCTTCCACGTATGAGTGAGAACATGCAGTATTTATCTTTCTGTGCCTGACATGTTTCATTTAACACGTCCTCTCTCTCATCCACATTGCCATGAATGACAGGGTTTCACTTTTTTAACAGCTGAATAGTATTCCATTCTGTATATGTGCCACATTTTCTTTATCCATTTATCTGTTGATATCCATCTTTTGGCTATACTGAATAGTGCTGCAATAAACATGGGAGTGCAAATATCTCTTTTACATTTTCTTTGCTTTGGAAACATACCCAGTACTGGGATTGCTGGATCATATGTTAGGTCTGTTTTTAGTTTTTTGAGGAATCTTCACACTGTTTTCCATAATAGCTGTACTGATTCACATTCCCACCAACAGTATATAAGTGTTCCATTTTTCTACATCCTCACCAGCATTGGTTATTTTTTGTATTTTTGATAATAGCCATTTTAACTGGGGTGAGATATCTCACTGTGGTTTTGATTTGCATTTCCCTGTTAATTAGTGATGTTGAGCATTTTTTTCATATACTTAACTTGCTGGCCATTTGTATGTCTTCTCTTGAGAAACGTCTATTCAGATCCCTTTTCTGTTTTTTTTACAAGGATTGTTTGTGGGGTTCTTTTGCTGTTGAGCTTCTTATATATTCTGAATGTTAATTCCTTACTGAATTAATAGTTTGTAAATATTTTCTCCCATTCCTCAGATGGTCTCATTAGTCTATTGTTTCCTTTGCTGTATAGCTTTTTAGTATGATATAATTCCACTCATCTATTTTAGCTTTTGTCTTCTGTGCTTTTGAGGTCTTATTCATAAAATCTTTGCCCAGACCTATACTCTGAAGCATGTCCCCTATGTTTTCTTCAAGTAGTTTCATACTTTCACATGTTAAATTTTAGTCTTTAATCCATTTTGAGTTAATTTTGTGTATGATGAGAGACAGGGGTTTAGTTTCATTCTTCTGCATATGGATATCCAGTTTTTTCAGCACCATTTATTGGACATTGTTCTTTCTTCAATGTAGGTTCGTGTTGCTTTTGTCGAAATCAGTTGGCTATAAATACATGGCTCTGCTTCTGGGTTCTCTAGTCTGTTCTATTGGTCTGGATGCCCATATCTCACTCAAAATTTGGAAAGTTCTTAGCTATTATTTCATTAAATAGATTTTCTATACCTTTTCTCATCTCTTCTTTTTCTGGAACTGCTGTAATTCAAATATGTCTGCTTACAGTTGCCCCAGAAGTTCATAGGTTTCCTTCATTCTCTTTTATTCTTTTTTGTTTTATTTTGTTTTTATTTTTGTTTGGTTGGTTTTGTTTTTGTTTTTGTCTGATTGGGTTATTTCAGAAGACCTGTTTCCAAGCTCAAAGATTCTTTCTTCTGCTTGATCTAGTCTGTTGTTGACGCTCTCCACTGTATTTTTATTTCATTGATTGAACTCTTCAGCCCCAATATTTCTGTTTGGTTCTCTTGAGGATCTCTATCTCTTTGTTAAATTTCTCATTCAGCTCATGAATTTTTTTATTTCATCGAATTGTCTGTGTTCTCTTGTATCTCACTGAGTTTCCTTAATATTATTATTTTGAATTTCCTTTCTAGAAATTCATAAATTTTCATTTCTTTGGGATCCACTACTGAAGAATTTTTGTGTTTCTTTGGTACTGTCATGTTTCCTTGCTTTCTCATGTTTCTTGTATCCCTGCAATGATATTTGGGCATCTGGTGGAACAGTCACCTCTTCCAATTTTGCAGAGTCTCTTTCACAGGAAAAGACTTTCACCTGCAGATGTGTCCTATGATTTCAGGTGGGTTGGCTGCATCGTCTTTGTTCTGGGTGGGTCTTTAGTGTAGTATCTGCGCAGTTTCTTCAGCTATAGTCAGTGTCGGCAATGCTTGAAAGTGCCTCAGTGGTTTAGGCTGCAGATGTTTGTGCATCCAGTCTGCCTACTCAGGATCTGATACCCTGGGAGCAAGACACCAGGCCGGTCTGTGCTCAGATGAAGTGCAGGGCTGGTCAGACAGTGCCTTGACTTGGGTGCTGCTCCCCTGGGGGCAGGGCACCAGGACCATGACCTAGCTCTGGTCAGGGTGCTATAGGCCCTAGCCTGGGGAAGATGGAGCACCTACTAGGAAGCTTGTTCTTACATGCTAGGGAGCCATAGCAGCTCAGCTTGGGAATGCTGCACTACCACATGTGAGCATGACGTAATGGCAGCAGAGCCTAACTCTCAAGCAGAACATACTCCAGCTGTGGCTTCAACTTCAAGATGGCACCTTACAGCAACAGCTTGGGTAACAGGGGGGAGGGGCACAAAAAGGGCTCCTCTGGAGCAATGCAGCCATGCGAACTCCCGGCAGTTCCCCAAACTGAGCTCAGAGCTTGTGAGAACTATATGATTCTCCAGCAGCAATAACTTCAGGTGTCCATGGCATTAACAGGGGCTGCTCAGGACTCTCTCTTACTTTCTCCTTGCACAAGGAAGGCCCTCCTGGTCTTGAGTTAGTCACCAGTGGAGAGGTGAGGTGGCAGTGGCACGGTGTCTCGCTCATCTCTCTATGCTGCCATCACACATTTCCATGTTCTGCAGGATCTCTGCAAGTCCCCTGCTGTACTACGGTGCTTTCCCTCCAGACACTGTAGTCAAAATACAGCTGTTTATTTGTTATTTGGGCCCCTTTCTGTGGAGGGGACAAGCACCAGACACCTGTAGTCAGCCATCTTGCTGATGTCACCTACTTTTTAAACATTTTTTAAGTTCACAGATAACATATGTTTTTATATGTACACATAATGTTTTGAAGTATATATACTCATACATTGAGGAATAGTTAAATCTAGCTAATTAAAAAATGCATGACCTCACATAGTTATCATTTTTGTAGTGAGCACACATAACCTCACTCTCTTTACATTTTTCAGGAATACAATATCTTGTCATTAGCTGTAGTCACCATGCTGTACAAATACATGTCTTCCTTCTATCTAACCATAATTATGTATCCTTCAACCAACATCTCCTCATTCTTCCTCCCATCTAACCATCCCAGCCCCTGGTAACCAACATTATACTTTCTACTTCTAGGAGATCAACTTTTTTAGATTCCACATATAAGTGAGTTCATGTGATATTTGTCTTTCTATGCCTGGTTTATTTCACTTAACATAATGTTCTCCAGGTTCATCCATGTTGTTGCAAATAACAGCATTTCATTCTTTTTTATGACTCAATAGCATTCCATTGTGCATATATACCATATTTTCTTTACCCATTCATCCATCGATGAACATGAATTGATTTCATATCTTGGCTATTGTGAATTATGCTGCAATAACATGGCAGTGAAGATACCTCTTTGACATACTGATTTCATTTATTTTGTATCTACAAGGATACTTCAAAAAGTTCATGGAAATATTTGTATTATCCTTTAATTCTATCTTTCCATGAACTTCTCAAAGTACCCTCATATACCCAGGAGTGGGACAGCTGGATCATACGGTAGTTCTATTTTTAAGTTTTTGAGGAACCTCTGTACTGTTTTCCATAGTGGTTGTATTAATTTACATTCCCACCACAGTGTGTAGGGTTCCCTTTTCTCTACATCCTTGCCAGCACTTGTTATCTTTTCTATTACTTTTTTTTTAAATAGCAGCCATTCTAACTGGGGTGAGATGATATCACACTGTGGTTTTGACTTGATTTCTCTGATGATTAGTGATGTTGAGCATTTTTTCATACACGTGTTGGTCATCTGTGTGTCTTCTCTTGAGAAATGTCTATTCAGGTCTTTTCCCCATTTTTTAATCACATTATTTGCTATTTTACCACTGAGTTGGGTTCCTTATATGTTCTGGATGTTAATTTCTCGTCGAATAAATAGTTCGCAAACATTTTCTCCCTTCCTGTAGGTTGTCTCTTCACTCTCTTGATTGTTTCCTTTGCTGTGCAAAAGCTTTTTCGTGTGATGTAATCCCATTTGCCTATGTTTGCTTTTGTCGCCTGTGCTTTTGAGGTCTTATTCAAAAAAATTCTTGCCCATACCTATGTCATGAAGCATTTCCTTTATGTTTTTTCCAAGATAAATTAGAATTGCTTCATCCACAGCAGGAATTCAGGTTAAAGATATTTAAACATAACTAGCTTAGAAACATTGTAGCCCATTGTAGCTTTCCAGAGTTCCCTGAATTAGAATTCTGAGCCCAAAGTCCAGATAACAATAAATCATCACTTTGCTTCCAGTTTTCCATTGCTCCCTGGGCAGCATTTCCCTTAGCAACCTCATGGAAAGAGGTACTTGGATCTCAGAGTGGAATCCAAATTTTTTTGTGTTTCCTGGTTGTAAAGCCTTCAAATAATTTCTATCACCTAGTGAACTAGCTCATACTTTTTATTGCATAATTTTAATAAATTTTAAGATGTCAACCAACGTGCACTAGATTATCATGGTAAAGAAACGGTGACTGCCATGACTAATTCTAAATCTCAAGTGCCTACCCTAACACCATGGGAATAAAGTGGAGATGTCTGAGGCCAGACCTTAACCTGTGCAAGGATGATGTCACCAAGGACAGCCCTGTCCTCCCCCAGAGTCCCCTCTTGCTCTTATTTCAGTAGGGCTCTGAACCAGATGAGCCAATATTCAGATCAGCAGACAAGCCCTTTTCCTCTCAAGGGATAACATGTTTCTCTGACTGGACTGTGGGATGGGTGTGCCTGGGTAGTCTCAGTTCTCTTTACCAGGAACTGTGTTGAGAGCAGCTGTGGCCATGGTTACATTGAGACTAACCTGATGTGATGTGTTTAATTCTCAATCACCAATGCACCAAGGAGAAGCCAAACTTTTGCCTCTGTACTTCATTCAATTAGGCTTTCAAGAGCCACCCTGAGTGGTTAATTAGCATCAAAGAAAAGGAGCCTAGAAGTTCATCAGCAAGTCCTCCCCAGAGCCTCATTAAGAAAGCTGAAATTGGACCTGTCCCTCAGAGACAGCTTCTCTAAAGATGGTGGCTCAGAAACTTTCTAACACAACATCTTAAGTGAGGCCTCCTGGTTTTCCCACTGGGCTGCTTTCAAGGGACCACTTCCACTTTAATTTTAGAAAAGGGAAAGAAGATGCCATAACTCAGAAACTTTGCCTCCTCCCACTGCAAATGAGTCCTCCAGGGCAGAATTAGAAGGAGCTACTGAGTAACCAAGTTTTAAATGGAGAGCATTCTAAGCAAGTTCTAGTCAGGGCCTTTTTCTCTCATATTGTTTGAATAACATTGTCCTTTTGAGGCATACAAATGAATTCCCCCATTTCTTTCCATCTCCTAATTTAAAACTTTTATAATAGTGTCTACTCGAACTAAAGCAGTGGTTCTCAGCCTCCTCTGCACATTTAGAATCACCTGGGGAGCTTTTAAAAAGATCTTCAAGCCCAGGCCACAACCCAGACCAATTAAATCAGATTCTCTGAGAATGCAACCCACATATCCGCATTTGTAAAGCTCCCAGGTAATTGCAAAGAGCAGCCAAGTTTGAGAACCACTGATCTCTTTAGAGGACCCCAGTTGTCTTGTAACATTTGTTAGAGCCACTGTTGTGGGTTTAGGGTTCAGGCAATTAATGACCTTCTTCCCCTATCTCCTAGATGTGGTTTTATCCATCATATGTTTTGCTTTGGTTTTGTGGGGTTTTTTAAATTTTTTTGTGTGCCAATATTTGATACAGAGGGCACAAAGTAAGCAGTATGTTGAAAATACCTAACTATTTTTCTGGTCTTCCATATTTTTATTTTCCATATTTTATTTCCTGAGTCCACAGATAACACATGAATACAGTCTAGTTGTGAAAATCAAACAGAAGTTAAAAAGTAAAAACTGAAAGTCTTTCTTGATTCCCACCCACAAACCCATTATGTATATAAATATATCCTTATATATGCAAATATAAAAATTAATATCCTTGAAATCACAGTATGTAAATAAATTTTGCAACTTGAATTTTTATCTAATGAGATGTATTGCAGTGGGTCAAAGTCATCACTATCTACAATCTACACTATTGTTTTTAACTGCTTCATAGTATTGTAAAATATGAGGCTACTTCAAAAAGTTCGTGGAAAAATAGAATTGAAAGAGAATACTCGTCTTTCCATGAACCTTTTGAAGTATGCTCATAGAAGACACCATAATTTATTTAAACATTTCTTTATTCCTTTCCTCACTATGAATAAAGCTTCTATGAACATCTTGTACATATCCATTGTTCAAATGTGTACTATGCCTTAGATACATAAAAGTGTAATTTGATAGATATTGTCAAATTGTCCTCCAGAAAGGCTGTGTGCATTTCTGTGCCAATCTACAGTGTGACAGCACCTGTTTCCTCACACAGTCAATACCCTACAGTATCAACATCTTCCATGTTTCTCAGTATACTGGTCAAAAATAATATCTCATTGTTCCTTTAATATGCATATTATTTAAATGTTTACTAGTCAGTTCTATTTCTTCCACGGTGAATTAACTGTTAATATTCTTTTCTCAATTCTTATTGAATTTTTAGCCAAGAATAGACTATACATACTGCAGTCGCAAATTAATCCTAAAATCCCAATAGCACAATGCGATATACAACAAAACTATTTTTAGAAGCACAGGAATAATTTATTTGAGGTTGGGAGTAATACAATTATATGAATAAATATACATCCACTTGACATGGTTGTTAGTCTTTCAGGTAGATAATAATTTCTATGTATACTTTTTAGATTCAGTTTCTGACATGTAAACTTGTGACATCCTATGGCTACATTTATAAGAACAAATCCATTTATTTCTTTTTCTTAATTTTAATTGATACATAACACAACAAAACTTTTTCTCTCACACACAACAGGTTCACTGTGAGTCATGAAAGGTACTCTATGGGTAGCGGCTCAGAGAAAACCACACTGATAGAGGTCCACCATGGTGCATCCAAATCACACCACCTCTTTAGCAGGGAAGGACTGCAGAATTGCATGTGGTTTTCCATTGCCTTAACCCAGAAATAACACACATTACTTATACCCATATTCCTTTGGACAGAAGTAGCCATGTGTTCACATCAAGCTGCAGAAAATAAAAAATGTAAGTTTTCATATCGAATATTTGGTAAACATCACTGCCTCTGCCACATACAGTAGAGAGAATAAAATGAGTAAAATCGACATTCCCCCATGTTAATTTCGTACCATCACATACCATGACAAACCACTTTGAAAACACATGGTGTCAACAAAGGAGAGACTTTGAAGGATGTTGAGCAGAAAAATGACCAAATAATTATAAGATCATTTGTAATTTGTAAAGACCACTCTGGTCACCAGATGGAAGATAGAATGGGCTTGTGAGGACAGCTTCCATTTGTCTTTTTAAGCTTCTCTCCACCCTTGCCCACCCTGCTCTGTGCTCCATGAGGCTGAGGCATGTATCAAAGTTTTCTATTCCCTTCAGCCAATGCCAGGTACTGGTAGGAGATCCAGAATATGGGAGGATGGTAAGATCAGGGTATTTATTCTTCCAACTTCCTTTCTGCTGCTTATCGTGGATTACCTACGTCCATCTACCAAAGGCCACAGCACCTGTCAGGTGACCCTCTCCATACGGCCACTTTGTTCAGGTTCTGAAAACCACTTCTGTCATTCTCTCCTCCCGTCTAGGGGTGTAATGGCTCCCTGCTGTGGCTAGCTCCAGAGCACCAAATTATCTTTTGACAATTTCCTTAAACGCTACTCCCACTTTCAAAAACAATCCCTTTATCAGTGTTGTCTCATTTGGAATGTTCCATCCCTTTCTTGCTAGGACTGAATAACATAAGACAAAAGATACTAGACCTATTAGGGGGTGGAGATCACACACCCAATAAGAGATGTTTACATGCTGAGCTAGGGCAGTGGCAGTGGAGACACAGAGGAGGGACAGAAGTGAGAAGTTGCGAGAGGAAGTTTTGGCAAGTGTTTAGTAATCGATTAAATTGGGGGAGGAAGAGGTGGCATTAACAGGGAGGAGTTAAGGGCTATTTCCAAGTTCCTGGCTTTGATGACCCGATAGATGATTGTGCCATCTGCAGGGCTGTCTCTCATTGCCAACTTCATCTCTCCATGGTCTCCATTCTAGTCATTAGAGAATTTGAGCCATAAAAAACAAGTTTCTGTGGAAATCTTTGATAAACCTCACTAAATCCATAAATATTCAGTTTCTTAACTACTCTGCTTCATTCTTCTCTTCTCGGCCTCCGCACAACTAGCCCACCTCAACCCAGGTCCCATCCCTTTTAACAAACATTTACTGAGCACCTGGGTGTTAGGCATTTGAGATTCATATATTAATAGCGATAGTCCCTGCCCTCAAAAAAAGCTCACAGCCTAGTGGGGAGCATCCACACAGTGACAATTACAATATAGTGGGAGGGGCTATGACAGAGGATTAGCAAAGTATTGTGGAAGGCTCAAGGCAACATTTCTTTGTTTAATTTTATCTAAGGAGTCCAGAAAAGCTTCACAAAAGAGATGGTATCTGAAGCAGGCCTCAAAAGTTAAGTGGAAATTTTTTAAATGAAAAGGAGCAAGTTTGAAAAAGACATTCCATTTAAAATGTGTCAGTTAGAGGTCTCGGTGGTATATTCCTGTGCAGTACAGATAGATGCACTCACCTAGAGTTCAGGAAAGAGCTCTTCCTATTCTGGTACCCAAGAGTGCCTGTCACCATAGGAACACACATAGTTCTCAAGATGCATCAGAGCCCAATCCGCTAGCTCTGTAGAGCTCAATAGAGTGGAGATGGGAATGGAAATGGACAGGAAGGTGAATATTGAATATTGAATGGCCTGAGGACATTCACATCATCGTTATCATCATCATTAACATGAATGATAACTGTGTACTAGACAGGACTGGATATATAATTTTCAGGGCCCACAACAGGTACATGAAAAAATGCTCAAAATCGGTAGTCATCAGGGAAATGCAAATTCAAACCACATTGAGATATCATCTCACTCCAGTTAGACTGGCTATAATCAAAAATACAGACAATAACAAATGCTGACGAAGATGTAGAGAAAGGGAATGCTCCTACACTCTTGGTGGGACTGTAAATTAGTACAACCACTATGGAAAACAGTATGGAGGTTTCTCAAACAACTACACATAGATTTTCCATACGATCCAGCAATCCCACTTCTGAGCATATACCCAAAGGAATGGAAATCATCATTTCAAAGGGATACCTGCACTCCCATGTTCATCACAGCTCTGTTCACAATGGCCAGGATATGGAACCAACTGAAAGGTCGATCAATGGATGATTGGATAAGGAAAATGTATATGTACACCACAGAATACTACTCTGCCATAAAAAAGAATGAAATTCTCCCATTTGTAAAAACATGGATGAAGTTGGAGAAACTTCTGTTGAGTGAAATAAGCAAAGCACAGAGGGATGAACACCACATGTACTCACTCATAAGTGGTAGCTAAGAGAGAAAGAAGGAAGGAAAGAAAGACCACAGTGGTGCATTGGATTTGCAGAAGGAGAGAGCACACCTATGGATACAAAGTGGAGTGGGGACAAGGGGGATGAGGAAGGAGGTTGGGGATAATTGGGTGGGGGACACAGGGTATAATCACAATTTGTGATAATGGACATACTGCCAGTATGGATCTTGCCATCACATCTTGGGGATGAGTGGTGACAATCAGTTTTATACCCCATGAATATTCACAATCAATAAAGAAATAATAATAATTTTCAGGGCCCACCCAATGCTAAGTGAAAATGTGAGGCCCTTGTTCAAAAGTATTAAAAATTTTAAATCAGAGATAACAGAGCATTAAACCAAACCTGGGGTCCTTCTGAGCACAGGTAACACACCCATGAAGCTATCCCTGGTGCCAGGCAACCTGACTACTGCAAAACTAAAATCTTATTTAATAAGGTAATGAAGCCAGGATTACTATTATCCCTATTTTATAAATGGACAAACTGAGGCACAGATCTATTTAGTAATTTGCCTAATATCATTCAACTGGTAAGTGGTAGGCAGGGTTTTGAACTCAGGCATTAACTCCAAAACCTGTTCTGTTAACATACCATTGACTTCCTCCACTCTGCCCCAGTTCTATGCCCCTCTAATATACCCAAAATTCCATGACTTCAATGCCTTCACCAACTGACACACCAACCACAAGACCCTAGATGTCAGGGAACTCACCTGAGGTTACACAGCCAATGAGTGTAGAGCTGGGATACAACATGAGATAATGGGTCTCCGTGGCTCACCTCTTACCCACTACACCAGAGTTCACATCCTGATTTATGACTTCCCTCACCTAGAATAAACTCTTAATCTCTTATTACAAAAGTAAAAATTAAGTCTCACCTAGGAATAGACCCACATAAATATAGTCAACTAATCTTTGACAAATAAGCAAAGCCATTTGACAATGGAGAAAAGATATTCTTTTCAACAAATAGTGATGGAACAACCAGACATCCACATATAAAAAGAGATGAATCTAGACATATAGACCTTCCACCATTCACAAAAATTAACTCAAAATGTATCATAGACCTTAACGTAGATCTAAAACAATAAAACTCCTAGAAGATAACGTTTAAAAAAATCTATGTATCATTGAGTGTAGGTAAAATACCAAAAGAAAGATCCATGAAAGAAATAGTTGGTAAGCTAAAATTCATTAAAATTAAAAACTTGTATTCTGAGAAAGACACTGTGAAGAGAATGAGAAGACATAACACAGAATGGATGACAATATTTGCAAAAGATGTATCTGGTAAAGGACTATTCAAAATATACAAAGAAAATGTTAAACTCAACAATAACAAAATAAGCAACCAAATTGAAAAATGGCCAAAAGACCTAAACTGACACCATATCAAAGAATATATAGAAATGTCAAATAAGCATATAAAAAGACGCTCCACGTCATACGTTGTTAGAAAAATGCACTTTTTTTAAAAAAATGAGATAAAACTACACAGTTATTAGAACGGCCAAAATCAGGAACACTGACAACACCAAATGCTGATGAGCATGTACAGCAACAAAAATTTTCATCCATTGCTGGTGGGGATGCAAAATGGTACAGTCACTTTGGAAGAGAGTTTGATAATTTCTTACACAACTAAACATGCAATCCTGCAATTGCACTCCTTGGTATTTACTCAAATGAGTTGAAAACTTATGCCCATAGAAAAACTGGCACACAAATATTTATAGCAGCTTTACTCATAATTGCCAAAACTTGGAAGCAACCAAGAGGCCCTTCAGTAGGTGAATGCACAAATGAACTGCGGTACATCAACACAGTGAAATATTTTTCAGCACTAAAAAGAAAAGAGCAATCAAGCCATGAAAAGATATGGAGGAAACTTAAATTCATATTACTAAGTGAAAGAAGCCAATCTGAAAAGCCAGTTATACTGCGTGATTCCAACCATGTTACATTATGGAAAAAGCAAAACTCAGGAAACAGTAAAAAGGTGAGTGGTTGCCAGAGGCTAGGGGGAAAGAGGGACGAACAGGTGCAGCACAGATGATTGTTAGGGCAGTGAAACGGCTCTGTATGATACTATAGCGGTAGAGCCATGTCATTACACACTTGTCAAAACCCATAGAATGTACAACACCAAGAGTGAACCCTAATGTAAACTATGGACTTGGGTGATAATAATGTGTCAATATGAGTTCATCACTTGTAACAAGTGGGCCACTCTGGTGGGGGGTGCTGATAGTGGGGGAGGCTGTGCATGAGTGGAAGAAGGGGTATATAAAAACTCTTTGTACCTGCTGATAATTTTGCTATAAACCTAAAACTTCTCTTAAAAATAAAGTGTATTTAAAAGGAATAAACAGAAAAAAAAAAGAAATTATCTGTGTAAAAGTTGTGATTGCTGTGCCATTTGTAGATGTAGACAGTGTGGGTTAGCAAGGCTAAATAACTTGTCCAAATTTGCCCATTTAGTAATTGGGAAGACTGGGATTCAAATATAAGCTGTGTGACTTAAGAAATTGAAGCAATATTATTATTACAAATCATGATTTTTCTTTATGCCCTTTACCCAACCTATCCCTTCCAACCCACCCCCACCCCCATCTCTAGTATCCTTAGGTTTGTTTTCCCATTCTGAAAATTCAACACATTGCTTTGGTCTTCTCTTTCTTTCCTTCTTTTTTTCTTTCTTTCTTTCTTTATTTCTTTCTCATAAAAAAATTAAAATAAAATAAAATAAAAAACAAAATTGAAGCAATAAAAATGCTTAAGAAAGGCAGACAAAAAACATACAAACAAAAAATAGGCTCAGAATTGTTAAGTATTTGCAAAAGCTACACAGTTTGTAAGATTCAGAGCCAACATCAAAATCTGGTCAGTCTGGCTCCTGGGCCTGTACCTTCAACCCTTTCCACATAACACTACACCTGCACCTAGATATAGCCATACATGCAGACACAGAACCTCAGGAATGTCAGAGGTCATCACCTCTCTTTCCACGTAGGCACACATAAGCCTACACACAGACGTGCACAAGAGACTATGCATGTACACAGGGTATGAACACACATGTACATAGAGTACACACATTTGCATGAACACACCTTCACTCTTCCTGTTGCATGGCTCTAATTCCCTTTCCAGGTGTAAGAGGCTACACCTCTAGAGTCCAGGTTCCCCACAGTAATGTTCTCCCCTCCTGGGAAGATCACAGGGCCAATCCTCCCAGGACTCTGGCATGAGGAAAAGAAAGGCTCCCGGGTCTCACTTTCTATCACCAATTCCCACTATAGGTAGAGAAAAACCAGCACATTTGTGAGGCTAAATCTCCACTTCAAGAGGGCTCCTTCTTCAGAGATTCAGAGCCTCATCTTAACCTTCTGGCAGCCCCACAAGCCTGTTCTTCACCATCAAGCCTACAGGTAGGCAGGTTGAGGGGTCTTTGGTAACAAGGACCTTGGGGTCAATATCTTCATGGAATCATTCTCCCTTTTTCTGATCCTGTCTTCTTCTCCATCTCAAAAGCCGGAAAACACCATCTATCCCTATATTTTTCCCTCTCTCTTCCTTTGATCCAATATCAAACATTGACGCACCTACTCTATGCAAGACACTGCTCTAGGCACTGGCCGCGGCCTTTAGAGGATGCAGCCCACATCCTGCAACCCAAGACCCACTTTGGGGGTGATCTCCTCCAGGAAACAGGGTCAGCAGAAGAACAGGTGAGCAGGAAGTTAGGACAATGCAGGGATTAAGAGCACACATCTGGCTGTGTGTTTTTCGACAAATCACTTCAGTTGTCTTTACCTCATTTTTGATATCTCTAAAATGGGGTGTTGTAAAGACTAAATGCCTTAATGCACGCAAAGTTCTGAGAGCAGTGCCTGGCAGTAATAGGAAGGTAAATTCAGCTCATGATGAGAAGGAAATTTCGAAGTGAGAGCTATTCCACAATGGACCAGGCCAGCTCCAGATATTGTGAGATTCCTACCTCTGGAATTGTGGAATTTGAACAATCACTTTCCTGAAATGCTAAAATGACAGAGATGAAAAGCACAAAGACTTAAAACTCCATGACATTCAAGTCAAGCAAAGCTCTCTGATTATCCACAGCTCCCCTTCTTCAGGTCCAGGTTGCACAGTCTGTACTTTCTGTGTTAACAGCTGCACTTATGAATGCAGGCTGGTCACAGCTAAGCAAGGCACCAGGAGGAACTGACAACTTCAAAGCTTAACTCACTGAATTACTGAGAGAGTGGCAGAACCAATGATTTTCAGGAGAAGAAAGGCAGAAACAAAAAGTGGGGCAGAAGCTGGCGGAGAAGAGTCCAGAGCTGAATGGACTGGGTTCAGTGAGGAATTTGAGGGTCTAAAACTTCCCAGAAAAACATGTCATTCAGAGTACGCTGTGCCTGGGTTTGAGTCTTAGATACCACTTACCAGCTGTGTGACTCTAAATTTCAGTCTCCTTTTTTCTATAAAAGGGGAACAAAAATTCTACTAATATCATAGTGTTACTTCAAGATTAAATGAGAAAAATGCTAAGCACAGACTCTGTCCAATAAATGTTAGCTAATTTTTTTCTAGTTTAGTCCTTTCCCAGCTGTCCTTGTTCATTCGGGGAAGCAAGTGTGTGGATGACGATAGCTTTCCACCAGCATTTTTATCCAATTTGGAAAGTGCATTCTGTGCTTCCAGTTTCTACTCTCTGGTTTCATGTGGGTCAGTGGCTAAGAGAAGGAACCTGCTTAAGTGATCGGTAAGCAAGGAAAGGAAAACCGACCTGAGATGACAAATGTCCACAAAGAGAAAATTTCAATGGAGAAAGTTGAGAAGTACAGAAATAGTCGATATTTTCTGCCTATTGAAGAAGGGAATAAACACCTCCTAAGGTGGAAAGTGCGATTTAAAAGGCTTGGAAAGTCTCCCACTCCCTCCTGGTCCTTCCCAACTACTAACTGATGTGTCATTTCTCCGAACTGTTATGTGAGCAGTAATACTAACTACTTGTAGAGGGGCTTGCCAAAATCTCACTTTCTGAAGTGTATATACATGTACACACACACATATTCATATATACATACACACACACACACACACAAGTATATAATGAGGGTACTTCAGAAAAGTTCATGGGAAAATGTTATTAAAAGATAATACGGACATTTTCATGAACTTTTTGAATACCTCTCATACACACACACACAATCACACAGAAACACACACACAATAATATCCATTGTAACGATCTGCGAAGAGAAAAATGTATATGAGAGTGTGATCCCAATTCCGTATATAGTATGAATATAGGTTTACAAAGAGAAAAAAAATTTAAATATGCACACAATGCTAGCTCTCTAAGGAGTGAGATTGTAGGGACTTTCACCTTTTTAATTATAAAATTAATACAAAGAATCAAGTGTCCATTATTTTTTAAATGCAAACAGTATAATCTCACCACAAAAAATAAGTATGTGAGGTAATACATAAATTATTTGGGTCAATATAGCCATTCCACAATGTATACATACTTCAAAACATCATGTTTATACCAAAAATATATGAAATTTTTATTTTGTCAATAAAATAAAATATACATAATATAAAGTTAAATATGAAAGTTAATCCTCACAGCATCCCTCCAATCTCACCTCAGAAGACAAACACGCACACCACAACAAACACAACATATAAAAGAGAATTTTCTTTATAAAAATAAAATTATGGTATATATATATATTGTTCTGCAACCTGCTTGTTTTACATAACAAAATATCACAGACAATAGTGTGATAGTGATAACATAGCTTAGTAATAAAAAGCTCCAGCTCCGCCATCAGACTGCCTGAATTCAAATCCCAGCTCTACCATTTACTAACTGTGGGATCTGGAAAGTTATTTAACTTTGCTAAACTCTAATTTTTTTAATCTATAAAATGGGAATAATAATAGCGCCTGTGTCTTAGGATTGGATAAAATAAAATGGTAAAGTAGGTGCAAAGCACCTCATTCAGTGTCAGATAAATATTGCTTGCTAATAGATGTCGGCTGACATTAGCCATCATTTCTTTAGAGACTGCATGATAATGAATAAGAATGCACTATTAATTGTTTAACAATTCACCCATGTGTACATATCTAGTTGCCCCCTCTGTGGGTTGTTTTGGTTGGTTGGTTGGTTTGGTTTGGTATTATAAGCAATCTACAACAAAAATGTGTGTCCATACCTTTGAGTGACACATATATGACTATTTCTAAAGGATAAAGATTTCTATAAGCAGAACTGTTGGATAAAAGGATGCAGTTTCAATTCTGATAGAGACTACCAAAAGGCCTATAATGATTTACCCTCTTACCACCAGTATATGTGAGGGTCTATTTCTCTTTAAATACTGTCCAAAAAATCACTGCCGCTTTTCCGCCCGCTCCCCCCTCCCCCCGAGCGCTGCTCCGGCTCCAGCGCGCTCGCTCCGAGCTCCGAGCTCCGGGCTCCTGCCAAGCTAGCGCCGCCGTTGTCTCCCTCCGGCCGCCATCATGATCATCTACCGGGACCTCATCAGCCATGATGAGATGTTCTCCGACATTTACAAGATCCGGGAGAGCGCGGACGGGCTGTGCCTGAAAGTGGAGGGGAAGATGGTCAGTAGGACAGAGGGTAACATTGATGACTCGCTCATTGGTGGAAATGCCTCCGCTGAAGGGCCCGAGGGCGAAGGTACTGAAAGCACAGTAATCACTGGTGTTGATATTGTCATGAACCATCACTTGCAGGAAACTAGCTTCACGAAAGAAGCCTACAAGAAGTACATCAAAGATTACATGAAATCAATCAAAGGGAAACTTGAAGAACAGAGGCCAGAAAGAGTAAAACCTTTTATGACAGGGGCTGCAGAACAAATCAAGCACATCCTTGCTAATTTCAAAAACTACCAATTCTTTATTGGTGAAAACATGAATCCAGATGGCATGGTTGCTCTGCTGGACTACCGTGAGGATGGTGTGACCCCATATATGATTTTCTTTAAGGATGGTTTAGAAATGGAAAAATGTTAACACATTTGGCAATTACTTTGGATCTATCACCTGTCGTCATAACTGGCTGCTGCTTGTCATCCACACAACACCAGGACTTAAGACAAATGGGACTGATGCCATCTTGAGCTCTTCATTTATTTTGACCATGATTTATTTGGAGTGGAGGCATTGTTTTTAAGAAAAAAACATGTCATGTAGGTTGTCTAAAAATAAAGTGCATTTAAACTCACTTGAGAGAATGCTCCTTAGTTTAATACATATTTAAACTAAATCCACTGCTAAAAAGCATAAGACTGTCTTCAGATAACTTCTACAGTGAAAGCTACTTCTGGGACTGGAATATAACAAACAAGAATCAAAAGTTTTAATTCTCAGTTGCAGTAAAGGGAAAGACCGTGCTCATGGCAGTGCCAACATTTGAAGTGGAGCCTTATACATTTCATCACCTACAATGGAAATAGTTAACTCTGGAAGAGATTACCAAAAGAATAAAAAAAGACTAATTCAGTTGGAAAAAAAAAAAAAAAAAAATCACTGCCAATCTAAGTGAAAATTGTATTTAAGTCTAATTTGAATTTTTGATAGCCAATGAGCTTTCACATCCTATCAAATGTTTTCTTTGGTAACTGTGTTGTATATATTTTCTTTGAGTCAAATTGTTAATATTTTAACTTATATTTTACTCTACTTATGGTCTCTTTGGGTGTAATTTCCAAACTTTTTACTACAGTATTTCTTTTTTTATTATTATTAAGAATATGCATGAGAGACAAAGCTAACCGTCCCGCCTCCTGCTCACGATGTGTGGGCCAGATTCATGCTGGGGGCATACCCATTACCAGAAATTACTTCTGTACCCTGTGTCCCCTCCCAATTATCCCCCAACCTCCCTCTCCCTTCCCCTCACCCCTCCACTCCAATTTGTGGCCCTAGGAATGGTCCCTCCCTCTGTTGGACCACTTCTTGCTTCTACATCTCACTTCTTGCTTGAAATACTGTTTCCATCCTGAGATCATAAAACTATGCTCCTTTAATTTTGACTGGTACTTATTTAATAGTTCACAATTTTTTACTTTTATATTAGTCATCCATCTGGGTTTATTTCTATTTGTAGGATAGACAGAAACCTAGGCTCATTTTTTTCAAATATTCCAATTGTTGTAAATACAAGGGTAGTTTAAAAAGTTTGTGGAGAAATAGAATTGAAAGATAATACAAATCTCTCCATGAAGTTTTTGAAGTATACTTGTATTATTCATTTAATACTTCATTCTCTCTCTTGCTATGAAATAAATCTTTATTACAAATTAAGTTCAGTACAAATCACAATCTGAATAAATGTATAAATATACAAAATTCAGAAGGAAATAAAGGGCATCCAGATTGGAAAAGATGAAGTCAAACTGTCCCTGTTTGCAGATGACATGATCCTATATATCGAACAGCCTAAAACCTCTACAAAAAAACTGTTGGAATTGATAAATGATTTTAGCACAGTAGCAGGATACAAAATCAACACACAAAAATCAGTAGCATTTATTTTCTCCAATAGTGAACATGCAGAAGGAGAAATCAAGAAAGCCTGCCCATTTACAATAGCCACCAAAAAAATAAAATACTTAGGAATTGAGTTAACCAAGGAGGTGAAAAATCTCTATAATGAGAACTACAAACCACTGCTGAGAGAAATTAGAGAGGATACAAGAAGATGGAAAGATATTCCATGCTCTTGGATTGGAAGAATCAACATAGTGAAAATGTCCATACTACCCAAAGTGATATACAAATTCAATGCAATCCCCATCAAAATTCCAAAGACATTTTTCTCAGAAATGGAAAAAACTATTCAGACATTTATATGGAACAATAAAAGACCACGAATAGCCAAAGCAATGCTCAGCAAAAAAAATAAAGCTGGAGGCATAACACTACCTGACTTTAAGCTATACTACAAAGCTATAATAACCAAAACAGTATGGTACTGGCATAAAAACAGACACACTGACCAATGGAATAGAATAGAGAATCCAGAAATCAACCCACACACTTACTGCCATCTGATCTTTGACAAAGGCACCAAGCCTATTCACTGGGGAAGGGACTGCCTCTTCAGCAAGTGGTGCTGGGAAAACTGGATATCGATATGCAGGAGAATGAAACTAGATCCATACCTCTCACCGTATACTAAAATCAACTCAAAATGGATTAAGGATTTAAATATACACCCTGAGACAATAAAACTTCTTAAAGAAAACATAGGGGAAACACTTCAGGAAATAGGACTGGGCACAGACTTCATGAATACGACCCCAAAAGCACGGGCAACCAAAGGAAAAATAAACAACTGGGATTATATCAAACTAAAAAGCTTCTGCACAGCAAAAGAAACAATTAAAAGAGTTAAAAGACAACCAACAGAGTGGGAGAAAATATTTGCAAAATATACATCTGACAAAGGATTAATATCCAGAATATATAAGGAACTCAAACAACTTTACAAGAAGAAAACAAGCAACCCAATTAAAAAATGGGCAAAAGAGCTAAGTAGGCATTTCTCTAAGGAAGATATCCAAATGGCCAACAGACATATGAAAAAATGCTCAACATCACTCAGCATCCGGGAAATGCAAATCAAAACCACATTGAGATACCATCTAACCCCAGTTAGGATGGCTAAAATCCAAAAGACTATGAACGATAAATGCTGGCGAGGCTGCGGAGAAAAAGGAACTCTCATACATTGTTGGTGGGACTGCAAAATGGTGCAGCCTCTATGGAAAATGGTATGGAGGTTCCTTAAACAATTGCAAATAGATCTACCATACGACCCAGCCATCCCACTGTTGGGAATATACCCAGAGGAATGAAAATCATCAAGTCGAAGGTATACCTGTTCCCCAATGTTCATCGCAGCACTCTTTACAATAGCCAAGAGTTGGAACCAGCCCAAATGCCCATCATCAGATGAGTGGATACGGAAAATGTGGTACATCTACACAATGGAATACTACTCAGCTATAAAAACGAATGAAATACTGCCATTTGCAACAACATGGATGGACCTTGAGAGAATTATATTAAGTGAAACAAGTCAGGCACAGAAAGAGAAATACCACATGTTCTCACTTATTGGAGGGAGCTAAAAATTAATATATAAATTCACACACACACACATACACACACACACACAAACCGGGGGGGGGGGGGAAGAAGATATAACAACAACAATTATTTGAAGTTGATACAACAAGCAAACAGAAAGGACATTGTTGGGGGGGAGGGGGGAGGGAGAAGGGAGGGAGGTTTTGGTGATGGGGAGCATTAATCAGCTACAATGTATATTGACAAAATAAAATTTATAAATAGCAAAAAAAATAAATAAATAAATAAATAAATATACAAAATTCTTTTTTTTCTTTTGATCCATTTTTGGATTTGTCTATGTGTATGTCATGATTTTATTGTTTTCTATTATTCCGTGCTTTGGTTGGGGGTTAGAAAAATTTCCCATGATTATTCTATTTTTTTTCAGAATGATCTCATCTTTCCTTAGCCATTCACTCCTCTACATGAATTTTAGAACAACCTTCTCAAGTTCCATTAAAACTTCCCTTGAGGAAAGAAAGACCACAGTGGTATCTTGAATTTGCAAAGAAAGAACAGACCTAGGTTGACAGGGTGGGCTGCATGGGGGGCACAGAGTGGGTATTGGGGAAAGTTTGGGTGGGGGGCATGAGGAATAATTGCAATTTGAGGTGGTGGGAACATTGATAGCATTAATTTGCTCACCACATCTTGGACACAGCTCTTGTCCCATGACCATGTATAATCAATAAAATTTAAAATAAATTTTTTAAAAATTTCCTTGGGGACTTAGTAGTGGTGCATTAAACTTCATTAATATGAAAATAATTGACATTTTTAAATATAGAGTCTTCATTTTCATTTATTCAGATTTTTATTTTGTGTTGTGTTCTATAGATTCTTGAGATAGGTATCACTCTTTTTTGGCTGCTGTTGTTCCTCTGGTTTATTTCTAAGTATTTTTAGACTTTTGTGCCATTGTCAATCAAAACTATTTTCCCATTACATCTTTCTAACACAGAAACAGTATTAATACTTTTATGTTTATTTTGTGTTGGGCAACTTTGATGAAATCATTATAGATTATAAAAGGTTTTCAGATATCATCCTGGATTTTCATGGTACACAATTATGATACCTAAAAATAAAATAATGACAATGTCATCTTTTCTAATGTCTTTGCCTTCCATTTCTTTCATTTTACTTTTTTGCTAGCTTGCTCCACCATCTGAGCAATGTAGCTTAATAATGCTAAGGGGACTATCTTTGCCTTGTCTTTTTCATGATATTGGTGGAAACTGGACTTTTACACTCTGAGTTTTATATTCTTGTAATATTTAAATGTTTAGAATGAGGACTTCATAGTTTTGCAATCAGAACAATTAATATATTTAAAGAGCTAATCTCAGTTACATAGGCTATTCCTGGTATTTCTATTTTGAGTGGCATCCCTGGACCAAAAGCTTATAAAGTATCCAGGTCATATTAGCCAAAAAGAAATGCCTAAGTATCAAGCAGTTTTTCTCTGAAGATCTGAGAAAATCTCATCTGAATTCTCTAGTACCAAGAAGTATTAATTAATTCTGATGTTTATTTTTGTCCTATCTCCACTACCACTACCACCTACAAACCTATGAATAAGAGAAGACACTGAATGCGACGACCTCGTTCATGTGGATGCCTTGCATGAATGCATCATGAGTCAAGGTCAAACCCAGCTACCTCTTCCCCTGAAACAAAAAACAAAAAAAAGGGAGACTAAGAAAGCGGTCAAGAAACAACCTAACAAGGACCTTTAGAAAGGGAATTGAAAAGAACTCAGACAAATTAGGCCACGTAGAAGTTCCTAAGCACACAAGGAAAACCTTCAGTTTCTAATCGGAAGACAGCTTGGAGTTTTCTAACTTTTCCCTTGTTGGACTTTGCTGTCTGTTTCTCTGTAGTTTCTTTTTCTTTTAATTGAAAGATAATTGATTATACATATTTGTGGGGCACAGAGTTGAATGTCAATACCTGTGAACAATGTGTGATGATCAAATCAAGATAATTAGCATGTTCATTATTACAAAACATGATCATTCCTTGTGTCCATTAACCAATTTCTTGCTAACCTCCCCTTCCCCTTTCCCTCCTCTAGTAACCACAGTCCTGCTGTCTCCTTCTGAAAGTTCAGTACATTATTGTAATTATTTCTTCTTTCTTTCTTTCTTTCTTTTTTTTTCTTTCTGTGCCTAGCCTGTTTCACTTAACATATGCAGTTTCTTGAAGCACACATTCTCTCTTTTTTTTTTTTTTCTTGTTTTGGTTCAACATGCTGTCTTGTTTTGTTTTGTTTGCCTCACCAGCAATCTGAACACCGTATTTGTTCCAATGCGTGGCCTATTTTAGTACTTTTTTTTTCTCTATTTAAACAATACACACTGTATGTTTTACCTCCTAAAACCAGTGCCAAATGGTGAAAGCTGTTTCCAAGACAATGTGCAGACCTGAGGGTGCAGCATTTATCTAATCCCACAGGAATCATTGAACTCAAATAAGAATATTGTGAGGCTTTCTTTTTATTGTTTTTTAATTTTTTTTATTGTACATGTTTATGGGGCACAGTTTATTGTTTCAATACATGCATATACTGTATAATGATCTTATCAGAATAGTTAGCATATGTATCACCTAAACATTTATCATTTCTTTATCGTTATGACATTTGATAACCTCTTTTCTGGCTATCTTGAAATATACAATATATTACCATTAGCTTTCGATACCCCAGGACACCAGAACTTATTCTTCTTACCTACTACTATAACTTTGTAACTTTGCATTCGTCTACCAACCTTTCCCCACCCCACCCCAACTACCTTTCCCTGCCTCTGGTAACCACTATTTAAGTGAGCCTTCTTAACCCTCATGTTCTAATGGAAAACATGAGAGGAATAGCATTAATTAAAGCCAACATTTTCTGAACACTTTCTTTGGGCAAGCACTGATTTAAGCACTTCAAGTTAATCTACTCATTTAATTCTCACAAAGCCTGCTATCTCTACTTAAAAGATGAAAATACAGAGGCACAAAGAAGTCAAGAAAGTAGTTTAAGGTCACATAGTGGTAAATGGCAGGATTTGAATCCTGGCTCAGGGACCGGTACTCTTGTACCACTGGGAGTAATTGCTGGGTATCTCCTGCACTTGTCCTGGTGTACGTGTAACACTCCACACCTTTAGATAGGCTACTCCCACTTCTACTTATGCTTTATTCCTCCTCCACTGCCTGGCAAACTCCTATGCAACAGACGTAAATATTCTTTAAAACACCTTGGTAATAGTAGTGTCCTTTTTTTATAGGCTTGAGGTTAAGAAGAAGATGTCTTGATCAAATTCACATTTGCATCTCTCCCACTGCTTCTCTAAACCCTGTCCTGGAATTCCAGAGTATGGAGTTACAGAACTACAGTAGCAGCACCTCAGGCTTCATCCTCCTGGGCCTCTCTTCTAATCCTCAGCTGCAGAAACCCCTCTTTGCCATCTTCCTCATCATGTACCTGGTCACTGTGACGGGGAATGTGTTCATCATCCTGGCCATCCACTCTGACCCCAGGCTCCATACACCTATGTACTTTTTTCTCAGCAATTTGTCCTTCATGGATATCTGCTTCACAACAGTCATTGTACCCAAGATGCTGCTGAATTTACTATCAGACACAAAGTCTATCTCCTACGTGGGCTGCCTGGTCCAGATGTACTTCTTCATGGCCTTTGCAAACACTGACAGCTACCTGCTGGCATCCATGGCCATCGACCGGCTTGTGGCCATCTGCTACCCCTTGCACTACGATGTGTTTATGAACCCACGACGTTGCCTCCTCATGCTGCTGGGTTCTTGCACTATCTCCCACCTGCACTCTCTGTTCCGTGTGCTACTCATGTCTCGCCTGTCTTTTTGTGCTTCTCATGTCATTAAGCACTTTTTCTGCGATACCCAGCCTGTGCTAAAGCTGTCCTGCTCTGACACATCCTCCAGCCAGATTGTGGTCATGACAGAGACCCTGGCTGTCATTGCGACCCCCTTCCTGTGCATCCTCTTCTCCTACCTACGAATCATCGCCACTGTGCTCAGCATCCCTTCCACAGCTGGGAAGTGGAAGGCCTTCTCCACCTGTGGCTCCCACCTCACCGTGGTGGTCCTGTTCTATGGGAGTGTCATCTATGTCTATTTTCGGCCCCTGTCCATGTACTCAGTGGTAAAGGACCGGGTAGCCACAGTTATGTACACAGTAGTGACACCCATGCTGAATCCTTTCATCTACAGCCTGAGGAACAAAGATATGAAAAGGGGGTTGAAGAAATTAAGGGACAGAATGCACTCATAGAACAAAATGATGGGATGTCATAACTGGGAGATGACCTAAGAGATTTTCAGATTACCCTTCCTTCCTACCCCTTTTCCACATGGCCCTCAAAGAGGACATGAGAGGCAGAGTTGGATGCCATAAAAGCATTGGCCCGGTAGTAAAATGCTTGGCTTTTGTCAGTGCCCTTGACCAAATACATATTCAATCCCTGGCTAGGTTCTGCTAGAAATCCTGATTCCAGGAAAGAAGTTTCAGCAACCTTCAATGGTCTGGCACCCATACAGTGAAATAAAGCTTTTCTACAAATAACTCTTCAGTAAGCCTGACAATGGCCAGAAGTGAAGGAGTTATAAATCCCATTCATTTCCAAAAGAAACTACATGGGTTTGGTAGGAAATTGGGAAAGACTTCTTGAAAGAAGGACATAAAGTCATCCCAAAGGATAGACTAAATTTGCACAGAGGAAGGTTCAAAGGATGAGGAAATGAGCTGATCATTTCATATAGAGCATGATCGTTTCACCAGAGCATGTAGAGGTAATAAACATTGGAATGTGATGGAGAGACAGTGAAGAGACCTATGAGACTTTTCTAATTTGAGAGTAAGGAAAGAAAGGAAAGTATGACTTGAAAGACAGCAGAATCTGCAAAGAATATTTACTGCACCTATCAACACCAAAGTGTCATGACAGTGTGAATTCTCAATACAGATGCTCCTCGACTTTTGATGTGGTTATGTCCAGATAAACACATTGTAAGTCGAAAATACAGTAAGCCTAAAATGCATTTAATACACCTAACCTACTGAACATCATAGTTTAGCCTAGCCTATCTCAAACATATTCAGAATATTTATATTAGCCTACAACTGGGCGAGATTATCTAACACAAAGCCTATTTTATAATAAAGTATTGAAGGTCTCAAAATTTGAAGTACAGTATTTGGGGAATGTGTACGCTTTTGCACCATCGTCATGTCAAAAAATCCTTAGTTGAACCATCATATGTAGGTAAACATCTGTACTCATCTCATTTTCTGTTCCCCCTTAATTCTTCCTTTCTCCACATGCCCAGCATCCTCACTAGCTTGCTCTTTATATTCTGGAAAAAGCAATGTATATCAGTCAGAATAACATAGGATGTGCTGTGGAAACAAACAACATCAAAGTCTTAAGGTTTATTTCTTATTCACATTGCATGATCACCATAAAATAGTGTAAGGGTGCTGCTTGTTTTAAATACTCAGCAACCCACGATGACAGATCAGGCACCATTGTAAACATTAATCATCACTCTGTCAGGAGCTGAGAAAGACTCTTCAAGATTTCACACTGCCCATTAAATAATCCGAGTAGAAGTTACCCACAACACTTCTGACCATAATTCATTGTCCACAGCTAATATCATAACTTCACCCAAACACAGGGAGCCAGGAGACACAATCCAACCATGTGCCTCTAAGATGAAAAGGCGGAAGTATTTTGTGAACAGTTTTGCTGACGACTGCACAACTGTGTTAACACACAAACACAGTAGTGTGAATTTGTGGCTTCATCAATCCTCCCTCATTCTGCGATTGTCAATAGCAATAGTAGTGTCAGACTTACACTCTCTCTGGAGTCCTTTAGCCTCAATTATTTCATCAAGTTCTCACAATCATCAGCTTTTCAGGGTCACAAGCTTATTAATGACAGGACCTGAAGTTGAATACAAGTCTTTCAGCCTTAAAGATATAGCAGGAGGTGTGTGGTTGTCTAGTGGAACACAGGAACGTCTAGGATCCAACATCAAGGTCCCTGCTTTCACTATGTCCTCCTCCAATCATCAGGGAGTAACCACCAAGCCAGGAAAGAAACTCAATTTGCAGCAGCCTTCATATTTGTACAGGCACACTGGTTTTCACCACTATCTCCCCCCAATCACTTGGTTTGGGGAATTCTGGAGTAGAAGATAGATGTACTTTCCACTCCCTTTATTTATATGCCACAGTTTTCTCATGCTTAATCAAGTACTATAAGCTACTTTAGAATGTGAGGAATTCCTGGCATATATTTTAAAAATAAATTTATTGATTACAGACTACATTCACTCATAAAAGTAAAAATCCTTTGACCCCAAGAATCCCAGCATATATTTTTTAGTTCTGACCTAATATTGCCACCAACCCAGACTTATTTTCCTCAACTAATGCATGGCCACTACAAAAACCAGATCTTTTATGTATAATCCTATATGTATTCCCAAATGTTCAAACCAAAAGGAATCCTAGATAACAAGGGACAATAAGATAGCACTTTAAGGTAAAAGAGTTCCCAGTCTGGCCCTCAGATAAGTCCTACACTTCTCATTTGCAGCTGAAGTGCTGTGGTTGTCAGAATATGAGACTAAGTCTCAGAAGATATCCTGTTAGCTTTCACAAGGAGTGAGCCGCAGTGGTAAGGAGTATTTGAAGACTTTAGTATTTTTGTTATTCAAACAAGAGAGCCCAGAAGTTAACCTGGAAAGTTGCTAGTAAGCATCATAAAAGGAAACAAATTTCTTATGAAGGTAGATATAATCAGAGAAAGGGTCTAAGCAGTCCTCTGAACATCTTGCCACATTGGATGTAAAGCCTCTGCATAGCCCTTGAGAACAGACCAGAAATTTCTTTGCCAGCTTCTCCTTGCACCATATAGGTACCTGGGAGGCTGATTGATTACAATAAGAGAATAATGCTATAATGCTGTGCAATGATAAAAGAATCGTAAAGGGAATGTATTGGGTCTCTCTAGTACAAACTCATTCTGTGTACATAAATATTAGAGATTTTAATCAATTCTGAACTATGGGAAATATCATTTATTGAACATATTTTGCCTGTTTATCAGAGTAAGTGATATCAACTAAGAAGAGTGTGTAGCATGAGATCTGAGGACCTGGGGAGGAGTGCTGAATATGGTTGTCATGGAAGAGTGTGATAGAGAAGGTATTAGCAAAGGGGATTTTTAAAAAAGAAGTCATAGAATCCAAAAATAGGAAGTTTCAAGAGGCAGAGGCTATTAATCAGCATCAAAATATGATGACAGTTAAGCAAAATAAGCTTCAAAATTGTCCATGGGCTTTAGTGACATGATGGCTATCGATAAGCTTGGTGGATTTGCAATGAAGGAATGAAAGGAGCTAGACTGTAGTGGGTTAAGGAACGAGTAGAGAGAGAATACGGAGACAATGATTTTAATTTGTGTTCATATTGTTCCATCGTCTCATGGCTTGCATTGTTTCTAAAAAGTAAGCTGTCATTCTTACCTTGGTTCTTCCTGTAGGAAAATTGTCTTTGCTCTGGTTTTATTTTTGGTTTTCAGCAATTTGACCATGGTTATGTATGGATTCTTTCGTGTACATCCTTCTTGGGGGTTATTGAGCCTCTTTGATATATGAATAGATATTTTTCTTTATATTTGAAAAAAACAACTAGTTCAAAATTTCTTAAAATATATTTTTGCCCCAATCTCTCTCTCTTTCTGTGAAGCTCTAATTGTATTATCATTAGACCTAATAGGGCAGCTTAGATTTTGAGTCCCCCTGTAGTCTCATGAAAATAGCACAACTGGAATAATAAAATAACTCTAAGACAATAGCATCCTCATAAATCCTAAAATACAAGGAGGTATGGACAAATGACCAAAAGCTACATGACCCATATGGTGTCAGCATCTAAGCAAAACAAAACAGAAACAATTAATAGTATCTGCCTGAGCTGATAATAGGAAAAATCCAAAAATTAATTAGCTTGAACTCACCAAAATTTATGGCAGGCAAATTTAAGAACAGAAGCTAAAACTTATAAGGGTTTTGTCCATTCAAATGTAAATGCAAAGTGATCCTTAGTAAGACCTAATGATGCTGGAGAAGTGTAGGCATACAACAAAATGAGTGAAGAGACACCAACTTAAGAATTGGTGATGAACAGAAATCATGTATTTACCTGTAGAACTAATACAAAATGATAGTTATATAGGAGAAAGTACAATATTTAATGTATAAATGCTCTGGCAATGTACATATATATGACAATAAACAAATTTGGGGGTAATGGCTACAAGATCTGAAAAATGGAATAAGTTTGATGATTACCTATTATTTGCTAACTTAGAATTAAGAAATGTTTTTTAAATCAGGTTTTAAGAGAGGTAGAGAAGAAAAATTACCAAGTAGGTTCAATATGCCCTATTTCATTGGGTACCAATAAGCAAGCAATACCCAAAAAGTAGTTAGAAGACTATAGATTAAGAAATATAATGACAAAAATGTCAATTGTGGACATTATTTTGGGTTCTGATTTTTTAAAAAATGGACTGGAAAAGGTAATTTTTAAGACAAAGGAATTTGAACATGGTTTAGGTATTAGGTGATATCAGTGAATTAAGGTCAATTTTTCAGGGACGATCATGATATTGTAGTTTTTAAACACTTTTTCATTTCTTAAATATGCATCCTGACGTACATTGATGAAATTATGTGAGGTCTGAGATTTTCTTTAAAATACTCACCAGCAATTAAAAAATTTGAAAGAGGGGTACATAGATGAACCAAGAGTGGCAAAATGCTAACAATTATTATACTAGGTCATATGTCATGGCATTTAATTATACTATGTTCTGTATTTTTCTTTGAAATTTTTCATGATAAAATGTTTAATATATCAGACAGCTTATTAGCAGCACATCTAAGACCATCTAAGTCTTATGGTTCCTGGGCCAGTATCCTCTCCCTGTCATCATTCATTTTCAGAGGAAAGAAACTGATTGTAAACTCATTCTTATCTGTAAGATCCTAGAAGTCCCTGGTATTCCCCAAAATCTCCAAATGAAATTCTAACATTAGAGAATTCATTGAAGTCATCAATCACTTTTAAGATATGACACCCATAGCTGCACTATCTTCATTAAAAATTACAAAGCAAATGAAACTAACATGTTAGAGAGCTCTCTGAATCGTGAAGAAAAAGCTCTACTCCAAAGAAACTGGGTAAAACTGTAAATAAGACATAAAAGGAGAGGTCTGGACATCAACAAGAAGGCAAAATAGTGCTTTCCAGAACTCACCCTCCACAGTAACATCAATTTGAACACCTGTTGATGCACAAAAATACCTTTGTAAGAGCTAAGGAAACCAAGTGAGAGATCAAAGCACCTGGATATAGCACAGAAACCAGAAAAAATGCATTTAAGTGGGTAGGCATAGATTTATGTTACCTACATTGCCCCTCCCCCAGCCTCAGGCAGTACAGCATAGATAGGAAAACCTTCCACTAGGGGAAAGAGAGGGCAGTGAGCACTGGGCTTTGCTCAGACATCAACACCTGGCCCACCCTAGTAAAACCCAGTGCCACAAAGATAAAGAAGTAAAAATTTTATTTAAAGCAAAAGTAGAAGATAACAGTCAAAACCTGGGAAAAAATGTAAATATCCAGGTATAGGAAAACCAAAGGTCTCCAATCACATTCAATCCAAAGACTACCCCAAGACATCCTATAAGCAAACTTTCAAAAATCAAAGACAGTAAAAGCATCCTGAAATCAGCAAAAGAAATGAAGCAAAACAACATACAAGGTATTTCCAGTACAGCCAGCCTTGGACTTTTAAGCAGAAACCTTACATGCCAGGAGAAAGTAGGAATAACATATTCAAAGTGCTGAAGGAAAAAAAAACTGCTAACCCTGAAAAGTCGTCCTTCAGAAGTGAAGGAGAGATAAAGATTTTCCCAAACCAACAAAAGCTGAGGACATTCATCACAAACAGATCTGTCTTACAAGAAATGCTAAACAGAGTTCTCCAAAGTGAAAGAAAAGGATGCCAATTGGTAACACAAGTACACATGAAAGTATGAAACTTGCCACTAAAAGTAAGTACACATTTAAATTAAAAATACTCTAATACTGTAATGGTAGTGTGGAAAACACTTATATCTCTATTATGAAGTTTAAAATTCAAAACTATTAAAAAATAATAACAGCTACAATAAACTGTTAAAAGATAAACAATATAAAAAGATGGATATTGTGACATCAAAAACCTCATATGGGAGGGAGATGGAGTCAGGTACATGATGAAATGAAAAAGTACACTGATTTTTTTTTTTTTTGACAGAATAGAATCATATTTAATTACAACAGGGCACATAGTGATGTTATGATATGTGTATACAGTGTGGAATGATTGATTCGAGCTAATTAACACATTCCTCACTTTAAATACTTACTTATTTCTTCTAACTCTAAATTTCTACCCTTTAACCAACATCTTTCCTTTCTCCCTACCCCCTAAGCTCTGATAACCATCATTCTACTCTCTGCTTCTGAGTTCAATTGTTTTAGATTCCACATAGAAGAAAAAATGTGCAGTTTATGTCTTTCTCTGTCTTGCTTGTTTCATTTAGCATAATTTCCGCCAGGTTCATTCATGTTGCTGAGAATGACAGAATTTCCTTCTTTTTAAATGCTTAGTATTAGCATTCCATAGTGTAGATAAGAGTTGTCTTCAAAAAGTTCATGGAAAATGGATATTATGAAAAAATTATGCTTGGATTGCAAATTTGGGGGACCAAAATAAACTTTCACTAACTTATTATAATATATCTGAAGGCATGGAGAAGGATAAGACATCAGTTTGAAATGAACCCCTATCAGAGCAACATGAATTCTTCTAAAATTGAAGCAAGAACATTAAATTTATGGGAAAGCCAGGGTGGAAGAAGGGTGAAATCTTTGATTCTTAATGAAAAGTTTATGGAAACAATGCCCCCTCGCACCAAAAAATATCAACAATTTACAAATGGATAACTCATTTTAAGACAAGACAAGCCAATTTTGAAGATTAAGCCCACAGCAGCAGTTTGCAAGAAAAAAAAATTAATCTTGTTCATACCCTAATTGAAGAGGACTGATAATTAATGGCAGAAACAATAGCCAACACAAGTTTGACTAAAAAGATAGTTGAGCACTTAGTGGTCCATGGAAACCAAAACTATTGAGCTCATATCAGCTGCAGACGAGAACAGAGCTTTCATTGGATATTTTGAAGAAGTGGGATCAAGATCCTGAAGCATTTCATCGAAGAACTGTAACAGGAAACAAAACATGGCTTTACCAGTTCAATCTTGAAGACAAAGCACAATCAAAGCAATGGCTACCGAGAGGTGGCAGCGGTCCAGTCAACACAAAAGCAGACTCGTCAAGAGCAAAGGTCATGGCAACAGATTTTTGGAATGCTCAAGGCATTTTGCTTGTTGAATGTATGGAGGGCCAAAGAACAGTAACATCTGCATATTATGAGTGTTTTGAGAAAGTTAGCCAAAATTTAGGCAGAAAATCATCTGGAAAACCTCCACCAGAGAGTACTTCTTCACCGTGACAATGTTCCTGCTCATTCCTCTCATAAAACAAGAGCAATTTTGTGACAGTTTTGATGGGAAATTATTAGGCATCCACTTTATAGTCCTGAATTGGCTCTGTCTGACCTATTTATTTCCTAATCTTAAGAAAGATTTACATTAACTGAAGAAACAGTTAATAATGTTTAAAAAAAGACTTCATTGACATGGTTAAATCCCCAGGATCCTCAGATCTTTAGGAATGAACTAACTGGCTGGTATCATTGCTTACAAAAGTGTTTTGAACTTGAGGTACATCATGTTGAGAAATAAAGTTTATATTTTTTCGTTTTATCTTTTAATTCCATTTTCCACAAACTTTCTGAAGTCCCTCATATACATTTTCTTTATCCATTCATCTGTTGGTGGATGCTTAAGTTGATTCCATAACTTGCCTATTGTAAATAAACCAGCAGTGATCATGGGAGTGCAGATATCTCTTCAACAATGATTTCAATTTCTTTAGATATATACTGAGAAGTGGAATTTCTCGCTCACGTGGTAATTCTATTTGTAGTTTTAGAGGCTTCTTCATAAACTATACTGATCCACTTTATCACCAACAATGTATAGAGTTTCCAGTTCTCTACAACCTCACCAACATATGTTATTTTTCTTTATTTTTATTTTTTTATTGTAACATAGCTGATTGTACATTTCTGTGGGGTAGAGAGCTGAATATCACTATCTGTGTGCAATATGTGATGCTTAAATCAGGATAATTAGTATATTCAACATTAGACAGGGTGATCAACTTTCATGGCCCTTTACCAAGTCCTCCCTTACCTCCCTTCCTCTCTCCCTTTCCACATCCAGTAACATCAGTTCTGCTCTCTCCTTTTGAAAGCTCAATATATTATTGTGATTGTTGTATCTTTTTTGTTTGTTTGTTTATTTCTTAGTTCCCATTTATCAGAGACGGCATGTAGTATTTCTCTTTCTGAGCCTGGTTTATTTTACCTAACAAGACATTCTCCAAGTTCATCCATGTTGCTTCAAATGGCAGTATTTCATTCTTTTTATGGCAGAGTAGTATTCCATTGTGTAGATGGACCATATTTTCCAAATCCAGTCATCTGATGATGAACAATCATAAATATACATGCAACCAACATTAGAGCACACACGTATATAAAGAAAACACTGCTAGAAATAAGGAAAGAGATAGACCCAGATACAATAATAGCTGGAGACTTAAACACCCCTTTCTCAACACTGGACAGATCATCCCAGCAACAAATCAACAGAGAAACACAGGATTTAAACCACACTTTAGGCCAATTGGACTTGGCAGATATCTACAGAACATTTTATCCAAAAAGCACAGAATATACGTTCTTCTCATCTGCACCTGGAACATTCTCCAGGAGAGACCTCATATTAGGTCATGAATTAAGTATTAACAGATTTTTTAAAAGTTAAATCATTTTCAATATATTTTCAGACCACAACAAATTAAAACTAGTGATCAATAACAAGTGAAACTCAGGAAACTATACAAAAATATGGAAATTAAACAACATGCTCCTGAATGACCTCTGGGTCCAAGAAGAAATTAAACAGGAAATTAAAAAGAAATTCTTGAAACTATTGATAATAAAGACATCATACCAAAACCTGTGGGAGACTGCAAAAGCAGTACTAAGAGGAAAGTTTATTGCAATACATGCTTATTCAAAAGAATAGAAAGATTTCAAATAAACAATCTGATGATACACCTCAAAGACCTAGAAAAACATGGACAAAATTAGAAGACAGAAAGTAAAGATCAGAGCAGAACTAAAAGAAGTAGAAACCCAAAAAATGATACAAAAGATCAATGAAACTTTCTCTGATCACAGCCAGGAGGTTCTCTGCTTTGAAAGATTTATGTAATTGGGTTGAACCCACTTGGATAAACCTGAATAATCTTTCTATCCTAATGTCTTCAGCTTTAATCACATTTGCAAAATACCTTTGGCCAGGTAAGGTAACATATTCCCAGGTTCAAGCAATTCAAAATGCGGACACCATTGGGGGGCTATCCTTCTGCCTACCTCAGTAAGTATTTTATCCAATGAAGAAATGAATGAAAATAAAGATCCCAGGACTGGTGGGGGAGGATGGTGCAGCAATTTCCCAGGTGAAAGGGGGTGAGAGAAGATTAGAATCAAATGCTTAAAGAAGTGTGTTTGAAGAATGTAAATAGTTTAGTGGTGGGAAAACAAGGTGTGGGAAGAGGGGAAAAAATGTTTGTAGTCAGATTACAAAGGTCTTGAATACCAGGTAAAGGCATTTATTCTCCATGTAAACACCCCGAAAAGAATATATGAGCAAGATAGAGATGTGCACACCCCTGAAAAGTAAGTATGACAGCAGTGTAGACAAGGAGGCACCTATGGAGCCTCCCAACACCTGGAAACCCACTGAATTTGGCTCTGAGGAGCTAGGATGTTGGTTTGGGGGAGGCTGTGCATGTGTGGGAACAGGGGGATATAGGAATGCTCTATACTTTCTGATCAATTTTGCTAGGAATCTAAACCTTCTCTAAAAAATAAAACCTGTTTAAATGGAAAAAACCAAGATTAAAAAAGAAAATACCTACCTAAAAGTTGTGGTTGCTGTGCCATTTATAGATGAGGGCAATGTGAGTTAGTGAAGCTAAATCACTTGTCCAAAATTACTCACTTAGTAACTCGGGGAACTGGGATTCAAATGTAAGCAGTCTGGCTAAGGAAACTGAAGCAATAAAATACCTTAAGAAAGGTACACAGAGAACAAACAAAAATTGAACCTCAGAAATGTTACATATTGCAAAAGGTACCCAGCTTGTAAGATGCAGAGTCAGCATCAGAATCTACTCAGTCTGGCTCCAGAGCCCACACCTTAGCCCCTTCCCCACACCACTACACCTGCACCTAAATGCAGTCATACGGGCAGACACAGAACCTCAAGGATGTCAGAGGCCAACACCTCTCCTTCCAAGTAGGCATTCATAGGCCTAAAGACATGCACCAGACTACATGAATGTATATAGAATATACACATATGTGCATGAACACACATGCACATAGAGCACACGTGCATGAACACACCTCCATCCCCTCCTGCTATATGGCTCTAATTCCCTTCCCAGGCATGAGAGGGTACACACGTGGAGCCCAGGTTCCCTACAGAGCTCAGTGAGGGCATCAGTAATGTTCTACCCTCCTGGGAAGACCACAGGGCCAATCCTCCCAGGGCTCTGGCACGCAAAGAGGACAGGCTCCTGGGTCTCCCTTTCTATCACCAATTCCCACTGTAGGTAGAGAAAAACCAGCACAACACTGAGGCTGGATCTACATTTCCACAGGCCTCCTTCTTCTGAGATTCAGAGCCTTATCGCAAGCAAGCCTGTCCAGGACCCTGAATCTCCTCTGTCAAGCCCACAGGTAGGCAGGCTTTGAGTGGTCTTTGGTAACAGACTGTGAGGTCAACATCTTCAAGTGATCTTCATCCCTTTTCCTGACCCTATCTTCTCTCTTCCATCTTAAAAGCCAGAAAACAACATCTATCCCTACCTTTCCCCTCTCTCTCCCTTTGGTCAAATATCAAATATTTGAAGCACCTCTATGCAAGACACTATTCTAGGCACAGGACACTTTAGAGTCCATTATAACACTGTCTGTTGGGTAAAATGCATTGTGAATAGTATGTCTCCACTCCTGTATGTAGTGCATATATAAATCCAAGCAGAGAAAAAAACTTTAAAATATGCAGACAGTCCTATTTGTTTAGGAAATGAAACTATAAAATTAATTATAATCTAACACAGAGAATTATGTGTCCATTTTTTAATGCAAACAATATAAAGTTAGATATGAAAGTTACTCCATCCCTCCAATCTCACTTCGGAAGACAACCACATACACAAAAACACATATGCCACAACAAATACCACACATAAAAGAGATACTTTTCTTTACAAAAGTAAGATTATTCTATATGCATTGTCCTGAAACTTGTTTTTATTACTTAATAAAATATCACAGACAATAGCGTGATACTGATAACATAGCTTAGCAATAAAAAGCTCCAGCTCTGCCATCACACTGCCTGAATTCAAATCCCAGCTCTACCACTTACTAACTATGGGATCTGGTAAGTTACTTAACTTTGCCAAACTGTAATTTCTTATCTATAAATGGAGATAATAATAGTGCCTAAGTCTTAGAGTTTGGATAAGATGAAATGATAAAAGGTGTGCAAAGCTGTTAGGTCTGTGTGACATTTAATGAATGCTAATAAATCTTGGCTAACATTAGCCATCTTATTTCTTTACAGACTCTATGATATTCAGTAATAAGAGTGCACTATAAATTGTTTAATAACTTACCTATTTGTGAATTTTTAGGTTGTTTTCTATGTGGGTTGTTTTGTTTTGGTATTACAATCAATGCTACAATAAAAGTGTATGTATATATCTTTGTATTACACATATATGACTATTTCTAAAGGACAGATTCCTATAAGTGGAACTAGTGGGAATAAACAGATGCAGTTTCAATTCTGATAAAGACTACCAAAAGGCCTACCCTGATTTACCCTCTTACCACCAGCATATGTGAGGGTCAATTTCCCTTTGGATATTGTCCCAAAAAACGTATTGCTAATCTGATGGGTGAAAATTGTGTATCAATCTAGTTTGTATTTTTCAATTGCCAATGAAGTTGAACATCTTGTCATTTTTTTTCTAGGTAATAGACTTTATTTTTATAGCAGTTTTACAGAGAAATTGAGTGGAAAGTAGAGGTAGTTGCCTTCCCCCATAACCCTCCTGCCTCTGTCATATGTTTTCTTTAGTAAATGTGCTGCAGATCTTTTCTTTGGGTCAGTAGCTTATATTTTAGTTTTGCTTACAATTTCTTTTGGTGTAATTTTTGAGTGCAGTTTTTTGTCATTCTTGTTTCTATATTTTATTTTTTGCTTGAAATGGCATTCCCTACCAGAGACAATAAAAATATGCTCCTATATTTTGAGCTAGAATTTTTCATAATTTGTATTTTTCACTTTTAGATTGCTTATTCATCTAGGTTTTATTTCTATTTGTGGGTTAGATAGGAATCTAGCCTTATTTTGTTAAGATGATCAACCACTTGTCATAAACATCATTAATTTAAAATTTCATCCTTTCTCCATGAAATAAATCTTAATTATATATTAAGTTCAATGTAAATTGCAATCTGAACACATATATAAATACAGAAATATAGAATTTTATGGTGGTCAATTGATTTGTTTTTCTCTGTGTGTGCCAGTATCTCATTGTTTTTCATTATGTCTTTTAATGTAGAATTAGGAAATTTCCTTAACATTATTCTAATCTTTTCAAAATTTTCTTCTCTGTCCTTAGCCATTTACTTCTCTAGATGTATTTCAGAATGACCTTCACAAGTTCTGTTAAAAATTATCATGGGATCTTATTAGAGGTGCATTGAATTTTATAAATTTGAGAAGAATTGATATTTTTAAATATTGAGTCTTCTTTTTTAGCAATATATTATCTCCATTTATTCAGATCTTTATTTTGTGATCCGTTATAATTTCTTTAGATAGGTCATAATTGGTTTTTTTTCCTTCAGCTTTATTCATAAATGTTTTTTAGAATTTCTTTCCATTGTCAATTGGAACTTTTTCCAAATGACATTTTGCTAATACAGGAAAGTATTTATATTTGTATATTTATCTTGTATCTGGCCACTTTAGTGAAATCTTCATAGGTTTTTTAAGTTTTTCCGGTGATTATCTTGGACTTTCTCAGTAGACGATCATGTCACGTAAAAATAATGACAATTTTACTCTTTCTGTTCTTCCTTCTCCTTTTTCACTAGCTTAGACCACCATCTCAGAAAAATAGCTTAATAATGGCAACAGAAGCTATTCTTTCCTTATCTTTTCCATGATATAGATAGGATTTGTACTCTTACACTTTACATCTTATATTCTTGTACTATTTGTATGTTTCAAATTAGAACATCACACTGTTTTGTTATCAAAAAATAATATATCTAAAAAACTAATCTCAGTAACTCAGGCTATTTTTGATAGTATTCTTATTTTTAAGTGACATCCCTACACCAAAAGCTTATAATTAAAGTATACAGATTATATTATTTAAACAGAAGTGTTTAAATAAAGATTAAGTAGGTTTTACTCTAAAGACTTAAGGAAATCAAATCTGAATTCTGTGGGTACCAAGGAGCATGAATTAATTCTGATGCTCATTATTGTACTGTCCCCACTATCACCACCATCTCTGAAACTATGAGCAGGAGAGCACCAAAATGAAAGGATCTCATTCCTATGGTTCCCTTTCATGAAAACATACTGACTCAAAGTGGAACCCAATAACCTCTATAACTGGACCAAAAAATAAGAGGCTGAAGAGTTGGTCAAGAGACAAGAAGAATTTAGAAGAACTCAGCTAAATTAGGACACATGGAGTTCCCCAAAACACTTGATAAACTTTAGCTTCTAATTTAGGAGTCAGCTCTAAGTTTTTTAACTGTTCCCTTTCTTACTCCCAGTTTCTCTGTACTTTCTTTTTTTTTCCCATGGAGCTTACATTCTATTTTTTTATTATTATTAGAAATATTCATGAGACATAAAGCTGATTGTCACCCCTCATGCCCATGATGTGAGGGCTGGATTCATACTGGCAGTATACCCATTGCCACAAATTGCTTTTATACCCCATGTCCCCCACCCAATTATCCCCCAGCCTCCCTCCCCCTCCCCATTTTCCCCCCCACTCCTCTCTGTAGCCCAGGGAATGTTCTCTCTCTCTGCAAGACCAATGCACTACTGTAGTCTTTCTTTACTTCCTTCTTTCTCTCTTAGCTCCCACATATGGGTGAGTACATGTGTTATTTATCCCTCTGTGCTTTGCTTATTTCACTCAACATAAGTTTCTCCATGCTCATTCATGTTGCTGCAAATGGGAGTATTTCATTCTTTCTTATGGCAGAGTAGTATTCCATGGTGTATACATACCTCAGTAGGTCCAGGCACAGGCTTTATGGACATGAGCCCAAAAGCACAAGCAGCAAAAAAAAACAAGTAAACAAATGGGACTATATCAAACTAAAAAGCTTCTGCGCAGCAAAAGAAACAATCAAAAGAGTGAAATGACAACCTAAAGAGTGGGAAAACATGTTTGCTAACTATGCATCCAACAAGGGATTAATATCCAGGATATACAAGGAAGTCAAGCAATTATACAGCAAAAAAACAAATTACCCAATTTAAAAAATGGGCAAAGGAACTGAATAGACATTTTTCAAAGGAAATCATACAAATGGCCAACAAATACATGAAGAAATGCTCAATATCACTAGTCATCAGGAAAATGCAAATCAAAACTACATTGAGATACCACCTCACCCCAGTTAGAATGGCTATAATCAAAAAGATGGTGAATAATAAATGCTAGCGAGAGTGTGGAGAGAAGGGAACACTCCTGCACTGTTGGTGGGGCTATAAATTAGTACAACCACTATGGAAAACAATATGGAGGTTTCTCAAACAACTACAGATAGATCTTCCATATGATCCAGCAATCCCACTTCTGGGTCTATACCCAGAGGAATGAAAATCTCTGTACTTTCTTAAAGAAAATATTCTTTAACATTCTAACAAATAGCAGTGGGGTTTTTTTTATAGGCTCAAGGTTAGGGAAGAAAATATCTTGATCAAATTCACATTTGCATCTCTCCCGTTCCTTCCCCAAACACTGTCAAGGAGGTCCAGAGACATGGAGTTACAGAATTACAGTAGCAGCACTTTGGACTTCATCCTCCTGGGCCTCTCTTCTAACCCTCAGCTGCAGAAACCCCTCTTTGCCATCTTCCTCATCATGTACCTGGTCACTGTGATGGGGAATGTGTTCATCATCCTGGCCATCCACTCTGACCCCAGGCTCCATACACCTATGTACTTTTTTCTCAGCAATTTGTCCTTCATGGATATCTGCTTCACAACAGTCATTGTACCCAAGATGCTGGTGAATTTACTATCAGATACAAAGTCTATCTCCTATGTGGCCTGCCTGGTCCAGATGTACTTCTTCATGGCTTTTGGGAACACTGACAGCTACCTGCTGGCATCCATGGCCATCGACCGACTGATGGCCATCTCCAAACCCTTCCACTACCATGTGATTATGAACCCAAGACGTTGCCTCCTCATGCTACTAGGTTCTTGCACTATCTCCCACCTGCACTCTCTGTTCCGTGTGCTACTCATGTCTCGCCTGTCTTTTTGTGCTTCCCATGTCATTAAGCACTTTTTCTGCGATACCCAGCCTGTGCTAAAGCTGTCCTGCTCTGACACATCCTCCAGCCAGACTGTGGTCATGACAGAGACCCTGGCTGTCATTGCGACCCCCTTCCTGTGCATCCTCTTCTCCTACCTACGAATCATCGCCACTGTGCTCAGCATCCCCTCCACAGCTGGGAAGTGGAAGGCCTTCTCCACCTGTGGCTCCCACCTCACCGTGGTGGTCCTGTTCTATGGGAGTATCATCTATGTCTATTTTCGGCCCCTGTCCATGTACTCAGTGGTGAAGGACCGGGTAGCCACAGTAATGTACACAGTAGTGACACCCATGCTGAATCCTTTCATCTACAGCCTGAGGAACAAAGATATGAAAAGGGGGTTGAAGAAATTAAGGGACAGAATGCACTCATAGAACAAAATGATGGGATGTCATAACTGGGAGATGACCTAAGAGATTTTCAGATTACCCTTCCTTCCTACCCCTTTTCCACATGGCCCTCAAAGAGGACATGAGAGGCAGAGTTGGATGCCATAAAAGCATTGGCCCGGTAGTAAAATGCTTGGCTTTTGTCAGTGCCCTTGACCAAATACATATTCAATCCCTGGCTAGGTTCTGCTAGAAATCCTGATTCCAGGAAAGAAGTTTCAGCAACCTTCAATGGTCTGGCACCCATACAGTGAAATAAAGCTTTTCTACAAATAACTCTTCAGTAAGCCTGACAATGGCCAGAAGTGAAGGAGTTATAAATCCCATTCATTTCCAAAAGAAACTACATGGGTTTGGTAGGAAATTGGGAAAGACTTCTTGAAAGAAGGACATAAAGTCATCCCAAAGGATAGACTAAATTTGCACAGAGGAAGGTTCAAAGGATGAGGAAATGAGCTGATCATTTCATATAGAGCATGATCATTTCACCAGAGCATGTAGAGGTAATAAACATTGGAATGTGATGGAAAGACAGTGAAGAGACCTATGAGACTTTTCTAATTTGAGAGTAAGGAAAGAAAGGAAAGTATGACTTGAAAGACAGCAGAATCTGCAAAGAATATTTACTGCACCTATCAACACCAAAGTGTCATGACAGTGTGAATTCTCAATACAGATGCTCCTCGACTTTTGATGTGGTTATGTCCAGATAAACACATTGTAAGTCGAAAATACAGTAAGCCTAAAATGCATTTAATACACCTAACCTACTGAACATCATAGTTTAGCCTAGCCTATCTCAAACATATTCAGAATATTTATATTAGCCTACAACTGGGCGAGATTATCTAACACAAAGCCTATTTTATAATAAAGTATTGAAGGTCTCAAAATTTGAAGTACAGTATTTGGGGAATGTGTACGCTTTTGCACCATCGTCATGTCAAAAAATCCTTAGTTGAACCATCATATGTAGGTAAACATCTGTACTCATCTCATTTTCTGTTCCCCCTTAATTCTTCCTTTCTCCACATGCCCAGCATCCTCACTAGCTTGCTCTTTATATTCTGGAAAAAGCAATGTATATCAGTCAGAATAACATAGGATGTGCTGTGGAAACAAACAACATCAAAGTCTTAAGGTTTATTTCTTATTCACATTGCATGATCACCATAAAATAGTGTAAGGGTGCTGCTTGTTTTAAATACTCAGCAACCCACGATGACAGATCAGGCACCATTGTAAACATTAATCATCACTCTGTCAGGAGCTGAGAAAGACTCTTCAAGATTTCACACTGCCCATTAAATAATCCGAGTAGAAGTTACCCACAACACTTCTGACCATAATTCATTGTCCACAGCTAATATCATAACTTCACCCAAACACAGGGAGCCAGGAGACACAATCCAACCATGTGCCTCTAAGATGAAAAGGCGGAAGTATTTTGTGAACAGTTTTGCTGACGACTGCACAACTGTGTTAACACACAAACACAGTAGTGTGAATTTGTGGCTTCATCAATCCTCCCTCATTCTGCGATTGTCAATAGCAATAGTAGTGTCAGACTTACACTCTCTCTGGAGTCCTTTAGCCTCAATTATTTCATCAAGTTCTCACAATCATCAGCTTTTCAGGGTCACAAGCTTATTAATGACAGGACCTGAAGTTGAATACAAGTCTTTCAGCCTTAAAGATATAGCAGGAGGTGTGTGGTTGTCTAGTGGAACACAGGAACGTCTAGGATCCAACATCAAGGTCCCTGCTTTCACTATGTCCTCCTCCAATCATCAGGGAGTAACCACCAAGCCAGGAAAGAAACTCAATTTGCAGCAGCCTTCATATTTGTACAGGCACACTGGTTTTCACCACTATCTCCCCCCAATCACTTGGTTTGGGGAATTCTGGAGTAGAAGATAGATGTACTTTCCACTCCCTTTATTTATATGCCACAGTTTTCTCATGCTTAATCAAGTACTATAAGCTACTTTAGAATGTGAGGAATTCCTGGCATATATTTTAAAAATAAATTTATTGATTACAGACTACATTCACTCATAAAAGTAAAAATCCTTTGACCCCAAGAATCCCAGCATATATTTTTTAGTTCTGACCTAATATTGCCACCAACCCAGACTTATTTTCCTCAACTAATGCATGGCCACTACAAAAACCAGATCTTTTATGTATAATCCTATATGTATTCCCAAATGTTCAAACCAAAAGGAATCCTAGATAACAAGGGACAATAAGATAGCACTTTAAGGTAAAAGAGTTCCCAGTCTGGCCCTCAGATAAGTCCTACACTTCTCATTTGCAGCTGAAGTGCTGTGGTTGTCAGAATATGAGACTAAGTCTCAGAAGATATCCTGTTAGCTTTCACAAGGAGTGAGCCGCAGTGGTAAGGAGTATTTGAAGACTTTAGTATTTTTGTTATTCAAACAAGAGAGCCCAGAAGTTAACCTGGAAAGTTGCTAGTAAGCATCATAAAAGGAAACAAATTTCTTATGAAGGTAGATATAATCAGAGAAAGGGTCTAAGCAGTCCTCTGAACATCTTGCCACATTGGATGTAAAGCCTCTGCATAGCCCTTGAGAACAGACCAGAAATTTCTTTGCCAGCTTCTCCTTGCACCATATAGGTACCTGGGAGGCTGATTGATTACAATAAGAGAATAATGCTATAATGCTGTGCAATGATAAAAGAATCGTAAAGGGAATGTATTGGGTCTCTCTAGTACAAACTCATTCTGTGTACATAAATATTAGAGATTTTAATCAATTCTGAACTATGGGAAATATCATTTATTGAACATATTTTGCCTGTTTATCAGAGTAAGTGATATCAACTAAGAAGAGTGTGTAGCATGAGATCTGAGGACCTGGGGAGGAGTGCTGAATATGGTTGTCATGGAAGAGTGTGATAGAGAAGGTATTAGCAAAGGGGATTTTTAAAAAAGAAGTCATAGAATCCAAAAATAGGAAGTTTCAAGAGGCAGAGGCTATTAATCAGCATCAAAATATGATGACAGTTAAGCAAAATAAGCTTCAAAATTGTCCATGGGCTTTAGTGACATGATGGCTATCGATAAGCTTGGTGGATTTGCAATGAAGGAATGAAAGGAGCTAGACTGTAGTGGGTTAAGGAACGAGTAGAGAGAGAATACGGAGACAATGATTTTAATTTGTGTTCATATTGTTCCATCGTCTCATGGCTTGCATTGTTTCTAAAAAGTAAGCTGTCATTCTTACCTTGGTTCTTCCTGTAGGAAAATTGTCTTTGCTCTGGTTTTATTTTTGGTTTTCAGCAATTTGACCATGGTTATGTATGGATTCTTTCGTGTACATCCTTCTTGGGGGTTATTGAGCCTCTTTGATATATGAATAGATATTTTTCTTTATATTTGAAAAAAACAACTAGTTCAAAATTTCTTAAAATATATTTTTGCCCCAATCTCTCTCTCTTTCTGTGAAGCTCTAATTGTATTATCATTAGACCTAATAGGGCAGCTTAGATTTTGAGTCCCCCTGTAGTCTCATGAAAATAGCACAACTGGAATAATAAAATAACTCTAACACAATAGCATCCTCATAAATCCTAAAATACAAGGAGGTATGGACAAATGACCAAAAGCTACATGACCCATATGGTGTCAGCATCTAAGCAAAACAAAACAGAAACAATTAATAGTATCTGCCTGAGCTGATAATAGGAAAAATCCAAAAATTAATTAGCTTGAACTCACCAAAATTTATGGCAGGCAAATTTAAGAACAGAAGCTAAAACTTATAAGGGTTTTGTCCATTCAAATGTAAATGCAAAGTGATCCTTAGTAAGACCTAATGATGCTGGAGAAGTGTAGGCATACAACAAAATGAGTGAAGAGACACCAACTTAAGAATTGGTGATGAACAGAAATCATGTATTTACCTGTAGAACTAATACAAAATGATAGTTATATAGGAGAAAGTACAATATTTAATGTATAAATGCTCTGGCAATGTACATATATATGACAATAAACAAATTTGGGGGTAATGGCTACAAGATCTGAAAAATGGAATAAGTTTGATGATTACCTATTATTTGCTAACTTAGAATTAAGAAATGTTTTTTAAATCAGGTTTTAAGAGAGGTAGAGAAGAAAAATTACCAAGTAGGTTCAATATGCCCTATTTCATTGGGTACCAATAAGCAAGCAATACCCAAAAAGTAGTTAGAAGACTATAGATTAAGAAATATAATGACAAAAATGTCAATTGTGGACATTATTTTGGGTTCTGATTTTTTAAAAAATGGACTGGAAAAGGTAATTTTTAAGACAAAGGAATTTGAACATGGTTTAGGTATTAGGTGATATCAGTGAATTAAGGTCAATTTTTCAGGGACGATCATGATATTGTAGTTTTTAAACACTTTTTCATTTCTTAAATATGCATCCTGACGTACATTGATGAAATTATGTGAGGTCTGAGATTTTCTTTAAAATACTCACCAGCAATTAAAAAATTTGAAAGAGGGGTACATAGATGAACCAAGAGTGGCAAAATGCTAACAATTATTATACTAGGTCATATGTCATGGCATTTAATTATACTATGTTCTGTATTTTTCTTTGAAATTTTTCATGATAAAATGTTTAATATATCAGACAGCTTATTAGCAGCACATCTAAGACCATCTAAGTCTTATGGTTCCTGGGCCAGTATCCTCTCCCTGTCATCATTCATTTTCAGAGGAAAGAAACTGATTGTAAACTCATTCTTATCTGTAAGATCCTAGAAGTCCCTGGTATTCCCCAAAATCTCCAAATGAAATTCTAACATTAGAGAATTCATTGAAGTCATCAATCACTTTTAAGATATGACACCCATAGCTGCACTATCTTCATTAAAAATTACAAAGCAAATGAAACTAACATGTTAGAGAGCTCTCTGAATCGTGAAGAAAAAGCTCTACTCCAAAGAAACTGGGTAAAACTGTAAATAAGACATAAAAGGAGAGGTCTGGACATCAACAAGAAGGCAAAATAGTGCTTTCCAGAACTCACCCTCCACAGTAACATCAATTTGAACACCTGTTGATGCACAAAAATACCTTTGTAAGAGCTAAGGAAACCAAGTGAGAGATCAAAGCACCTGGATATAGCACAGAAACCAGAAAAAATGCATTTAAGTGGGTAGGCATAGATTTATGTTACCTACATTGCCCCTCCCCCAGCCTCAGGCAGTACAGCATAGATAGGAAAACCTTCCACTAGGGGAAAGAGAGGGCAGTGAGCACTGGGCTTTGCTCAGACATCAACACCTGGCCCACCCTAGAAAACCCAGTGCCACAAAGATAAAGAAGTAAAAATTTTATTTAAAGCAAAAGTAGAAGATAACTGTCAAAACCTGGGAAAAAATGTAAATATCCAGGTATAGGAAAACCAAAGGTCTCCAATCACATTCAATCCAAAGACTACCCCAAGACATCCTATAAGCAAACTTTCAAAAATCAAAGACAGTAAAAGCATCCTGAAATCAGCAAAAGAAATGAAGCAAAACAACATACAAGGTATTTCCAGTACAGCCAGCCTTGGACTTTTAAGCAGAAACCTTACATGCCAGGAGAAAGTAGGAATAACATATTCAAAGTGCTGAAGGAAAAAAAAACTGCTAACCCTGAAAAGTCGTCCTTCAGAAGTGAAGGAGAGATAAAGATTTTCCCAAACCAACAAAAGCTGAGGACATTCATCACAAACAGATCTGTCTTACAAGAAATGCTAAACAGAGTTCTCCAAAGTGAAAGAAAAGGATGCCAATTGGTAACACAAGTACACATGAAAGTATGAAACTTGCCACTAAAAGTAAGTACACATTTAAATTAAAAATACTCTAATACTGTAATGGTAGTGTGGAAAACACTTATATCTCTATTATGAAGTTTAAAATTCAAAACTATTAAAAAATAATAACAGCTACAATAAACTGTTAAAAGATAAACAATATAAAAAGATGGATATTGTGACATCAAAAACCTCATATGGGAGGGAGATGGAGTCAGGTACATGATGAAATGAAAAAGTACACTGATTTTTTTTTTTTTTTGACAGAATAGAATCATATATAATTACAACAGGGCACTTAGTGATGTTATGATATGTGTATACAGTGTGGAATGATTGATTCGAGCTAATTAACACATTCCTCACTTTAAATTCTTACTTATTTCTTCTAACTCTAAATTTCTACCCTTTAACCAACATCTTTCCTTTCTCTCTACCCCCTAAGCTCTGATAACCATCATTCTACTGTCTGCTTCTGAGTTCAATTGTTTTAGATTCCACATAGAAGAAAAAATGTGCAGTTTATGTCTTTCTCTGTCTTGCTTGTTTCATTTAGCATAATTTCCGCCAGGTTCATTCATGTTGCTGAGAATGACAGAATTTCCTTCTTTTTAAATGCTTAGTATTAGCATTCCATAGTGTAGATAAGAGTTGTCTTCAAAAAGTTCATGGAAAATGGATATTATGAAAAAATTATGCTTGGATTGCAAATTTGGGGGACCAAAATAAACTTTCACTAACTTATTATAATATATCTGAAGGCATGGAGAAGGATAAGACATCAGTTTGAAATGAACCCCTATCAGAGCAACATGAATTCTTCTAAAATTGAAGCAAGAACATTAAATTTAAGGGAAAGCCTGGGTGGAAGAAGGGTGAAATCTTTGATTCTTAATGAAAAGTTTATGGAAACAATGCCCCCTCGCACCAAAAAATATCAACAATTTACAAATGGATAACTCATTTTAAGACAAGACAAGCCAATTTTGAAGATTAAGCCCACAGCAGCAGTTTGCAAGAAAAAAAAATTAATCTTGTTCATACCCTAATTGAAGAGGACTGATAATTAATGGCAGAAACAATAGCCAACACAAGTTTGACTAAAAAGATAGTTGAGCACTTAGTGGTCCATGGAAACCAAAACTATTGAGCTCATATCAGCTGCAGACGAGAACAGAACTTTCATTGGATATTTTGAAGAAGTGGGATCAAGATCCTGAAGCATTTCATCGAAGAACTGTAACAGGAAACAAAACATGGCTCTACCAGTTCAATCTTGAAGACAAAGCACAATCAAAGCAATGGCTACTGAGAGGTGGCAGCGGTCCAGTCAACACAAAAGCAGACTCGTCAAGAGCAAAGGTCATGGCAACAGATTTTTGGAATGCTCAAGGCATTTTGCTTGTTGAATGTATGGAGGGCCAAAGAAAAGTAACATCTGCTTATTATGAGTGTTTTGAGAAAGTTAGCCAAAATTTAGGCAGAAAATCATCTGGAAAACCTCCACCAGAGAGTACGTCTTCACCGTGACAATGTTCCTGCTCATTCCTCTCATAAAACAAGAGCAATTTTGTGACAGTTTTGATGGGAAATTATTAGGCATCCACTTTATAGTCCTGAATTGGCTCTGTCTGACCTATTTATTTCCTAATCTTAAGAAAGATTTACATTAACTGAAGAAACAGTTAATAATGTTTAAAAAAAGACTTCATTGACATGGTTAAATCCCCAGGATCCTCAGATCTTTAGGAATGAACTAACTGGCTGGTATCATTGCTTACAAAAGTGTTTTGAACTTGAGGTACATCATGTTGAGAAATAAAGTTTATATTTTTTCGTTTTATCTTTTAATTCCATTTTCCACAAACTTTCTGAAGTCCCTCATATACATTTTCTTTATCCATTCATCTGTTGGTGGATGCTTAAGTTGATTCCATAACTTGCCTATTGTAAATAAACCTGCAGTGATCATGGGAGTGCAGATATCTCTTCAACAATGATTTCAATTTCTTTAGATATATACTGAGAAGTGGAATTTCTCTCTCATGTGGTAATTCTATTTGTAGTTTTAGAGGCTTCTTCATAAAGTATACTGGTCCACTTTATCACCAACAATGTATAGAGTTTCCAGTTCTCTACAACCTCACCAACATATGTTATTTTTCTTTATTTTTATTTTTTTATTGTAATATAGCTGATTGTACATTTCTGTGGGGTAGAGAGCTGAATATCACTATCTGTGTGCAATATGTGATGCTTAAATCAGGATAATTAGTATATTCAACATTAGACAGGGTGATCAACTTTCATGGCCCTTTACCAATTCCTCCCTTACCTCCCTTCCTCTCCCCCTTTCCACATCCAGTAACATCAGTTCTGCTCTCTCCTTTTGAAAACTCAATATATTACTGTGATTGTTGTATCTTTTTTGTTTGTTTATTTGTTTATTTTTTAGTTCCCATTTGTCAGTGAGGGCATGTAATATTTCTCTTTCTGAGCCTGGTTTATTTTACCTAACAAGACATTCTCCAAGTTCATCCATGTTGTTTCAAATGGAAGTATTTCATTCTTTTATGGCAGAGTAGTATTCCATTGTGTAGATAGACCATATTTTCCAAATCCAGTCATCTGATGATGAACAATCATAAATATACATGCAACCAACATTAGAGCACACACATATATAAAGAAAACACTGCTAGAAATAAGGAAAGAGATAGACCCAAATACAATAATAGCTGGAGACTTAAACACCCCTTTCTCAACACTGGACAGATCATCCCAGCAACAAATCAACAGAGAAACACAGGATTTAAACCACACTTTAGGCCAATTGGACTTGGCAGATATCTACAGAACATTTTATCCAAAAAGCACAGAATATACGTTCTTCTCATCTGCACCTGGAACATTCTCCAGGAGAGACCTCATATTAGGTCATGAATTAAGTATTAACAGATTTTTTAAAAGTTAAATCATTTTCAATATATTTTCAGACCACAACAAATTAAAACTAGTGATCAATAACAAGTGAAACTCAGGAAACTATACAAAAATATGGAAATTAAACAACATGCTCCTGAATGACCTCTGGGTCCAAGAAGAAATTAAACAGGAAATTAAAAAGAAATTCTTGAAACTATTGATAATAAAGACATCATACCAAAACCTGTGGGAGACTGCAAAAGCAGTACTAAGAGGAAAGTTTATTGCAATACATGCTTATTCAAAAGAATAGAAAGATTTCAAATAAACAATCTGATGATACACCTCAAAGACCTAGAAAAACATGGACAAAATTAGAAGACAGAAAGTAAAGATCAGAGCAGAACTAAAAGAAGTAGAAACCCAAAAAATGATACAAAAGATCAATGAAACTTTCTCTGATCACAGCCAGGAGGTTCTCTGCTTTGAAAGATTTATGTAATTGGGTTGAACCCACTTGGATAAACCTGAATAATCTTTCTATCCTAATGTCTTCAGCTTTAATCACATTTGCAAAATACCTTTGGCCAGGTAAGGTAACATATTCCCAGGTTCAAGCAATTCAAAATGCGGACACCATTGGGGGGCTATCCATCTGCCTACCTCAGTAAGTATTTTATCCAATGAAGAAATGAATGAAAATAAAGATCCCAGGACTGGTGGGGGAGGATGGTGCAGCAATTTCCCAGGTGAAAGGGGGTGAGAGAAGATTAGAATCAAATGCTTAAAGAAGTGTGTTTGAAGAATGTAAATAGTTTAGTGGTGGGAAAACAAAGCAGTAGGGTTGAGGTGTGGGAAGAGGGGAAAAAATGTTTGTAGTCAGATTACAAAGGTCTTGAATACCAGGTAAAGGCATTTATTCTCCATGTAAACACCCCGAAAAGAATATATGAGCAAGATAGAGATGTGCACACCCCTGAAAAGTAAGTATGACAGCAGTGTAGACAAGGAGGCACCTATGGAGCCTCCCAACACCTGGAAACCCACTGAATTTGGCTCTGAGGAGCTAGGATGTTGGTTTGGGGGAGGCTGTGCATGTGTGGGAACAGGGGGATATAGGAATGCTCTATACTTTCTGATCAATTTTGCTAGGAATCTAAACCTTCTCTAAAAAATAAAACCTGTTTAAATGGAAAAAACCAAGATTAAAAAAGAAAATACCTACCTAAAAGTTGTGGTTGCTGTGCCATTTATAGATGAGGGCAATGTGAGTTAGTGAAGCTAAATCACTTGTCCAAAATTACTCACTTAGTAACTCGGGGAACTGGGATTCAAATGTAAGCAGTCGGGCTAAGGAAACTGAAGCAATAAAATGTTTAAGAAAGGTATACAGAGAACAAACAAAAATTGAACCTCAGAAATGTTACATATTGCAAAAGGTACCCAGCTTGTAAGATGCAGAGTCAGCATCAGAATCTACTCAGTCTGGCTCCAGAGCCCACACCTTAGCCCCTTCCCCACACCACTACACCTGCACCTAAATGCAGTCATACGGGCAGACACAGAACCTCAAGGATGTCAGAGGCCAACACCTCTCCTTCCAAGTAGGCATTCATAGGCCTAAAGACATGCACCAGACTACATGAATGTATATAGAATATACACATATGTGCATGAACACACATGCACATAGAGCACACGTGCATGAACACACCTCCATCCCCTCCTGCTATATGGCTCTAATTCCCTTCCCAGGCATGAGAGGGTACACACGTGGAGCCCAGGTTCCCTACAGAGCTCAGTGAGGGCATCAGTAATGTTCTACCCTCCTGGGAAGACCACAGGGCCAATCCTCCCAGGGCTCTGGCACGCAAAGAGGACAGGCTCCTGGGTCTCCCTTTCTATCACCAATTCCCACTGTAGGTAGAGAAAAACCAGCACAACACTGAGGCTGGATCTACATTTCCACAGGCCTCCTTCTTCTGAGATTCAGAGCCTTATCGCAAGCAAGCCTGTCCAGGACCCTGAATCTCCTCTGTCAAGCCCACAGGTAGGCAGGCTTTGAGTGGTCTTTGGTAACAGACTGTGAGGTCAACATCTTCAAGTGATCTTCATCCCTTTTCCTGACCCTATCTTCTCTCTTCCATCTTAAAAGCCAGAAAACATCTATCCCTACCTTTCCCCTCTCTCTCCCTTTGGTCAAATATCAAATATTTGAAGCACCTCTATGCAAGACACTGTTCTAGGCACGGGACCCTTTAGAGGATGCAGCCCACATCCTGCAACCCAAGACCCACGAAGTGATCTCCTCCAGGAAATGGGGTCAGCAGAAGAACAGGTAAACAGAAAGTTAGGACAATGCAGGGGTTAAAAGCACACACTCTGGGGCTAGAACTCACCACCATCTGGCTGTGTGTTCTTAGGCAAGTCACTTCAGTTCTCTACACCACAGGAGCTCACTTTTGATATCTGTAAATGGGGTGTTGTAAAGACTAAATGCCTTAATGCATGTAAAATTCTTAGAGCAGTGCCTGGCATGTGTAAGCACTACTTAATTAGTACTCATTATGTTACCATAACTGAGAATATCCATGGAAAAGGACTGTAAAATAGTGGATATCTCCAAGCAAGAGGCATCTGGGTGAGGCACTGCCAGCTCAGCAGAAAACAAGCAATTGGTTCTCATCAAATCCCGCCTGAAGCATCTCCAGTTGAACAGATTGACACCAAAGGTATGTTAAGACAAAGGGAAGAAATTTACAAACAGAATTACTATGAGAACATTTTATTTTTTTTTTATATATATTTTTTTTTTATTTTGTCGATATACATTGTAGCTGATTATTGCTCCCCATCACCAAGACCTCCCTCCCTTCTCCCTCCCCCCTCCCCCCCAACAATGTCCTTTCTGTTTGCTTGTCGTATCAACTTCAAATAATTGTGGTTGTTATATCTTCTTCCCCCCCCCGTTTTGTGTGTGTGTGTGTGTGTGTGTGTGTGTGTGTGTGTGAATTTATATATTAATTTTTAGCTCCCACCAATAAGTGAGAACATGTGGTATTTCTCTTTCTGTGCCTGACTTGTTTCACTTAATATAATTCTCTCGAGGTCCATCCATGTTGTTGCAAATGGCAGTATTTCATTCGTTTTTATAGCTGAGTAGTATTCCATTGTGTAGATGTACCACATTTTCCGTATCCACTCATCTGATGATGGGCATTTGGGCTGGTTCCAACTCTTGGCTATTGTAAAGAGTGCTGTGATAAACATTGGGGAACACGTATACCTTCGACTTGATGATTTCCATTCCTCTGAGAACATTTTAAATGTGCACTTGCCCTGACCAAGAATTTCACAAGTGGGAAAGGCTAGGGAACTCATCTTAAACTTCCTGACATTACTGGTATAGAAATGAGCAAATTTCTCAGGGATATAACTCAGTAAACTCATAGCAAAGCTAGAACCAGAAACATGCCCCTGACTGTTAGCCCTGTGCCCACTGGAATAGCCATCAAGAATCCCAGTTCTGTGGAGCTGTACTCACAATTGCAGTCAGAGATAGTGGAGGGGTGACACGCCAGACAACTTAAGATTTTAGTGGGTGCTACGAGGCATGGAGGACCGACCAGACAGGTAAGGAGAAAATTATTAGGAGATAGTGAAGGAAGATGAGGTCCCCATCAGAGAAGATATCCAAGCAATTGGACAGTCACTTGGAGGTTTGGAGATAGAGAGGACCTAATCATTGGAGCAAAGAGTGGATGAGATGACTGGAAGATTCACATTTCACCCTCATATTTGTGTAGCCCAGTTTATTTAGGAAATGTCTCATTTCTAACATCTCAATTAAACGTGGACACTCTTTAAAATCTCATTGGGCAGATGTTATCTTGTCCTGTTTTGGTTTTGTTTTATTGTTTTGTTTTTGTAGAAACAATTGATTATATATATCCGTGGGGTAAAGAGTTGAACATCAATATCTGTGTACAATGCATGATGATCAAGTCAGGATAATTAGTATACTGATCATGACAAAATGTAATCATTCTTTCCAACCCTTTACCAATTTCTCCCTAACCCTCCTCCTCCTCTCCCTTTCTCACCTCTAGTAATCACAGTTCTGTTCTCTCCTTTTGAAAGTTTGATGTATTATTGCAATTGTTGTATCTTTTTTTGGCGGGGGGTGGGCAGCTGGCCGGTACAAGGATCCAAACCCTTGACCTTCGTGTTACCAGAACCCTGCTCTCCCAAGTGAGCTAACCGGCCAGTTGATTGCTGTCTTTCTTTTTTCTTTTTTTTTTTTTTTTTAGTTCCCACTTGTGAGTACATGCAGTATTTCTCTTTCTGGCCAAGTGTCATTGACTCCTTTGAAATTAACAAAACCAAGGCTCACATACATTGAATAATTTTTTCAAGATTACACAGCAGCAGAGACAAACTTAGAACCCAGTTCTTCTGGCTCCAAGTCCAGGGGTCTCTCTGCAATGGTAGGCTGACTTTTAAAATGGACATCAGAGAAATTAACAAATAATGGAATTAAAAGGAGAAATCCAGAATCTGGGGTAGCTTTAGGATAGCCAAGGACTATTTTATTTCAAACCTGCTGTCCAGGTTTGCTGGAAACTTCGAAGGCTCAGTAAACAGTACCTGTCATCACTAGGGTCAGCCTGTCACTGAAATCAATTACAGAATGCTGATTCTCTGTACCCCAGGTTTCTAAGTCTCATGGAAGACACTGGGGGTGTCCTAAGGCTGCTGGTCTCTTCAGTGACTTGCTGAAGCTCAAGGTGTTGTTAGCCTCTTCCCATCTTTTGGAGAGGAGGGTAATATCAGTAGTAAAGAGTGAAGCCAGATGTCTTATGCACACCATTCGGGGAATCTTATATTGGGTGGTGTTCATAAATAGGACGGGTTACACTTTTTGGACTATGTTTTAAGGGATGAGAATAGGGCAATAAACCAGAGCTACTAAATGGCAATAATAGAAAGACAAACTTCACCTCACAATGAGGAAGAATTTTCAGAGTCAGAACTGTTCTACAGGGGACTGGGCTGCCTCTGGATATTGTGAGCTCCCTTCTCTGGACTGTGGAAATTGAACAATCACTTTCCCGGGACACTAAAAAGTCAAGCAAAGCTTTATGATCATTCACAGCTCCCCTTCTTAATATCCAGTATACATAGTCTGCACTTTCTGTGTTAACAGCTACATTTATGAATACTGGCTGGTCACAGCTAAACAAAGCACCAGGAGCAACTGAAAACTTAAAAGCTTATCGCATTGAATTACTGAAAGAGAGGCAGAGCCAGGCATCTTAAAAACCAGTGAGTCCCAGGAAAAGAAAGGCAAAAACAGAAAGTAGGGCAGACGTTAGCTGAGAACAGCCTAGAGCTGGATGAACTGGATTCAATGAGGGATCTGAGATCCCTAATGCTGCCTGGAAGAGCATTCAATCTAAACTAAGTAGGAAATGAGAAATTAGGCTGAGATACCACCTTCTCTGGAGCCAGCAGATGTGAGATAAAGCTCTAACAGGATAAGTAAAAACTAGGCAGAAAGGAGAGATTTCAGAGGCTGAAAGAGAAGGACCCAGCCTAAAAAGGACCCTACAGATCCCTTGAAGAACATCCCTTCAATGAGACCATACACCCAACACTGCCAATCTGTTTATCTTACTGCTGGCATTGAGAAAAGGACAGACAAGGAGAAGCAGGGCTTCCAAATACCTAGCCCCAGGAAACATCCTAAGGTGAGGTACCAGTGCTGCAAAATCAGAGAGCTGTTGTAGCTCAGGATCTGATAGATCTGATAGGTCTGAAGTTCCCTACAGACTTTTCTCTTTGAAGGCCTGGAAGAAAGGCGAGTATATGGCCTTATGAAGTGAGAGGCAGAAATGGGAGTAGAAAGGAAGGAAACCAAAAGAATCCTAATGTGTGGAAGCAAAGTATGGAGGAGAAGGAGTGGGTCAGCAAGGAGGCTCAGGATCTTAGTAGGGGGACTTCTGCTTGCAGAGGACACATCTGCTTAGTTCTCTATTACACGTGTTTGGTTTGGAGACAAGGTATGATAGAGTAGCTTAAAGCACATAATTTGGAGTCAGGTGTACTGGGGTTTGAGTCTTAGATGCACCATTAATCAACTGTGGGACTCTTTGAACTTCAGTCTCCTCATCTACAAAAGGGTAGCAATAATGCTACCTACAGCATGGGTGTTATTGAAATGATTAAATGAGATAAGAGCTAAGCATAAGACTTGTGCCATAAATGTTAGCTGAATGTTTTCCAGTTTTGTCACTTTCCAACTGTCCTTGCTCACTCAGGGGAGCAGGTGCATGAATGATGGGTATCTTTCCCCCAGGGTATTATCCACACTGCATTTTTATTCAACTTGGCAAGTGGATTCCATGCTTTGAACATGTACTCCCTGGTTTCATGTGAGCTGGTAGCTAAGGAAAGGACCTTGTATAAGTGGTGGGTAAGCAAGGAAAGGAAAACCAACCTGAGATGACAAATGTCCACAATGTGAAAATTCCAGTGGAGAAGCATAGAAATAGTCTATTTTCCTATCTATTAAGGAAGGGAGTAAAATATCTCCTAAGGTGGGATGGTGTGACTTTCAGAGGCTTGGAAAGGCTCCTAGTCCCTCCTGATCCTTCCCAACCACTAACTGATGACAAGACCCATCACTAAAATGTCATTTCTCTAGCTTCTTATGTGAGCAACAATGCTAGCCACCTGTAGAGAGCTTTATCAAACTCTTTCACTCACCTGTCATTTGAATCTGCAAATGACAAGGGGCTGGGGATGGAGGGAGTATTAAACACATTTCCCATCTTATTGATAGGTGTAAGAAATGAAATGATTTGTCCGAGGCATGAGGAAATAGACACTGTTGGCAGATCCAACTAAATGGGAACGGCTAAGTTATTGCTCTTGAGAAACATCACATACATCTGGAGAATTCCTGGTTCAAGCCCAAATGTGATCAGATAGCCCTTCACCACCAGGGAAAACAATGTCTCGGGAGTGAAGCTGAAAGACATGGTGAAAGAAATGAGGAGAGAGTCCAGAGGGTCTAATGAACATACTTCCCAGGAGTAGAAGGAAGGGTAGTTGTCTCTGGTTAGGAATATCTATTAAACTTTTCAACATTCATAAACTCCAACTTACAATTCTGTATCTCAGAATCAATTCTACACCATAGAAATTCCTTCTGAATGCAATAGATGTTCTGTAGACATACACACACACACACACACACACACACAAACAAACATCCATTATAACACTGTCTGTTGGGAAAAATGCATTGTGAATAGTATGTCTCCACTCCTGTATGTAGTGCATATATAAATCCAAGCAGAAAAAAAAAACTTTAAAATATGCAGACAGTCCTATTTGTTTAGGAAATGAAACTATAAAATTAATTATAAATCTAACACAGAGAATTATGTGTCCATTTTTTAATGCAAACAATATAAAGTTAAATATGAAAGTTACTCCATCCCTCCAATCTCACTTCAGAAGACAACCACATACACAAAAACACATATGCCACAACAAATACCACACATAAAAGAGATACTTTTCTTTACAAAAGTAAAATTATTCTATATGCATTGTCCTGAAACTTGTTTTTATTACTTAATAAAATATCACAGACAATAGCGTGATACTGATAACATAGCTTAGCAATAAAAAGCTCCAGCTCTGCCATCACACTGCCTGAATTCAAATCCCAGCTCTACCACTTACTAACTATGGGATCTGGTAAGTTACTTAACTTTGCTAAACTGTAATTTTTTTATCTATAAATGGAGATAATAATAGTGCCTAAGTCTTAGAGTTTGGATAAGATGAAATGATAAAAGGTGTGCAAAGCTGTTAGGTCTGTGTGACATTTAATGAATGCTAGTAAATCTTGGCTAACATTAGCCATCTTATTTCCTTACAGATTCTATGATATTCAATAATAAGAGTGCACTATAAATTGTTTAATAACTTACCTATTTGTGAATTTTTAGGTTGTTTTCTATGTGGGTTGTTTTGTTTTGGTATTACAAGCAATGCTACAATAAAAGTGTATGTACATATCTTTGTATTACACATATATGACTATTTCTAAAGGACAGATTCCTATAAGTGGAACTAGTGGGAAAAAACAGATGCAGTTTCAATTCTGATAAAGACTACCAAAAGACCTACCCTGATTTATCCTCTTACCACCAGCATATGTGAGGGCCAATTTCCCTTTGGATATTGTCCCAAAAAAACGTATTGCTAATCTGATGGGTGAAAATTGTGTATCAATCTAGTTTGTATTTTTCAATTGCCAATGAAGTTGAACATCTTGTCATTTTTTTTCTAGGTAATAGACTTTATTTTTATAGCAGTTTTACAGAGAAATTGTGTGGAAAGTAGAGGTAGTTGCCTTGCCCCATAACCCTCCTGCCTCTGTCATATGTTTTCTTTAGTAAATGTGTTGCAGATCTTTCCTTTGGGTCAGTAGTTTATATTTTAGTTTTGCTTACAATTTCTTTTGGTGTAATTTTCAAATTTTTGAGTGCAGTTTTTTGTCATTCTTGTTTCTATATTTTAATTTTTGCTTGAAATGGCATTCCCTACCAGAGACAATAAAAATATGCTCCTATATTTTGAGCTAGAATTTTTCATAGTTTGTATTTTTCACTTTTAGATTGCTTATTCATCTTGGTTTTATTTCTATTTGTGGGTTAGATAGGAATCTAGCCTTATTTTGTTAAGATGATCAACCACTTGTCATAAACATCATTAATTTAAAATTTCATCCTTTCTCCATGAAATAAATCTTAATTATATATTAAGTTCCATGTAAATTGCAATCTGAACACATATATAAATACAGAAATATAGAATTTTATGGTGATCAATTGATTTGTTTTTCTCTGTGTGTGCCAGTATCTCATTGTTTTTCATTATGTCTTTTAATGTAGAGTTAGGAAATTTCCTTAACATTATTCTAATCTTTTCAAAATTTTCTTCTCTGTCCTTAGCCATTTACTTCTCTAGATGTATTTCAGAATGACCTTCACAAGTTCCGTTAAAAATTATCATGGGATCTTATTAGAGGTGCATTGAATTTTATAAATTTGAGAAGAATTGATATTTTTAAATATTGAGTCTTCTTTTTTAGCAATATATTATCTCCATTTATTCAGATCTTCATTTTGTGATCCGTTATAATTTCTTTAGATAGGTCATAATTGGTTTTTTTTTCCTTCAGCTTTATTTGTAAATGTTTTTTAGAATTTCTTTCCATTGTCAATTGGAACTTTTTCCAAATGACATTTTGCTAATACAGGAAAGTATTTATATTTGTATATTTATCTTGTATCTGGCCACTTTAGTGGAATCTTCATAGGTTTTTTAAGTTTTTCCGGTGATTATCTTGGACTTTCTCAGTAGATGATCATGTCACGTAAAAATAATGACAATTTTACTCTTTCTGTTCTTCCTTCTCCTTTTTCACTAGCTTAGACCACCATCTCAGAAAAATAGCTTAATAATGGCAACAGAAGCCATTCTTTCCTAATCTTTTCCATGATATAGGTAGGATTTGGACTCTTACACTTTAAGTCTTATATTCTTGTACTATTTGAATGTTTCAAATTAGAACATCACACTGTTTTGTAATCAAAAAAATAATATATCTAAAAAACTAATCTCAGTAACTCAGGCTATTCTTGGTAGTATTCCTATTTTTAAGTGACATCCCTACACCAAAAGCTTATAATTAAAGTATACAGATTATATTATTTAAACAGAAGTGTTTAAATAAAGATTAAGTAGGTTTTACTCTAAAGACTTAAGGCAGTCAAATCGGAATTCTGTGGGTACCAAGGAGCATGAATTAATTCTGATGCTCATTATTGTACTGTCCCCACTATCACCACCATCTCTGAAACTATGAGCAGGAGAGCACCAAAACGAAAGGATCTCATTCCTATGGTTCCCTTTCATGAAAACATACTGACTCAAAGTGGAACCCAATAACCTCTATAACTGGACCAAAAAATAAGAGGCTGAAGAGTTGGTCAAGAGACAAGAAGAATCTCCACAAAGAGAATTTAGAAGAACTCAGCCAAATTAGGGCACATGGAGTTCCCTAAAAACACTTGATAAACTTTAGCTTCTAATTTAGGAGTCAGCTCTAAGTTTTTAACTGTTCCCGTTCTTACTCCCAGTTTCTCTGTACTTTCTTTTTTTTTCCCATGGAGCTTACATTCTATTTTTTTATTATTATTAGAAATATTCATGAGACATAAAGCTGATTGTCACCCCTCATGCCCATGATGTGAGGGCCGGATTCATACTGGCAGCGTACCCATTGCCACAAATTGCTTTTGTGCCCCATGTCCCCCACCCAATTATCCCCCAGCCTCCCTCCCCCTATCCATTTTCCCCCACTCCTCTTTGTAGCCCAGGGAATGTTCTCTCACTCTGCAAGACCAATGCACTACTGTAGTCTTTCTTTACTTCCTTCTTTCTCTCTTAGCTCCCACGTATGGGTGAGTACATGTGTTATTTATCCCTCTGTGCTTTGCTTATTTCACTCAACATAAGTTTCTCCATGCTCATCCATGTTGTTGCAAATGGGAGTATTTCATTCTTTCTTATGGCAGAGTAGTATTCCATGGTGTATATATACCTCAGTAGGTCCGGGCACAGGCTTTATGGACATGAGCCCAAAAGCACAAGCAGAAAAAAAAAAAGTAAACAAATGGGACTATATCAAACTAAAAAGCTTCTGCACAGCAAAAGAAACAATCAAAAGAGTGAAATGACAACCTAAAGAGTGGGAGAACATGTTTGCTAACTATGCATCCAACAAGGGATTAATATCCAGGATATACAAGGAAGTCAAGCAATCATACAGCAAAAAAACAAATTACCCAATTAAAAAATGGGCAAAGGAGCTGAATAGACATTTTTCAAAGGAAGACATACAAATGGCCAACAAATACATGAAGAAATGCTCAATATCACTAGTCATCAGGAAAATGCAAATTAAAACTACATTGAGGGCCGAGCCCGTGGTGCACTCGGGAGAGTGCGGCGCTGGGAGCCCGGTGACGCTCCCGCCGCGGGTTCAGATCCTATATGGGACTGGCCGGTGCACTCACTGGCTGAGTGCCGGTCACGAAAAAAAGACAAAAAAAAAAAAAAAAAAACTACATTGAGATACCACCTCACCCCAGTTAGAATGGCTATAATCAAAAAGATGGTGAATAATAAATGCTAGCGAGAGTGTGGAGAGAAGGGAACACTCCTGCACTGTTGGTGGGGCTATAAATTAGTACAACCACTATGGAAAACAGTATGGAGGTTTCTCAAACAACTACAGATAGATCTTCCATATGATCCAGCAATCCCACTTCTGGGTATATACCCAGAGGAATGGAAATCTCTGTACTTTCTTAAAGAAAATATTCTTTAAAATTCTAACAAATAGCAGTGGGGTTTTTTTTTATAGGCTCAAGGTTAGGGAAGAAAATATCTTGATCAAATTCACATTTGCATCTCTCCCGTTCCTTCCCCAAACCCTGTCAAGGAGGTCCAGAGACATGGAGTTACAGAATTACAGTAGCAGCACTTCGGGCTTCATCCTCCTGGGCCTCTCTTCTAACCCTCAGCTGCAGAAACCCCTCTTTGCCATCTTCCTCATCATGTACCTGGTCACTGTGACGGGGAATGTGTTCATCATCCTGGCCATCCACTCTGACCCCAGGCTCCATACACCTATGTACTTTTTTCTCAGCAATTTGTCCTTCATGGATATCTGCTTCACAACAGTCATTGTACCCAAGATGCTGGTGAATTTACTATCAGATACAAAGTCTATCTCCTACGTGGGCTGCCTGGTCCAGATGTACTTCTTCATGGCCTTTGGGAACACTGACAGCTACCTGCTGGCATCCATGGCCATCGACCGACTGACGGCCATCTCCAAACCCTTCCACTATCATGTGATTATGAACCCAAGACGTTGCCTCCTCATGCTGCTGGGTTCTTGCACTATCTCCCACCTGCACTCTCTGTTCCGTGTGCTACTCATGTCTCGCCTGTCTTTTTGTGCTTCTCATGTCATTAAGCACTTTTTCTGTGATACCCAGCCTGTGCTAAAGCTGTCCTGCTCTGACACATCCTCCAGCCAGATTGTGGTCATGACAGAGACCCTGGCTGTCATTGCGACCCCCTTCCTGTGCATCCTCTTCTCCTACCTACGAATCATCGCCACTGTGCTCAGAATTCCCTCCACAGCTGGGAAGTGGAAGGCCTTCTCCACCTGTGGCTCCCACCTCACCGTGGTGGTCTTGTTCTATGGGAGTGCCATCTATGTCTATTTTCGGCCCCTGTCCATGTACTCAGTGGTGAAGGACCGGGTAGCCACAGTTATGTACACAGTAGTGACACCCATGCTGAATCCTTTCATCTACAGCCTGAGGAACAAAGATATGAAAAGGGGGTTGAAGAAATTAAGGGACAGAATTCACTCATAGAACAAAATGATGGAATGTCATAACTGGGCAATGACCTAAGAGATTTTCAGATTATCCTTCCTTCCTACCCCTTTTCCACATGGCTCTCAAAGAGGTCATGAGAAGTGGTGTTAAATACCAGTGAGAACAGTGAACTGGGAGCAAAACACTTGGTTTCCATCAGTGACCCTGACCAAATACATATGCAATCCCAGACTAGGTACTGCTAAGAATCGGATTTCAGGATAAGAGTTTCTGCCATACTCAATAGACTGACAACCGTACAGTGGGATAAAGCTATCTAGAAATAACTCTTTCATAACCTTGACAACAGCCAGTACTAAAGGAGTGATAAAGATATATTCACTTTTGGAAGAAACTACATGAGGTTGGTAGGGAATTAGGAAAGACTTCTTGGAAAAGAGAGCTAAGATTTCCCTGAAGGAAGGACTGAACCTTGCCTATGAAAATTCACAATATTAGGAAACTGGTAGAGTTTTTTAAATAGTGGAAACCACCCAAGCATGTAAGACAATAAACACTGCAATGTGTCGAAGGGACAGCTAAAAGCCCTGTGTGGTTTGTTCAATTTTAGAGTAAGGAGAGTAAGACTGGAAAGATAGAAGAAACTAACTACAAAGCAGATTTACTCCCCCGACCAACACTTAAGTGTCATGATGGTGTGAATTCTCAGTATCCAACTCCTTTTCCTATTCTTCTTAATTCTTCCTTTCTCTGCATGTCCAACATTCTCACTTAGCTGCCCCGTATATCCTGGAAAAAGCAATGTGTATTCGTCAAGACAAGCTCAAAATCTTAGGACCTTAAAACCAAAGGCTTATTTCTCATGTGCACTGCACGTCGACTGTAGAAAAGTGTAAGGGGGCTGGTCATCATAAACACTTTAGGATCCAAGCTGATGGAGCAGCCACCATTGTAAACGTTAATCATCACTCTGTCAGAATCTGATAAAGACTCTAGAAGATTTTACACTGGCAATTTAGTAAACTGCTCTAGAAGTGACCCACACTTCTGATCATAACTCATTTTCTGCAACTAATCTCATGACCCCACCCAAAAACAAGGATCCAGGAGGCACAATCCAACCATGTGCCTCCAAGATGGAGAGCCAGAAGTATTTGTTAAGCACCATTAATGACTGCTACATGACTGTATTACCACAAATACATCAGTACAAATCAGTTGCTTCATCAATCCTCCCTGATGCTGTTATTGTCAATGGCAATAGCAATGTCAGTCTTACACTCTCTCTGGAGCCCTTTTTTTCTCTCTCTTCTTTTTCTTTTCCTACTTATTTCTTATCGAAATGCATTGATTATACATATTTGTGGGGTGCAGGTAGAATATCAGTACATGTATCCACTATGTGATGATCAAATCAGGGTAATTAGCATGTTTGTCATTGCAAAAAATAATTTCTTTGTGATGAGGACATTAGATCTCCTCTCTTCTAGCCATCTGATGACACACAGTAAGTTATTGTTAATTATAGATGCCTAGCTAGACTGTACACCAAGAGAACTTTTCACTATATAGCTGTTTTGTATCCATTAACCAGCCTCTCACTATCCACCATCCCCCTTCCCATTCCCCACCTCTAATAGCCACAGTTCTGCTCTCTCCTTCTGAAAATTCAACTTACTATTATTACTGTTCTTTTGCTGTTTTTAGTTCCCGCTTATGAGTGAGAACATGTAGTTTTTCTCTTTCTGTGCCTGCCTTATTTCATTTAACATAATGATCTCCCAGTTAATCCATGCTGCTGTGAAAGGCCGAATTTCATTCTTTTTCTATAGCTGAGTAGTATTCCATTGTGTATATATACCACATCTTTATCCAGTAGTCTGTCAATGGACATTTAGGTTGGTTCCATATCTTGGCTATTGTGCATAGAGCTGTGATAAATATGGGAGTGCAGGTATCCCTTCAACATGATGATTTCCATTCCTTTGGGCATGTACCCAGTAGTGGGATTGCTGGATTGTATGGCAGTTCTATCTGTAGTTGTCTGAGAGACCTCCATACTGTATTCCATAATGGCTGTACCAATTTCCAATCCCATCAACAATGTACAATCATTCCTGTTTCTCCACGTCCTCCTCAGGCCATTTCCTGTCTTTTTGATAATAGCCAATCTTACTGCATGAGACAATATCTCAACGTAGTGTTGATTTGCATTTCTCTGATTAGTGATTTTGAGCCTTTTTATCATACACCTGTGGCCATTTGTATGTCTTCTTATGAGAAATATCTATTCATCTCCTTTGACCATTTTTTAACCAGATTATTTGTTATTTCACTACTGAGTTGTTTGAAGTCTTTGCATATTCTGGATATTAATATCTTGTCAAATACAGTTTGCAAATATTTTCTCCCATCCCGTAGGTTATCTTTTCACTCTGTTGACTGTTTCCTTTGCTGTGCAGCCTTATAGTTTGATATAGTCACATTTTTTTTTCTTTTTTGCATGTGCTTTTAAGGTCTTCATAAAGTCTTTGCCCATTCTTACAAATTGAAGAGTTTCCCCTGTGTTTTCTTCCAGGAGTTTTATAGTTTCAGGTCTTATATTTAAGTTTTGAATCTATTTTGAGTTGATTTTGGTATATGACAAAAGATAGGGGTCTCGTTTCATTCTTCTACACATGGATATCCAGTTTTGCCAGTACCATTTATTTAAGAGGCTGTCCTTTCCCCAGTGTATGTTCTTGATGCATTTGTTGAAGATCAGCTGGCTGTAAATACATGGATTGATTTCTGAGTTCTCCACTCTGTTCCATTGGTCCATGTGTCTGTTTTTATGCCAGTACCATGTTGTTTTAGTTAATATGGTTTTGCAGTATATTCTGAAGTCGGGTAGAGTAATGCCTCTGACTTTGTCTTTACTCAAGATTATCTTGGCTATTCAGGGTCTTTTTTTGTTCCATATGAAAGTTAGGACTGGTTTTTCTATTTCTGTGAAGAAACTCATTGGTATTTTGATGGAGATTGCACTGACTCTGTAGGTTGCTTTAAGTAGCATGGACATTTTCACAAAACTAATTCTTACAATCCATGAACTTGAAATAGTCTTTCTATTTTTTCATGTCCTCTTTAATATATTTCATCAGTGTTTAGTAGTTTTTGTTGTAGAGATCTTTCACCTCTTTGGTGCAATTTATTCCTAGGTTGTTTTTGTTTTTGTTTTGTTTTTGGTAGTTAGTATAAACAGCCTTGCTTTCTTGATTTCTTTTTCTGGTAGTAGATTGTTGCTGTATAGAAACACTACTCATTTTTTGTATGTTAACTTTGTATCCTGCAACTTTACTGAAGTCATTTATTAACTCTAAGAGTTTTTAGGTAGAGTCTTTAGATTTTTCTCTATGTAAGATTATGTCATCTGCAAACAAGGAAAATTTGACTTCATCTTATACAATTTGGGTGCCTTTTTTTCTTACTCTTACCTAAATTATTCTGGCTAGAACTTTGGCTAGTACTACATTAAATAAGATCGGTGAAGGTGGACATCATTGTCTTGTTCCTCTTCTTAGGAGAAAAGTTTTCAGCTTTTCCACATTCAGGATGATGTTAGCTGTGGGTCTGTCATATAAGACTTTTGTTTTGTTTGTTGACATACTTTCCTTCTATATCAAATTTGTTGAGAGTCCTTATCATGAAGGGATGTTGAATTTTGTCAAATCTTTTCCAGCATCAGTTGAGATGATCATACAGCTTTTTTCTTTCACTTAGTTGATGTGGTGTATCGCATTTATTAATTTGCATATGTTGATCCATCCTGGCATCCCTGGAAAAAATCCCCTCTTATCATGGTGTATAATATTTTTGGTATGCTGTTGAATTCTGTTTGCTAGTATTTTGTTTGGAATCTTTGCATCTCTGTTCATCAAGGATATTGGCCTGTAGCTTTCTTTTTTTGTTGTGTCTTTGTCTGATTTTGGTATCAGGGTGATGCTGGCCTCATAGAATGAGATTGGGAGAATACCCTCTGCCTTAATTTTTTGGAATAATTTGAAAAGAAGTGGTACTAATTCTTCTTCCAAAGTCTGGTAGAATTTATCAAAGAAGACATTCAGTCCTGAGCTTTTCTTTGTTGGGAGACTGCAGATTACTGATTCAATCTTGTTTCTTGTTATTGGACTGTTCTCATTTTTTTTTTTTAATCTGGTTTTTTATTTGTGTTCTGTTATTACTTCTTGGTTCATTCTTGGTAGGTTGTACATGTCCAGAAATTTATTCATTTTCTCCAGATGATCAAATTTTTTGGTGTATAGTTGTTTGTAATACCCTCAATGACTTTTTGTATTTCTGTGGTATCAGTTGCAATGTCTCCTGTTTCATTTCTTATTTTTGTTATTCGGGATTTCTCTTCTTTTCTTAGATAGTCCAGCTAATGGTTTGTCAATTTTGTTTATCTTCTTAAAAAACCAACAATTTGTTTTGTTAATCTGTTGTATCTTATCTTTTTATCTCTATTTCAATTAATTCTGCTGTAATCTTTATCATTTTTTCCATCTACTAATTTTGGGATTGGATTTTTCTTTGTGATGTAATATTAGGTTGTTTATTTGAAATCTTTCTGTTCTTTTGATGTAAGCATTTATTGCAATAAACTTTCTTCTTAGTACTGCTTTTGCAGTATCCCATAGGTTTTGGTATGATGTGTTTTTATTTTCATTTGATTGAAGAATTTTTGTTTGTTTCTGCTTAATTTCTTCTCTAACCCATAGGTCACTCAGGAGTGCATTGTTTAATTTCCATGTATTTGTATCATATCCAATGTTTCACTTGTTATTGATTTCTAATATTATTTTGTTGTGGTCTTACAAGATACTTGAAATAATTTCTTTTTTTTTTTTATTTGCTGAGACTTGACTTGTGGCCTAACATGTAGTCTATCCTGGAGAATGTTCCTTGTGCTGATGAGAAGAATGTATATTCTGTAGTTGTTGGATGAAACATTCTATAGATGCCTTCAAGTCCAATTGGTTTGAAGTGTCATTTAAATACAATGTTTCTATGCTAATTTGCTGTCTAGATTATTTGTCCAATGCTGAGAGGGAGGTGTTCTGTCCCTACCTATATTGTACTGAGGTCTATCTTTAGATCCATTAATTTTTGCTTTGTACATCTGGGTGCTCCAATGTTGGAGGTATACATATTTACAATTGATATATTCTCTTGCTGAGTTGATCCTCATATCAATATATAATTACCTTCTTTATCTCTTTTTATAGTTTTTTTTAAAGCCTATTTTATCCAAGTATAGCTACTCCTGTTCATTTTGGTTTTCATTTGTGTGGAATATCTTTTTCCATCCCTTCACTATTAGTTTATGTGTGTCTTTACAGGTGAAGTGAGTTTCTTGAAGGCAGCATATAGTTGGATCTAGTTTTTTAACGCATTCAGCTAAGGGGGGAATTCAATTTATTCACATTCAGGGCTATTATTGAAAGGTATTGCCTAAATCCTGGCATTTTACTAATTTTTATGGTTGTTTTATATATCTTTTCTTTCTTTCCTTTTTATTGTTCAACTTTGCTTTGATTATTGTAGTGATAAGGTATAGTTTCTTTCTCTTTCTCATTGGCATATCTACTCTGCCAGTGGGTTTTATTCTTTCTCATGTCTTCATGGTGGTTATTATTGGTCTTTGGATTCCAGATAAAGAACTCCCTTGAGGATTTCTTGTAGAGTCAGTTTTGTGGTGGTGAATTCCTGCAGTTTTTGTTGATCCGGGAAGGTCACTATTTCTCCTTCATTTTTGAAAGATAGCTTTTCTGGATATAGTGTTCTTGGTCGGCAGCTTTTTTTCTTTTAGAACTTATAACAAGTCATCCCATTCTCACTTGGCCTGTAAGTTTTCTCCTGAGAAATTTGCTGTTAGTCTGTTGGAGGTTCCTTTATAGGTGACTTAATGTTTTTCTTTTGCTGTCTTTAGAATTCTCTGTCTTTGACTTTTGACAATTCAACTACAATGTGTCTTGGAGAGGTCCTTTTCTGGGTTGAATCTCTTTGAGGATCTTTGAGCCTCTCAGATCTAGAAGTCCATATCTCTTCCAATATTTGAGAAGTATACAGCTACTACTTCATTAAATAGTTTTTTCATGCATTTTTTATTCTCCTTACCTTCTGGAACACCCATAATTCAGACAGTCTGATGTTTGTACACTTAAGGTTGTCCCATATATCTCATAAGCTTTCTTCATTTTTTACAATTCTTTTTTTTTTTTTTTTTTTGTCCTCCTGGGCTATTTCAAAAAGCCTGACTTCAAGTTTAGAAACTTTTTGTTCCACTTGCTCTAGCCTTTTGCTTAAGCTCTTAGTTATATTTTTTCATTTTGCTGAACGAATCCTTCAGTTCTGGGAGTTCTGCTACATTCTTTTTTATTTTATTCTTCTTAATTTTCTTTATTTTATCAATATACAATGTAGTTGATTTTCATGTCCCTTTACCAATTCCACTTTTCCCACCCTTCCTCTCCCACCTCCCCCCCCCCACCATCAACATCATATCTGTTCACTTGTCTTAACAAGTTCAAGGAATTGCTACATTCTATTTTTTTTTTTATAATTTTTTTTTTAATTTTATTTTGTCGATATGCATTGTAGCTGATTATTGCTCCCCACCACCAAGACCTCCCTCCCTTCTCCCTCCCTCCCTCCCCCCCAACAATGCCCTTTCTGTTTGCTTGTCGTATCAACTTCATTCTTTTTTAAAGTATCTATCTCTTTGTAAAAATTCTCATCCAGATCCTGGATTGTTTTTCTCATTTCATTATGTTGTCTGTCTGAATTTTCTTGCATCTCATTGAGTTTCCTTAAGATTATTATTTGGAATTCCTTTTCAGGCATTTCATAGATTTCCTATTGTTTGGGGTCTGATACCAGAAAATTTTGTATTCCTTCAGGGGTGTCTTTTTTTTTTTTTCATATTTCTATTATCCCTGTGTTGATGTCTGGACATCTGGTAGAGCAGTTGCTTCTTCTAATACTCTGGAGGAGCATTTGAGGACAGAGACTCTCTCCCATGGGTGTACTCTATAGTAACAGTTGGGTAAGGGTTTTAGGTTTGGTTCTGCATAGACACAGTAGTATAGTCTCTGTGTGATATTTTGGTCGCATTCCACCTCAGAGTTGCTGTGAGTGACTTTGTGGCCTAGGCACTAGGGCAGTAAGAAATTTATTCCTGAAGTGACACTGGGCTGGGTTATCAGGGTTGTAGACAAGTCTCAAGCTCTTGGGAGAAGTGCCAAGGTGGCCTGTTTCTCCTTGGCTGAAGTGAATTACCCTAGGCAGGCTCACTTGCACCCCTACCAGGATCCCATGTCCCTGTTAGATGCACTGAAGTGTTCTGAAGCTCCTTGGCTTAAATTAGTGACCCTGGGTGGGATTTCTGGGGGTTGGGATTAGGATCTTGGGCTTTGAGGGAGACAATGAGTTATTCAGCAGCTCCTCAGGTAGTCACTGGGGCTTCAAGCTTGGCCCTGTACCCACAAAAGAGGTGCTGTGATGCTCTGCAACTCCACAGTTGAAGTTGGGGAGACTGGAAGAGGTTGCTGGGTCCAAGGGTAGCACCCTTTGCCCCCCAAGAGAGATGCTAGAGTCTTCTGCAGTTTTACTGTTGATGTGGACTACTCTGGGTGAGATCATTGTGTTCATGAGTGAGGCTCTGCACCCTCAGTAGGGACACTGGATGACTCTGCAGCACCACTGCTGGAACAAGCCACTCTGGGTAAAGTGGCAGCAGTTTTGGGTGAGACTCTCCACCCCCAAGAGGGATGCTAGGACACTCTGTACCTGTTCAACTAGCATGGCCATCTTGGATCAGGCCACTGTGGTTGTGGGTAGGACCCTGTGCCCCCCCAAAAAATGTTGGGTCTCTCTACAGCTCTTAAGCCAAAGTGGGATGTTCTGGTTAAGGTTACTGTAGTCATGTATAAGACCCTGTACCTACAAGAGATGCTAGCATTTTCTGCTGCTACTTTGCTGAAGTGGACCTCACTGGGAGAGGCCAATGCAGCTGTGGATTGGCCCCCATGACCTCAGCAGAGGCACTGCATCACTGTGGAGCTCCTCAGGTGGGGTGGGCATCCCCACATGAGGTTGTTGGGTCTGTGGGTGGGCTGCTGTGCCCCCAAGAGAGATGCTGGGTTCTTCTGGAACCCCCCTGTTGGGCATCCCTCGGTGGGTTCATTGGTGCTGCAGATGTGGGTCTGTGCCCCCAAGATAGGCATGTAGGGCCTCCACAGTCTCCCTCCTGGTGTGTGTGGGTCTCTGCTTGTCCACTGGGGCCACGGTGTGACTCCATGCAGCTGTGAGAATTTCAAGTGCCCTTCACTGAAGAGAGTAGGGCTGCCATCACTGGCAAAGGCCCTGGTTAGTCAGCTTTCTGGCTCCAGAAAGTGCTCACACCAACCCCCTCTGTCCTAAGAGTGACACTCTCACTGCAGTGGGGCACAAGACACCATGAGGACTCAGATGTAGGCAACTCAGCATGATGATAGGGCCTCCGGGCTATGGAACCACTAGGGCCATTGGGCCCCAAAGCAAAATGCACTCAGGTGTTGGGTCAGATCCCAAAGCAGCCACTGCAGCAGCAGCATGGGACCTGGGGAGTGGGGACAGCTCAGTGTGAACTACCTCCCAAATCAATGAAGTTGCATGGGCCCCCAGCAACTCCCCACACCAGGTGCATAGCCCACAAGGGCAGCACAATTCCCCTGTGGTTTGAACTACTGGTCCTGTGGTGCCACACTCACTCACCTTTCTCCTGCAGGCAACAATTCTTGTTGGGTCCTTGCTGCTACTGGCTGTGGGATGGGGTAGTGGAGGCCAGGAATTTCCTTTCCTACTCTATGTGGCTATCCTGAGTTTCTGCATTCAACAGCATCTCTGCTATTCCTTTGATGTGTTACTGCTTTCTCTTTTAGTTATTTTCATCCAAGTGTAGTTGCATGTTTATTGTACTCTCTGTCTTTGTGGGAGAGCAGTGGATCCAGTGGTGGATCTTTCTAGTCTGCCATCTAGTTCTACCTCCTCTCTCTGGAACCCTTTTACCCCAATTATTTTATCAAGTTCCCACAACCACCAGCCTTCTGAGGTCACAAGTTTGTTTTAATGCTTTTTTTCAATTTTTTTTTTTTTAGTTTTGTTTTGGTTTTGATTGACACAATAATTGCACATATTTATGGAGTATAATGCGATGTTTTGGTACAAGTATACATTGTGCAATGATCAAATCAGGGTAATTATCATATTTATCACCTAAAACACTTTTCATTTCTCCATAATGAGAACATTCAAAGCATGTTTCTAACAAGACCTAAAGTGAAACAAGTCTTTTGGCCTTAAAGATACAGCAAGAGACATGTGGTGTCTAATGGAAAACAGGAACACCTTGGCTTCAATATCAATGTCCCTGCCATTGCTTTTACCATGTCCTTATCCAATTATCATGAAGTAAGTAGCAAGTCAGGAAACAACCCAATTTTCAGTAGCCTTGACATTTGGACAAGGACACCTAATTTTCACCACTGTCTCCCACTGATCACATGGTTTTGGGGATGCTGGCCTAGAAAATATGTGCACTTTACACTTCCTTTATTTATGTGCCACAGTTTTCTCATGCTCAGTCAAGCACAATAAGCTACATTATAATGTGAGGAATTCCCAGTACATATTAAATAAATAAATTCATTTAGCCCAGACTCCAGTAACTTACAAGTTAATGAAGTCCTTTGGTTCTGAGAACCCTGATTTATTTTTTTAGTTCTCACTTCTCTCTGCCATCAGACCCAGACTTCTTTTTTCAATAAATTATAAAATATCTTTTATGAATAATCCTACATATATTCACAGAAGTTCAAAGTAAAAGGAATTCTAGATAACAAGTTACTATGAGATAGCACTTTGGAATGAAAGAGTTCCTAGTCAGGCCCTCAGTTAAGCCTTCAACTTCTCAATCAGAGCTAGAATATTGTTTCTGTTAGAATATGAGGCAAATTCCCACAAGACATTCAGTTACCCTGCAGATGGAATGAGCTGCAGTGGGCAAGTAGTACCTGAAGACTTCAGTAAGATTGTTGCCATTTAAACAAGAGAGCCCAGAAGTTAACCCAGGATGTAGCCCATAAGCATCACTAAGAGAAAAGAAATATGTTACGAAGGTAAATATAAGCAAAGGAAGAGTCTAGGCTGTCCTCTGAACACCTTGCCACATTGGGTAGAAAGCTTCTGTATAGTCCCTGAGAGTAAAACAGGAATCTCCTTGTCAGTCCCTCCTTCCACCATATAGGTACCTGGGAGGCTGGTTGAATACAAAGTGGAATGATACTATAGGTCCATCTTTTGATGAGAGAAAAGTAAAAGAAAATGCACTGGGTACTTCTACTGCAAGCTCATTGCATATACATAAATATTGGAAATTGGGCTCAATATTCAAATAAGAAAAATTCAATTTATTGAACACATTTTGCCTGTTTATCAGAGTAAGTGATATCAACTGGGAAGAGTGTGTAGCATGAGATCTGAAGAGGACCTGGGGAAAAGTGCCAAGTATTTCTGGCACTGAAGAGCCTGATATAGAAAGTATCCGCCAAGGGAACTTTTAAAAAGTAGACATACATACAAATGGCCAAAAGATACATGAAAAAATGCTCACCATCACTAGCCATCAGGGAAATGCAAATTAAAACCACATTGAGATACCACCTCACTACAGTTAGAATGGCTATAATCAAAAAGACGGTGAATAATAACAAATGCTGGTGAGGGTGTGGAGAGAAGGGAACACTCCTGCACTGTTGGATTTATGGACTGTAAATTAGTACAACTACTTCAGAAAACAATTTGGAGGTTTCTCAAACAACTACAGATAGATCTTCCGTATGATCCAGCAATCCCTCTTGTGGGTATATATCAGGGGAATGGAAATCATCATGTTGAAGAGATACCTGCACTCCCATGTTTATTGCAGCTCTGTTTACAATAGCCAAGATATGGAACCAACCTAAATGTCCATCAATAGACGATTGGATAAGGAAACTGTGGTATATAAACACTATGGAATATTACTGTACCATAAAAAAGAATGAAATACTCCCATTTGCAACAACATGGATGAACCTGGAGAAACTTATGTTGAGTGAAACAAGCAAAGCACAGAGGGATAAATACCACATGTGTCCACTCATATGTGGGAGCTAAGAGAGAAAAGAAGGCAGGAAAGAAAGACCACAGTAGTGCCGTGACCCAAGAGAGGGAGGGAACATTCCTAGGTCTACAAATTGGAGTGGAGGGGAGAGGGGGAGGAGGAGGGAGGTTGGGGGATAATTGGGAGGGGACAAAGGGTACAAAAGTAATTTCTGGTAATGGGTATGCCCCCGGTATGAATCTGGCCCTCACATCATGGGCAGGAGGGGGGACAATCAGATTTGTATCTCATTGATATTTGTAATAAATAAATAAATAAATAAAAAGTAGTCATAGAATACAAGAAAAGAGAAAGTTTCAAGAGGCAGAGCCATTAATTAGTATTAAAACGTGATGGTAGTTTAAGCAAAATAAGCCTGGAAGATTGTCCATTGGCTTTAGTGACAAGGTGGCCATTGATGGTCTTAGTGAATTTACAGTGGAGGAATTTAAAAGAAGTCAGATTTGAGTGAGTTAAGGAATGAGTGGAATGAAAATATGGAGACAATGATTAAAATTTGTGTCAGTGTTGTTCCATTGTCTTATGGCTTGCATCATTTCTAAAGAGAAATCATCCATAATTCTTATTTTTGGTCCCCCTCTAGGTAAATTGTCTTTTTGTTCTAGCTGATTTTATTTTTGGATTTCAACAATTTTACTATGGTTTGGCTATGTATGGATTTCTTTGTGTTTGTTCTGCTTGGGATTAATTAAGCCTCTTAAATCTCTGTGTAGAAATTTTGATTCACATTTGAAAATTTTAGTCCAATATTTCTTCAAATATCTTTTTGCTCAAATCTCTCTCCTCTCTTCCTAGAGATCTAATTATAAGATTTTTAGATCCCAGGTGGCAGCTCATATTTTAAATACCCCTGAATAGTCTCATAAAAACAGATAAAATAACTAGAATAGTAAAATAACAACAATTCTTAAGACAAAGAGCATCCCCATAGTACTCAAAATACAAGCAGGTAGCAACAGAGAACTAACAGTTACATGTCCCACATAGGGTCAGCACTGAGCAGGAGGAAACAGAAGCAACCAACAGTTTCTTCCTGAGTTGATCATAGGAGGAAAAGAGAATTAATTAAGATCTTCTCACAGATATTTGTGGTGGGCAATTTGAGAACAGTAGCCAAGACTTGAAAGAGGTTTATTCATTCAATGTGAATGAAAAGGGGTCCCTAGTAAACCTGATGTTGCTAAGGATATCTAGGCCTTATGAGCTGTCAAAGCTAATTATCCAATAATGTCTTCAAATACACAGTTTCACACCAAGAAAAAAATTCAGGAAATAGATCCCAAGTTGACCAGGATTAAAAACAATAGTAGGAAAAAAAGAGAGAAAGTCCAGACAAAAGTGGGGGAAAGGAACAGAGCCAGGTATTTCAGAAAGTACAGGACTCTATCTTTGAACACTATGAAAACAATGGCAAACAACAGAATAACATATTAAGATACTCAAGAAAAGAACATATGAACCAAGATAACATATTTAGTCAATACAGGGTTCCAATAGACAATAAAGAAAAGGGTGGGGGATTAAGAAAGATAATACAAAAATGTAAAATGTGAACATTATTTGGATTCTAATTTCAAAAAACAATCAACTGAAAACAGTAATTTTAGGACAATTAAATAAACTTTAATATGGGTTGGTGTTAGATGATGTCAATGAATCATTATCAATTTTTTAGGGAGAATGATGATACTGTAGTTTTTTTAATTCTTGTTTTTTAAAGTTGCATCCTGAAGTATATAAGTAAAATTATGTGATGTCTGGAATGTGCTTTAAAATACTGACCATCAATTAAACTAGGGAGAGGGACATACAGATGAAACAAGATTGACAAAATTTCATTAATTATTATACTGGGTGATATGTCATGGGGGTTTCCTTATACTATTTTTTATACTTCTTTTTGAAATTATCTATAATTAAATGCTTCTACCTTGCACAACAGCACATCTAAGACCAGAGCTCAAGTCTCGTGGTTCCGGGTCTAGTACTACTCTTTCTCTTACTATCTCTTCTCAAAGGGTAAAAAAAAACTGATTGTAAACTCATCCATAAAGTCCTGGAAGTCCCCTGTGCTTCCTAAAACCTCTAACTGAAATCATAATATTAGATAATTCCTAATGTCATTAGTTATCTTTAGGGTAAACATGTAACCCGAGAAGATGTGTCACCTGCCAAGTTATAAATCATTACACCTGATAAAGATGAACGTTTGGAGACCAAGAGGTGAGAGAAGAACATGTGAGTGTGCCAAGGTGGTAAAGAGGTGTGAGGAGAAATGTCAAAGCCTGGAAGAAATAATTTCTGCAGGGAGAACAGGCAGAAACCCTGCACTTCTCAAACACCAACAAAGGAACCATCCCCAGCTCCCACCTGGGTATTCATGACTGCATTCTTCCACAAACTGGAATCACTTAATCTTTGGTCCCTTTGAGCAAGAGTCTTTCCCAAGGGTAATCTAGGAAGATTTCATTGAGAAAAATGCATGCTGGATGAAAAGTAGATAAAAAGAGATATTGGGAATTACGAAAGCTGTGATGATAAAATATCTTGGTTCCAATGAAAACACCGTCCTTTTATAGATATAGTTTTCACCTTTGGCCCCTCTGGCAGGGTCCTAACTCAATTCACCATGCTGGAATAGTTTTGTAGAAACTTACCCATTATGATTCGTATCAAGACATTTTATACTCACTGACACACAAACACATTGCTCATCAGATGAGTGTCACTTTTTCACCTCTCTCCATTGTCACCATCAATAATAATAATAGTATAATAATAATAGCATCCGTTGAGTGCTTCTTAAGACATCGAGCTAAAGGTTTACATACTTGATTGCATGTAATCCTCACAAAAACACACTGAGATGTGTGCTATTATATCCCCATTTTGCAGATGAAGAAGCAGTCTCCTTTCCCAAGATAACAAGTGGAAGAGCTACACTTCAAACCCATAGGGTTTAACTCTGGTTTTGCTTGTGACTACTGTGTAATATTGTTTTTAATTATATAGGCATAAATAAACAAGGAAAACCTTGGATGGTCTATATCTCAACACTGTATGCCTACTGATAATTTAAGCAGTGCATTTCTCATTTGATTTTCTTTTTCACTGAGCCTAGGGCAGAGATGAGAACATAGTTAGAACTTAATATATGCTGAGATAAACTCTTCTAGGAACAATAGAGAATAAGGAGACAGAGGGGAGATAGGCTCAGCTTTCCAAAAGGTACAACCTGATGGGGTGACAGCATTCACATTCCCACACAGTGCTAAGCGATCACACTGAATATGCATCAACATACGCACTAATAGTATGCTTGAAACATTACCTGTACAATTGATTTTGCAAATAGTCAGGGACTTTTACAAATTATTCAGAAGGAAATCCTATTATAAATGTGTCCATAATCTCCAGCATTTCTCTGAAAAGTGAACCATCACACCTTTATCTAACTTTCATCCAAGATGCACACACAGTGTAATGGATGTGCCATAGAAGTGTGAAAAATACAGTACCACATAAATTAAGGTAGGAAGTCACTTACGACTGAGGAGACGTGGTAAGGCTGCAGAGGAAGAGGGGAAGCCTGCTCTAGACTAGTGGTTCTCAAACTGTGGGCCACAGAACCCCAGAGTCCCAAAGACCCTATTGGGGTATTCATGACAACAAAATTATTTTCATAATAATACTTAGATGTTATTTGACTTTTTCACTTTCATTTTCTCTTGGGTGTACAGTGGACTTTTTCAGAGGCCACAAGACATATGATGACATGATGATACATGACAGCTCTGATAGCTAATAGAATGTGTAACATGTTTTTTTGTGTTTTCTATAATGTTCTAAGACTTAGGATATAGATATGTGCATTTTCAGCAATTAACTCATTTGTTTTCTATATTTCTACTGTGATCTTAATAGCTTTACTTGTTTGTACCCACAGCAGTTTTTGTAACCTCAACATCATCCAATAAATTGTTACTTTGAAATTTGATGTTGTTCTTGAAACTGCAGGGAAACTCAGTAAGGAGTAAATACACTTTGCTATTTTGTTTTACAATAGTATTTTTAATTATTTTCAAAATTTCTCTCAATTTTTCAATTTTATTTAAATCTCAATATTTTATAATTTAATTATTTAAATTATTTAAATATTTTAAATATAATATTGAAAATTTTTCATATTTTGCTTATAATTTTTTTATAATATTTCTTACACTTCACAAAGAGGGAGATAATAAGATTTATTTTCTCAACCTAAAGCTTCACTATTTACATTTTAAATTACTAAAACAAATTAAACTGACATATTAGAGAGTTCTCTGAATAATGAAAAAGAATAGTATCCTCTAAAGAAACTAGACAAAATTGTAAATAAGAAATGTAAAAACATGACAAAGCTATATTTCTTAGCTTTATAAATTTTAATAAGTAAACTTTAAATCATCTCTTGATTATTTGTAATGCCTAAAACAATGTAAGTGCTCTATTTCTGAAGGATAGCCTGCTGGTATGATATATTCAAAGTACTAAAAGAAAAAAACTACCAGGCTGGCAGTTTTTTTTCTTAGTACTTTGCATATATCATTCCATTCTCACCTGGCCTGGGAGGTTTCTGCTGAGAAGTCTGCTGTTAGTCTGATGGGGACTCCCTTAAAGGTGACTTGATGCTTTTCTCTTGCTGTTTTTAAGATTCTCTCTTTGTCTTTGACTTTTGACAGTTTGACTACAATGTGTCTGAGAGAGGACCTTTTTGGATTGAATGTGTTTGTGGATCTTTGAGCCACTTGATTCTGGAAGTCCATATCTCTCCCAATACCTGGAAAGTTTTCCACTATTATTTTGTTAAATACGTTTTCAACCATTTTCTTTCCTTTACATATAACCTACACAATCCTCCTATAAACCTTTAAAAAATCTCTAATTCTTTGGGTTTTTTTTTTAATTTTAACTTCTCAATATACATTGCAGTTGATTTTGGTAACCCTTTACCCATTCCTCTTTTCCCTTCCCTCATTCCCCTCCCCACACCACATCATATCTGTTCACTTGCCTTAACAACTTCAAGGAATTGTTGTAATTGTTGTGTCTTCTTCCCCACCACACCCTTTATTTGTTTGTGTTTATTTATTTATTTTTAGCTCCCACAATTAAGTGAGAATATGTGGTATTTCTCTTTCTGTACCTGACTTGTTTCACTTAATGTAATTTTCTCTAAGTCCATCCATGTTGTTGTGAATGGTAGTATTTCATTCTTTTTTATAGCAGAGTAGAATTCCATTGTGTAGATATACCACAGTTTCCTTATCCAATCATCTGATGATGGACACTGGGCTGATTCCAACTCTCGGCTATTGTAAATAGAGTTGCAATAAACATTGGAGTACAGGTATCCCTTCAGCATGATGATTTCCATTCCTCTGGGTATATTCCCAGCAGTGGAATAGCTGGGTCATATGGTAGATCTATCTGTAATTATTTGAGGAACCTCCATACCATTTTCCATAAAGGTTGCACCACTTTGCAGTCCCACCAACAGTGTATGAAAGTTCCTTTTTCTCTGCAACCTCTCCAGCATTTATCATTCTCAGTCTTCTGGATATTAGCCATCCTAACTGGAGTGAGATGGCATCTCAAAGTAGTTTTGATTTGCATTTCCTGGATGCTGAGTGAGGTGGAGCATTTTTCCATGTGTCTGTTGGCCATTCAAATATCTTCCTTTGAGAAATGCCTATTCAGCTCCTTTGTCCATTGTTTAATTGGGTTATTTGGTTTTTTGTTGTAAAGTTGTTTCAGTTCCTTGTATATTCTGGATATTAGTCCTTTGTCAGATGTATGTTTTGCAAATATTTTCTCCCACTCTGTTGGTTGTCTTTTCACTCTGTTCATTGTTTCTTTTGCTGTGAAGAAGCTTTTTAGTTTGATATAATCCCATTTGTTTATTTTTCCTTAGTTGCCTATGATTTGGGTATCATATTCATGAAGTCTGTACCCACTCCTACTTCCTAGAGTGTTTCCCCTATGTTTTCTTTAAGGAGTTTTATTGTTTCTGGATGTATATTTAATTCTTTAATCCATTTTGAGTTGATTTTGGTATATGGCGAAAGGTACAGGTCTAGTTTCATTCTTCTACATATGAATATCCAGTTTTCCCAGCATCATTTGCTGAAGAGGTAGTATCTACCCCAGTGTGTAGACTTGGTGCCTTTGTCAAAGAACAGATGGCTGTAGGTGTATGGGTTGATTTCTGGGTTCTCTATTCTATTCCATTGATGGCATGTGCCTGTTTTTATGTGAGCACCATGCTGTTTTGGTTATTATAGCTTTGTAGTATAGTTTAAAGTCAGGTAGTGTTATGCCCCCAGGGATTTTTTGTTTGTTTTTTTGTTTGTTTTTGTTTGTTTGTTTGTTTGTTTTGCTCAGGATTGCTTTGGCTATGTGCAGTCTTTTGTTATTCCATATAAGTGTTTGGATAGTTTTTTCCATTTCTGAGAAAAATGTCATTAGAATTTTGATGGGTATTGCACTGAATCTGTAGATCACTTTGGGTAATATGCGCATTTTCACAATGTTAATTCTTCTGATCCAAGAGCATGGGATACATTTCCATCTTCTTGTGTCCTCTTTAATTTCTCTCAGCAGTGGTTTGTAGTACTCTTTCGAGAGATTTTTCACACCCTTGGTTAACTTTATTCCTAAGTATGTTATTTTTTTGGTGGCTATTGTAAATGAGTTAGCTTTCTTGATTTCTTTTTCTTCATGTTGACTGTTGTACAGAAATGCTACTGATTTTTGTGTGTTGATTTTGGATCCTGCAACTCTGCTGAAATCAATTATCAATTCTAAGAGTTTTTTTGTACAGGCTTTAGGCTGTTCTATATATAGGATCATATCATCCACAAACAGGGACAGTTTGACTTCATCTTTTCCAATCTGGATGCCCTTTATTTCCTTCTCTTCTCTGACTGCTCTGGCTAATGCTTCCAACACTATGCTAAATAGTAGTGGTGAAAGTGGGCATCCTTGTCTAGTTCCTGTTCTACCTAACTTGTACTGAGTCTTTATCATGAACTCATGTTGAATTTTGGTCAAATGCTTTTTCAGCATCTATAGAGATGATCATATGGTTTTGTCTTTGCTTTTATTGATGTGGTGTACCACATTTATTGATTTGTGTATGTTGAACCAGCCTTGCATCCCTAGGATGAATCCCACTTGATCATGGTGTCTAATTTTGTGTATGTGTTGCTGTATTCTGTTAGCTAGTATTTTATTGAAGATTTTTGCATCTATATTATCAAGGATATTGGCCTGTAGTTTTCTATTTTTGATGCATCTTTTTCTGGTTTTGGTATCAGGGTGATGTTTACCTCATAGAATGAGTTTGGGAGAATGGCCTCTGTTTCAATCTTTTGGAATAGTTTGTAGAAAATTGGTATCTGTTCCTCTTTAAAGGCTTGGTAGAACTCTGCAGTGAATCCATCCAGTCCTGGGCTTTTCTTTGTTGGGAGCCTTCTGATAACAGCTTCAATCTCTTTTATTGTTATTGGTCTGTTCAGATAGTCTATATCTTCTTGACTCAGTTTTGGTAGTCTGTATGTGTCCAGAACTTTATCCATTTCCTACAGATTTTCAAACTTGTTTGCATATACTTGATTATAGTAGTCTCTAATGATTCCTTGTATATCTGAGGTATCAATTGTAATATCACTTTTTACATTTCTAATTTTTGTTTTATTTGGGACTTCTTTTCTTAGTTAGCATTGCTAAAGGTTTGTCAATTTTATTTATCTTTTCAAAAAACTAACTTTTGTTTCATTGACCTTTTGTATTGTTTTTCAGTTTTCTATTTCATTTAGTTCTGCTCTGATCTTAACTATTTCTTTCCGTCTACTAACTTTGGGTTTGGAAGTGTTAGTTTGTTTCTTTGCCATCTTTCCATTCTTCTAAAGGAAGCATTTAATGTGATTAATTTCCTCCTTAGTACTGCTTTTGCAGTATCCCACAGGTTTTGGTGTGATGTGTCATTATTTTCATTAGTTTCAAGAGATTTTTTAATTTCCTGTTTAATTTCTTCTTGGACTCATATGTCATTAAGTAGAATGTTGCTTAATTTCCATGTGTTTGTATAGTTTCCAAAGTTTCATTTGTTATTGATTTCTAATTTTAATCCATTGTGATCTGAAAAAAATACATGGAACAATTCCAAATTTTTTGAATTTGTTGAGACTTCTTTGTGACCTAACATTTGGTCTATCCTGGAGATTGTTCCATGAGCTGATGAGAAGAATGAATATTCTGAGGTTGTTGGATGAAATGTTTTGTAGATATCTGCCAAGTCCAATTGGTCTAAAGTGTTGTTTAGATCTTGTGCTTTTCTATTGATTTTTGCCTAGATGATCTGCCCAATGACGAGAGTAGGGTGTTTGGATCCCCCACTATTATGGTGTTAGTATCTATCTCATTCTTTAAATCTAATAGTGTTTGATTTATAAATCTGGCTGCTCCAACATTGGTTGTGTATATATTTATGATTGCTATGTCTTCTTGATGGATAGATCCTTTTAACATTATACAGTGGCCTTCTTTATCTCTTTTTATGGTTTTTGCTTTAAAGTCTATTTTATCTGATATAAGAATAGCTACTCCAGCTCATTTTTCATTTCTATTTGCATGGTATATATTTTTCCATCCTTTCACTCTTAGTCTATGTGTGTCCTTACAGGTGAGGTGATTCTCTTGAAGGCAGCATATTGTTGGGTCCATCTTTTTAATCCAGTTAGTTAGTCTGTGTCTTTTGAGTGGAGAATTTAATCCCTTTACATTTAGAACTACTATTGAAAGGTGTTGATTTATTCCTAGCATTTTATTGATTTTTGTTTAGATGTCTTAAGTATCTTTTGTTCCTTTCTTTCTGATTTTGTTTGTGTTCTGTATTTGTTAGTTTCTATGGGTGGTAGATAAACTATCTTTTTTCTTTATTGTTAGCATTTTTGTTTTACTGGTAGGTTTTGTTCTTTCTTGAGTATTTGTGGCATTGATGGTTGTTTTTCAGGTAAGAAACCCATTACTTCTTTGAGAACTACTTGTAAGGCTGGTTGTGTGGTAGAGAATTCCCACAATTTGTCTCTAAGAAATATACTATTGGTCCTTCATTTCAGAAGGATAGCCTTGCTGAGTAATATATTCTTGGCTGGCAATTTTTGTCCTTTAGTATTTTGAATATATCATCCCATTCTTTTCTGGCTTTTAGGGTTTCTGATGAAAGTCTGATGTTAGTCTGATTGGGGCTCTCTTATAGGTGACTTGCCACCTCTTTTTTGCAACTTTTAAGATTCTCTCTTTGTCTTTGAGTTTTGCCAGTTTGATTATCACATGTCTTGGTGATGACCTTTTTGGGATGAATATGTTTGGGGATCTTTGGGCCTCCTGAATCTGAAGATCTGTGAGTTTCCCTGTACCTGGGAAGTTTTCTGCTATTATTTCGTTGAAAATGTTTTCAATGCCATTTCCTTTTTTCTCCCCTTCTGGAATACCCATAATTCAGATACTTGAGTGCTTAAGGTTGTCTGTTATCTCTCTTAGATCTTCTTCAATTTTTTTAATTCTTTTTTCTTTTTTCTGTCTGTCTGTGTTAATTCAAGCAGCCTGTCTTCAAGGTCAGAAATTCTCTCTTCTGCTTGTTCTAGCCTGCTGGTTAGACTCTCTGTTGTGTTTTTATTTTGTTGAATGAATCCTTCAGCTCCGCAAGCTCTCCTACATTCTTTTTCAGGGCATTGATTTCTTTATACATTTCTTCTTTCAGGTGCTGTATACTTTTCTCATTTCATTGTGTTATCTAACTGAGTTTTCTTTTATCTATTTTAGTTTCCTTAGAATTGTTGCTTGAAATTCTTTGTCAGTCATTTCAAGGACTTCTTGTTCTATAGGATCTAGAGCTTGAGAGTTATTATTTTCCTTTGGTGGTGATGTACTTTCTTGCTTTTTCATATTTCTGGTATCTTTCCTTTGGTGTTTAGTCATTGTGACAGGGGGTATCACAGTCCACTCATTCCACCCTAATGTCTGGCCTGGATCCTTAAGATCCTGGATTCTGGGCACAGGAACTAGCCTGGGCTGGGGGTCCCATGGCACCTACCTTTTCTGGCATGACTGACTCAGGGTGTGTGGTCCAGGCAGCTCTCAGGCCTCTCTAAGCAACGGGGACTGGCCTGGGCTGACCATCCCATGGCGCACAACTCCTGCCTGTTCTGGTGCAGATCTCAGGCCTCCTGTTGTTGCTGTTTAATAGCTTCAAATTGCTTGATTTGTGGGAGAGAGTGATGCTAGGTACCATGTACTCTGCCATCTTGACCAGAAGCCTCAATCTCTAATTATTTATAATACCTCATATAATGTAAGTGCTGTATAAACAGCTGTTATGCCATATTTCTTTATTTGTATTATTCGCTATGATTGTATCGTTATTTATTATGGGGTTTTTTTCAAATATTTTTGATCAGTGTTTGGTTTAATCCATGAATGTGGAACCCATGGATATGGAGGGCCAACTATTCTTAATACCACTGAACTATACACTTAAAAATAGTTAAAATGGTAAATTCTGTTATGTATATTTCACCACAATAAAAAAATAAGACATGGATCAATATATGGGCCTGTATCAGCACCAACCAATCAATAAAGAAGAGCTTTTATGTCAAAGCTCCGCAGCAAAGACAAATGATGTAATAACTTTGGGGTAATCACTTTATTAGCTTTACAGAGTTTGTAAAAATGCTTAAATCTAAATTGTTCATAAACATGCTCCTTTTTCTTCTTTTAAAGTCAATATTTTTGTCTCTTGTCTTAGTCTTTAAGTGTTAACTCAGCCTGTACTAGGCAAAGGAATATTAAATTATTTACCCTAGAGAAAAAAATGATTCAACTGCAAAATTATTCACTTCAGTTGGGGAAAGCTTAGAAACTACTTTAATATGCAAAATGGGGAAACTAAAAAAAAAAAGTCCAGTCCCATAAAAGATGGTGAGTTGTAGAAGAAAACTGAATAGCCATAGATGTTTTAGGTGTGTTTGCAACATGTCGAAAGCAAACCATGACAAAATGTGTCCAGTATGATTCTATAATTGTTTTAAAAGGCTAATGGATAGATAGTAAAATCCTATAAAGGTATTGGAAATAATATGCTTTATCTCCTTTTTTAAAAATGCACTTGTAAAATGAAGTAATAGAAAAATGTACAAGCCATTTTAATTTCATAAAATTTTTTAAAAGCTATTTTGACCAATTTAAGAAAGTAGGCAGGAATACATGCACTTTTCTGCACTACTGGTAGCTATAAACTTTAAGGGAGAAATGTTTGGCAACAGAACAACTTAAATATTTGTCACATCTGTACCTATCATTCTGCAATTCCATTAGTAAAGAATAAAAAACAATAAAATGTTCCTAGACATTCCAGTGCAAAGATATTCATCATAGAATTCATCTTACAAGGAAAAAATCAGAACCTTTTAAAACATACCCTAACAGGACTTGGTTGCAGAAATTATAGTTCATCCCTGTGATGAAATATGATATAACAACAGAATTATAGAATATTAATGATTTAGAAAGGTAGTCCCAGGCAACAGTTGTAGTTAAAATATCCTCCAATGAAGCAACGCATATTGTATTAAAAATATAAAGGTGTATAGATACCCATTTATTAAAAATGTATTTTGTCAAGTAGTGGCATTAGGAGTGGTATTAGGATTTTGACTTTTTCTGACATTGACAATTTTTGTTAATATTTTTGTAAAATATTATATATTATAATTGTGTAAAATTTGTATAAAATAAATTTTTTCAGCTATAAACAAAGTACTTCTGCTCAAAGTGAGGTAACATGGTGTCTCTCTCAAAGCAAAGAATATGTGTGATTTTTTAGTCATCGTGGCAGAGGGTTTCACAGTCCACTCGTTCCACCCTGGTGTCTGCAGCTGTGACAAGGAGTTCTGCTTATGCTCAGCTGCCTGTTCCTGCCTCAGGGTCTGGGGGTCGGTGGGTGGGGCTTCTCGGGGGCAGGGGCTCACCTGGCCTGGATCCCACGGCAGGTCTGTGCGTGGTTTTTTGAGTTGGATACTGAACTAGCCTTTTTTTTTTTTTTTCAAGGAATACCATTTTTACTTGAAAGGACAATGAACAGACTTGGGTATTTGACAGACATTTTCTCAAAAATTACCAAAGTGAACTTGTCACTTCCAGAAAAATAACTAACAGAAAGAAACAAATAAACAATAAGAAGAGAAAGAGAAAGAAAGAAAGAACAATCACAATAATACATTGAACTTTTAGGAGAGAAAAGAACTGTGGTTACTACAGTTGGAAAAGGGAAGGGGAGAAGGAGAGGGTAGGTGGCTAATGAGAAATTGGTTAAGGGACACAAAGAATGATCCTGTATTGTAATGATGAATAAGCTCGCTATCCTGATCTGACCATCACACATTGTACACAACTACTCAAGGTCAACTTTGTACACCATATGTAAGTATGATAAATTATCTTTTTTAAAAAAGGAAAAGAAAAATAACTGGCAGTGCTTATTGCAAATTATAAAATTTGAGCTCTCCAGCAAAAACTAGAATTTTGGAAAACTTGCATTCACCATCATGAGCTTGAACATTCCCCAGTACTTAGAAACTTTTCTGATGAGGTATGTGTTGACTTTTACAGGTATAATTTTTATAGTGTATAAATGAGATGTGTCAACATTTGGAAGATCTGCATAATTCAGTGAACTAATATTTTCCAAATGACCAGTGCGTAATGTTACAAAATAACATGTTGATAAAAGATTCATTCAAATGCATAGAGAGACCAAAGGATTCCGATGTAACAAAGTACAAAAATCTCATTAAATCAGAAAGAGTAAGCATATCATTTATATCTTAGATTTCCTTTGCTTACTCTCCCTGAATGTTTAGCATTCTCTTGAGTCTGAAAGTGCTCTTTGTGTTATATTGTCCTGTTCTGATATCATAGTGATAGGAAGTGAGGCCAGTGATCTAATGTTGTTTATTAGAAACATAAAAAGTTATCGTGTGCTTTATATATTCATTTATTGATATAACAATTTTCTTTGCATACAGCTAAGTGTCCAATGCTGGACTACGTTCTGAGGTTATGGTGGGAAGTAAATGTGGAACTGGCATCCTTAAAGCCTTCACACGAGTAGAGAAGTCAAATGAGAGAAGAATCTTCATCAGTGATACGAGAGCCAGGAAAAGTGAGAGGAAGGCAGCAGAGGGTCTTTTTCAGCTGTAGTCTTTACAGTGACATGAAATAATGTGGAGTTTGGATCAAGATGGCCATGGATTTGAATCCTGGCTCCACAAATTCTTATTTATGTGATATTGAATAAGTCTCTTAACATAGCTGAGCCTCAGTTTCCACATCTATAAACATAAAAATACTTCACTTACACATTTTCACTTAAAGCTTCTGGCTCCTAAGTACTCAAAGAATAGCAGTTATTTCTTGAATGGGTGTTAGACTAATATTTTATCTGATCCTCTATGTGTCCTCCTATGGCAGGCAGTGTTATTACTGGCATCACTGGTTGACCAAAACCCAGGAATTTCAACTCCCAGCCATGGATTCCTCCCTTTATCCTTTCAGCATCTCAGGAGAAGCCCCCGGCTTTCTCTGTACATCTGCCTGTCTCCCTAGAAATCACTGGAATAATTACTTGGGGCTCTGAGAAAAATGCTGCTGCTCTGGTACCCTGCGTTTCCTTGGTCTCTACTGAGAGGTCCCTACCTTCCTCCCAGCCACAATGTTTAACAAGCTCCCGGGGGTTGGTGCCTGGGGAGGACACTTTCCTCCCTGGGGTGAGGTCATGTGTGTGAGAGTTGGGTATTTCCAAGTCCCCACCCCATCACTTATCACCTGATGCAACTTTAAGGGATCGGGTGGTGCCTAGCCAGGGATGGAAGAAAGGCTACTGATTCCAGTACCTGGGGCTAATGGAGAGGTCATCTCTCTGGAAGAAGAAAAGTGGTGCTGACAACACTATCTCTAGGCTGAGGCAGCAATCACATACACTCCATGCATCCAACACTGAAGGTCCTGATGCCTCCCTCCAGAATCTGGGGTTTTATCTTTTTCCTGGCCTGATATGAACATTCCTCCTATGCCCCAAGCCCTCTCTGTTTTTTCTCTCGACATCAGGGCCAACAAGGCTGAGGAGAAAGTGCTTGGATCCTCCAAAGACCACCCTGGAGGTCACCAACCCTTACTTGAGTAAGTAGCTGGTATTCTCAACCATACTTCTGTGGATTGAATGTCCCCCAAAATCTCAATAAAATCTAATCCCCACTGTGATGGTGCTAAGAGGGTTGGAAATCCAATTATGGTAATTGAAAGATGGGGCCTTTATGAGGTGATTAGATTGTGAGGACCGTGCCCCAGTCAATGGATTAATATGTTGATGGTTTCATGGCAGTCATGGATGTGGTTAGGATGGCTTTATAAGGAGAGGGAGTGTGAAATTTGGCTCTCTCGTGCTCGGACATTTCGCCATGTTACACCCTACGTTGCTGTAAGCCACCATCAACAAGGCCCTCACCAGATGTGTTCTCTGGACTTCAGACTTCCCCACATCTGAAACTATGAGAAATAAACTCTATTTCTTTATATATTACCTAATTTCAGGTATTCTGTTCTAAGCAACAGAAAACAAAGTAATGCACATATCAAACTTCTTAGAATGTTTCTAACGTGGAATCTCAGAAACTCAGAAATTATCCTAATACATTCATTTTTGCAGAGAAGGAAAATTAGCAGCCCAATAAGATGCAGCAACTTAATGCCATAGTTAGGACTCCAAGTCAAGTCATCTGACCTTACCACACTGCCTCCCTTATTTCTTTGAATACCTCAGACTTCTCCATACTCCTGTTTTCCTTTTCTATTCACGCAAAAGGAAAAAAAAATTGCAATGGGTGAGTGAGACCCCAAGCAGAGACGGACACTGCCAGAGGAGCAGTGTAGCTGCATTGATGCTGATGGGCAAAAGTCTAATTTCCATCATCCCAGCCTGGCCTCAGAGTGTCCCCAAAGCCAGTCCTACCAAAGAGAGTTCACCTCAGTGGTGTCATTCCTACGTCAGAGCAGCACGGGACATAGGCTATGGGAAAGGCTAAAACAGGAGAAAGATGAGGAGCAGAAAATCCATAAACCTGGGCTGTCATTCCAGTTCTGCTGTTAACTCAGGGTGCAATATTAAATGACCAGCTTCCTTCAGCAGGCCTCACATTGCCCTCCACAAATTGGTCATGTGGATTCGAATTTAGGTTTTGAAACTTTCTTTAGCACGAGAAGCTTATCTTCAGATTATCCCTTTTAAAAAAAAAAAACTGTGAAACACATGAAAAAAGAATATTTCTGGGTACAGAGGAAGAGTCCTGGAGTTTCTGAATCTTCCTGCTCACTCTGCACCTCCTGAGGATTTTCCAGGAAATCCTGGGGTTCTTAGTCAGTTTGGATGTCTCTCAACTGGATGATTTCTAAGATCCTTTCCATTTCTAACAATCCAGAATCTAATGGATTTGGCCCCTAAACCCCAAGCTTTTACATTTCTGATGGACATACATACATGGCTGTCACACAGGGAGTGTCATCCATAAGTACAGATAGGAAAGGATTTGGGGCTGTGTCCTGGGGCAGGGCTAGAGGAGGCAGGAGACGGTTGACATGGAAAAGTGAAGACTCGGGGAGATGTGGTTATTGTCTTCAAACATCTGAAAGGTGACTTGGTATCTGCTCACCTCTGGGTCCCCATCACCTAGCATGACTGCTGGCACTCAAGAAAAGCTTACTGAATGCTTAACAAATCAGTGACTCTACAAGTACAGAAAAGCAGAATATGATCACTTGCTGTAACTGAAGTCAGGATATTGGAAGTGTGATCTTTAGAATTCTTGACTCTTAGCTATAATACCAAAAAGGCAGGCATATCTTGTGACACAGGGGTAAAATGCGTTCCCCGTCACTAGAGGTATTTAAGCGGGATGACCACTGTCTGGGCTACTGTGGGTTTCCCACCCTGGGTGGCGGTTTGGAAGGAATGAGCTCTGAGTTTTCCCTCTGGCTCTGAGATTATTTGGGTCTATACATATTTCTTCAGGTACTTGTTGAACATCTATTGTGTGCCAGTTTTCCAATGCTTATATACACAAGTCCATTAAAAAATGTTGTTAAAGAGCAGAAATAATTACAGCTGACATTTATCAGAGGCTTATTCTGTGCTACCTAAATGACTCACTGATATATGTTCATATTATGATAATCCATATTACTGCCTAAGGAGTGATTCTGTTTATAATTCTTACTCTGTAGATCAAAAAACGTGTTTGAAGTGTAAGCAGCTTGTCCAAGTCACTGTGCCAATAATTGGTGAGGCCAGCGTTTGAACCCGGGGATGGATGTCTGACCTCAGAGCCCTCAAGTCTGTGTTCAGTGGAGTTTGCAATTACGAAGTGAAATTGAACTCGACACAGTGACACCACTCTTGAGCCCTGAGGTTCAGAGGTCTTATAATGCTCTCCTTGATCCCCTGTCTGCTGTCCTCATTTTGCTTCCTCATTTCAGCCTTTTTGGGCAAGGCCCTCGGAACTACCTGATGACACAAGTACACACACAATCACCGTGCTCCCTCGCTTCTTTCTGTCCTCTTCTCCCTTTCTCCCACTGTCTCAGCTCAGAAACAGCCTGCTTTGGAACCACAGAGGATGCAAAGAAATAATCATAGGAACTAGGAAGTTGACAGCAAACCAGTCTCTTGGCCCACATCAGAGGACTGTTGAGTAAGTGAAAGATACTAGATCAGGAAAAGCCAGCTGACTTTGCCAGGCTATCTGAAGCCCTTCCCAATGACCTGCTCATGGGGCAGGCCGTCAGTATCAGGTCCCTTAATTCATGTGTCACTGCTGCAGGAAAGACTCTGCAGAGCAGGAAACCCACTGGTATCTCTTTTCCTTCCCCTCTCTTACCAGGAAATTCTAACACCTCCTGCTATTCGTTTAATGACATTCTCAGCTATTTCACAAACGCACAGTCTTCCTCACTTTCATTTGCCTTAACCAGATAAATCAGGCACTGTGTGTTGAATACAAGTAGCTGTTATTTATCCATTAGTTTATTTCGTGTATATTCTCCATTATTTATAAAACTAGTATTCACACAGCACCTGCTCATTTACAAAGCACTTTTCAGACGTGTTCATTTATTTGATGCCCATGACATTCTGATGGAATGTCTCCCATTTTTCTCATTTTTCCACAAAACAAATAAATGGGGCACAAAGAGTTTCCAAGAGGAAGAGCTGGTGAGTAACTAAACTAGGATTAAAACCCAAATCCTGGATGCTCTGCTATTTCTCCTGATCCCAAGAATGATTCTGGTCACGTATGCAACACCCCTCTGTCATTCAGGATGCTGACAAAGTTGTCATTTCTGCATTTATTCTGTCAGCAGATATTTAATAGGCAGAGAGGTAATGTAAAATAATGGCTAAGAGTAGGACTCAGAAGCCAAACTGCTTGAGTTGGAATCATAGCCACTTACTAAGTATATAAATTAAGCAAGTTATTGAATGTCTCTATAATAACTCTGTTAACTCAGTTTCCTCATCTGCATATTACCAGAATTCTTGTGTGGATTAAATCACCATACGGTTCCTGGCACATGGTAGATACTCCATGTGTTCAGTATTTTTATTAGGCATCTGCTGCAAGGATGCAGTGGTGAACTGGGTTTACCACACTGAATAGCCAGACAGGTCTCTGCGCTTGAAGAACTAACATCCTGAGCCTCTCCCACGTCAGTCGTCATCCATTGCACCCTTCCCAGTGGGAGAAATCACATAGGACCAAAGTTCCGAGCACTCTGGGGGAAAAAATGCTCCAAAAACCTATGCTACTGCATCTTACAAAGATGCCTAGAGAGATGCAGATAATATAGATTCTCCCCAACAATGCAAAGAAGTTTATTTAAGTACTTTGAACATCAAAAAAGAATCTTGAGTACTGAGGTGTCCTTGGGTGTGTACTTCTTCCATTCACCTTTCATATTCCACTTTTTCACCTTTTATGTGGAGTCACTGACAGACATCTGCAGGCTCCTTCCTGTATTCCACTCTGGAACTATTCCTGACTCTAGACAAGGAAGACGTTAGGAACCTAAGTCCAGGAACACAATGGACTCAGCATGAAGCCCTTTTAGCTGATAACAAGGGTCTGATCTTGGGCACGGGGACAGTTATTAATTTCTGATCAGGTTCCATTGCAGCTGAGTGTCTCCCTTGATAGAATCCTGAGCAGAGCCACAGTTTCTTCTTGGCTGGGGTCCTGCTTTGTTCTCTCTGGATCTTGCTCCTCTGAGCCTATTTTTTATACGAGAATCCAGGTCCTGAAGCCCAGGACATTGCAATCCACTCCTCTCAGTGTCATCTGCCAGCATATGTATACCTTGGACATAGTTCTTGTGCTCAGATGACCAACTGTGACTCAAGTCGACCCTAATCTACTATCAAGACATGTACCTATTACTTCTGTTGTAATGGTCTTAGTGCAACCTACCTGCATGAAATGAAAGGTTTAACCAAACCAGATGGACACTTCCATCTGCCAGAAAGTGGTTCCGCCCCCCGTGCCCCACAGTCTCAGAAAGTGGTTCCGCCCCCGTGCCCCATAGTCTCAGAAAGTGGTTCTGCCCCCGTGCCCCACAGTCTCAGAAAGTGGTTCTACCCCCGTGCCCCACAGTCTCAGAAAGTGGTTCCACCCCGTGTCCCCACAGTCTCAGAAAGTGGTTCCGCCCCCGTGCCCCACAATCTCAGAAAGTGGCTCTACCCCCATGCCATACATCACATCCCAGGGGATTGTAGACTTTCCAAATCCATGAACTCCTGGTTTGATTGTTACTCACTCACCCTCCCAAACCCATTCCACAAACTTCGCAAGGAAGTTGGAGCTCACAATATCATCTCTAGGATATACATGCATTTTCTTTAGGGAGAAGTTAACATATCCCGACATCCCTAGTTGGGAAGCCAAAAAGAGAGAAATCCTGGCCAAAACAGAAGAGTCTGAGGAGGTGATTGCATAATTTCTCTTTTTACAGATGAAGGAAATGAACACATAGGAGGCGAACTTCACGCTTACAGTGTAAATCAGTGATGGACAGAATGAAAAATCAGACCTGTGGGACATCGAAATCCATGCTCCTGTCAACTGTTCTGCCACTCCCAGGAAGTTATAACAACTGGAAACTCCAAGCCAGGACACACTCCTAACACTCCTTCCTATCTTCTGCCTGCAGCACAGCAATGCCGAAGGAAAACCAGAGTCACATCACTGAATTCCTCCTTCTGGGCCTGACCACTGACCCCAAACAGCAGGTGTGGCTCTTTGCCAGCTTCCTGGCCATGTACCTGGTCAATGTGGCTGGCAACTCAGTCATCATTGCAGCCATACGGGGGGATGCCCACCTCCACACACCCATGTACTTCTTCCTCTCCAACCTGTCTTTTGTGGACATCTGCTTTACAAACGTCATTGTGCCACAGATGTTGGCAAACATGTTGAGCAAGAGCAAGAAGGTCGCCTTTGCCCAGTGCCTCACGCAGATGTATTTCTTTGTGGCCTGTGCGATAACTGACAGCTTCCTCCTGGCAGCCATGGCCATTGACCGCTACATGGCCATCTGTAACCCACTGCGTTACAACACGGCCATGAGCCCCAGGCGCTGTCTCCTGCTGGTGATGGCGTCCTGGGCAGTGTCCCACCTCCACTCACTCACCCACACGATTCTCATGGCCCGCCTCTCCTTCTGTGGGCCCAATGTCATCCACCACTTCTTTTGTGACGTCCAGCCACTGCTCACGCTCTCCTGCTCCGACACCTCTGTCAATGAGCTTTTGGCTTTCACAGAGGGCTCCTTTGTGATCATGAGTCCCTTTATCTTCATTATTGTCTCTTACGTCCACATCACCCGGGCCGTTCTGAGGGTCCCTTCAGGAGGAGGCAGGTACAAGGTCTTCTCCACCTGTGGATCCCACCTCACAGTAGTGGCACTATACTATGGGACTGCCATCTCAGTGTACATTCGCCCCTCGTCCACCTACTCAGTGACAAAGGACCGTGTGGTCACTGTCATTTATACCGTGGTGATCCCCATGCTAAACCCTTTCATCTATAGCCTTAGGAACAAGGACATGAAACAGGCCTTGAGAAAGCTGACTGGGAGAACAGAATAGAACGTGCATACTTGCTACCTCTAGGAGTTTAATTATCAAAACAACAACTATATGTTAAGCACCTACTATGTGAAAGCACTCTGCTTAATTCTGTAAGAAAGGCAAAATAAATTATAGCTTCTGTCCTTAAAAGTACTTACAGTCCAGTTAGAAGAGAGGAGATTGTCAACACCTTTCTATAAGAATGTGTCTTGCTTTTTTATAAAAATAAAGTGAGTCGTGGTTATAAATGTCTTAATAAATTATAAAATAATCAGCCAACTCCCAATTTTCTTCCTCCATCTCTTTAGCCTTTCTCTTTTGAAATATCTAGTTCATGCATCTAATGCAGATTACAACTGTGGACTAGCATGTTTCACCACAAAGCAATAAGGAAAAGCCCCAACCCATAGTAGGGATTCAGAAGAAGTTTTTACCCATGGGAAGACAAGAGGTCTAGCAGCCCAGCCCACGGGGGAGTCTGCGCTGCCTGTGCGGCCGGGCACTCAGTGTCAGGAACTGTTGCAGGCAAGCGTGTCTGCGTTGGCCTGGGGAGGGACTCACCCAGAGCTGCCTCCACTCTCCAGGTCCCAGACTGCTGTGGCGAGCTTGGGACCAGGATCAGCCCTTGGCTTACGCCTTGCACCCTGGGAATGGACAGTCCAGTGCAGCAAGGGGGTCAGCGCACATGCGCACCCTCCAGACCTAAAAAATAGCTTATTTAGGTCTGGCTGACGACCCCATCTACACTGGCAGGATGCCCCTACAATACTGATAGCCGTGAGGAGTGGGAAGAGAACTCACACGCCTCTGTCAGAGGCGGCCTCTGTGGCCACGCGCCTGCTGCTGGGAAATCCTGGTGGCACATGCGGCTGAACTGACCCAGGGAGGGTCACACGCTAAACCACCCCCAGCCCCCAAGCCCCAGGCTTCTGCTCAGGTAGCAGATTGGAGATTGGCCCCATCTCCTGAGACCATTTCTCTCTGGCCCCCCTAGCGGTTTTACTCCCGTGTGGCCACATCATTGCTCTGGTTTGCCCACACCTGTGTCCATGTGGCATCCTGTGCCCTGGGAACAGATGGTCCAGTACAACGAGAGTGCACTGACAGAGGGGGTCAGCATGTACACTTTACAGAGTCAGAAAACTGCCTAACTGGGGTACCAATCCACTGCTGGCAACCCCACCTTCTTTGGTGAGGGGCTGTGTAACCCATGTAGCCATAAGGAGGTAATGGAGAACTGGTAAGCCTCTCTCCAGTACAGACCCACACCTGCAGCACCAGTGAGATCGCACAGAGCTGCATGCCCCAGTAAGTCACCCATAGCCTCAGTGACCTCACGCAGGACAGCCCCACCCCATCTGTGGAAATCCAGAGAATTCCAGTAGTGCTCTTAGGATCACAGGGCCCTGTCCACAACCACAATGGCCTTGGCCAGAGTAACCACACCTGCTGAAGAGCTATAGAGGGCCACAGCACCCCTTTTGGGGTCAAAGTTTCCCACCCAAAACTGCCAATATCTCATTCAGAATATCCCACTTGAACAGCAGTGGGGCAGACCATCCAGTGTCCTGCCTGCAAGCACAGGGTCCCACACCAAATCCATTGACCCCACTGAGCATCACCAACTTCAACAGTAAAGCTATGGAGTACCTCAACACCTCTCCTGGGGGTACACAGCTCTGCACAGAGCCCCAGTTACACAATTGAGTCATCCATTGGAGCTGAGGGGCTGCTAAGCACCCAAATATCCCCCTCAAAGACTAAAGTCCTAATCTCCACCCCCAGGAACTCAGCCTAGGGACATCCATTTAAACTGAGAACCTTCAGATCACCCTAAGAGCACTACTGGAACACCCTGGATCTTCCCAGCTGGGGTGGGCTGTCCCACATGAGGTCACTGGGGCTATGGGTGGGCCACTGTGCCCACAAGAGAGATGCCGGATCACTCTGCCCCCATAATAGGGGTGGGTAGCACTGGATAGGTGCAGGATGCCACATGGACACAGGTATGAGCATGCCTAAGGAACCATTTAGAATTAAAGCATTTTTACAAACCCTATAAAGCTAATAAAGTGATTATACCAAGGTGATTACATCGCTTATCTTTGCTGCTGAGTTTTCACATAAAAGCTCTTCTTTGTTGATTAGTTGGTGCTAATATGGCCACATATATTGATCCATCTGTTAATTTTTGTGACAAAATATGCATTACAAAATATACCATTTTAATTAAGTGTACAGTTCAGTGGCATTATAAACAGTTGGCTTTCTATACATGGGTTCCACATTCATGGATCAAACCAAACACAGATGAAAAAGAATTTTTTTTCACGAACATTTTTTTTTATTGCTTGGCCTGGAAGTAACACTTATCACCCGTCTCCATACTCTCCTGAATAGAGCTAAATTACATGGTTCCACACACAATAATTAAAGGCTGAGATTGCAGGCATCTTTACAAGAGAAAAAAGATGTTTTGAAGAAAATACATAGTCAGTCAAATCCATACAAAATTTCCCCCCTGTGTAAATTATTTCATGGCTGCTGCAATGTGAGTTCTTTTTACTTTACTTTTCTTTTTTTGTTTTTTTGTGGCTGGTCAGTACAGTGAACCATGGTGTTATCAGCACCATGCTCGAACCAACAATATACTAACTATACTTAGTCCTGTAACTGTTGAAAAAAGATGTTTTCATCACTACTGACCTCCTTCAATATCTGAGGGTTACACATCTGGTGATTCAACCAAACAAAAATTCTTAAAAATCAAAAGAAAAAAGTATTATACACTGTAAGACTGGCCCAAAAGTGTGAATCTTACTTGTTGGGAAGGCTCATCTTGCAAAGACCAGGAGACAGAGATCGCTGCAATCAAGCAAGAGGTTTTTTATTTCCAGCATGCTGGGGTTGCTCCGTCTTCAGGACAGAAACGGCCCCGAGTTCTTAACACGAGCACTTTTTATACAGTTTGGTAGGCAGACTTTGGCAACAGGATGAGTTGTATACAGCTTATTGGTCACCTGAGGTGACTTTTAATTTCATTGGTGGCTTTCAGTGGGGTGGTATACAGACGAGGAACTGGGGAATTGCCCAATAGCCCATCCCTTGCGTGGTTAGGCCCTTCCCGGAACTGGGTGAACTTTGGGCGGTTTGGGAAGTCCTTCATCTGCCCTTACCAGAAAGTCCCACCTGCAGGGGCTTGTAAAACCTTGCACAAGCTAATTACAGAAGCAGAAAAGCTAGTCAGTTAATATTTAAGGGTGGGGGAAGGGGTTCAGTTCCACAACACATAAAAAACAACACAGTATTATGACTATTTACAATGAATTCCTGCTGTATTCAGTAATATAAATAATCTACTCAAGATGTAAAACACACAGAAGAAAGTGCATAGATAAAAGTGAAAAAGTACACCATCTATAGAAGGGGCTTGATCATTTGCAAGTGTTTTCTTCAACAGGTTCCTAGAACTGACCTCCAATACCAAGGGACTGTTGTACATCTACAGGGCTTCTTCTTGCTGTAAGTTCTCTGATGAAACATGAGGTGTGACTTATAGCATAACCTTTCCCCACAGCCATTACATTAATTGTGATATTCCCATGTGTGAATTTGTTCATGTCTATTATGGTGAGTTCCAGTAAAATGTTTTCCTGCATTCCTTACATTCACATGATTTCTAACCTATGTGAATTCTCTGATGCCTGCTGAGATGTGACTTTTGGTTAAAAGTTTTTCTACATTCTCTACATTCTTATGGTTTCTCACCTGTGTGAGTTTGCTGATGAATGCTGACTTGTGACTTTTGGTTAAAAGCTTTTCCACAGTCTTTATTTTTAAGAAAAACTATAATCGATAACAATACAACCATACAGAATAATAAAAATAAAAAAACATGGCATAACAACAATTTATATAGCACTTACATTGTATGTCATATTTCAAGTTACCTAGAGATGATTTAAAGTTTATAAGAGGATGTGTGTAGGTTATATGCAAAGGAAAAGAGAGGGTATTGAAAACCTATTCAATGAAATAATAGTGGAAAACTTTCCAGGTACTGGGAGAGATATAGACTTTCAGATCCAAGAGACTCGAAGATCCCCAAACAGATTCAGTCCATAAATGTCCTCTCCAAGACACATTGTAGTCAAACTGTCAAAAGTCAAAGACAGAGAGAGAATCCTGAATCCAGCAAGAGAAAAGCATCAAGTCAACTACAAGGGAGTTCTCATCAGACTAACAGCAGATTTCTTAGCAGAAATCTTATGTTTCAGGAGAGATTGGAATGATATATTTAAAGTACTAAAGAAAAAAACTGCCAGCCAAGATTACTATACCCAACAAGGTTATCCCACAGAAATGAAGGAGAAATGGCACATTTCCCAGACAAACAAAAACTTCAGGAGTTCATCATCACATGACCAGCACCACAAGAAATCCTCAAGGGAGTTCTACATCTGGAATCAAAATATGATAATCACCACCATAAATAAACAAGAAAGAACAAAACCCACTGGCAGTGCAAATATGCAAAGGAGAAAGAAATAGAAATATGTATTTCCACTTCAAAAAACCAACAAACACTGAAGACAAAAAAGGAAAGAAAGGAACAAAAGGTATTTCAAACAAACTATTCAAAACTTGATAAAATGTCAGGAGTAAGACAATATCTGTCAATAACAACCCTAAATGTAAAAAGACTGAATTCCCCCCTCCAAAGACATAGACTGGCTTCATGGATTGAAAAACTAGATGCAACCATATGCTACCTGCAAGAAACTCATCTCACCTATAAAGACTCACACCTACTAAGTGTGAAGAGATAGAAAAAGATATACCAGACAAATAGAAACCAAAAGTGAGCAGGAATAGAGATTCTTAAAAGAGATAAAGATGGCCAATATATAATGATAAAGGGATCTATCCAGCAAGAGGAGATAACAATCATAAATATATATACACACCCAACATTGGAGCACCCAGATATATAAAGCAAATACTATAAGACCTAGAGAGATGGACCCCAATACAAGAATAGCTGAGACTTCAACACCCCTCTGTCAACAATGGGCAGATCACCTAGGCAATAAATGAACAGAGAAATACAGGAATTAAACTACACTTTAGATCAAATGGACATGGCAAACATCTATAGAACATTTCACATAACAACTACAGAATGTATATTCTTCCCATCAGCACATGGAACATTCTCCAGGATAGATGGCATGTTAGGTCATGAATAAAGTCTCAACAAATTTTTAAAAATTGAAATTTCAAGTATCTTTTTGGACTACAATAGATTAAAACTAGAAATCAATAACAAGCGAAACTTCAGAAACTGTGCAAATAAATTAATCAGCATGCTTCTGAATAATCTACAGGTCAAAGAAGAAATTAAACAGGAAATCAAAACATTTCTTGAAATTGATGAAAACAAAGACACATCATACCAAAACCTGTGGGACACTACAAAAGCAGCACTGGGAGAGAGGTGCATTACAATAAATGCTAACATCAAAAGGATAGAAAGACTTCAAAAACAACCTAGCACAGCACCTCAAAGAACTAAAAAACAATAATCATCCAACCCAAAATCAGTATATGGAAAGAAGTAATTAAGATCAGAACAGAACTAAATGAAATAGAGACCAAAAAAAAAAAAAATATATATATATATATATATATATATATATATATACACACAAATGACCAATGAAACAAAAAAGTTGGCTTTTTGAGAAGATAAACAAGATAGATAAACCATTAGCTAGATTAACTAAAAAAAGATAGAAGACCCAAAAAACAAAAATCAGAAATGAAAAAGGAAACATTAGAACTGATAACACAGAAATACAAAACTTAATTAGACATTATTATGAACAACTATATGCCAACAAATTTGAAAACCTGGAGGAAATGGATACATTTCTGGACACATATAAACTACTAACACTGAACCAAGAAAAATAGAAAACCTAAACAGACCAATAACAAGCAACGAGTTTGAAATAGTAATCAGTCATCTTCTACCAAGGAAAAGCCCAGGTCCAGATGGCTCACTGCTGAGTTCTACCAAACCTTTAAAGAGGAATTAATACCAACCCTTTTCGAATTATTCCAAAAAATTGAAACAGAGGCATTCTCCTAGATTTATTCTATGAGGTCAGCAACACCCTGATACCAAAACCAGAAAGAGAAACAGCAAAAAAAGAAAACTACAGACCAATATCTTTGATGAATGAAGATGCAAAAATCCTCAACAAAATATTAGCAAACAGAATTCAACAGCACATCAAAAAGATTATACATCACGATCAAGTGGGATTCATCCCATGAATGCAAGTATGGGTTAACATACACAAGAGAATAAATGTGATACTGCATCAACAAAATCAAGGACAAAAAATATATAGTCATCTAACAGATGCAGAAAAAGCATTTGACAAAATTCTACACCCCTCAATGATAAAGACTCCGAAAATTAGGTATAGAAGGAAAGAATGTCAACACAATAAAAGCCACATGTGACAAACCCACCATCAATGTCATCCTTAATGGGGGAAAACTGACAGCTTTTCCTTTGAGAACAGAAACAAAACAAGGATGCCCTACCTCACCAGTCCTATTTAACACAGTATTGGAAGCACTTGGCAGAGCAATAAGGCAAAAGAAAGAAATTAAAGGCAATCAAATTGGAAAAGATGAACTCAAATTGTCCCTGTTTGCAGATGACATGATCCTACATAGAGAAAAACCTAAAGACTCTACCAAAAAACTCCTAGAACTGATAAACAAATTCAGTAAAATTGCAGGATATTAAATCAAGATACAAAAAGCAGTAGCATTCTTATACCCCAAACATGAACTAACAGAAAAAGAAATCAAGCAAACCCATTTACAATAGCTACCAAAAAATAAAATACCTAGGAATAAATTTAACCAAGGTGATCTACAATGGGAACTACAAACCACTGCTAAGAAAAATTAAAGAGGACACAAAAAAGATGGAAAGACATTCCATGTTCATGAATTGGAGAATTTAGCTTTGTGAAAATATCCATACTACCCAAAGTGATCTGTAGATTCAATGCAATCCTCAACAAAATACCAATGACAATCTTCACAGAAATAGAAAAAATAATCCTAATATTCATATGGAACAAGAAAAGACCCTGAATAGCTAATGCAATCCAGAACAAAAATAATAAAGCTGGAGGCATTACACTATCTGACTTCAAATTATACTACAAAGCTATAGTAACCAAAACAGCATGGTACTGGCATAAAAACAGACACACAGGCCAATGGACCAATGGAACAGAATAAAGAATCCAGAAATCAACCCATGTATTTATAGCCAACTGATCTTTGACAAAGGCAATAAGAACATACATTGGGGAAAGGACAGCCTCTTCAATAAACGGTATTAGGAAAACTGAAAATCCATGTATAACAAAAATGAAACCTGACGTGTACCTCTCACCATATGCCAAAATCAACTCAAAATGGATTAAAGACTTAAATATAAGATGTGAAGCTATGAAACTCCTAGAGGAAAATATAGGAGAAACACTTCAGGATGTAGGACTGGGCAGACTTTATGAATAAGACCCCAAAAGCACAGGCAACAAGAGAAAAATAAACCAATGGGATTTTATCAAACTAAATAGCTTCTGCACAGTAAAGGAAACAATCAACAAAGTGAAAAGACAACCTACAGAGTGGGATAAAATATTTGCAAACTATGCATCCAAAAAGGGATTAATATCCAGAATATACAAGGAACTCAAACAACTTAACAGTAAAAAAAATTTTTTTTTTTTGAAAAAAAAAATGGTCAGAGGAGTTGAATAGACATTTTTCAAAGGAAGACTTACAAATGGCCAACAGGTACATGAAAAAATGCTCAACATCACTAATCACCAGGGAAATGCAAATCAAAACCACGTTGAGATATCTTCTCACCCAGTTAGACTGCCTGCTATCAAAAAGACAGAGAATAACAAGTGCTGGGAAGGATGCAGAGAGAGGAGAACTCTTCTACACTGTTGTTGGGACTGTAACATTATGGAAAATAATACAGAGGTTTCTCAATCAACTACAGATAGATCTACCATATGATCCAGGAATCCCTCTACTGGGTATATACCAAAGGAGTGGAAATCATCTTGGTAAGGGTTCATCACAGCTCTATTTACAATAGCCAAGACATGGAACCAACCTAAATGTCCATCAACAGACAACTGGATAATGAAAATGTCACACATATATATATACCGAGCTGCTGTAGGAAGTGCCCTGGCCTCTCCCTCCCACCACTCCAGCTCAGGAATCCAGGGCACTTCCTGCAGCAGCTCAATGGTCACCACTGGGCTGGTTGTGGGTGTTGGGGGGGGCATTGCCAAGGCCCTTGTCCCCCAACCTCGGAACTGGTTGTGGGTGTTGAGGGGCATTGCTGAGGCCCGTGTGCCTCTCCCCTCTCTGGCTTGGTAGCCCAGGGGACTTCTAGGTGTTATAGGTGTTCTTTGGTGAAATGAGACCTTTACTAGTTAATATCAAACTTTGTCTTTGGTTGCTGGTACTTTGTTTTTTCTTTCAGTTCTGTGTTGTATTATTTGCTGTTTCCACCACTTAAACTCTGTGCTGGAACTAATCTGTTGTCCTTTGCTTACTTCTAAAATGGGGGGAACTTCCTGTGGGGACCAGTAATTGAGCTGTGTGGTTGAGATAAAACTGCTGTTTTGCTACTGTTTCCCTAGAGAAGCTTTTTTGTGCAGCTCGGGGTTTAATTGTTGGCTTTATAGGTACTTCCAACTCTCATGTGATCCAGTGCACCTGGGTTGTGTAGTAACTCTCTCCTGGGCCTGAGTCTTTTGATCTAACTGTACCCCATGCAACTCTATATTCCTGACCAGTCTCCTCTGAGTAGTCTTGGGCTGATTGGAGGGCAGATAGCTGTCCTTGCTGTGCCCCAGTGTTCCCCAAGTGGGCCCATCTCCCCCACTGCCCGAATTCCAAACACTTCCCATGGGACGGGCCGTGTGCCGGTCCCTTGCAATGACTCATCAGCCTCTCAGTGGCTCCTTTTTTTCAGGTGTGGTGGCTCCTCACTTTTATGTGGGTCCACGGAAACCCTATTAGTGGTCTTGCTGGCCTGGGAACCACCAAGGCCCTCTTCTATCCTGCCACCTCCAAGCAACTTCATCCAAAGGGCACAGTTACAACTTTAGCTGGCTCCTGCTCTGTGCACTCAGCAGCTCCAACCTGGAAGCAGCCGGGGCTCAAAATGGTCAGAGCAGTTTTTTCTTTCTTTCATCATGTACTACGTAGGTCTCTCCTCCTCTTCCCCTGAGCTCTAGTGGCCCCAGCTTGGCTGTTGTTGATTTTTTATAGTTGCAAATTGGTTGATTTGTTGGAGAGAGTGATGCTGGGGATTGTGTATTCTACCATCTTGACCAGAAGTCAAGAAATAAATTTTTGTTGGCAAGAAGTCAAGGATGGCTATGGCCTCAGGAAGTACTGACAGGTTTTAAAGGACAGGTACAAGGAGCATGACCGAGCAGGTGGGCCTCACTGCCACTGGACCCCATCCCTAGCCTGGGCGAGTGCACACTGACAAGAAAGGTGCCCACCCTGGAGAGGCCCTAGAACTGTGGCAACCATGTGCCCCGAAGCACTAGCACGATCGAGCAGGTAGACCTTGCCACTGCCAGACCCCATCCATTACCTAGGTGAGTATGCACCAACCAGAGAGGCACCACCCCCAGAGAGCCCCAAGACCCGTGGTGATGACGCACCCCGTGATACCAGCACAACTGAGCAGCTAAGCCTCACTGCTGACAGACACCATCCCCAGCCCGGGTGAGTGGGCATTGACCAGAGAGCCACCCCCCCTGGAGAGGCCTGAGACCCACAGTGACCATGCGCCCAGAGGCACCAGCATGACCAAGCAGATAGGCCTTGCCACCGCTGGACCCTATCCCCAGCCCAGGCGAGTAGGCACCAACCAGAGATGCCCAAACCTTCCACCCACAGGCACTGAAGCAGCCATGCCAAATTGGCAGTCCCAGCAGGATACTAGCCAGACAATAGTATCGAACCAGTGGACTGTGAAACGCCTTGCCACAATGACTAAATACCAAAGGAAAGATACTAGAAATATGAAAAATCAAGAAAGTACACCACCAAAGGGTAATAACTCTCAAGCTCTAGATCCTATAGAACAAGAAGCCCTTGAAATGTCTGACAAAGAATTTTGAGTGATAATTCTAAGGAAAGTAAATGAGATTCAAGAAAACTCAGCTAGAAAACACAATGAAACAAGGAAAACTATACAGGACCTGAAAGAAGAAATGTACAAGGAAATCAATGCCCTGAAAAAGAATGCAGCAGAGCTTGCCAAGCTGAAGAATTCATTCAATGAAATAAAAAACACAGCAGAGAGTTTAACCAGCAGGCTTGCAGAAGTAGAAGAGAGAACTGACCTTGAAGATGGGCTGTTTGAAATAACACAGGCAGACAATAAAAAGAAAAAAGAATTAAAGACATTAAAGAAAATCTAAGAGACATATCAGAAAACATTAAGCACTCAAATATCCAAGTCATGGGTATTCCAGAAGGGGAGGAAAAAGAGGATTTCATTGAAAACATATTCATCAAAATAGTAGCAGAAAATTTCGCTGGTATAGGAAAAAACACAGATCTTCGGATTCGGGAAGCTCAAAGATCCCCAAACATATTCAACCCAAAAAGATCTTCTCCAAGACATGTTATAGTCAAATTGGCAAAACTCAAAGACAAAGAGATAATCATAAAAGCTGCAAGAGAAAAGCGTCAAGTCACCCATAAGGGAGCCCCACTCAGTCTATCAGACTTTTCATCACAAAGCCTAAAAGCCAGAAATGAATGGGATGATATATTCAAAATACTAAAAGACAGAGATTGTCAGCCAAGAATACTTTACCCCACAAGACTATCTTTCCAAAATGAAGGGCAAACAGTATATTTCTCAGACAAACAAAAACTGCGGGAGTTCACTACCACACAACCACCCTTACAAGAAATTCTCAAGGGAGTACTGGGTTTGGTACCTGAAAAATAACTACCACTGCCATAAAAAAACAAGAAAAATCAAAACCAACAATTACAGAAAACAAACAGTAAATCAGAAAGAAAGGAACAAAAGACACCTAAGACATCCAAACAAAAATCAATAAAATGCTAGGAGTAAAACAACACTTTTCAATAACAACTCTTAATGTAAAAGAATTAAATTCCCCACTCAAAAGACACAGACTGACTGACTGGATTAAAAAGGAGGACCCAACTATATGCTGCCTTCAAGAGACTCACCTCACCTATAAAGACACATATACACTAAGAGGAAAAGGATGGAAAGAGATATACCATGAAAATAGAAATGAAAAATGAGCTGGAGTAGCTATGCTTATATCTGATAAAATAGACTTTAAACTAAAAACTATAAAAAGTGATAAAGAGGGTCACTACATAATGATTAAAGGATTCATCCATCAAGAGACATAACAATCATAAATATATACGCACCCAGTGTCAGAACAGCCAGATTTATAAAGCAAACTCTATTAGACCTACCTAAAGAAGGAGATAGACACTAATACCATAATAGCAGGGGACTTGAACACCCCACTATCAGTATTGGACAGATCATCTAGGCAAGGAATCAGCAGAGAAACACAAGATCTAAACAACACTCTAGACCAATTGGACTTGGCAGATATCTACAGAACACTCCATCCAACAACCTCAAAATATTCATTCTTCTCATCAGCACATGGTTCATTCTCCAGGATAGATCACATGTTATGTCACAAATCAAGTCTCAACAAATTCAAAAATATTAGAATTATCCCATGTACTTTTTCAGACCACAATGGATTAAAATTAGAAATCAAAAACAAATGAACTTCTGGAAACTATACAAACACATGGAAATTAAACCACATTCTATTTAATGACATACAGGTCCAAGAAGAAATCAAACAGGAAATCAAAAAATTTATTGAAACTAACGAAAACAATGATACACCATGCCAAAACTTATGAGATACTGCAAAAGCAGTACTAAGGGGGAAATTTATTGCATTAAATGCTTACTTCAGAAGAATGGAAAGATGGCAAGTAAACAACCTAATACTTCACCTTAAAGAACTAGAAAAAAAAAGAACAATACAAGCCCAAAGTAGCAGAAAGAAAGAAATCTTTAAGATCAGAGCAGAACTAAATGAAATTGAAACCCAAAAAAATACAAAAGATCAATAAATCAAAAAGTTAGTTTTTTGAAAAGATAAATAAAATTCACAAACCATTAGCATGGCTAACTAAAAAAAGAAGAGAGAAGACCCAAATAACAAAAATTAGGAATGATAAAGGTGATATTACAAGTGATACCTCAGAAATACAAGAAATCATTAGTGACTACTATAAACAACTATATGTCAACAAATTTGAAAATCTGGAGGAAATGGATAAATTTTTGGACATACACAAACTACCAAAACTGAGCCAAGATGATATAGAAAACCTGAACAGACCAGTAACGATAAAAGAGATTGAATCTGTTATCAGAAGGCTCCCAACAAAGAAAAGCCCAGGACCAGATGGGTTCACAGCAGAATTCTACCAAACATTGAAAGAGGAATTGACACCAATTTTCTCCAAACTATTCCAAAAGATTGAATAGAGGCAATTCTCCCAGACTCATTCTATGAAGTAAAGATCACCCTGATACCAAAACCAGATAAAGATACAACAAAAAAAGAAAGCTACAGGCCAATATCCTTGATGCATATAGATGCAAAAATCCTCAATAAAATACTAGCTAACAGAATACAGCAACACATACACAAAATTATACACCATGATCAAGTGGGATTTATCCCAGGGATGCAAGGTTGGTTCAACATATGCAAATCAATAAATGTGATACACCATATCAATAAAATAAAACAAAAGGACCATATGGTCATCTCTGGTCATCTCTATAGATGCTGAAAAAGCATTTGACAAAATTCAACACTCATTCATGATAAAAACTCTGTACAGGTTAGGTATAGACAGAAAGTATCTCAACATAATTAAAGCCATATATGATAAACCCACTGCCAATATCATCCTTAAGAACAGTAACTAGACAAGTATGCCCACTCTCACCACTCCTATTCAACATAGTGTTGGAAGTACTAGCCAGAGCAATCAGAGAAGAAAAGGAAATAAAGGGCATCATGGTTGGAAAAGATGAAGTCAAACTGTCCCTCTTTGCAGATGACATGATCCTATATATCAAACAGCCTAAAGCCTCTACAAAAAAACACTTGGAGTTGATAAATGATTTCAGCAAAGTTTCAGGATACAAAATCAATACACAAACATCAGTAGCATTTCTATTCTTCAATAGTGAACATGCAGAAAGAGAAATCAAGAAAGCTAGCCCATTTACAATAGCCACCAAAAAAATAAAATACTTAGGAATAGAGTTAACCAAGAATGTGAAAAATCTCTATAATGAGAACTGCAAACCACTGCTGAGAGAAATTAAAGAGGACACAAGAAGATGGAAAGATATTCCATGCTCTTGGATTGGAAGAATCAACATAGTGAAAATGTCCATACTACCCACAGTGATATACAAATTCAATGCAGTCCCCATCAAAATTCCAAAGACATTTTTCTCAGAAATGGAAAGAACTAGCCAAATATTTATAGGAAATAACTAAAGACCACTCATAGCCAAAGCAATGCTGAGCAAAATAAATAAAGCTGGAGGCATAAGACTACCTGACTTTAAACTATACTACAAAGCTATAATAACCAAAACAGTATGGTACTGGCAGAAAAACAGACACACTGATCAATGCAATAGAATAGAGAATCCAGAAATCAACCCACACACCTACAGCCATCTGATCTTTGACAAAGGAACCAAGCCTATACACTGAGGAAGAGATTTCCTCTTCAGCAAATGGTGCTGGGATAACAAGATATCCATATACAGGAGAATGAAACTAGACCGATACCTCTCACCATACACCAAAATCAACTCAAAATGGGTTAAAGAATTAAATATACACCCTGGAACAATAAAACTTCTTAAAGAAAACATAGGAGAAACACTCCAGGAAGTAGGACTGGGTACAGACTTCATGAATATGACCCCAAAAGCACAGGCAACCAAAGGAAAAATAAACAAATGGGATTATATCAAACTAAAAAGCTTCTGCACAGCAAAAGAAACAATTAACAGAGTTAAAAGACAACCAATAGAGTGGGAGAAAATATTTGCAATATATGCATCTGGCAAAGGACTGATATCCAGAATATACAAGGAACTCAAACAACTTTACAACTGAAAAACAAGTAACCCAATTAAAAAATGGGCAAAGGAGCTATATAAGCATTTCTCAAAGGAAGATATATGAATGGCCAACGGACACATGAACAAATGCTCAACACCACTAAGCATTCAGGAAATGCAAATCAAAAGCACACTGAGATACCATCTCACCCCAGTTAGGATGGCTAATATCCAAAAGATTGTGATTGATAAATGCTGGCAATGTTGCTGAGAAAAAGGAACTCTCATACATTGCTGGTGGGACTGCAAAATGGTGCGGCCTCTATGGAAAATGGTATGGAGGTTCCTCAAACAATTGCAGATAGATCTACCATATGACCCAGCTATCCCACTGCTGGGAATATACCCACAGGAATGGAAATCATCAAGTCAAAGGTATACCTGTTCCCCAGTGTTCATCGCAGCACTCTTTACAATAGCTAAGAGTTGGAACCAGCCCAAATGTCCATCATCAGATGAGTGGACATATGAAAAATGTGGTATATCTACACAGTGGAATACTAGTCAGCTATAAAAAAGAATGAAATACTGTCATTTGCAACTACATGGATGGACCTAGAGAAAATTATACGTGAAACGAGTCAGGCACAGAAAGAGAAACTTCACATGTTCTCACTTATTTGTTGGAGCTAAAAATAAATAAATAAATAAATACACAAATAAACTGGGCGGGGTGAAAAAGACACAACAATCATAATTCCTTGAAGTTGTTACAACAAGTGAACAGATATGAGGTTGTTGGGTGGGAGTGGGGAGAGGGAGTGGGAGGGAAGTTTTGGTAATGGGCCACGACAATCAACCACATTGTATATTGATAAAATTAAATTAAATTTTAAAAAAAGAACAGGAACAAGATTAAATCATGGAAATCTTTGAATGGCAAGCTAAGGAGTTTGAATTATTTTCAATAGATATAGCAACCTAATTTTTCAGCCTTATCTCTGGTTATTCCAACATATTCATTCTAAGCTTGAGTCACCTATGATGATTTACAGATCTCCAGACATTATGTGTTGCCTACAAGACAGTCCCTCTGCCGTAAGTATTTTTCCCCCATGACTCCCTGGCCATCCTTTCAAGAATCAGCTCAAGCATTAGTTCTAGTCTAAATGCTTTTCTCAACCCATCCTTAACCCCTAGCTAGACCCAACCATGAACTCAATGCTCATTTTTCTGTCTTCTCGAAACTTCTTCATATTCTTATTTTATAAGACTGGTCACTCCAAATTGTAATTGCATGATTGCATGTCAATCTTCCTACTAGGCTGTAAGAACAAGGACTTGGTGTGTCTGATTTCTTTATTTTTAGCACCTAACATAGTGTTGAATGAGTGAATGAACTGAAGGTTTTAATCAAAGGAGTAACGTCATTAAAGGCAAATAGTCCTTTCAGGGTGTTGTCATGCTTTCTCATTCTCAGAATCTGATACAATGTCTGCATTATATCAGATATGGCAGGAGTATCTTTAGATCTCCCTATTTGCTATTTCTGGGCATAATACATTCCTTTATCTTAACTAAGTTTTAAAATATTTTATAAATTATTGTTTTGGTAGCATAGCAACAAGAACTTGTTATGGTTTGGAATTATTTTTTAAGTTCATCACAAAAATTTTACAAAGAAGTTCTGTGCCTGGTACATTATTTATTAATTTTAAAAATGGTTTTTGAATGCCCACTCTGGGCCAGACCTTGTGCTAGATGCTTGTGGATGCATCAGTAAACTAAGAAGACATGGCCCTATCTTCATGGAGCTGTTTGATCAGTGGAGAAACAACTTGGTCAGCATTACCAGAATACAGAAGAGTGGGAGGGTAGCTAAGTCTGTAGAACACTAAGCATGGGCCTTGGAGGAGAATATAAGAGGGAGCCATCGAAGACATTCCCCGTGCAGTCTTTGCACATGAAAGTAGAATAAGTGTGGAATTTAGAAGCAAGACAACTCTAAGATTTGAATCTAGCTCTAGCACTTCCATAGCTCTAGTCACAACTAAGTGACTTTGGGCAAGTTATTAAATAAGTCTAAGCCTCAGTTCCCTCATCTATAAAACAAGAACACTGTTTTACATAAGGAGCTGCATATAAAGTGTTACAAAAGCATTCGATAAATGGTTATTATTATGTGATCATATAATAGTTCCTCCTGCATCTGCAGGGGATACTTTCCAAGACCCTCAGTGTATTCCTGAAACCACAGATAGTTCTGATCCCTATATACGCTGTTTCTCCTATACATATATACCTATGATAAAGTTTAATTTATAAATTAGGCACAGGAAGATGTTAAGAACAATAACTAACAATGAATTAGAACAATTGTAACAATACACTGTAATAAAAGCTATGTAAATGTTTATTTCTGCAATTTTCCATTTAATATTTTTGGACTGCAGTTGACCTCAAGTAACTGAAACTACATAAAGTAAAATCACAGATAAGGGGCACTACTGTATTTTCATCCTTGGGCTTATTTAATTCTCCAGAAAACACTCTCTAGCATACTGGTACTACTAAACCCATACTATAAATGAGAAACCTAAAATTCAGAGAGGTTAAGAGTTTGCCAAAAATCACAGCTGCTCATTGGCTTACTAGAACCCAAGAATCTTCACTGCTAGGACCCTTTCCATGGCACTGCACACCCTCCCGCAGTGTCCCAGGGACAGCCCTGTACCCAAGCCTTCTCTACCTACTTCGATCTGTTTCAAAATCACCTCAAGAACTAGCCACTCATTATCTGAGACTTGCAGAAACTTGTCACCCTGGATACCTGAGTTTCTGCAGTCTCAGTCTCCCAAGCCTCTCTCCTTAATGAGCTCCCTGGGGGTGGTGGATGGAAAGACTGCCTGTCTCCTTGGGGTGAGGTTACAGGAAGGGCAGTCACCTCCTTCCAGGTTTCCACTCCTTCCTCATCATATGATGACCCCTGAAGGGGCCAGTGATGGTAGCTGGGAATGGAAGAAAGCCTCCTGCTCCTGACGCCTGGGGTACATTGAAAGGTTACCACCCTAAAGGAAGAGAGGAACTGGCTGAGATGACAATCACACACACAACTCTCAGGGTGTAGTGAATCCTGTCACCCTCGACAGCAAACCTGGGCTTTCTCCTTCCTCTACTGATATGAAAGCTCTGCCTGTCTCTTCAGCCCCCATTTCTCCCTTAATCACTAAGACCAATGAGGCAGAGGAGAAGGTGCCTGGACCCTCGAATAGCCTCCCTGGAGGGCACTATCCCTTTTCGGAGTAAGTAGCTGTTACCTTCAATCCCATCACTATACCCAAGTCCTATAGTCCTGAAGTGTAAGAAACTGAGAAATTATCGTGTATGACATCCTCTTTTTACAAGGATGAAATCTGGGGCTCAGTATAGCAGAGACTACAGACCAGGTCATCTGCCTCTACTGTCTAAACTTCAGGCACAGTGCCTAAACTTCCAATGCCAATCTCCACACTCCGTGCTTTCTCCTTCTCCATTCACATAACACAGGAAATATTTGTTATTGGTGGTTAGGACCCCATGGAGAGGGACTCTGCACTTTGGGAAGAACAGTGTAGCTGCCTGGATGCTGACAAGTTAGAACCCAGCTTCTGTTAGTCCAGCATGGATCCTGGCTGTCCCCAAAGCCAAGTCGGCTGAGGACAGCTCCAGATTCTATGGCCTCATCCCAACCTCTGAATGTCTTCAGAGCAGCTTGGACCATGAGCTGACACATGAGAGTGGTAAGAGGAGAGGAAACTTCAGGTAAGGCCTGGGTTGTCGTACCTCTTCCAGTGATAACTCAGTGTATGTTATCGGGTAAATCACTCTCTACCTGAGTCTCAGTGTTTTCCTATGCAAAGCGAGGATGTTATTTTCAACTGCATCTTCACACTACTTCTTATGCAGTTGTTCAATACATAAAACACATGAATAGCAGAATTTCTTTCATATGGAAGAGACCTGGAGCGCTCCCATTCAGCATTGCCCTTGGCCTCCTGATCCCTCCTGGGGTGGCCCCTGAGTCCATTAGGGAAACGCGATTCGGAAACCTGTAATATGAATAAATCCTAAGATCATTTCCATCCCCAACAACCTAGGAGTTTACAAATGTCATTCTTTCCCCTATAACTTTACATTCTAAAAGGAAATCCATGGCCACTACACAGAGAGCTTTAGCTGCACCAGGCAGTAGCTTTAAAAGGGTGCCGTTGATGGTGGGATGGCTTAATCCCACATTCTATGCGAAAGGATTGAAAGACGCGGGGGGGGAATTTTACCCAGAGAAGAGGACTGGCACGATGATAGCTGTTTTCAAACATCAAAATGGCTATCGGTTCTCGTGTCCCCAGTCCTAGGTTATCTCCTGGCCCTCAGTGAACATTTTTGAGTGAATTATAAATCAATCGATCAACCCATGAAAGCAAAGCATAGCTACTATCACTAGCAAAGAGTGAAGTCAGCTAACAGAGTGCTCAGAGTGCTGCTGGGCTTAGAGGAATCCTTAGCTCTTGAGTTTCAATCTGGGATATGTAGATGTGTCCAATCATGATTACAAAGGGCCAAGCGGTACAACTTGGGAGACAGTGGGCTCCCTTTACTGGAAATATTTCAGCGGGATGAACTGGCATCTGTGTTGCTGATGGGCTCATGCTTTGGAGAATAGCATAGGAAGGAAATTTCCTGAGTTCTGTTTAGGACTTGAGATTCTTTTTCTTATTCCTAGACTTCAATTGCAAAGGGTTGAAGTAACCACAGGCCTCAGTCCGTGGCATATTGCCAACACTGGACTGCTTTTTCTTCATTTATTTGCTTCCTCCCTCACTCATGAACTTGTGTGCTTACCCTCCATTCCTACTACCCTCCCCCATTCTAAGGCGTTTAATGTTTAACTTCGTGGATGCATACACTCAGTGTTTTGGTGCATTTTTAATTTACATAAATTGTCTTGTGTTATAGATCTCATTCATTTTCTTACCCTTTTCACTCAGATTATATTTTTAGAATCTGTCGATGTCGCTATGAGTAATTCTAGTCCATTGTTTCTAGACAGCCCCGTGGTGTGCCTCTTCACAGTTACCACCCCAGTGACGGACACCCAGATTGCTTCAGACTCCCTATCACTGCAAACGACAGTACGAAAACATTCTCATCCGTGAGATTTTATATGCCTATACGGGAATCTCTCTGAGATATGCATCTAGGAACAGGAATATCGGATCAAGGGACATTCATTAACTTGGCTGAATCATGCCAGTTTGCTCTCTCGAGTATTGCACCAGTGCACATTTCCATCAGCAGTACCCGAGGGTCCCTGTAACCCCACATCCCTGCCAACACTTGCCCTTGTTCCCCTTTCTGTTTACTGAGGTGACAAATGTAAAGTAAAATATTGTTTATTTTTTCATTTCTCTGAAAACTAATGAATGTGAGCATCTCTTCATGTGCTCGTTAGTCTTTTGGGTTTCTTGAGCATTTTTCTATTAGGGTTCATATTTTTCTGGCTGATGTGAAAATGATCATTGCATATTCCAGATATTAGTATATTTGTTAAGGATTGCAAATATCATCTCCCAGCCTTTCCTATATCTGCTTGTCTTATTTATAATCATGATGTAATCAATCCAATTTTTTTCCTTTTAGCTCTTTTTCAGCATTGGGAGTCTTGTTTTGCTTCTAACTCAGATATTCTATAGTTTTTTTCTATTTACTTTATAGATTCATTCGTCACATGTAAAACCATAATCCTACTGGATTTCACCTTTATATATGATGTTAGATAGTAATTTTCTTTAATTATCCTCAAAATAATGAGCCAGTTTTTCCAGTGCTCTCCAACATTCCATCCTTTCCCCATCTGTTCTTAATACCACCATTTTGCTGTATTAAGTTCTTATATAAAAGTAGGTGTCTCCCTGACTGCATGTTATCTAGTCTTTCCCATTGGTCTGTTCTTGCACCAAAACCACATGATTTTACGTTATTATGGACTTTTATTATTCTTAATCTCTAAAAAGATAAGTGTCTCTTTTTACTCTTCATTTTCAAGTTTGACTTGACTACTTCCAGGTCTTTATTGTTACATGTAAATTTCAGGATAAATTTATCAAGGACTTCAAAAAATCCAACAGTATTTTGATTGAGATTAAATTAAATTCATAGATTAATATGGGAAATAACATCTTTGTAATGCTAGTCATTCAACCCAAGAAGATGAAATACCTCTCCATTTATTCTAAGCATCTTATATGCCCTTTGTGAGACTTTAAAATGCTTTTACATAGAAGTTTTGTGTAGTCTTAGGTTATTTCCTAGAGCTTTAGAGTTTTTCCTACAACAATAAATAGCATCTTATGTATTATTATATGTTGTGGTTGGTTATTTCTAACTTAGAGAAATATTATTGAGGTTGATTTTTTAAGATGATCATGTACTCAGCAACCTTGCTGAACTCGTTTATTGGCTCTGATAGTTTTTCAACTGATTCCATTCTTTTTTTTCAAGATGATCCTATCTTCTTTAAATAATGAAAGTTTTGTATATTTTTTCTTCCGTTTCCTTCACTTCTTTTTTCTTTGCTTATAGCATTAGTCAGGATTCCCAACACTATGTTAAACATTTATGGTGATAATGGATATCCTAACCTGTTTCTTATCTTAAAGGGAATACATATAAAAGTTCTCCATTTAGTATGATACGTGCTGTAGGGTTTGGGTATACATAACTTTTACCAAATTAAGAATATTCCTTCTATTTCTGTTGTTAACAGATTTCCTTATAAGCAGGTATTGAACTTTGCAAAATGATTGTTCTACTTCGATTAAAATTATATAATTTTTCTCCTTTTTTTTATTGATGTGGAGAAGTATATTGATGGATATTTTTGATATTGAACCATTCTTGCGTTACTGAGACAGACCTGTTGTGCATGATGTTATTTTTGATGCTATGTGGGATTCGTTTAACCATTGCTTTATTTGGAATTTTGCATCATGTTCATAAACAAAATGGGCATATAATTTTCTTTTTTTCTTTTTTTTTTTTCTTGCTTTTGTTTGGTTTTGGAATCAGAATTAAAATAAATTGTAAAATAAGCTGAGAATGTCCTCCCTCCCTACTTCCACCCCCCATTTTATGGTTTCTGAAACAACTTGCATAAAATGGAATTAGCTATTTTGCAAGCTTGGTAGAATATACCTTAAAACCATTGTGGGCATGAGGCTTTCTGAGAGGGGAGGTCTCTGACTACAATTTCTAACTTTTCTACAATTGATTAGTCTATTCAAGTTATTCTCGCACATTTTATATGTCCATAGGAATTTATCCATTTCATCTAGATCTTCCAATTTAGTTCGTAAGACTTTTATTATTTTATCTCTATATGTCTGAAATGATTTCTCTTTTCTTGATTATTTTTGCATGCATTTTTTTTTTATTTTCTTGATCAGTCTTGCCAGAGGTCTATTTCGTTCATTTTTCACGGGACTTTTGTCTTAGTTTCCTATGGCTGCTGTAACAAATTGCCAAAAACTTGGTGGCTTAAAACAGCAGAAATTTGTTCTCTCACAGTTCTGGAGGCCTGAAGACTAAAATCAGTTTCACTGGGCTGGAATCCAGGTGTTAGCAGGACCGTGCTCCATCTGGAGGCTCTCGAAGGAATCCATTCCTTGCTTCTCCCAGCTTCTGGAGGCTGCCAGTATTCCTTGGCTTGGGGTCACATCACTCCAACCTTGAAAGCCAGAAGTAGTATTTTATCTCTCTGACTCTGCATCCCTTTACTTCTGCCACATTTCCTCCTTCTCTTTGTGTGACAAATCGTCCTCTTCTCTCTTACAAGGACACTTGTGACTGCATTTAGGGCCCACCTAGATAATCCTGAACCCATCGCAAGACCCTAAGTTAATCACATCTGCAAAGCACCTTTTTCTGTATAAGGTGACATTTACAGGTTCAAGAGATTAGGGCTTGAAATCTTTGGGGCCATCATCCAGCATACAACAAACTGATCTTGGTTTTTTTGGTCTTTTCAATTGTTTCATTTGTTTTCTTTCTTGTGTGTTCTCTAGGTCATTAAATTTTGCTCTTCATTCTTTCTTCCTTGTTTCTTCGGATTGTTCTGTCACACTTTTTCCAGCGTTTTGAGTTAAATACGTGCTAATTTGTTTCTAGTTTTTCTTGACTCCTGATAAATTATTTAAAGCTATAAAATGTTCCTCTATGTACTATTTTAGCACATGCATAGTGCTCAATACTATTTCTTAATTTCCTTTATGGTTTTCTTTGTAACCATAGTAATATACTGTTTTGGTTTCTAAATTTTGAATTGCAATGTATATGTTGTCATTTTTCTTTCTTTAGCTCATAGATTTTTGTTTTTGTTTTTAGACAAAAAATACATTTAATTAAGGTATTTGATCCTATCTACTTTCCATCTCTTAGGTCATCCCTCTGGATGGTTTATTTTATTCAAAGTCTTTCTTTAAAAAATTTTCAGCTTGTATCTTTGTGTAACCTTCTGAGGCTTATAGGCCTAACAATGTCTGTGTGAGGTTCTCAGACTTGGATTACAATTTGGCTGGACATAAAACTTGAATTTTTAAGTTATTTTTCTTCTATACTTTATAAATATTATTCCACTGTGCTCTTGAATCCAGCCCTGCTCTTAAGAAGGCTTATATCGTTGTGAATCTTCTTCCTTTGTAAATGGTCTATTTTTGTTCTTTAAGATTTTAGAATATTCTCTTAATCTTGGGGTTTTTTTTTAAGTTGACAGATAAGATTGTTATATTTTTATCAAGCACAAAGTGATGTTTTGAAGTAAATATACATTGTGAAATGGTTAAATCTAGCTAATTAACAAATGCATTACCTCACACAGTTATTATTTTTGTGGTGAGAGCACATGACATCACTCTCTTTACATTTTTCAAGAAAACAACATATTGTAATTAACTATAGTCACCTTGCTGTACAACAGATCTCTTGAAATTTATTCCTCTTACCTAACTGTAATTATGCATCCTTTCACCAATATCCCCCCAATCCCCCCTTTTCCCAACCATCCCAGCCTCTGGTAACCACCATTATACTCTCTACTTCTATGAGATCAACTTTCTTAGATTCCACATATGAGTGAGATCATGTGTGGTATTTGTCCTTCTGTGCCTAAGGGCTCATTTCACTTAGCATAATGTCCTCCAGGTTCAACCATATCATTGCAAATGACAGATTTCCTCCTTTTTGATGGCTGAATAGCATTCTATTGCATACATATACCACATTTTCTTTATCCATTCATCTGTGGTGGATGTAGATAAATTGTGTTATTAGTCCTATTACACCTTTATTTCAATTATTATATTTTTCATGCTGTTATTCCTCTTGATTATTTTATCATTTATTTCTCTTAATTTACATTGCTAGGTTTTTTTTTTTCCATTTTTTCCTTAAGTGAACTTATTATGCTTATTTTAAATTGTCTGTCCCAATCATTCTGTTTCACATGTCGTATATTGTTCAGTTTGTGGTCTTACTTTTGAAGAAATTGCATTCCTCTTGCGTCTACTTATTTTTGTCTGTGATCTTGTATTCTCCAGGATATCAGACATTCTCTCTAGTAACATGTATTTAGAAAGAGTCAACATTTTCTTGGGTGAATTTAATAAGAAAAAGGATTAAGCACCAGGGCAGAGAGGCCCAGGCATCAGAGAATCACTGTGGGTCTTTTCCCTCTGCTGTTCAAGGTGACTACTCCGGTCAGGAGTTCTCCTGCTGACATTTAAGCAGAAGAATCCTTGTAAAGAGGGAAGCTTCCTAGGCTGTGATGCACCAGCTGCAGGGGTGGAAGAAGTAGAAGAATAAATGCCCAGAGACAGCCAACCAGCCTACATATGTTCTTATCTATTTTTCACCCAAGCGGGGCTTTTGAGATGCCTTGCCATTATTTCAGTGACATTGTTGACCTAGGCTGGTGCTGCAGTTTCTGAAGTGAAGAATCAACAGTGATTATCCTGAGGTAATTACATGAACAGGAAAAGGCAGAACTTTCCTCCAGTAGATCCCCTGACAGCTGGCCCTGGACACCCTCCATCCCAGTTCAGACCCATACACACAACGACCTCCCCATAGAGACTGACACAAGTTAGACAGACTTCAAATTCTCCAAGGGAATCTTCTATCTGTTCAGTTTTCCCTCAGGTCTATGCTTTTTACTTCTGTAGTTTATCCAGGCTTGGTACAGCCCTGCTAGTTTTCCTGTGCCATTTTCACAGACATATAAACCTAATTATATGTCTTCATTGAAATTATTCAACATTTACAATTGGCATTCCCTTATTTCTACCAATTCATAACCTAGTTTTGTTATATAAAATATAATAATAACTAACATTTACTCAAGGCCTATGCATCATAGCCACTGTAATAAGGGTTGTATACGCACCGGACTTTTTAATCCACCTAACTTCCCTATGAAGCAAGTACAATTATCATTCCTGTTTTCCAAATGAGGAAACTAAACCTTAAAGTTCAAATAATTTTCCCAAAACCACACTGATGGAACGAGGCGGGGACAGCACCTGAACGCAAGGTTGTCTGATCTGAGAGTCCCTGCTCTTATGCACCGTGTAATACTCAGTGGGAAAGCAATTGCAGCCTGCATTTGAACCCCTCTTTCCCCCACCTGTAGCCACACCCGGCTTGAGCACCAGGATTCAGAGGTTTATGGCAGTTTTTGAAATACAATCTCTGCTTTCTTCATTTTTCTTCTTCAATCTAATAGTATCCCGTACCTGTCACCCTATCTTCACATGCATGCACTTGCACACGCTCATACAAACACACCATCTTCATGCCTCACCCCCTAGCTTGCCCTCTACTCTCTCTCCTCGGCCTCATTCCACATTGTCTCAGCTCAGACACAGTCTACTTCAGAACCGGGAAAATTTTAGTGTCTAGTGAAACCAGTCTCTGCACCCTTTTGAGCAAGTCAAAAACTGTTGGAAGAAGAGATAACTGTTGTGAGGGTGAAATGGTTCTGCTGAACCACCTGAGAATGTCATTCGTTTTCCAGTTCATGGAAATGGCTGTCTGGAGCTTAGGCTCTTGAATTTCCTTATCATTCTGTGGGACAGAACAATGACCCCCCAAAGATATCCACATGCTGATCGCCATAACCAATGAATATGTTGTGTTACCTGGCAAAGGGGGATTAAGGTTGCAGATAAAACTAAGGATGCTAATCAACTGACTTTATATTAGATTATCCTGTGTTATCTGGGTGGCACCAGTATAATCAGAGCATTCTTAAATATGAAAGAGGGAGGCAAAAGAGAAGAACCAGAGAGAGGCTGCATAAAAAGAACTCCCCCAGTGTTGCTGGCTTTGAAGATGGAGAAAGGAGACACCAGGCAAGAGATGTGGGCAGTCTCTAGACAGTGTAAGAGGCAAGGAAGTGGATTCTCCTGTGAAGCTTCAAGAAAGGAACATAGCCTTGTCAACACCTTGATTGTAGCTCAGTGAAACCTATATCAGACTTCTGACCTACAGAACTGCAAGATAGTAAATTTGGGTTGTCTTAAGACACTAAGTTTATGGTAATATCTTACAGCAGCCCTAGAAAACTAACACACACTCCAATAGGAACTATCCCAAAGAGCAGAAAATCCTAGAGGACTTTTGTCCTTTTCCATCTCTTCCCGGGAAAGCCCAATGTGTCCTGTTTCTCTTTTGTCTCCTCCAGCTTGGCACCTACACTCTTTCCAGTGACCATTTTAATCCTCTTAATCATTTCAAACACACTCGCCCCCTTACCCTCTGCCTGGCTTCCTCTAGATTTCATCTGCCATTTTTCAGCTGCACACAATGAGGTACAGAGTACTAATAAGAAATATTATTATTTATATAAATAACATTTGCATACAACATTGTAGATCTCAACACTTTTCAAATATGTTCTCTAATTTGAACTTATGAATAAACTTCTAGAGATGACATTTTATTTTCTTTATTTTTCAGATGGAAAAAAAAATGGAAACCTGGAGATGTTCTACCAAGGATAAATAGCTAGTAAATATGTGAACCAGAACAAGAACCCAGATCCTCTGGCAAAAATCATGAACTTTTCCCATTGGCTCTCCTGATCCTAGGAGACTAGTTTCCCTGTTACTTCTGCAAAACCGATATTCTTACAAAGGTTTATCAAGGGTGGCATATCTGCTTCAGTCTGTCAGCCAGTATTTACTATGCAGCTAATATGTGTCAGGTGCTATTCAAGGCAATGGAAAACAGTGGTGAACAGAACAGATCTGAACCCTGCCTTTGCAGGGCTTTAATTATCCACCCTCCAGATGGTGTTCATGACTTAGTGGCACCTTTCCTAGTGCAAAAGATCGAATTTGGACCAAGCGCCAAGCATCTCAGAGAGAAAGGAGATGCTTCAGGAAACAATGCTACAATTCGGGTACTTCTTAAAGTGTTAACAGAGAAACAGTCTGAGTTCTCTTAAGCAATACAGTGAGTTTAATTCAAGATCACTGAGCATTAAAAAGATATCATTAGTACTTAGGTTTGTTTTTGACTCATCAAAAGTACCAGAAAGATGATGAGGACACAGGGAGTACAGTATGTGGACTTTCTCTAATTCAAAACCTGCGTTCCTAAATCTACCCTCCTTTACCTGGGATTACTTGACCACCATCTACAGACCCTCCTTGCTGCTCTCTGTTCTCCAAAGCCAATTCTGGCCCTAGGTGGGGTAGACATTAAAAGTGCATGTTCTGTTACTCAGTGGACTCACGTTCAACCCAATTGGTTGCTGGCTTGTTCTAACATTATTCCCTAGTGGCTTTCTGGTTTTACTCCATTTTAACTGAGTTTCTACCTTGGTAGCTAACTGACTACTGCCTCAATACCTGCCAGAATGGAACCTTGGCTTATTCTCCCTGGCTCTTGCCTTTTGTGGAGATAAGGGACCAGTTTCTGAACCTCAGCACCTTCCTATTCATAGCTCAGTGTTTTGGGCTGTACTGCCCTATCTTCTCACATTTGCATTTCCCACACGGCCACCCCTTAGACTCTTCTTGCCTATAACGGCACCCACCTCTTAGTTCCTTTAAGTCTTCCTTGATGCCACCCACCTGCCTGAAACACCCCGCCCAATGCTGGATAAATGGGCTCCTTCTGCCAGAGATAGTTCTTCAATCTCCCACCCACCCTAGACAGTTCCCCACCCTGATGGACATGTCAAATTTCCAGCTCGCAGCAACTCCTAGTATGAACTTTCGGCCCATAATTAAACTCCCAAGTGCACTCAAAAGTAGATTTTTTCTAAGAGGGGTTCAATCCAGGAATACAATCTCTATAATGTTTATGTGATTTCCATAGACTGAACCTTGGATACCCCACTTTTCCTTACACGGGGAAAGAAGGAAATCCTGGCCCGGAGCATCAGGTGGAGCCTGATCCTCTGCAGAGGAGGAGCAAGTTAGGCCAGGCAGAGCAAAGAGATGTATCATGGATACCACACCTTTGGAAACTAATCAAAATGATTATTTTCTAAACATCTTTCCTATAACCTTTACTATGTACCCGCAGAATAGTCTAAGAACATGGATATTATAACTTTTATCTTTTGGAGAAGGAATGCCTTGTTCTAATTCACAAAATTAGTCTGTTGCAAACTTGTAATTGAAATCAAGGTGCATCAACAGCAATACCGTGAGGTTATGTCATAGACTATAAGGCAGTATACGTGAATGGATTCCCTTCTGCAGTGAACAAGCTGGAATACCTTATGAGGTCTCCTCTCTACCAGACTGAAGACTCCAAGCCAGGACATGCTCCTAACATTTCTTCATATTTTTTATTTGCAGCACAGCAATGCCGAGGGAAAACCAGAGTCATATCACTGAATTCCTCCTTCTGGGCCTGACCACTGACCCCAAACAGCAGGTGTGGCTCTTTGCCAGCTTCCTGGCCATGTACCTGGTCAATGTGGCTGGCAACTCTGTCATCATTGCAGCCATACGGGGGGATGCCCACCTCCACACACCCATGTACTTCTTCCTCTCCAATCTCTCCCTGGTGGACATCTCCTTTACCACTGTCATCGTGCCACGGATGTTAGTGAACATGCTGAGTCAGAGAAAGACCATCCTCTTTGCCCAGTGCCTCACGCAGATGTATTTCTTTGTGGCCTTTGGGATCACTGACAGCTTCCTCCTGGCAGCCATGGCCATTGACCGCTACGTGGCCATCTGTAACCCACTGCGTTACAACACGGCCATGAGCCCCAGGCGCTGTCTCCTGCTGGTAATGGCGTCCTGGGCAGTGTCCCACCTCCACTCACTCACCCACACGATTCTCATGGCCCGCCTCTCCTTCTGTGGGCCCAATGTCATCCACCACTTCTTTTGTGACGTCCAGCCACTGCTCATGCTCTCCTGCTCCGACACCTCTGTCAATGAGCTTTTGGCTTTCACAGAGGGCTCCTTTGTGATCATGAGTCCCTTTATCTTCATTATTGTCTCTTACATCCACATCACCCGGGCCGTTCTGAGGGTCCCTTCAGGGGGAGGCAGGTACAAGGTCTTCTCCACCTGTGGGTCTCACCTCATAGTTGTGGTGCTATTCTATGGGACCATAATATCTGTGTACATTCGCCCCTCATCCACCTACTCAGTGACAAAGGACCGTGTGGTCACTGTCATTTATACCGTGGTGATCCCCATGCTAAACCCTTTCATCTATAGCCTTAGGAACAAGGACATGAAACAGGCCTTGAGAAAGCTGACTGGGAGAACAGAATAGAACGTGCACACTTGCTACCTCTAGGAGTTTAATCATTGATTGTCCAATCATATGTTAAGCACCTACTATGTGCAGGCACAATGCTTAATTTTGTAGGAAAGGCAAAGATGAAATAAATCATAGCTTTTGTCCTCAAAAGTTCTTAGGAAACAATGCTACAATTAGTAGCAATTAGTCTAGGTAGCCAAAGGAGATTGTCGACAGGTTGCTATAGTAAGAATTTGTCTAACTTTTCCATAAAAATTAGATGAGTCGTGATTATAAATATCTTAAATTATAAAATAATTCCTCACCTTGTCCCCTCTTCTTTCATATATCCATCCCTTCTCTCTTGAAATATCTAGTTCATGCCTCTCATGTAGATTACCAAAGTAAACCATATTTCACAATAAGAAAAAATTTTTTTAAGTTTCCACATCTACCATTTAGTGACTTTAGGTAATTTACTTAACCTCTCTGAGTTCCCTACTTCTTAAGAATACTGCATGGGCTGGAAGCCCAGATCTGCCAATGACCAACCCATGCCTTGGTTTTTCATATGCGAAGTGGATTGTTGTTAGGATTAAATGACAAGATAAGTGTTCTAAGACATATGTGAATTTTGTATTAAGTGCTTAGAACTGTGCGTTGCATATAGAAAGCATACAATACATGTCAGCCACTGTGATAACATTACATGAAAATGTCTCTCTCTAATGGTCCCTTCTTAACTAACATTTTATGTTTTGGAATGGGGTGGGAAATAGCTATACTGTCATGCATCTTCCCACCAGCTCAATCTAAGTGTTTCTAGAAATTCAGCATAATTATTCTATCTTTAGGCCTTATCTCTGTGTTGCCAATCTTCCTAGGGACTCCAGTGGGTACGAAGGTCTCCCTCAATCATTATAACATGATGCTCGCTGACCGTCCTTTCTCCATCCCTACTCTTCCATCCCATTTTCATTGCTGATAACCTTCAAATAATTTGACTATCAAGACTTCCATGGGGAGCACTGTCTGGCACTTCAAACTTCTGAAATACAAACTATGGCTTACAAATGTGAAGGAAACAAGTGAAGAAAAGTTGGGGGGAAAAATATAACTTTGCACAGGAGGGCCTAAGGGGATTAGACATAAAAGAGGGGGGAAACATAGCAATATACCTCAATGGGGGAAAAAAGATGTGGCAGAAGATGAAATGGGCTTTAACCGATCAAGAGTTTTTCCAAGGGTCTGTCTTGAAGCAAGGTACAAAAGAATGGGATAGCCACACCAATTGAATAAAAATTATCATCCAGCGAGCTTGCTATTTGTTGAAGAGCTATACACCAATGGACAGCTAGGACATAGTGTAGAGGAGGAGCTAAGGAGCCCAGTGGCTTTGGACTCAAATCCTGACTCTACTACTATTTTCGTGATCTTCAACAAATTATCAACCCTGCTAAATCTCAGATTTCTCATTTATAAAATGGAAATAATACTAGTAGCTCTTCTGGTGAAGATTAAATGAGATGAAAATCTGTGTAAAGCAAGTAGCACACTACATGGCCTATTGTGAGTGCTCAGTAAAGTTTAGTCACCATGATTTTGGATCTTTATAACTTGAGCCAAATAAATTAGTTTTTTTTTTTAGAAGAAATAAGTTTTTTATCGATGGCTAGTCAGTGGAGATAAGAAGACATCAATTCCAGGAAACCGTTTTCTAAGAGCAAAGTCAGCTCTCAGAGTAAGGTTGCTTTCACCCAATGAGAGGCAGGGAGGTATACGCACAGAACTCAGATGACAGGTGACCCACTTGAGCACTTCTTAGTATTCCATTCACAACCATAACTGCAAGTGGACACCTGCAGCAACACTGGCCTGAGAAAGGTGTGCTCATCGCAGTCTCACACATCTCAGGAGTAAAGGTTTGGGTCATACTGCCAGGTAAATCCCCAAGACCTGCCAAGATGAGAGCTGGGGGCGAGAGGGATTTAGAGTGGACAGGAAGGAGTAGGGTGAGGATCAGTATTAATTGCACCATCAAGACCAACTGTGGTGAAGGGGATGTAGTTCATCCCACTGACTCCCCTCTCCGAAGCTTCCTCTAAGAAAGAGAGGCCCTCGGAAACCATGAAGGAGCTATTCACCATACACATGTGGAGAACTGGATCTGTGCGGTGCAAAGGGTAGACTCTGCCAGCCATGAAGATGCACCACTCAGATATCCTGCAGGGAGAGCATAATGGAGCCAGCCACTGACACCCGTGGTCCGTCACAGTGTTTGTACCAAGGCCACACTTATGCAAGCTGCTCCTAGCCAATGACTAGGCATCATAGAGTTTCCAAGACAGGCCCATTCCAGAGAAATACTCTTCTGGTGGACAACTTTGATTTTAGGTCGCCCATTGTTCAAACCTTTCTTGGTACTGTGTTGCAGCCCAAGATTCTCCTCCTACCCCAGTCCTCCATCCTTCCTTCTTCTCTTCCACAGGTCTCAAACTGAGTCTGAAAGATTTCTCCCACTCCCTGCCAAAAAAATCTCTTACACGTTGTGATGGTTAATTTTATGTGTCAACCTGACCAGGCTAAGGGATGTCTGGACTGCTGGTAAAACATGACTTCTGGGTGTGTCTGTGGGGGTGTTTCCAGAAGAGATTATCATGTGAATCAATAGACTGAGTAAAACAGATAGCCCTCACCAGTGTGCATGGGTATCATCCAATCCAAGGAGGGTCTATATAGAACAAAAAGTCAGAGGAAATCCACCTTCTCCTGTCCTTGGACACTGGCATTCCTGGATCTCAGGCCTTCAGACTCAAACTGGGCCTTACACCATTGGCTCTCCTGGTTCTCACATCTTTAGGCTTTTCTGGGCCTCCAGCTTGCAGACAGCAAATCATGGAACTTCTCAGCCTCCATAATCACATGAGTTAATCTCTCGTAATCTCTTTCGATATATCTATACACAGTCATCCCTCAGTATCCATGGGGGATTGGTTCCAGAACTTCCCATGGATTCCAAAATTGCAGATGCTCAAGGCCCTGATATAAAATGGCATAGTATTTGCATTTAACCTATGCACATCTTCCCATATGCTTTAAATCACCTCTAGGTTACTTATAATACCTAACACAATGTAAATGCTATGTAAATAGTTGTTATACTGTATTGTTTAGGGGGAAATGACAAGGAAAAGAGTTTGTACGTGTTCAATACAACTGCAATTTTTTTTTAATATTTTTTAAACATGGTTGGTGGAATCCATGGATGCAGAACTCATGAATATGAAGGGCTGACTGTATATCCTACTGGATCTGTTTCTCTAAAGAACTCTGATTAATTCACACATCTAATCTCGTCTTAACATCTGCTTCTCAGCAGACCTGAACTAATGCACTAATCAATAACCCCGTGAACAATTCTACTCCTTGATACATACCAAGAAAAGCTTGAGCAGGTACACCAGGAGACTGTCCAAGAATGTTTATGGCAGAAGTTCAAAATAAGGGAAAAATAATGTTATGGCTTCATTTATTGTGATTTCACTCTCTCACCTATAAAAATAATCTAACTTAACTTGATATAAGAGAAAAGGGGAACAAAATCCCAGTTTCCTAGCCATTTCTGCTGAAATAATAAATCTTGAGATATCACCAAAATATCAATAATACAACAAAGGAATGACAAATAATTGTTATTGTGGATGTGTTCTCTTCAGAGGACAGTGTTCTCAAAATTTTTCTTCAATTTGCATGCAGAAGATTATTTTTTCTTTCTTTTTTTTTCCCCATCTCAAAATACATTGTAGTTGATTTTCATGCCCCTTTACCCGTTCCTCTCCACCCCCCACCTCCCCCCCGTCATATCTGTTCACTTGACCTAAATAGTTCAAGGAATTTTTGTGGTTATTCTGTCTTCTTCCCCCCCACACACACCTTTGATTTGTTTGTGTGTTTGTTTATTTATTTATTTTTAGCTCCCACCAATAAGTGAGCACATGTGGTATTTCTCTTTCTGTGCGTGACTTGTTTTACTTTTCTCTAAGTCCATCCATGTTGTTGCAAATGGCAGTATTTCATTCTTTTTTGTAGCAGAGTAGTATTCCATTGTGTAGATATACCACTGTTTCCATATCCACTCATCTGATGATGGACATTTGGGCTGGTTCCAACTCTTAGCTATTGTAAATAGTGCTGCAATGAACATTGGAGAACAGGTATACCTTCGACCTGATGATTTCCATTCCTCTGGGTATATTCCCAGCAGTGGAATAGTGGGTCATATGGTAGATCTATCTGCAATTGTTTGAGGAACCTCCATACCATTTTCCATAAAGGCTGCACCAATTTTCAGCCCCACCAACAGTGTATGAGAGTTCCTTTTTCTCTGTAACCTCTCCAGGATTTATCATTCTCAGTCTTTTGGATGTTAGCCATCCTAACTGGAGTGAGATGGTATCTCAGTGTGGTCTTGATTTGCATTTCCCGGATTGCATGCGGAAGATTTTTAAGAAGAAATAAACAATAGAGATGACCAGGACATATCTATTCAAATGGTTTGTATGCATTTTATGAGAGTAGGAGGAGATCCACTTTAGATAATAAATAATTTTTTTAAGTAATGGCAAAAAACGTACAACAAACCCAAATGTCCATCAATATTAGAATGGATAAATACATTAAGGTACAATTCCCAATGGAATGTTAGTCCACGATTCCTGAGCTGCAATGCTGAAATCTGAAAATCAATAAAAGGTATTTTATAGCATTTCAACAAACTTACTACGTAGCAAAACCTGACCTGGACTGACATGTGGCCGTACATACCACTCAGTATGAATATTTATATATTTATTTGCCAAAATATTACTGTGTTTTATTTCAGTGTGCAACCCCAGAACCTACTGGTGGTATCACACAGTGGATGATATATGCACAATATTCTTTTCTAACGTTGGAAATATTCTAAGCTCCAAAATGAAAAGCCCTAAGGGTAATGAGTAAAATAGTGTGAATATTTACTATACAGCAGTGAAAAAGAATGACCTGTACTCCCAAGTACCAACATGAATTCCAGAAACAACATATTTACTGAAAGAAGCTGAGTGGATCTAATCCTCACACATTGTACACAATTATTGAAAATCAACATTGAACCCCACATGTATGTATAATAAATTATCATTTTTAAAAAAGCTGAATGATTCCATTCATGAAAAGAACAAAAGTAAGCAAAAACAAATAACATATAATTTATTCATATATGTATAGATGGTAAAATCACAAGAAAACTGCTCCTAAATGTTTTATACACCTTTTTGTATATAATGCATTTTACAATTTTAAAAATTTAAAATATCTTGCATGAAGAAACCCCTATTACTTCTGCAGATTTTATATATGAGTCATATCTCTACCCTCTAGGATCACAGAGAACAAGTCTGTTCACTTTTTCTACATGACAGAACTGTAGGAATTTAAGGGCAGTGATTGTGTGGCCCACCCACTCCATATCTGTAATATTCATTTATTATTATTTATTTGCTGGGAGATGACGGGTTCTCTTCATGACAACTGGAATCTGATTAGAATGTGTGGGCTCCATGGCAGGTTATTGTGGAGGGAGACGGGGCCCTCCCACTCCCTTGCCTAGGGGATGGGTAGCAGGACAGGTGATCTTAGGATTCCCAGATGTGGTCACTCTGAAATAAAGGTGCTCTTGATACTGCTAGGCCTCAGGACCCCAGGGCCCAGAGGGGACAGCTGGGAGATTGCACATTAGCCTCCTCTTGTCTCTAATTAGGAGGTCTTGGATTGGGTCCCAGGACACACCGCATGTGAAAAGCCCGCAGCTCTTCCTCACTCTTGTTCCTGAGGACAGGTTGCTCCAGCCCTGAGTCTCCAGTCTGTGCTACTGTTGGGTCCCACCAACCCTTCTGAGGAAAAGTAGGGGAGACAGAACCAACACCTGGTGATGATGGCAGGATCTGAGGATGATCAGCATTTGCAGGTAAGAGCTTATGGGGCAGAAACGGGGACAATAGTCACACACACACACACAATTCTCCCCTATTCTTTCCCCCTTCCTTGCTCTCAGCCAAATACAACCTGGCTCTCCTAATCACGATTAGGAAGGCCTTGATTTAATATGCACAAACTCCCTGGGAGTCCAGTCTGAAGTCCATGAAGATCAATCACTCCCAAGTTCTTGGCAATGGCCAAGACATTGTAACTGTGTAATAACTGTGCCCATGACCCCTATACAGTGTATGCCCAGCTTTCCACAGATGGTGACCATTAAAAGTGGTATATGGGGTGACCACGAATTCCAGTTTGCCCAGGTCTGAAGGGGTTCCCCGGAAGTAAGGCTTTCCATTTTAAAATCAGGAAAGTCCTGGGCAAATGCAGAAGACTAGTTGGTCACCTCCGAAAGCACCCTCATTTTGTTAACTCCATCAAGAGAAAAAAGAATATTAAGAAAAGCTGGTATTTGACAAGCACTGGATATGAGCCATTGTTCTAGGTCTGCACAATCCTTACCTAATTTAATCCTCACAACAATGCTATGAATTAGGCATCGCTATTATCCTCTTCAGGCAGATACAGAAAGTGAAGCCAGAAAGACTGAGCAACATTCCAGCCCACAGGCTGGAGGCCAAACGAATGCTTGTCAGACCCAGAAAAAAATGTGTTTTATCACCACATCCAAGAGCATGACATTATACAGGCTGGCGATGTCTCTTCGCCACCCAATTGTGCAAGTTAGAGTCTCTCATTCTGGATTTTACATCTCAGGTCCTGGAAAAACATTCAGCTCATTCCAGCATTTGATGGTTTCTATGACTCTATATGGAAGGTTTATGTCTACGTCTTACCAATGAAGAAAATAAGGCTCAGAGGAGGTAAATAATTTACCCAGAATAGAAAAGATAATTGGGGTTTAGAGCTGGGAAGCAAGTCATCTTACATTTCTCAGTGCATCAGGAATCCCATGTTCCATTTTATGTACTACTACTAACAATATTAATAACTTTTATCACAGCTTATTGAAAGCCTACTCTGTGCTAATGCTTAGGATATGTGATCTCATTGATTATCTACAACTATACAAAGCATTTACGTTATTTACAGACCTGAAAACTGAAGTTCAGAGAGGATAAGAGGATTCATAAGTTGCAAAGGATTACACAGCAAGAGAGGACACTGAAAGGATTTCCATCTAGTCCGTAAGACACCAAACCCAACATTGCTAATGACTAATGATGTCTAATGCTGTTACTGATGATGTTAACGGGACCTTTTATTTGTCCAACGCTATTGAGTTTATAAATTTATTTTATCCACATTAGCTAATTTAATGGATCTTTAAAAGAAAAGGATAGATACTCCCACTACACCACGAATACCTAAATCCAAGCTATAACCTGTCTATGTAAATTGTTATTTCTTCTCTCCCCCAACACACACACACACACACACACACACACACACACACAAACACACACAGACAAGTCTATTAATTGGGAACAGAAAAGTATGGAAGACTTGCAAAGAATTAAAAATGGTTTCAAGTGAGCTGGATCCTATACTTGATATTGGGTAGCAAAAAGACATACTTAGCTAAATTATCATTCATAAAGCACATCACACATTATTTGTCCTGTTGATATAGGTGTTTCACAATTTGGGGAAAAACCCAGTTTCAAACATAATAGAAACTTGAAAGTTATTTCTCTGTGAATTGCAAAACTAAAGGACAAAATTGAATGTATTTATAAGGAAAAAAAGTTCTTCTTGGATTGCTTTCACAAAGATGAGATTTTACAAAAATATTTTTAAATAAACTTCTTATTGAAAATAATAACAGTAATGATTTCCTAGTAAATGCATATCCCCAAGGTATCTTATTCAAATTTCTCAAGCCTATGAAATTGATAGCTCTCCTGCTAAAAAAGTGGAGTGAAGAGGAGAGACTACAACTTAGAAACATTCTTCCTGAATGATCTCCAGTGCAACCTCATCCAGGATGTCTACTGAGAAACTTACTAGATAACTAAACTGCAAAATTCACCCCCAACAAGATCTCTCATCATCATTGTCCAGAGTTCTCACCTATATACATATTTGCATGCCTGCCACCAAGAGACACCAGGACATCTCTGTGACCCTTGAGAAGATCACGTAAAACCATGAAAGGCATGAAATGAAATAAATGTTTGGAGTCTACCTATACGGAAGCAAGATTTTCTTCCAATTGTTCTACTTTAAATGGGAATTAGAAACCAAACAATCATGTTTGACTTCCTGCTGCTGGGCTTCTCTGAGCACCCAGAGCAGCAGCCTCTTCTGTTCGGGCTCTTCCTGGCCACGTACTTGGTCACTGTGTTGGGGAACCTGCTCATCATCCTAGCCATTGGCTCTGACCCTCGCCTTCACAACCCCATGTACTTCTTCCTGGCCAACCTGTCCTTCATCGATACCTGCCTCACCTGCACCACTGTCCCCAAGGCGCTGCTGAGCATCCACACACAGGATCACACCATCTCCTACACCGGGTGTCTCATGCAGATGTACTTTTTCATGGCATTGACCTTGCTGGATGACTTCCTGCTGGCCGTGATGGCATATGATCGCTACGTGGCCATCTGCCTTCCTCTCCACTACACCATGGTCATGAATCCCCAACGGTGCCTGCTGCTGGTGGCCGCGTCCTGGCTCTGCTCCCACCTCCTGGCTTTCTCACTAACTCTCCTGATGGCTCAGTTCTCCTTCTGTGCCTCCCACTGCATCCCACACTTTTTCTGTGATCTTCTCCCACTCCTCAAACTTGTCTGTTCAGACACTCATATCTTCCAGGTCATGATGTTCACCGAAGCTGCCCTCTCGGGTGTGGTCCCTCTCACCTGTGTCCTTGTCTCTTATGCCCACATCATGCACACCATCCTTAAAGTCCCCTCTGCTGGGGGCAAGCACAGAGTCTTCTCTACCTGTGGCTCTCACCTATCAGTGGTCACTCTCTTCTTTGGTACCCTCTTTCTGGTGTATTTCCAGCCCTCGTCCTCCTACTCAGCAGATACTGGAATGGTGGCATCTGTGGTATACACGATGGTCACTCCCATGCTGAATCCCTTTATCTACAGCCTGAGGAACAGGGACTTGAAGGGGTCTTTGTGGAGACTCCTTGGCTTGGGAAAATACTCTACTTAGTAAAGGGTACTTTCCTGGAGTAGAAGCCCAGACTCTCAGAAATGTATTCTTAAATGGACTTTTCTCCATTAATTTCCATTTAATTTCAAAAAACTCAAATTCAAAGCAGGATGGATGCTTAGCATCACAAGCAGCTTTAACAAACGGAGAATGCCTGACTTGGCAGAAATGGAACCAAGTGGCCAAGGGCAGAGCTTCAGCCTGGAAAAAGGGAGTAGTCAGCAATCCCTACAGGGTGACTTTATTAGAGGGCACAGGTATCCAAGAAGATTCAAACCAGAGAGTGGGGACCACCGAAAGAATGACATCAGACAGAACTTAAGTTCTAGGAGGAAACCCAGTTAGCAGCTCAGTCTTTGACTAAGAGGTCCCACCCAGACAAGAAATGCTGACAAGATCTGGGAAAGGCCAAGTACTCTGAGTTTCAGGGACCATTTCCAAGTCCAGCTTTGGAAGTAGCTCATTGTAGGGATTAGCCTCCACATGGAGAAAGCACAATACGGCACATTTCTTCCAGGACTAAGAGAGCAAGAATTATTCTAGAAGAGGAAACTAGGCACGGATAGATCTGAGGACTGGTCCAAAATCACCCACCTGGGATTAGATATAAAGACTCTGGCAGTGAGTGATTATTAGCTATTGGGACAAGACCTTGATTCTTCAGTTTTTGAACACTGGTTTATTTTGCTTGCCTGTACTGCAATACATGCTCATTATAGTAAATTTGTAAAACATAAACAAGAAAACACTTACATCCTTCTATTGAAAGACAACCACTGACAATATTTTACATCATTACTTTCCTGTCTTTTTCTAATTGCTTTTATCTTTGTTCAGAAAATACTATATGTACAATTACATATGGTTTTTCACTTAATCTTATAACATGAGTTGTCTCCATATTATTTGTTATTATTAACTATTCCTGAGCATTTGGCTTTCTAAGATTACATCAGAATAAAGGTCCACAATTTCTAGAATATTTCACTATTGTTGGATGATTAGGGGGCTTCTAAGCTTTCACTATTACAAATAATGATGCAATGAAAGTCTCTGAAAAGAAGCTATTGTATATTTAGTCTGTTACCTTTAAGATTTTCACAAGTAGAATGTCTAAATAGAATATTTTTTAAAGTCTTTATTCGTGTTGCCAAGATGCCCAAATGAGAATGCCCTTTGCCGGCATCCTCTAAGATTTTGATGTTTACATTTCCCCCTTAATTGTAACTAATATGATAGCCAAAATGGTATCTCCTTGCTTTAGTTTTAATTTCTCTGATTATTGGTGAGGGAACTATTTTCCTGTGTCTTTTAACCAATTTATTTCTCTTATTAATTGTTTGCTCATGTCATTGGGGATTTTTTATTGAATTTCTGTATTAAAGATATATTTTTGTCTTCTTTGTCTTAATAATATTCTCAGTTAATTCTTTATCTCTTAATGATCTTTTTATGTAGGAAGTTTTTATTTTGTATATTATTGAATCCAGAGGTCTTCCTCTTTATAATTCCTTTTCCTGGAGTTATAACTAGAAAATTCTTCTCTATGGAGAATTCATGCAAACAGTCAATGTATTTTCTTCATTTTCTTCTGGAATACATGTTTTCTAATGTAATCATGTGTTATTTTAGAATGCAATCATATAGTTGAAGTGGTACTTTCTCAGCACATCCCTCCCACTTTCTGTAAGTTAATCCTCTCTGATTTGCGTTATACAATTATTTAAAGTTCTAAATGCTGACTGTTTCTGAACAGGAACCTGAAGAGGGATTCTTGGGCGCTGATCATGTTCTGTTTCATGATCTGGGTGCTGGTGTTGTGATTGTGTTCCCTCTGAGAAAATTCATTACACTATACATGAATGGTTTGTGCATCTTCTGTGCACTTCAATACATATTTCTTTAATAAGATGTTTACTCAACAAATACAAAAATACCTAAAGACTGAAAATGAAAGTATTGAAAAATAGTATACCATAAAAATATTGGTATGGTTCTATTCTTATCAAACAAATAGATTTAAGGCATTATTACAAATATAAAGGTTCATGTTATAAGTATGAAACCTTTCATCCACCAGGAAAATCTAACAGTTCTAAATTTTTGAAGTAGTGAAAATATACATAAAGAAAAATTAATAGAACAAACAATAAGGAGAACTAGACAAATCCATTCTTTTTTGTTTGTTTGTTTGTTTTGTTTTGTTTTTTGTTGTTTTGTGGCTTCTTCGTGGCTGGCCGGTACAGGGATTGAACCCTGGACTTTGGTGTTATTAGCATCATACTCTAAAAATCCATTCTTAGTGGAAGATTTTAACACACTGATGGTAATTGGTAAAGCAAATAAAAATGTTTTTAATTCAATAAAGATATAGAACATTTGAAAAGCACAATTAACAGTATTAACCTAATGAACATATGTAGAACATTGCACTTAACACTTGCAGAGAACACATTTTTAGCAAGAACTCAAGGAAAATTTGCAAAACTTGCTCATTTACTGAGCCATAAAGGAAACCTAAATAAATATCAAAGGATTGAAATCATACAGACCACAAGCAATTAAGCTAAAAATCCTCATATATTTGGGAATTGAGAACTCAGCCAGGAATAATCTAAGAGTAAAAGAAGAAATCATAATGGCTATTAGAAAATATTTTTCTCTGAATGAAGACCAACACAACACATTGTTTATGGGAAATGTATACCCTTAATGCAAATGTTAAAAATAAAGAAAGTCTGCAAAATAATGAGCTAAGCATCCATCTGAAGAAATAATAAAACAGTGGACTACTACTGGTCACAAAGCTGTGCTATCCACCCTAAGTGAATCATTGCGCAGTATATGAAAAAAACATGTACTGAAACAACATGCTGTACCCCACAAATATGTACAAATAAATGTTAAAGTATTCTTTTAAAAAAAGAATTTCAAAAGGAAAAAAAGTTATAAAAAGAACAGCAAAATCAATCCAAGAATGGCAAAAGAAAGGAAATAAAACAGATAAGAGCACAACATAACAAAATATAATAAAACATGCAAGGGAAAAGACCAATAAAAATAAAAGAGTATTTTTTGAAAAGATAATTTACATTCCTTTGGTGAAAATGATGATGTGAGGAAAATACCAATAACCAGTAAAAGGAATGAAAAGAGTGGCATCACTTTCAATATTAAAATAAAGATGACATTATGAATAATGTTATAAAAATAAAGTTTAAAATTTAGATTAAATAGGCAAATTTGTAGACAAATATAACTCATCAAAACTAACTTAAGAAGTAATAAAAATCTAAGTAGACATATACCCATTGAAAAAGTTAAATCATTAGCCAAAAATCTTTTCTTAAAGAAAATTCCAGAGCCAGATGGCTACAAAAGTGAGTTCTATAAAGAATTCAAGAAAAAAAATCATTTATAGTTTACAAAACTCTTCCAGAGATTAGAAAATAAGGGAACACTTACCAACTACTCCCTTTATGAGATTAGCACCACCTCAATACCCAAAAGCTGATAAGAACACTGCAAAAAAGGCACAATAATAGGTAGATCTCATTCATGAATATAAATGCACCAATCCAAAGTAAAATATTAGCAATACAATTACAATAATGCAGAGGAAAATATAACATATCACAGCCAAGTTGAGTTTTCCCAGGAATGCAAGGTTGATAAAACATTCAAAAATTAACTAAAGTCACCATATTAACAGAAAAATGGACAAAGGTCATACAATTATCTCAATAGATTCAAGAAGAAAGTATTAGATACAATTTAAGATCCACTGATTTGCTAAAACAAAAGTCCTCTTAGCAAAAGGGGAAAAGATAAAAATTTTTTTAACCTGAAAGAAGTTACCTTTTTTCAAATGTACAGCATACATAATACATAATATGTGACAATATATTTAAATCTTTCCTGTTTAAATGAGAAAAAGACAAAAGACCAGCTCTCACCAAAGCTATTTCACATTATACTTGATGTCACATCCAGTGCTATAAGATGAGAAAAATAAATAAATAAGATATAAGTACTGTAAAGGAAGAAACAAAACTGCATTTTACCCATAGATAATATTTTCATATAATTGCAATTCAAGTCTATAGATGAATTATTAGAATTTATAATTAGGTGTCTTAGAGGTTCCTCAAACAATTACAGATATGTGGAGGGTTAGAAATCTTGATTCTCATTTGATTTTAGTATAGAGTTTTTAGGTTAGTGCATGTATAAGGCAAAAGCCCTTGGGCAGGAAGCAATGGCTTATATCCAGAGGGCAAAAGCCCATCCAATCAACTCTAATCACTGTTTAGGTATGGGATTGTATACTTTAATGATTTTAAAGCTAACAGATGGTTGTCATACTGTTAAGAGATTTTAAGAATTGCTGAAGGAAAAGATGTGAAAAAAATGTTTGTGAGGGGCAAGCTGTCTGTTGGGGGAAACTTTAGAAATAATTGTACTTAGATTTTATCATAAGAATGTAACTTTTGCTTAAGGAGAGGTTATACTTTAGATGACGAGCCAGTTTGACCAACTTAGCTTTTCACTAATTGTACTTTGGAATGTCACAGTGTTAATTTTACTGATGTTACTAGTTTCCATTGCTTAAGCTATACTTAGCCATAGATAACTTTTGTAACTCTGCCCATGTCCTCGTGTCCTTTTGTAATGATTGAATCAACTGAATTTTCTTGTGAAACTTCCTTGTCCTTATAATAAAAAACAGAAGCTAACTTTGAATGGCTGCTGTACCCAGTTTTCTCTGGGATGCAGACCCTTTGAGCTTCTCAATGCATTCATGGTGCTTTGAGTGATCTTTTTTTCGTCTCCGTTACACAGTGAGAAGTGTAACACAGATAGAACCACCCCCAGCGATACCGCTACTGGGAGTATATCCAGAGGATTGGAAATTATCATGTCAAAGGGATACCTGTAGTCCACGTTTATCACAGCTTTATTTACAATAGCCAGGTTATGGAACCAACCTAAATGTCTTCAATGGATGACTGGATAAGGAAAATGTGTTGTATATATACACAATGGAATACTACTCAATGTAAAAAAAGGATGAAATTCCACCATTTGCAGCAACATGGATAAGCCTGGAGAAAATTATCTTAAGTGAAACAACCCAGGTGGCAGAAAGAGAAATATCTCATGTTCTCACTCATAAGTGAGAGCTGAATCCATAAATAAACAAGTAAACAATAAAATGAGAGAGAGAGAGCAAAAGAATGAAACAACAATCACAGTAATACATTGAACTTTTAGAAGGAGAGAAAAGAACTGTGGTTACTAGAGGTGGAAAAAGGGAGGGCAGGGGGAGAGGAAGGAGGGTTAATGAGGAATTGGTTAACGGACACAGAGAACGATTATGTATTGTAATGATGAATAAGCTAACGATCCTGATCTAACCATCACACGTTGTACACATCTACTGAAAATCAACTTTGTACCCCACATATGTGTATAATAAACTATCTTTTAAAAAACTTTTTAAATAGACGTCTTATAACACCAAAGTCAAAAGTTTGGGTCCCCGTTCCAGCCAGCAGCCAAAAAACACAACAAAAATAAAACAAAACAAAAAAAATAGATTTCTTCCATCTCACACCATAAATAAAAATTAATCCCAGGTAGATTCAAGAACTAATTTTTAAAGGCAAATTACAAACTTTTTAAATGAGGTTACTAGAAAATATCTTTCTAAACTCAAGAAAGGAAGAAAGGACATCTTAAACCAGATCTAAATAAAGCACTAAGGAAAAAAAATTGATGAATTCAATAAGTTAAAATTAAAAACATTTATTTAGCAAACAGCACTGTAAAAAGAGTAAAAAGACAAGCCACAAAGAGAAAAAATTTGTAGTACCTATCAACAAAGAACTAGTATCTAGAATATTTAAATCGTTTTTACAAATAAGAATAAAACAGATAACTAACTGAAAAATGAACAAAAATTTAATAATCAGCCACAATGTATATCGACAAAATAAAATTTAAAAAATAAATAAATAAATAAAAATAAATAAATACTCAAAAAAAAAAAGAAAAGAAAATAGCAAGAGTAATTATCATCCCAGAAAAAAATAAAATAAAATAAAATAAACAGTTTCAAAAACCAAGCAATAAAAATGCCAGTTAGCATTGAAAAGGATCTCAATATCATTATTAATCCCTAAAATATAAAATGAAACCAGTAGGAAATGGCCCAACACACACGCACACACACACACCCCAGAATGACTATGACAAGAAAACTGACACCGAGTGATATGAAGGGATGTGGAACAACCAGAGCCCTCACCTATTGCTGGTAGAAATGTAATTTGGTACAATCTCTTTGGAAACCAGTCTGACATTGCATATCAATACTGAAGACATGGACATTCTAGAATCCAGCCATTGCACTCAAGGGTGTATCTGCAACATAAAGAAATACACATGTGGACCAAGAAGCATGTACCAGAATGACCATCGCAGCCCCATTCCAACTAGCCAGAAAACCAACTGTCCCTTCAACAACAGATCGTGTGAGTGTCGTGTGGTACCATCATACCATGGAGTAACTCAGGGCAATGAACATGAAAAAACTACGGCTATGTACAGTAATCTAGATAATCTTACCAGTGTAGAATATTGAACAAAAGAAGCCAGAAAAAAAGACTATGTAATGTTTTATTGCATTTACACAAAGTTCACAAAGAAGCAAGACTAAGATAAAATGTTAGAAAGAGGACAGTGGTTATTTAACGTGGAGGCGAGAAAAGTAATGACTAGGAGGGTCACGGGAGGAGCTTCAGCGTGCTGGCAATGTTCTCCTTCTTGACCCGGGTAGTTGGTTTCTAATTATTGAACAGGTAATTGGTTTCTAGGAATTTCTTGGGTGGTATATTTGTGTTCTGTGCAGTTCTCTGTATATGGTATATGCCACTATTTAATTTTATAAATGCACACAAGGAGATAACTACTACACATCCACCAGAATATCTATCTATATTCTATCATCCAAAAGGCTTGGACAGGAGAAAAATTTTATTAAGGTTTGTAGTGAACTCATGTAGCTGCAAACCATGATCTGAGCTTACATGAGGCTATTTATATTCTTTATTAGCTGTACTTAGTGTGAATGTTCATTCGTCCTGTTGTGGAAATACTGTGTTTGATTAAGGAATGTTACCCTAGAACCTTCTAATAGAATCTTAGATGACATACAAATACTTCCAAATCCGAAAGTTCTGAACTCTGAAATTCATCAGGCAAAAGGAGTTTATAATGAGGGATTATTGACCTGTACGAGACAGCAGTGGACGTGAGTGCCCTTCAGCTACCTACATGAATCTAAAAGAATAATGTTAAACAAAAGAAGAAACAAAAGTATATTAAAACGTATAATTCCATTTAAGAAAAGGACAAAAACAGGCAAATTCAAAGCATACTGTGTATAGTTTAGACATATGTGCTTATGTGGCAAAATTACAAAAAAAAGTAAGAAAACGGTGTATAATACTTAGGATAGAGGTTTCCTCTAAACGCAGGGGACAGAAATGTGACTGGAAAGAGGCACACACTCAATCCTTCAAAAGGATTGAGTCATATACTATTTAAGCTGTTTAGTGAGAGAATGGGCATGAATTTTATTATCATTATTTAAACACCATGTATGTTTTATACATTCTTTTGCATGTAGGATTTATTTACAACAAAAATAAATACAGAAATCCAGAGAAAGCATATCCGTTTCTGTTGCTTATAACAGAACACCTGAAACTGGGTAATTTATAAAGAAATATAATTTGTTTCTTAACAGTTTCAGAGGCTGGGAAAGTCCTGGGAACACATCTGGTGAGGTCCTTGTTCTTGGTGGAGTCTCTCCACAACAACACAGGGTGTCACATGGTCAGAAGGGACTGAGCAAGAGAGAGCTAAACTTCTCTCTTGCTCTCCTTGTAAAGCCATCAGAACCATGCCCGTGAATACCCGTTAGCCCATCAATGAATTAATCCATTCAGGAGGGCACAGTCCTCACAATCTAAACACCCCTTAAATGCTCCACCTTTCAAATGTCATAATCAGAAATCCCACCCTCTTAACATTGTCGCAGTGGGGATCAAGCCTCCAGCACATAAACTTTGGGGGACATATTTGACCTATAGCATAACACCTGCACTTAATTTAGAGTCTATATATTAGCCTTCTCTGCTACCTGGGGTCATAGAATAAGAATATGATATATGAAGGCAACGATTTGGATGTCTGATCTATTTTATTCTCTACTTTTTACTTATTTTCTAAAACATACTGTATTTTATCTGTGAAGACTGGACTCTAATTCGAAAGTGTTGACTCCATGAGAAGGATGGGCCCTGCTCAGGGTAAGAAAGGAAGAGGATGAATTTCAACCTGCAGCTCACCCAAGAGAAAAACCAGGAGCGGTGGCCCCATGGATCCCAGCTCTGGTCATTCTGGAGGCATCACTGACACTGCTGGAAGGTTGGACAATTGCCCCATCCTGTCTCTAACTAGGAAGTCCGGGATTGGGTCCCAGGAGATACTGCATGTGAAAAGTCAATAGCTCCTCCTGGCTCCTGTGCCTGAAGTATTAGTAAAGACCTGAGACTTCAGGGAAGGGCTCTGTGACTCCAGCATGTTTTCTTGGAAAGACAATGGGGAAGCAAACTCAGTCATCTTGGTGGTAGTGACAGTCAGAGGCTTGCCAGTATCACCAGGTAAGAACTGAGGCACAGGGACAAGGAGAGAGAGTAGAATCTTCCTAAGGCCCACACAGGTGCACACACACACACAGAACCCACAGATCTTCTCTCTTTTTACTTTCTCCCCTTTCTTTCCTTTCTCTGAGGATCATTTTCTGGCTCTTCTCATCACCATGAGGGGTGCCTAGCCCTAGTGTTCATCGGGTTCCTGATGATCTAGCCTGAGATCATTGTGGAAAATGGGTCTCAGACCACCTGTCTCTAAGGCCCATCAGTGACCAGTGCATAGCACCTGAGCACTAACAAAGCATAATCCACTCTCGGTCCACTGGACAGGCATGGTTCCCAGAATCACTCACAACCACCACACCAGGTCAAACCAGTAATTGACTTCTCTCCATCCATTTACAGTTTACCAACCTCATCCACATCCTTTCTTTTTCTTAAAATCTGAGCTGGTGCATAACATTGCAAGATAGTCTTACTTATTCTCATTATACAATTAATAATATTTGGCCTGTGATGATTACACTCATTGGCCAAGTTTACACTTGGTTTACAGATGCCAAAACAGATGCTTTTCCATTAATGGTTCTGAGTAGAATCAAAACCATTCAAAGGTGACAGTGGTGATGGGGGTGATGATGGTAACGGTCATTTAACGTTGACACCCCACAGTTTACAAACCCGACACACAGGCAGTAACCAGGACACAACAATAAGAAGGTTTTATTACAAACAGTAATAGCAATAATGGATAATATTTATTCGCAACTTACTACGTGTCAGCCTTGTTCTAAATATTTAACAATCGTTATCAAACTGAGTCCTCGCAACTACTCTACACAGTAAACTCTATTATTAACCCTTTTAAATAGATGTGGGAAAAGAAGTCAAGAGAAATTTTCAAAGTCACACAAAGTAAAGAGTGGGGAAATTCTGTCAGACTCCAAAGGGGATGTTACATCTTTAATCACGACACTAAACCATCATGTCATTAGCACATGCTGTCACTGAATGTTCATTGTGTTTGTTCCTCCACGCGACCAAACAGAAACGTTGGAATTTCTCACTTTAATTGCACATCATGATTCACGAAGAAACTTCACGTGACTCCAGCGTTTGGTCCCCTCAACAAACCTATCAGGTAGGGTTATTATCTACATCTCACAGCTAAGAAAAGCAAGGATCAAAGGGGGTAAATACTTCCCAAAGTTTTAGAGACATGTGAGGAACAAAACTGAAAAACACATCACCCAACGCTTTCCACTACATTGTGTCTCAGGGTCGCATTTCATCAACTATTTCTAAAAATGACAATAACAGTCAATACCCTTAATGAAGACCTGCTTTCCCTATGTTGTCTCCATAATTACTTCAATGACTCTGTGAAGAAGTCACACATGGTACAAACTAGGAAGCAGAGGTTCAGAGAAGTTAAATAACTGACTGAGGTCAGACTGAGAATAAGGAGCAGAGAAAGGATTCCCACCCGGTCTCCAAGACGCCACAGCCCAGATCTGAAAATAAAAGGTGATGTTGGTGAAATCGGTGATGAAAATGAAAATGAGGTGCCCTTAATGGCAGCATGCATTGCTGTCCACGACCCTCTCACATCCACATTAACTCATTGCAACGGTCAGGAAAGGTAAGGTGCCACCACCACCCCCAGCACACCCAGAGACCCTAAGTCTCAGCTGCTTCTCTCTGAAGAAATTACTCTGTCTTCCTTCTCCATCGGCACATGCACACACACTCACAGACGTACACACACAGCACCTTGTGCTGCCCACTAGTGTGTGTGTGGCCCCAAAATAAGTTCCACAATAAGACAATGAGGTTAAAACTGTTGTTCTAAGAGTTTTTAAGGTGAATTCCAGTTTAGTTTCATTCAGGAAAACAATGGGGAGACATTGAAATATTACAGAAATCTAAGAACAAAGTAACACCCTCATCCCGATTCCTCATTAGCATAGTCCACAGTCGTCATATTTGTACATGTTTGCAAATGTTCAGTTACAGGCACTAGTGAATCTCAATGACCTTCCCAAAGAACGAAAAAAAAAAAAAAACCAAAATCCCTAGACTCTGTACTTTGTAAAAGCCTAGCTTATATAACCAGAACTCCCTGCTAATTTCTCTACCTTACAAGGAAATTAGAAACCAAACAACCATATTTGACTTCCTGCTGCTGGGCTTTTCTGAGCACCCAGAGCAGCAGCCTCTTCTGTTCGGGCTCTTCCTGGCCATGTACTTGGTCACTGTGTTGGGGAACCTGCTCATCGTCCTGGCCATTGGCTCTGACCCTCGCCTTCACAACCCCATGTACTTCTTCCTGGCCAACCTGTCCTTCATCGATACCTGCTTCACCTGCACCATTGTCCCCAAGGCGCTGCTGAGCATCCACACACAGGATCACACCATCTCCTACACCGGGTGTCTCATGCAGATGTACTTTTTCATGGCATGGGCCCTGCTGGATGACTTCCTGCTGGCCGTGATGGCATATGATCGCTACGTGGCCATCTGCCTTCCTCTCCACTACACCATGGTCATGAATCCCCAACGGTGCCTGCTGCTGGTGGCTGCATCCTGGCTCTGCTCCCACCTCCTGGCTTTCTCACTAACTGTCCTGATGGCTCAGTTCTCCTTCTGTGCCTCCCACTGCATCCTACACTTTTTCTGTGATCTTCTCCCACTCCTCAAACTTGTCTGTTCGGACACTCATATCTTCCAGGTCATGATGTTCACCGAAGCTGCCCTCTCGGGTGTGGTCCCTCTCACCTGTGTCCTTGTCTCTTATGCCCACATCATGCACACCATCCTTAAAGTCCCCTCTGCTGGGGGCAAGCACAGAGTCTTCTCTACCTGTGGCTCTCACATAACAGTGGTCACTCTCTTCTATGGGACCATCTTTCTCGTTTATTTCTAGCCCTCGTCCTCCTACTCAGCAGATACTGGAATGGTGGCATCCGTGGTATACACGATGGTCACCCCCATGCTGAATCCCTTTATCTACAGCCTGAGGAACAGGGACTTGAAAGGGTCTTTGTGGAGACTCCTTGGCTTGGGGAAATGTTCTTCTCTGTAGAGGGTCCTGCCCATAATAGATGCCCAGACTTTTCAACATGACATTCACCTTGGAATTGTCCATTATAAATTCGAAAGACTCACATTCTGCATGCTCAGAATTACAAGGAGACGTAACAAAATGAAGAGTCTGTCTTGACAGGACTGGAATAAAAGCAACAGACCATGGACAGAGCTACGACCTGATGAAAGACAGTGACCAGCAGTTCTTACAGGGTTGCTTGATGTGTGGGTATATGCATCCAAGCAGTTTCAGTCCAGACAGTTGGAAAACACCAAAAGAATGCCAGCAAACACTTGGATTCTAGTAGAAATGCATAAGGAACACGGGTTAGTTCTTCATAGTCATCCTCAAGGTCAAGAAATTCTGGGAAGATTATATAGGTAACAGGACCTCGGTCAAGTCCTGAAACTGGGTTTCTGGACCAATTCTCATCTGTCTTGGAAGAAACTTATTCATGGAGATTGGCCTCTACATGGGTAATATGGCAACAAGTAGGCAGATTGTGTGTGTCCTAAGAGTACAAGAATATTCTAGAAAAGAAACCTCATCACAAAAAGATTAAGAGACTTGTCGAGTATCACATATTTGGGATTACATCTTTACCTCTGGCAGGTAATTTGGATTTTTGTGGTTGACATTAGTTGTAACATCTTTATTCTTTACTTTTTAAACTTTGGGGGTTTTCCCTAACTGAATAATCATTCATGCTGACTACAGTGTAAGTTTAAAATATGAAAAAATTTTTTTAATTTCTTCTGAAAAGAAACCATTGGGAATATTTTGCACAAATTCTTGTGGTCCTTTTCTCTGTGCATTTATTTTACATTGATGAGTTTTCACTTATTCTCATGAGTGTTTTCCACACTATTGTTATCAACTCTTCATAAACATTTTCATAATTAATATTATAGCATAATAAGATGCCATAATTTGTATAACTTTCTTCCATTTCGGATAATTAGGATTTTCTACTTATTTTTACTCTTATAAATATAATGCAAAGAAAGTCTTTGTGAATAAACCATATATACATAGGTTTCCACAGGCCCTTGCAATAAATTTTTAGAAATGGAGCTGCCGGGTTGAACAGTTTTCAGGTTTATGATACATGTCACCAAAATACTTTACAAAACTGTTAATGATTTATATTCCAACCAATGGTGCATGAGAGTGCTCTTTTTTCTGCATGCTGACAGGTATTTTGTATTGAGATCTTTGATTTGATAGTTGCTAATATAAAAAGCAAAAATGGCTCCCATATTTTGTGTGAATTTTCTTATTCCTAATTGTCTACCTTGCCTTTAGTTTTATGTAGCCTTGATAGGTACCTAGATTCCCCTCTGGAATTAAAAGGTATTTTCTTTTTCTCTGTTCACCACTGGAAGAATCCTGCCCAAGCACTCTTAGGTCTTTCTTGCTCCCTTACACCCATCTTTCAGATATTTCCTCAAATATCATCTTCTCAGTAAGGCCTATCCTGTGCTTGGTAAACAGGTAAATGCTCAAGAAATAGTTGTTGAAAAAATAAATTTAAGATATTCGAAAATTAAAAGTTTTCTTGACTCAGAAAGTGTATTTTAAAAAAAAAAGAAATTCTGTTAGGATCCTTTTTCCATGAAAATAATAAAGAATATATGTGTATTATAAGGAAGTATCCTGCTAAACATTTGAAAGAAGAGTACTTTTATGATCTCTAAAACTGAATAAAGTATTCTTTGAAATGAGCTTAACCAATTCACTGATCTATCTATGAGTCTCTTGTAACCCTGGAGATAATAAAATTGACCAAGTTACTACAAGCCAGAATCCAATCAGATGGGTGGAATATGACCTAGCAAATTAACATTTCTTCCACTGTGGGGTAAGGTATAGAAACCAGAAGCAGGGTGAAGTGATAGACTAGAGCTTACTTCTACCCTTTTATTTCTAGCAGTTCATAAAGTAATATAGAATAAAGGAAATTTTCACAACCTGATATACATCTGTGACACACACACAGCTAACATCATGCCTAATGGTGAAACACTAAAAGCTGTTCCCCTAAGTTCAAGAGTAACATAAAGACTCCCACTCTTGCCACTTCTGTGCAACATTCTACTGGAGGTTCTAGCTGGAGCGATCAAGCAAGGAAAGGAAACAGAGGATTTGCATTTGTAAAGAAAAAAGTAAAATGATTTTCATCTGCAAATGAGAGATGTTGTATATTTTAAGAAATCCACAAAAAAATAAAAACCCTATTGGAACTATAAGTAATTCTGATTAAATACGAACAGAAAATGATTCACAACAGTGAATAGTGAGAGTTTTCCTTTCTTGTTTACTTTCCCAGCAAACTTTGTTAAATTACAGGTCTCCAAACCTTGCATGTAGCTATACCTTATGTGAATGCTTATTCCATCTAGCATATAAAATTCAGAATTTAATATTTTGAGTTTGGTCTTAGATCATGGAAACATCTGACCATAGCCAATATTTTCCATAATGTTACCTGATTTCCATGGCATAGAGGACTCGAGAAACCAGTAATTCTAATAGTCTACCAACTAGATAGACTCTGTTTTATTTTACATGGCTACACGGAGTGATAATTAAAGACTTTCAGTAAGAGAGAAGAGAACTGAAAGTAAAAATGTTAAGCGCCGCCATCCACAAAGAAATCAACAATCTGTGCAAGATCTGGGAGGCATACAGTCCTTTCCTCTTGCCAAGGCATTTTAACACTCTGTCACTAACTGTCTTTCTTAAGACTCTTTAGACCGCAAGTGAAAAATACCCACTCAAACTAGTGGCACCTATCAAAGGCCTGGAAACAGTGCCCACGAAACTATCAGATACCAAAGAAACTACTTGGCCCTTTCCCCAAGGACCACATGGTGTCTCCACTATGCCTTTCTCTCTGCAGATCAGTCCAATATGCTTTGTCTTGCATGTGGAAAATGGCCACCCCACAACACTACTATTTCATATTCTCAGTTCAAACAACCAACGATCCAACGTCTCCTGTGTCCCAGTTACAAATTCCTGGGATAACATATCTTAGCTCATCTTAGACATTCTCTTAGTGATCTGATGCAGTATTGTGATTTTAAATGCTATACACATGCTGAAGACACTCTAATTTGTATTCCAAGTTCAGACACCTCTCCTAAGATACAAGTCCATGTATCCAACTACCTAATAAACATCCCCCCATGGATCTTTAATAGGCATCTCAAATCTAATGTGTTCAAAACCAAACTTCTGGTTTTTCCCACCCCTCTGAAAAGATTTTTCTACCTGCAGCTTCTCCCATTACAATTGATAACAGCTCCATTCTTCTAATTGATCAAGGCCAAATTCTTAAAGTCATCCTTGACTTGTCTTTGTCTCTCACAACCCACATCCAATCCATCAGGAAATCCTGTTACCTCTTCCCTAAACATATTCCCAGTTCACTCTTTGTCATTCCGATAGCTACCAGCCTGATGTGAGCCACCATCACCTCACAGCCAAGTCGTGGCAATGGCTCCTAACTCATCTTTCTGTTTCTGTACTTATCCCTCATAGTCTATTCTCAACACATCTACCAGAATTATTCTTCTAAAATGTCAGGTCAAAGCCCTGAAAAGCCTGGCTGGTTAGCTCAGTTGGTTAGACTGAGCTGCCTTGTAACACCAAGGTCAAGGGTTCAGATCCCATCGCCGGCCAGCTGCCAAAAAAAAAAAACAAAAACAAAATCCCTGCAAAGCTTCCCAGCTCATCATAGTAAAGGTCAAAGTTCTAACAATGATCTTAAGGACCCTCCATGACCTGGCCACTATTACCTATTTGACCTCATTTCCTGATACTCTGTTCCTCACTTACTCTGCTCCAGCCAAATTAGCCTACTTGCTAATGCTCAGGAATGTCAGACATGCTCCCACTCCGGGACCTTTGCACTGGCAGCTCCCTCTACCTGGAACGCACTTTCCCCAGGTATCCACATGGCTAATTTCCCTACCTCATTCGTGTCTCCTCCTCAGTGACGTCTACTCTGGCCATGCTCTTTAAAATATTAAAAATCTCCTCCTAAGCACAGACTTGTGAGCCAAATAAGTGTTTACTGTGATATGCCACAGCAGTTATACTGTTTTTATGCAGCATTTGTGTGACAATTAATAATTGATGAGAAACTGATACCAGAAGTGGGACTTAAAAGTAACATAAGTGCTGCTATAATGAAAATAACTTTTTAAAAAATTGCATTGGCTCTGGGAAAGGTATAAAGTGTTGTAAGAAGCTGAGAAAATGCAAAAACTACCACAAGGTGTTAGAAAATAGCAGCCTATGTTATGTAATGGCAAAACATGGCAAAAAATGTCTCTTGAGATAACATGGTAGAAAAATGTACCTAAAGAATTTTTGGATTTGACCAAGGACATCTCCACGCAGAATGTTAAAAGCATCAATTGACTGCTTTTGCCCATGACTGATAGTGTACTATGAGAAAAAGATAAGGGAGAAAAAGCCAGCATGCCATCAGAATTTTTGCTTATTTGATGTTTTTTACATTGCGCATCCTTCATTGGTGCAAGGGTGTTTATTATATAGTGAACTCTTTTTTGGAGTGTAAAATAGAAGAAACAATGAATAACAGTTCATTAGAGTTGAAATGTTTTCTGTTACTGCAGTAAATTTGCATGGGTTTTGAAAGCTTTGTCAGCTGTTTAAAAATGGTATTCTTTATCCATGCTTTAACAAATTATCTTTTCTTTTACATATTACAAATGTTTGCTTTCACAAGGGTACTTTTCATGTATTAAACAGTGTATGGATATTTAAGAAAAACTACATTCTTCAAAATAAACTTATAAAAGATCACCAGTCCTCCTCATTCATTCATTGGAATTTAGAGAGAAAATTGATAGAGGGACTAACATTTTTTAGATGGTAAAGTGAAACCATTTCTCATCCCCAACCTCTTCAGTGACAAATATTCTAGCCTGAACATCCTCAGACCACCTGGGACAAACCTTTAGTCTGACAAAGTCAGGTTTATTGTCTCTTACAATGGAGACCACATGTCACAGGAACTGTGGGTGTCCCACCAAACAAAGATAAAGATCATTAATAAAGAATTTTAGGAAAGGATGGAGTTTATATAAAGTTTAAATAAAATGTTTTTTATGGGCTTAAAGAAAGTAGGGCTGTTTGCAAGGGGTCAACAAGAGATCTGGACTACAAAGTGGACCCAACGTTCCGCTTCGTGTTGCTGTTGTTGTTATTGTTGTTGTAGTTGTTGTTAGAAGCTACAGATACATCACTCATCTCTCCCACAAAGACAGACAATACATTGAATATGCAACTACATACAGATGAAAAAGGCAAAGGGAGGGAGCTGGAACACATCGAAGGGGCAGCAGAGACGCTGGTAATGGCAGAAACTCAGTATGGACACATGGTGTATGGAAGAAAATTCCCAGCCACCACCACCTCATCTCCCACCTGGGAGAAGCAAGGACCCAGAAGGAGTCTCTGCCTGCAGGAAAGAGGTGAGTGAGTGCAGCCCCACAAGCCAGCAGCCCAATCCATAGGCGAATTTGTGCTACTCCTGCAGCTGCCCACCCGGTGGTGGGAACTACTCATGGAGACCACGTGACTGCACTGACCTGGGGAGGAACATGCACAGAGCTGCCTCCACCCCCAAGTCCCAGGCCACTACTGTGAACAATTTCAGTTTCGAAGTGGTCCCAGTTCCCAAGGACATTATTTCGATTTAGCCCTGGCAGCAGTTTCACACACCTGAGGCCACATCATTGCACAAGGTTGCCTACACAATGCAGCATCCTGCTTCCTGGGCGTCACCCTCAGGACATAGAGGATTGGATCAAACACTTTTAAAGAGCCAGAAAGTCACCTAATTGCAGCCTCCATCCACTGTTGGTGAGCCACCATCCATGGGGAAACAGCCTTGCAGTTCTTACAGCCATGAGGAGGAGACGGAGGACTCAGTTCCAAGCTGAGGAGCTCCAGAGTGTCCCAGTACCTCTCAGAGTCACAAAGGCCTGCCTACAATTGCAGCAGCCTTGCTTAGAGTGGCCACACCAGCTAAACAGCTATAGAGGTCCTCAGCACCCGTCATGGAGGTGAAGTGTCCCAAAACTGCTAATACCTCACCCAGAGTAGCCACTTCCAACAGTGGTGCAGCAAGGGCAATGCAGTGCCCCCTCCTGAGGGTGCAGGGCCCCAAACATGAATCCAGTGATCATACTAAGTGTTGCCCACTTCAACATGGAAGGTACAGAGTACCCCAATGCCTTCTCTGGGGGGTTAGAGCTCTTCCCGGAGCTTCCAGTGACACCATTTGGTCACTCACTCTAGCTGCTCATTGTCTCCCTCAAAGACTAAGGCCCTAATTCTGACACCCGGAAACCCTGACCAGGGATGTTCACTCAATCTGAGGAGCTTCAGAACACCCCAGTGCACCTGGGTCACAGGACACAAGCTGTGGTGCCAGGAAGACTGCCCAAGGTCACCCATGTTAGCCAAGGAGCAGGAGGGAACCCAGGCACTTCTCCCAAGAGCTCAAGATCTTGCCCACAACCTAAATGAGCCAACATAGTGTCACTCATGTCAGCAAGAAAATACTGGAGATACAGGGTCTAGGCCACAGAGGTACTCACGAACAACTCTGACATTGGATACAGCCTAAGTAACTGCACAGAAACTACACTACTACATCTAAGTAAAACTAAAACACCCTAAACAATGGTCAATATAAAACACATCTACAGAAGGGAGTCTCTCTCCTCAAAAGCCACTAAAGAGTATTAGAAGAAGCAACTGCTCCAACAGATGTCAAGCCATCAACATAAGGATACTAGAAATAGGAAAAAACAAGAAAATATGACACCAACCCACAAAATACATAATTCTCTAGTACCAGATCCCAAAGAGTAGGAAACCTTTCAAATGACTGAAAAGGAAATCAAGCATCAATCAATGAGATACAAGAAAACTCAGATGACACAATGAAATGAGAAAAACAATCCAGGATCTGAAGGAGGTATTTTACAAAGAAATAGATACCTTAAAAAAGAACATAGCAGAAATCCTGCAACTGAAGGATTTACTCAGTGAAATAAAGAATGCAACCAAGATCTTAAGCAACAGGCTAGAGTAAGCAGAAGAAAGAATTTCTGATCTTGAAGACAGTCTTTTTGAAATAACACAAGTGGTTAAGAAAAAAAAAGAACTTTAAAAATGAGAAAACCTATGAGAGCTATCAGACATCCTTAAGCATACAATCATCCTAATTATGGGTGTTCCAGAAGGGGAGAAAAAAAGAAAAGGCATTGAAAACCCATTCAATGAAATAATAGCAGAAAACTTCACAGGTATTGGGAAAGATATGGACCTCCAGATCCAAAAAATTCAAAGATCCCAGAACAGATTCAATCCAAAAAGGTCTTCTCCAAGACATATTTTAGCCAAATTGTCAAAAGTCAAGACAGAAATATAATCCCAAAAATGGCAAGAGAAAAGCATCATCACCTATAAAGGAGTCCTTGTCAGACTAACAGCAGATTTCTCAGCAGAAACCTTTCAGTCCAGAGGAGAATGGGATGATATATCCAAAGTACTGAAAGAAAAAAAACTTCCAGTAAGAATACTATACCCAGCAAAGCTATCCTTCAGAAAAGAATGGGAAATAGTGTATTTCCCAAACAAACAAAAACTTTAGGAGTTCACCACCATAAGAACAGCCCTACAAGAAATCCTCAATGGAGTCCTACATCTTGAATACAAGAAATAATAATTACCATCATGAGCAAACAAGAATGAATACAACTCACTAGTAGAGCAGATATGCAAGTGAAAAGGAGAAATAAACTATTATCTTGCTACTTTAAAAAACCAACAAACACAAAAGACAAACAATGAAAGGAAAAGAAAGGAACAAAAGATATGTAAAACAATGATAAAAAGAAATCATTAAATTCCAGAAGTAAGATAATGCTTTTCAATAATTAAATAGAAATAGGCCAGTTCGGGTTTCAAGATGGCGGCGGCTGCGGCGGCTGGCGCGGAGTAGCTGAGGTGGAATAGGTGGCCACTGGGCCTCAGGCAGCCGGGAAACTTGTGGACCTTCCTCTGGCCATCTCTTAAGGGAGGACTGCTGCTGCTGGCCGGTCGTGGGGGCTCAACGCCACTTTGCCCCCGGCAGGAGAGGCTGCCTCATTTACAGGCAACAGCTTTGAAGTGTGGAGCAGGAAAAGAACTGATTCTTAGCTGCAAAAGCGAGTCTTGAAACAGGGAACACGGCGCCAGGGCTGCTGTGGATACAGCCAGGATCCCGGAGGCTGGGGCCGCACTGAAGGCGGCCAGCTGCCCTATTCAGGATTCGAGGTTTCAGGCCGGCATTAAAGAAGATTCCTGGGAGCGCCCGAGCGGCGCCGCGACTGAACAGCCCGAGGCGGCAGCGCCGAGAACACGGAAGGCAACAAACCAGAGACAGAGCGAGCGCCCGACCTGGCACAGCACTGTGAGTGATCCCTGGCCCACGCGGCTCCCGCCTGCACCACCAGGCCACTCACTGCCCCGGTGCTGCCTCCATTTTCCCAGGTGCGGGCAGCTCCGCCCTGATCGGCCATCACTGAGCCCATTTGCTTGGCCTGGCGCGGGGCTTTCCGGACCCTGCGGGCCGGCCTCCTCTCCCACTCCCTCCGCGGTTCTCTGGCGGGGCTGGGGGTGTGGGGCGTCCCGACCAGTGTTGGGAGGGCTAGAAAGTACGGGCGGGCCGACTGTCACTCCACCACACCCTGGACTCCGGCCCCGGTAAACTTCCTGTTACTGGGAGGCAGATAACATCTCTGCGACCACCAGTTTGGAAAAAAGCCTAACGAATTTCTGGTTGGGAATAGTGTGGTAGGAGAGTTCCCAGGTCCGCTTGAACCTGCCGGAGAGCAGGCTGCAGGCAGGCACTAGACTCGGTTTATACCGGGGGGATACAAAGGTGAACAAGACCCGAGGAAGTTCTACACAGTGCTACAAAGGCACCCAGAGAGACCGGTTGTCTGTGCCTAGCAGAAACCTGATAGACTTCCTGGGAGAGGCGGTGCTGAGCAGGGTCTTGAAGGCCCAGCTGATAGACGAGGGGTGCAGAAGACACGCCCCAGCCCAGCACAGTGCGCACAGAGTGGGGAGACGTGCGGCCAGGGAGGCGGAGACATGACAGAAACCACACACCCGGTGGGGTCGCCACTGCACGATCTAACAGCCTGGGCCAGAGCACATGGAATGGGGAGCAGTCCTGCACAGGAAGTGAAAGCTCAACAGAGATCACACACCCTGTGCTACGTGATCCACCAGCCCAGCAGAGTCCAAGCGGACCAGAAAGGTGGCTCCCCGGAGAAGCCCAAGACCCGAGGCAACCACACACACAAGGCACTAGAGGCCAACTGAGCAGTCACGGAGGGAGCCATACGAAATTGGCAACCTCAGCAACATCCTAGTTAGTCATTAGTCTCAAAATGGTGGACTGTGAAACCCCCTGCCACAATGAATAAACACCAAAAAAAAGATACCGGAAATACAAAAAATCAAGAAAGTACACCACCAAAAGTGAATAAATCTCAAACTCTAGATCCTATAGAACAAGAAGCCCTTGAAATAACTGACGAGGAATTTCGAGTGATAATTCTAAAGAAACTGAATGAGATACAAGAAAACTCAGCTACACATCATGATGAAATGAGGAAAAGTATACAGGATCTGAAAGAGGAAATGTACAAGGAAATCAATGTCCTGAAAAAAAATGTAGCAGAACGTGCTGAACTGAAGAAGTTATTCAGCGAAATAAAAAACACAACGGAGAGTTTAACCAGCAGGCTTGTCGAAGTTGAAGAGAGAACCTCTGAACTTGAAGATGGGCTGTTTGAAATAACACAAGCAGACAAAAAGAAAGAAAAAAGAATCAAGGACATGGAAGAAAATCTGAGAGAGATATCAGACAACCATAAGCGATCAAATATCCGAGTCATGGGTATTCCAGAAGGGGAGGAAAATGGAGATTGCATTGAAAACATATTCAACAAAATAGTGGCAGAAAACTTCCCAGGTATAGGAAAAATCACAGATCTTCAGATCCAGGAAGCTCAACGATCTCCAAACGTATTCAACCCAAAAAGGCCTTCTCCAAGACATGTCATAGTCAAATTGGAAAAACTCAGAGACAAAGAGAGAATCTTAAAAGCTGCAAGAGAGAAGCGTCAAATCACCTATAAGGGAGCCCCAATCAGGTTAACATCAGACTTTTCATCACAAACCCTAAAAGTTAGAAAGGAATGGGATGATATTTTCAAAATACTAAAAGACAAAGATTGCCAGCCAAGAATACTCTACCCTGCAAGGCTATCCTTCTGAAATGAGGGGCAAATAGTATATTTCTCAGACAAACAAAAACTGCGGGAGTTCACTACCACACGACCACCCTTACAAGAAATCCTCAAGGGAGTACTGGGTTTGGTTCCTGAAAAATAACTACCACTGCCACAAAAACCCAAGAAAAATCTAAAAACCGCTAGTATAATAAAAATGGCATTCATGAAGAGAAAACAAGCTAACAAAAACACTATCTACAACCTAAGGAACCAAGAAACAAAGAAACCAAACAGTAAATCAGAAAGCAAGGAACAAAAGACACCTAAGACAACCAAGCAACCAATAAAATGCTAGGAATAAATCAACACCTTTCAATAACAACTCTTAATGTAAAAGGCTTAAATTCCCCAATTAAAAGACACAGACTGGCTGACTGGATCAAAAAGGAGGACCCAACTATATGCTGCCTACAAGAGACCCACCTCACCCATAAAGATTCACACAGACTAAGAGTGAAAGGATGGAAAAAGATTTACCATGCAAACAGAAAAGAAAAACGAGCTGGAGTAGCTATTCTTATATCTGACAAAATAGACTTTAAACTAAAAACCATAAAAAGAGACAATGAGGGACACTACTTAATGACAAAAGGACTGATCCATCAAGAAGACATAACAATCATAAATATGTACGCACCCAATGTTGGAGCAGCCAGATTTATAAAACAAACTCTATTAGACCTAAAGAAGGAAATAGACACTAATACCATAATAGCAGGGGACCTGAACACCCCACTGTCAATATTAGACAGATCATCTAGGCAAAGAATCAGTAGAGAAACACAAGATCTAAACAAGACTCTAGACCAATTGGAATTGGCAGATATCTACAGAACATTCCACCCAACCATCTCAGAATATTCATTCTTCTCATCAGCACATGGATCATTCTCCAGGATAGATCACATATTAGGTCACAAATCAAGTCTCAATAAATTCAAAAAAATTGGAATTATCCCATGTATCTTCTCAGACCACAATGGATTAAAACTAGAAATTAATAACAAACGAAACTCTGGAAACTATGCAAACACATGGAAATTAAACAGCATTCTACTTAATGACATATGGGTCCAAGAAGAAATCAAGCAGGAAATCAAAAAATTTATTGAAACTAATGAAAACAATGATACATCATACCAAAACCTGTGGGATACTGCAAAAGCAGTATTGAGGGGGAAATTTATTGCATTAAATGCTCACTTCAGAAGAATGGAAAGATGGCAAGTGAACAACCTAACACTTCACCTTAAAGAACTAGAAAAACAAGAACAATCCAATCCTAAAGTTAGCAGACGGAAAGAAATCATTAGGATCAGAGCAGAACTGAATGAAATTGAAAACCAAAAAACAATTCAAAAGATCAACGAATCAAAAAGTTGGTTTTTTGAAAAGATAAATAAAATTGACAGACCATTAGCATGGCTAACAAAAAAAAAGAAGAGAGAGACTCAAATAACAAAAATTAGAAATGAAAAAGGCAAAAAAAAAAAAAAAAAAAGAATTCAGTAAGAAAAAAAAAAAAAGAAATGAAAAAAGCGATATTACAACTGATTCATCTGAAATACAAGGAATCATTCGAGACTACTATAAACAACTATACGCCAACAAATTTGAAAATCTGGAGGAAATGGGTAAATTTCTGGATACACACAAGCTCCCAAAACTGAACCGTGAAGACGTAGAAAATTTGAACAGACCAATAACAATAAAGGAGATTGAAACTGTTATCAGAAGGCTCCCAACAAAGAAAAGCCCAGGACCAGATGGATTCACAGCAGAATTTTACCAAACATTTAAAGAGGAATTGTCACCGATTCTTTACAAACTATTCCAAAAGATTGAAACGGACGCAAATCTCCCAAACTCATTCTATGAAGCAAACATCATCCTGATACCAAAACCAGGTAAAGATATAACCAAAAAAGAAAACTACAGGCCGATATCCTTGATGAATATAGATGCAAAAATCCTCACTAAAATACTAGCAAACAGAATACAGCAACACATACGAAAAATTATTCGTCACGATCAAGTGGGATTCATCCCAGGGATGCAAGGTTGGTTCAACATACGCAAATCAATAAATGTGATACACCATATTAATAAACTCAAACACAAGGACCATATGATCATCTCTATAGATGCTGAAAAAGCATTTGATAAAGTTCAGCACTCGTTCATGACAAAGACCCTCTATAAGTTAGGTATAGAGGGAAGGTATCTCAACATAATTAAAGCCATATATGACAAACCCACTGCCAATATCATCCTGAATGGGGAAAAGCTGAAAGCTTTTCATTTAAGAACAGGCACTAGACAAGGATGCCCACTCTCACCACTCCTATTCAACATAGTGTTGGAAGTACTAGCCAGAGCAATCAGAGAAGAGAAGGAAATAAAGGGCATCCAGATTGGAAAAGATGAAGTCAAACTGTCCCTGTTTGCAGATGACATGATCCTATATATCGAACAGCCTAAAACCTCTACAAAAAAACTGTTGGAATTGATAAATGATTTCAGCACAGTAGCAGGATACAAAATCAACACACAAAAATCAGTAGCATTTCTTTTCTCCAATAGTGAACATGCAGAAGGAGAAATCAAGAAAGCCTGCCCATTTACAATAGCCACCAAAAAAATAAAATACTTAGGAATTGAGTTAACCAAGGAGGTGAAAAATCTCTATAATGAGAACTACAAACCACTGCTGAGAGAAATTAGAGAGGATACAAGAAGATGGAAAGATATTCCATGCTCTTGGATTGGAAGAATCAACATAGTGAAAATGTCCATACTACCCAAAGTGATATACAAATTCAATGCAATCCCCATCAAAATTCCAAAGACATTTTTCTCAGAAATGGAAAAAACTATTCAGACATTTATATGGAACAATAAAAGACCACGGATAGCCAAAGCAATGCTCAGCAAAAAAAATAAAGCTGGAGGCATAACACTACCTGACTTTAAGCTATACTACAAAGCTATAATAACCAAAACAGTATGGTACTGGCATAAAAACAGACACACTGACCAATGGAATAGAATAGAGAATCCAGAAATCAACCCACACACTTACTGCCATCTGATCTTTGACAAAGGCACCAAGCCTATTCACTGGGGAAGGGACTGCCTCTTCAGCAAGTGGTGCTGGGATAACTGGATATCCATATGCAGGAGAATGAAACTAGATCCATACCTCTCACCGTATACTAAAATCAACTCAAAATGGATTAAGGACTTAAATATACACCCTGAGACAATAAAACTTCTTAAAGAAAACATAGGGGAAACACTTCAGGAAATAGGACTGGGCAAAGACTTCATGAATACGACCCCAAAAGCATGGGCAACCAAAGGAAAAATAAACAAATGGGATTATATCAAACTAAAAAGCTTCTGCACAGCCAAAGAAACAATTAAAAGAGTTAAAAGACAACCAACAGAGTGGGAGAAAATATTTGCAAAATATACATCTGACAAAGGATTAATATCCAGAATATATAAGGAACTCAAACAACTTTACAAGAAGAAAACAAGCAACCCAATTAAAAAATGGGCAAAAGAGCTAAGTAGGCATTTCTCTAAGGAAGATATACAAATGGCCAACAGACATATGAAAAAATGCTCAACATCACTCAGCATCCGGGAAATGCAAATCAAAACCACATTGAGATACCATCTAACCCCAGTTAGGATGGCTAAAATCCAAAAGACTATAAACGATAAATGTTGGCGAGGCTGCGGAGAAAAAGGAACTCTCATACATTGTTGGTGGGACTGCAAAATGGTGCAGCCTCTATGGAAAATGGTATGGAGGTTCCTTAAACAATTGCAAATAGATCTACCATACGACCCAGCCATCCCACTGTTGGGAATATACCCAGAGGAATGGAAATCATCAAGTCGAAGGTATACTTGTTCCCCAATGTTCATCGCAGCACTCTTTACAATAGCCAAGAGTTGGAACCAGCCCAAATGCCCATCATCAGATGAGTGGATACGGAAAATGTGGTACATCTACACAATGGAATACTACTCAGCTATAAAAACGAATGAAATACTGCCATTTGCAACAACATGGATGGACCTCGAGAGAATTATATTAAGTGAAACAAGTCAGGCACAGAAAGAGAAATACCACATGTTCTCACTTATTGGAGGGAGCTAAAAATTAATATATAAATTCACACACACATACACACATACACACACAAACCAGGGGGGGTGAAGAAGATATAACAACCACAATTATTTGAAGTTGATACAACAAACAAACAGAAAGGACATGGTTGGGGAGGAGGGGGGGAGGGAGAAGGGAGGGAGGTTTTGGTGATGGGGAGCATTAATCAGCTACAATGTATATCGACAAAATAAAATTTAAAAAAAAAAAAAAAATACGCAAATCAATAAATGTGATACACCATATTAATAAACTCAAACACAAGGACCATATGATCATCTCTATAGATGCTGAAAAAGCATTTGATAAAGTTCAGCACTCATTCATGACAAAGACCCTCTATAAGTTAGGTATAGAGGGAAAGTATCTCAACATAATTAAAGCCATATATGCCAAACCCACTGCCAATATCATCCTGAATGGGGAAAAGCTGAAAGCTTTTCCTTTAAGAACAGGAACTAGACAACGATGCCCACTCTCACCACTCCTATTCAACATAGTGTTGGAAGTACTAGCCAGAGCAATCAGAGAAGAGAAGGAAATAAAGGGCATCCAGATTGGAAAAGGTGAAGTCAAACTGTCCCTGTTTGCAGATGACATGATCCTATATATCGAACAGCCTAAAACCTCTACAAAAAAACTCTTGGAATTGATAAATGATTTCAGCACAGTAGCAGGATACAAAATCAACACACAAAAATCAGTAGCATTTCTTTTCTCCAATAGTGAACATGCAGAATGAGAAATCAAGAAAGCCTCCCCATTTACAATAGCCACCAAAAAAATAAAATACTTAGGAATTGAGTTAACCAAGGAGGTGAAAAATCTCTATAATGAGAACTACAAACCACTGCTGAGAGAAATTAGAGAGGATACAAGAAGATGGAAAGATATTCCATGCTCTTGGATTGGAAGAATCAACATAGTGAAAATGTCCATACTACCCAAAGTGATATACAAATTCAATGCAATCCCCATCAAAATTCCAAAGACATTTTTCTCAGAAATGGAAAAAACTATTCAGACATTTATAGGGAACAATAAAAGACCACGCATAGCCAAAGCAATGCTCAGCAAAAAAAATAAAGCTGGAGGCATAACACTACCTGACTTTAAGCTATACTACAAAGCTATAATAACCAAAACAGTATGGTACTGGCATAAAAACAGACACACTGACCAATGGAATAGAATAGAGAATCCAGAAATCAACCCACACACTTACTGCCATCTGATCTTTGACAAAGGCACCAAGCCTATTCACTGGGGAAGGGACTGCCTCTTCAGCAAATGGTGCTGGGATAACTGGATATCCATATGCAGGAGAATGAAACTAGATCCATACCTCTCACCGTATACTAAAATCAACTCAAAATGGATTAAGGATTTAAATATACACCCTGAGACAATAAAACTTCTTAAAGAAAACATAGGGGAAACACTTCAGGAAATAGGACTGGGCACAGACTTCATGAATACGACCCCAAAAGCACGGGCAACCAAAGGAAAAATAAACAAATGGGATTATATCAAACTAAAAAGCTTCTGCACAGCAAAAGAAACAATTAAAAGAGTTAAAAGACAACCAACAGAGTGGGAGAAAATATTTGCAAAATATACATCTGACAAAGGATTAATATCCAGAATATATAAGGAACTCAAACAACTTTACAAGAAGAAAACAAGCAACCCAATTAAAAAATGGGCAAAAGAGCTAAGTAGGCATTTCTCTAAGGAAGATATCCAAATGGCCAACAGACATATGAAAAAATGCTCAACATCACTCAGCATCCGGGAAATGCAAATCAAAACCACATTGAGATACCATCTAACCCCAGTTAGGATGGCTAAAATCCAAAAGACTATGAACGATAAATGCTGGCGAGGCTGCGGAGAAAAAGGAACTCTCATACATTGTTGGTGGGACTGCAAAGTGGTGCAGCCTCTATGGAAAATGTTATGGAGGTTCCTCAAACAATTGCAGATAGATCTACCATACGACCCAGCTATCCTACTGTTGGGAATATACCCAGAGGAATGGAAATCATCAAGTCGAAGGTATACCTGTTCCCCAGTGTTTATCGCAGCACTCTTTACAATAGCCAAGAGTTGGAACCAGCCCAAATGCCCATCATCAGATGAGTGGATACGGAAAATGTGGTACATCTACACAATGGAATACTACTCAGCTATAAAAACGAATGAAATACTGCCATTTGCAACAACATGGATGGACCTTGAGAGAATTATATTAAGTGAAACAAGTCAGGCACAGAAAGAGAAATACCACATGTTCTCACTTATTGGTGGGAGCTAAAAATTAATATATAAATTCACACACACACACACACACACACACACACACACACAAAAACCGGGGGTGGGGGGAGAAGATATAACAACCACAATTATTTGAAGTTGATACGACAAGCAAACAGAAAGGACATTGTTGGGGGGAGGGGGGGAGGGAGAAGGGAGGGAGGTTTTGGTGATGGGGAGCAATAATCAGCTACAATGTATATCGACAAAATAAAATTTTTAAAAATAATTAAATTAAATTTTAAAAATTTTTTTAAAATAAAATAAAATAAAATAAACAACAAGGCTTTATCTACAAAAGAAAAAAAGCTACATTCAGATATCATCTCACCCCAATTAGACTTGCCATTATCAAAAGAACAGAATGACAAATGCGGGCAAGGATGTGGAGAAAGGTGAACCCTTATACACATTGGTGGGAATGTAAATTAGTACAGCCATTATGGAAAACAGCATGGAGGTTTCTCAAACAACTACAGATAGAACAATCCAGCAATCCCACTACTAGGTATATACCCAAAAGAATGGAAATCATTATACTGAAGGAATACCTGTGCTCCCATGTTTATTGCAGCCCTATTTTCAATAGCCAAGATATGGAACTAACCTAAATTTCCATTGACAAATGACTGGATAAGGAAAATGTGGTATATATACACAATGGAATACTACTCAGCCACAAAAAGAATGAAATTCTATCATTTGCAGCATCATGGATGAGCCTGGAGAAAATTATGGTGAGTGAAATAAGCCAGCACAGAAAGAGAAATACCATGTGTCTTCACTCTTAAGTGGGAGCTAAATAAATAAATAAAAAGGATGGAAGGGAGGGAAAGGAAGGGAAGGGAGGGTAGGGAAGAGAGGAAGGAAGGAAGGGAGGGAGGAAGGGAGGAAGGGAGGAAGGAAGGAAGGAAGGAAGGAAGGAAGGAAGGAAGGAAGGAAGGAAGGAAGGAAGGAAGGAAGGAAGGAAGGAAGGAAGGAAGGAAGGAAGGAAGAAAAGCAACAGTCATAATAACTTGTTGAGCTTTCAGAAGGCGAGAACTGAACTGAGGTTACTAGAGGAAGGAATGGGGCAGGGGAGGGGGATAGCAATAAATGAGTTACTGGACACAAAACTGTTAGAAAAATAAGTTCTTGATGTACAATCGAGCTAGGCATCTATAATTAATAATAATTTACTACATGTTATCCAATGACTAGAAGAGAGAAGATTGGATGTCCTAAACACAAAGAAATGATTATGTTTTGTAATGATGAATATGCTAATTATCCTGACTTGATCATCATACATTGTACAGAGGTATTGATATTCAACTCTGTATCCCACAAATATGTATTATCAATTGTTTCAATTAAAAAATATAAAATATAAAATAAAAGGTGGCCAAGGAAACCTAACATGCTCAAAACAAAAAGAAAAAGAAACTACAAAGTCAAAATAAATGTGAAATGCTGAGTGCAGAATACTTACTCTGGACTTGGGTTGGAATCAAGGCAACTTCCCCAAGTCAAAGTGACTTTGATATTCCAGGCAAGGGTAGGATGTTTCATTTATACCAGTATGATTTCAAACAGAAACATGTTTGACTGTCTATAGTTTTCAAAAATGAGATTTATTGACGAATAAGAAAATAGCAGTCATTCAAAATTAGGAGTTATGACAGATTATAGCACGAAAAGGTCCTTGAAATATTGTTCCCTGTTTAAAAGGAACTTTTTCTTTTTAAAAGTAGCTAAAAAGCTACTTTTACCTTTCTCATGAAAGATTCTCAAAGTAAGACATTGCCTGGAGCATTTATAGATAAGATCAAGAATGTGGCTGTGAAAACCCCTGTTAATATCATTGAAGGGATTAAGATATTGCTTAGTAGACTCTCAACTGGGCCACAGAGCTTCTAGGAACTTAAGGGCATGTCTCCACAGAAGCCTTAACCAAAGTGGCAGTGATTAAGTGGAGTGAGAAAAACGTCTCAAAAAATAAGTGTGCATGTGGACTTTTGGACCATGGAGTATGCTATGATATATAGAAAACCACAAAAATTTTCAGGGAATTGTATTGACAAAAGTGCCACTAGCCTGGATTAAAAGGAAAGGAGACTGCTGAACAGTCTTCATTTAGTATGACTGGATTTAATTTGAAATTTAAAAAGGCTCTAAAGCCCCCAACTTTCTACAGATGGAAAACAGGTTAAGAAAATATGCTCAGAGGTTATATTTTCCAATTCCGTCTTCAGAAGTGAACAAAGAGGACAATAGAAAAGAAAATATACCTCAGGGTTCAGAGCAAAAATCTGTGGAAAGCAATGGGCTGGGAGGCCACCTCCTGGATAAGAATCAGAGCCCAATTCAGGAATATTCCCCACTTCCAGAGTGGAAAGCAGGGGGGATCTGGCAACATTTGCCCGGCAGAACTTCAGAATGCTGTGGACCAGTGACTGCTGTGTGTCTCTCATTCTTCTTTTATCAATGGGGGTGCTTCTTGGGCCTATCCTGTTCCTGCTTCACCACAGTGTGTTTGGTGCATGGAGAGTTTCATGGGGTGTGTTACCTGTGATCTTTCATAGGGCCTTGCACTTAGAAGAGTCCTGTATCTTGCCTAACACTCTGCTGTTTCTGTCTTGAAATTCTTAATAATTTTTGAATAGACCCCACATCTTCATTTTGCACTTGAATACATAATTGTGTAGCTGGTCCCGACTGGTTACATGAGGAGCAAGTAAGTTGTCCTTTTGGTTCATAGGTCTCCAGCTCAAGAGGAACCACCTCTGACCACTTGATGTCAATCACAAGATCTTACTCCTTGAACTTGATGCCTTAGTTTCATGAGATTTTAAAAAGTCTTGGGGGGTAGTGACTTTTTTTTCATGTGGAATATAAGTGGATTAGAGTAAATTGCATTAATAGCGAAATATTCATCCCCACTCTACTTATCCATACCTTTGTCATGTGACTTTTCAGTTTCTCTCACTAAAGAGGTAAAATTTATTTCCCCAACCCTTAACTTAGGGTTCAGCCATGTGTCTTGTTTTCTCCAGCTTAATATTAACAGATACAGGGAGGTTTTGGTAAGGGGCAACAATAATCAACCACAATGTATATCGACAAAATAAAATTTAAAAATAAATAAATAAATAAATAAAAATAAAAAATGAAAAACCCACAAAGTCAAATATATATATATTAACAGATACAGAACATGCAAGGGGCTTGAAAAGATACTTGCATATTTCCCCTTGCTTCTCATTCCTTTACCTTCACCACAAGAACATGCCTGGGTCAGCCTGCCAGAGAATGTGACACAGAGAGCAGAGTTGAGTCACCTAGTCAGTCATCCCAGCAAAGTCATCCTAGATCAGTGGAACTGCCTCCAACTGCCAGACATGTAAGTTAGACCAGCAAAAAGAAGAACTGCCCAGTTGATCCCAGCTTAAATCACTGACTGCAAACTGGTGAGCCAAATAAATGTGCATTGCTGTATTCCACTGAGGTTTTTTGGGAGGGTTGTCATGCAGAATTATTGTAACAATGGGTAAAGGATACAGCACTCATTACCTTTAATAGATGACTTTTATTTATTTGTTTGTTTGTTTGTTTGTTTGTTTAGTCTTTGCTTGTTATCTTTCTCCCTCTACCAGAATGTAAGATCTAGACTAAAAAGTAGTTTAAGGCCAATGTTTCCTTATTGATTTTCTGTCTGGATGATCTGTACAATGTTGAAAGTGGGGTACTAACATCTCCTACTACTATTGTTTTACGGTCTATGCCTCACTCCAGATCTCTTAATGTTTGCTTTATATATTTAGGTGCTCCAATTTGGGTGAATGGGAAAAGGGAAGACAGTCAACAGGTATAAAAGTACAATTAGATAGGAGAAATAAGTTCTGTTGTCCTCTTGCACAGCGTGAGGACTATAGTTAATAATATGTTGTATATTTCAAAATAGCTAAAAGAGAGTACTTTTATCATTCCACAATGTATACATGCATCAAAATGTCACATTTTACTCCATAAATATATACAATTATTTGCCAATCAAAAATAAAATAAAACTTTTCAAACAAAGATCCAGAAGGGCAAGGGCAACTGTCTCTTTGTTCACTGATGCATTTCAATCTTTTATAAAATGGCCTTGTTCATCAAAGACACAATAAATATGTGTTATGTCAACAGATTAATTTTCTCCGTCTTTATCACCCACCACAGCCAATCAATCTTCAAGGCCTATTGATTCTACCTCCAAAGTATGTCTCAAATTCATACTCTCAAATCCTCTCTCCATTTGCACTGCTCCCCCACCCGCACCCCAGGCTAGATCACCATTATCTGTAGCCTGGACTATGCTCAGGCTCCTGACTGGTCTTTCCTCCAATCTTCTACTCACATCCATCAGAGTGATCTTTGAAAATGTAAATCTCGTGTCTCTACCCTTCCTTAAACCTCTCAGTTATTACTGAGAGTTATTACTCATTGCTTTTAGGATTGAAAAAAAAAGACAGATACAGCACTTCACTCTTCACATGGCCTGAAAGGCTCCACTATTAGGCCTCTACCTCCCTCATCGGTCACACCTCTTTCTCCACTATTCTTTGATCTCCAGCTCCACTGGCCTTTCAAGTCTTCAGATGTGCCATTTGTATTCTCGCCTCCAGCCCTTTGCCCATGCCATCAGTCCCACCTGAAACACTCTCCCCATGTTTTTGTTTCATTAATTCTGATTCTTTCTCCCTGCAAACTTCATGAAAAAAGGGGACCATGGCTTTTGGGTTCATCATTGTATCCCAAGCTCTTAAACTTAAGCCGAAAATAGTATAATGTAATAGATACTAGTTATGTGAACTAAAGAACACCTTGCTAACATGTAGGACAGGTTAGCTGTAAGACCCATCATATGAATAAGGTGATTTCAGGTTGTAGCTCTCCACCCCGTAGCCATCTATTCTCTGCAGCCTGAGCCAAGCGGCCCTGACTTCAGACTCAGCCCCATTTCAGTCTCTTAGGGGGTGGTCTCAATCCTAGATGGACATTCCAAGTGGTTTTAAAACCTCAGAGCTTTTACATTTTTTTTCTTTATTTTTATAGCAATTTTAGTCTTACAGAGAAATTGAGCAGAAAGTACAGATCGTTCCCATGCCCTGCCCCACCCACACATACAGTTTCTTCTATTATTGACATGTTACATTACTGTGGTACATTTGTTACAATTATGAATCAATATTGATTTTTTTTTTTATTTTAGGGTTCCCTCTTTGTATTGTACAGCTCTATGAGTTTGGCCTAATGGATAATGTCATGCATTAATAATCATAGTGTCATACAGAATAGTTTTGCTGCCCTAAAAATCCTCTGTGCTCCACGTATTTACCCCTCCCTCACACCCTCCGTCCTTCTCTCCCTCATGACCTGATGTCCTGACAACCACTGATTTTTTTTCATTACCTCAAACTTTTCTCATTTCTTTGTGTTAGAAACATTCAAAATCGTCTCTTCTAGCTAATTGAAACGATAAAATAGTTGTTATTTATAGTCACCCTATGGTGCTACAGAATGCTAGATAATATTCCTCCTATCTAGTTATATTTTGCATTTGTTAAGCCACCTCTCAGAATATCCCTCCTCCCTACTCTTTTCCAGCCTCTGGTAACCACTATTCTACTCTCTCTATTTCTATGTGATCGACTTTCTTAGCTTCCACATATGAGTGAGAACATGTGGTATTTCTCTTTCTGTTCCTGTGTTATTTTACTTAACATAATGTCCTCCAAGCTCACCTGTGCCTGAGTCCACCTCTTCTGATATAATTTCCTGAGCACTTACTTCATGCCCAGCCCTGGCCTCAAGTTGCTTCCAGTCTAGTGCAGCATCAGACACAATCATCTGTTTATCTGTCTCAGATTCATGTTCTTGTACATGCATCTCTAAGATGCACAGAGGGAAAGAGTGGTTCTGCTGCAGAGGCAGGAAGGATTCCTGCAGAAGGTGATATTTGAGCTGGTTCTGCAACAAAAAGGAAGTTTACCAGATAGACAAGGAAGAAGCAGGACATTTTAGGCAAGAGGATCAGGGCGATGTGTTAGGAGAACCACAAGAAGAATTTGTGTTTGTGTAGAAGGGCTTCAAAGATTTTAAAGCATAAAAAAAATAAAAATTGAGAACCCAAAGAGTGGATGGGAAAAGGGAGCCAGAGAGACTCCTCTCATTGAGTGCTGTGATTGTCTTTCTCACAAAGACCCTGGGGACCCACTCAGCCAAACTTTTCCAGCCTCCCCAGGCACCAAAGAGTCAGTTATCCCCTGGCATTCCCTTGCCACCTGCTGCTACAGAGTCTCCAAAGGATGTGGAAATTGAGTCTCCATGGACTCTGGGACAGTGAACAGGAAAGGAGGAGGCAGGAGGAAAACAGAGAGAGGCATTTCCTCAGGGCCCAAGAAGACTATATGTCTCCCTGTTCCTATCTCTGGCGTGGGGCATGTCCCTGCTACTTCCCCCTGCCATTATCACCCCAAAGGCTGGACTAAAGCTGCTCTGCTGGAAGAACTCCCCATCCACCCCCACTTTCTAGGTATGTCCTAACAACCCAAAAACCACACATCATCACAGTGACAGCAGCTGGTGTCTGGACCAAGACATATTAAATGTCTGTATGACAAGAAGGAATGAGTTAAGAACTTGGGGTTGTTAAGAAAAGGGCAAGCCACATATTGAGAAATGCCAGGAGGCCAGCCGAACCAAACCTAAATGCATTCATGAGTATAGTGGGGCCTGGAGAGAAGAGAAGAGGATGAGCCAGAACAGAGTTCAGCACAGAGAAGAGAGCTAGCAGGTAGAGGCTATTTTATATCCTTTGAGCAACATGTCTCCATCTCCCCTCCCCCCAACTACTCAAGCCTCTGGTCACCACTATTCTACTCTCTCTTTCTATGAGACAGATTTTTTAGTTTCCACATGTGAGTGAGATCATGCAGTATTTGCCTTTCTGTGCCTGGCCTATTTCACTTAACATAATGTCCTTCAGGTTCATCCATGCTGTTGCAAATGTCAATATTTTGTTCTTTGATATACAATCACAGTTAGACAGGAGTAAAAAAATTGTCCAGAACAGGTAAACATATAGAAACAAAAACTAGACAAGTGATTGCCTGGGACCAGCAGGTAGTGGGAGAGGGATGGAAGGACTGAAATGGGGAATGACAATTACCGATTATGGAGGTTCTATATTGGATGATGAACATACTAAAAATCATTGGTCAGTACATTTTAAATGGGTGAGTTGTATATTTGAGTTATATCTCAATAAAACTATTAAAAATAATTTTAAAAAATAAAAAAGAAGAGGCTAAGAAAACCCTTCAGAAAGCTGGAATCCTGAGAGGTTAAAGCTGGAAATACTATCCAATTTCACCTAGGGTGAAACTCAAAGTGTGGTGCACAGACCAGCAGCATCAGCATCAGCTGGGAGCCTGTTAGAAATGCAGAATCTCAGGCCCCTCTCCAGGCCTTCCGAGACAGACACTGAATTTAATAAGACCTTCAAGTGTTTCCCATGCACATTGAAGGTAGAAAATTGCTGCTTAGGAGTCCCAAATCAGCTGCATATCAGAATCACCTGGAACATTTTTTCCAACTACATATTTCTGAGCCCCACTCTAAATCAATTGTTTAGAATTCCTGGGCACCATGCATAGCAAACTAAATTTTCACAAAGCTCCACCAGTAATTCTAATGACACCAGTCCACAGAGTAGAATGGAAACCACTGATCTGGGCCAAACTGCTCAATCTAAAGATGGGAGGACTGGGGAAAGACATTGGCCACAACTAGCTTGGTAATCTATTAAGAGACCTAATTAGGGTATCCACCTAGAGACAGCACTTAAGGAAAGAGAACTGGATTTGGAGCCAGGAGAGTTGAGGTCAAGCCCCAACTGTACTCCTTCATAGCTGTGTATCTTCCCTTCTTCGGAATTCAGTTTCCTTACCTTTAAGGAGAGATAGTCCTAACCAGAGAAGGGAAGGGACTCGCAGCAGCTGGAACTGAGATCAGAAAAGCCAGGTGAGAATCCCAGCCATGCCAGCCACCAGCTGCACCACACAGAGCAAATCATGAAGGGGCAGGAGCAGGAGGAGAATTGAAGACTAGAAGCCAACATATATTGATCCAGACAGGGCCAGGGCAGTACTCAGTACATTTTGTAAGGGATAGAAAGTCAAGCTCATGAAGGCAAACCTTCCTTCACTTAGAGAAGAGGATCCTGATACAGGCTTCCCCCAGAGTCTGCTCCTCCCACTCCTAGGAAAGGAAGCATTATCCTAGATATGGTAGCCAACCATCCTGGTTTATCTGGAACAGAGGAGTTTCCTGGGACACAAGACTTGCAGGGCTAAAACTGGGACAGTTAGTCAGCCTCATCCTAAGAGTGAGGGCGGGTGGGCAGAAGTCTCTTTGTTGCAGAATGAGAGGCATAGAAGGCTTCAGCCAGTTCTAGTGAGCATGTAAGGGAACTGCTTTTATCTTTCCACGAGGATTCACCAAGCACCTACTATGTGCCAGACTGTGCCACGTGCTTGACCTCACAGTGGAAGAAGTATTTCCCCCATCTTTACAGCACTTACAGCCAAGAGGAGAATACACCTCACAACTTTCCCATAACATTAAACTCTGAGTTACCTTCTGCCCTCCTTTCTGCTTAATTTTTTGGTTAAAAAAAAAATTAATTTGGATCATCACTTTACAACTTGCACCAAAATAAATTCCAGATGAACTAAATATTTTATCATAAAAAAAAGAAACTATGAATGTACCAGAAGAAAACCATGGGAGAATAGTTTTATAATCTCACAATGAAAAAGGGGCTTCTATATATAATAAAAAAACCTAAAAACTATCAAATAAAAATTGATGAATTCAATTACATAAAACAAAAACATATCTTTTGTAAAAACAATGAATCATAAAATCAAAAGACTAATGACAAAATAGAAATATATATAATTATGTAATTTATATCACAAAGAGTTCATTTCCGCAAAGAGTTTAGAGAAATTCTTTCTGTATAAAGAATACTGGCAAAGATATTAACAGAGTTCAAAAAAAATAAGTGATTCTTAAGCTTATGAAATAATGCTCATTCTCATTCATAATAAGATAATGTAAATTAAGACTACAATGAAGTACTTTTACATATCAGTTTAGCAAAAATTCTGAAAACACTATTATGGAGAAGGCTGGAAAGCATGTACTCTTACGCATTGCCAGTGGAAATATAAATTCATACAGCACCATTTAAGAGCAATTTGACAATATCTGTCAAATAAAAAGCATATATTCTTTGGCCTAGGATTCTAACTTCAAGGGAATTGTCCAACATATATTTTCACATGTGTACAAAATTGCATATTTGTAATGGTATTGTAGCATGAACACATTAACTTTAGTAGCAAAGGATTTTAAACAAGTTAAATCTCTATCAATAGGATACTACTGAAATAAATGGAATACCATGCAGCCTTTAAAATTCTTTGTATCTCCTAGAATGACAACCAAAATATATTGTTAAATGAGAAAAAAGCAAGGTGTTGGAAGGTATGCTAACATAATTTTTTAAATATGTGTACACTGATACATCTGTGTATTCTTAAAATAACTCTGGAAGGATACACATGAAACTGGTAGCAGTAATTCCCTCTAGAAAGCAAAAATAGAGGACTCAGAGACTTCCTTTTTATTAAATACCCTTTGGTACCTCTTGAATTCTATATAGCTTGTTGTATTGCTGTTAAAAAATTAATAAATAACAAAAGAGCAAATTGGAAAACCCTAACTTCTAAAGATGTACTCTTTAATTGTTGACATTAACATTTTACATTTTTTTCACTTGGAAAGGCTATGGAAAAATTCAGGATTGAAAAAGTGGGGGGTGAATCTCCTGGAAAGCATGCAGATAGCCAAAGAATAACAAAAGTGATTCATCTCTCCTACCAGCACCAACCCTCAGGCAGTGACTTCCACAAGCACTGATAGAAGAAGGATTCTAAGGCTAGTCTGAGTTCAGTGAGAATGAGTAGCATGATTGATTGGCAATGTATGTCTGCTCTGATCACGGGATTGGGGCATAACATCACCCTTATTACAAATTCTCTATCTCTGGTCTAGTGGCTCCCACTATGAGACTGTATTACTTGTTCCTCCCCCCGCCCCCCATCTCATGGCAGCATACTTTCAATTGCAGAATCCAACTTCTTTTAAGGAGTGAATATCTTTCAGGGAGTTGAATACACAAAACTAAAGTGATACTGTGACAGAAAATATCACAAGCCCCTTAACACTTAGCCAAAGTAGATTGTGATGGCTGGTGATAGACTCATAGAGATGACAGAAATGAAACTGGGCATGCAAGTATGGCTAGGGTTTGAATAGGGGAGGAAGAGGAAAGAAAGGAATTCCAGACAGGCAAAAGAACCTCAAAAACCTCAAAAGAGGTTCAAAAGGTTGGAATAAGCAGGCCTAGTATAGGAGGCAATGAATAGTGAGAAGGCTGGACCAGAGCAAAGGCTTGTACAGAAGAGACAATGTTACAAAAGTACTTTACAGAGACCCTTGGTTGAGGAGTTCGGATTAATCTGATGCACGGTGGGAGTAAAATGCTTAGACAAAGCTTTAAGGAGCAGAGTGGAGAGAGGAAAATGTGGTAAGTCTAGAGACTCGTTGGGAAGCTCACACATAATTCATTAATGGGACTTGGACAGGGACATGGCAGTCCGTGGAGAGAAGTGGACCAGTCTAAGAGGTTCTGCAGAGGCATGACAGATAAGTGGCCCAGTGGCTGTGAAAGGAGAGGATGGGAACAGAGTCACCCTCAAAAGTGAAAGACCGTTCCCTGGGCCTGGCTTTCTTCATCTGTGAATAAATATAAAAGTATCTACTTCATAGGGATGTGCTAAGTATTAAATAAGATTATGCATACAAATTACTTGGGACATCATGAGCCATTCAGTAAAATGGGGAGAAAGAGAGATACAGAAAGAAACATGTTCCTCTCCTTTAGATCACATACGTCAGTTTGTGATTATATGCATATGAATATCTCATTAAGAGGTCTTTCTTCCCAGCAGCCTGAAAGCTCCATGAGAGTAGGGACAGATATGTCATGTTGGCACCTGAATCGCTTGTGCTCATAGACTGCCTGTCCCTTAGTAGGTAGTTAAATATTTAAGTAGATAATTAAAAATTGATTGATTGATTGATAGGTGATAGATAGATAGATGCATACATACATATATAAATAGATACCTAGACAGACTTCAAAACAGATTTTAAGCCCAGAGACTGGAAAGATTAATGTGGAATCAGACGGAAAGCAGGGAAGTTGGAAGAATTAGAAAAGACCAGAGAGTCAGCTTGTGACAAGTTAGATTAATTTAGCTTATGCCATTTTTACTGTTTGAAAAGTGCTTTTGTTTGAAAACCCCCCAGCACTCCTAGTAGAAATTAGAAGTTAAAAATTATCCTGTACTTAGAAAAATTTTAAATTCTGCCTGCCTTTGCTGTTTCCCGCCTATGCTGTTCCTGGCTAATAAAACCAAGAGCTGTATCCGGATGTATACAGACAACCTAGAGAGGAAACTGCCCTGGGGAAGCTCTTGCTGTCCCTGAGTGATGAACTGGCTTATCTTGGCTTCTGTAACCAGCTTGCGCTAGGCCTCGCCAAACCCCCTCCCTCCTCACACCAGGAGGAAATGTGTGTAACTATATGATAATTTTGCCTGTGTGACTATGTGACTTTTTGCCTTCAAAAGGCCCCTTAAACTTAGACTCAGGGCTGCTTTCTTACCAAAATATCTGGAGAAGCAGTCGCCAGCCGGCTAAAAAAGACCCCCCTTTATAATTCTCAATTGGGTGTTCTGGTTCCTTTTCCAAGCGACAGCCTCACAACAAACTTTAGTCTAAATGGAGCCAGCAACCTGAAAGTTCAGTAACCCGCAATCTTTTTAGTTCCTCGTTAGCTTTGATTAGCAGCCAAGGACAAACCCAGAAGCTGTTCCTTGTGGAAACATGAGTCCTCCTGTTTCGGAGAAAGTCCCAGACTGAACTATATACCCCAACCCTACAATGTCAGGATTTTCAGGGAAATTCATGGAAAATTAATTCTATGTTTTGTGTGTGTCTGCAAACACACACACACTATCCACAGTACCTGTTTAACTGAAGTTTTGAGATGCTTGCACGCAAAAATTTCAAAGAAGCTTAAAAACCCTAAAGTCTTATTGTCCCCATTTTACAGATGGAGAAATGGAGAGGCACCTGAGACAGCTCTGCTCCTCACTTTGTAAAGGTGAGTGGTGTTTGCTTTCCTGTGGAGACTGAAACACACAAGAGGTTGGCCCCCAAGTGGCTCTTGTATGCAGAACTGCTAAGCAGCCAGCTTCCTTCATGGAGAACGTACAATTGGTGGAGCTGGAACCCCACTGTTCCTCTACCCCTAGAAGCTGTCTGGCCTCTACCAGTGACCTCACCAAAGACAAGGGGAAAGATACCCAGAGTCCTGTGCTCCTAAGGATAGAGGGGTGAAAGGTCCCAGAACTCAAGGTACTCAATTAGGTTATGGGAGACAAACATTTAAGTAATTATAAAACAATGGAGTATCATGCAGTGCAATAGATCACTAAAACTTAATCCTTCAGTCTAACTAAAACTTTGTACTCTTTGATCAATATCTTCCCTTTACCCTTCCCTCCCTCCCCATCCCCCCAGCCTCTGGTAATCACCTTTCTACTCTCTGTTTCTGTGAGATCGACTTTTTTAGATTCCACATCATGACCACAGTTAATAATAATGCACTGTATATTTCAAAATTGCTAAAAGAATAGATGTTTAATGTTCTAACCACAAAAAAATGATAAGTTTGTGAGGTGATGGATATGTAAATTAGCTCAAGTAAGTCTTTCCACAATGTATATACAGATCAAAACATCACATTTTAATCCATAAGTATACACAATTATTATTTGTCAATTAAACGTAAATTTTTTTTAAAAAATGGAGTAAGGCTATGATACAGAGATCCCAGTGGGTGGCATTACAGCATAAGAGGTTGGGCAGTTGAGTATTCAGATAAAGCTTCCTGGAAAAGATGACCTCTGAGTTGAGTCTTGAAAGAAAGGAAGGATTATCTCTGGATATGGGAGGGAGAAAAGATGATGAAATCCTCTGAGATGCACTGGGCTCCTTTAGCTGGAACCCCATCTCTATTTGAAGCAACCAGCAGCATGTTTTACATACATGTACATAAAAACATTTATTACTGTTTTGTGCTTTTTCATCTATCTGTATATTTTTCTGCAAATTATGTTTTTATCTAAATACGTTTTTTGAGATTTCTTCACATTAATACATATAGATTGACTTCATTCCTGTGTAACTCATATAAGCCTATTGATAAACATCTAGGTCTGACTAGTGTTTGGCTATTACAAACATCCCATGAGTGCATGCACCCTTATGCATGTTTCCTGGTGAATATGTATGAGAGTTTTCAAAAGTAAACACCCTAAGTGAAATTACTAGCTGCTATGAACTGAACGTTTGTGTCCCCAAAAATTCACGTTGAAGTCCTACCGCCTAATATAATGGCATTTGGAGGTGGGGCCTTTGGGAGATAATTTGGTTTAGATGAGGTCATGAGGATGGGACCCTCATGATGGGATTAGTGCCCTTATAAGAAGAGACCAGAGAGTTTACTCACTCTCTCTCCCCACCATGTGGGAACACAGCAAGAAGGTGGCCGTCTGCAAGCCAAAAAAAGAGGCTTCACTAGAATACGACCATGCTGGCCCTCTTATCACAGACTTCTCAGTCTCCAGAACTGTGAGAAATAAATGTTTGTTATTTAAGCCACCCAGTCTATGGCACTCTGTATAGCAAGCCAAGTAGACTAAGACACTGAGGTATTCGCAATTTTGAGAAATGTCCCGATTTACATTTTCGCAAACACAACAACCACACCTACATGTAATAATGTTAAAATTTTTTCATCCAAGCTGTACTTTGTAGGCGACCTTCATCATCCTCACTGGGCATAGATAGATCCCAAGCATCTAAACTTCTCTTAGAGGGAAGGGAAAAAGCATTTACTCAGCTCCTGGCCCTTTGCTGCACATCAGTTGCCTCTTAGAACTCTGCAACAAAGATATGATGATTCCTACTTTGCAAAGAGTAAACTGAGGCTAAGAGAGGTGAAGTGGCTTGCCTGAAGTTACACACCAGAAAGTGGTAGGACCTGGACTCAAAACCAAGACTCTTTCACTGTGTCATATATTAAGCAGTGACTATATATCAGACCCTGAAGATACAAAAATGAATTACAGGGCCATTCTTAGCATACAGTAAAATTTACTAAGTGTTTGTTGAATAAATATTGAATCAAGGAGCTCAAATCCCATAGGAGAGACAGACAAAATATTTGTAATAGAATGGTGAAGTGCTAAGACAGATGTAGGCTCCAGAGCACAGACAAGAGAGAAGTTAGGTTTCTTTGGGGTAGATCAGGGAAGGCTTCACACTGGAAAGAGTTTTTGTCAATCACAGAAAGAGGAAATGAGTTCTAGGCAGAGGGAACGAGTGCAAGGGCAGAGGAATGTGAAGCAAACGTTGCCCTTTCTGGGAATTACATACTTCTGATTGCCTTAAAAGTTGCTTCCTTCTAGTACTGAGCCAAAACATCCAGCTCAATTCAATTTGACTTATTGGACCTTTATTAAATGTCTGTTTTGTGCCAAGCACTGTGTGAGATGCTTTACATGCATTAACTCATTGAATCCTTGCAGCTTTAACTCCCATTATACAGATGAGAAAATTGAGGCTCAGAGAGGTAAAGAATTAGCCCAAGAGTACATTCCCATTCTCTGTTCTTTCCACTTCTTTGTCTCCCCAAGATATCAAGTCACTCCTTTCCCAGGTCTTACTCTAATAGAAAGATATCCTTCCAGCAAACCTCAAGACCCATAGCTGGTTGCCCTTTGGATCAGGAGACTCTTTCTGCCCATTGCACTGTCTCTTTGCCTCACTGGGAAACTGGAGAGGAGAATGCATAGAGTCATGAGGTTTTTGATTCTTGGCCAGATGCTAAGTATCATCCCATTAATCATTTATTCATTTAACAAATATTTATTGAGCACCTGCCATGTACCACACAACGTTCTCAGTACTATGGATACAAAAGTGAATAAGACAAGACTCCTGCCCTCATGACAATTAAATTGCAGAGACTTCTCAGAGTTAGAAACAAAGGTTTTGAGAGGTTATGTGGCTTGTCCAAGGTCACACAGCAATTTTGCTGCACAGGTAATACTGAAACCCAAGGCTTCTGACTCCTGGCACACAGTGATTTTTCCAGCATCGTGGTCATGACCTTTCTCTCATCTCCCTCTTGCTTTGCTTCTCCTCAGTCTTTGTCCAGCAGGATGAGCCCAGAGAACCTCACTTGGGCCTGGGTTGCCCCGGCTGAATTCATCCTCCTGGGCATCACAGATCGCTGGGACATGCGCATGACCCTCTTCCTGATCTTCCTGCCTGTCTACCTGGTGAGTCTGCTGGGAAATGTGGGCATGGTGCTGCTGATCCGCGTGGATGCCCGGCTCCACACACCTATGTATTTCTTCCTGGCCAACCTCTCCCTGTTGGATGCCTGCTGTTCCTCAGCCATCGGCCCCAAGATGCTAGTAGATCTGCTGCTGCCCTGTGCCACCATCCCTTACACAGCATGTGCCCTCCAGATGTTCATCTTTGCAGGACTGGCTGATGCAGAATGCTGCCTGCTGGCAGCCATGGCCTATGACCGCTATGTAGCTATCGGAAACCCTCTTCTCTACACAACAGCTATGTCACCACGTCTATGCCTGGCCTTGCTGGGGGCATCAGGTCTGGGTGGGGCAGTGAGTGCCTTTGTCCACACAACCTTCACCTTCCGCCTGAGCTTCTGTCACTCCCGGGAGGTCAACAGCTTCTTCTGCGATATCCCTCCACTGCTGGCCATCTCATGCAATGACACCAGTCTCAACGAACTCCTCCTCTTTGCTGTCTGTGGCTTCATCCAGACAGTCACAGTGTTGGCTATTGCCGTGTCTTACTGTTTCATTGCTGGGGCTGTGGTCCGCATGCACTCGGCTGAGGGCCGTCGGCGAGCAGCCTCCACCTGTGGCTCCCACTTCATGGCTGTGGCCATACTATATGGGACCCTCATCTTCATGTACCTGCGTCCCAGCTCCAGCTATGCCCTGGACACCGACAAGATGGCCTCTTTGTTCTACACCCTTGTCATTCCTGCTCTCAACCCGCTCATCTACAGCCTCCGCAACAGGGAGGTCAAGGAGGCCCTCAGGCGGACCTGGACTCGATTCTGCTGTCCTGAGCCGGGGCACCAGTGATGGTCTGAGGATGTTGGTTAGATCTGACCAGCAGGGATGGCTCATCACTGTGGGCAAAGATGGATGTTCCTCTGGCTTGGATGTCTCTTGTCATCGTGTAAGGGACTATAAAAAGAGGGAAATGGAAGGATATAGAAGGGAGGCAGGAACATGGGGGTAACCCAGGACTAGACCTAGATCCAGAACCAGGACAAGGTTGATGTTGCTACTGAGCTGCCTTCGGTTCCTCAATGTTCAAAACATAAAAGTTCCTGGATGTTACCAGGTGAAGTAACATAGGTATATTTGCCGTGTGTACTTACGAGGCTGATCCCCAGCTGTGCTGGCTCCAACTGTTTGGAGATTCTTGCCCTTTTCAGTTTCTTCGTGACCAGTGGGTCTGCTCCTGCTCTCCTTGGCATTGAGAGCATCTTCAGAACCCACTCATGCCAAAGAATAGGACTGAACCTGATGAGGCGAACATCCCTCCCCAGAGCCTGTGTATTCCATTTCTCAGGGAAATGGCTGAACGGCCCCAGAACACGCGTGAGTTCGTCACCAAAATCCCAACAGCTAGGTCTGGATTTGGACAAAGTTAGACTAGCCCAGGCATATGATAGAGGTTAGGAAAGGGTCAAAATTATGGTTATGGTTAGATTAGGGTTCAGATTAGGATTCAGGTTATGGATAAGAGTAGGGCTGGTGTTAAGGTAGGTTATGGTTAGGGTTATGTAGAATTAAGAAGCAATTAGGCAAATTTAGGATTAAATTAAAATGATGTCAATTTTGGGCCGAGCCCGTGGCGCACTCGGGAGAGTGCGGTGCTGGGAGTGCAGCAACGCTCCCGCCGCGGGTTCGGATCCTATATAGGAATGGCCGGTGCACTCACTGGCTGAGTGCCGGTCACGAAAAAGACAAAAAAAAAAAAAAAAAATGATGTCAATTTTATCATTTATTAGTAGTAGATTTGGGATAAATTTGGGAGTAACTGTTCAGGTAAACTTAAGTCTTGTTAGAAATATTAGAAATATTTTAGGGTTGGTGTTAGAGTGCAGGACTAATTAATATTGGAGCTCAGTTTCATTTGTATTGCTAGATTAAATTTGAGTTAGAGTTTAGTTTGTATTAGATTTAAGTTAATTTGTTATGCAGATAATGTTTGTGATAAATTTAAGTCACAGCCTACTGATGAGGATATTTTGCGTATCAAATTGACATGCTTTAATTTAAGAATTAGCTAGGGTTATGGATAATGAATAATGTTTCTTAAAGTGGTCAGAGGGGGTTGGTAGATTTAGTTAAGTTTCATTCAGAGCTATGAGCATGCTGAGATTAGCATGTGGTTGGGTAGGGTTAATATCATGACTGCTTCGTGTTAAGATTACAACATCTAGAGGTAGGGTGGGGTTAAGAGAGAGAATGCCATAACTATGACCTCTTGGGCAACAGTAGTTTCAGTGCTCCAAGTCTTGGGTCACTGTGGACCCTCCAAATCCAGTGTTCTTGGGACTTTCATCTTCAGAGTTCACAATATTTATAGATTTCCTTTGTCTTCTTGATTCAGTTATTCATGGGTAAGGCCCAAGGCACTGCATTCTTCCTGGGAGGCCCCTTCATGCAGGCCCCTGGGAGTTAGGGGCAGGAGCTTCCAAAGAGAGGTGAACATGGCCAGAGTCAGATGTCAGCCCCTGCATGATCCCCCTCCAGTTCCCCTGATTATGGCTGAGGTGAGGGCAGGGGTGGCAAGGTGTGAGTCTCAAAAAATGCTTCATTGTGACTACCCAATAGGCTCCCCATGGAGTCTCTTCCTAGGGCCCTGGCCAAGGGCTGGCCTTTCCCCTACACACTCCCCTCAGCGAGAAATCAGCCACCTGACACAGCCTGCAAGAAGACAGAAGCGTCAGCCTGGCTTTCTGGGAAGTTGATGCCCTTTATGACTAGGACTAGAACCCTCCCTCTTAGTAACTATGGTCTTCTTAGTAACTATTCCCAAGCTAATGGAGAGAAAGATGTGGATTAAACAATTTTCTTAAATCTTAGAGGACTTTATAGGTTTCCCGACAGAGTGACAAACTCACCCCTTTTTTCCCAGAACTGTCCCAGTCTTAAAACTCCGAGTCCTATGTCCCAAGAACCTCCAACCCCCTTAGTCCTGGGCAAAACAGGATGGTCAGTCACCCTATTTCCTGATCAGAGGGTACAATATCCCAAACTCAGCACACTTTGACAAAGACTTACATAAATTAAACCCCTTCTTCCATCACAAGGTTTTATAATCCTTTCCCAGTTCCCCAACTCTTCTTACTCCCCATCATCATAACAACTCACATGCTGTGACAAAGGTCGGGGGCATTATCAGAAGAGCTGGCAACCACAGGACTGTGAAGGTAGGGTTTGCCCCCAATTCAATCATGTTATACTCAAAGATCTCCTCTATGATCTTTTCTTCTTTTCATGGGTTTGGGGTCTCATGACATACAGCACCCACCATGGTCGGGGGAAAGCTCCCAGAGGAATATGACCCCTTCCGTCATTTTGGTCCTGCAGGATGTCCATGGGTCCTTCCATGTGTTTAGCATCAGTGAAGAAGCCAGATACGATCATTACATAAATCCTGAAAATCAACTAGAGGAAACATGAGGTTGTAGGCTATTATGCTGGGCCTATTTGATAGACCAGAAAACAAACAAGAAAGAAGGGGCAGGGATTGGGAGACAGTAACAGAGCCCAGCCTAGAGGATGAAGGAAGAGAAGCTGTCAGATCCCCACTCCAAAAGTGAGATGCCCAGGAGAACCTGTCCAATTCTGATACAAAGTATTGCCCTTTCCACCTCCTTCAACCCCATTTACCAAGATAGGCAGTCCGTATAGGTGCGGGTTTGGGGTGGGGAAAAGACTGGGGGTCTATTTGGAGCACCTGTTGCACAAAGTGGGTTGGGCCCTGCACCATGGGTGGGAATTGAGGGGAAAGGGCATTCCACAGGGCGGGGTGGGACAGATGCACACAAAGGCATGGAATTGAGAAAAGCTCAGCGTGTGCAGAGGACTGTAGGAGACCAATTCAACGAGGGAGTGTTAGGAAAGAAGTGGAGGGAAGTTTGAAGATTGAGGATCTGGGAAGAAGGACACCCTATGGCTCAGATATCAGGTAGGAGAATTAGTACTTTATTCAATAGGAAACAGGGAATTATTGAAAATTCGTTATGTTCAAAGTCACCCATTATGGTTGTTTCAACACTGAGTCCTGCAGAGCCATTCCCACCCAGAATGCTACACATGGGCTCAATTACCTCACACCACGATATACACACAGAAACACATACCTCACAACACAGACTGAAACTCCGATCAGAAGCATTTATTGCCAAAGAAACACTCCATGATGTGGTCACCCACACAGACCCAGATGTAGGTGCATGCTCAGACACACACGCAAACTTGTGGGCACATTCAGTTGCACAGAGACACAACACAGCCATGCACACTGCCACAGTCACCAGAGGCACAGTGCCTCCCACACTCCTACACTTCCTACAAGAAGCCACCAGCTACAGCTAAGGTAACAGGAGGGTTGGCCCCAGAAGCTACTACCGTAAACTATGGGCTCCCTAGTCTCTCTGTTTGGGGTTCAGAGGTCAGCCTGACCCTTCTCTTTGGGAGTAGGGAGTAGCATTTTCACCATGCACAAGGTAGCTGTGCACAAGGCTCCTGAATGTCCCCAGAGGTGGAGGTGGCACCAACCACCCCCTCCCTGTTAAATTGGGCCCTAGAGAGGAAGGATAACAAGTCCCAGAGCCAAGCTGCCTCCTGCCCCAGGGATGAAGTCCAGGGTAAAAGGGCTGCTGCCTCTGGAGAGAAGCTAAGATGCTCCCAAGTCCCCAAGTCCCATAAGAGTGGCCAATCACTCCCTCCTCAGACCCTCCAATGACAAACTATACCTGGTCACTGCTGCTGTTCCCTCCTGCAATTGGGGAGGCCAGAGGGTACACCTGAGGGCAAAGGTCCAGGCTGTGAGTGTGCAGATCTGTCTTCCTATGTATGACTGTGTGCATGAGTCATATGTGTGAGTATGAGTGTGTTATGCTTGTGAGGCTGTGATTGTGCGTTACCATCACTGCCCGATAGTGTCATTGCAGGGGGTAGGAGGCAGTGCAGATGTGGACATGCCCCTCTAGGGTGGCACATCTCTGTTGAGATCTATCATGAGACTACATGAGTGCAGCCATGTGCATGAAGGTGTAAGACTGTGCACAGGACATGATTGTGTGGTCAGTGAGGGGCGGGGTGTGACTGGATGTGCATGGACGGGCACCTGGTAGAGTGCCCACACAGCGTAGTGGTCGACGAAAGCATGAACGTACATGATGGGTCGCAGTAGCTGTGCATGGTGCTGTGTACCTCCACGAACAGGAGTGTGTGAATGATTGTCACCCTCCGGTCTCAGTGCTACTTTGTGATTGCATTTGTCCCGTGTTTACGTGTATGATGTTCAGGGCCTTTGGAGCTTGTGGTTATGCTTCTCGCTCATGTGGGTGTGAATGCATGTGCTGGATCCATATTTCCGTATATGATTGATCGTGCCCATGTCTTTTCAGAGACCAGCTTGAGGCCGCACATGTCTGCATACCCACATGTCTGTGTGACTTCATACGAAAGTTTCTGCAAACAGCTCGATATATTTGAATGTTTATTGGGACCACTTTAGATACAGGTCAGAGCAGGTCGAGTTCCCAAAAGCGATTTTATAAAGAGACCTCCCTCCATCCTCCCCAGTCACCCTGATCCTCTTCTCCTCTTGGAAGATAGGACATGATTGGGAGTGATAGAAAAGATGCTGTTCAGGGAACTAAACCCAGAAGATTCTTCTTAACCAGTGGAAGAGAAAAAAGGAAGACAGTAGGGTATGGATGTCCCTCACTCGATGTTTTTTGTTTTTTTAATAGAGCACATGGAAAGAAATTTGGAGGTTATTCCCCTGGAGAGGTAGTCTCAGCATAGTCTTAAGCAATTCTTTGTCCTAAAATCCTTCTCCTTTCAAGACGACTTCTCACCCAGAGGTGAGAAAGGGAATGTGGGGGAGGGGAGTTAGGGAGAAACTGGTAAAAGGGCCACAAAAAATGTTTAAATTGTGTAATGATAAAATAAAATAAATTTTTAAAAGTCTTTTTCTTAGAGGATTGTCCAAGATTTCTGCATTGAGATTCAGACAGGAAAAAATGGAAACATTGAAACAAGTTTCCTCTGTCTTTAAGAGTTATGTCTCTGCACCCCAACAGATGTGTCTGTCCACGCAAGTTTTTCACAGAGGGATGTTGTTTGCTTGGTGCTCACTAAGTGTGATTTTATGGGGAATGTTTTCTGGGATTACGGAAAGTCATCCAGATTGTTTTGTTTTTTGGGGTTTGGGGATTTTTTTTTTTTTTTTGCAAGTCTGCAAATATTATTCTTCCCTCATACTTAATTAAAATTTTAGCTTAGTATAGAATTCTAAATTTGAAATCCTTTTTCTTCAGAATTTGACGATATTGCTTGACTGTGTTCTGGCATCTACTGTGGATGATGAAACACTTGATGGCAGTCCGATTATCTGGATATCATTAGTTCATTGTACCCCATGCTCTTGGGAGGTATTGAGTTCTTCTCCTTACCCACAATGTTCTAAAATGTCATTATTTGTGTCTCGGTGTTGTGAGTTCATATTCATTTCAATATAACCATAAGTGATGTCCAGATTTGGAATTTCTTTCTACTCTCTCTGGTTTTTTTTGTTTGTTTGTTTTTTGGGTTTTGGTTTGTTTGTTTGTTTGTTTGTTTTGGTGGCTGGCCAGTACAGGGATGAAACCCTGGACCTTGGTGTTATCAGCACCACGCTCTACCAACTCAACTATCTTCCTTCATTTTTTCCTCCTTCCCTGGTCTACATCCCGGGCAATATCTTTGGTTCTGTTTTTACTCAAAATCACAAAGTATCAAAGTCGGAAGTGGCCTTGAAGATCACCTAGTTCAACTCCCTTATTTTACAGATAGGGAATCTAAGGCCCAGAAATAAAAAAGTTTCAGGAGGTGAAATGACTTGCCCACAGTCACACCTGTATATACAGCCAGGACTATCTGAGCCCAAACCCATGATTTTTCTAATGGCCAGGAAGCCTTGAGCAATGTTGCCACTCGCCTTTTCCCTTAGATGTTGGGGAGATGACCCCTCAGTAGAAAAGAACCCCTGGGGTTCCAGGCAAATAACCAGCCAGCCACGGGTGCTGCCAACGAGTCTTCAGAGGGAGCCCCGTTTTTGCTACTGGGCCTGATGCCAAGTCCGGGACAGCAGCAGCTTCTCTTTGTGCTGTTCCTGGTCTCGCACGTGGTGGGCACACTGGGTAATGGACTCATTGTGGCTGCCATCCAGGCCAGTCCAGCCCTTCATGCACCCATGTACTTCCTGCTGGTCCATCTTTCCTTTGCTGACCTCTGCTTTACCTCCATCGCTGTGCCCAAGATGCTGGCCAACTTGTTGGCCCATGACCAATCCATCTCCCCGGCTGGCTGCCTGACACAAATGGACTTCTTCTTTGCCCTGGGTGTAACTGATAGCTGTCTCCTGGCCACCATGGCCTACAACAGCTACGTGGCCATCCAGCACCCCCTCCTCTATGCCATAAAGATGTCCTGGGCTGTGTGCACAGCCCTGGTGGGGGTAGCATGGCTGATGTCTCACATCCACTCCCTCCTGCATATCCTGCTCATGGCCTGCCTGTCCTTCCGTGCCTCCCACCAAGTGCTCCACTTCTTCTGTGACCACCAGCCTCTCTTAAGGCTCTCATGCTCTGACACCCACCATATCCAGCTGCTGCTGATCTTCACCAAGGGTGCCGCGGGGGTGGTCACTCCCTTCCTGCTCATGCTCACCTCCTACAGGGCCATCGCAGCTGCAGTGCTCCAGCTGCCCTCAGCCTCTGGGGTCTCCGGGCTGTGTCCACCTGTGGCTCCCACCTGGCCGTGGTGGGCCTTTTCTACGGGACAGTCATCGCAGTCTACTTCTGGCCCACGTCCCATTATGAGGCAGAGCGGGGCCTTGTGGCCAGTGTCACGTACACCATAGTCACCCCCATGCTGAACCCCATCATCTACAGCCTCCGGAATCATGACGTGCAGGATTCACTCCAAGCCCTTTTCATTGGCCGAAGGGTCTCAGCTAGTGACTCGTGAGGCATGGACTCCGCCAGACACAGACCACATCACCCACAGCAACAACTCATGAATGCAATCATCTATTCTCTGCTATTTCCAAATATCTTAATGCAGTAATAGCTATCATTTTCTGAATGAAGCAGATCTTTGCCTGATCTTGCTTTATTCCCACAGCAACCAGGGAAGCAGATATTACGACCCAGTTTTACAGATGAGGAAACAGGCTCACAGACAATAAGTGACTTTACCAAGTTTACACAATTCTAAGGGGGCAAAATCTGGGCCCTTTCTGCCACATTGCACCCTCTTCTAATGGCCAGTCCCAGGCACTTAGAAAGCATACTACCCTTTGCTCAGGAATTAGAGGGATCTGGGAAGGTATGTGACCCCTAATACTTGATTAGGACTTTATTTTCAGCTATATTACCATGTGTTCTCAAATAAATTGACTTCTCAACTGGGATGGGAATAAAAGTTCACAGACTCATGTGTGAAGGGCTGACCCCTCCTAACAAACAGAGTCTGGCACATAGGAGGCACTTGGCACATCTGAGAGGAATAAATGACGGTATTTTTATGCCAACAGCATTTAGAAGCAGTCCATTTTTTCCTATTTTTTGTTCTTGTAGTTGTTCACTATGATACCCCCTGTTCAGTTACACCTGGCATTCTGTAGAAGCAGCATGATGTGGACACGCACAGTAATAAATAAATAAAATAAAATATAGCAAAGCTGAGAAGAAAGGGGGAGCATAGGCATTAGAGACAGATGGATATAAGTCTTTATCATATGCCAGCACTTCATTTACTTTTACCCACAAAAAGCTTGGGCATTCTTATTGCCACTTTATGAATGAGAAAACTGAGGCTCAAAGTTGGTGACCTAATCAGTATCAGAGCTAGAACAAGACTTAAATGCTACTTGGGTCATTCGGGTGTGTTTTAACTGTGACCCGAAGAATCCAGGCTCCAGATTTCAGTGCCTCAATGGAAGAACTTCAGGAGGAAGTCTCAGACAGGTGCACTGTCTCAAGTGAGGACATGTTTTGACATCTAAAAAGCCCTCACACTGTGCCCAAGCTTTTACCTAACAGGTTGTGAGGCACGAGCTTTTCTATTCCTATTTCTCCAAGAAATATGCACCCACTACCCCATTCCCCAAAACCACCCCACTGCCACCCCCTCCTCCAGAGAACAGGAGAACTGCAGTGATCCTAGACCCGGGTAATGCACAGGCCTTTCCAGATCCCACAGATGAGTCTGCCACTGCCTGGTCCCAGAACTGCTGTACTATGCTATTTAGATCAAAAGGGACCATAAAGTTCTTTGGACTGGTAGCATTAGTCAAAAACAAACAAACAAACAAAAACCTGTTTTACACAGAAACACAATAAATAAAACAGTAGGGGGAGAAGCAGCACAGTGTAGATGAGGTGAGGGTCAAGGCCTGCTACCCACCTTCTCCGCCTCCCCAGTGCTTCTCCCTGCCCCCAATTCGAGGAGTCCCTGATCTAACCCAACCCTCTCATTTGATTAATTGGGAAACCAAGGCCCAGAGTGGTTAAGAAACCTGTCCAAGATTGCAGAGTCTGTGCAGCCTTTGGGCTTCCTTGCTCCACCACCAGTGCCCATAGCTCGCCCTGCCTGACATTTACACCATCCTTTTATACTCCTTTCCTCCCACCCCATGCCCAGGTTGTCTATTCATGCTGCAATGACTGAACCTTGCTGCTCTAGCAGTAGCTTGTCCCCACCACCCACTTCCTCCCTCTGCCTTCTTTGAAGCTTCAAAACCACACTGGTCGTGATGCACATCGCCCATTCCACACCTGTGCTATCAGCCTGCCCCACAGCATGGAGTCATCTGCTCACCATCAGAGACTGGCCTGAGTCATCTCTGTGCCCCCAGCACAGAGAGCGTGCCTGTGGTGTGCTTGCTACCTCGTCTCTCTTATGATCTCCTTCCAGGTAAGTTGTCTGCATCAGCAAGGGGCGGGGGACGTGGTGGGGTCTGGAGGTTGCCAGTACCCCCTTCTTCTGGGCCATCAGTGCTCCTCCAGTTATCCTGCTCACTGTCCACATCCCTGGAGGGATGGCTCACTCTCGCTGGCCCCCACTGCCCATGTGGTAGTGTGGCCACCTTCGGCCTTTGGTCTTGACCACCAGCATGCTACCTCAGCCTCAGCATGGTCAGTGACTCCTACAGTATGACTACAACCAGCCTCACAAGCACTTTCAGGTCTTACAGTGGCCTGGGGCCAAATCCCCATTTTGAATGTAGGGGAACTGAGGCTCAGAGAAGTAAGGAGGTTCGTCCTAGTTCATCCCACTAGCCAACTTAACTCCCAGTTCTCCTGACTCTTGGTATTGTGCTCTTTCCACCACATCATAAACCACCCTTCAATTCGAGTTAACAAATATTCACCAGCCATCTGCTCTGTGCCAGTCCCTGGGCTGGACGTTTGGTCTCCTTCCTTCCGGGCCCCAGAAGGGGATGTGGGGAGCTGTGGAGCCCTGGGCCACCTTCCCACTCCACCCCAACTGGATCAGACCCCTCATTTTACTTCAGCTGGACCTACAAGATGAGTTGGCCTGGAGACAAGAGGAAGACTCCTTCCCCTGTCCCCAGAAATGAAAAAAGAGTTCATAAACCCACTGAAGAATTTTTCCCTGGATCTTTTTCACATGAAATATAAAGAGATCAATTTTTAACACCTTAAACAAAACAAGTATATACGAATGACTGATCCTCTTCCAAGCAGTCCCCTTGGAAGAGTTTATACTTATTCCCATGAGACTGCTTCAGCTTAAGGGACTTTGCAGCCCCTCATCAGAAGCCCTTTGAGCCACATGAGAAATCCACCTCTTCTCACTCACCCTATTCCCTGCGCTTCTCCTCAAATAACTTCTGATCATTTCAGAATCAACCCAGCCATCCCCCTCCCAGCATCAATATTTTCAACCGATCCGTTCATTCCAAATAACACGTAGCACTATGAGCCACCCCATCCAGAAAAAAATAATTGCATTTCAAGAAAAGAATTTCAGAGCCTGCCTTTACAGCCTCATTTCTAATGTAATTTCTATGTGTGATAAAGGAAAGCAGCCTTCATCTCAAAGGTATAGCAATTGGACAGATTTCAGTAGTAAAAGAGGCTCAGATCATAAATGGTAAACTGATTACTCCTTCTAAGGATACAGAGAAAATTTCTATAACCGAAGCTTTCTTTTATGCAAGGGCTTCCACAGGGAAAATGCAGCCATTAGAGATGCAAAATAAAAACATCAAGATTCATTCTCAATACAGAAATGACTGCTTTAAAATTCTAGACATGGATCGATATTCCAGGAAGCCAATAAAGCAAGCAGTTCAGCTCACTCTGAACCACTGATGCTTCCTCTAATTCACCCTGTCCACATTGCTCCTGTCCTGTCTCTCCACTCCCTTTATACTGACATACATGCCCTGTTTTCTTTTTTTTTTTTTTCACTTGTGCTCCTACTTCCTCCCCCTTTTTGCTTTCTGCTCTCTCTCCTTTACTCTTACTGACGGGGTCCCAGTCCCAACACTAGGCACTAGGACTATAGACAAAGTCCTTGCCCTCCAAAGGAACTGAATAGACATTTTTCAAAGGAAGACATAAAAATGACCAGTAGGTACATGAAAAAATTCTCAGCATCACTAGTCATCAGGGAAATGCAAATTGAAACCACACTGAGATATCACCTCACCCCAGTTAGACTGGCTATAATCAAGAAGATGGTGAATAACAAATGCTGGCAAGGGTGTGGAGAGAAGGGAACACTCCTGCACTGTTGGTGGGACTGTAAATTAGTACAACCACTATGGAAAACAATTGGAGGTTTCTCAAACAACTACAAATAGATCTTCCACATGATCCAGCAATCCCTCTTCTGGGTATATACCCAAAGGAATGGAAATCATCATGTCGAAGAGATACCTGCACTCCCATGTTCGTTGCTCTGTTTACAATAGCCAAGAGATGGAACCAACCTAAATGTCCATCGGTGGATAATTGCATAAGGAAACTGTGGTATATATACACCATGGAATACTACTCTGCCATAAAAAAGAATGAAATTCTCCCATTTGCAACAACATGGATAAGCCTGGAGAAACTTATGTTGAGTGAAGTAAGCAAAGCACAGAGGGATAAATACTGCATGTGCTCACTCATAAGTGGGATCTAAGAGAGAAAGAAAGGAAGGAAAGAAAGACCACAGAAGTGTGTTGGACTTGCAGAGGGAGAAAAACGTACCTAGGGATACAAAGTGAAGTGGGGAAAGGGGGATGGGGAGGGAGGTCAGGGATAATTGGGGGATAATTGGGTGGGGGACACAGGGTATGATCACAATTTGTGGTAATGGGCATGCTGCCAGTATGGATCCGGCCATCACATCTCAGGCATGAGTGATGACAATTTGCTTTGTACCCCATGAATATTCATAACCAGTAAAAATAAATAAATTTTAAAAAACCAAAGTCCTTGCCCTCATGTGCATAACAGCAGTCTGAATGATGATCAAAGCCAGAGTGCTATAGAAGCACCAAAGACAGAGCAAAGAATTGGGATTAGGAGGGAAGGGAGAGTTGAAGAGAACTCATGGAGGAGTGTGGTAGATTAAATCAGTGGCCCTGGTCCCTCACCCATCCCTGTATCTATGCCCTTGGCCACGTAATTTTGCCCTCCAACCATGACCCTCTGGGCTCAGCCGTGCAACTTGCTTTGACCAATAGGTTATTAAGAGGCATGACACAAGCAGAGCTTGAAAATATTGGACTAGTTGTGTTTCTTTCATTGACATGACAAGGACATGACCAGCTAGCCCACTGGTCCCGAGAGGAGGATGAGAGACACATGGAGCAGGGCTGCTCCAGCCAAGGTGACCAAGGCAGAGCCCCCAGCTGACCTGCAGATGTGACAGCAAGCCCAGCCAAGATCAGCCAAGCCCCAGCTGCCCTTCTGATACATGAGTGGTAGTAAACGACTCATGTTTTAAACCACTGAGTATAGGACAGTTTGTTACACAGTAACAATATTTTGCAGATCAAAAATATTTGGGGAAAAAATTCCAAAAAGTTCCAAAAAGCAAAACTTGAATTTGCCATGTGCCGAGTACTACACTGAATCCACACAAATGAAGTAAAGTGTAGGCATTGTATTTGGTAGTACAAGTAATCTAGAGATGATTTAAAGTATATGGGAGGATGTGCACAGGTTGTATGTGAATACTACACCATTAAGGGACTTGAAGATCTGGGGGTTTTGGTATCCCCAGGGGGTCCTGGACCCAATCCCCCACAGATCCTGAGGGACCTCTAATAGCAAACTGACGCAGCTCCCATAACTATTTCTGATATTTGCTTTTTTCTTCATTGTCCTGGCCCCTTCAGTTTCCTGAGGACTGATCTATCAGCAAATAGTTGCTTTCTATGGTTGCTTTTGGGGATTTATATTATTATTGTGAGAACGTTTCTGCCCTCAAGCCTATGCCCATCTATCAAGGATTCATGTTTTTATGTTGGACTGAGATCTCCTGGAAGGAAGGGCTCCCCCTTTTAGATCCCAAAATCAAATTCATTTTCTCATCATAGAGACTCAGTGTCCTCTCTTGGTCATCTTCTTTTTTTATTTTTATTTTTTTGACAGCTGGCCAGTGGGGATCTAAACCCTTGACCTTGGTATTATAACACTCTGCTCTACCCACTGAGTAACCAGCCAGCTCCCTCTCTTCGCTGCCTTCTTTGGAGACTCTGCAATCGCTCCCACGCCCAGATTCAACCTACACTGGAATATTTTCAGCTCTTCTCTTGTGGGAGGGGAAATTGAAATTGACAAAGGCAGTGGTTGCTGGAAGGAAGAGATGAGCAAAACTAATGAAATAACCCTCTGTTTGGCAAGTAGCCAGACCTCACACATGCGCAGACACCATCACCCCACCCCTTCCTCTCTCCAAGGACCACAGAACAACTGGCAATTGGTGAAACCATGACCAAGACCATCACCACACACATCATGAAATCAAGTAACCACAGACCTCGGAAACCAGAATGACATGATAGGAAGTTAACTAAACATAGGCCAGATTTGGTGGTGTTGTCTTTGCATTCCTTGTACTATTTAATCCTCATAAAAATCCTGTGTGGTGCATATTAATTAACCCCATTTTACAGATGAAGAAATTGCAGCTCAGTGAGATAACTCACCCAAGGCTCCAAGCTAGAAAGAGGTGGAACTATTATCTGAGCACAGACCTGTCTCTGGGCAGAAATGAAGGTTAGTAAAAGCCTTTCCCTCATCCTATTCCTATTCTAGATCTACTTATGCCTTAGAATCACTTTGAATGCTTGTATAAAATGCATATTCTATCCATCACCCCCAGACTTTCAGAATCAGTGTATCTGGGTTGGGGGCTACAGCTGCATCTTAAATAAGCACCTTAAGTGATTTTGATGTAGGTGTTCTGCAAGCCACACTTAAAGAATCGCTGACCTAAATCGTGTAAAAGCCAGACAACTCAAGATTGCCAAAGGGGAGGTGGTCTTTGGAAAGGCTGAGCTGGTTGTGAAGTTTTCAGAGGTGACATGAAGGCCATAAGAAATATATGACACTGGAAAGGACGCCCAGCAAAGTTTATCATGAACATTGCGGTAAGAGGTTTCTGACATTCTTATCAACTCTCCTTTGAGATAGACTTGAGGTGTCATATTCTCTCTTCGCTCTCAAATCCATAGAAATTACTAGGAACCTGCATCTTAGCTCAGATGGCTGTAACAAAATACCATAGACCGATTGGATTAAATAACAGACATTTATTTCTCACCGTTCTGGAGATTGGGAAGTCCCAGATCAAGGCAGATACGGTTCTTCTTTCTCTTCATATAAGGGCATTAATCCCATTTTGGAGGCTCCACCCTCATGAACTCATCTAAGCCTAATCACCTCCCAAAGGCCTCACCTCCTAATGCTACCACACTGGGGGTTAGGGCTTCAACATAGGAATTTGGAGGGAACACAACATTCAGTCTGTAACAACCAGCTCAGTCTTGTCTCCATTAGCCCAGGGTGCTCAGGGGGTCACATCATGTAAGGGTTAGGGTTCTAGTCCTCTGGCCCTTCCACAGTGCTCCCCCAGCCCTTTCTGTCCTTCTGGCAGGGTGTTTGTCACCCTTTCTCAGCAGTGCCTGTTTTTGTGGCTCTTCCTCTCTCCTCCTCCTCCTACCCACCCAACACACACACCAGAGTGACCAGAGTGAAAATTTCTTTGGGGAAGAGAGTGTGTCTGATTTTTCTTCCACCTCCAGATACGAAGCACAGGACATGGCCCAGAGTGGACGATTCATAAATGTGTGTTGAAATTAGGAAATGGGCTAAGGACTGGGTGGGTTGCAGATGCTCTCAGGCAGATAGAGAATGTTTGGTGTAATAAGATAATGACAGAGACCTGAGGCCTTTAGAGTAGAGGGAGAGCTGCATGGAAAACAAGGCTGCAAACCACAAGAGTCACGTTTCCTGATCACCAGCTGTGTCCGTCAGCTCGGGCTGCCATAAAAAAATACCACAGACTGGGTGGCTTAACTACAGAGATCCATTTTCTCACAGTTCTGGAGGCTAGAGGTCCAAGATCAAGGTGCCATCAGGGTTGGCTCCTGGTGAGGGCTCCCTTCCTGGCTTGTAGATGGCAGCCTTCTTGCTGTGTCCTTATGTGGTCTCTTCTCTGTGAGCACCAGGAGAGAGCTCAGCTGTGTCTTTCTCTTCTTATAAGGACACCAGTCCTATTGATAAGTCCCCACCCTGATGGCCTCATTTAACCTTAATTACCTCCTTAGTGGCCCTATCTCCAAAAATAATCACATTGGGGGTTAGGGTTTGAACATATGAATGGGGATGGGTGGTAGGGGAGGACACGCCAATCAGTCCACAGCACCAACTATGGGGCAGCTGCCCCCCACCACCTTCCAACAGCCTTTTGGGGTAAACATTATTATTGCCTGTTCATAGATAAGGCTGCCAAGGCAGTAGTAAGATCCTGAGTTCCAAGCTCAGAGTTCTTCAGTTTAAGTCCTGACTTCACTCTTTACTAACTGGTTGACCTTGGGCAAGTTGCTTAACTAAAAAATGAGGATAATAATATTGTTCTGGAGATGTTGTGAGAATTATCTAAGAAAATACATATAAAGTGCTTAGAACAATGACCTGGCATAGAGTAAGTCTCAATACATTTTGGTCATTCTCACTGTTGCAGGTTGGGGAGACAGAGACAGTAAATCATTGGGGATAAGTGATGGGACTGGGCTTTGAAACAAAGATGATGCCCTTCACCAGGTCACCCCAGTCACCCACGTCACAGCATCTTGGGGCTGCTGGGCGCCCACTGCCCTCTTCTCTTCCTCTGCTTGCCTTTCTCTCCCCTTAGCTGACCATGCATGATCTGAAGGTTAAACGTATGCATGTTGTATTCATCAAACAACATTTTGTTTTCTGTTACCCATTATTTAAAGTATGTGGATTTAATACTTTCTTGTTCTCATTTCAAAAAAACAAATTCTCTAAAATTACTCATAGATGGTTCTACATATCACACTCAGGCCCCAAATCTGTTGTCTGTGGCCCCTCTTCAAACAGCAACTGAACTATTCATTCCTTCTCCTCTTCTGCCATCCTGTGGCCGCATCAGGTTAGAACCACCTGATCTTGTTACCTGGTACAGTTCTGATAAAAGGTAAGTAACATTTATGGAAAAGCGATGTAACAGAGAGCCTTCTGACCTGTTGTGGCGAATTCCATCCCACTCGTGTTGCCTCGGGATTTCCCCATCTAAGCAGCATCCATTCACTTACACCATCTCAGATCAGAGATGAAAGGATACGGTCCACTCCTAAGGACTTCACAGTGTGGTGTGTAAACACATACTTACAATTCAACTATGGCAGTCACACATGCTGAAGATGGAGTTTTCCTATAGAAAAGAGAGGCAGAACCATTCAAATCACCAGGACTTTTGCATCTCATACTTAGGGAAAACATTAAATGTTTCGTTAAATTAAATTTAAAAGATAGCATGATGAAACAGTAGATCATTTACTGAGACATTTCTACGCGTTAAGCAAAGTGCTAAGTGCTTTACCAATATTAAGTCATTGACCTCTCAACCCAACTACTGTCATCCCCCCTGGACAGGTGGGAAAACGAAGGCACAGCTAGTACTGGCTGGATCCAGGCTGTGAGCCCTCAGAACTTTTCTTAACCAATGTCCCCATAACCTTCAGGAACACATGTAATAGTATCACCACATCTCTCGGAAAAGACAGCAAAGACTTATTAAGGATACAGGGAATATGGGAGATTTGAGGTGAGTTTTGAAGGATAAATAAGGTTTTCCCAAGCTGTCAAAGGGGGATTTGGAGTCTTAAAGCATTTTTTTAATAAGCGGGATCAGGGTTTTGTAGAGGATGGATGGTAAAAAAAAAAAAAAAAACAGATGACATGGAATGTTTGCTGTGTGCCACACCACGCTAAGAACTTTAGTCCTTTGACCCCTGTCAGCCACCCTATGAGATAGTTAACTGTGATTGCCCTCATTTGCAAGACCAAAGATAAGAGGCATTAAGAAATTTACCCACAGTCATTCACACAATCAAAAATAAATGTGGGGGTGGAGGGAATAGATGGGAGTGAGACTTCTCTGAAAATACATTTTTATGTTGTGTTAGCTTTTAAAGTAGGTAAATGTTTTATATGCTCAAAAAAGTTAAAGAAGAATTTATAAAGGCAAACCCTAAAATTGAATCACACAGAAACAAATGAATCTACTTCTATAGCAAATTAACAGCATAACCACACAGAAAAAAATTAATTCAAATGATTTTTTAATTCAATGCTCTGTACATCCTTAGCAGGATACACTCTAAGGACAAAAATAATAACTACAAAGAAATCTTGAAATTTTTACTTAGAATTGTTATTGCTAGTGGCATGGGCACAATTATGAAACTATTATTGCGTGGTATATGCTGGTAAAATTTAGTGAAAATGCAGATGTTGGAAATTGAGTTTCCATTCAAAGTATCAGCATGAAGTCATGATTTTTAAAAGTAAGGATTTTCCAACTCAGTCCACGGAGACGGCCTAGAAGCAATGATACTCCAGTATCAATGAGCAAACCTTGTGCCCAGATTTTAGTTCTAAATATTATTTTCCACCAAAAGGAACCGGACCTCCTTGGAAAATAACTAATTTCAAGTCATACAGGGAAAGTACCATGTGGTTCTGGAACACCTTATGCCAGAAAAGAAAGAAAGCACAAAATGACTAATGGATCACCTCTAAAGTATACAGGAGCTGGCTTGAAAAGGCTACCACTGCCCAAAATCACCACAAAAAAACTAGGGTAATAGACATTCACATTTTTTTATGTGTATTTATTTATTTAATTTATCAATATACAATGTAGTTGATTTTCTTGGCCCTTTACGAATTTTTTTAAATCTATAAATCTATAGGAATACTCAGAGAAAAAAAGGGAGACAGAAAGGGGGAACTTTCCTTTGCAGAAGACCGCCAGGTAATAAACATGAAAAGAATGATATAATTAGAATATCACCTTTTTGCATACCTCAGTGTAATAATTTGGTTTCAGCAAGGATTATCAATGGATGCCAAAACTATTCGGTGAAAAGTTGTTGGAAGAAAAGAATATTCGCACAGTCTCAAAGTATCACATCACAGATCACATCAAAGACTACTTGCAAAAGGAAAGATAATTTTACAATAGAGAGATGTGGCATTCACCACCTTACCAAGTGATTAAACTTAGCATCAGCCAGCTGACATCAGGTTCCCCCTGACTTGATGCAGTAAGAACTACATATCACCTCTGGTTGTATTATTGCCAAAAGTGAGGAAATAATCTGAGAAATTGCAACGTGGAGCATTCTATAAGACATTTGGCCTGGACTCTTTAAAAAGCCACAGCAGAAACATGAGCAGTCATGCAGGTGGGCATGATAGACCTGGGCACTGATCCAGCCCTTCCTCACACCCGAACTCTGGTCCAGCTGAAGCCTCCTGAATGAATGAATGAATGAATGAATGAATGAATGATAAAAAGCCAATGATATGAAAAACCAGAAAAAGGCAAGGGGACTGCTCTAGCTTAAAAGAGACTTAAGTGATAAAAATGTAATGTGGGTGAATCTTGACTGGATCCTGGATTTTTGAAAAAGCTTATTAAAGAAATTTTGGCAATAAATAGAGAAAATTGAATATGACCTGTATTGGGTTTTTATTTTCTTTTTTTTTTTCTTTTTCTTTTTCTCTTCAGAACATTCCACCCACCACTTTTGATTCCATGTTGAACTTGGAAATTCATTAACAAAGACTTCCTGCAAAATTCAATTTTCAACATCTTTGTGTATTTTCTTTTATTGAAACATAATTGATTATACATATTTGTGGGGTACACAGTTGAGTATCAATACCTGTGTACAATGTGTGATGATCAAGTCAGGATAATTAGCATATTCATCATTAGAAAACATAATCATTTCTTTGTGTTGAGGACATTCAATCTCCTCTCTCCTAGTCATTTGATAACATGCAGAAAATTATTGTTTATTATCGGTACCTAGCTTGCCTGTACATCAATATAACTAATTTTCCTAACTAGCTGTTTTGTGTCCATTAACCCATTTATTGGTATCCTTCCTCCCCCACCGCTTTTTCCCAGCTCTAGAAACCAGTTTTGTTCTCTCCTTCTGAAAGTTCAATGTATTATTATGATTGTTGTTCCTGTCTTTCTTTCTTTCTTTTATTTATTTCTTTATTTTTTAGCTCCAAGTTATGAGTGAGGACGTGTGGTATTTCTGTGTGCCTGGCTTATTACACTTAACATAATTTTCTCCAAGCTCATCCATGCTGCTGCAAATGACAGAATCTCATTCTTTTTTGTGACTGAGTAGTATTCCATTGTGTATATATACCACAGTTTCCTTACGCAGTCATTTGTTGATGGACGTTTAGGTTGGTTCCAACTTTAGGCTATTGTAAATAGAGCTGCTATAAACATGGGAGGACACATATCCCTTTGACATGATGATTTGCATTCGTTTGGGTATTTACCCAGTAGAGGGATTGATGGATTGTATGGTAGTTCTGTCTGTAGCTGTTTGAGGAATCTCCATACTGTTTTCCATAGTGGCTGTACTAATGTACAGTCCTACAGTGTAGAAGCGTTCCCCTTTGTCCAGATCCTCCCCAGCATTTGTTACTCTCTGTCTTTTTGATAACAGCCAGTCTAACTAGGGTGAGATGGTATCTCAATGTAGTTTTGATTTGCATTTCCCTAATGATTACTGTGAGCATTTTTTCATGTACCTGCTGGCCATTTGTATGTCTTCTTTTGAGAAGTGTCTATTCAGCCCCTTTGCCCAGTGTTTAATCAGATTATTATTTTTTTTATCTTAAATTGTTTTGAGTTCCTTGAATATTATGGATATTAATCCCTGTTGGAAACATAGTTTGTAAATATTTTCTCTCATTCTGTAGGTGGTCTTTAAACTATGTTCATTGTTTCCTTTACTGTGCAAGGGCTCTTTGGTTTAATATAATCCCATTTGTTTACTTTTCCTTTTGTTGCCTGTGATTTTTAGTTCTTATTCGTAAAGTCTTTGCCCAGTCCTACATCATGAAGTGTTTCCCCTGTGTTTTCTTCTGGGAGTTTTATAGTTTCAGGACTTATATTTCAGTCTTTAATCCATTTTGAGTTGATTTTGGTATATAGTGAGATGTATGGGTCTCGTTTCATTCTTCTACACAAGGATGTCCAGTTTTCCCAGCACCATTTATTGAAGAGGCTGTCCTTTCCCCAATGTATGCTCTTGGCATCTTTGTTGAAGATCAGTTGGCTGTATGTACATGGGTTGATATCTGGGTCCTCTATTCTGTTCCATTGGTCCATGTGTCTGTTTTTATGCCAGTAACATGTTATTTTGGCTACTATAGCTTTGTAGTATAATTTGCAGTCAGGTAGTGTAATGTCTCCAGCTTTATGGTTTCTACTCGGGATCATTTTAGTTATTCAGGTCTTTTGTCATTTAATATGAATGTTAGCATTGTTTTTTCTATTTCTGTAAAGAATGTGATCAGTATTTTAATAGGGATTGCATTTAATAAGGATTGAATCTGTAGATTGCTTTGGGTAGCATGGACATTTTCACAGAATTAATTCTTCCAATCCATGAACGTGGAATGTCTTTCCATATTTTGATGTCCTCTTTAATTTCTTTCATCAGTGTTTTGTAGTTATTGTAGAGTGCATTAGTCCGTTTCTGTTGCTTATAACAAAATACCTGGAACTGGGTAATTTACGAGGAAATAAAATTTATTGCTCACAGTTTTGGAGGCTGCGAAGTCTAAAGTCCAGGCAACACATCTGATGAAGGTCTTGGTGGTAGTGACAGTGACACAGGGATCTCACGTGGCAGAATGGTAGAGGAGAGAGAGACTCTCAAGTTCCCTCCTTTTAAAGCCCTCAGAACCACGCCCATGACCACAATTATTAATCCACTTACTAAGGGCATGATCCTCACAATCTAATCACCTCTTCAAGGTCCTGCTCCTCAATTACCATAATAGGATTTCCACCCTCCTAACTGTCACAGTGGGGGTTAAGTTTCTAATACATGGACTTTGGGTACACAATTCAATCCAAGACATAGAGGTCTTTCACTTTCTTGGTTAAAGTAATTCCTAGGTTTTTGGGGTTTTTTTTGAAGGGGGGTTATAGCTATTATAAATGAGTTCGCTTTCTTGATTTCTTTTTATGTGCCTTCATTGTTGATGTATAAGAATGCTACTGATTTTTGTATATTGATTTTGTATCCTGCAACTTTAATGCATTTTTTTATCAGCTCTATGAGTTTTTTGATGGAGTCTTTAGGTTTATCTATATATAGGATCATATCATCTGCAAGCAGGTACAATTTGACTTTATCTTTAACAATTTGAATGCCCTTTGTTTCTTTCTCTTATCTGATTGCTCTGACTAGTACTTCCAATGCCATGCTAAAGTGAGCATCCTTGCCTTGTTGTAATCTTAGAGGAAAACTGTTACCTTTTCCCCATTAAGGATGATGGTGGTAGTGGATTTGTCATATATGGCTTTTATTGTGTTGAGATATTTTACTTCTATACCTAATTTGTTGAGAGTCTTTTATCAAGAAGCGATGTTGAATTTTGCCAAATGCTTTTTCTGCATCTATTGAGATGATCATATGGTTTTTGTCCTTGATTTTGTTGAGTGGTGCATCACATTAATGATTTGTTTATGTTGAACTATCCTTGCATCCCTGGAATGAATCCCACTTGATCATGGTGTTTAATCTTTTTGATGTACTGTTGAACTCTGTTTTCTAGTAATTTGTTGAGAATTTTTGCTTCTATGTTCATCAAGGATATTGACCTGTAGTTTTCTTTTTTTGTTGTATCTTCACCTGATTTTTGGTATCAGGATGATGTTGGCCTCATAGAATGAGTTTGGGAAAGTGGCCTCTGTTTCAACTTTTTGGAATAGTTTGAAAATGATTGGTATTAATTCTTCTTTAAAGGTTTGGTAGAATTTAGCAGTGAGGCCATCCATTCCTGGGCATTTCTTTGTTGGGAGACTGCTGATTACTGCTTCAATCTCATTGCTTTATTGATCTGTTCAGGTGTTCTTTTTCTTTTTGGTTCAGTCTTGGTAGTTTGTATGTGTCTAGAAATTTGTCCATTTCCTCCAGATTTTCAAATTTTTTGGTGTATAGTTGTTCATAATACTCTGTAATGATTCTTTGTATTTCAGTGGTATCAGTTGTAATGTCCCCTTTTTCATTTCCAGTTTTTATTTGGGCCTTCTCTGTCATTTGTTTTAGTTAGTGTAGCTAATGAGTTGTTTGTTTATCTTCTCAAAAAAACAACTTTTTGTTTCATTGAACTTTTGGGGGATTTTTGTTTGTTTGTTGTCTCTATTTCATTTAGTTCTGCTCTAATCTTTATTCTTTCCACCCTTTTACTAATTCTGGGATTGGATTGTTCTTGATTTTCTAGCTCTTTGAGGTGTAATGTTAGGTTGCTTATTTGAAATCTTTCTATTCTTTTGATGTAGGCATTTACTGCAATAAACTTCCCTCTAAGTATTCTTTTGCAGTATCCCATAGGATTTGGTATGATGTGCTTTTATTTTCATTTGTTTCAGGAAATTTTTTGATTTCCTGTTTAATTTCTTCTTTGGCCCATAGGTCACTCAGGAGCATGTTGTTTAATTTCCATGTAGTTGAATAGTTTCCAAAGTTTCGCTTATTGTTGATTTCTAGCTTTAATCCATTGTGGTCTGAAAAGATGCTTGAAATGATTTTAATTTTTAAAAATTTGCTGAGACTTGATTTGTGACCTAACCTGTGGTTTATCCTGGAGAATGTTCCATGTGCTGATGAGAAGAATGTATATTCTGTAGTTGCTGGATGAAATATACTATAGATGTCCATCAAGTCCAATTGTTCTAAAGTATAGTTTAAATCTCATGTTTCTCTGCTGATTTCTTGACTAAATGATCTATCCAATGTTGAGAGAGGGATGTTGATGTTCCCAACTATTCTTGTATTGGAGTCTGTCTCTTTAGGTCTAATAATATTTGCTTTATATATCTGGGAGCTCTGACGTTGGGTGTGTATATATTTACATTTGTTATATACTCTTGCTGGGTAGATCCCTTTATCAATGTACAATGACTTTTTTGTCTCTTCTTATTGTTTTTGGTTTAAAGTCTATATTATCCAATATGAGAATAGCTATTCCTGCTTGTTTTGGGTTTTCATTTGTGTGGTATATCTTTTTACATCCCTTCACTGTTAGTTTGTGTGAGTCTTTACAAGTGCAGCAAGTTTCTTGTAGGCAGCATATAGTTGGGTCTAATTTTTTAATCCATCCAGCCAGTCTATGTCTTTTGAATGTAGAATTCAACCCATTTACATTTAGGGTTATAATTGTCTTAATCCTGGACTTTTATTGTGTTTTTTATGGTTGTTTATGTATCTTTTGTTCCTTTCTTTCCCTTTTATTGTCTTCAGTGTTTGTTGGTTTTTTGTAGTGACAAGATCTAGTTTCTTCTTTTTCTTGCCTGCATATCTCCTTTATCAGTGGGTTGTATTCTTTCTTGTGTATTCATGAAGGTGATCATCATTTTTGGGATTCCAGATGTAGGACTTCTTCGAGCATGTTTGCAGGACTGGTCATGTGGTGGTGAACCTCCACAGTTTTTGTTTCCCTGGGAAATACACTATTTCCCCTTCATTTCTGAAGGATAATTTTACTGAGTATGTTATTCTTGGCTGGCAATGCTTTTCTTTCAGTACTTTGAATATACCATCCCATTCTCTCCTGGGCTGTAAGTTTTCTGCTGAGAAATCTGCTATTATTGTGATGGGACCCCCTTACAGGGAACTTGATGCTTTTCTCTTGCTGTTTTCAATATTCTCCCTTTTTCATCAACTTTTGACAGTTTGACTACAATGTGTCTCGCAGAGGAACTTTTTGGATTGAATCTGTTTGGAGATCTTTGAGTCTCTTGGATCCGGAAGTCCAAATCTCTCCAAATACCTGGGAAGTTTTCAACTATTATTTCATTTAATTGGCTTTCAAAGACTTTTTCTTTCTCCTCCCCTTCTGTAACATCCATAATTCAAATGTTTGTATGTTTAAGGTTGTCAGATGGCTCTTGTAGGTTTTCTCATGTTTTTCTTTTTTTTAATTTTTTTGGTCCTCTTGAGTTATTTCAAAAAGACTGTCTTCAAGATCAGAAATTCTTTCTTCTGTTTGCTCTAGCCTGTTTTTTAAGCTCTCAGTTGTATTTTTTATTTTGCTATATGAATCCTTCAGATCCAGGAGTTTGTAAATTCTTTTTTAAGATGTCTCTTTGTACAATCTCTCCTTCTGGTCTTGGATTGTTTTTCTCATTTTTCTCATTTTGTTGTGTCGTCTTGTATGTCAGACTTGTATCTTTGTCTTCTTGTATGTCGTTGAGTTTCCTTAAGATCGTTCCTTGGAATTCCTTTTCAGTCAGTTCAAAGGTTTCCTGCTGTTTGGGCTCTGGTACTATAGAATTATTATATTCCTTTGGGAGTGTCATATATTCTTGTTTTTTCGTATTTCTAATATTCCTATGTTGATGTTTGGGCATGGGGTGGAGCAGTTGCTTCTTCTTTTACTCTGGAGTAGCTTCTGAAGAGACTCCCTCCTGTAGATGTGTTTTATATTGACCATTGGGTAAGGTGTTTTAGTTTTGATTCTGGGCAGATGCAGTAGTGTAATCTCCCTGTGGTTACTTTGACACATTCAGCATCAGAGTTGTCTATGAGTGCCTCCATGGCCTAAACACTGGGGCACTCAGTGGTTCCTTGCTGAAGTGAGTACATTGTGATAGATCATCAAGATTGTAGGCATGATCTTGAGCCCTTGGGAGAAGCACCTGGGTGCCCTGCCTTTCCTTGGCAGAGGTGGGTGAGCCTGGGCAGACTTGCCAGCACTATGGCTAGTGTTCCATGACCCAATAGGTGCACTGTGGAGTACTGAAGCTTCTCAGCTTTAAGGAATGACCGTGAGTGGGGTTTCTCTTTCCTCTTCCCTGCAGGTAGAGACTCCTCCTGGGTCCTTGCTTCTCCTATTCGGGAGATGGAGTGGTGGCTGAGAATTTTTTTTCCATACTCTGTTTGGCCATCCTGAATTTCTGCACTCACTAATGTCTCGGCATGTTTCCCCCCCTGAGTCAATGCACTCGCGTGGGCTGCACAAGTAGTTCCCACCACTAATTGTGCTGCTGCAGGGCATCACAAATTCTCCTGTGGGTTGGGCCACTGGCTCAAGGGGCTGCACTCCCTTACCTCTTGCCTCTTTCCTTCTGCCTGGTAAAACAAAGGAATATCTGGATCCAGGCAAGATGGAGCTGGTGTTGCCCAGGTAGGGCATCTGTGGGGAGACAGGCAGCAGCAGCACTCTGAGGCTGGGTAGTGGCAATGGCGGCAGCAGCACTCTGGGGCCAGGAGTAGGTGCTGGCGGCAGTGGCGGTACTGGCAGAAGTGCTCTGGGGCTGAGCAGCAGCAGCAGAGGTGGTGGTGAGCCAGGGCATGAGCAAGAGGAGGATTATCACTAGGAAGTGCTCAGAGCCAAGCAGATTCTTTTCTCTGCAAGGGAAAATTCCTCCTGCACTGATCCCAGTATCAGAGACATGGTGACTGAAGCTGTGTGTCTTTTTCTCATCTCTTTGCCATCCATCATTCTGGCCTCTCATGCTCTACACGGAACTCTAGTCTCCTGCTGCACTCCTATACTTTCCCACTGATACTCTCATCAATATTTAGCTGTTCGTTTTCCTGGTTGTTTTCTGTGAGGGAAATGCACCCTGGACACCACTAACCTACCATCTTGCCTCCAAATTTATGACCCGTATTTTGGATATTGTTGAGTTATTGTTCATTTTCTTGGGTGTGATAATGGTATTGTGGTCATGAGGGACGGTGACCTTTTTCTTAAGGAGATGCAGTGAAGTATTTAGAGAAGTCAAGATGTCTGCTGCTTACTTTCAAGTGGTACCACAAAAAAAAAAAAGAGAGAGATACAGCAAATGCAGCAAAATGTTAACTATTGGTGAAGCTAAGTGAAGAATATATAGATATTAAATGTAATATTCTTTTAATTTCCTAGTAGGTTTTAAAGTTTTCAAAATAAAACGTAGATTTTAAAAAAGTCATTGATTAATAAAATGTGAGAGTCTGAGGGTGTTGAGAGATCATCTAATTTAATCCCTCACTTTACAAATGGGGAAACTGAGGCCCAGGTAGAGAAAGAGACTTGTCTGAGAACACACGGCTGGTTACTGAGAGAACATAAAGAGCATGAACTGTTAAGTATTTTCTCTATCACTGACTATGGAGGGTGGCAGTATGTTGGGGGTGGGAGAAGGATGGAGAGGGACTTTGTGGGGCAGAACTCTCTGTAGTCATGTTAGGAAGGGGAGACCCCTCAGCAGGGGCACATTGTGGGTCACAGCCACAGTGCAGACGGGAGGAGATTCTGACCTGAAACACAGGCATGTCCCAAAGACACAAGGCTCCACCCAGCTTAACTTTATTTTTCTTGTTGAAATTCTTGTATTCCTTCCTCTAACCCATTCTCCACCTTTTATTTTTAACTTACCTATTTTATTATCATCGGAACACTTTGCTTTTTCCACCAGGAACATGATATCATGGAAATACTACAAATTTTGGAATACACAGATCTGATTTTAAATCCTGCCCTGCCCATTAGCTGTACAACTTGGAATGTAACTTGTTTTAGTCCATTTTATGCTGCTCTATCAGAATACCTGACACTGGGTGATTTATAAAGAACAGATTTATTTCTTAGTTCTGGAAGCTGGAAAGTCCAAGGTCAAAGGACCTGTATCGGGCAAGGGCCTTCTTGCTATGTCATTCCATGGCAGGAGTTGGAAGTGCAAGAGAGCTCAAGGGAGAAAGATGGGGACCTAACTCACTTTTATAACAAACCCACTCCTGTGATAATGTCATTAATCCATTTGTGAGAGCAGAGCCCCCATGACCATATCACCTCTCAAAGACCCCACCTCTCAACACTATTGCTTTGGGGATTAAATTTCCAACACATGAATTTTGGGGGACACATTCAAACCATAGCATTACTTAACCCCACTGTCTCAGTTTCTATATCTTTGAATAGTTTCTACTTCCTGGAGGCTTCCAGTCAAGATGGCAGAATAGACACTGCCTAGAGTCACTCTTTCCCACAAATCAACCAATTTACAACTATTAAAAAGCAACAACAGCCAAGCGGGGTCCACTAGAGCTCAGGGGAAGAGGAGGAGAGACCTACAGAGTGCATGAAGGCAGGAGAAGCCAGAATGAGAGAAAGAAAGGATCGCTGCTACCATTTCAAGCCCCGGCTGCTTCAAGGCTGGAGCCGGTGAGCACACAGAGCAAGAGCTGGCAAAAGCCACAGCTGTGCCCTTCCTTTGAAGCTGCTTGGAGGCAGCAGGAGAGAAGAGGGCCTCAGTGGCCCCCAGGCCAGCAAGACCACTAACAGGGTTCCCATGGACCCACATAGGAGTGAGAAGCCACAGAGAACTGAAAAAGAAGCCACTCAGAGGTCAGTGAGTCATCTCTAGGTACCAGCACATGGCCTATCCTATGAGAAGTGTTTGGAGTATGAGCAGTGGAGGAGACTGGGCCATAGGGGGAACACTGGGGCACAGCAAGCACAGCTGATCTGCACCCCAATCAGCACAGGATCACTCAGGACAGACTGGTCGGGAATATATAACTTCAGGGGATGCAGTTTTCTGAAAAGACTCGGGCCCAGACCAGAGTTTCCATGCAACCTGGATGTACCAGACTTCATGAGACCCAGAAGTACAAAGACAACCATTAAAACCTGACTGCACAAAAAGCCTTCCCCAGAGAATCAGCAGCAATGAAGCAATTTAGTTTAGCTCAACTACAGGGCTCAAGTGCTGGTCCCCACAGGAAGTTCCTCCATTTTAGAAGTAAGCAAAGGACAACAAATTAGTTCCAGTGTATAGTTTAAGTGGTGCAAACAGCAAATAATCCAACACAGAACTGAAAGAAAAAACAAAATACCCACAGATCAGAGACAAAGTTTGATATTAACTAGTAAAGTTCTAACACCACCAAAGAACACCTGTATAACCTAGAAGGACCAGAAGCCCCCTCCGCTCCCCAGCCAGGAAGCAGGAAGGGCCAAGGGCCTCAGCCACACACCCCTGACATCCACAACCAGCCCAGTGATGACCACCAAGCTGCTGTAGGAAGTGCCCCAGGTTCTCAAACAGGGGCAGTTGGGGACTCGGGGCTTCATCCACACCCGCCTGACATCTGCATCCAGCCCAGTGACGACCCAGACACTGCTAGAAGCTCCCTGGTCTCCCTTGCCAGAATGATGGGGTGGCCGTGGGCTTCAACGATGCTCCCCCTCCTTCCCCCTCTTCTCACCCTATCTCCCCTCTCCCTTCCCTTCTCCTTCTACCGCCCAACTGTTCCACAACATCTTAGAATGAGTAGCCAGGGGAAGCTGAACTCAGCCGCAACTAGGCAAGCTGTCACCACTGCCTGGGAGCCCTACTGGGGACAGGTAGTGTGGAGCTGGGGAAGTCGAACCCTGCCCACCCACATAAAGAGCACATTAAAAACACTACTTTCACACGGGTAGCCCTCAGTAGCCACCACAATTGCCATGGCTGCCGCAAAAGTGGCTAGTCTCTATAGCAGCAGTCACAGCCACCATGCAGATGGCATGCCAGACTCTCAACTTCATTGAGTCTAGGAGGAGCTCCAGCAGAGACCAAAAGAAAAAGAAGAAGAGGTTCTCTCCACTAAGCACACTCCAGAGTGATAGAAGCATCTGATCTATGATAATAGGGGAGGACTTTATCACACCTGTCTCCGCCCTGGACAGATCATCTAGGCAACAACCAACAGAGAACAGTTAATCTATCAGATGGAGAGAACAAATCTATGGTTATTAGAAGGTGGAAGGGGGTAAAGGGAAGGGGGATGGGAAAGGGGAGAGGTTGGATAAGGGGCATAAAGAATAAGCATGATTTGTAACAATTATGCTAATAAAAAAATTAAAAATTAAAAAGTTTCTACTACCTACTTTGAAAGGATGTATCATTCAACAAGCCAATGTTTTCATTCTTGGGGGCTAGCCAGCTAGCTCATTTGGTTAAAGCATGGCCTTGTAACACCAAGGTCAAGGGTTCGGTTCCTCGAACTGACCAGCTGCCAAAAATTAAATAAATGAAAATGTTTTTATTCTTAAATGTTTACTGATCTTTTACAAGTGCCAGGCATAGCTGTAGGCACTAGAATGATAAAAACTTCTTTGAAGGCTATGTTCTAAATACTTTATATGAATTGACTCCTGTTAATATCCCCACTTCACAGATGAGGAAACTGAGGCATGGAAGGGTTCGGTATCTTGTTCACAGAGCTAGTAAATGTCAGCTAATTCCTGGAGTCCAAGTCCTTACCCTCTATGTCATACACAGGGAGGGAAAACAAGTCCATGCCTACATGGGACTTCCATTCCAGAAGAAAATGAAATCTGGAAAACTGCTGGGACCATTTGTAACCAACAAATACTAGTTCCTCTTTCCTTCCCCCAATTCCATGGCTAAAAAGTAGTGTCACATAAAGAGGAAGAAAAGTGATCTGTATGCTACTGTTTGACTCCTTCGTTCCCTTACTCTTATTCAAATAAGAAAAAGGACACACACAAAAAAACCGGGGGGGAGGGGGGGGGGAAAACATAACAACTACAATTCCTTGAAGTTGATACGACAAGTAAACAGAAAGGACATCGTTGGGAGGGAGGGGGGAGAGGGAGGAGGGAAGGAGGTTTCGGTAATGGGCCACAATAATCAACCACATTGTATATCGACAAAATAAAATTAAGAAAAAAATAATAATAAATAAATAAATAAATAAAAATTAAAGAAAAAAAGAAAAAGGAAACCAACAGCTGGGTGGATAGGTCAGTGGTTCTCAAACTTCAACAGGCCTCAGAATTACCTGGGGGGCTTGCAAGAATACTTTGCTAGGCCACTCCCAGAATTCTGATCCAATAGGTAGGGTAAAGTCCGAGAATCCGCATTTCTAACAAGTTCATAGATTTGCAGATGCTGTCACTGCTGCTGCTGTCACTCAGGGCACCACAGGTGAGAACCACTGTCACAGAACAACTCTACAAAACAGGTATTTTTGTTCCCATTGTAAGAAGAAAACTGAGCCTCAAAAAGGCCAGGTGCCTTACCAGCAGCTACACCACAAATGACTGACAAAGACAGGATTTGAACCCAAATCTACCTGACTCCAAAGGCCATGTTGTTTCCACTACACCTGAGTTAGAGATTTAATATTCTAGGATTTCCCCATTACACATCTGTTCATTTTATTTCAGAATTTCTGTTCTTGAAAGGAAAAGCCAAGGTTCTGTGCATGAATGCTTAATATATTTTCATTTCCAACAAGAACAGAAGATGGTTTTTAAGTTATTTTTAAATATTTCTATTCACCTAGTAATTCTCTTTTAGAAACCAATAGCAGGAGAATGATCCAAAATATAGCCCAAAACACAAAGATGTTAAGTGTTTTAGCAAAAACTGGGAATCTAAATATCTGATATCAAGAGAATAGTTAAGTAAATTATGGTATATCCAAATGACAGAATATTATGAAGCCATTGAAAATTATTTATTTAGAATTTTTTATAACATGTCAAAGTATTTATGATATAATATTAAATATGGTAGAGCACAGAACTACATTCAATAAGCTCTCAATGTTATTAAAAATACTGAAAAAGACTGGAAGGAAATAAACTGGAACGTTGACAATAGTTGTCTCTAATTCTAATAATTTTCTGTACTTGCCACTATCTACAATCAGCTTTCTTTGAGAAATCATGCACTTTCTTTTTGTTGATTAAATACAACAGATACTTTCAAGACTCTTCTACAGGTAGTCAATACCTGAATAGCCAGGAAAATCAAAACTGTGAATTTTAAAGCTAATATTTAATTTGAGATTACATTTTCCCTGACCGAAGAATGTACATTTTTTAAGGAAAAAACAAATGACAATCATTATTATACATACACAGGAAAAAAAGATTAGATACATGTAAAAATGATAACGGATTAATTTTGGTTAGAGAAATTATATGGCTTTTTAAATCTTTTTAGCTTAACAATTTTTATTACATTTTCTACAATGAACACTATTATTTTCATAATTTAAAAAAAGTGTTTGTTTTTCTTTTTAAGAGACAACCACCCAGCAAATTACAGCACATCTATACAATGGAATATCAATAGCCATTTTGAAAAATGTTGTAGAAGAGTATCTAATAACATGAAAAAAAGTCTCATATATTATTAGCTGACCATACTATAAAACAGTATGTTCAGAATGATCCCATTGTTTTGTTTAAAAACAAACAAAATGTCTATGTAGAGATAGAAAACACCTTGGCAGGAAACATACCAAAACATTGTGTTTTAGTCTAGGTGGTAGAATTAGAGATTAATTTTCTTATTTTTGCTTCTGTAGTTTGATCAATCCTCCTCTATTGTATATGAATTACAGTATTTTTCCAATATACAAAAAGAAAAAAAATTTTTTTAAATCTAGATTAAACTAAAACTTTTGTTAAATAAAAGAGAAAGAGACAAGCAGGAGCATCTTACTGAAAGAGGCTCCTTTAAAAAGTTCCCAGCTCCACCTCAACTCTAATGTTTAAGTCAATAAAACACGCATCTTCCAGCATCACGAGGACAGTCAGCATCAGTCCTTCCTCCTATTCCAGACTTCATAAAGCTGGAGAAGGACATCAACTCTAGCTGCAGAGGTCACCCCTCCTGACAGGGCAAACACAATTGTCTGAAACCTTTAAACAAGACCCTGGTGGAGAAGTGGGTCTAGGGAGAAAAAATTTAACTGCCTTCTAGGGCTATGGCTCTGATTACAAGTAATATAATTTACAATCATTTGCTTAAGGAAATGTCCTGTTACGTTGCAAATAACACACGAACTAGAGAATTATACTCTCAGACCTGGCAGAGACCTCCGAGATCATCTGAAGACAATTTCCAGGACACTGTCTTTGGGATGCTATGTAAATACTGACTACAAACAATAACAGAGATGTCATGCTAGAGAATCTTAAGTAAACAGTTCAAAAGCCTGGCTTCCTGTTTATACAATTTTAAGTCACTTTTTTGCTAGCCACAAGGTAATTCAGCATTCTGATTTAATCTAAGAACTTCTTGACTTTACACAATAAAAGAAACTACAAAGAACAGCTGAAAAGCCAGAAGATGAAGGGACAAAAATAAACAGAAGACAAGTGCCTTCCAGACCAAACAATGAGAAATCTATGCAACTAGACTATCAATTCAATCTATTTCCAGATCGCTATCCTCACTGTGACAGGTGACAGAGTTACGCACAGATTTCAGCACCAAGACTTCCTTTTCTGGGAGTAATCCAAATTCCTGAAGAAAAGCTTCAAGGTCCACAGCAAAGAAATCTTCCCCCAGCTGGTCAGTGACACGAACAAAATTGCCAATCAAATCACCACTCTTGTAGATCAGCAGGGCTGGAAGAGCATTCCTGGTGAAGCGACTGCTGGCCCCAATGACTGAGCTCTTCACTCGGCAGAATTTGACAGCTGGGTATTCCGCAGCAAGGCACAGCATGCAACCATTCATAGCTTCGGTCCCTGGAATGCCATCCTCATAAATATGAACCATGATGAGAGTGCTTTTCTGTTCTTTATCAATCATGTCTAAAAACCCTTCTCCACTGGGGATCTCAAAAACCTGCTTGAACTGGGGTCCCTTGTGAAGCTGCTGCCGCATCTCTTCCATTCTCTGCTTCCGGTACTGCTGCAGAAACTCTTCGTCATCTTGGTCCTCATTCATCATGGCAAACTCCTTTAGAGTCATCTGCAGGTGGACCAGCAAGTGGTAACAGTTAATATGTGCCATCTGCTTATAACATATGAGGCACCATGCTAAGTGCTTTATATACATCATATCTCACTGAACTCTTGTGATAACCCCATCAGGAAGGGACTTTTATTACCTCCATTTTATAAATAAGATTCCAAGACTTGACAGTATTTGCACAAATTCGCACAGGTAGTAAAAGACCAGGACTCAAACTAGATTTTAAAAACCCAGACTTTGTTTGTTTTTTATTTCTGGAGACTAGAGAACCAAGGTGGACAAATTAACTGTTGCAGGCATAAAATCTTAGGCTTTTAACTACTATATCATATCTCCTCTCAATCCATATAGACAGCATAATATCATTTCAAGAGCTTTTTTCTTTTTGTCAGTCTTAGCAATGTATTATTTTATCCTGTTTTGTTTTTGTTGAAAAGGCAGAAGGACATTAAGGAACTTCAGAAAGAATACTCAAAATCCCTGCCCCGCACCCCCCCACAGTTACACACAATACACACAGTCACATAACTCTCTGAAAATTTACTTTCTTTTTTTTTTTTTTTTTTTACCAAGTCAGTCACACACTGAAATAGTTTTGCTTTTATAGCAGCAGCCGTGGGCGTACCAATTAAAATATAACCTGCTTTTGACACTCAGCATCATTATAAATATTTTCTCATGTTTCCAAATATTTTTATTAAGTTGTATGATTCATTATGTTGTGCTTAACCACTCCACTATTTGCGTATTCAGGCAGTTTCCAGTTCTGTTCTAGTGCAGATAACTCAGCAGGACAGGGACAGCCTCCCTCAAGACAGACCCATGTTAGCATGTGATTATTGCTTCATTCTGGCCTCTCACCTCTGTGAGGAAGCAGCTGTGAGCAGTGGACACATTGCCCTGCAGCCAGCTTAAGTTACAAAAGCATCTTCCTTCTCCTCCCTGTTGCAGCAGGACATTGCTGCTCCTGTAATAAAACCTAGCTCTGCCTAATCTTGTACAGATTAGGGGGTGAGGGGTGGGAGGACCACACTAGATCAGAACAGATGCTATTACTGTATCATAACAGCACCACTCTGAGTTCAGTTTTATTTATTGCCAATTTTCCTCCCATCTCATAGCTCTCCACTCTACCTCAGCCTACCAGAGCACCTCTTTCTGATCTATTATGGTCTTTGCATGAGTCTAATGCCCTGAAATCATCCTGCTGGTCAAGGTGAATGACTCCTAGCTTAATCCTCTTATCTGCTCCCGGATGCTGGCTGGTATTTTAGCTTTGGGCCACACTAAATGATCTCAGTCACTACTCCTGAACATTCATCCATGGTCAGAGGGCGGAGCAGGGGAAGCGGAATACAGAGTCCCTTTTAATAATGAGAAGATAAGACGGAGTCAGCGACCTAGTTCCAAATATCTTCCAGGGTGTGCTTGCTTCTATTGTAATGTCTCCTTAGAATAAATCCTCATGAATAGGCTTCAGATGAAACAGAGCAACACCATGGAAAGAACAGGAAAGTCTGGGTTAGAATCTTAGCTCCTACTGGCATTTATTAGTCGCATAACCCTGAACAAGTCTCCCTCCCTCTCGAAGCATTGCTTCCATCATCTGTAAAATGGGGATAATATCATCACCCTCAGATGGGTATTTCTGGCCCAAGGTAAGGCCTCAAAAAAAGATGAGACACTAACATTTACTCAGCACTATCAATGGGCCAGGCATTGCAATGAGCATTTTACCCATACAGTCCTGTGGGAGGAGTTGGAGGTAAACTGACTTCATTTAACCAATGAAAAACCAGACTCAGAAGGGAAAAGTCTTTCCCACAATCCCTAGTGGCAGAGCTGAGATTCAAACCTGGATGTGTCTGAGTTATAACATGGCTCTATACTTCCCTTTGCACTGCACAGCTTCTTGGAGGTCAAATCAAACATCTTCCACCTCTTGAATCACTAACCCAGTTATAGCAGCCAGAGCAGCTTCTAAAGAAAGCCTGGGTACTGCTCATTACCTTCCCACTGATCTTCTCCTGGAGGTCGTTCTGTTTCTGTTGCTCCTCCTCTTCGTCCAGATGGGACCTGCAGGTCATTGACAGCTTCTTGATCAGCCTTTCCATCTCCCGGCACTGCTCCTCCCTTTGCTCTGTCTCCAACTGCTTGAAGCGGCGCCAGTCATTGATCACACCTTTTGGACCTGAGGGGAGTGAACAAGGATGTGACCAAGAAGAATGGGCAAGGAATTGTGGACAAGCTCACACGTGTAGGTAGGACCTCACATCTGTCTGAAGCTTGCTCCACCTACTGCACAGTTAACGCTGAGCCTCTCTACACTCTGCTGCAGGGCACTGTGTCTACACAAAATGATGTGCAGTGCAGCACAGTTTGCAACAATTAAAGGGCCAAGCTAACACGTAATATTAGAAGACATTAAATAAATCATGATTCATCTACTCAAAGGAAAATAAAGCAACTCTGAGAAAGAATGAGGCAGCTCTATGTTTCCTGCCATGAAAGACATTCCAAATATATTAGGTTTAAAAAAAGCAAAATGTAGAATATCATGGTGTGAACCTCCAGTTTTTATAAAAAGAACTGTATGTGTATATATGAATATTTATGTATATGGATATACATATATGAGGGCACCTCAAGGTTTATGGAAAAATGAAATCAGAAGATAATGTGAATCTTTCTGTGAACTTTTTAAAGTACCCGCGTACATTTGTGCGCACACTGGTTATGTTCATAGAAAAAGGGCTGGAAAGATATGTAAACTGTTAACGGTGGCTGTTTCCACGTAGTAGGATCTAAGGAGGCTGGTGAGAAACTTTTACTTTTTTCTTTCTACACTATGTATTACTTGAATTTTTTATAACAAGATTGTGGCAGGTTGTATTATACTGTTCTGTTATTCAAGCTACCTTCAACCCCCACTCCCATGCTGTCAAAGGACTATATATCCTTGCCCCTTGCCATGCAACTTGCAGTACCTCCTGAGAGATAAGGACATAAATCCTCAGCCCACTGATATTGCGCTTGGCCATGTGACTTGCTTCAGCCAATGGACTGTGAGCAAACATGACATAGGCCAAGTCTGAGCAAAAGATTTATGAGCCACTGCCATGTTTCCAATAGCTCTCTATGCTCAGACATGAAAATGCTCTGTCTCTAATAGTGGCAACTCTTTCAGCCTAGTTCCTAGAATGAGAGAACATATGAAGCAGAAACAGAGCTGCCACTGACCCACAGGCTGCATGTAACAAGCAACATGAGTGAGAAATAAACCTTTGTTGTTACAAGCCACTAAGATTTTGGGGTCGTTTGTTACTACACGAATAAAACAAAAATTTATATGAAGAAAACTTTAAAATGCTACCAAGAAACACTAAGAAAGACCTGAATAAATGGAAAAGCAATACCATATTCCTGAATAGAAATATTCAACATAACAAAGGTGCCAATTATCCCTAAATTAATCTATATATGAATATTTAGTGCATTCCCAATGAAAATACTTTCAGCAGATTCAACCAACTATGGATCAAAAATATCCAGAAAATAAAATAAACAACATAACAATAAAAATAATATAAATTAAAAAAACAATATAGTATAACAACTATTTACACAGCATTTACATTGTATTAGGTATTATAAGTAACCCAGAGATGATTAGAAGTATACAGGAGGATGTGCGTAGTTTATATGCAAATAGTATACTATTTTATACAAGGGACTTGTGATTTTGGTATACCAACATGGAGGGGGGGGGGGTGTCCTGCAACCAATCCCCTGAAGATACCGAGGGATCACTGTACATATACGTATGCATACTCACAAATTTGCTTTGGAAAAATAAGAAAGCAAAAGTTAAGAAAATAATGACACAAGAATATCGAAGGGGGTCTAGCCCTACCAGATACTAAAATATATTACAACACTGCAATAATTTTTTTAAAAAGGGCAACATAGCCCCGTAAAAAAAAAATCAACAGAAGAGACTACAAAGTATAACTGAAGACCCAACATAAACAGATTCAGTACATAATAAAACTCACATTTCAAAATAATGGAGAAAAGATGGCTTATCCAATAAATGGTATTGAAACAACTGAGTAGCAATATAAAAAAAGTTAAGTTGGGGCCCTACTGCATGTCTTGCCCCAAATGAACTCCAAATAAATCAATATTAATTTAAGAGTAAAAAAATAAAATTATAAAAATAAGAAAAAGCACAGGAGAATCTTTTTGTGAGGCCTTTTATAAAGTAGAGTGAAGAAAGTCCTTTAAGAAGCAAAATTTAAAAACTATAAAATAAAACTCCTAAGTACATAAAAATAATAATTTGCTGGCACAAAAATAACATAAAGTTGAAAGATAACAACAAACTGGAAGAAATATTTACAACCCATACCAGTTCACTTTCCTTAATGTATATTCCCCAAGAAGAAAAAGACCAACAAACCCAATTAAAAAAATTAGTAAAGGGTATGAAAATGTCTCTTAAAGTATGAAAAGAGGTTCAACCTCCCTCTTAAAAAGATAGAAAATAAAATCACAGGCACCTATAATTAACAATAATTTACTGCATGTTATCAAATGACTAGAAGAGAAGAGATCAAGTATCCTCAACACAAAGAAATGATTATGTTTTGCCATGAAGAATATGATTATCCTGACTTGATCATTGCACATTGTACACAAGTACTGATACTCAACTCTGTACCCCACAAATAGTATAATCAATTATGTTTCAATAAAAAAAAGAAAAGAAAACTATAATGAGTTACTATTTGTCATCCACCAGGATGGTAAAGATCAAAAAGTTTGATAAAACTGTAGGAGGACAAGCTTATGGAAAAATATCATACTGCTGGTTAAACTATAATTTAGTGCCACCTTGACTGTCAGCAATTTACAATATTAAATGTAAAAGTGTAAATATGCCATTTCTAGGAATTTATACTCATACCTATGACTTAAGGGACACCAAACCACATTAATTTAAGAAATCAGATTCAAACTCAGGCCCCTCTGTGTTCATTACCATGCTGCTATGCATACACATTTCTACCCTGCAGTAAAAAGGCTAGAAGCATATACAATGAAATGATACAATGAGGTAACACTGGGTTACCTCTGGAAGTGAGACTGGAGTTAGAGAGGAGTGATCAGACTTACTGAGACATACTTAATTGACATTTGTAAAGCTTGTTCTCAGAGCTCAGGGCTTTCTAGTACCTGTATTGACTGAGATGCCTTCGCCTGCCAGCTCAGCCTCTGCAGGCATGGAACTGCTGGCCGGGGCACTCCTGCCTGTGTCCTTCTCTTCATGGTCGCTGTCCTCATCCTCACTGCTGCTGTAGTAGTACTGCAGTTTCTCCCCCAGCAATTTATCATCCAGGGTCGTCATGGTGCCTAGGTGAGAGCAACATATCAGGCTCTTTACTGGCTTGAGCCAGACAGACATGAATCTGAAGCATACGGAGCTCACTTGTGCTGAGATCCTACAATTTACAGGCCCCTAAGTGATTTTTTCATAAGCAGAATCTTAACAAATCCCCTACCATTACCATGTGCGAGAGGGTTTATCCTGTTCTTTTTAAAAAGGTAAAACTGAAAGCTTCTTTGCCAAGCTGTACAGCAACTGCTGGACCTAGGACCAGACCCTCCCAGGGATGCTTGACTCCAAGAGCCTACGGTGTGAGTTACTGTCTTCTGAATAATGTACACCTGTATTAGTGCACTGACTTGGAGGAATCTTCTTTACTGACTGGTGGTTTTATCTAGCCTCACTTTTAGTTTTCCTACCAAGACTGCTGGATAACTGAAAAATTGGGTAAGAATCCTCAGGAAGAACTCGTAAAAGAAGCATTAAGAGTATGACGCTGAGTCACTGTCTGTCTAAAGCAATCACTAGTCTGTCTCTCGCCTTCAACCTGCCAGTCTGAGGGCTTGGATGGATAGTCTCTGATGCCCTACCAATTCTGACTGGTTAAAAGAAGGGACCATACCAAAATTTTAATAACTCCCAAGTGTTTAAAGAACCATGGTTAGGGCCAGGCTTCTGCAGCAGAAGTAGCCAGGGATTCTTTGGGGAAAAGGTACAGCTTAGCCCCTCACAGGCTTGAATATCCAGCAGAAGTGGCAAATAATAATAACAATAAAATAAAATAAAAAACTCTAGAACTCCTTCTTCTAAGCACCCCAACACTATGCTGCCTTCATTAACGACATCACCAGGCCTGTTATATTCCATTACAAACATTACAAAGTGACTCTCTCCCAGGGGCAGGGAGCTCTTGAAAGCAGGGACCTCCAACAGCTCATCTCCATTCCCAGTGCCCAGCACTATGTCGCTGCACAATTTGCTTGGCCCCTATAGAGGCAGCCTGGTTTGGTGGGACAATCTGGGGACCCTGGCAGTCAGATGGGGAGAGGGGTGCAAAGGAGGCAGAGCTGAGAGAAAGGCGGAGGTCCTAGGGAAGGGCAGAACCAAACAAGGGACTGGAGGCGTCAGGAACGAGTTAAAGGGGCGCACTGGAGAGAAAGAGAGAGTGGTGCGCCTGGAGGGGGCGGGTCCCGCGGAGAGGCGTGTAGGGGAGGCGGGGCCGCCGGAAGTGCTGAAGTGCAGGCGGGGCCTGCGGTGGGGCGTGCAGGGGAGGCGGGGCCGCCGGAAGTGCTGAAGTGCGGTCTGGGCCGCGGAAGCGCAGCGGGGGGCGCGCGAAGCATCTGGGGAGACTGGGGAGGTGCGCCCCGGGGGAGGGGACAGGAAGAGAAGTCGCGGAGGCCGTGGGGCTCGAAGGGGCACGAAGACCCAAGCGCGCCAACCACCCTCCCACCCGAAGTCCACGCCTGCCGCTTCTGCCCGACTGACCCCAGTGCAGTCACCCGGCCGAGCTCGGTCCGAATCCCTCTGGGCTGGCTGCTCCGGCACCGGGAAAAAGGAGCGCTCCCTTAGACAAAGTGGAGAGGGCCGGCGCCCTGAGCGCTGAGAAAGGCCGCCTAGTCTCGACAGCGCGGGCCAATGAGGCGGCGCTCTGCGTCGGGGTGGACACACGCTGCCCAATCAGGAGAAGCTTCCGCCAGCTACCGCTCCTACTTTGGGACAAAACACCTCGACAACATTGATTCGCTTCTGTTTGCTTTGTTTTTGTTTTAATTTACGTAAAGAAAAGCTGAGCTGTATGTGACTATCTTTGAGCACTAAGAAAGAAATTCGTTTACTTCCCTTCGAAGTTTACACATGTATTTTTTATTGGTTCTTCACCGCATCCTCATGTCTATTAAGCCGGAAACTGACTCAGGCGTTAAGTAATTTGCAAAAGAGCACACAGACCTAAAGTACAGGGCTCGAATTAATCTAAAAATAAAAAAACAGACATAAAACAAAACAAAAAAACTCGACGTTCATACTAAACGCAATGTGCAATCCTGAATTGTATCCCGTGACAGAAAAAAGACATTAATGGGACAACCGACAAAATTTAAATAAGGTCTGTTAACTAATATAAGTATTGTATCAATAGTTTGTATAATTGTATTACGGTTTTGTAAATGTTAACTTTTGGAGATTCTGGATGAAGAGTACAAGGAAAAAGAAGTATACTATTTTTGCAGCCTTTTTTTTTTTTTTTTTTTGGCGTCCGGCCGGTGAGGGGGATCCCGACCTTGGTGTTCTAACACCACCGTGCTCTAATCAGCTGAGCTGACCCACGAGCCCTGAGTGTTTAAAAATGACTTCAAATTCTGAGCCCTTGTTGAGGTGTCCAGTATGCAACCATGAAGGCTTTGTGCAAATTGGATCATGCGAAATACACTAGAATGATACATTGTTTAAAATAAGATTCTTAATTTGGGGGAGGAGTTCTTAATTTGTGGTTCTAGGACCAAGTGAAATTGTCTGCAAATTTATGTGTGTGCTCATAGCTATTCGTTCAGGCTATCAAAGGAGTCAGAAAACACACCCACCCCCCACCCACCCCAAATTTAAGAACAATTCATTTAAAGAGATGTTATGGTGACTTTGTATTTTGGTTTGCAAGGGGAATACCTTAGTTTAATTAACTTCGTGCGAACAGCTGACTTGAATGTTTGTGATCTGCTGTAAGCAGCACAGCCTGCACCCAGCAAGAGTGCCTCCGCCCAGGAGATCCCTCTATTTGTTAAATGAACGCTCAATAAATGCTTTGTTTTAATTTTATTTTTACTAAAGTCTCCCTAAAGCAGGGGTCTTCTGCATCCATGGTGGTTCCTTGTCCTTCGAAGTTCACTTTAAATTTATGACTGTAATCCTCAAGGGGGACTTCAGTGCTGCCCAACAATTCCACATGTCTTGGTCAACTTTCTCTTCCATTCTTTAAAAGAAGCAATTCATAGCTCTGCTCTAATTTTCAACACTCCCTCCACTTCCCTGACTCGACTGATTTTTATTTCACCTGAAAAATAAAAGCAGTCAAAAGAGCTTTGCACTTGATTCCACCCCTAAATGTACCATCATCCCTCTACATCTGCACCTACTGAACAAATCACTGATACAGTGGACCATTCCTCGAGCCCAGTAAAGGACTCTGCTCCTGAAATTACTTCCTTCCTCTCTCCTGAATTATCAGCCTTTCTTTCTACAGTGTGCTAATATGCTTTCATAATTCTTATCTTAAAAAAAAGAAAAAACTCTAAGATATTATTTTCCACCTTTCAGATTATTAAAAATCCAGAAGTTTGATAGCACTCAGACTGTGAGGAAAAAATTGCTGATTCAACTCTTACGGATGGCAATTGAGAAATATCTATCAATAGTGCAAAAATATATGTGCTTTAACCCAGCAATTCCAGTTTTGAATTGAAGTTCATCCTATAGCTATATGAATATGTTGATTAGTCTTTTTAAAAAAGCAGAGAACAGTATGCATTATCCTCCTGTCTTTTTCATTAAAAATGGGGGGAAATAATATTATGTATTATGTATTTTCAACCTAAATAACAAACAGAGAGAGGCTCTCTAGAAGAGTAATCAGTGTAATTGAGAATAGAACACTACAATGGGAATACACATGCCAGAGTAAACTATGTGCATGTTCAGAGAAATAAAGGAAGACAAAGGGTTTTAAAGGAAAAATGATGGATGATTACATAATTGCTTTGGAATCATTATCCTTAAATACAAGGATCAATAATAAGGGTGATGCCAGTCCGAGGTTGGACAGACAGTTGCTGGGCCCATGTCCTCACAGAAGTATTTTTGGTGTAAGTTTGCAATGGCCTTTGTGCAAGGTGTGGTTTTGCGGAGTCCTTTGTGATAATTCTGTTATCAGGCATATGTGTGTGAGAACTCACCCCTTCATGGCCTTTCCCCAGCTCTATTTGTCAGATTTCTTTTTTTTTTTTAACACACGTGACACATTTTGATTCTGAAAACTTTCACCTTATGCACAAAGGAAAAATCGAAGAATATGCAAGAACATAAATAGCTACCTTTGCAGGGCAGACAGGAATCAAGAGTAGGAGGGAGACTTCTTTTTATATATAAGTTTATAGGTGTAATTTTTAATCATCTGAGGTATCTATTCTGTTCCAAAAATTAAAAATCTGTAATGTAAACCCTCACTTCCTTTCTCCCCATTCTCTCCAGCTACATCTCATTTCTCTGATCCCCTTTACAGGAAGACCCCAAAACAGTTCTGTATATCTTCTCCCTTATTCCCTCCTCATACCTCTTCAATTAGGCTTTTGTTCCCACCAGTCCACTGAAACCACACCTGTGAAGGTAACCAGTGACTTCCAAGTTGCCAAATCTGTGGTCAGGTCTCAGCCTGCTCTTATTGAACTACTAGGCAGCATTTGACAGTTAATCACTGCTCCTTCTGTAAACCCTTTCTTCTCCTGGTTTTTGGGACACTACCTTCTCCTAGTTTCCTCCAACTTCCCTGGCGTTCTCAGTGACCTCTCTGATTCTTCACCTCTAAATAATGGAATGCCCCAGGTTCAGTCTTTTGACACCTTCTCTTCTTTACATATACTCACTCTTGTCAAGGAATGACGTGGAGGCAGTTAATTATATGCAAAGAAATGTACTCATATGAAGGTGAGAGTCAATGGGGGGATGTCAACAAAGGTTAAAACAACAAAACTGGATTTATAAAATGCAAGGGAAAGTGAGATGTTCAGGAAACCATGATGAGTTTTGTTCACTTTTCTAAAGGGAAATGACTAGCTAGCAGGTTGCAAAGTGGTCATTTAACGCAGCCTACCCCTTAGCTGGCTGGCTCAAGTCATCAAAGAAAACAATGTCAGTTTTTATTAATTCTCCAGAAGACCTTGAGAATTTAACCATGGAATATATGGAACAAGTTGTCTCTGTATGTTATTAGGACCTCTACCTTGATTGAGCCAACTCTGTGCCATTTTCCTCATCAGAATTTTCATTTTCCCATTGATACACACACACACACACACACACACACACACACACACACACACACACACACACACACACAATTTATTATAAGAAATTGGCTCACATGGTTACGGAGGTTGAGAAGTCCCAAAAGCTACAGTCAGCAAGCTGGAGACTGAAGAGAGCCAGTGCTGTATAGGAGTACGAGTAGTTCCAGTATAAGTATAAAAGCAGGAGAAGACTAATGTCCCAGCCCAAAGACAGGCAGAGAGAGAGGGAATTCTCTCTTAGCCTTTCTTTTCTATTCAGGCCTTCATTGATTGAATAAGGCCCACCTACACTGGAAAGGGCAATATGCTTTATTCAGTCTACCGATTCAAGTGTTAATCTCATCAAAAATGCTCAACATCACAAGCATCAGGGACATGCAAATCAAAGCCAATTTGAGATATCATCTCACCAGTTAGACTGGCCATTATCAAAAAGAGAATAACAAAAATCCTGGCAAGGATACAGAGAAAGGGGAACCCTGCTACACTGTTGATGGGACTGTAAATTAGTGCAGCCAGTATGGAAAACAGTATGGAGTTTCCTCAAACATCTACAGATAGAACTGCCATACGATCCAGCAATCTCATTGCTGGACATATACCTAAAGGCATGGAAATCATCAAGTTTAAGGGACACCTGCACTCCCATGTTTATCACACTCTATTTACAACACCCAAGAGTTGGAACCAACCTAAATGTCCATCGAGGGGTGACTGGATAAGGAAAATGTGGTATACACACACAGTGGAATACTACTCTGCCATAAAAAAGAATGAGATTCTGCCATTTGCAGCTACATGGGTAAACTTAGAGAACATTAAGTGAAATAAGCCAGGCACAGAAAGATAAATACCACACGTCCTCACTCATAAGTGGGAATTAAAAATAAACAGAGAAAGAAAGAAAGAACAATTACAATAATTCATTGAACTTTCTAAGGGGGAGAACAGAACTGAGGCCACCAGAGGTGGGAAAGGGAGAGGGGGAAGTTAGTGATAAGTTGGTAAAGGGCCATAAAAAATGATTACATGGTATAAAGTTGAACCTACTTATTATCCTGATTTGAGTATCACATAATGCACACAGGTATCAGTATTCAATGCTGTACCCCACAGCCATGTACAATCAATTATGTTTCAAAAAAACCCCAAAAATGCCAAAGAAAAAAACCCACCAAATGTTATCTCATCCAGAAACACCTTCACAGACACACCCAGAATAACATTTGACCAAATATCAGCACCCCATATTCTAGTCAAGTTGACACATAAAATTAACCATCACATCCACTTTTTGGTCACAAAAAGTACCTAAAGGAGTAGATTTGACCATGAGGGCTTTACTTTCTTTGATGAAGAAATATCAGCTGGATGTTTTTAGATATTGGCAGTGTGGCAATTTTTAGGTATCTGAATATCAGACAACAGAAAAGGCAAAAAGTATGTCACAAATATTTTGAGAAGAGTCTGAAATTATTTTGTACATAATTTTTTACATGGCTTTCTAATAGAATAACTCTTAAGGATCCATTTAACCACGGTGTTTTGGTTTGTTTTTTAAATGATTGCTCACTTTATCTTTTTTGTAATATTTATCCGTATATAAAAAATGTATTAAAAACAAAAATGAGATACCACTACACACCTATTAGAATGGCCAAAAGCCAAAACACTGATAACATCAAATGCTGACAAGGATGTGGAGCAACAGGAACACTCATTCATTTCTAGAAGGAATGTAAAATAGTACACTTTGAAAAACAACTGGGCAGTTTCTTACAAAATTAAATATAACTTTTACCATATGATCCAGCAATTGCAACTAGTATTTACTTAAATGAAATGATTTGGCAGATGTAATTAAGGTTACTAATCAGTTGACCTTAAAATAAAGAAATTATCCTGGATTATCTGGATGGACGAAATGTAATCAAATGAGCCCTTAAAAGCAGAGAGTTGTTTTTCTAGCTGGTGGCAGAAGTCAGAAAGATTTGAAGCATGCAAGAGATTCAACCTGTTGTTTGCTGCTGGTTTGAATATGAAAGGGAGCCATGTGAGAAGGAATATGGACAGACTCTGTAAACAAAGAACATCACAGAAAGTAGAGATTTCAGATCTGCAAACACAAGGAACTGAATTCTGGGTACAACATAAATGAGCTTAGAAGTGAATTCTTCTGCAGAGCCTCTGGAAAGGAATGTAGTACTGCCACTGATTTCAGCCCTAATCAGAGAACCCAGTTGAGTCATGCTGTGCACATCAACCACAGAACCTGTGAAATAATAAATTTGTGTTGTTTTATGTGACTAAATTTGTTATGGCAGCAAGAGAAAACTAATACAGATGGGCTCAGGAATTTGAAGTTACCCTGGTTCTTCTCCATTGTAAAAGTGAGAACGATGCTCTTTCTGGTTTTCTGTCTTCCATAGGGAAAACTAGAAGTCCCTGTTCCAGATCTTTTGTGATTTGTAGAATCTTGGGAGGAAGCTATCTAATTCTGGAGACTATTTAGTAAGACTCAGTGTTAGATAGTCAGTGCAACTGGATAGCAAGATTGCATGACCTTCAGCATTTTTATACTGGGAAATATGTACTCATTTCCTAGAGCTTAAGAATAATTTTTCATTGTTAAGAATACCTAATATAGCTTTTTTCCAGACAGTTTTAAGATTGACCTTCACTGGTGTCTCTTTTAATATATTTAGGCTCCTGGGTGTATATTATAGAGAGATACAGGAATATGACTCTGTACATGAGTTAATTATTTAACAATATCCAACAGGACCACTCATTTTAACTTATTGGAATTTTGGGATGATGTGGATAATGAGACTTCTGTTTAATGAGAGTACCATGTATAATTTATAGTTTTAAAAGTATTTTACCTGTACTGTAAGGTATTTGCTTGTTTATCAGTAGAACATATTAAAGATATTCCCTGAGGGAAGGACAATCCATGTGCTGTTTTGTGACTATTAAAACATTTGCCTTTTAAGGGCTGGCCCGTGGCTCACTTGGGAGAGCATGGTGCTGACAACACCAAGTCAAGGGTTAAAATCCCCTTACCAGTCATCTTAAAAAAAAAAAAAAAAATTGCCTTTTAGCACAGGAAAATCTTAATCCAATCAGATTTACAAACGATTATTAAACATATTTAAAGTTTTGAAGTAACTGAATGAAATCCATATACAAATGCTGAAATGCCTTGTGGTATGGGTTCCAAGGCTTGCTTGACTCTTATAGTTTACCCAAATTATGATAATTAGAGATAAAACAAGATTTAATCTTCCATCGAGTTTCTCATGTAAAATTTTTCCACCAATATTTTTGTAAATTTAGAATAAATTTGTCCTTGACACTTGGATTATTTTCGTTAAACAAGCTTTCTTTTTGTTATTAATGAAGATAAAACCAGTAAGGATAGGGACTACTTCCTTATATCATAGATACATTTCTCTCCCTTTCTCAAGTTTTAAAAATGGTTTTTATAGTATGGGCTTTAATTTTAGGTGAAATTTTCTTTAGATGTTGGATTATCTTTAAGCAGCAATTAAATTTCTCTTTAAAGTTTTGATCAAGGCATCTGAGAAAATTAGAAAACCTCTTTGCTTTCATAGTTTTAGTAACAATACTTACTCAGTAGCACTATTTTTCTTTAAATAGCCCACACACTTAAAGTGTAAGAAAAAAATCTCCTTTCTTTTTCAGAAATATTCAAGTTTTTCTTATTTACGTATATATATATATATATATATATTTTTTTTTTGGTCGTTTTCGTGACCGGCACTCACCCAGTGAGTGCACCGGTCATTCCTATATAGGATCCGAACCTGCGGCGCGACCGCGCTCCCAGCGCTGCACTCTACGGAGTGCGCCACAGGCTCGGCCCTATTTACGTATATTTTTAAAAATCTCTATAAGCCAATCAGAGGAAGCTCTATTAAGTTTTAAGAGACCTTATAATAACAGAATATAACTTTTATTCTATTAATATGGTTGAGTACAGATTGATTTCCAAATGTTAACCCCACTTTGCATTCCTGAGATTAAACCCTATTTGGACTTGATGTATCATACTTCATATGTATAGCTAGATTTGCTAACATTTTAAGGACTTTTGCATCTATGTTCATGAGTAACATTAATTTGTAATTTTTTTTTGTACTATCATTGTCTGGTCTTGTTATCAGGGTTGTGTTGGTTTAATAAAATTAGTTGGAAGTTCTCTACTTACTGAAAGAGCTTCTTTCTATAAAATTGGCATTATTTTTCCTTAAATATTGAATAGAATTCACCTGTGAAATCTTCTGTGCCTGTAGCTTTCTTTGTGGGAAGGTTTTTCATACTGAATTCAATTTCTTCAGCAGATATAAGGGTATGGCAGGATGCTTCTCAAATGGCTCCTATGATGGTCAATTTATTGCTTCTCAGCTCCCACTTCACCCTTCAATATATGCTCTGCAATAATGGACTGAATTAATTGAAGCATCTCTCCTTTGCAGTGAGCGCAATGATGAGCGTTCTCTGTAGAGGGCACTAGAGGGGCATTGCAGGGGAATGGGGCTCTCCTGCTGTTTCCCACAACTGCATGGTAGGTCAGTGATGTGGATATGACATCTGTTGCAGCTCTTCCCCAGCCATGTGTCCAGCACGTGGTCCCTTGGTGATATTGCAACCTTGGTTTGGTCTGGTAATAACTTTCCTGTGGCCCTCTCAACACAGAAATTGGTATCCTGAAGCTTTCCTCCCACACCCTATTTTAAGACTGACATTCACCGGTATCTCTTTTAGTATATTTAGGCTTCTGGTAGTATATTATAGAGACCCCACCCCCCGCCCTCAGCTTCCAAAGGCTTCTTGTCTGCGATGGTGCCAATTCCTTCTGCAGGCTCCTGTGCACCTCTCCTGTTGGCGTGGAGAGTAGCTTTCTGCTTGCCAGCAACTAGTTCAGGCCTGGGCCAACCAGCAAACCACTGCTGTCCAGTGGGCTGAACTACACCTTCTCCAATGAGATCTCAACCTCAGCCTTGAGAAGGGGGCCCCTTTGGTACTCTCTCTAAGCCATAGAGTATCATATAGAATTTCCTTTTATCTTATAGTCACTAATTTATTAAAATTTAATAATTTTTTACATCAAACTTTCCCCCGCATAACTGACTGTGTAGTTTCTATCTCCTGATTGGACACAAACTTAGCTTCCATAGAACCCGGCCTCCTGGCATTCACCTAATGGCTTGCTACTAAGTATTAAATAGCACAAAAGTGATTGGGATATTGCTTCCCAGATTAGGTTATAAAAGACTGTTACTTCTTTCTAGCTCTCTCTCTCTCTGGATCATCTAGCTGGTTGCTTTAATGAGCCAATCTACCATATTGTTAGCTGCCCTATGGAGAGGGTCATGTGGCAAGAAACTGATAGCAGCTTCCAGCCAAGAGCCAGCAAAAAACTGAGGCCCTCATTCCAAGAGTTCGTAAAGAACTGAATCCTGCCAACCATCATGGGAGAGAGCTTGGAAGCAGATCCTTCCCTTGTTGAGCCTTGAGATGACTGCAGTGCCAGCCGACACCCAGACTGTAGCATGAGAGAGAGAACCTGAGGCACAGGACACACTTAAGTCACTTGCAAATTCCTGACCTGAAGAAATTCTGAGATAGTAATTGTGTTAAGCCACTGCTTGGGGGTAATTTATGTGACAATAGATAACTAATACAAGGGCTATTCCTTTTCCTCTGTATCTTTTTGGTAAACTGTATTTTTATGGAATTTGTTCATTTCTAAGTTCAGATTTTATAGTCTAATTTATTAATTTCCTTCAGAGGTGGACACAGTATACCAATTTATTGGCTCAAAAACACTTAAATAAAAACTTATGTCCACATAAAAACATGTATACAAATGTTTATAGCAGCTTTATTTGTAATAGCCAAAAATTTGAAACAACTGAAGTGCCCTTCAGTGGGTCAATGGTTGAGCAAACCATGGTATATCTATACCGTAGCATACTACTCAGCGTCATAAGGGAAAAACTATTAATACATGCAACCATTTGAATGAATCTCAAGGGAATTATGCTGAGTGAAAGAAAAAAAAAAGATCTCAAAAGGTTACGTATGATATAGTTTCATTTATATAATATTCTCCAAATGACAAAATTACAGAGATGGAGAACAGATTAGTGGTTGCCAGAGTTTAGGGATGGGAGAATAGTGGTAAGGGAGGAAAATGGATGTGAATATATAGTAGCATAAGGGATCACTGAGGAGATGGAACGGTTTCGTCACCTTGATAGCAGTGATAGTTCCACAAATCTACACATGAGAAAACTGCATCGAATTACACACACAGGCTTGCACGTGGACACGCACACAAATGAGTGCATGTGAAGCTGGTGAAATCTGAATAAGGTCTGTGGATTGTACAGATGTCCATTTCTTGGCTTTGAAATTATACAGTTATGTAAGATGCTACCATTGGAGAAAATGTGTGAAGGAAGGGTACATGGCCCTCTCTGTACTATTTTGAAACTTCCTGTGAACCTATATTTCAAAATACACAACTTAATACTGCAGTTGATCTTACCCAGGCTCTTGGGTTTAAATATCTATTTTAAATAGCACCCCCCGCCCCCAGCTCTGCCATCCAGTTCCCACTAAGGTTGACTTTTGGGTAATGCTCTAAAGTAAGTGAGAGATCTAATCATGAAGATATCCCATAGGTATCTGTGATACTAAGTGCATAATAATTATTTCAATTATGAAGGAAATAAAATCTTCCTGTAGTTTCATTTCTTTCATTGTTTCCTGTCCTTTGCCTGGATCCTAATCCATCATTCTATCTCCTCTTCCTCCTTCCTTATCTCAATAGTCACTTACATCGGAGCTTATACAAAATAACATGTTTTACCAATATTGGTCTGTTCTCAGCAATGGGGTCTGGGATATTAAGCTTAATTTAATCCACTATAATGTCTAGATGTCTAACAGACTTCCTCCCCAACAAATCCTGTCAATTGCTCTCTCCTACTTCTCAAATCCATTTCGTTTCCTCCATCCCCACTTGGCCATGCTCTCGACATTTCTTACCTATATTGTTGACCTGACCTCCCTGCTGGTCGGTCTCCAGCTTCACCTTTCATACTACTGCCAAAGTGCTCTAAAATCCCAAACTGTTAAGACTGTCTAACTTCCAAGACTCTAAGGTCCAAGACACCTTAGTAGTCTCTTTAGTATGGTATTCAATGTCCTTTGTGGAGGTCCCTACCTCTTCCAGCTGTGTGGCCTTGGCAAATTCTCTAAGGTCTCTGCCTTAGTTTTCTTACGTGTAAACAGCGACGATAACAGTCCCAGGTTATAACATAACTATTGCACTTAGAACTGTCTGAAATGTTATGTGCTGTAAGAGTTAGCTTATTTATATTAGTCAGTGAATCACCATTCCTTAAATACCGCTTCCATTGTAACACTTATGACTAAAATAGGTTCCAATCACCACCACCTCTCTGAGGGCAGACCTGAATCAGAATTCTAACTTCACTACTTTCTAGTTATGAGATCTTGGGCATGTAACATCTCCAATGTAAAATACAGGTTATATCTATAGTGAAGGATGGTTGTTAAAGATCTAGTGTGTTGTTGTGAAAGTAGCGTAGGTGCTACTCAGGGTGCTTCCTCCCCTTATCTCTGCTTGGTGAAATGGTATTCAGCCTACAAAGTCTAGCTAGAGGTCATTTCGCAGAGAATTACCTCCTCTGGCTCACCACCACCACCGCCGCCACCACCGCCACCACCACCATCGGACCCATAATTTCCCTTTTGAAGTTTTTATACACCCTACATTGGAACATAGCTCACTGAATTCCTCAAATTTGTCTTTCCCATTTTCCACACTATAAGCTTCTAGAGGAAGGGTTCATGTTTCATTGACCTTTAACCTTAATGACTATCACTGAGAGGGACTTAAAATGTATCAGCTGAATGAATGAATAAAACTATTAAAGGCCCAGTGAAAATGGTATCTACACCCACTCTGGATATTCTCGGTTAGTATTCTGAGGTCTACAGAACTGTCTTCCTAACTTCTTCTATGATACATTGTTTTGTATTAGTTACTTATGTTATCTGTCCTATTTTCTCCACTAGACTGTAAACTCAGTATTATCTATGTCCTCATCTTCCACACAGGAAGTGCTCTATATTGAATTAAGGAAGTGACTGACAAAATTAAGGAATATTTCAACCTCCTTGGGTCTATTCATTTCTTTCAGATTCTTCCCAATGATGTATGGTTGAGGCAGGTAATCATTTAAATCCCAACTTAAAGAGTGTCCCAGTAGCTTGGTCAAGTCAAAAAATACCAAGAAAATTAAGATAACTAAAATATACTACAAACTTAATATTGACGCTAAACAAATTTTAAGGTGGACAAATAATTTTATTTTGTGCATGCAAATACATGTCAAGTACTGCAAACTTTTTCCATCAATTTTCTCTCAAACACTGAAAATCATGATGCTCTATTTTGTGAACAGCCAAAGCTAATATCTCTTCACTTCAGTGCTACAGCAAACACACAGAATTCACTCTTCGCTATTCACTATCATCACAACCCTCATTGTTCCATCTCTGCCCTCCCCCCATATACAGGCCTTATAAGTCCCAGCCTTCCCCCATTTAATCCTATTCCTATAGCACAAAGGGAAACATCACAATTTAGAAATTCAAATTGAAATAAATGGAATAGAATTTATTCCCATATATATTCCCCATTTCATTGTACAGAATTATTTTAAATTATAGTTTTAAATAGAAGCTGAGTATATGCCTTAAAAATGAGCATTAAATCCATCTTAGAGATGGTGCCTGCTTTTTACATGATGGGTGTACACCATCTTTAATTTCATTTACATTTCAATCGAACAATAGATTTGCAAAGAAAATGTCTAATACAGACGTAAAAATATTCACACTAGAGCTTCACAATCGGTTGTACAATTGACAAACAGGCCTCTTTTCCCAAACTTTCCAGCTAAGCAAATTTATAAAATGTAATCAATGCAACAAGAAAAACATTTCTCTTTCACTTCCAGGGAAAAGAATATGCAATAAACAGTATAAACGCAGACAGCAGTTGCTGCAAGCTAACCACGATACTCCCAAGTGGCTGTACAGTGGATATGTGCAGTACAAATAAAAGCCACATGTGTTGTATCACAACTACAGTATAATTGTTTGCCCAGCTAAAAGAATGCATGCACTTCCATGCCTTGGGTTATAAAGTGAGGCCTAATTCTTGACAGGTTGATGGATTATGTGCAAATGACCTTGGCTTTTGGCAGTACTAAGTGCAGCCAGTGTCTGTTTTCCATTGGTTTGGGGATATTTTTAATTTTGTATTTAAAAAAGGAAAAAACTGCCAATTTCAGTCTTGGGGAAATAACTGCTCTTGGAGTTACACTCAAATGTGAGGTGTTCCGATCTGTGGCCTTGACTCCTTATACTCCCTTGCCAGCAAAGGGATACAAAGAAACCACTAGTATAAAGGAGTTACTAGCAAACCTATCCAATTTACCCAGAAAATGAGATACTCCTTGAGCATGTTCATTTGTGTTCTGCTTGCAGAAGGGGTCCTTATATAGAAGGAGTTACAGTAAGTGATCCCATCAACACTCTTCACTCACTAAAACACAAGAAAATTTCTTCCGGGAAACTAATACATAGTTCCAATGTAACTTTTTCCTTTAATGATTAGTTATCAATACTGGTGACAGCCTGCTCAGATGACTCAAAGAAGCTAGGGAAGAAATATTCAGATTCAAAGTTGAAATCACATACTGAATCTCACTGTTGCAAATTCCACCCCTGTTACCAAGACATTGGCTTTAACACCTAAAATGCAAAGGCAAGCTAGATGGTTCCTAAAAACAATTTTTCAAATGTTTAAATAATCCCACTTGAAATTTCTACAAATTGCTGTGTGCCCTGTAATTTTCTCAAGGCATCATATAAAACTGGGATGTGCTTTATATACTTAGCATCAACTTGAAATCTGAGCGAAAGTGACTAGATCCATACAAATGGAAAATTTCAGTTCTAGTGTTGGAGGTTTCTTTTATTATTCTCTTACTACAGTAAATAGCTATTAGGGGAAAAAAACTCAGTGCCACTGGCCTAATGAACTACCTTCTCTTGAAAATTACAGTGCACAACTTTCATGTATGACACTGGTTCATCATATGACATTGAAAGTCAGTCAGTCACTGCAGCAAGGGCAAAGGAATCTGTTCTGTTCAGGTACCAAATAGAAAAAACATATATGTAACTTTCTCAGAATTCATAAAATGAAATGAGACTATAAAAGAGAACTACTGATGCTACATCCACAGAAACTGAATGAGGCACATGAACTTTGAAATGGGACTTAGATGCTGAAAAAGACACACACACACACACACACACACACACACACACACACACACACACACACACACACACACACACACACACACACACACACACACACACACACACACACACACACACACACACACACACACACACACACACACACACACACACACACACACACACACACACACACACACACACACACACACACACACACACACACACCCTTTCCTGCTTTCCAGACCTCAGTCTACTTTTTCCTGACTAGACCGTAGGCAACATATACAGTTTAGTTACCAACATTGCAAATTTCCTCTCCTATTGCTTTGTATACTATGATTCTAAACATGTACATCATGACATGTTGGTAAAAGGGTCAAATGACAGGAAATGCCCCAATTTTAAAAAGTCACATCCTCGGTCTTATTTGTAGTATTTTCCTCTATGATATCAGTAGGTACCATTTTGAAGAAGGATCAGATGGATTGCTTTCTTCTAAAGTGACAGAAACAATGGCTTTACTTCACATAAAACCCACTATGACAGAAAGTGGCCAGTACACAGAGAAATGATGTAATATAGAGTAACCTCAACACAGAAATAATTCCTATGCTGTTAGCGAGAAAGAGTAAGTTTTTAAGAACAGGGTGTTACTGTTTTATGGGATCACCTGCTGCAAGACAAGCATTATTTTAGTATAAATGTTCTGAGCCATACCAATAAGGTTGGTGGGTATACACATACACTGATGCAAATGTAATTTCACTGGACAAGTAGGCAAACACCTAAGCAGTTTATCCTAACCCCCTCCAGCAGAGCACAACCAAGTTTCAAAATTTCAATTTTAAAATTAAAAAGATAACATTAAATACACAAGATCAATTTATGTAGTATATATTCACCCTCAGAACGTGCTGAAGATGTTTTGTGTAGTTCTGTTGCACAGAGGGTTCTTTCCCTGAGGGCACATAAGGAGCTCTCAAACTGTTAATAGGTCTCTATTTTGTAACAAAATAGCAATTTTAAAATCTTAAAAAAAAATACATTACCTTCAACATGGAAGATCTCACTATTAAATATCCATGAAATACAGACTGGTTTGCATATCCTTTTTGGAATTACAAACAGCAAATAAAGTACATTGGAAGCATTTCAAATGTAATAAGCGCATATTTATAGAAAGGTTCTCATAAATTATATAACAATCATGTTCATGTAATATTGTAGGCTAATTTATAATGTCAGAAATAAGTTAATGTAACATGGTTTAAAACTCTTATTCCTATTCATTTCAGGTTACAGAGTGAAATAAATAAAATGTCATTGTAGGGATGGGGAGCACTGGCCATGGCAAAAAGGTACAGTACTAACCAAAGGAAACTAAGTCAAGGCTACTGTGCTGTTATGTTACAAACAAACATCTTCAAACAAATGAATATTAAATAAATGTGTAAGATCTTCCATACTGACACCAGAATATCAAAACTACCCCTTTGTTTTTCAGGTATATTTACAACTTATCAGTCACCTTATGAGCATGTTCATTAAGACAGGTATCAAACACCAGTATTTATTCATTCTGATCAAGAAATTTCAGGGAAATGTCAACCCTCCCACCCCTGGAAATGTGCACAAAACTTTTATCAAAATCTTATCTGATACAATGTTGTGGTTTTGTAAAACAACTAAATAGCTCAGACGACCAATAACATGATCCTGTTTAAGCATCTTGCTAGCAGGAAAAGCCCTTACATACAGTACACCTGGTGAAAGATCAGCTTGGCTTAAAATATTCCAGTACAATTTTCAGAGTAAACAACTTCACAGAAGTTAATTAAAAAAATAATAACAAAAGTCAAACTAATCTTAAAGAAATGGAAGAAAAACAAAAAGACAAACTATAGGTGAGATCACCAGGAAGGAATGCCCAGCTTTTGTTTTCAAATGTTGACTGAAATTCAGGTTTCAATAAAATACCTCCCACAAATCTGGGGCATGGCTGGTTGAACATACTGCATACTTTCAGATGCCAAGTCAAAACAATTTCAGTCGTATTTTAGCAGAGCAGAAATTATTTACGTTTTTAAGTATGAATAAATGTTAGCCAATGTACTACTATTACATGGTTCATAATCTTATCAACCCAACAGTTGGAAAACAAGGAAAATTAAACTGCAACATGAAGTAACAATAAACAATATTTAACCAAGATAATGCAAAGAACATCCAAATTAATTAGTTTAAATTAAAAAACCCAGCAATACCATCTTGTTAGTCAGTGCAAACGCTACATACAGGGTTTTCTCAAGAAAGCTGAAAGCACCTGATACTTTTGCCAAGTCATCAGATTCAATAATGTACAGGCTTAAATCTGCATTTTAAAAAACTGCCATTACATTAGTGCATAATTTATCAAAATTGTAAAAACGATTCTGCATAACTTAGGAGAATTTAATATCTAGTACATCAGCTGAAAGACTTAGGCACTTGGTTATATTTTTAATTAATTACTTCAACAAGTAGCCTGTGTATAAATATTAACAAAGCAGAGACTATTCTTGAAAAATGGAAAATTTTTTTAAAAAAATTAAATGCTACAGATAAAAGCACTGCACCACACTCCAACATATAATGCAGTAAAGAAAGCTAGTATATAACCCTGTAAAAATTCTATGGTAAGAACATCAAACTCCATTCTTCAAAAGAAAAAGAAGAAAAAAAAAAATCCATGCAAAGTCCCATGAAAAAGATAAATAAAGCAGCTGGAATGGGATGGAAATTTCTCTCAATGAAACATAAAATAGAAATAAATAAGTTAATTAAGTCTACTTTCACTAGATGTATCATTGTAGGATCCTGCTAGTTTAATAACTGAGTTGTTAATTTTCTATAGAAGCCATTTAAAATAGGAAATGGCTCAGTTACTGCACCGGATTGCTACAAACTCATAAAAAGCTGCTTGAAGCTTAAGTTAAATGTTGTCCAAATTCCAATCACTTCTGGAAAGTGAACGTGTTACCCTAGTAAAGTAAATTTTCTTTTTTTTTTTTTTCATAATGCTAATGCAAGAGGGCTTGAAGTATCAAAGAGTCCACAGGAAATGGATGCCCCCAGTAATATCTTTTTTTTTAAAAAAAATATACATTATATAATATATATTATATATATAAAAAGCTAGTGTAAATGCTTCCATGGAGTGGTCACAAATTTGAAAGATGAACCTCCTTTCAGCTGTTAACCATCTTCCCATTTACAACAGGTTTTAAAAAGTCGTTTTTATCTTCAGACATAACATGAGTTTTCAGAATGAGGTTGCCAACACTGACAGATGTGGTGATGGGAAGGCAACTTGCACTGCTAATAGACACTGGGAGTGGATGGCTAAAGCAAGAAGTTACCGGCAGAACTGTTTTTGGCTCCTCCCTGAGAGAAAATAAATTGAGAGACATTAAAATAAATTGGCTTTAAGTGAAAACTTTTAAGAGTAACCATACATGCTAATGAAAGCCATATCAAGCTTTAAGAGCCTCTAGAGCAAATGCATGTCTTTAACACTAAAAAGTAACAGAAGTCACTAAAAAAGTCCCATTTTTCAAAAATTATAATAAAAAATTAAAATACTGGTTAAAGGCCATACAAACTACAAATTTAAGATTAAGCCCATATTTTTGGCAATAATTATAAAAAACAGCAATTTTATAGCCAAGAAAACCTAACGTGACTTTTAAAAAGAGAAACCCTTAATCTAGGTTTTAATTCTCTACTTTGTAGTCTAGAAGTTTCGCTACTAGATTGAAGAAGTGTATAACCTGATGCTGGAGCACAAACTAACTTTTATCCCAACAAAAATAAGTTTTAGGCTATTAAAATGAACCATATTAACAATATGGTTTAAATTTACCTCTTCTACTCTAAAAATCCAGACTGACCAAATCATTCCCCTAAGTAAGGTATAAGATCTTCCCCTCACAGCATAAAGCCACATACTTCTCTTTAAATATTCACGCCCTATGCCCACTGGTTATGAATTTTCTGTCTAACACTCACAGAATCACATGGTCTTCACCTAAACTCTGTCTCTTCTGCTTCAGTGGCTCCTTTTGGTGCTGCTGGACTGGATGACCATTTTCCACTGCTGTTCCATTCAGCAACTGATCATTTTGAGAACTGATACCAAGTTGTATGTCCAGGATCTCCTAAGAAAACAAAATGTTAATCCTTTAGTATCAAAATGTTTTATATTTTTTAATTCCCAATGGAACAAAGCCTCCTAATCATCTAACTATGGTACGTACTTCAATTTGTTCGTTTTGTCCATCAGGTTCATCAGTATCAAGTGCTGAAAGCTCTAATTCAATATCCCTATCGGGCTTAGTATCTGTTGCATCTTCTGTATAATCACTCTATAAAATAGGAAAAACAATGAATTTATACCTCTGGAACCTGGGGTTTCCCTTTTAAATTAAAATGGGAATCCCAACGATTTAACTAAAGAATTACTTTTAAAAAAATCTGGGACTACAATTTTATTTCTACTGTAATTTTTAAAAGTAATCATCCATCAGAAAAAGGCACACTAAAATGCACTAAGTGATGATATAAACCAACAAGCAGCAGCAGAAAACAAATACATTAAGCACGAAGCTGAGAGATTCAGTTTCTTTACCTCTCCATTTCTCAGTTCAATTTCCTTGCTTAGAAGATTTAAGGTAAGGTGACGGCCTTCATCCAGGGAATTCCACTTCTGTTGCATGGCCAGAGCATTGGCTTCCCTCTGAAGAAGTAATGAGTTACTCTTGGCCTATAAAAGGAGAGAAAAAAGAATACAGTTAACTTCCAATCATAGCTTTCAACTGTCATTCTACTTTTTAAAAATTCAGAGCCAAGTTACATAGAGCATACCTGCTGAAGTTCAATGCTTAAAAGGTCTCCAGTACTGGAATGCTTTCTATGACCAGATAAATCAGTAACAATGAATCTGTCCCTTTAAAGAGAAATATGTTTATTGTAATAAAAGTGAAATAAGTGAAGCAACTAAAGCAGTAGTGACTACATGTTTTATGTAATCAACCTTGAAAGTTTCAGTTATTACTCCAAATGTAAAAGTAAAAATTTTTCAGAAATCTGTTATATAGTTCACATAGCAAAACACATATCATGAACAATTGGGGGTTAGGATTTGTACTTTGAAGATACACACAAGTCTGAAAACAGAGAATCCTAAAGAATGAAGAGCAACATTACCGTTCAATATAGTGTGCTGATGACGTGGCCTCGTTGCCATATGAACTCCACCTTGAATCAACAGCATTGACATAAGGGACATAATCTGTAGAAATGTAGAAGCAACAATGATCAGAAAAGTAAAAAATCAGTATATAAATGTGAATGTATAATTTTTAAAAAAGATCTGTATTTTATCTCACTAGCCATCTGATTCTGGTTAAACCATTTAGTACTGAATTTACTATGGGTGTTAAATGAAGGGGTATGTTCTCTATCTCACAGGTTGGGAATTAAAAAGCACAGTGCCTAGAAAACATTAGGCTAGGTATCAGTTAAATGGATTACCTGATACGCTGATGGGCTTAGTTGCACTTCCTTGGGAAGCAGTGGCCTGGACAGGATCCGTGGTATGGTAACCTGTACGAGAAGATCTGGAAATTGCACCCCATTTTGAGATGATGGGTCCATCACTAAAGGGAATTATTGGGTCTTCTTCTTTTGTCCTTCTCTGAGTTTCAAATAAATGCACTCGTCTTTTAACATCTCCACTGTCCAGGTCCTGCATAAACCAAAGAAAATCAATAAAAGGACTTCTGGCAATTACTTCAGCTAGTAATACAAGTATATGCTATTAAAAGACACGTAATTAAGTTCTCTGGTAAATTTAACACTAAGTCTAGATCTCAATGATAATCCAACAAGTATATAAACCATCAAAGTATGCTCAAATAATTTAAATATTAAATGCAATTTGTGACTCACATAAATATAACCCTGTTGCGTACAAATAAGTTATACATAGCAAGAATATAAAGATAAAAGCATTCATTACAAAACTTGAGGCAACATGCATTATCTTCCCCCCTTCAACCCTCTCACCCGGCAACATCATACCATTAACACAGCATTTGAATTAGCTATTACATCTTTGGGCTCTGAATCAATGGCATTTATACAGGAGCCTATGGTGCCACAAGACCAGGGAGAATAATGGGAAAGATGATCTTCTTCAAATTTTGTACCACTCATACTCTCAGAGAACTGGTTTAAAAAAAAAAAAAGCCAATTAGTAAGAAACTTCAATTTATAAGCTTGTAACTAACATAAAGTAACTATTATAGACTTCAGAGGACTTCACAGAGAACAATTATACTCCTTAAATAACTAATATAGAAAACTGTTCTAAGCAACAAATAGTATTTACACAACAGAAAAGAGCATGCTTTCTCTTTTTACCTTATCCTTTAATTGCACACAAGGAACTCCTGACTGATAACTATCACAACCAATCAACAAATATTTATAGCAAGCTACGAACATGGCATGGGGTGTTCCAAAAAAAAATGAGAAAGAGCAAAAGAAAACAAATACACAGACATGCACACACAGACAGAAAGATCAGAGTCTATGTACCAAAGGAGTTTATAATTTTCTTGAGAAAAGAAAAGGTGCAAACAAGGAAACAACACTGATCCACGTAATATTAAATAAAGAACAAAAGGAACTCAAAGAAGGCTCTGGAGCTAGAAGGGGAAGTGAATAAATTTTAAAGGGACTGTGAATAAGGAATACTATATGACCATAATACTAAAGTTGTAAGAATCATTAAATCTAGCTTAATTATACAAATAAGGACACTCAAGGCCAAAAAGGTTAAATAACTTGTCCCAAGTCATACTGTTAGCTGATAGCAGATCTGAATCTCAAGGAAATACTCATTTCCTAAAGCATAGAATCTAAAAAATGAAAATACACTTTTCTGTCAAGCAAGTGACAGCTCTGTCACTGTTACCAAGATGTTTAACTGCTCTGAAGTCTAAGTTTGATCAGATTTAAATCTAGTTTTAAAATTCAATGCTTATTGAAATATGAGGTACTTAAAAGTCTGCAAAAAGAAGAATTAAAAGATAATACAAATCTTTCCATGAACTTTCTGAAGTACTCTCATATTCATGGATGAAAAAATATAATGCCTAGGATTACCTCAAAATAATCCAGTGAGAAAAGGGGCTACAAATGAAACAAGATTGGCCTAGTTGACCACTGTGGAAGCTGGGCAATGGGTACATGGAATTTATTATACTATTCTGTCTACATGTGCAAATGTTCAAAAGTTTTCACAATGAAAACATAAAAAAAAAATTTATTTTTATAGTCACTCTACTGTGCAACAGAACACCAGAACTTATTCCTACTATCTAATTGTAATTTTGTACCCTTTTGCCAACCTCTCCCCATTTTCCCTTCCCCCTTTCCCTCCACAGTCTCGGGTAACCACTGTTCTAGTCTCTGCCTTAATAATGTCTTCTATTTTTATTTTTATTTTAATTTCAAAAAAAATTTTTTATATCACAACTTCTGGGGATGGGAAAAAAATCAGAAGAAATTTTTAAAAAAATTAACAGTTTTGGGCCGAGCCTGTGGCGCACTTGGTAGAGTGCGGCGCTGGGAGCGCTGCGACGCTCCCGCCGCGGGTTCGGATCCTATATAGGACTGGCCGAGTGCCGGTCACGAAAAGGACAAAAAAATAAATAAATAAATAAATAAAAAATAAAAAATTAACAGTTTTCTCTAATATAGTACTAAAAACACCAGGTTAAACATCCTGGAACAAAAACTTGCAATGCCATGATGTAAACAGCATGGATAATACAGTAGGCATTTCTGCACCTCTTATGAAGTAGAGAAGAAATGCCTCAGATAGACCATGATTCAAATCCCAGCTGAAAGATCTTGGGCAGATTACTTAACTTCTCTGAGTAGGATTCCTAGTCTGTAGAATATGGATAATACCTGCCCCCTAAGGTTATTGTGAGAATAAAATAAAATAGCTTTATGTAAATACTTAACAGTTCCTGGCATAAGTAGGTGCTCAATAAACAATAGATATAAATCTTATTATTAATAAAACCATAAAAACAATAACTATACTGTTGGAAAGATTCTGCAATTTTTCTTTTTTTTTGGGTGGCTGGCTGGCAAAGACATCTGAACCCTTGACCTTGGTGTATAACTAACTGAGCTAACCAGCCATCCCAGATTTTTAATCTTTGGTAGATAAAGGACTGTGCCTTAATGGTCTCAACATCTAGCCACAGTGCTTATATATTCAATGTTTACTGAACTACATTCAACTGCACACCAAACCTTTGCAAAATTTCCAAAATAGCTAACCCTGCTTGGAGTGAATAATCTGAAGTCAGCTGTTAGACCTATCCCTGCAATAATATCAAGAGATTAAAACCTTTCTTACATCCGTTCGAAAGTCTACACTGAACAGAGGAGAAGGTGGTGTTGGTGACTGTGTTGCCACAGGAAGAGTTGAAGAAACAAGAGGTGCTTTCTGAGTGTGGTACTGTGCCCACTGATCTGGCTTTCTTCTTATCTGCTCCTCGCAACTGGTCTTCAAATGACCACAAGGTTCCTAAGGGAAGGATAAAAGAAACAATCTTAATTATCTAAGGAGTGGTGAATAAATTTAACTATGCTCTGTGAAAATAATGTAAATAGTTTATGATGTTATTGGGACCAAAAAAAAAAAAAAAAAAATACAGCAGGGAAGTTGCCCTCATCTATTCTCTACACACTTGAACAAAAAGGTTAATATTTATTCATTCGACTGATTTTAAAAGTAAACTCTGATCACTCACTCTTCTGGTTTAGGAAAGTCATTTGCTCATATGCGGAGATACTGAAAAAAGGCCCTGTCCTTTTATTTTTGAGATTTCTTTTTACCTTCCCATCAGTTTCCTATCCAAACATAACATGTATTGAGCATTAATATGTATCAGGCCCAATTCTAAAAGCTTTTTTTTAAAATTAAATTCTCACAATACCCCTATGAGGTAGGTATTACTATTATTTCCACCAAACAGATGAAAAAACTGAGGCAAAGGGAGGTCGAATAACTTTTGTAAGTCATGTAATTAGTCAGTCGAGGAACCAGGATATATATACCTGGGTCACCGGTGTGACTGCACACATTGCGCTCTTAACTACTACACTATAGTAAAACATTCCTGTTTTCATCATCACTTACCCTTGGTAAAGGCACAGTTGTCCTTGGTTCACTTGGTGGCTGACAAGCCACTGAATAATATCCATCTAATGAGTTATATCTTTCCCGTAAAGACGTCTGATAGACAGATGAGTGCATCACATCCATTGGAGGTAAAGAATTGCTTCTAATAATGTCATCTCGTTGGTACATAGGTGGGCGCCAGATGCGCCTGCTGTCATACACAGGAGCATACATTCCAGAAGGTACTGGAGGAACTGGTCCATATGGCTGCGGAGGAGGAGGCTGGTAAGGAGAAGAATTCATTCGATCTCGAGGGGAAAATGTACTGTAATGATCAGCATATGGCATGGAAACAGGTGGGAGGGAGGACTCTGGAACATTATTGGACCTCACAAAGCGAGGAACACAGGGAGCCACACCAGCTGGTACCGTTGGAGGTGGTGCATAGTATCCTTGAAAATTAGAAAGAGAAATATTTAAAGTAATATCAGTAAAATCCAACATTTTATCATGGTTTAAGTCTAAAGCAGCCTTTAAGTGGGAAAATATAATAAACTTTGAACTTTACCTTAGCTACTCTGCTTTATAAAGAAGCTACATATTTTCAAGATATCACTATATGAAAATCATTAACATTTAATACTACTCCTTAAAAACATATGACAGAACTATTAACATATGGCTGGTAAATTTCCTTCCAGGGCACCTATTGCCACAGGTTTTGAATTAAGTACTTACTCATATCATTGATTCTTATTAACCTTTTTGGGAGTAGAGATTAAAAAATCTCTTTCAAAATCTATATAAATTGTTCACTTTCCTTCCAAAATTATACATACACATACATAAACAAAACATTTTGTATACCATTTTGTGGGATTTACAGAACCTCCCAAAGCTCAGTCATGGACCCTAATTACTCGATTAATAGAAATGACAACCTTAAAACTATCAGGATATAGAATCTCAGATTCTTAGGGCAGAAAGAAAATTTATGGTTCATATAATCCAAGGGATTAATTTTTTAATGCAGATATTCTAAATAGATATAAATGATTCACTCATTTATCTAAGGGAAACGAATGTTAGATTACAGTTTTTTTCTTAGAGTTGTCTAAAATTACTTACCTGTCTGCGGGTACTGGGGGACTTCAAAGGGTATCTGAGTTCTTGGATCTTGAAAATACTGAATGTTTTCAGAATGTTGAGGATATACTGGTACTCTAGTTAGAAATGGGCTGGATTTTGGAGGCACAGAATTCAGCTCTGTTCCCACATTAGAGGGCCCAGCTGAGGTAGCCACTATATTACTTACAGGAGTCTTGGGTGGAGAACCAATTTTACTGGAGAGAGAATTTAACAAAGGGCAAAGGATAAGTCTTCCTCAGTAGACATTTTTCATAAAATTATTCAGTGAAACCACTAATAGAAAACACTTCAGATATTTCCACAGTGACAAGTAGGGCAACATATTTCACTGCCACCTTACACTCCTAATTCACAGAATCATAATAACAGATTTCATATTCTGGTGAGGGCAACAAGAAATGATAACGAATCCCAGGCATTAATGTGATCCATCAGTCCCTTTTAACCCATTCTTTAAACAAAGGTTTTTCCTACTGGAAATAAAAAAGAGTTACCATTCAATAAGTTCCCAACAGAAATAATACAGTCCACCAGGAGAATTCTCTGCGACAAAGAAGACAAACATGGTAAAAAAAAAAAAAAAAAAAAAAGAAAAGAGTTCTCTGTGAGGAGGAGTTAGATTAGCTGAAATGTAAACTACTGGAGGAAAGGCCATTTTTTTCTATTTTGTTTGTATCCTCAGCATCTAGAAGTTCCTGGCACACAGGAGGTACTTAGTAATTATCTGTTGGATGAATGAAATTCTAATAAAATGGCAACTCATTAAATTGTTGCATAATATACAAACTTTTATTTTTTTAACATAAAAGAATGCATTTGGTTGAGTCAGCAAATAATCAGCTACAGAAAATCTTATTATGACTTTCTTATCTCCATTTAAGAAGTTAAACTTTGACAAAGATTTAGATATGTGGTGACTCAAGAAAATGATCTTGTTTATTACTTGAGAATTCAATACAGTTCATTCCAACTAGATTAGAGGGTTTTTCTGAAACTAGATAAGTCCTTTTAAAGCTAGAGTATTAACAACAAGGTGTACGGGCTGCCTTTAAGTCTAGCACAGCAGATTATTCTAACAGATACTTACTTCTATGTGTAATTGTGAATTGAAATGTAGAAAATAACTAAGGAACTGTGTGTAATAACAGTAGGTACAAATGTATTGGCTTAAAGATATTTTAGGGCTGTGCTTATTCTTTAAACAAGTTAAATAGAGGCAACAAGAAAAATGATTAGGATTTCCTTATAATAATAACTAATATTTATTTAGTAGTTATTTAGTACAGTCCAGGCACTATGCTTAGTGCTTTACATAAATTATCTAGTCTTTCTGTGTCAAAATATTATATACCCTGAAATGGCGAATTATTAGACTTATCAGGAAAAAGGCACCAAAATCCATGACAAGGTAAACATTCACAGCCTCATGAAATCATGCAAAGTATTCCAAAAAATCAGACTTAAGGAAAAAGCTAATATTTAGTCACTTACTGTTCAGAGAGCTAGATTACTAGATATATATCCTAGATGACTTTCAGGATTCCGGGCTCTCCTTCCCTGAAGTCTCTTTCATATCTTCATTGTTTTGCCTGTGCTCCTATCTCTATCCAGGAAGCCCCTCCTTCCTTACTATCCATAGTTTTGGAACTAGCTCAGGTGTCATCACTTCACCACCAAAAAACTTTCAACAACACCTCCCTGTAGGATTAGTTATCATTTTTCCTGTGTTCCATTAACACATGAACCACACCACCATTATAGAACCTTTCAGAGTATATTACATAATATTTGTTTACATGACTATGTCCCAAATTACACTGCAAGACCCTCCTCAGCAGGGAATATATCTAATTCACTTTCATTAGCTATGCCAACTGGCTTGGTGTTTGGTACATATTAGATGATCCATAATATTTGAAAGAATAAATTAATTTATTTTAAAAAGTATTTTTCCCTAGTCCATTTTTTAAAAAAAATTGAGATATAATTCATCCCTTTAAGGTGTACAATTCAATGGTTTTCAGTCTATTCACAAAGTTGTCCAGTTATTACCACTATCTAATTCTGCAACATTTTAATCACCCCTAAGAGAAACATGTATCCATTAGCTCAGGTGTCACTCCTATCCGTTGGCTCAGGTGTCACTCCTATCTGTTGGTTCAGGTGTCACTCCTATCCATTAGCTCAGGTGTCACTCCTATCCACTCACTCCCCATTCCCGTCCCCACCTTCAGACTCTAGCAACAATTAATCTACTTTCTGTCTCTATGGATTTGCCTATTTTTGACATTTCACATAAACAGAATCATGTAACATAGGGCCTTTTGTATCTGGCTTCTTTCATTCAGCATGTTTTCAAGGTTCATCCATATTGTAGAATGTAATAGTACGTCATTCCCTTTTGATGGCTGAATGATATTCCACTGTATGAATATAATAATTTTACAACATTACTTTGCCAAAACCCTTCAAAACCTTATCTCCTAAACATATTTAAATAAGGTCTCCATAATCTGGTGCCAAACTATCTAATTAATCTTATTTTACACTAGCCCCTCATATAAACCTTTAGTTCTAAAAGGCTGGTCTCCTCTATAATGCATATAATTATCCACAAACTTAACCCATGCTTTGTTCTTTTTATTTTTGAAATCTTCTCCCACATTTATCCCAGCAATATAAAATTTTTCTGTCCTTTAATCCAATTCCAGCATTGCCTCCTTTGCGTAAATGCTGTCTCCACAACTATATCATCACAAATCCCTTAAAGGCAGAAATATCTTATATCTCATGTATTTCCAATAGTGCCAAAAACAGAACTCAGAATGAATATGCAAGTCAACATTTGCTAACCAGACAATGTTCTCTAATATAATTTTTCTAAAACCTCTCCCAGGAAAATCATAAAAGTCCTTTAATAAACAATTTCCCCTATGACATGCTGACTGCAGAAGTAGAGAATATTACTGCTTACCTACTCATCATTTATTACATGAAATCACTAACAGTTTACTGTGTACCTAACATAATGCTTTTTTCCTAGCAAGCAGATAATAGATACTGACAGACTATTTATGGGCAACAAAATCTGCTCATGCTTTGACTCAAGATTTTAAACCCCAAAACAATGCATGAGATTTTAGAGTTGAAAGTAACTTTTCAGATCATCTGAAAGTTTTAAAACTTTTTTCTTAATGCACCAAACCCTTCACCAGATGAACTCTTACAGTGACACCCAACAATAATGGTATTAATACTAACAAAGGGCTTACTGTCTGCTAGGCATTGTTCAAAGCACAATGCAGTATTAACTCATTCAATCCTTACAACCAACATATGAAGTAGGTACTATAATAATTCTAATTTTATGGATGAATAAATTGAGGAGGGCAGATTAAGTAACTAGCCTAAGAGCAAACAGCTTAGGAAACAGTGAGCCAGAACTTGAGTCCAGAGAGTTTGGCTCCAAACTCTTTCCCACTTAACTCCTCTATACATCATTAGAAAGTATAAATAAAGTGAAAATGCTCTGATTGAAACAGGGGTAGAGGCTCAGCATCTCACCTGCTTAGGTTTCTACTTAATTCCTTTCTGGCACCTCTATGGAATCAATCCTAAAGTTCAAGGAAACAAGGTGTCAAAGAACCCAATTCCAGTCCTACCTCTTCATTGTAGAGTTAAGGGAAAAAAAAATCCAGAGTTGAAATGACTTTCCAAGTTCACGGAGGTACGCAGTTGCAGAGCCAGGAATAGAACTCAAATTTTTTGGTCTTTAGTGCTTTTTCTACTACATGATCACTCTGTAAAAATTCTGATTAACTGCTCTTCCTCAGGATAAATAAAAATACTCAGGCATTTCTAAAAGGATAAAGAACTCATATTAATAATTTTATCTAATACCTACTTTTCAGTTACAGAATCTGCAGAAGGCCCAGCAGCATTCTGACCATTCGTGCCAACTTTCCCCACTTTCTTCACAGTCTCCAGAGTTCTTAATGTACTGTCAGTACTACGTGAGATTAGCTGGGAAACATTGTTTTCTGCATTTGAAATTCCGTTTGTACTTGGAACAATTTTCCCCGTTGTTTCAGTACTTCCTATGACAGAAATGACATTTCCGGCTGTGGTTGTGACACTGTTGTTTACACCAACTTTATTTAGAAGAGGAAACGTTCTTACAGTAGCATTGATCTTTTTGTTCCTTAATCGATACCTGTTTCAAAAACAATCAACATACTGATGAATATTTTACTAAATCTTACTCTGAAGGAAAAAAAATGGGAATGGAAAAGATAAGAAAACAGCTTTGAAAAAAAGTTTTTTTCAGGTAAGTATCAAATATAGTCTACACCAAATTTTACTGAGATGCCACATGAAAATATATCTGCCATTCACAGATGTATGTAATATACATGAACACACAGGCAAATAATACAGCAAAAAAAGTACACATATATTCAAAACAGCATTTTGAGAGATTGGAAAGAGATCATTTGAAAATTTTGAATAATTGGTTTATAAGGTACACCATGTAAAAATGACAAAAACCAGTACCAAATTTAGTTGGGAACACAGGATAAAGATAAAACATATGCAAGAGGTGAAAGTATTCTCTGTTGTTACCAAACTGTTAAAGCATTATATAATTTTAAAGGAAAAATAAAACAAACGCAGAACTCATTCTTAAACAAACATTACACCAAAATATAGAAATTTTGCATTATATTTTTCAGATTAGTCTATACCTAAAGTAAAAAGTATTTGTATTAAAGCCTTTTCTGATACTAAGTTTTTAGTTTTACTTATGGTGATCAAATGTTGCTGTACTCTAATACATGAAGCAATTCGATCTTGGACTCCATTTAAGAAAATCTGTTTCTACTTACATGTGAAAGATTTCATTATAATGTAGTACTAGTAAATTTTCCCTCCAATATTTTAAAGTGGTGAAAAATTAAGTGACGTGAACAGAAAGAAGACTACACACATTTGGGGTAATAACTGTACATGCCTAAATTAGCCTGATAATAATATTATACATAAACATATGATAGTTAAGTATAAATAGTGGTAGTGATGAGCAATACTTTCACAATAATTTCCCTTTTAGTCCTTCAGCATCTATAAACAGCTTCATTATTCAATCTTTCTCTTCTCTCCATCTCCCTCTCTTACTTGTGTGTGTGTGTGTGAGCTCACTATATAAAATAAAAGTGCTTGCAGATCGCACTGGCTGAAGGTGGAGGAATAAGAATATGAAGTCAAAAGAAAAACAGGTGATGGCCAGTTTACATGTCATCTTGTAGACACTGGGGGAACCAATGATTAACTTCTTTAAGAAGGTGGGACATGAGCAGGTCTATATTTAAGAAAAGCAATTTGGTGGCATAGAGGGGCCCAAAGATCCCTGGGCTTTCCTCAACATGCTCTTTGAAACCTACTCCTCATTCTTCTTGATGTTCTTATACAAAATGCCCAGATGCTCCTTGCTTTCCATCTGCAAAGGACAAATCTCAGAAATCCTTAAGGCTGCTCTAGCAAGCAAAAACTAATGTTTTGATTGTCTTTTTAAATCATGAGCTTCTTCAAATACTCACTCACTTCCTTACCCATCTTAGAATCCACTATCTACCATTAATCCCTCCCGTGTAAATACCTTTAACTCCCTTGGCCAACTCCCCCTGTAGAACTCATTTGGTAAAACCCCAACCCAAATCTTCACTTACTCTGTGCCTGGTCCCAAGCAGCTAAATGTTGCTGGAGAAAAATCGTGCAACCATGCTGTCTAGATTCCCTTCAAAATTATAGACAATTATGTAAAATGGCCAAACAATTCATTCATACTTTTCTTTGCTAAATTCATTTTCCGATTCTAATTATCCTTTCCCTCATCACTCTCCACAGCCCCTCCACAGCAGATGACACTGTGTCTCCCACTTAAGAGAGAAAATAGATGAAACCAGAGGAGATTTACTTGTCTTTCCATAACTAATTCTACTAACTTTCCTGCATCTGTAACCACACACTCCTCCTGAGATAAGGGACAAAGAGTTCCTGTTCCTAACATATCCTCTGAGAGCTGGTCCCAGACTATCCTGTCTAGAAGATCACCCTTTCCCAATCATTCTCCTTCTCCTCACCATTTTTCTTATAGCATCAATCACTACCAGATATTATGTTTTCTATTTATTTGCATTACGTCCACCTCCTCTACTACCACATAAGCCCCATAAGACAGGGATTTTGCTTTTCTTATGTACCTCTCTCTCTTTAGCACATATAGTGCCTTATGCATACTAGGTGTTCAACAAACATTTCTTGCATAAATGTGGAGTAAACTTCAGTCTTCGTGTGGCCAAGAGAACTAATGATTTTCTGCCCCAAAGAATTTCCTATCTCAGTAAAAGACACCACTCAATTATACAGGCTCCAAACCTTGGAGTCATCCTTGATTCCTTTCTTTTCTTTATGACCAATATTCAATCTGTCCATCTTGTCAGCTCTACTTCCACAATGTATCCTAAATATGACTACTTTTCATCATTCCCATTGCTACAGTGCTAGGACCTGGACCACTGTAGCAGTTTAACTGGTCACCATCCATCCAGATATAAGAGTGACATTTCCAAGACAAAATTAAAATCTCATCATTACATTTGAATATAACCCTACAATGGCTTCCTGTTGCAACCAGAATAAAATCCAAATTCCTTGCCGTGGTCTACAAAAATCACTGAAATTGCTTATTTACATGTTTACTGTTCCTCTGTCTCCACTAGGAGCACCTTGAGTAATTGTACCTAGCTCATCTTCTTTTATAAATATTTGTTGAGCTGGTTGATCCCAGGCTTTTGACACTCCCCAGAATGCAGCAATATTTGGGAACTAGGATTCCAACATCCTAGTTCTAGAATATAACAATATAAATATTTATGTAGTATTTATATATTATAAAGAAATATAGGACTATATAGAAATACAGGAAGCTGAACTGGCAGAACTTGGTGACTGATTAAGGAGGAAGAGCTAAGGAAGGACAGCTGACAAAAAAGATTCCTATAACACGGAATGTATGACTGGCTAGACAGGAGACACAGAGGGAGAGCAGATGGAAGGTAGAGGACATGGTACAGGAGGAGAAAATTAGCTTAGTTTAAGTGTCTAAAAACAAAATGGAGATGTCCACTAAGAGTCGATATACAGTCCAATTGTTCAGTAGAAAGGCTGGGATCAATTTTTTGGTGAGGTCTTCATAACGAAAGTTTTGGTTAAAAAGCAAAACAACAAAAATTGGACAATTTTTGCTTACATCCATTTACTTTTATGCCTGTGGTAAATGCACAAAGGAAAAGGGGTTACTCGTAGGAAAAGAGAAAGAGAAAAAGAAGACAGAGAAAAGAGAACGCTAACAAGACCAAAAGTCATAAAAAGAAAATGTATCTGTTTTACGATTTTGCCTGAAACTTTGCTGTTATGTTTAACTGAACCTGAGCAAGTAAGAGTGTACATAGGGGTATTTTCGTTTTGCACAGGTGCTGAGCTGAAACATGGATTCTACCTATAAAATGGTCTCAAAATATGACTCTTGAATAAAGGTTCTAATTACTTAACATGTCAATCTTGCAACCAGGTTAATCTCCTTACAGTATCAAAAGAAAAGGTTTTGTAACCTAAAGAACATTGCACAGCAAAAGAAACAATTAAAAGAGTTAAAAGACAACCAACAGAGTGGGAGAAAATATTTGCAAAATATACATCTGACAAAGGATTAATATCCAGAATATATAAGGAACTCAAACAAGTGTACAAGAAGAAAACAAGCAACCCAATTAAAAAATGGGCAAAAGAGCTAAGTAGGCATTTCTCTAAGGAAGATATCCAAATGGCCAACAGACATATGAAAAAATGCTCAACATCACTCAGCATCCGGGAAATGCAAATCAAAACCACATTGAGATACCATCTAACCCCAGTTAGGATGGCTAAAATCCAAAAGACTATGAACGATAAATGCTGGCGAGGCTGCGGAGAAAAAGGAACTCTCATACATTGTTGGTGGGACTGCAAAATGGTGCAGCCTCTATGGAAAATGGTATGGAGGTTCCTTAAACAATTGCAAATAGATCTACCATACGACCCAGCCATCCCACTGTTGGGAATATACCCAGAGGAATGGAAATCATCAAGTCGAAGGTATACCTGTTCCCCAATGTTCATCGCAGCACTCTTTACAATCGCCAAGAGTTGGAACCAGCCCAAATGCCCATCATCAGATGAGTGGATACGGAAAATGTGGTACATCTACACAATGGAATACTACTCAGCTATAAAAACGAATGAAATACTGCCATTTGCAACAACATGGATGGACCTCGAGAGAATTATATTAAGTGAAACAAGTCAGGCACAGAAAGAGAAATACCACATGTTCTCACTTATTGGTGGGAGCTAAAAATTAATATATAAATTCACACACACACATACACACACAAACCGGGGGGGGGGGAGGAAGAAGATATAACAACCACAATTATTTGAAGTTGATACAACAAGCAAACAGAAAGGACATTGTTGGGGGGGAGGGGGGGAGGGAGAAGGGAGGGAGGTTTTGGTGATGGGGAGCATTAATCAGCTACAATGTATATCGACAAAATAAAATTAAAAAAAAAAAAAAAAAAAAAAAAAAAAAAAAAGAACATTACAATGTGAATTTGCTGGCATTTTTGAAACACTTCACAAACTGTGACCATCTATGATGCTCCCAATAACAACAACAATTAAACCCATATGACAGAGAATTCTCAAAACTTACTTTTCTAGCTCTTCCTGAGAATGGGCAAATGTACAATTTGTTCCTCGTGGGCACCCCCCTTGCTGTCGCAGATCTCGGCACATGCTAGTCTTGTATTTGCTGTTTGGCTGAGGCTACAAAAAGGAAAACATTCAATGTGTCGAAAAGTGGAGACTCCAGTTGTTATTCACTCTTGGGACTCTAGAACCTTTATGATTATACTCCTAATTCTTTTTCACATTAGACAAGTAATTCTTGTGCTGAAACAACTAACATTCCATTGCTTCCTGTTGTGAGTTATACAGCATAACCCTGAGATGGCATTTTAGACACTCCTTTTGAAGATTATCTATAACTGGTTCAAAGGTTATGTCCATTTATTTGTAAGGCAACACAATGCCCACAAAAAAAAAAAAAGGTTTTCTTATCAATTTATTGCTATTTTAAAATTCTAATACCAAAATCAAACAATTTTAAAAAGCATTAAAAAAAGTCAAAAGCTTGGACCACTTAAACTTTCCCAGGAAAGGTAGAATACAATTCTTCCTGAAAGTGAAAATTACCAATACATTTGTCAACTTGAGGGTAACAACTCTCTTAAGCCTCAAACAATGAGGCAGAATATTAAAAACTCATCATAACTGCTATACTTTGCATCAAAATCTAAGATTGTCACTCTTATTTTTATGACCCTAATAAGATGAAAACATTTAACTTGCAGTTAATATTTGAAATTATAATGTCTTCTAATAGAATAAGGATAGAAGAGTGGAAAGATCACAGACTTTGAGGTAGATTTGATCTTAGCTCTGTTACTTACTGACAACATAACCTTAGATATATTATTTAACCTCTTTCAATTTCAGATTGGAAACAGTAATTACCTTACAGGTGGCTGTGAGGATTAGAAATAATATATGTAAAATGTTAAACACAGGGACTGGCCCACAGTAACTTAGTAAAGGGAAGTTATTATTAGAATAAAGGATTATATCTTAATTTCTAAAGCACATTAAAAATATCTTGGAAATTCAAATTCCATACGTTTACAAACAGAAATTCATTTGGGTGATAGCAATGGAGAAAAAAGTGATAATTTCCTACAGTAGAAAAGAATTAAACAAAATGTTTGGAAGGAATCAATGATCTACACTTGGTCAAAAATGTTTTGTAATGCAGTGAACTCATATACAAGATACCCTTTTAACTCTTGCTGTTACAAAATGCTTATCAGGTACATTAAAAACTGAGTTTCTCCAAAAAGAACAGAGACAATAAAAATTTATGAGAAATCACATAGAAGCCATTAACCAAACAGCTTAAGATGTCAGGATGAAACTCTGTTAGGGATAACAGCAGCCAGAAGTGCAATAAATGTACTTACTTGAGGCGTCTCATGGCCTTTTCTACTATAATTTTGTATGAAGTCCACAAGGCCGTGAACCACTGTTTTAACAGCTACCATTGCATTTTCTAGCTGCTCCCAAGTTGGTGAAACGGCATCTAAAATAAGTGGCCAAACGCGTAGAGGGAGGAGAATTCGTTAGCAATAATTCTTCTGTGTTATTTATCTCAAAGATAGAAAAAGTATAAGCAATTGAGTATTTTCCCACATACCTGGATTAGGGTCTATGTTTGCAAGAAGCTCTAAATGAGGCCTCAGCCTATTTAAGTTAGCTGGATCACCTGTTCGTTGCAAAACAATTGTCAATTCCTGGACACTCTTTGCAAATGATTCTGGAGACTGCAGCTAATAAACAGAAAAGACAATAAATTTTACTCTGCTTCTTATGACACATCTATATTCAAATACTTCCAATTAGTCAATATACTTAATATGTTTTCAAGTGTCTTCAGATTCCATAGTAGGAGTATCAAAGATGAATTAAATTTTCACCTCAGAATCTGCCCTATGAAATTCATCATTAGACACTTAGAAAACTTATTTAGAAGCTGTATTAGCTCACTGGGGTCAGAATGTAAGTAATGAGACTCTTTAAGCCTAGCTTGCTTTTATGCTAACATCCTGTATTTGCTTTCCTATTGCATCCCTGAGTTTATTTCGAAAGTTAAAAAATAAGAGAAAATCTGTAAGAGTCATATTTAAAAACAAAGGAATCTCTGTTTGTCTCTTTAGTCCCTTTAGATTATCCCAATACTCTTCAATGTGACAGCAATGGTATAAAATCAGCATCTCTAATTTCACAAACCTTATCAATGATAGACTGCATGTGTGATTTATGAGCCAAGTCACCATATAAAAGTGAGGACCACTGCTCAGGTGAAATACGGAGTCCTGCTTCCATAGCAATATGAACAATTTGGGCATCATGTTCTCTGCGTAGTGCCTCATAACTCCGAAATTCCTCCTTCAGCTGCATCAGGGAAGAGTCTTCATCCCTTTTGGTAACCTGAAAAGGGAAAAAAAACTCATCAGAATTGGTCTGCACTTTTTCCCCTCAACCAATTCATTTGTTTTTGAGGGGGTGTGGAGGAGCCATATATTACATATCAGACACAACACAAAGAGGGTACAAAGATAATGTCTTCACCACAAATCTTCTTTGGAACAAAACAGAACTTACATAACTAAATACACAGCCCTTATCTTCAATGAGTTCAGCAGCTGGTAGGGAAGAGAGACTTGTAAAGAGAAAATTACAGTTAAAGTGCTATAATAAGGCTCTATAGCAACATGGAGAAAAGGCTATTACATCTGACTGGTAAGGAAAGAAAAGGGATCTTAGAAAGGGCTTCTCCCAGCTGAAAGCTATGTGATCTGAGTCTTGAAGAAGGAATAGGAGTTCCCAGGCAAAGAATGGTGAGGAATAGAATTCTAGGAAATGCAGCGAATGGTGAAATGGAAACATGAAAGAACAGAGCACAGAGAGTTAAAGGCTAAGATACAAGGCCAGAGAAGAATCACAGAGGGCCTTGTATATACTATGAACGAGTTTGGTTATTGTCCTGAAGGGAAGGTGAAGCCACTGCGGTCCTTTAAGCAGAAAAGTGACATGAACAGATTCATGTTTGTTTTTTTTTTTTTTTTTTTTTTTTTTTTTTTTGTCTTTTTCGTGACCAGCACTCAGCCAGTGAGTGCACCGGCCATTCCTATATAGGATCCGAACCCGCGGCGGGAGCGTCGCCGCGCTGCTAGCGCAGGACGCTACCAAGTGCGCCACGGGCTCGGCCCCAGATTCATGTTTTAAAAAACATCATTTTGATAGCAGCAGAAGACAGATAAAGATAGATAAGTAAGAAATTTAGCCAATGGGTAGGCATATAATCAGCCCTACACCATATGATGATTAGATTAAGAAATTTTCTGCTACCACAGAAATTATCATGGGGGTATATATACATCTTTAATCTCTCGTAAGTGACAAGAAAAAAAAAAATTCAAAAGTTACAGAGTTTCACATGTTCTAGTGAAGTTGTCTAATAATCCAAACATGCAGGTACATGGCTAGATAATTTCCATAATAAATGATACACTTATTCCTGAACCACTAAAACTTGCTAATGACTACAATGATAACTGAAACTTGGTTAGGATTCAGAACATGTAATACTAGTCCAGGCTTTGAAACTTAAGATTAGACAAATCATTCAAACCACTCAAAACTTAGTTTCCTTATGGGTAAAAGAAAATATCCACAGATTACCTCATTGGTTGTTTTATTTCTGTTGCTTGTACATCATACAATAGTAATATGCACCCAAAAATATGAAGATGAGAAAATCGGGTTAACATCTGAGAGTTAATAGGTCACAATTACTTCTCTTTGGGAATCTATAAATACATTGTAGAAGAGTTTGGACACAAAATTTTAATCAACCCAATCTTAGGTATAACTTAAAAAGTAGTGTGAGTATAACTTAGAAGTCACAAAAATCTATATTTCTCCATATCCTACTTAAAGGAACACTGAAGAAACAAAAGGAGGAATTATCAACCTAAACAACAGAAAAACAAACCCAAAGAACCAGAGGATGGTACCACTCATTCAAGTACCATGTTGGGACAAGGTATTTAATAATTTGGGCAGAATAAGCATCTATCTATCTCAGTAGTGAAGGACATAGGGCAACAGAGCCTGGTCCTGGTAAAGTATGAATAACATGCATCAAAATCATCTGTGAAGCTTTGAAAAATACAATCTCAGACCTACTGAATCAGACTCCCTGGATTTGAAGCCACACAATTAAACAGTACTTATGAATGCTCAAGTCCCACTTCAGATATACTCAGTCAAAATCCCCGGGGATAGAGCCTAGGAATGTATACACTTAAAAGTTCCATAGGTGATTCTAATATATACCTTCAACTGAGAATCACTGCACTAAACATTAGAATCATGTTCTGATTCCATGCTCAGCAAGCAAAGCCTTGATACTCTTATAGGAAAATATCTACCAACATCAGAATTCAAGGCATTTAAGAATTCCACTTCTCATTACAAATTAATAAAACTGATCATCTGCTGTATGTGACCTTGGTTAGGGGATTCTAATTCTGAGAAAAGAATCTACTGTATGTACCCACAAAATTCAAGTCTCCAGGCCTATAAAGATGAGGAAAAGACTGTGGACCATGGTGAGTATACTAAAAGTAAATGCCACCCAAGTGAGGCCTCTTGGCAGTTAAGTCAGCATGATATCCTTTTACTCATCCAAACACTATGCTTTAACATTTTAAACAATAGGGCAATAAGGATGAAATGAAAGCATAATATTAAAATCAAAGTGTTATTCAAATGTCAGATATTAGTAGCAGCTATAGATGTATGACAATCTACCACAAATCAGTATAATATCTACAAGGAATAAAAACTCCATTACATCAGTGATACAGTGTGAGAACCTAGTCAATCACTTCAGGATGACAACTGATCTTTGTAATTTGGCTGTTTAGCCGAAAGCAATGTTTGAGGAACCAGAGATTCATTTCCATTGTTGCCTTAATGGCATGAAATTAAGCACTATGGCTATCAGGCAGAGAGTATCCAAGCCTCATTAGTGGAGATAAATGAATTAATTTAAACACATTTCTATCATCAATTACCTATTATCTCAAACTAAGCAGTCTGCCAAGGAAAACTTTTTCTGTCTAAACTGTTTCACTCTTGGAGTTATAAAACCAGCCAAATAACCTAAATAAGCTTTGTTTTCAAATTTAGATGTTTTAATTTCATAGTAGCCAACAGGTCTTTCTATTTCCAAGTCTCTGGGCCTCTCTCAAGACCCAGCCATCAACCCACACTCCTTTAAAACACAGAAACTTCAAGGATTCAGCCCTCTTTCCACCTCTCTCAGTACCTGTCACCTATAACTACACTATAAATATCTTAGGTTACTTCCCTGCCCTTTCCACCAAACAAAAAGACAATACCTAAATGCAGAGTGGGGCACTCCACAACTCTTTACTTCCTTATTTTCCCAAGACAATATGTAGACCATTTTCAGATTAAAGGCTATCTAATCACTAGAGAGAATAAGATAAAAAAAATAATGGGTTACAAAGTTTACCTTCTCTTATGAAGTTTTCAATATAGTTCCTGACTTCCTTTTAAGATGATAAATGTAAATAATTTAGTCTTCTATAGTCCACTTTTACTATCTGCTTTATACTTTTATAAGAGTCAAGTTTACCAGATTATTTCCTTATGTTCTGTTTCATTTTACTGACACCTTCACATATGTGTTTTCATTCTGCCAGTAGGTAGTAATAGGTACCACCAATAGGTGGTATCAAAGATGCAATCAATGCAGAGGAAAAAAAAAAAGTTTCCTCTCAACTCTTGTAAGCATTCTGCATTTCTGGGGCCTCTACACTGGATAACACAAATTCTAGGAAGCCTCTGTCTCACACACAGGCATGTTATCTTTATACAGTAGCTACTGCTTACCTTAAAACAAGAAGCTCGATACAGTAGTTGCACAACATGACCAATACTTGTTTTTGATGCCTGAGGAAATCTTGGTTCTAATCTTTGCACAACAAAAAGTACCAGCACTTTCCTTGAGAGAGCAGAACCATCTTCTAATGCCAGCAACACCAGCTTCAAGGCCTCTTCCTGCATAGCTAGAAATATTAAAGGAACATGAGTTCATGATAAATGAGGAAACCAACAGATCATGTCTGTCACAGGCATCTTTGGGTATTAGTCTATGATGTTCCATTACCCACAATCTGCATTTAATTAGCATAAAAAGAGGACACCAGACCTACAAAAATAGTTTATTTAAAAAGTAATCAAGCAAAAGAAAACACACTGCCTACTAAATAGCCAATCAGAACACAAGTCAACAGAACTTAAAATACCTTCTGTAGGTATTTAATAATCAATTAGATAATGATAATGTTAAGGTAAAAAAAAGTCATGTATAAAACACACAACTACTCTGAGAATCACATGCAAAGGACACACAGTAGGCTTACAATAAATGGTAAATGTTTTTATGCATGAGACTGTTACTTTGCCTAACAGAACTATTTATAATTTTAAAATGCTATTGGCCTCTGGATGCAATACCTACAAAAGGTATAGATTTCATTTATGTTTTTATACAGCCAGTCATATATAGTATAATCTGAATATAATCATGAGGAAAAATCAGACAAACCTAAATTAAGGAACATTCTATGAAATAAATCGTCTGTATTCTTCAAGAATATCAACATCATGAAAGATAAAGAAAGGCTGAGAAATGGTTCTAGACTGAAGAATAAAAAAAGACAATGACAAATAAATACAAGTGATCTTGTACCATGCCATATAACACATTTTTGGAATAACTGACAAAATTGGAATACAAACTATAGATTGTAGTATTGTTTCAATGTTAAATTTTTTGAATTTGATGAATTTGATGTTACATAAGAGGATATCCTTGTTTGTAGGAAAAGCACTGAAGTATTAATGGTAAGGTGGGCATAAAATATGCAACCTACTCTCAAATGATTCAGAAAAGAGAGAAAGAAAATAATTAACAAATATGGCAAAATATTAAAAACTGCTTGATGTGGGTAAAGAGCATACAGGGAATTCTCTTCATTATTCTTTCACCTTTTCAGTAAATATGAAATTATTTCAAAATTAAAAGTTAAAAATACATGGTTATCAATCAAAATAACAGAACTTTACAGCTGAAAGATCATCTAGAATCTAGATTCAAAATCAAATCCCTTTTTCCCAGTGAGGTTACTGAGGCCCAGAGAAGTTAAGTGACTAAGCCAAGGTAACATAACTAGTGAGCAGATTTGGAAACAAGGAATTTTTTTTTAATTAAAGTAAAATTCATGTAAAATTGACCATTTAAAAGTATACAATTATTCATTATATTCAAAAGTTATACAATCATCAACTCTATCTGGTTTTAAGACATTTTCATCACCCCAACGGAAACCCCATAGTCATTATGCAATCAATTCATGACCTCTATCCACAGCCCCTGGCAACCACTAGTATGCTGTCTGGGTTTTTTCACTTAACATAGTATTTTTGAAATTTATCCACATGCAACATGTACGTACTTCATTCCTTTTTATGATGGCTAAATAATATTCTATTTATGGATATACATATTTTGTTTATCCATTTATCACGTGATGGACATTTCGATTGTTTCTACCTTTTGACTACCGTAAATAAAAATTCGTGTACAGTATTAGTTTGAATTCCTGTTTTCTTTTGGGTACACAAGCATACTTAGGAGTGAAACTGCTGGGTCATATGATAACTCTATGTTTAACTTTTTGAGGAAACAGCCAAATAGTTTTCCTCATCAGCACACCATTATACACACGCCACATTTCCCTCATCCTGACCAACACTTGTTATTTTCCATTTCTTAAAATTTACGGCCAACCAGGTGAGTGTGAAATGGTTATCTGATGGTGGTTTTGATTTACATTTCCCTAATAACTAAAGACACTTGGCATCATTTTATGTGTATGTTGGCCATCTATATCTCTTTGGAAAAACATCTGTTCAAGTCCTTTGCCCACTTTGAAACTGGTTTGTTTGTCTTTTTATTGATGAGTTGCAGAAGAAAGGAGACCTGATACCTAATCTAGTGTTTCTTAGGTTAAGGTAAGTAAACATGAGAAAATATCCAAAGGTAAATTACATATAATATGCAAGTTTAAAAAATATTTTAAAGTTTAACTTTGTATTATGTTTTTCCTATAAATTATCTGTTTACATCTTTTATCAATTTTTCAATTGGATTGTTGGTCTTTTTCTTCTGAATTTTTAGAAGCACCTAATATATCAGTTATATTAGCTCTCTGTATGTGAGATAATTTAAAAACACTTTCCTCAGTGTGTCATCTCTTTACTTTATGATTTTTTTGTGATACATATTAAACACAAAATTATATAGTCAAATTTCAATTTTTTTCCCTTACTGCATCTGGATTTTGAGTCAAAATTAGAAAAATGTTCCCTACTGCCAGGTTATAAGGGAATTCACTCTTTTGTTTTTACTAATTGTATAATTTGTTTTTTTAATCACAAGTATTTCTGACCTATTTGTAATTTATGTAGCTATAGGACACAATGAATGCATCCAATTTTATCTTTTTCCACATGTCCATCCATCCAGTTGTCCCAATGCCACTTATTAAAAAAAGTTTCCTTCACAAAAATAAGTTCTACCTTAACTGCAGTTCTAAATCAGAAAGGTAAAATAATAAGGCTTCTAGAAGAAAACACAGGACAGTACTTCATAACCTTGGTATAGGTAAAGATTGTTTGAAATAGAACATAGATAGCACTAACCATAAAGGAATTACCCATTGGTGATTTTAATTTTTAAAGAATTTCTGTTTTCCATATTTTAAAAACAAGAGTTTTTGACTTTTTTAAGTTTACCTTTCCTTTACTTACTACCTGTGCAATCTTAGGCCTCTAACTCAGTTTTCTAATTTTTCAAATTGCAGCTGTGTCACCTATGTCGATAACAGTTGAGAACTAAATGGGAAATTTGTTCTAACACACTAAAGCACTGTCAATCATATAGGTTATCATAATCAAAAACTGATTTAGGCTAGTCTAATGATAGTTGGTTATCGGAACTTATTAACATTAGTGTTACTAAAATTAGCATATGCCCCCCACTGCTAAATTTGACTTTTGAAAAAAAACTCAACTGATTTGTCTTTAATTACGTCAATATCTGTATGTATAAATAAGATGTTAAGTCTCAGTATTCTTACCTAGCTCTAGAAATTGGCATCCTCAAGCCCTGAGAGCCAGTAAGAAAGGTAAGACAGTGATCTATCTTACCTGGCCCTAGAAACTGGCATCCTCGAGCCCTGACAGCAGCCCATAGATTGGCAGACAATTGCTGAGGGTTCTGGTGCTGTAATATCAGTTCTGTTACAGTTCTTTCTCCCAGTGAACGGGCTGCTCGCATGGCTCTTACACGACCTTCTTCCTCCACCAGCTGACAGTTTACAAGTGTCACCAGTTTCCTTTGCATTGGACGGCTCAGTGCACTCTGGTTCAAACTAGCTACACCTTTAGGAAAAGGGAAACAAAGGGAACTAAAGTTTTTTCAGTAAAAAAGACAAGTCAGTTTTCATTATCTGTATTTAACTATTAAGCCACAATTCCTAATGAGTCCCCTGAAAGGTAGTTTCAGTTTTCTAACAATGTGTATTCTCTGTTTATTACTATTCTGTAGTAATAAGGAGCCTAATTTTTAGTTACTTCAGATTTTATTTAGGTATCCTGTTCTCTGGATTGCATGTGTCCGAAGACAGTACTTTGGATTTATTTATCTGTTCTCCATCTTTATTAAAACAACTGAAGGTAAATTTAAATGACTGGATAAAAGTTTAACCTAAAAGTATTGATTAATAACAGCTCTAATTTTTTTATTGTACATGAGACATTTAAAACACAGCTTACTTATTGGTAAGATCCTATGCCTTTGTACCTACTCAAAGACATTGCTCCAGCAATTCTCCCTTCTCCCACATCATCGATTTTTCCCTCTACTTGATCATTTCCATCAGCATACAATAAAAACAAATATGCTGTAATTTCATCCATCTCAAAAAAAAAAAAAAAAAAAACCCAAAAACTTATCACTACTCTTTTTTCTACCAGCTCTGCCCCATTTATTTCTTCCCTTTATAGCAAATCCTCTAGAGTTGTCTTACTATTTCCAATTCCTTGCTTCACAATCTCTAAAACCTACTCCAGTCAAGTTTTGCTACTATCACTTGACCAAAACTGCTCTTGTCAAGACAACACTTGCCTCTACTTTGCTAAATCAACAGTTAATTCTCAGTCACTTTATTTGACTTTCTAACAGCATTCAACAGAGATGACTACTCCTTACTCCTTAACATACTCTATTATTTGGCTTCTGGAATACCTCATTCTCTTGGTTTTCTTCCTTCCTTCTTTTCTTCTACTCTTTTTTGCTGATTTTAACTTTTTTCTCTGATCTCCTAAAGTTAAAGGGTCTCAGGACCCAGTCTTTTTCTCTTCTCTATCTACACTACTTAGGCGATCTCATCCAGTCCTCCTGCTTTAAATACCATCTATCTGCCAATGACTTCCAAAGTTATAGCTTCTCGATCTCACTCCTAACACAAAATTCATATATTCACTGGTCATTCAACAGCATCCAAGAAAATATTAAACATCTCAAACTTACCATGATCAAAACTGAACTCGATCTTCCTGACCAAACCTGATCTACCTGCAGTATTCCCTGTCTAAATTGATGGCAACCCCTCTTTCCAAGTGCTCAGGCCAAAAAACTCAGGAGTCACACTTCACTCAACAGCCTCTTAACAAATCACTTTGCTTTTGTCCATCCCCTTCCATATGGAATTCTCAACAGAGCAGCCAGAGTGGTCCTTTTAACATGAGTCAGATTGTGTCAGTCCTTTGTTCGAAATCCTGCAATGACTCCCCAATTTCATTCAGAGTAAAAGCTCAAGTCTTTCAATGGCCTGTAAGTGTGTACATCACCTGGCCTCACCATTCCATCTCATCTTATCTCACACAGTACTGTACTGCTTTCCCCCTCATTCATGCTCCTCTAGGTAAACTCTCCTCTTGCTTTTCTTTGAAGACACTAGGCATGCCTTGGAAACTCCACACTGGCTATTCTCTTTTCCTGAAACACTTTTCCCAGAACCTATATGGTTAACTATCTCACCTCTTTCACCTCATTTCAAGTTCAAAAGCCATGTTTTTAATGAGGCCTACACTAGTCACCCTCTTAAAAATTGCAACCTGCCCTTCCCCATTTACCCTGACATTTCTGATCCCTCTAACTGTATTCTTTTCATAGCAATTATCACTTATAACATGCTACATAATTTGCTCTTTTATTATACTTTTTTTTTTTTCTTATTGTTTAATATAGTTTTTCCCTTTTATAAAGCATAAATGCTATGAGGGCAGGTGTATTTGTCTGTTTGGTTTACTAATGTATAAAAGCAACAGATTAATGCCTGGCACTTAGCTCTCGCTCTTTAGATATATGTTCAATAAATGAATGAATGAATGTATGTGGTGGAAAAAATAAGTTTCTCAAGAAAATCACTATGTCCAAAATTGCCAGTTACTTGATTTATTCATTCATTCAACAAGTATTTATTACACCTATGATGTGCTGCTAGTCATTGGTTATGCAGAGACAAAATAAGATTCCCCTTTTGTCACACTTAAAAAATTTATTACACTGAATTCAAATATTGAATAAATCTCAATATGCTGTTTGAATTCTTAAATTAATAACTATTGTTTATTTTCAGAAAATCACACATTATAATGTTCTCAATCAAAAAGTTTTCAAGATAACTCTTAAGCAAACTCATTTTCGAAAAATCAAATTATTTAAAAGTATCAACATCAAGTCTATCAAAGTAAATATTATTTCAAGTCCTATCACCAGTAAAAATACTTCTGATGAACTTACCTTTACCTCCACTTAGTGGTTTTAAGTAGAGTGCCAAATCCTCAACACATTTCTTTGCAACCTCATAGTGTTTATTCTCACCTAGATTACTTAACTTTATCGACTGATGATCTGGTACCTAAAAAAAGAAAAATTGCAGAAATATATACATACAGTTCATGCAATTATTATCTATATACTTCAAAGCCATTTAAGTAAAATTAAACCCAAATACCTGCTTTCCAAAAAATAAGGATGTCATACTTAATAGCAGGGACTGGGAGGATTAATGAAGGGAAAAAAGAAGAAAGTAGTTAATAATATTGTATCAATGATAATTTCTTGGGGTTGATGACTGTTCTATAAAAAAGACAGTAACATTAGGAGAAGCTGTGGAAAATTAAATAGGTTCTCTGCATACAGTCATCCCTCAGTATCCATGGAGGATTGGTTCTAAGACCTCCCACAGATATCAAAATCCAAGGGTGCTCAAGTCCCTGATATAAAATGGTGTTGTGTTTGCATATAACCAACGTACATCCTCCCCTGTATTCTAAATCATCTCCAGATTACTTATAATACTTAATACAATGTAAATGCTACGTAAATAGTTGTTATACTGTATTGTACAGGGAATAATGACAAAAAAAAGGCTGTGCACGTCCAGTATAAACTCAAATTTTCTTTTTTTATAAATATTTTCAATCTGCAGTTGGTTGAATCCATAGATACGGAGGGCCAACTGCAGTATTTCTTACAACATTTTGTAAGTTTAAAAATATTTCAAAATAAAAAGTAGGGAAAAAAGGCAGGGATTTTTCCCCCCACAGCATTCAGCACCTTCTCACTATATTATTTACTTATTATACTTATTGCTTATGGTCTGTCCTCCCTTTCTAGAAGCATCACAATACATAGTGCTTTCAATCAAAAGTCAAAACTTGAGTAAAAATTACAGCTCTGCCACTTCTATGAGTGATCATGAGTAAGTTATTTTTAGCTGTTCTAAATCATAATTTCCATATCTGCAAAATGAAGATGAAAACCCATATTTCATAGTACCATTACAAAAGTTCAATTTAACTCAACAAATATTTATATTTATGGAGTGCTTACCATATGCTAGGCACAGTTTTAGGCACTAGGGAATCTATCAGTGAGCAAAACAGACAAAGTTCCTTGCCCCTATATGGACCTTACATTCTAATGTAGAGAAGAGGCAGCAAATAAATAAAAATAAACAAATCAATATATTATATAGTATGATAGAAGGTGATCAATAAAAATTATACAGAAAAGATAAGGGGGACTGGGAATGCTGGAGAGGGAATGCAATTTCAACTGGGGTGGTCAGGATAGGCTTCCTTGAATACTGTGACATTTAAATAAAGACTTGAAAGAGGTGAGGGATTAATATTCCAGGCAAAGACAATAGTCTTACAAAAGCCCTCAGTTGGCAATATGATTGGCATATTTAAGAATTGGCTGGGAGGCAAGTATGACTTAAGCAGAGAAAGGAAGGATAGTAGTAGAAGATGAGGTTGAAGACTAACAGCACAAGCCTGTAGGAGATTGTAAGAACAATTTATATAACATTTATAAATGACATTAACACAATACCTGACCTATAGCAGATGCTAAATAAATGACAGCCAGTATCTTATAAAAAGTCTGATATTTTATTGGATCTAAAATGCCACTTTTTGCAAGAGGCAACGTTATCTTACACTCCATTAAAAACATGCTGGCAATTAAATTATGACACACTATTGTTTATACATGCACTTTGATTTCAGCCTAATTTGATCTTAAACATTGAAAATAGATTTTGTGCTTTAAAAGGAAGACTTCAAATATCAAGATACTAAAGGAATGAATGAAGTATTTTAGTTCATTGGATTTTCTAGTATGTCAGAAAATTTTCTAATAAATCAGAAAAATCCTTACTTTCTTACTTTAATATGTAGTACATGATGTACAGAATTTCATTGTCTTTCTAATCTGTAAAATGGGGATAATAACTACCTGAAGAGCTGTGGTAAGAATTAGTAATAATAGAAACTTGCTATCATACCTAACACAGAGCAGACCCTCATTAAACAGAAGTTATTATAAATCTAGGGTCTTGTTCCAATTCAGTAAAATTATCACAAACATGAAATACTCATTCTATAGTACATGTCCATAAAAGACTTCAGAATTTGTTACTGACATTCCAGCAACTGGTTTTCCATATATACGTCCCTAAAATCAGACTTTTTTCTCATTTACAATATTATCCTAAAAGTCAAGTTAAAAAGAAAACCTAGGGCCGACCCCGTGGCTCACTCGGGAGAGTGCGGTGCTGGGAGTGCAGCAGCACTCCCGCCGCGGGTTCGGATCCTATATAGGGATGGCCGGTGCACTCACTGGCTGAGCGCGGTCACAAAAAAGGACAAAAATAAATAAATAAATAAATAAATAAATAAAAAGAAAAAAAGAAAAAGAAAACCTAAAAACCTCCAACTGAGGGCTCTACTTGGCTGGTTTCTGAAGAGTTTTTATTACATTCCTTTTCATATCACTTAATGAATAAATACTTATGTATGCTTATGTAAAAATGTTTCATATCCACCAAAATCACTTATAAATAAATTTTGACCACAGCACTGAAGAAACAAAGAAATAATAGAATTTATGGTTTTGCATAATCTTTTGCAGAAAACAATCACGAAAACCTGATATGTTGATAATATATTTCTTTTTCTCTTAACTATCACTAAACATACTTTGTACCCCTAAATGAATAAAATTCGATAATTATTACATGTATCAAATTAGTAAAATCTTAAAAGCTTACCTGGGCTCCAACTAACTGGAGAAGTGCGAAGTTGACAGGAAGCACATCAATGTCTGTGTTGATGGCAGTCTGGTCAAAAGGACAAGCTTTTCGATGAAGTTTATTCAAGCAGGTCTTGCAAACAGTGTGTGAACAACCTAAACTGATGGGTTTGTGCACATTCTCATCAAATTCATTATAGCAGATTGGACAGGACAGAAATTCTGTCCACTGAGCTGCCTGCACAGGCATTGTGGAAGCTGGATGCTCGGGTTAGCAGTCTAGCAGATCATTATTTTGCTGTGTAGTGTTTTGTAAGCTGGAAATGGACAAAAGTTAAGAATTAACCACATATTCAACATTCACCTTTCAAGAGTTAACTGCTAAAGTCAATCATCATAGTTTCAGAACCTAAAACACTTCTAATTAATTTTATGTGCTTTGGATGTCTTTTTATAAATAATCTATTTGCCGAATTAATTAAAGTTCTGAAATTTTGCCTGGAAACAATACCCTAAAAGTGTTCCTTTGAGCTAAACTCTTTATTTATATTGGTTACTCATATAACAGTCATCAAAGTTTTTATGTATTTTTCTTAATGACCATATCAAATAATCAGATTAACTTTCCACATTCCATTCTTAGGAACACAAATTACTTTGGATTGCTGGGTTTTTGTTGCTTTTATAAAAAAAACGTTTCCTGGACTGGCTGGTTAGCTCAATTGGTTAAGAGCACTGCCTTGTAACATCAAGGTCAAGAGTTCGGATCGCAGTAACAGCCATCTGCCAAAAAACAAAACAAAACAAACCAACAAAAAGTGTTTCCCTTGCACAACCACAACCCTAGAACATTAAGATATGACCAAGAGTTAGTGAACTTTGGAAATTGTTGGTCCAAACAATACTGTACTGAGTAAGTGTGAAGAAAACCGCACTGCCACCTGAAAGAAGAAATCTTTGGTCAGGACTTGACTAGGAGGCTGAGATACTGAAAATTAACATATAAGAGAAGGCTGTAATAATAGAGCTGTTTATCCATAAATGAAAGAATAATGCTAACCACAAAATACGGTGCTGAAGTAAAACAAAGAAAATATTGTCTTAACAATCTTGTAGTAGTTCGCTACAATATTTTAACAAAACTGTATCACTTAGTGATTGATATATGTAACCAAAAACTCTCAGGTCCAATGAGGAAGGTATAGAAGAATAAAACATTATTAACATCTAACAATTCTAATTAGAAAAAAAGCAAAACATACATTTCTATCTTTGCTATGATCATAGGTTTGGAAAAATTATATATGCATATGGTTAAAATTGAAAAGGTGCATAGAAAAATAATTGAATTTCTTTTCTTATTTCTAAGATTAAACTGTTTGTTCCACAATTTTTAGTAAAATAGAAGATTTATTATGAAACCTATACTGGCTAATTTGAACACTCTAAATTTTCCGTATCTTACAATTTAAAATTTATATAAGTCTGATAAAGGATCTCTGGTGAACAAGAAATCTAGGTATTTAGGGCAATTAAAGAACCAATACTTTATTTCATAGAAATGTTTACCAACCCAAATATATGTTAGTTCCATATAAATCAGATGTTTCAAAATGTAGTCAGATTCAGGAGAGAAAGTATACAACTGAAAGCATTCCTCATTATCCCAAAATACAAATGAATAATTTTATTAGCCTTTATTGTGTTTTTATGTTCACAAAAACAAGATAAAAAAAAATCTTGGTAAAAATAAATTGTAGGGCTTGCTATGTAAAAAGTACTCTATACAAACATTTTTTCAAACAGCTCTAATGCAAAGTATCTAATATCTTTATCTTTAAACTAGCCCAAACATGCAAGCTATAATTTACTTTACTTTACATCCTTCACCCTCACATTGCCACATATATTAATGCCATCAATCTAAAACCTCGTTAGTTTGCTTCCAACTTTAGAGATGAGCACTAAGCAGGTGAATATATTACTCCCTAAAACTATTTAACGTTCAGTTTTCTAGGTTGCAGGATTACACAAGAAAAACATCTTTAAGGAAGAATAAATTTTATCTTAAATCTACTACTGAGAGCCCTAATTTAAAATATTTATCAAAAAAAGACACTGCATGTGTTTTTTATAACAGCCACCCATTTGGAAATGTTAATTCTGTGGGTTAGGGTATCACACAGACCACTGGGTAGTAGAAAACCAAGAGCAAATATTCTTTCCTTAGTTTATCAAGATAATCCTGAAATGTTTTATATTAAAGTTCATAAGTGAGGGGGAACAACAATTCTAGTTTCAATTAAACAGAAAAAATGCTAATCTTTCATATTTTCACCTACTATATGAAGTGTTTCAAACTATTCCAGAACATGCTTGATAGTGTTATGTTATAATAACCTTTATATGTTTCTAGGTGTAAGAACACCAGAGGTTTTAACATAATTAATGCTGACAAGTTTAATTTCTACCAGAAATTGAACTAATACCTTTAAAATGTAAAGAAAAAACTTTGTCAAAATTTTATCAATAACTCTGCCAACTTTTCCTCCTGATATGTATCAGTTTCTAACTTTCTGAGAGCAAAATTATAAACTAATCTTTGCTTACATGATGAAATATAAGGAATGTTTTGATTTTTTAAAAATGTTTTTCTTCAGTACTATTATCAATAAGTTCTATATTCCTCAATTAAGATAAAGACATTAAAACTTTACTATTGTACAGTATGATGACTATAGTTAATGATGATATATTGTATTCTTGAAAAATGCTGAGACTTGATTAAGTATTCTCCTCACAAAAATAACTATGTGAAGTAATGCATTAATTAGCTAGACTTAACCATTCCACAATGTGTTTACATTTAAACCCATACAATTTTAGAGTCAATATAAAATAAACAATTTTGGGAAAAAAGACAAAATTTTAATTAAAACACAGAAGAAACCTAAATACTTAATTAGCCAAGATAAAACTGGACATTCATTCAGTTTTAAAAAACCACTTTGTAAACTTTTACCTAGAAAATATCTTTGTAACTACCAAAAATAAATATCCTATTGTCTTTATAATTTAAAAAGTATGTAAATGAACTATGGAGCACCAAGAATATATATTAATTCGTAAAAATTTAGATTATACTAATACATTTTATTGTAACTTATTTGAGTCTATGGAAGTCTAAGCTGCTATTAGCATTTATAGTTAATTCTGAACCAAGTATTCATTCTGAATATATTCTCAAAACATTTCAAATTGAGATAAAATGGATTAAAGAGCCCACAACTCTAGGTACCTAAAGGGATTATTAAGAAATCATTTTTATTAACTAATTTTAGTCACCAAAATTGAATAAGGATAAGATAAAGCATAGAAGTGAGAAATGCTAAATTAGAGGTGGGACCTCAGACAGATTTTCACTCAAGTAATTTTCCAGGTTATAAGTTCCTTGCTATGAGTGCTAAAAGAGTAATAGGCATCTCTCATATGATGCAAATTACAAACTGTTTTAAGAGCAAACTTCATAATGGCTAAGTACTTTCATTTTCTGTTATTAGTCCACTATGTTATACAGTTCAGGACTATGGCACCTGATTTTAAAACGCTAAAATAAAGTTCATGCCTCTTTCAGAGGGAAGGAGGGAGGGAGGGGGGAGAGAGATAGAGAGATAGAGAAAGAGAGAAAGAGAGAAAAAGAGAGAGAGAGTGTGTGTGTGTTTGTGTGTGTGTATGGTGTTCTACAATTCTCTTTATAAAAATGTAACCATTAGGGCTCATGCCTGTTAATTAAAACAACCATTGTTTTCATTCTAGTTAACCTATGTGAGGAATATAATCTACTGAAATGGACTGCAACAGTACTTCTCGATCCAGAAAACTTAAATTAGTTCTGAATTTAAAACTATATTTAAATATATATATATATATTTAAAACAATATATATAAGTACAATTTAGGTCTTAACCTAAACAACAAGCAAATAAAAAACTAATGGAAATAATCTTTAAGCTATAAAACTCAGCATCCAAACATATCAAAAGCACTGGAGAGTAAGGAATTGAATTACAATTTTAAAGACTGCTATTATATGTGACTTCACTGTAAGTTATGAAATATATATGACTCAAGTTTTACTTCTTAAATCCACCATATGGTTCAATTCAGTTTTTTTAATAAGCATGACATTAAAACTTTCAATGCATTCTAATAGGTCAGTAAGTGATAACTTTCTATTTTAACTTACAAAACTAATAAAGTTTTGCCTCTTTAGTGATGACTAGACTTGACAAATACTTATTTTTGAGACAGAACTTAATTACTTGTTTCTGCCTATCAAGTAATGGCCAATGGATAACTTTATCCTCCAAATCACCAAAGTCCTTAGCCCTTTGATTGTTACTCTGTCAGGAAGTTTTTGGTTTTCATGTCTGCTTTAATTCAGATAATTATTTCATAGAAAAGTAATGCGGCTCTAGAACAGCAATATCCAATAGAAATATGTGAGCCATTATAATGTGAATAATTTAAAATTTTCTGATAGTTACGTTAAAAAGGGGAAGAGAAAATAGGTGAAATTAATTTTAGTAATATATTTTATTTAACCCAATTTATCCAAAATATCATTGCAACATGTAATCAATATAAAAAATTATTGAAATATTAAAAAAAATTTGTATTAAGTCTTTGAAATCTGGTATATATTTTACACTACAGCTCATCTCAATTCACACTGGCCACATTTCAAGTACTCAACTGCCATACGTATCATGTGACTATTGGCTAGCACTGGACAATGCAACTGTAGAATACTTACGATTAAAAAATAATATTCAAAACTAACTTTTATTAAGAATTTGAGGTTAAAGTCACACTAGCACTTAAGACGGCTTTCATAAAATCAGAAAACCCTGTTCATAAAGATGTAACTTACAATATTCATAAGACAGGGTGCAAAACACCAATTTATTTTTAATTTTCAGCTCGCTTAATTTTACCACATGCTTCCCCTTGCCATCACTAGAAAGTGAAACTTCAAATCAGTCCAACCAAAACGATAAGCAAATACTTATTATGACCTTGTTATAAGTTTATTTAGCATTCTTAGCTGTTGCATACAATGGACAAGTTCTATTTTTGAATATAAAATCCTAAGTAAAAAGAAAAACGCTTTGCCAAAAGAATTTTTGTTGCCTTTCTAAAACTGGAAGACAGCAAATTACAAAAACAGAGAGCGAATTAATGAAAACATCTGAACAAAGGACATAAGTCTTCTTACGTGTCAGGTTAACACAACAGTAATAACACATCAGGAATAACTCAAAGGATCCACTAATGAACATGACTGCAATTAAATCCTCAAAGAATAAGAGCCTGTTTGAAGTATAACATCTGCTTTTTCTAAATGTGACTGGTATATATGTTTAACATTTTGTCTTTCTAGCAATTTTCCAAACTAAAATTTGGAAAACATGAATCTCAAATCAACAAAAATGGTAATATTGAAAAATAGTCCTTAACAGGATGTAATGGCCTCTATTTCAAGAACTGAATGTGGAAGTAAACAATATAAGAAAGGCATGTGAGGTTAGGGCAGTGGTGTAACTTTTTAGACAGATAAAAGAAGGTAAAAACAAGAGAATCCAAAAACTATTCTTAATGTTTCAAAAAGCCTTAACCAAGTTTGTATATTTAACCATAAAAAGGCTGCACTGGCTTACTTAAAACATTTACTTCTTTGTTTTCGGGTGAAAATCACTTTGGTGTAGCAACATTGGCTTTCTCGGGTTAATCAAAAGTTCCTATTGGAACTTAAAAGTTTGACTAATAGAAATATCGAAAAAAAGATTACTTAAGCACTTTATTTGGGATATAAGTTTAATTACAGTGGGTGAGGGGAGAGTAGAATTAGAAAGAAGGGATCTAGGTAAGGAGAGAGTAGAAAATAAAAAGAAAGGAACCCAGGTGGTTATGAAAATACAAAACGGGTTAGGAATCACTGGATTAGATCTACTTTATGTCTGTGATTCCTTGAGACTATTTTGGTATGAAGGTTCTATCTGCTGGTATCTTAAATTCTTCCTCTGCGATTTTATGGATGGAAATGACAGCTACCCTCATCTTTTCCCTTCCTTAAAGCTAAGGACAGAGAAAAGTAGAGCTGCCTCTCTGAGAAACAAAGATGCTTCCTACCATTCTTCTAAGATGGTGGAAGAGTCTCCTCAAGAGGCTTCCCCAAGAAGGAAAAATGAAAGAGGGAAAGAAGAAAGCCACAGCAGAATCCTCTGGCTGTGTCTCATGCCATTGCTCCTAATCACATCCCCGGCGCAACCCCTCTGGTCCGGCCATCTCCCTCCAGGGAGGTTAAGCCCTCCCAGGGCATTGTTTGGCCGGGCTCCCCTTTACCCCTCAGATCGCCTCCACCATCCCTGCGCTAGGGTCTCGGGAAGCCCCAGGGCAGAAAGCCGAAAAGCTAGGGGAGGACTTGGACCACCCCCCCCCTTACTAACTGGTGCAGGAAAGAAAGAGGAAATCCTGGCCTTTGCTCGGGTGGGCTCCTTAGGGGGTCAGAGGCGTCCCGTCGGCCAGTATCGAAGGAAGGTGGCCATTTGAGCTGGTCGCTCCGCATCGAAAAACCCCTACCAGCGAGAGGGGCCTCATGAGGCCCGGGGTTCCCTCCTTGTGTCAGGTGCGGCCCTCAGTTCCCAGCCCTCGGGACACCGGCTGCAACAGCACCCAGGCCTCGGGGCTGAGACGGGTCTCCCGCCTGACCGCCGGGGACCGGACACCCGGGCTGAAGCCCCAGCCGCATCGTGCCCGCCCCCGCCCTACCTGAAGGGGCCCGGGCGGGGTCGCTAAGGGCCGCTCCCGGGAGCCCCGCGACGGCGCGGCTCGGCGACGGAGGCGCCTCGTCTCGCCGGGGCAGCGCTCGGCGGCGGTTTCACGACCTCAAACTCCATCGGGAGCTACAGAGACAGCCCCGCTGGCGGCGGCGAAGGCCGCGACGGGGCCTCCTCCTCCCTCCCCCTCCTCCTCCTCCTCACCACCACAGAGGCGGACCTGGAGGATCCCGACCTGACTCTCGCGAGAAGATACTCCTCACGTCACGCGAGATTACGCAGGCCCGGGAGTTGGGGAGGTGGAAGGGAGCGTAATAGGCACCCCCCCTCAAACTGCGCATTAGCTTCCCTACGGTCTAGCAGGTCCACCCCTATCACGTGACGAAGGAGCCCTAGAGCATTGTGGGAGGTGTTCTGAGAACTAGGCAAGACGAAAGGGTTGATGGGAAACTCCCTGCACATTCATCTGCGCGTTGAGCCAGCCTCCTGGACACTGGTTTGAGCCAGTGTCTAACTCCCATCGTGAAGAGCGTGGTGTCCATCGAGCAGAATCTGGTACATCTGTGTTACATTCTACTTCACTCTCCCGTAATGAAATGCTGATCCGATCCCTCAGTCCCTCCACATAGGTGTCACGTAATCTCCCAATTACAAAACAGAAAAAACAAAGCATTTATTTAGCAGGCACGTCCACACACTCTATTTCTTCATTGAAGAGAAACTTCTGAGCTCCTCAAAAGTTAGCAAGGATCAAAATTTAAGCACAAATTCTGGCATTGTATCTCAATATGTACTTGCTAAAGGATTTTTCACAGTACACTGTAAGGTTGAAATTATTCCCACTATTTTTATAGATGAAGAAAGACTGGGAATAGGGATAAGGAAATTAACATTTATAAACTATCTACTACATTCCAGGTCCCGTTAAGTGACATTTAATTTTTAATATTTTATTTGTTAGTTTTATTTCTATTTCAGTTACTTATCAAAGTAATCCTAAACGACAGATACTGTGTACCCTTTGTAATTGATGAGATACTGAAAAACCTAGGTTAAAAAAATGGTCATGACTTAAACTCAAGGCACGTTCCAATGTGAAGCCAAATGTCCAACAGCAACAAAAATGTGGAAGTAAACCTACCACAAATTAGAATATGGAAAAGTAGCTTATAAACTACGAACTTTAAAACATGGTTCTTAATGCTTGGATGACAGAGAAAGATCAGTGCTTCTGGAAAAAGACTAATTGGCCCCATCAGAGACTTTTCCTCCATGCATTATTATCCCTTCCTTTCATTCGCTTTATGAAATACATGCCAATTCAAGAAAAATGTTTTCAACAGTGGTTTGTTTCCAATAATTTAAACTGAACAGTGATGGGTGATTTTTACATATATCTGTGTCATCCAACCTACTATATATCTTTTCCATTCTATTGGATATATATTAAATATATATATACACACACATATGTACATATATATTTTGTTTCCACTGGACAGTGCTACATATCTGATAATCTGATAAAATTTTTCAAAGGTGGCCTGACCATCATATTTAAAATTAACAATCTTATTCCCCCTTCCCTGGCACTCCCTATTCCTGCTTTATTTTTCTCCAAATACACCTTCAAAATCTTACATTCATTTTACTTATTTACTATTTGTCTTCCTCCACTAGAATGTTTCATAAGAAGAGATTTTTGTCTATGTACCTAATTTTTTCTAGTTTCAAAGGACTCTATTTGTTGAATGATTAAATGAATAGCCAGGAGAAATTGTGTCCTTCCTTAAAATTCACAGATGCAGGCAAGACACAAAACTCTCCATTCCCACCTCCAGTTTATTTCTTATGTAAACATAGAAGATAGTTACATCCAAGGAAAAGGGCAAGGGTTTTCTCTTACAGCAAAGTAACAAGTATCTTTTCAAGATCTTATACATAAATGCAGTAAATGAAGAGGCTGAAGTCAAACTATTTGCATTATTCTGTCATATCAGAAACATAAGCAACTTGAAAGTTTTAGGTGAATCGGTTCTACACCTTCCTTTGCCACACCTGCATTTTGAAAAACATTCCATTTTCCAGAAATTTTTTAGACACATCATGCAAACAGATACTCTCCTAGGAATGTTTTGAGATCACTCTGTGCTAGTGAACAGGAACAAAGAACATAAATAACAACCATCAATTTCACAAAACACCCCTCCCCCCAAGCAAAAATCTCAAAGTGCTCACAAAAAATTTTACAACAATCTTACAAGGCAAACATAAAACTTAAACACAGTTTCAACCAAAGACTTTTTCAAACATCCAAGATACTAGATACCAATTCCTAAAATATCAGTTTATTCCTGTTCTTTTGTTCTCTCCTCCCATCCCCATCCCTCCCTCTTCAAAATTTCACCCTAGGAAGCAAAAATAAGAAAAGTACTTCAATCACAAACTACTTCAGAAAGGGAAATATTTTCATGCCTAAAAATGGCCAATCTTAGGTCAAATGGGAAAGAAAATTGAGCACTAAGCTATCATATTCTCTAGTGGAAAAAAAACGCAATTTTCTAGTACTCAAATGGCAACATTCATGAACATACAAAACTCTCCTCTCGTTTTCCCCTCTACTCTCTTCTCAGGAAGAATTAAATATAAATCATAGAATTTTAGGCCTAGAAATGATCTTACAAGTTATCAACATCAAAGTTATTATTTTACATATGAAGTTAAGTTCAAGGAGAGGTGACCTGCCCAACATCACTAACTAGTGACCTGGGTTAGGAAGTCAATTTTCTCATCAAATATGAGACCTGGACTTTTTGAAGTCTCTCCCAGAGTTAAAATTCTATGAAGAATATCTTTCCCACAAAAGTATCACAAAAGGATATTTAACATTTAGATCAACACGTGATTTTTTCACAAAACTTTTATAAATGGTACAAAGTATATCACATTTTAAAATATGGAAGGGCTTCAATAAAAATTAAATTCAGTAGAAATTCTACACAAAGCTGAGGTAAGTAGAGGAGGAACAGAACAGCTTGAAAGTAAGAAACATCCAGTCTAGTTTCTTTATTAAAAGTGTACCTGTGGGGCCGAGCCTGTGGCGCACTCGGGAGGGTGCGGCGCTGGGAGCGCGGCGACGCTCCCAGTGGCTGCGGGTTCGGATCCTATATAGGAATGGCCAGGGCACTCACTGGCTGAGTGCCGGTCACGAAAAAGAAAAAAAAAAAAAAAAAAGTGTACCTGTGGTTTAGAGAAAAAGATTTGCCCTGCAATATATTTTAATCTTTGTTATAACAATAAAAAAGTTGTAAATTAGGGCCGGCCCGTGGCTCACTCGGGAGAGTACGGTGCTGATAACACCAAGGCCCCGGGTTCGGATCCCATATACGGATGGCCGGTTCGCTCACTGGCTGAGCGTGGTGCTCACAACACCAAGTCAAGGGTTAAGATCCCCTTACCGGTCATCTTTAAAAAAAAAAAAAAAAAAGTTGTAAATTATATGTAGACAGGGATATGAGAGAGCTATGGCCCAGAACACAGTCTGAAATATTATTGTCACTAAAATAATTATACAATCATCATTTTGCTTTTGGCACTTTTCTGGAAATACAGAGTAAAAACTCTAGGGATGGTTAAGATTTCTGTCAAAATATAGTGGAAGTAAACTGTAACAATGTAAATTAAAAATTTATAACAACACTAATAAATTTATAAAATTTATAATAACACTAATAGTTACCCATGGGTATCCAGTGATGCTAGAACTAATATATACTGCCAATTCAAAATTTTAAAAGGGAATGAACTATTGATACTCACAACATGGATGAAATGCACAGATATTACACTGGATCAAAAAAAGCATAAGATTCCATTTATATGACATTGCAGAAAAGGCAAAATTACAGCGATGAATTTTGCCAGAGTTTAGAGCTAGAAGGGTTGATTACAAAGGGGCAGCATGAGGGAGTTTTGGGGGTGATAGAACTGTTCTTTTTACTGATTGCAGTGGTGGTGCACAAATCTATAATCTGTTAAAATTCATAGAACTGTACACCAGAAAGGCCAACCTTACTACATGTTAACCAAAAAATAGAATAAAATAAAGAACTTTAAAAGGAAACAGTAGGACAAATATCTTTGGTAAAGTTGGAATTTCTAAGAAAAGTAATTTTCACAGCTTCATGACAATGGTATAATTTTACTGTTCACAAAATTATTGAAACCAACTGTATTAAATAAGCTCAAGAAACTTGGGCCCAATTAATCATTTCTAAAATATGTATACTAACAACTCAGGGATATAAGGAATATTAACCCATTACAAGGAAATTCTCCTACTCCCAAGTGAATCTGAATTGTGTTGCTTTACAGTTTAAAACAACAGGTACCTTGGTGTTTACTTTAGAATCCAAGAGCAGTTGGTTAAAAATTTAAAAAATATATTGCTATTCCTATCTGTTCCTAAAGTGACTAGTAACAGATAAGTGTTTTTAAATTTATTTTCTCTTCTTGTTATCCTAATTCATTAAACTTATTATATAGTTAAATTTTATACTTAAATCAATTATCTAGAGATTCCAAATCAGAATCTGCAAATACTGCTGGATCCTGTCACTAAAATCAAGAATATTTAAGATAGGAACAGTTTCTGTAAGTTTACCACTGAGACTTAAATGTAATGTCCGAGACAAGACAGAATCCCATCAGCTTTATCATACCTCCCATAACCTTGAAGCATTCAGAAGTTGAGAAAGAAAAATATGTGTAAGCAGACCAAAAATAAGACGTAAAGATGGGGGAAGCGGGGGGTATTGGAATGCAATATTACAAATGCTGCATTTCTACAGAAACATTTACCTAGTAGAATGATACAAGGTTTATAAAGCAAGTCTGTGATTCTAATTATAGCAGATTTTGTCTTTTGAGATCATGCCTAGGTAGTTTTTCCCCACTGCTTCTGCCATGGACAGAGGTTAAGTGCTTTTTGAGAGCAGATTTGTGCTTGAAATCCATATCACAACAGTGGCATTTGTATGGCCGATCCCCACTGTGTATGTTCAAGTGGTCCTGAAGTGTGCTTTTAGCAGTAAATGTTTTCAAGCACACTGTACACTGAAAGGGCCGTATGCCCATGTGCCCTCGAATGTGTCGGTTGAGATTTTTCTTCTGTGTAAATGTTTTCCCACATTGTAAACACAAGAACAGTTTATGCATCTTAAGGTGGCGCAGATAGTTTTCAACATGAAGAAAGCCTCGAGGACACCTAGGACACTGGTGCCTCAGTGAATAACCCTCCTCCAGATTCTGAATCTCATTCACTGTACCATGACTTCCTTCAGTATTCTCACAAAATAAGCCCTGACCTTGACTCCCAGGAACTTCTGCCATTCTACCCTCAACTGTAGAATTGATCAATGAATGCTGTGTTTCAGAGAAATACATGCTTGCTTTTGAAGAGGTACACGGCTGTGAAAACTGCCCATTTTCTACACCAGCTGTACTGATAGACTCTACATGTAGGATACAAATTTCATTGTCTTTAAAACCTATATCTACTGTAGATAGCTCTGGTGACTTCATTTCCTTTCTCTCTGATGCCAAATTCTCTACTGTAGACTGTAAAGCATTACTTTGCTCTTCTTTAACATGGAAATCTATGTTTACAGGACTATATTCTGAAATTTCAATTATCTCACAGTCTTTATCAGAATTTTCTTCTTCATTCTTAACATCTAGATCAGAGGATTGACATAGGTCAGTGTGCTGGTTGTTGTTTTTCATAGAAAGATCAATTTCCAGGTACTTTGACAAAGCTTCTGTGCACTTTTCCACAATGTGAACCATCTGAAGGTAACTGGCAGCAGTCAAATATTTCAAAAGCTCTTTCCTTTTAACTTCAAGTGCTCCAGTATAGCAAGACAGCAACAATTTTCTGCCAACTTCTGCACTCTGCAAGATGGTGATTCTGACATGTTTTGACTGTGTGAGTAAAAACTGATCTCTCATGAAAGTGGAGCAAGCAGCCAAAATCACCTTGTGCCCTTGGAACTCAGTGTCATTAATATAAATTGATACATCACAAAATAAATTCTGCTGTCTCAAGAGATTCATTCTCTGCAAGACCACATCTCCTTGTTGTTCAAACTGGAAGTGTAGAACATCAGACTCTGCAGCCATGGTCACAATCTAAGGAAAATAACAACACAAACATTGATGTAAGGATAGGAAATGTTTTCCCACACTGTGATAATAAACAAAAAACACCCCACCCCTCAAACCTGAACTGGGAAAGAGAAGAGCCAAATTCCAATCTGGGTGCTAAGAGTGTACATCATCTCAAAAGCAAGAAAATTATAATGCTTTTTTTCTATGATCTCATAGCATATTTTTCATATTTTTATTGCAGAATTGAATTGTAGTTAACAGTTTCAGTGTTCGTAACCTTGGCTAAATTTTATGTGGCTTGTGGCCAGAAACACTGTTAATTTTGAGTACCCAGTAACTAGCACAGTAGTCACCACAAAGTATACTTAACATAGTGTCCCAAATTAGAAACCTTAATGTTATGTCCAAACTTCTTTCTCCCCACCAATACAACAGGTCCTCATTTCTGTTCACTTAGACCTGTCTCTTCCAACAGGTCTCCTTGATGTCATACACGTCTATATTCCAAACTACCCTCCTGAGTGCCACCAGAATTAAGTTTTAAATAAGTTTTAATTCCTTAAAACATATTTTTAAAAACATTTCTCTCTGCTTTAAATCCTCCATCACTATCCTCTACCTTGAGGACAGCCTAACATACTCAAGAAAGAATACAAGATACATCACGATTTAGCCCTAACCCATCTTTCTGGCTTTATCTCCCTCTATTCTTTTTCTCATACTCGAAGCTCCTTCGATTCTAAATATTTTATCATTGCCCAGTCAAAAAGGCCCGAATATACCTTTGCACATCTGTTACATCTGCGCCTTCAATGCCTTTTTCCAGCTAGTGATTTGCCTCCTTTAAGCCCAAATCAAATAAGACCAACGTGACGACTCCTCGCGTCTCCCCGACAGGTGCTCCCCGAGCACCGTGAGCTGGTGCTTGGCTAATCTGGGTTCGTGCCCCAAGCACGAGGGCCCACACAGAGGAGGAGGAGCTCAGGGAACATCTGCTGAACTGAAACCGGATCGCAGGTGTCCTGGAAGATCCCTCCAGCTCTGCACGCAGGTCTTGCCTAGCCAAGGCCCTAGCAGCCAACTGGTTGCAGCGCCGGATCAGCCACGCCGGGGCCGCGCCCAGCTGCCCTCCTCCACGCCCTCTACGTCGGGCCTTCCCACCCGCCGAATCCCCTTCGCGCATACTTACCAACTGCGAAAATTAGAGTCGAGGCTTCCGCGGCAGCCGCGGCCCAAGCCGGAAGTCGGATTTAGCCTGGGAGGAAACACATCCGGTGTCCACCAGCTTTATTCTTTACTGAGGAAAGAGGCCGTCTGGGCGCCCCGGAAGGACATCCTTAGACGCTCTCCCTTTCTCACTTCCCCGGCTCCTGAGATGACAGAAAGGCGCCTGAGTACCAACCGGCAAGCCCGTTTCTCCTGTCCCGGTTTCGTCACGCGAACCGTTACCCTTTGTGAGTCCCCCCCGAACGTCCGAATTGAAGACGGGGTGTGAAATTGGATCACGGCACGTCTGTCAGAGTACCCAGTGGCTAGACCCCGGAAAGGCCCTTACAGATTATTATGGGGCGGGCCCTCTCCTTACTGGGTCCATGTACAACTTGAAAGGTGGCAGAGGAAAGGAGAGACTACCGTAGGGATCCGTATTCGAGATCGTCTAACTAGTGCCCCGTCAGGAACTGGCCCCAGTTTCCGGATTGCAGCTTTATCACTCAATTCGCCCCTACCTTCCCTTCCCCAGCTGTTGGCCCGGCTGTTTCCTCTGACATGCCCTATCCTTTTCCACACTTATCCTTCTAAAAACCCTTTATAAATCACATCATTCCTGAAGCCATCTTGAACTGCTCCTTAATTAGTTGGTTCTCAGTTGGGAGCCTGTAATCCCTTTGACTGCCTTCACTATTGCCCTTATCACACCAATGTTGAAAGTATTTGTGTCCCATCTAGGCGGAGGTATTTTAGTACAGTGATCTTTGCATTCCCGAAGTCTAGCACTTAGAAGGAATCAAGTTTTTGCCGAATGAAGGGATGTCTGAACCAATTCTTAAAAGCAGTTGCTCTACCCCCACAGTCAACACATTGTCATGGATGTAACTGACGTGTAACAACTAATTCCTGGTTAACCCATATTTTCCTGCTTGACTAATGCGTATTTTAAAGAACAGAACTGAAGAAGGCATTCCTGGATTCAAATTCAAGCAATTGAAAAGGAAAGCAGGAGGGGAGAGTGAGAAAACAAACCGTTGACACCAGAGCTTTAATTGTCACATTTTTATTAAGGAAACTTCCCCATAATAAGTGAAGAGGTAGTTCATAGTATGTCTAACATACAACAGATTTAGAACAGCTATTCATGAGCTGAAATAAAATGTTCTGGGTTGTTTGTTTAGGACAATGTTTTAGAAGCAGTGACACTGGTCACCTTCCATTTACAGATCTTAAAGAAACAAACAAATTAAAACCACATCTGATTTACCTCAGAACCACTTCAGTTTGGAGTTTGTCTTTAAAATTAAATAATAAATAAATAACTGTGACAGTAATTTTTTAAAAAACCAAACTATGGCAAAGAGAGTCCTTTCTCCCTTCTAGTTATCCTGGGGATCCATAAAATACAAATGCCAAATGACTAAGGTTTTAAAAATCTTCCTCCTCTACAGGAATATGACTAGTTCTGAAAGTCATCTTCCCCTATAAAACATACTTGATACGAGTAACATGACCTCTTTGCAACATAATCTAAGAAACATGTATAAGCAAAGAAAAAGTCCCACCAAAATTAGAAAATGTCTTACAGAAACAGAAGACTTCTCTAGCCAAGAAATGGAGGAGACTGCATTTGCAGAAGGTGAGAACTAAAAGTTCTACTGATACAAAACCCCAAAGATGCTGATTTTAAGTGATCAAAGACAGCAAGTTTTTTTTATTCCTAATATAAAATCAAATTTAGATCTTATCTCACTAAGACCACATGAGGCCATAAGCTCCATGAGGGCAGGGATGGTATCAATCTTACCTTCACATCCTCATTATCTAGCATAGTACCTGGCAACAGTAGGTGTTTAATAAAGGTATCTTGAATGACTGAATGAACCAAGAAATAGTCTCCAACCAAAGAGACAAATCTTATATGAACCCGTGCCTTTTAATCTTCAAACCAGTAACCAAAACAGGACATGAATGTGAGCAAAGGAAGCACTTCAACTTGAAATTTCCCTATGAAGAAATGATATTCAGAGAAAATACCAAAAACATTGGTTGATGTGGTAGTCTCCCCATTGCATAGAATTGGTATTCTTTGGCTGGATCATATAAAAATCAGAAAGCTAGAAAGCATCATGAGACCATATAATGAGTGACATTAGACATAAAGTTCTTATTGGTCTTATCACTCAACTGTGTTCTCATTTTAATTATTTGAATAAAAGATAGAAATTATACCTTAAATCTGATCCCATTTAAATGTAGCAAATTATAACAACTTAAGAATTCCCTCCAACTATATAAATTAAGCCTAATTTCTGGATTATCAAAACTCAAACATAAAAACAGAAAATCCTGATGGAAATTAAATAAACACTGTTTTCCAAACAAAATCAATTTCACATTTGGATCCTTCTCACATTACTCTTACCTGCCCTTTCCCTCCCTAACCAGCACCCAACAAATCAGTTACTTGCTTGGGAAGAATGTAATACTCATCTAACTAAAAAATAATTAGCTAACATAAATAAATCCCTCTGTGATATTCTGTTGGCAAAATCCAGGCTGTCTAAAAAAGCCAACAGGTAAACACAAAGGTGAAACAAACTGAGAGCTTTCTGTTAATGCATTATTCTTCATCATGAACTAAATCTTTTTAAGCCAAGGGATAGTGGAAAGAAGTAAGGAGACATTAGCTCATACTTAGTCACTTATATACCTTGGCCCATCTTGGCCAGGCCACTTCTTTGGGCTTTGGATGCCCCAACTTAAAATGAAAAAGGTGGAATAAATGATCTCTTAAGATTCTTTAAGGACTCTAACACTCCTATTACCTAAGTCTAACTCCTGTGTCAGAAACAAATAAGATGCAAAATTTTATTTCTGAAATATAACATGTGCTTTAGGAAAACCAGTTGTTTTGTATCACCATATAGGAAGATAAGACTTTGTAACAGTGATCTATCAAAGGTGGCAAGGTGGGACAGTGTCTCTTTAAGAGTAATATCTGAATGCAAAAATCTGATTGCCCCTTCTGTGTCCCACTTGACTTCTTTCATCCATTTTAGAAATTAAGGTACATGAGGAAATGAAAATTCAGAGACTCATAGTGCACTGCACAAAACTCTGATGGTCAAACTCACCTTTCTGATGGCTAAACTCTGAAACAAAGTTCAGAGACTCCCCAATAACCTCTTTTTAGAGAAACCATTATACTTTAGCACACTTTAAGTGTGTTTAGAGTAATACTGATTTCAAAAGCATCAACAAGTTATACATTAATTATAAGCATCTAGCCTCCTGGTGGGACATGCTGCGAGGAAAACCTCCCATGTAAGTGCTGTTGTATAACTGTACTTCTATCCTTTGTTGCTTATGCTCCACAAGGTGATCCCTAACTATGTCTGCAGATGTTGCTGAAAAGATTGTACTCTCATCTTTGTGAACAATGCAATGAGATGAAGTTGGGCTATGATACTGTTGAAAAGAGTACAGAACAAATGAACATACTTCTTTATAGCCGGCTCCAAGACAAGTACAAATGGTAGGAAGCAGATTCATTCATTTATCAGGCATGGATGAATTATCAATAGGCAACCAGACATATTGTCGATAGCAATATCACCTTATATCTCAGCCTATTTTCTGCCAAAGAAAATTATTCACTTCTCTTAGCACAGCATCTATTAGTGGAGAACAGGTAATGTTATTAACTTGTTGGTACCTTCAGAATGTGCCTGGTGAACAAAGCCTAAAATAGTGTCAGTCTAAGACATAAGTCAATGTTAGGTAGACAAATGGAATTATTCCTTGGTAAAGGAAAACAGACATCACAGGATAAATAATTCAAAACAGAAAATGCGAGAGGGCAAAAAGAAGGCAATACCACTCCAAGTGGTAAGCTGCCTGGTCTATTAGTGCTTTGATTCACCCCCTACCTCCTGCGCAGAGGCTTTGGAGAAGTCAAACTAGTAAAATCACTCCTAAAAAATTCAGACTATTGCCACATTCTCAGTCCATTCTAGTTGTGAGCATGAAGCCCCTACTCAATTCACGCAAGTACTATCATTCCTTAAGTTCAGGACAGCTTGGGCCAGTTTACCTGCATCCAGGACCTGTGTTGCATCAGGTTGTGGCTGACACCCTTTAGAGTCTGTGACTGCTGTACATGCAAAAGAATCAAAATCCACTGTGAGGTCTTGCACATTTCTCTCATTGGCATTATCAAAGCTGTTTTTGCCATGCAGCTGTTTAAGGTGTTTCCTCAAAACTGGCTTATGTGCAAAAACCATGTCACAATAGTTACATTTATGGGGCTTATCTCCACTGTGAAGGTTAAGATGATCCTGTAAGGAACACTTCTGAGAAAAGGTTTTCCCACAGATTTTACACTGGAAAGGTTTAATTCCGGCATGCACACGCATGTGTCGATGAAGGTTGCCTTTCTGAGTAAAAGTCTTGCCGCAGAGTAGACACATAAAGAGTTTGTGCATTTTTAAATGGTTGGCGTAGTTCTCCAGGTGACGAAACACCCTGGTACACTTTGGGCATTGGTGGTGCCACTGTAGGCCTTTGTCTACACCTCGAATGTTAGGCCCAAAGACATCTTTTGAGGCCATGATGATGTTATCACTGCCTGTATAAGAGAGGGCATAATTGTGGAGATGGTTTTGTTCTATTTCACTTACTCTGTTTTCCACAGTTGAATTTATCAGGGAGTGCTGGGGTTCTGATGAGTGTAAAGCAGTGGGTTCAGAAGAAATAAACTGGTTCTGATCTTTTTTACTTCTAACCTCTGATACATCCCCAATAGATTCTACCTTAACAATCTGAATATCACTGTCCTCCATATCCATACTGTCTTCAGATGGATGAATACAAGGTGAGTCCTGCTTTGGGGAGCCTCTGGCATCGCCCTGCTGTTCTTTTGACTGGGGAGAAGCACTCTGTGGTTCACATCCCTCTTTACTATCCATTGGTTGTTTTGGCTTTATAAACTTCCACAGGGCCTGCGTGCACCGTTCTACAATGTGGCTCATCTGAAGAAAACTCGCAGCAGTCAAGTAATTTACCAGTTCCATCTCAGGGAATTCCAGCACACCACTATAACAGGATAAGAGCAATTGTCTCCCCACTTCGGAACTCTGTAATATGGAGATTTTCACCTCTCTGGAATCATTCAGTAAAAACTGGTCTCTTAAGAAGGGGGAACCTGCAGCAAACACAATTTTATGCCCCTGTACCTCAATATCATCTATGAGAACTGTAACATCACAAAATTTATTCTCTTCTCTTAATTTGTTCATTTTTTGTAACATTGAATCTCCATAATTTTCAAACTTGAAGTGAAGGAGATCTGATCTTTCAGACATTTTGGCAGACCTAAAGAACAGAAATGTAAAAAGGTTGAATTTAAGGAAATTCAAACAATTAAGAAACTTGGATTTACCTTCCAAAAACAAATTTGTGTCGTCATATCTGTTTCTTATGTATCCAAATGAAATTTTCCTTGAAAGAGGAAGCTACTATAACAGCATTCAAAGGCTGTTAAAAATTACTCCTTACCAAACCAAGTGTCAGTTGCACCTGAAGAGTGGACTTGTATTAGTGTAAATAGCCTGACATTCATTCAACTTTTCAAGATACTTAAAACAAGCACAGTGCTTGAGTTAGTCCAAGAGTATTTTTTCACGTCTCAAATGAGAATTCTGTCATGTTTCAAAAACAAACTAAAACATCCCAACACAAATAAAGATGCTGTACTTTCTTTTGCTTGAAACTGGGAACCTGCTTCTCATACAAGATGAAAGACAGATCTAAAGGGACAATGTTTGGACAGTGTAAAAGGCACAGTTCTTCATCCACGATCTAAACTCTCTTTTAAGGAACATTTCTTGATACAGAAAATAAAATACTTAATATAGAAAAACCAGATGAACTATTTGGTGGATCTAGTCAATCCCTACTAGATCTGTCCTTTCCTCTTTATCCCTATTTATCCATCATTATTCATCATGTGGACTACTAGAACTGATTCATAAATGTTTCCTCAGCTTCCAGCTTTTACTCTCTCCAATCCAACTAGTATACCACCTGTTGTTTTTCAAAAACACAGATCTGGGGGCTGGCTCGTGGCTCACTTGCGAGAGTGTGGTCCTGATAACACCAAGGCCACGGGTTCGGATCCCTATATAGGGATGGCCGGTAAGCGCACTTGGAGAGCGTGGTGCTGACAACACCAAGTCAAGGGTCAAGATCCCCTTACCGGTCATCTTTTAAAAACAAAACACAGATCTGATTATACCCTACCCCTGCCTTGGGTGACTTCCAATTGTTTCCTGGATGAAGACTAACCTCTTTAGAATAAACTGATTAACTAAACCTAATAATAATTAAGGTAAACATTGGCATAACCCACTCCACCACTGAGAAAAGTCTTTCCCAAAACTCTGCATATTGGTCCCTTTATATAGAACTTCCTTTGGAGAAAGTCTCCATGTTCTGATTCCATACTCTGTAAATGATTTTCTCATATCTTGGCTTCCCATTTGTCTCTCTAAAGTGTAAGTATGAATTAGTTGTGCCAACATGATAATTCCAGCCCACTAGTCGTTGTAAAAGTAACAAATTGGTATTCTTCTGTTTATATACCAGTCTTCTATGACATCAGTAGGCATATCAGGTCTATCTTTGAGATACAGCTCTACAATCTCAGTGAATCAAGAAATTCACCTTGGATTTTGTGCATTCATTAACCCCTCCATTCAGAGTCAGATGAGACAACCAGCTTCTGGCCACATCTGGACCCTGAAACCCAATCTTTATAATCTTAACTTCTGTAACACTGACTTACAAAGGCTCACAGAGTATCAGCTCCTGATGGCAGAGTCTAGGTTCTATTCTTATTCCTCAGTGCCCAGTATATAACAGTACTCACTCCAGGCCTTATCATGCTCATTTCCTTAGTCTAGAACACTATCTCTTAGCTAATTCTGACTCCTTTATTTCCTCTAAAAGCCCCTCCCTTGACCCCTTAAAAGAGCTGTCTCTACTGGGCCCATAACATAGGGCATTTCCATCACAACCGTCAAAACACTTCATTAAATATTTATTCCTCTTCAAATTGCAAGCTTCATGGCAGTGGAGGGAAACTTCTTCATCCTATTAAATGGGGCCAATGCTGGGAACCTGAATCTTCTGGGGAAAAATATTCTTTCCTTTAGCTCTGAATTCTACCTATTGCAGCCACATTGCTTGTCTCATTACTGGCCAAACCCTCTTTTGTGCAAACTGGTGTATATTCCCATCACTTAATGTACTACACATAGAGCAGGTGCTCAGTTTGTATTAGCTGAACCTATAGGATTCGTCTGACAGTGGTAAGAAGGAAGAATTATTGTTAGGAAGACCAGCTTAGTACCTGCAGAAGCATTACAGATCTGAGGCCATGAAGGCATAGAAAGGAATGAAAATTGGATAAGGAGCAAGGTAAAATAACAGATATTTCAAAGAACTTGGTAACTGATTGGATATAGAGAATGATAAAAAGGAACATGTAAAGATTATAAACTTAGGAGTTCAACTGAATGAGAATGTCATTGAAGGGTGAAATTTAGGAGAGGGAACTGGTGTGACAAAGGTATATTAACAGAAATATACACAAAGTATACATTCTGAATGTAAAGATAATGAATATTCACAATAAAGATAAAAACTTCATTGAGAGAGGAGGGATGTATAGAAACAAGTGTAGTATCAGAGAAATGATAGTGTGTCTCAAATACAAAGGAAAAATCTGAAAGATACAGGGAATATGTCAGTAATTTAAAGCAGCAAAACTATATTATCTTTGGTTGGTTTTAGCAATTTATACTGTTTATTTCAGGAAGTTTTCCCTAATATGTGTCAGCCCACTCTATTATCTCCCCTTTATAAACTCTTATTTCCAGGCCACAATTTATCCCTTAATTGTTTCCTGTCACTAGTTTCTCTTTCCAATAGATTGTTAGTTATTTGAGAGCAAGGATCAATTGTTTGTGACATTTTATACAGCTCACTCAACAAAAACCAGCAGAATAATGAATTCTTAATGTTTCCTGTGAAATTATTACTGAGCTATGGTAAAGATGCTCTTCATTATCATGATATCCTCTTTTGATTACCCGGGGGGTGGGGAGGGGATTTCTTTCTTGGTTTTGTTTCCAAAATAGTTTTGACAAAACCAAATTTTAAACAAACACTTTTTTGGGGGGATGGCTGGCCAGTACTGGGATCCAAAACTTTGGCCTTGGTGTTACACCACCGTGCTCAATTTTTTTTTTTTCTACTTTTTAAAAATAGTTAAAAGGAATAATTGAACTGGCTTAACTTTATTTAAAAATAAGAGAAATGACACCTAATCTTTGCCGAGTCCTTGCTACATTCCAGATACAGTCCTAAATGCTTTACCTAAATTGACTCATTTAATCCTGAAAATCTCTATAGGTAGGTATTATAGTTATCCCCACTTTGCATATGAGGAAACTGAAACTCAAACTTAGAGAACATAAATAACTTGCCAAATTTAATAATGGTGGAAAGTATTAAGTGTTAGAGCTGGAAATTGTGCCTACCTGTGCAATGCCAAAATTTATGTGTGAAACAACTAGAACAAGTACAGTTTTATCTTAAGGATATTATTAATTATGTAATTGTTAAGATTTCCTTCCTCATATTGCACATTGCAAATGTAGGCTAAGAAAATTGAGCTGTACACTTATGATTTGTACACTTTTTTGTATTTCAATTATGCTTCAGTAAAAGGTTTATGTTTTAAAATGAAAAGTACAACTTAAAGCCAAGTTCGTGTTAAGTATAGAGGACTTCAAAGGTAAGCCATTTATGTATGAGGGGTCTTCATGGAATGATTAGTATTCACTTTCAATTCCATTTTCCTCTAACTTTTTGAAGTACCCTCATATTAGTCATACTCCTGATTGCATTTTATGCCTGTATCCTTATACCTAGCTTTCTCATCTTTTTTAACTTTGTTATTTTTCCATCTTTTGTGTATTTATCTTTGTAGACTGAATTTTAATGCCACTTGCAAATAAAATAGAGAACAAAAATTATGAATATATTTGATTTCAGAATCCCCAACTCTAGATAACTTCTTAGTAGCAATTATTCATAATATTCACAAAAACCACTCACATAATACTAGATTATGGCAGAGCTTCTCATAACTGAAAGAAAGCAAAGAAATGATCAGGTAGAACAGAGACTTGTTCACCACATTCTGTTCTTTCCTCAGGACAATTCCCAGATTCTCTCTGTTCTTACTGTCGTTGCCATGGTTCAGGCCCTTATCATCTATTGCCTGGGTTACTGAGATTAAATCTGCATACTGCCGAGTTTCAAGTTTGTATAACCATTTCTCAAACATCAATGTAGTAGGCATATTCTCACTTAATCTCATTTTCTCTTTGTTTATATTTACACAATTCTTGCATAATTATTTTATAACAACTGATTTGAAATTTTCCCTTTGTTCAAACAGGAGTAATTGAAAACAGGACTGACTGGTGAATATTCTAGATTGGACAATGTTCACTGCTATACTATGCGAAGTCAAAAAATACCCAAGTTTCTTCAAATGCCTCTAATAACTACTTCAAATGCCTCTGATAAGCAAAAATTTTCTATAGTATAATAACTCCTAATCTGTATGTCAGTCTGCTTTCTCACCTACCTCATAGAAGCACTCTTAACCTTTCAACTTAGCACTCACAACTACTTGGAAATCTTTGTCCTTCCTTAACATCAGATGACATTTTTTCAAAGAGTTTGTATTATCTACAGCCTTTCTCTCTTTAAACCTCAATCCTTTTCTTCTTTTGGGTCACTTTCATGACACTATAGTCTCCAAATTCTCACCCTTTTGTGTTGTTTTGACTTTTAATTATAAGTAATACATACAGAAATATATCCTTCCTAAAATTTTTTTTTTAACATTGTAGATAAAATTCCCTTTCCCAACTGCCTAACTCAGTTTGAATTTGGTCTTTCCTCATTCTCCCTACCCCCATTTTGAAAACAACACTTCTACCTGTCTAGCCACAGAAAATATAAAGTAAACTTATGTTTCTTGTACACAAACTATACATATTGTTTCGCAACTCTTTTCACTTACTGTTTTTGAGAGCTGTTTATGTTGATAAGCATAGATCTAGTTCATCATTTTTTAACTTGTACAGAAGTGGGCAAGTTACCTAAACACTGATTTAAGTTTTCCACCACTGTTTTGCTGGTCTGTTCCTCAAGGCCTCACTGAATTGTACAAAGGTAAGAATATGCATGGCTAATCTTAACCAAACTTAACTTCAATTCGAGCTACTTAAAAACTCCTACTCTATGCTGCTTCTCTACCAGTCGAAATGATACTTAAATTCTTAAACTGAATTAAAACTCAATTAGTCAAAAATAAAATTTATGGAGAATGGCTTGGAGAACAGTGAATGTGGAGATAAGGAACCTTTCAGTATGCTATTACTCTAACAGATCAAGACAGAAATGATGGGGCTGGCTAGTTATCTCAGTTGGTTAGAGGGTGGTGCTGATAACACCACAGTCCAGAGTTCAGCCAGTCATCAAAAAACAGCAACAAAAACCCCCAAACAAACAAACAAGCAATAAGACAGAAATGATGAGGGTCTGAACAGAGACAATGATAATATGAATGGATAGAGGAAACAGATTTGAGAGACATTTCAAAGAACAGATGGAAATGGTGACCAAGGTGGGGAACAAGAGAGGTAGGGTCAAGATGACTCAAAGATATTTGGTTTCAGTGACGGATATCTTTGACTGACTGTCATTCAATAAGCTAGGGAATACTGGAGGGGATGATCATGAGTCTACCCTTAAAAATGTTGAGCCAGAGAAGCCTGCATGACATCAAGGTGAAAATCAATTTGCTGTTAGATATGGACCTAAAGCTGAGAAGGAGACCTGATTATAAATGGCAAGTGCTAAATGAAAGCATGAGAGTGGAAGAAGTTGATCTAAATTGGCAGAGCGGAAGAGGACCTATGATAGGAAGAAAGAAATAAAAAACTAATACATAACTATATAATACAAACATAAATCCATTACTTACCTTCTTCTCAACCTGGGTCTCCTTCCAAGCCTCTCCATTTTTATCAATGAGCCTATCTTTGCTTAAATCTTTCCTACTCCTTTGACTCCTGTACTCAATCACCAAATAGTGCTGTGGGTAAAACCATGGACTCTGGAGCTGTATTTCCTAGTATCAAAACCCTGCTCAACCGCTTACTAATTGTGTGACCTGGGACAAGTTGCTTAACCACTCTTCTTCAGTGTTCCCATCTATCAATAGTAACTACTTTATAGGGTTGATTTGGAAAACTAAATGAGTTAAGTTTTTAAAAGAGCTTAGAATAGTGCCTGTTATGTGTTCTGTAAGCATGTTAGGTAAATAAATAAATAAAGCCTCTCAATTTTCTTTGTGAAATCCTTCATGTGTGTCATCTTCTCATTTCCACTCAACACCAAACCAGTTGAGGTCCCCAATATTTCATACGCCACCAACCCATCACTCTACTAAAATTGCTTTATAAAAGGTCAATAATGACCTCTTAATAAAGAAATGCAATCTTTTTTTCTTTCTTATCCCCCAAATGCTCTTCATAAATTTATCCAGTGGCCTCTCTTCAAAATTTTTTTCTCTTGATTTTTGTGTTTTCCTGGCTGCTGGAACCCTGCATTCTTACACTTCCTACCTCTGTTTCTGCTACTATACTAACCACCACTAGCTCCAATTCCTCTTTCTGCTTCATAAATACAACCATTACCCCCCAAATTTCCTTCTTTCTCAATACTCCCTTTCTCATGCCGGCTATTCCCATGGCTTCCACTTCTAGACTGATAACTCAGACCTCTACTTCTAAGCCACAACGTTTAGGCCGAGCTCCAGAGTTACACTTGCAACTCTATTCTGGACAGCTTTATGTGGCTATCCCATTAGACTTTTAATTCAACAAGTTCAGAAAATGAATATGTAATCTACACTACTTATGGTTTTATTCCTGATAATGGCATCACTATACTTAAAATGCCTAAGACCTAAAACTTAGGAATTGGATTTGGTACCTCTCTCTCTCAACCTACAATTAGTTATGGAATCTTGACATCATCACCTCCAGCACATATTTGCCTCCTTTCCAACAACACTGTCATAACTGTATTTCAGGACTTCATGGCTTCTCACTAGGCTGACCCCATCACTCCTTCAAAAGAATCTCCAATCTTTAGCCTTTAGCTAAAGAGTCCAGATTCAGTTAATAGAAATTCCTTTTCTACAGGCTTTCTACAGAAAAAAATGACTTCCTGCAGTGCAAATCTGACCCTATCAGTTTCCTGCTCAAAACTCTTCAAAAAACTACCCATCTACTTTAGGATTAAACCTTTCTCTGTCTGGATCTCAGCCTACTTTCCCAGCCTCATATCCTATCCCAAGCACAGGAGCCCTCCCACATCCTCCTCTTTCCACACGAGTTAGGCTCTGTCACTCCTCCATAGCATTGCAACTGTCCCTTCAGCCTGAAAAGCTCTTCCACACCTTATTCTCGCCAAGAAGTATAATTCAGATGTCATTTTCTTTTTAAAGCCTTCTCAGCAATGCCCCTTCAGCAGTTCATACATATACGACATATATATGTACGTACATATATATTTATATATCAAGAGCACTTGCTTGTTTCTATCTGGCTCCCAAACTTGACCTTGAAATTTGGAACGATATCTTATAAATCTCCAGTGCCTGGCACAATCCAAGTAACATGACAGGTGCTATGGCCAGTGGCTGAATTGGGGGAAACCACAGCAAAAGGGTAATCTAACATTAATGATGTAGCACTCATAGTGATTCTTGTGGGCTGGCACTGAGGGCCTTGCCTTCGGCTGGCTCCCGAAGTTCGTTTTCTCAGGGCCTCAGCTCTGGCACTTCCTAAAAGATGCCAGAGTCCGGCGTCCAAGCCAACTGCTGGGCCCTCGGCTGGGGTCCCAGTAGGTGGTCCCTTGGGCATCCTCGGGCTCCCCATTCCAGACGACGGGAAGTGAAAGGGGCGGGGCGCAGCGTGGGCCGGGCCAAGGGCTCCTTAAGTCCCCCGGGGCCTAGGCCAGCCTCTCGGCCCCCATCCCAGTGCAGGTCCCGGCCGATCCAGGGCCCCAAGGGGGCTCCATTTTGAGAGACCCCGCACCCCAGCCCGGCGCTCCGGCCGCCTCCGCACTTACAGACCCGGGGTAAGGCCGACATCAGGATCCGGCACCGCCAGGAGCTCTGGCCCCTCGGGGCTCCGGAAAGGGGGAGGGGCAGGGAACCCGAGCCAAAAGGGGACCCAACGGAACCGGAAGGGCAGCCCTGGCCGGACAAAGACAACTTCCAGGTGCCATGATGTTCTCCGCCAATCGGAAGGCTCAGAGGACGACGGGGGCCCGAGAGGGACTCTCCACGCTGTGGGCGGGGCGCGGACGGAGTGCTGGGGTTCCTGGATGCTAGTGTCTCAGCCAGTTAGTTACCCCGAAGTACTGTGGCTCCTTAGTGTCGGCGGCTCAGGCCCTGTGCGCTTCGAGGTGACCTGCTGCTCCAGACCCCCTTCTCAGCGGCCCTTCTCGAGCTGGGCCTAATCCACCGGCTTCCTGCATGAGCCTGAAGGGCGCCTCCGCGATTAAGCCTCGGTAAGTCCCTCCCGTCTAGGGGTGTGGACTCGCCGCGCGGGAGCCCGAAAAGCAGAAAGCGGTTTACTCCACTCACTTTTGGATGTTAGTATTTCTCGTGGATCTTGCTTCGGGATTCTTCCTCCTCCCTCCGCATTCCTAGCGCGGTCTCTTGCATTCCTGTTGTTTCTTTTACCTATCAATTGCTGACCATTCACAGGTCTCTCTTGCGAACCCAGACACCTCTCCTGAGCTCCAGAGCCAACTGCCTAGAAGAGATCTTCAGTTGGTTGTTCCAGTGTTAAGTTCTCCAGACCCGCTTCTGCTCATCTCCTAGAGTCCTTGTGTTGATGAACGACATCATCCACGCATTCCCCCCGCCACAAAAATTGAGTATCATTCTAGAGCCCGTTTCCCTGCTAATCCAGTTGTTTAGCAGGTTCTCCCCATTCCTTTTCTTTAGGTGGAGGTTTTTATTGTAGTAAAACATGATTACTATTTTAACAGTTTGTAAGTGTAAAGTTCAGTGGCTTTAAGCGCATTCAACATGTGTAGCCGTCACCACTTGCTATACCCAACCTCACTCTTTTGCATGTGGATATCCAGTCTTCCCAGCATCATTTGTTGAAAAGACTCTCCTTTCCCCATTGAATGGTCTTGGCACACTTGTTGAGAATCAGCTGACCCGACAGGAGGGTATTTCAAAAAATTCATGGAAAGATTCATGTTGTTTCTTCATTCTATTTCTCCATGAACTTTTTGAAATACCTTGTAAATGGGGGATTATTCCTGGGTTCTCTGTCCCAGTACATTGGTCTACATGTTTGTCCTTATGCTAATACCAAACTTTTAATTACTGAAGTTTTGTAGTGAGTTTCAAAGTTTCAATCTGCGAGTTCTCCAACTTTATTCTTCTTTTTTAAGATTATTTTGGCTATTTGGAGCATTTTGCAATTCTGCATGAATTTAAGGAATGGCTTTTCCACTTCGTCACGAAGGCTTTTGTAACGGATTGTGTTCTGTCTGTAGGTCGCTTTGGATAGTATTGACATCTTAAGAATTTTAAGTCATCCTGTCTATGAACACAGAATGCCTTTCCATTTATTTAGGTCTTCATTAATTTCTTTCGGCAATATTTTCCAGTTGTCAGCATATTTAATTAATTTAGATGTTATTTTAAATGGAATTGTTTCCTCAGTTTCCTTTTCATATGGTCCATTGCTGGTGTGTAGAAACACCTGGTTTTTGTGTGTTGGTCTTGTTCCCTGCAACTTTGGTGAATTCGTTTATTTGCTCTAGTATCTCTCCTGTGGATTCTTCGGGATTTTCTATATAGAGAATCGCTTTCCTTCTTTTTAAATTTGGATGCTTTTTATTTCTTTTTCATGTCTAATATCTCTATGTAAAACTTTTAGTATAACTTTGTGAAAGTGAGTATCATGTCTTATTCCTGATGTTAGGGGGAAAGCTTTTGATCTTATTTTTTTAAAGTACCTTTATCATGTTGAGGAATTTTCCTTATTTTCTAGTTTTTTTGAGAGATTTTATATGAAAGGGAGTTGGAGTCTGTCAGATGCCTTTCCTGCATCAATTGAGATCATCGTGTGTTTTTCCCCTTTCACTCTATTATGTGATGTATTACGTTTGTTGATTTTATGTTGAACTACCTTGCATTCTTAGGATGAATCCAGCTTGGTCATGGTGAATGACCAGCTTAATATGTTGTTGGATTCAATTTGTTTATATTTTGTTGAGGATTTTTGCATCTATATTCCTAAGGGATATTGGTCTGTAATTTACTTGTGTTTATCTGGCTTTGGAATCAGGGTAATGCTGACCTCATTGAATGCATTAGGGAGTATCCCCTCCTCTTCAATTTTTTGCAAAATTTTGAGAGGGTTTGTTGTTAAGCCTTCTTTGAAAGTTTAATAGGAGGCGGCTCTCATGGAGGCAGCTAGCACAAGGCTGGGGAGCGCTGAGCCATGCTTCCTGCCCTGTGCTGCCCAGACTAGCAAACAATACAGTCAAGATAGCTAAAAGTGACCCTAAGAAACCAAAGGACGAGATGTCTGTTTATGCCTTCCTTGTGCAGACGTGCAGAGAAGAACATAAGAAGAAAAAACCCAGAGGTCCCTGTCAATTTTTTGGAATTTTCTAAGGAGTGATCTGAGAGATGGAAGACAATGTCTGGGGAAGAGAAGTCTAAATCTGATGAAATGGCAAAGGCAGATAAAGTACAGTATGATCGGGAAGTGAGGGATTATGGACCAGCTAAGGGAAGCAAGAAGAAGGAGGACCCTGATGCCCCCAAAAGGCCACCATCTGGGTTTTTCCCGTTCTATTCTGAATTCCACCCCAAGATCAAGTCCACAAACGCTGGCGTTTCTCTTGGAGATGTGACCAAAAAGCTGGGTGAGATGTGGAATAACTTAAGTTTGACAGTGAAAAACAGCCCTATATCACCAAGGCTGTGAAGCTGAAGGAGAAGTACAAGAAGGATGTTGCTGATTTATAGTCTAAAGGAAAGTTTGACGGCATAAAGGATCCCACTAAAGTTGCCAGGAAAAAGATGGAAGAGGAAGAGGAAGATAAAGATGAGGATGAAGAAGGGGAAGAGGAGGAGGAGGAATAAACAGCTATTTATCTGTTAAATTTTTTTTTTAAAGTTTAATAGATTGCACTGGTGAAGCCATCTGGTACAGGACTTTTCTTTGTTGGGAGGCTTTGATTAATGATTTAATCTATTTATTTGTTATAGGTTAGTTGAGATTTTCTGTTTCTTCTTGAGTATATTTAGATAATTTGTGTTTTTCAAGGAATTTGTTCATTTTTTTCTACATTTCCTGATTTGTTGGCATATAATTGTTCATAGTGGTCTCTTACAATCCTTTTTATTTCTGTAATGTCAATAGTAAGTAATGTCCTCACTCTTATTTCTGGTTTTAGTTATTTTCGTGTTTTCTCATTTTTTTTCTTCATCAGTCTAACTAAAGCTTTGTCAATTTTTTCATCCTTTCAAAACACCAACTTTTGCTTTCATTGATTTTTCTCTGTTGTTTTTCTATTCTCTATTTTGTCTTTCTCCAATCTGTATTATTTTCTTTCTTCTGTTAGCTTTGGATTTAATATGCCCTTCTTTTTTCTAGTTCCTTAAGGTGTAAATGAGGTTATTGATTTGAGATCTTTATTCTTTTTTAATGTAGTTATTTACAACTGTAAATTTCCCTCTGATCACTGCTTTCAGTGCAGCCCACAAGTTTTGGTATGTTTTGTTATTTTCCTTATTTCTAAGTAGCATTTTCTAATTTCCCTTTTGCTTTCTTCTTTGACCCATTGGTTGTTTAGGAATGTGTTGTTTAAACCTAAGGATACTAGAGATGAGGGGGAGGGGGTTTGGGAAGTGATAGGTTGGGTAAAGGGCATGAAGAAATATCACAACTTGTAAGAATGAATATGCTAATAATAAACAAATTAAATTTTAAAAAGAGTGTTTAATTTACATATATTTGTGAATTTTCCAGTTTTTTTTTTTTCCCCCCTGTTATTGATTTCTAACTTCATCCTGTTATGGTCGGAGAAGATATTTTGTATGATAACTGTCCTGTAAAATCTGTTGAGATTTGTTTTGTGACCTAACATGGTTTATCCTGATAAATGTCTCATGTGCACTTCAGAAGAATGTGTATTCAGCCATTTTGGGGTAGAATGTTTTGTAAATGTTTGTTGGGTCTGGTTGGTTTATTGTGATGTTCAGTTCCTCTATTTCCTTACTTATCTTTTGTTTTTGTTTTGTTATTTTTTTGTTTGTTTTTATTTTTTTTCTTTTCCTTACTTTTATTTGATTATTCTACCCATTACTGAAAATAGGGTGTTGTAGTCTCCAACTATCATTGTAGAACTGTTTTTTCCCTCCTTTTAATTCTGTCCATTTTTGCTTCATATATTTTGAGAGTCTGTTACTAGGTGTGTAAATGTTTATAATTTTTATATAATTCTTTATTGAACCTTTTATTAATATATAATATCTTTGTCTCTCGTAACATTTTTAAAATTTAAAGTCTATTTTGCCTAATCTTAATATAACCACGCCAGCTGTCTTTTGGTTACTATTTGCATGGACTATCTTTTCCATCCATTCACTTTCAACCTGTTTGTTTCTTTGGATCTAAAGTGAGTCTACTGTAGACAGCATATTGTTGGATCATTTTTTTTTAATCCATCTGCCCATCTCTGTCTTTTGATTGGAGAGTTTAAGCCATTTACATTTAAAATAATTATTGATAAGGAGGGACATATCTTTTTGCTATTTGTGTTCTGTATGTCACATAGCTTTTTAAAATCTTTATTTCCTCCATTATTGCCTTCTTCTGTGTTTAATTGATTTTTTTATTATGAAGTGTTTGATTCCCTTCTCACTTCCTTTTGTGTATAGTCTTTAGATATTTTCTTTGTGGTTACCATGGGAATTACATTTAACATCCGGAAATTATAAAAATCTAATTTGAATTGATACCAACTTTAACTTCAATTGCATGCAAAAACTCAGCTCCTATATAGTTCTATCCTTTCTTTTCTGTTATTCATGTCATAGATGACATCATTTTATACATTGTCCAATAACATAGATAAGTATTTTTTCTGCATTTGTCTTTTAAATCATGTAGATAATAAAAAGTGGAATTACAAACCATAATTACAATAGTACTTACTTTTATAATTGCCAGTGTATTCATCTTTACCAGAGATCTCTATTTCTTTATCTGGCTTTGAGTTACTGTTGAGTGACCTTTCATTTCAACCTGCAAGATTCCTTTTAGCATTTCCTGAAGGGCAGGTTTAGTGGTAATGAACTTCCTCAACTTTTGTTGAAAAGGCAATATCTAATTTCTCCCTCATTTTTCAAGGAGAGTTTATCCAGATATAGACAGTTCCATTGGCAGTTTTTTTGTTTGTTTCTTTCTTTCTTTCAGCACTTTGAATATATCAACTCACTGCCTTCTGGTCTCCTAGGTTTCAGATGATAAATTGGCTGATAAACTTATTGAGGATCCCTTGTATATGAAAGGTTGCTTCTCTCTTGCTGCTTTCAAGATTCTCTTTTCTTTGGCTTTTGACAGTTTAATTATTTTTGCATAGGTCTTTTTGAGTGTTTTCAACTAGGAATTCATTAAGCTTCTTGGATTCCTAAATCATGTCATTCATGAAATTTGGGAAGTTTGTGACCATTATTTCCTCAAATATTCTTTATGCCTTTTCTGTCTTCTCCTTTGGAACTCCCACAGTTCATGTTTTGTCCTCTTGATGGTGGCACATAGGTCCCTTAGGCTGTGTTTAATGTTCACTTTCTTCATTCTTTTCTTCTTCTGTTCCTCAGATGGAGTAAGAAGCAGAAAGATTCCATCTTTATACCTAGACAGCATTGGTACTGGCAGAAACTCTCTGAAGTAACTATTTTGGAACTCTGGAGTCTATTTGAATGCTTGCATCTTCCAAGGGAGAGCTTAGCTGGTAAATTGAGGTTAATTTCAATGTTAGCCTTTAATACAATAGTAGCTACCCATCCTCCTTCCCCCAAACCTGTGGCAGGCAGCTGTGTCCACGTTCCTGATGTGGCTTGCTGGAGCCAGAGTGGGCAATAAGAACTTTGTCCTCCATATACTGGCTATCTATGTTCTGATTGCTGATTACTGATTTTGATCACTGAGGTGCAGGCACAGAAGCTGGCTGCCATTGTTTCAACCCCCACTGCCTGAACTGGCTTCCACAGGTTTTAAAGTAGTAGCAGCTGTTTTGTTTGTTTGTTTTACCCCATTTGGGAGTCAAACATTTAAGGATTAGGATATTCAAAAGCAACCACTTATGTGGGGAAAGTTACTGTATATGATCAGGGAAAGACACAGGCTTAGAAAATACCTGAGAAGACCTTAAACTTTCACCTCAGGCTGATCCAGGTTCTCAGCACAAGAGACAATCAAAAAAATAGCAAACCTGGGGGAATAGGGAGAATATGATTTCCACAGTCACCATATTATAAGATTCAAATATCCAGTTTTCAACAAAAAACATTACAAAGTATATAATGTAAACATTACAAAGAAGCAGGAAAATATGGCCTGTTGAGAAGAATAAAATAAATCAACAGAAACTGTCCGTGAGGAAAACCAGATGTTTGACTTAATAGACAAAAACATTAGAACAACTGTTTTAAAGTTGTTCAGAGCTAAAGGAAGACATGAACAAAGTCAGGAAAACAATGAATGAACAAAATAAGAATATCATTAAACAGATAGAAATTATAAAAAGGAAGAAAAATGAAATTCTGGAGTTGTAAAGTATAATAACTGAAATGAAAAATTCACTAGAGGGGTTCAAAAGCAGATTTGAGCAAGCAGAAGAAACAGTGAACTCAAAGATACTGGTTGAGCAGTCCTAATCTGAAAATCCAAAATCTGAAACTTTCTGAGCACCAACATGATGCTCAAAGGAAATTCTCACTGGAGCATTTTGGATTTTGGATTTTTGGATTAGGGACACTCAACTGTTGTGTATTCTGCAAATACTACAAACTTCAAAAAACTTGAAAATCCAAAACACTTCTGGTTCCACGTCTTTTGGATAAGGGATACTCAATCTTTATTTCTTTTCAAAATCCTTCTCCAACTCTGTTTCCTTTTTTCTCTTCTATTTCCTTAGTTCCAGGCTTCCTGATCCTAGGCCGCCTCCAAATTTTTCTATCTACTTCCTGTTTTGCCTGCTCTTCTTACTAGAGTGATCTTTTAAAAAGTCCAAATCTGATATTGTCGCTGTCCTTAAAATTATCTAAGGGCACCCCTGTGTCTATAGATTGAACTTAAGTTTCCTTATTTTAGTATTCGAGGACCTTCCCATTCTAGCTCCAGCCTACCACATTGCTTTATCTCACACCAGCTTCATATTCCATTCATAGCCAGTAACCATGTGTTCCGGGGTATAAAACCATGTACTGAAAAAAGTTGAGCATATTTGGAAACCAAAATTAGTTTTCTGTGAATGGGATAGGATATTAGAATATATGGCATTGGGGCATTGGTAGGCATTGAAGTAGACTATATGAAGTCTATTTTAAAAATAGACTGATAAAAACAGCATGTATATCATCATTAATCCTGTGGTCAACATTTGCATCACTATATTTGATGCAATAAGTAATACTGTATCTAATGTAAGAAACACAACATCACATATGATGCGTACTAGTCCAAAATGTTTGACTTGAATCAATTGAGCCTTCAGATATAACTTCTAGTTTGCAGGACGTACAAGGCTTAAAGGAACAAACTCTATGACTTCTTGAGGAAGCAGTCATTCAGATCCAGAAATTTTGTACTTCAAGTGGCCTGATTTCTGCAGTGAGCCAACGTCTTTTAATTTTTTTCTTAAGTGCCATGCTTGAAGGCCGGAACCAGATTTAATGTGTGACCCTGGGCTGGATACTGATATAGGAATGCTAGTTATAGAAAAATACGATTTGGTCAACAGCATATTTGATTATAGTTTGGGTATTATATGAGAGGAAGTTTTCCTGAAATGATATTACTGAATTGGGAAAACCAGCTATAACTATATTCTCAGCTTGACAGAAAATTTGAATGATATAGGAATTAAATGAGAGGAAAACTTACTGAAACACGTAGTTACTGTTAATTGAAAAAAGCATATTACTGAAGTGTGTGATTTCATTTTAACAAAAATATTTATACACACACAAAAGGAAATGCACTAAAGTAATAACATTGATGGTGGGATGCAATCTCTCTATTTTTTATTTTAGCTTGTCTCTATTTCCTATTTTTCTCCAAGGCATATTGTACTGATTGTATAATAAAATTTAATTTTAGAAATTTGTTAAGATTTACATATATATTTGGGATGTACATCTGAATCAAGAAATACATGAACTTATGGTTACCAAAATATTAAGCATGGTTTTTTCAGGATGTCAAGAGTTCAGGGGATTTTACTTTCTTCCTAATACTGTATTATATGAGTACTTTAAAATGGGTGTGTATTACTTAACTGAATAAGGAGAAACGCAGCAAAACTATTTTCCCGCAGGGGTGCAGCCAAATCTATTATAACAAAGTCACTAAAAGAGGCTAATAAAGCACAGCTTTTGCATTGCTCTTTCTCTTGATTTGGATGCAGTGTCCACCGGAAAACATTGCACATGACTCATTCATCAGGAAAAGAGCATATGCCATTTGAATAAAGAAAGGGGGAGAATAAGGGAGAGGCTGTGGAATTATTTTAAAAATTATCAAGACTTAAGTAGCACCTTTAATAATCCTTGTTTTTGTTCCCAAATACACTGTAAATGCACTCAGGACAGGGAATTTAGTCTTCACTATTGCTCTTGCTCTGTATTTTACCTTTGAATGATTTTTAAATAAAATCTCCATCTTTGAGTCAGTCCGAAACAACCTTGTTCATCTCTGGCCTCTTCTGTGCCTGCAGTACCTCAAGGCAGCTGTGTTGTACCAGCGGCCCTTGGACTTCAGAGTCAGAAGTTTTGAGTTCTAGACTGAATTCTGTAAGTTAGGCTGCACTCTATAAAATGAGAAAAGTCATACCATTCTCACAGGTTTGTGGTAAAACTGAAATGAAATACCCGTAAAAAGACTTATCACAATCCCTGGCACACTGTGCGCCCTTTATAAACGCCGGGTGGGTTGAGTCACACGGTTAAGTGCTGCTTTTCAAACAGGACTTGAACATGGAAGGTGAACAGGGGATTCCTTGCTATTGCACCAGTGCTCCTTGGAGTGTTATCCCCGTCTAGACTCAACAAGTGCTACCCAGTCCGCTCCCAGTCCTTGCTGCAGTCACACAACTGCTGCGGGTCCAAGCCCCATACCCTGCCCGAGCACAGCCCCAGGTCCTGCTCCCAGCGGGCACACTCCGCGCAGGCGCACCAGCCTGAGGCGGGTTGAAAGCCCAGGTGGGGCTCAGAGGAAAGGAAGCCCCTCCTCGCCGCCCTGTGTTGGACCAATGGGGCCGCTGTTATCATCCCCAGGCCTATGGGACGGGGCAGGAGGCGGGGCGGAGGGCGGAAGAAGGTGCCCTCACGTGAGTAGGGGGCGGGGAGGGCGGGGGCAGGGCGGCTGGGGAGGCCCAGGCGGCGGAGCCTCAGGGACGGCGAACGGCTGGCGGCGGAGGAGGAGACGGCGGGTCGGGTAGGGCCGCGTTTCCTCTCCTCCTCCCACCTCCTACCCACCAACTTTGGGAGATTTTCCGACGGCCCCTACGGGGGGGTCAAGCTGTCTCATCACCCCACGGGGTTGGGCCGTTGGGGCTACGCTCAGCTCCCTCGACGGGCCGAATTGTGAGGGTGGCCGTGATTGGGGGGAGGGGGAGCTGAGACGGAGGGGCGAGGGCGCATGCGCAGGCTGGGACGTTCCGGGAGCCCCTGCCCAAACCGGTTCCCCCTGTCTGGGTGGGTGTCTCTGTTCTGAGTCCTGCGTGTGCGGCCTTCCCTGTGGCCCCCCCAGCGAAGCCGGTTTGTGTGTTGACTTACATGTTTCGGGTTCGGCCCTATTTGGGAATCTGGACGCTGCCTCTGCCTCAGTTTCTCCCTGTTGCCCACTAGGCCTGTATCTGTGATTTAGGTTGGCTTGGGCCTTAGTCTGGCTTCCTGGGCTGCGCCTAATTTGAAAGACTCGTTTTCTTACGGTATCGCTCAGCCACTCGTATTGGACCTTCTGTGTCATGTTCCCCTGCTGTAATTAGTGTCCCTGGAATGCTACTCTTCCCGTCTCCTTGAAGCGTCAGCCCCGAAACCTTATTGCTGTGTCTTCGATTCTCAGCAACGTTCAGGGTTTTATGTGTTGAGCCGAAGGATAACCCTAGACTTCAGGAGTTCGCTGTCCATTGCCTGGTAGTACTTTGGTTCCAACTCTTCTAACATCCAGACGGTTTATCATCTGCGCCTGCTCTTGCAAGAATCTACGTACCTATACTCCAGGATTTTATCCTGGAAGCAAATGTCATAAGAGACTGTTCAGTGTTCCCGCTGCTAATGCTCCGTTAGTTTAAAATCATGTTCCAACTTGAGTTTGAGATGAGTTTTTTTGTTTGTTTTTTGTTAAAAAATGGTTATGGACAGCGTTTCACAATTCATTTGATATTTTCATTCAAATCAACACACTTGTATTCACATATATGTGACTGGAGTAGTAAGTAGTGTGTTTCCAGCTGCTTTGATTTTTAGGAAGAAAAAAAACCAATGGAGGGTGAATGGAGCTGTGTTTGTCACATTAAACTGATGTTTGAAAAGTATTTGGGGACAAAGGTTAGGTCCCAAGGAAGTGCACATCCAATTTCTTTTCTTTTTTTTCTGAAACGAAGGACCTGTTGCCTTAATTCAAGTTTGTATAGGGTGCTATTCAATATACATTGAAAACTTTTAAGTCCTTTATGATCTTCCTTTGTAGACCTCAGTTTGTATTAATAAAATTTGAATCCATGATTAATTTGTATGTGTTAGTAACATTAAAAATTAACATGTAGCTTTAATACAAAGTATTAACTCAAAGTTGAAATATTGCTATGTTGTGGTACACTTCCTTTTCATTGTTTCAGTTTTATAGCTCAGTTTACAGTCAACTTATTGGTGTTAATAAAGTATATATTTGTCTGGAAAGTTAACCTATCAGCTATATGCATTTTGGCTTTTTTGGCATAGTATTTTGTTAGCAGTTTACAAGTGATTAAATAGTAATATAATGTGACTCTGTAAAAAAAAAGTGAAGGCACCTGCTTCCTACCTTTTCTGCTGCATATTAAGAGAAGTGTATTATGCACATTATCTACGTTATCTACGTGAGGGGACATGATTTCCCACTTAATATAACCAAACTTTACAGCCCTCAGTCTTTTAAAGAAGTTTTTTATTCAGTTTGTTTCCTACTTTGAAGGCCTCATCGTTTCCCAGTAATTGTTCTAACAAGTTATCTTTGGGTACAGGTGTCAGAAAACAATTAGTTTAAATCAGTGCTGCTGTTGAATATCTTTATAAAAATACTATTGTGCTAAGGTTCTGACTTTGGCTTCCCATAATGTTATCTTTGTAATTTTCAATATAATCAGATGTTAGATTTCTTTTTTTTTTTTTTTTAAAGATGACCAGTAAGGGGATCTCAACCCTTGGCTTGGTGCTGTCAGCACCATGCTCAGCCAGTGAGCTAACTGGCCATCCCTATATAGGATCCAAACCCGTGGCCTTGGTGTTATCAGCACCACACTCTCCCGAGTGAGCCACGGGCTGGCCCAGATGTTAGACTTCTCAAGCATTTGGAATAAATGAATACAACACTCTTAAATAATGTTTCTTGGAGATAGAACCCAAATATTTTTAAAGTGCTAATTTAACTAATGTACATAAAGCAGAGTTTGGCATGACATTTTGTTGCTTTGTATGTAATTGCCTTGTTTTACTGGTTTTTCATAGTTAGATCCTCAGGAAAGAAAATCCAAGGCTAAGGACTCATAGGCATACCTCAAAAAACAAACAAAAAATCAATATCAATTTAACAGCTCTTTGATTTTTAGCATGAACTGGTTACCTTGGTCACTGCCTCTCCACCCCCAGTTTTGTGTTATCTTGAGATTGTTATTCTTCAGAAAATTTGTAAGTCAAAACAGTAATGGATAGACACTTAAACTTATATTGTAACCGCTCTAGTTGACCCTAATAGCTTTGTATCTCTTCATGTGCAAAGACTGTCTGACCAAATATGGAAGTATGCAAGTTATGAACACGTTAGTTTATAGTGGCCTAGAAGTTTCCCTTCTCTTTCCAAGTCAATCATAATACCCTGAGGTAGTCATCAGTGAGAATTTTCTGAAGATTGTTCTTCTACCAGAATAGTGCTCCGTAAGGCCTAACTTTCCCCAGTAAATCTCTTTCTGATCACTAAAAAGTAAAATAAAGCCCTAAACTTGTCTTTCAGCTCATTCTTGACATTAAGTTGTGTGTATTACCTTGGCCTTAAAACATGAGAAATATGTCTCCCCAATTGAATTGCTGTGCTGCCAGATTTGAAGGTTTGTACCTTTCCAAGAGTGAACGCACAACTAAAGTTACATATTTCCAGTTAAGGTTGCATCAGCATTTGTGTTATAAACTGGTAGTCCTTGGGATCAGTAAGTCTTCACAGCAATAAATTTTTCTCCATTTTTTAAGGTTTATTAACAAATGGGTTTCTGTCGTAACTTTATTATTTTAATATTTATTGAATCATAATTGATTATACATATTTTGAGGGTTCAACGTTGACATATGTTGATCAAATCGATATAACTAGCATATATATGTTACAAATTGTACTTATTCTTTATGCCCCTTGTCCAATCTCTCCCCATCCCCGCCCTCCCCCACCTCTGATAACCCTAGATTTCTTCTCTCCTTCTGAAAGAGTAATGGTTACTCTGTTGATGTGTTACCTAGATGATCTGTCCAATGCTGAGAGGTGTGTTCAGGTCCCGCAGTATTATCATAGAGCAGATGCTTCTTCTGTCACTCTGGAATGGGCTTTGTGGAGACAGACATCCTCTTCTTTTCTTTGGTCTCTGCTGGTGACTCTCCTTGTGTCAATGCACTCCAGTGGCTGGTAGACCATCCTCGTGGTGGTTGTGGCATTTAGCTGCTTTTGCAGCAGCTGTGATTATTGTGGTGGCTGTGGTGGGCCATCCACATGGAGGTGATGTTTATGGCATGTTCCTTACCTAGTTATTGGTGGCAGCAGTGGTGTGCCAGGTTGTGGGAGGGGGGGAGGGGGTCCGGTCCCCTGCTCCATACCTCAGGACCTTGGGCGGGCCCTGTGGCAGCAGTGGTGTGCCTGGTTGGGGGACGAGGGTCCGGTCTCTGTGGTAACCTTAATGTAATGTTATTAACTCAAACTTTAACAGTAACATGACTATTTTTAAACTTTCTCTTTTCTGTTTTCTCTTTATTTATAAATTTTAGGTAATTATAATCAACAACCTATCATTATAATCCTTTTTTCTCTTTTCTGAGGATGATCTTTTGTTTGGTAAAACACAAACTCACAGCATAATCATCAACACAGCAGATAGACTTCTGTGACCAAATGTGTGGGTTTTTTCCCCCACACACCAGGCAAATCAGGGGATACCAGCTGGGTGTCCTCCAATTTAATTGCAACACCATCCACCTTGAGATTGTGTCAGGTCCCATAAGATTGCCCCCTACTTAACCTGGGGTTTGCATCTGCTTCTGACTGATTGGCTATAAATTGGGGTTCCCACCACCCTTTCCTTGGGTTCAATTAGTTTGCTGAGTGGCTCACGGAACTCAGGAGAACATGTTTACTGGTTTATTACAAAGGATATTACAAACAATACAGATGAAGAGGTGCGTAGGGTGAGATATGGGGGAAGGGGTGTGGAGCTTCCATACCCTCCCTAGGTGCACCACTCTCCAGAAACCTCCACATATTCATCTATCCAGAAGCTCCCTGAACCCTGTGCTCTTGAGTTTTAATGGAAGCAATTTCATTACATAGGCATGATTGAAGTATGGACAGCACTGTAGAAATGTGATTGGACAAAAAGGGTGTGATCTAACACTAACAGACTGGATGGGGAAACCCAGCAAGGCCTGTTTGTTCAGATTCTTCTTGGCCTTTCTGTGCAGCATCTCCCAGGTATGTGGTAGGACCCCCCCTGAAATGGGAATCTTACAAAACTACAATCAGACAAAGTAGGGCAGAGAATTTTTTTTACAGCCAGCTCCAAGATAGAAAGCCAGGAACCGTGGATGAAATCCAAAACGTACATATCATAATATTACACTCTTATATCAGTTAAAGAAATTGATATGTAGAATGTTTCTTTGGGAACATATTTTAAATATTGTTAAGAGTAATAACAGACAACATTAAAGGCTAAATTGGTAAGTGTTGGGCATTTGTATAATACTAATGGAAAGAGCCATGAGTTGATTGTTTTAATATTTTTATCATAGAGGTAATATTCTCTCTAGTACCCTGGAAGGTATGCTGACAGACTGATTCTGGCAGTGTGAGGAATATGCCATGTAAACCTCTTTTGCTGTGACACATGATTTTCTATACCTAGACCTCTGATATATCTGCAGAAGAGAAATGGTTATATCCTTATTGTAGTTACCTGTTGAATTCTCCATGAACTCAGAACTCTTGATTTCTGTCTAACCTCAAAAGATAGTATTTATATTATAAATTATCCCCTAGCAGAAAATCTTATTTTTATTGTTTTGTTTTGGGTTTTAAGAAAAGATCTTTTCAGATAGTTTTACAAACATATGTGGAACTAATTAAATATTTGTGAATTTTGTATCTTCTTACATAGTGCCTACTTCAGAGGTATGAAAGTCTCAGTAAATGCTTATTGACTGCCACCCCGTTTGACCCACTTATAAAATGTTCCCCTATTCCTGTAACTATGGACTTTTCATGTAGAACGCACAGAAAGCATGTCTTCTGCCAAAAATTTGTGTTTGCCTGTTGAAAATCAAACGGGAGTCACGGAAAAGAGACACCATATCTACTGCATTTAACAGGCTTTGGTCGTCTATCAGATGATTTACTTACTTGGCATTAAATTCACATAGATTAAGGAGAAGTGAATAATGCAAACATTTCAGATCTAAGTGCAGACAGATGGATGTTCTAAATGGAATAAATTCATTTCATTAATTGTGGATGAGAAGGAACTATATACCAACTAATGTCCTAAAAGGAGGAAAAGTCTTTGGACAACCCTACGTTGGTTAAAAATATTCATATTTTTATCTTTATAAAATGCCGATGTAAATTAAGTTTTAAAAGTCTGTTCAGGGGCCGGCCCGTGGCTCACTCGGTAGAGTGCGGTGCTGATAACACCAAGGCCCTGGGTTCAGTTCCCATATACGGATGGCCGGTTCGCTCACTGGCTGAGTGTGGTGCTGACAACACCAAGTCAAGGGTTAAGATCCCCTTACCGGTCATCTTTTAAAAAAAAATAAAAATAAAAAAAATAAAAGTCTGTTCAGAAAAAGTAAAGACAAGGATGCTTTTTTTTTTAATCTGTAATAGCAAGGTCAGGAATATAATCTGACCTTGTGAAGGAGTAGGACATTAATATTAAGCTAACTTTCCCTGTGTTCCCAGGGCGTAGTTTCTATTGTAGAAAGGCATCTAAATAACTATTTAAATATTTAGTTTCAGAGATATTGTGTTGAAGTGGCATAAAGCCAGCATAGCTAGAGTTCTGGAAAAAACTGAATGCTATTTCCTGAAATATCCACAGGAACATGGGAAAACCATTTACATGGTTTTATTTTTTCAGGTATCAACATCATTGCTCTCCAATAATCAGCACAGAGTTAAATGAATTGTTTTATGTGCATTTTATTCCCTCATCTTACCTCTTACTTCCTCGTCTTACCTCTTACCTCTATAGTGGGGAGTGTATAAATTTGGGGATCAGAAAGGCATGGATATCCCAAATCTTGCACTTACTTAGTATATGACTGAGGGTAAGCTACTTAATCACTCTGAGACTCAGTTTCTTCATTTGTAAAAATAGAGTTACTTTTGTCTACCTCATGGAATTGTACTGGAAAGCATCTGATATTTTTCTTCCCTTTCCTGGATACTCACAGTCACAAATAGTAGGGGTTCAATTCCTTTATTTTTTGTAACTAACGCCAGGACACTGTCCAAGTTAAAAAAAAAAAAAGACCCAGGAGTTCCGCTCGTAGTCTTGTTTTTTTCTGTTATACTAGATGGTTAACTTAAAAAAAAAAAAATCTAATAAACTTGATTACTCAAGAGAAAGTGAAGCAACTGAAAGCATGGGCTCTCTTTTAGGCACTTCATTGTATCAATTTTATGTTTTATCCTAAAGATCCTACAGAGTTGCAGTCAGGCTTTAAAAACTTTTATTTTTATCGAAGGATGAATGGATAAACAAAATGTATACACAAAATGGAATATTACTCAGCCTTAAAAATGAAGGAAGTTCTGACACATGCTGCAACATGGATAATCCTAAGGCATTATACTAAATGAAATAAGCCAGTTACAAAAGGACAAATATTGTACGATTACGCTGCATATAGGAGGTACCTGGAGTAGTCAGATTCAGAGGGAGAGAAAGTAGAACGGTGGTTGCCACAGGCCAGGCGAGGGGAGATTGGGAGTTAGTGTTACTGGGCACACAGTTTCAGCCGGGAGAGATGAAAACGTTCTAGATGTAGATGGTGGTGATGGTCGCACAACACTGTCAATGCGCTTAAAATGTCACAGAACGGAACTCTTGTAAGTGGCTAAAATGGTAACATTGTGTTATGTGTATGTAACTACCATGCAGAAGATTGTAAGCTGTAAAAAAATTTTTTAAAACTCACTTTTGTCTTACAAATTCCTATATTCCCTTATTTTGGGTTTTTTTTTTTTTTTAATTAAAAATTGAAATTTAATTTAAATTGAACTAAAAATCACTTAATACTTTAAAGGAATAAATTGTTACAGGCATCCTAGGTTAAAATTTGCCTGAATGACCTTTAGATAAGCTGGTTTTTCTTGCCTGTAAGTGCAGATAGACTCAAGATGATGGTTTTGTTTTATTTTGGTTTTGGTTTTTAAGCTAAGCTGAAATTAATCAGAAAGCTTAAATTGATATGGTTCTCTTGACTCACTAAAATAATTCAAAGAAACAACCCCCAAATTCAGAGTCAGACTTAAAGATACATCTATTGTTTAGCAATTAGTAGTGGTGTAAAGAAATTTATTTTATAAAGAAGGGATAATGTTCTATTAAGTTTTGTTAGATTTGTCCCACCCTCTCTAGGGATAGGCTGTGAAAAATTCCTGTGAAAACCAGTGCAGGGAAACAAAGTTTAGAGGTAGGGAAGAAAGAAATAAGTTGAGACTAATGTGATTTTTGTAGCTTCTTTGTACCTTGCTTGGTTGATTTTAAAGGGCTGCAAACCCACAGGAATTGGCCTGCTACAGAATCATTGAGACTTGATTCTTTTGCTACTTCCTGTCTTGTTCTTTTTCTGAACAAAGACTAATCTTATCAGATCTAAATTTTAGAAGGTTACAACTGGGATCAGCATAGAGGATGGATTGGAATGGATAGAAAATGGAGATAGGGACGTGGAGGAGGAGAGAGATGCAATCCAGAAAAGGACAGAGGCACCTAGATACCTGGGTTTGAATCAAGTTACACAATTTTCTCTGTGAATTTAAGCGAGTTACTCAACTTACTGCCTAAGTCTCAGTTTGTCACATGAACTTAATACCCATCTGGCAAGGTTAGTGTGCACATTAGTAATCATGTATCATGATTTAGTATCATGTTGGGCACATAATTGGCACTCAAGAACTAATAAGTATTGTTTTCTCTTTAGATTTAGCAAGATCTTAAGCATTCCCCTTAAGATTCCCTAAAGCTGTATTCATTTGCTTACTGACTGAGCAGCAACAATGATGGGGACTGGGAGGGAAGTGACAAGAGTGTTTGGTTCAAAGGGAATCTAAGATATGTTTTGTGACTCGGTGTTTTTTAAGTGTTTCTTGACTGTGACAGTTAGGGATGTGAAGATTCAGTCAGGCACACTCAAGTGTAGTTCTTTTTGAGTCTCTTCATTCTAATCGTCATCCACATCCCTAATCACATGCATGTAGTATAGCATATTTGTCATTTGTCCTCCTCACATTACTTAGTCCCTACTAGTTAAATTCTGATGAGGTATATTCAACCAACCAAGTTTATTGAGCACTACCAGTAAGCAAGGATTTGAAGATAATATGAATAAAACATAGACCCCTAGAAAAGCTGAAAGCTTTTCCTTTAAGAACAGGAACTAGACAAGGATGCCCACTCTCACCACTCCTATTCAACATAGTGTTGGAAGTACTAGCCAGAGCAATCAGAGAAGAGAAGGAAATAAAGGGCATCCAGATTGGAAAAGATGAAGTCAAACTGTCCCTGTTTGCAGATGACATGATCCTATATATCGAACAGCCTAAAACCTCTACAAAAAAACTGCTAGAATTGATAAATGATTTCAGCACAGTAGCAGGATACAAAATCAACACTCAAAAATCAGTAGCATTTCTTTTCTCCAATAGTGAACATGCAGAAAGAGAAATCAAGAAAGCCTGCCCATTTACAATAGCCACCAAAAAAATAAAATACTTAGGAATTGAGTTAACCAAGGAGGTGAAAAATCTCTATAATGAGAACTACAAAACACTGCTGAGAGAAATTAGAGAGGATACAAGAAGATGGAAAGATATCCCATGCTCTTGGATTGGAAGAATCAACATAGTGAAAATGTCCATACTACCCAAAGTCATATACAAAATCAGTGCAATCCCCATCAAAATTCCAAAGACATTTTTCTCAGAAATGGAAAAAACTATCCAGACATTTATATGGAACAATAAAAGACCACGCATAGCCAAAGCAATGCTCAGCAAAAAAAATAAAGCTGGAGGCATAACACTACCTGACTTTAAGCTATACTACAAAGCTATAATAACCAAAACAGTATGGTACTGGCATAAAAACAGACACACTGACCAATGGAATAGAATAGAGAATCCAGAAATCAACCCACACACTTACTGTCAGCTGATCTTTGACAAAGGCATCAAGCCTATTCAGTGGCGAAGGGACTGCCTCTTCAGCAAATGGTGCTGGGACAACTGGATATCCATATGCAGGAGAATGAAACTTGATCCATACCTCTCGCCGTATACTAAAATCAACTCAAAATGGATTAAGGATTTAAATATACACCCTGAAACAATAAAACTTCTTAAAGAAAACATAGGAGAAACACTTCAGGAAATAGGACTGGGCACAGACTTCATGAATACGACCCCAAAAGCACGGGCAACCAAAGGAAAAATAAACAAATGGGATTATATCAAACTAAAAAGCTTCTGCACAGCAAAAGAAACAATTAAAAGAGTTAAAAGACAACCAGCAGAGTGGGAGAAAATATTTGCGAAATGTACATCTGACAAAGGATTAATATCCAGAATATATAAGGAACTCAAACAACTGTACAAGAAGAAAACAAGCAACCCAATTAAAAAATGGGCAAAAGAGCTAAGTAGGCATTTCTCTAAGGAAGATATACAAATGGCCAACAGACATATGAAAAAATGCTCAACATCACTCAGCATCCGGGAAATGCAAATCAAAACCACATTGAGATACCATTTAACCCCAGTTAGGATGGCTAAAATCCAAAAGACTATGAACGATAAATGCTGGCGAGGCTGCGGAGAAAAAGGAACTCTCATACATTGTTGGTGGGACTGCAAAATGGTGCAGCCTCTATGGAAAATGGTATGGAGGTTCCTCAAACAATTGCAGATAGATCTACCATACGACCCAGCTATCCCACTGTTGGGAATATACCCAGAAGAATGGAAATCATCAAATCGAAGGTATACCTGTTTCCCAATGTTCATCGCAGCCCTCTTTACAATAGCCAAGAGTTGGAACCAGCCCAAATGCCCATCATCGGATGAGTGGATACGGAAAATGTGGTACATCTACACAATGGAATACTACTCAGCTATAAAAACGAATGAAATACTGCCATTTGCAACAACATGGATGGACCTTGAGAGAATTATATTAAGTGAAACAAGTCAGGCACAGAAAGAGAAATACCACATGTTCTCACTTATTGGTGGGAGCTAAAAATTAATATATAAATTCACACACACACACACAGACCCACACACACACACACGCACACAAACTGGGGGGGGGGGGGGAAGAAGATATAACAACCACAATTATTTGAAGTTGATATGACAAGCAAACAGAAAGGACATTGTTGGGGGGGAGGGGGGGAGGGAGAAGGGAGGGAGGTTTTGGTGATGGGGAGCAATAATCAGCCACAATGTATATCGACAAAATAAAATTTAAAAAATAAATAAATAAATAAATAAATAAATAAATAAAAAGAAAACAAAAAAAAACATAGACCCCTATCCACAAGTAATTCAGGGGCACTGTGTTTGTGCCCTTTGAATTCCCAGCATTTGGCATGGTGGTTTATACTTAGTAATTGTTTCTGGAATGAATGGATTAATCAGTACAGTCAAGTAGAAAAGAGATGTGACATTTTACTGTGTGGTAAATGCTATAATTTGGTGATAGAACTAAAAAACAAACAAAAAGCCTTAGGGGCCCTAGCAGGAAATGATGAACATTGCAGAAGGGAGAGGTTGAATACTTGATTGTATCACTAGATTGCTGTTGGGGGAGAAAGGCTAACCAGGGAAACAAAGACACATTCCTAGCTTAATATGCAGCCTATGCAAAGGCTTGAAAGTATGAAAATGCATGACATACTTGGTGGGTTGTCTGGTATGTTTTGACAGAAGGAGATAAGACTAGAAGGGTAGATCGGATCTGTATTTTGAAGAACCGAATGATAATAAGGAGTTCAGATTTTATTGTATTTTCAGTCAGTATGATGTAGGAACATTATCCCTACATGCATGTGATTAGGGATATGGATGATAATTAGAGGAGAGGTGGGATATATGCTAAGATCTAACCTTTAGAAATTAACTACGTGGGCTAAATAATGATTAGAGAGAGTCTAGAAAGGAAGAATTGTTGCAGCCAAGTTGAAAGGAAATAAAATACAAGTCAGAGACGTGAGGGATGGCAGAGAAAGGATAGATTTTGGGGTATGTTTTGGATCTAACATTCATTAAATTTCCAAGGGAGAATTAGAAAAGGAGTGAGGAGTCAAGTTTTGCTTTTGGGTTTTTTTTTTTTTTTTTTTTTTATGTTTGTCTTGGATCTATGGTTGTTAATGAGGATAGAAAACCTAGGAGGAAGAAAATACTTGTGTGATGTGAAGGGGTTAAATGGTCTGGTTTTGTTAATTGGTTTTGAGATGACTGTGGGACATATGTAGTAGAGCTATGTATTCTCATAACATTCTTTCCATGTTTTATTATACCAAGCACTATACTGTATTACAAGTACTTGTATACTAATCCATTTTTTCAACCACTGTAAGCCTGTCAAAAGTAAGGAGTATCTTTTATTTCTCACCATAACACTATACCTAGTGCCAAACACATATCGGATATTCAATAGAGTAGAAAAGAAAGAAAACATAACACAAATACCTATGTGGAATTCAAGAGAAAAGATAGGGCTAGAGTATTAATTATCAGCATATAATAGAAAGATAAAACCATGTTCGCTAATGAGATAGCTAGGGACAAGAGGGATAAAGATGGAATTTAAAAAATAGGCAGAAGAAAAGGAACCCAAATGAGGACTAAAAAAAGGTAGCCAGAGCTAGAAAATGGAAACAAAATGGTAAGTGTTTCAGAATAAGGAAATGGCCAGCATTCTCATCTACTTCTGCAGGTAGAAGAAAGATGAGAAATGAAAGAATTCTTGGGGTTTGATTTAGTGTTACTTGATGGTTTTTAAAAGAGGAGGTTCAGTGAATGTTGGCAAGAAGTAGGGGAGTCGGATTTTTGAGAGGGACTGTTTAGTGGGTGGGGAGTTCCACTGAAGTGGTAGAGGTGGAAGCAATTAATACTCCTCCTTCAGGCAGAAAGTTTCAAGAAAACTAAGGAAATAAAGGTGAACCAAGTTATGGGCTAGTGGCTAAGCACTGGCATGTTTTGTCTGTCTCAAGTGTGTCGAGTTCAATTATGAGTATCACCCACACCTCTTTTATTAAGCTGGCAGGTCACTAGAAGGCAGTTATTTTGTAGGGTTTTTTTGGCCTCTACTAATTACACATTAGCAAATCTGTGCTACTGCATGTTTACTGTGTATGTTGCTGCTCAGAATGATGTTAATAACCAGAAACAATACAAATATCTGATAGTACTCTGTCCAAAAATAAATAAATAAATAGTTCAGGTTTTAAAAATGTAAACATTGATTATCCAGGAGCTGACTGCTTTTGAAAGGCTGTCAAAAGAGCCTTTATCATGGCCAGTTCTTTCCATTTCGTTCTCCATTAGTTGGGTCTAGAGTGTTTAAGAGGAGATTGAGAATGAATATGAATCTTTTTTTTTTTTTTTTTTGTCTTTTTTGTGACCGGCCGCACCGCGCTCAGCCAGTGAGCACACCGGCCATCCCTATATAGGATCCGAACCCGCGAACCTGCGGTGGGAGCACTGCCACGCTCCCAGCGCCGCACTCTCCTGAGCGCGCCATGGGGTCAGCCCTGAATATGAATCTTTTATTCAGCAATATTGACGTGCATTTTTTGCTGTGGTCTTTGCAAAAGTGCATAGTTGAGCCTAAAATTGTCACCATGGCACAGAGCAGTAATTTGGGCCAAAAGTTCATCAAAGAGATGTAGAGAAGTAAGCATCTTTGAACTTGCACTCACCAACCTGGCTCTATTGGTAAATGGACACGTTACAAGGGTCTAGGCTTATCACTTCTGTAAAAGGAGGAGGCAAACTAGGAGTGCCTGCCAAATTCCAGGGTATTCATGTGAATATTACCTTATTTAAAGATACTTACTCTATTTTATAGAAATGAGATTAAAAAAAAAAAAATGTGTACCCTTTATTCCTATGTATTTTACAATGAAAAGGCATTTTTATTCAAAGTATTCCTTTGCGTTTATTTAGGTATAAACAAATGAGCATGTGAAATTAGGAAAGCAGTATATTTTTGCCCCAATAATGTGTTTCCTAAATTGGATTATTTAAATCAGTTAATATGTACTAAACTTTTTAAAATTAGAAGTTAGTTTTTGAAAAGCTATAAATATTGGGTGCTTATAATGTTTTGTTAAATGCTTTACATATATGAGGGTACTTCAAAAAGTTCACGGAAAGATTCATATTGTCTTTTAATTCTATTTTTCCATGAGCTTTTCAAAGTACCCTCCTATAGTCCTTAGTAATTTTTACAATAGTTGTATGAGATAGATAATAAAACATTTTCTCTTACTGAGGTTCAGTGTGTCCATGCTCATGCTATTATTAAGTAGTAGAATCAGTATTTTAACTTGGGTTTATCCTGACTCCTAACTGTGTGCTTCACCATCACAAAAATGACTGCTATTCTTACTGTCAGTTTACGAAAGGTGGTCTTACTTTTTCATTGGTTGGCTCTTGTTCTTTTCTGTCTTCAGTTGACATTTATCCTACTTAGGTTTGGGTACCTACTATGTGACAGGCATTGTTCCAGGTGCTAGGGATACAGCAGTTAATGAAACACAAAAATCCTGCCCTCATGGAGCTTAGGTTACATGATATTTACAAACAAATGACTAAAATTTAAAGTATATCAAACGGTCATAGTTGCTATGGAGAAAGGTTGAAAGGGGAATGGCAGTGCAGGGTGTTTGAGGGAGTATCTTAGTCTATTTCTGTTGCTGTAACAGAATACCACAGACTAGGTAACTTATACAGAAAAGTAATTTATTTCTTGCAGTTCTGGAGGCTGGGAAGTCCAAGGTCGAGGGGCTGCATCTGGTGAGGGTCTTAACATGGTGGAGAGTGTCACATTGTGAGAGGGCAAGAGCATGCCAGCTCAGGTCACTCACTCTTCCTCTTCTTGTAAAGCCCCATCATGGATGCTCCACCCTGATGACCCTGTCTAATTCTAATTATCTCCCAAGGACCCATCTTCCAAATGCCATCAAGATGTGGATTTGGGGATTAAGTTTCCAACACATGGAATTTGGGGGGCACATTTAAATCATAGCATGGAGAAAGTTTGTACTTTATGGTCGGTGGGAATTAGATTTATAGTCTGAAGGATAAAGAATTAAAGTAGAGGGCTTCTTGTAGTAACTACTGTAAGTAGGGATCAAAAACAAAACAAAATTACTCCTTATTACTCTCAAGACAGAGGTTGTGAATCTCGAGAATATTGCCAGAGATGCACCAAATTCTGGGGCACCTCTTCATTGGGGAGGCCAGGGAAGGTGTGGTCTTATCCAGAACTTATGGAACTCTTGAACTCCCTGTTCACTTCTGTCCATGGAGGCCTGAAAAGAGTAGTCTTATTGAATGATTTTCCCTGTGCTGAGTATTTCAATAAACCTCATTCCCGCTGAGTGATTCAGTTATTTTCAGTTGCCAAAACAAACAGTAAAGTATCTTATGAAGTGTATTTTCCTGTCACCTCCTCAAAGAAAATAGGTGAACTTTGAGCCCGCTAAGTCATCTAAGTTCTGTAGTGTAAATATCGAAAAACATTGTGTGTGAGTCCAGAGTATTATACAAAGTTATAAGTGTCTCTGAGATCATAGCTTTAGACAATTTTCCTACTGTTAATCACATTTTAAAAGGTGGATAAACGACCTAATTGATTGAGTATGAAAATCTCAATTTATGCAATACTGAGTGTTTGGGGACAAGGCCTAAATTTGTCGCCTTAGAAAGGCATCATAATCTAATGGGAAGAGCACAGCCTTTGGAGTCACAGATTACTAGGCTCAATTTTTGGCTTTTTCTCTAACTGGTTACATCACGTTGAACAAGTCACATCATCTTTCTAAGCTTTAATTTCCTCATCTGTGAAATAGAGATGTGACAATTGCAATAAGAGGCACTCACCATCAAATTATAAAACATAATAGGTATTATAAAGAAATCAAATGTAAAATGCTATGGAATACATACAGAATAAAGGAAGTAATTCATTTGACTCTGAGGTGAGAATGGGCAAGTGCACTGAAAAGGCTACTAAGAGAAGGAGTTTTAGATCATGAATGATGAGTTGGAGTTGATCAAGTACAGTAGCAAGGAAACCACTCTAGGAAAAGGATCCTATAAGGACAAATATCTGGAGGTATTCAAGTATACAAGTATATCCTTAGCAAAGGTCTAAGTTAGCACCTCACACAACATGTTCCCATAGTTTTCATTACCCTAAATCAACCCGTTAACCTGAATGATTTGCCTCTGTTCTCTACTAAACTATAAACTCCTTTGGGCAAGGATCTAATTTATTTGTTTACCGTAGCTTGCCTTTATACACTAGATAGTCAATGAGTATTCATGGAATGGAGAAATTAAAACCTTTTTTTACTTTTTCGAAAGTATATTTTGAAGTATTTTTTGAATGCCACACTGTATTTAGATTTGGTCCTATAAAATGTAGACCTATGAGAGCCTTTAAGCAGGGGAATTAGCTTAAACAAAAAGCAGCAGAGTCCAGGATGCTCGCCTTAGCTGTGCTATTAACTACTTACATGACCTTACCTTTCCTCTTGAGGTTGCCATTTCCTTATCTGTTTAACAGTGTACTGATGATTTTTAAGTTTTCTTCCAACTATAATTGCGTAACTCCTGTTGCTAGGTGTTTATCTGTATGTAGGTCTTTGAGAGGAAAATAGTGCTTGGCACATGGTGTATGCTGTATAAATATATATTCAATTAAAAATCCAAAGCATAAATCAGGACTTTTAAACTAGAGACACTAAATGGACTTCAGAACCTTATAACTTTGAGGTACAAGGTGAACATAGAGTTGCTACTTTTGTTAATACCAAGACTCTTTGAGTCTAATGTTGTATTCTGTTGGTGTTTTGACAACTGAATGGAAACATTGCCACAAAATTCTTAGAACCAGGTTTTAAAATAGTAGATAAGTTTGAGTTTTATTCCAGCAGTCAATAAATAATTGAATGGCTTTTCATAAGTGACGTGTCTTTCTACTTTTTGCTAGGAATTTTTGGCATGGGACTCATATGAGGTAATGTTCATATTGAGTGGTGTTCTAAGAAATTGTGGTGTGGGAAGATTGAGTTTTTAATGGATTTCTGATATCTTGCTATGTAAGGTATATCCCCAGCTCTAGAGTTTATGCTTGCCCTGCCTTGAATTTATCTCTTGGGTGTTAATATGAAATTTTGTTTGTTAAAGCCACATTAGTATTTTAAATTTAAGTATCAGTAATGCTAGAAAAACCTGTTATTTTGCTTTCAGCATAACCAAGTGCTTTCACTTTCATTTTTGTGTGCAAATTTACAAATCGAAGGATAGAAAACAAAAGTTTAGTACTTCGTTATATTAGGAGGCCAAGACTAGAGTTGCAATATATGCTAAGCAAATCACCATAGATAGGCAGGGTTATTTTGGAGGGAATATGTTTTATTTATTTAATTTTTTTGAAGTCTGAAATATCTTGGCCCTATATAGCATAAAATTCTCTCATTATCTGGAATAAAAGCCCTAAACTGTAAATAGTGAAAGTCTTGGGAAATATTTTGGAAGTGTTTTTTTTTAAGTATTTTCCATATATGTTTTGTAAGAATTAGAGCATAGTTGAATATCTGGCAGACGTTCTATATGAGTATCTTTATGGTTTTTGTTTTTCAGGCATTTAAAAAATATTAATCATTCATGAGTTGAGACTCATTCTTGAGTTATGGATGACAAGGCTTCAGTTGGAAAAATCAGTGTCTCCTCAGACTCAGTATCTACTCTTAATAGCGAAGATTTTGTCTTGGTTTCCAGGCAAGGAGATGAGACACCATCTACAAATAATGGAAGTGATGATGAGAAAACAGGACTTAAGGTAAAACTTCATAACCTAAGTTAATTTTGCTTAGCCTTGCTAAGCCTATTAGAAAACTTGGCCTTATCAAGAAAGGGATATGGGGGGGAAAGTGAGAACATGGAAATAATGTACTTCTTTTTTTTTTTTTTTTTTTTTTTACATTAAAGAGTTTTGTTTATACTTAGTGACAAATTTATTTTTGACTAAGAATTTTCACTTTGATTACTTTTTGCTAAATAGTCCAGTAGCTCTAACTGTCAAAACTAGTAATTATAGTATAAACATTTCTCACTTTAGTATTCACTTTCCCATTGAATTAGAGGTCCTTGTTTCTTTTGGACCTGGTGTATGTAGTATAAGGGTACTGGCATGTCAGCAGTGCTATTTGTAAAAATAAGTTTTAGGATTATTGAAATGGAACTTTAAATACCTGGCCTCTAGCCACTTCTGTTTGTCATCCTATTCTCAGCCAAATAAACAACTATTACTTCTTTTCCCATACTCTGTTATTGTTCTGCTCTTTATCGATATAAATAAAAGTAGATTATCTGTTAAAGTTGTTACTTAAAATATAGGTAATTTAAAAAATATAACAATTCCTGTTTACATCCATTAATTCAACAGATGTTTATTGAGTAATAACTGTGATAGGTACTGTGGACACAGTGGTGGACAGCACAGGCAAAGCCCCTCCCCTTCTAGAGCTTTTACTCTATTCTGGAAAACAGGCTCTGAGCAAGTAAGAAAATAAATATATTGTGTAAATTTAGGTGCTGTGAAGAAAAACAAAGTGGGATATGGGGATAAAGAGTGAATGAAATTATGATTGTTCCTTGACCTTCAAAAATTTTTGTTAAAATTTTGAAAACTCTTACTCTCCTAAATATATGGAGGAATAAGTAAAAAACAGTAAAACTAGAAAAATAAAAAGTGAATGGCAGGTACCATTTTAGAGAAGGTCTTGAGGTGACATTTGAGGTGATAGCCTAATGTAATAGGAAGAAAGATAAACAAAACAATAGCAGAATATACATACTTCTCAAGTGCACCTAAAATATTATTCTAACCACAAGGGACAGAAACTAGCAATCAGTAACAGAAGTAAAACTGTAAATTCACAAATATGGGGAAATTAAACAACATATTTCTAAATAAGTCAAAAAAAGAAATAAACAAAGGAAATTAGAAAATACTTTGTGATGAATGAAAACTGAAGATACAATATGCTAAAACTTACGGGATATAGCTTAAGGAGTGCTTATAGGGAAATTTGTAGCTATAGATTTGTAGCCTGTGTTAAGAAAGAAGAAGTCAGCAGTATAGGTGGACTCTATTCATTCATCAGTAATCGGTTCTCTATCCTGTTTTTTTCAGAGACCTTTTAAAATCTCTCAACTACTGATGGTTCTTTTTTTGTGTTTGACATAGCTTTGAGTTTTTTATTTCTTCACTGTATTTTTAATGTAGTATCAAATGGGAGAAGACATCAATATGTATTTTCTTCTTGCTGTCTTGGACCGTATGACTCTTCTTTATTTATTTTATTGAAGATCCCTGGTTACTCCATCTACTTTTTTGAATATTCTTATTGGACACTGCAGAAATCCATAGACATATGGGTTGAAGTGTATCTCCCTCTTTCCCCCCCCCAAAAAAAGGTATGTTGAAGCCTAACCCCCTATTCTAACCTTAGAATATAACCTTATTTGGAAGTAGGGTTGTTGGAGGTGTAATTAGTTAAGTTAAAATCATACTGGAGTAGGGTAGTCACTTAATCCACTATGACTGGTGTCCTTATAAGAAGACAGTCATGTGAAGACACAGAGAGATGCACAGGGAGAATGCCAGGTGATAATGAAGACAGAGATTGGAGTTATGTAGCTGTAAGCCAAGGAATGCCAAGATTACCTGAACACCACCAGAAGCTAGGAAGAGATAAGGAAGTATTCTCTCCTACAAATTTCAGAGAGAGTATGATTCTGACAACATCCTGATCTGGTACTTAGCCTCTAGAATGTGAGACAAATTTCTGTTGTTTTAAGCAAAAAAAAAAAAAAAAAAAAGAAGAAGAAAGACTCTAAAATCATTAACCTAAACTTCCACCTTAAGACACTAGTAAAAGAAGGACACATTAAACCTAAAAAAGTCAGAAGATTGGAGATAAAGATCAGAGCAGAAATTAACAAAATAGTAAATAGAAAAATACAGAAAATCAGTGAAACCAAAAGTTGGTTCTTTGAAAAGATCAACAAAATTGACAAACCTTTAACTGGATTGACCAAGAAAAAAATAGAGGACACAAATTACTAGAATCAGAAATGAAAGGGGACATTACTACTGACCTTACATAATAAAAAGAATTATAAAGAAGTATTACAAACAGTTGTATGTCGATAAATTAGATAATGAAATGTATAAATTTCTAGAAAGCACTAACAATTGATACAATAGTCTGAGTAGACCTATAACAAATGAAGAGATTCATATCCATTCTTCATAAACTCTCCCCAAAAGTAGAGAATACTTCTGTTCATTCTATGAGGACATTATTACCCTAATAGCAAAATGAGACAAAGACATCACAAGGAAACCACACACCCAATATCTTTTATGAATGTGGACACAAAAATCCTTGACAAAATGCTAGCAAACTGAATTCAGCTGGTGTATAAATATGAAAAGGATGACATACCATGACCAAGTGGAATTTATCCCAGGAATGTAAGGTTGGTTTAACATCAGAAAATCTATTAGTTATTATACCATAGCAATAGAATAAACAAAAATTACATGTTCATCTCAATAGATGCAGAAAAGCCTTTGAAAAAATCCAACACCTTTTCATGAAAAAACGAAACAAACAGAAAAACTCAAACTAGAAGTAGAGTGGATCTTCTCAACCTAATAAAAGGATCTACAGAAACCTCACAGCTAATACTTGATGGTGAAAGAGTGGATTCTTTTTCCCTGTAAGTTCAGGAACAAGGCAAGGATGTCTGCACTTACCACCTCTGTTCAACATTGTACTGGAGGTTATAGCCAGGGCAGTTAGGATGAAAAAGAAATAAAAGTCATCCTGATTGGAAAGGAAGAAGTAAAAGCTAACTCTATTTGCAGATAACTTGATCTTGTATATGGAAAATCCTAAGGAATCCACTTGAGAAATTTTTAGAATTAATAAACAAGTTCAACATGATTGCAAGATACAAGATCAATATACAAAAAATCATTTGAATTTCTATACCCTTGCAATGAACATCATAAATTACAATAAGAAGACTATTCTGTTTTTTAAAAAGCATTGAAAAGAATAAAAATTCTTAGGAATTAATTTAACAAAGTGCAATTTGTACTCTGAAAACTGCAAAACATTGTCGAAAGAAAGAAGATCTAAGTAAATGGAAAGATATCCAGAGACTTAATATTGTTAAAATGGCAATACTCCCCAAATTGATCTACACATTCAGTGCAGTCCTTATCAGAATCGCAGATAACATCTGTGAAGGAGTTGACAAGCTGATTCTAAAATGCATATGAGATTGCAAGGAACCATGAATAGCCAAAATAATCTTGAAAATGAAGAGCAAATTTTGACAGCTCACACTTCACAATTTCAATACTTACTACAAAGCCATGGTAATCGAGACAGTGTGATACTAGTATAAGGACAGACATGTAGATCACTGGAATAGATTTGGGAATCCAGAAATAAAACCATGTGTCTGTGGTCAGCTAATTTAGGCAAGGATACCAAGACCAAACAATGGGGAAAGCATAGTTTTTTTTAACGAATGGTGCCAGGACAACTGGATAGCCACATGCCAAAGAATGAAGCTGGACCCTTACCTCACACCATTTCTAAAAGTTAGCTCAAAATGATTAAAGAACTAAGTGAAAGAGCTAAAACTATACAACTCTTAGAAGAAAACATAGGGGCAAATCTTCATGACCTCGGATTTGGCAGTGGATTTTTAGATATCACATCAAAAGCACAAGCAACAGAGGAAAAAAATTGATAAACTAGACATTAAAATATTTTGTATTTCAAAAGATACTATCAAGAAACTAAAAAAAAACAACCCCCAGAATGGAAGAAAGTATTCATAAATCATGTACTTAATAGAGTACTTGTATCTAGGATATATAAAAAACTAAACCTAAGTGTCCATGAACTGCAGAATGAATAAACAACGCGGTAAAAAAATGGAGTATTATTCTCCATAAAAAGGAATGAGATACTGGTACATACTACAACAGGTGAACCTTGAGGACATTATGCTGAGTGACATGCCAGTCACAAAAGACCACAAATCATAATTGTATTAGTATGAAATATTCAGAGTAGGTAAATCTTTAGAGACAGAAAATAGATTAGTGGTTGCTTATGGCTGGAGGATATTGGGAGAACAGGGAGGTGATATGTATGGAGTTTGTTTTTGAGGTAATGAAAATGTTTTAAAATTGACTTCAGTAGGGATTGCATGTAACTGTGAATATACTTAAATTCATTAAACATATTTTAAATGGATGAATTTTATGCGAATTATATCTCAATAAATCCTTTAAAAACAAAACAAAACAAAACAAACCCCAGCTCCCTGGCTGCTCTGTGGACAAGAGTGGTGGCGAGGAGAGCAGTGGTAAATGTGTTCTGATTTAGAATATGTTTTGAAGGTAGAGCTGATTGGTATTAATGATTCATGTGGATAAATTAGATGTGTGGACTATGAGGCAAAGAGAGAAGTAGACAATTCCTAGATTTTTGGCCTGAGCTATTTAGGCTATTGGTAGTGTTGTTTACTGAGATGGGAAGGAGGAAGGGAAGACCAGGATTGGGGTGGGGGGACATACTAAATTTGAGATGACTATTAGATGTTCATTTGGAGATGGTCAGGTACTTAGTTGAATGTATGAGTCTAATGGTCAGGAGAAGTTGTGGCTGGCATCAGCAATATACAGATGTTATTCAAAGCCATGAGATTAGACGAGCTCACCCGTACAGTGAGTGTAGATACTGAAGAGATGAGTGATAAGAGTTGGTTCTTGAAGTACTCCAACATTTAGAGATTGAGATGAAGAGAAACCAGCAAGGAAGACTGTGAAGAAATAACTAGTGATTTATAAGGAAAACTAGGGGAGTAGACTGCCATGGAAGACAGGTTCAAGCAAGCAGGAATAATCAGCTATTTCCTTTCTTTCTTTCTTTCTTTCTTTTTTTTTTTTTTAATTTTATTTTGTCGATATACATTGTAGCTGATTATTGCTCCTGTTTTTTTTTTTTTTAAAGATGACTGGTAAGGGAATCTTAACCCTTGACTTGGTGTTGTCAGCACCACACTCTCCCAAGTGAGCTAACCAGCCATCTTTATATAGGGATCCAAACCTGTGGCCTCGGTGTTATCAGCACCACACTCTCCCAAGTGAGCCACGGGCTGGCCCTATAATCAGCTATTTTTGATTCTGCTAAGAGGTTGGTTTAGGTGATGACTGGAAAATGACAAGATGGAGGCCCTGGTGACCCTCAAAAGAGTTTTTTGTTGTTGTTTTTTGTTTTCAAGAGAGATTGGAGCATAGGCAGGGTTAGTGTAGGGTTGGCAGTAAATGGAAGGTGAGAAAAAGTGGCAATAAATATAGATAACTGTTTCAAGGACATTTGCTGTAAAAGGGGGTCAGAAAAATTGAGTGGTACCTGAAGGGGATATGGATTCCAGGGATGGATTTCAGGATATTTATGTATTGATAGGAACTACTCAGTAAAGAGGGCATATTACTAGTACAAAAAGAGCAAAACCTTTGATTAGGGAGAAGGGCTTCCTGTGCATAAGTGGAAGAATTAGCGTAGGAATAGTTTCTGTAGTAAGAAGGAAGACAGCGGTACAGATACAAATAAATCAATCTTCTCTCCTTTTGGATTTCTTCCATTTGAAAATTTTCTTGTAAACTTTTGAAGTACTGTTTGACCTATATTTCCTGTTTCTAATTTCATTCCTGTTTCTCATTTTTACAGTACATGAGAAGGAACCTCAGGGCTTCTCCAGAGGACTTTTTTCTTGCTGTCTCAATTATCTTATTTACCAGAAAGAGATACTTTTATTTTGTATACAAGGAAATTGAGGAACAATTATTAATTTGAAATAATTCAAATTCAAATAGTAACTTAAGAATAATTTTAAAATAAATGAAAATTTTAGAATAACTTTAAAATAATAAAACACGAAAGATTTGTAGAGAATTTTCTTTTTTTGCCGGTTGGCCTTTACAGGGATCTAAACCCTTGACCTTGGTGTTATCAGCACCATGCTCTAACCAAGTGAGGTAACTGGCCAGCCCTAGGATTTGTAGTGTATCTTATCTAGATTTCTAACAATTTTGTTTTCCATTTCAATGTGGTACAAGATGAAATTTAATAAATTCCACGGACTTCAGGGTTTTTTCTTTATTTCTGTGGTTATGCTAAAATTTATGCTTGGGACATACACAGTGAAAGTAAAACAATGCTTTGGATTTAGAAAACACATTTTAAAAAGTTTGTCCCTTCTAACCCAAAGGTCCCAATTGAGTGTTTTGTTGAAAGTTCAGTTTACAGCTAGTAATCTACCATTGCTGTGTTAGGGACTGGGGGTAAGAACTCTCACTTTTGGAAATATGACCTAAAAAGCCTAAAAATGTCCCAGTATAAAATAATTAGGAATGTTGAATAAAATATAATAAAGACCCTTCTAGTTGTATAGCTGTATTATTCACAAGAAAGTAATGAAAATATCCAATGAACAGAAACAAAGAGGGAACTGAGAGCTGGAACTACCCGTGTGAGCTAACATTAGGGCTGCACTGGGGAATTTGCTGTTCTTTATAAACAAGGTGCTTGGCTTTTGATAGCTAAATTGGGCAAGAGGTAAGGCCTCAAGTTTAAGAGAGAGAGGTGTTGGAACTGAGACCTTCTCATAAAGTGTCCTCAGGAACTACATTCTAACTGAAAGGATAGAGAGAGAAATCTGCCTATAGTCATAGGAAGAAAAGGAAGCTTATATATCTTAGCTTGGACACTGGTGTGGAGGGAAATATTTTTGAGAATTTATACCCATGGCCTTGCAGTTTGAATTTTCACTACCTGCATATTCTTGGATTGGTAATACTCTTTGGGCACCTAACAGAAACAATTGCAGAACTACTCTGGAGGAACATATTTGCTTTTTAAGTTACGTGGTATTCCCACAGATAAAGAAGAGTACACAATCCAAAATTTACAAACATATACAAAAGGACAATTTACTATGAGCAAGTCAGCAAACCCCAGTGGGATCGGATCCCACCAGAACTTGCGCGTTAGAATGATGAGGTATAATTTTTAAGATAATATAATAAAAATAATTAAAGACTTAAAGAAGAATTTGAAAACATTAGAAAAGAATTATCAAAAAAATTTTAAAGATTAAGGAAACTAAAAACAGAATTTCTACAAATGAATTTTAGAGCCAATAGAATTAAAAGTGCAGTAGATGTGTTAAACAGCAAATTAGACATGGCTGAAGAAAGAATTAGGTACCCAGAAAATGGAGTTGAGGGAATTATCCAGAAGATAGCATTGAAAGATAAAATATGAAAGAGCAATTAAGAGACATGGCCATTAAATGAAAAGGACCAACATACACCAAAGTGTTCCACAGGAAGAGAATGGGGAAGGGAATACTTGAGATAATAGTTGAATATTTTCCAGAAGTGACAAAAGACATAGCTTCAAAGGACAAAGTGAGTCCCAAGCAGAATGATAGCAGAACTGGAGAACATCACAGCCAGTGAGAAGATATGAAAAGGCCAAATGAAAATAGAGGTGAATTCAACATGGTACCTGTCCTCAAGATGTTTATAACTTAGGGTATATTATAGTTATTAAATGTCTTATTATGGTTATTTGCTTTGTAACAAATTACCTCAAAACTCAGTGACTTAAAACAATTTATTTCTAATGATTTTGTGGATTTGACTAGGTGGTTTTGCTAATCTTGCTTGTGCTCATGCAACTTGATTCATCTGGTGGGTTGGGTGGGGCCTGGGCTTGACTGGGATGGCTGGGTCTCCTTCTCTATGTGGTCTTTCATTTTAGGCTTCTTTACAGCATGGTGGTCTAAGGACAGGAGTAGAGGCTTAAGGTCTAGGCTTAGAAATTGCACTGTTTCACTTCTACCATGTTATGTTGTTCAAAGCAAGTCACAAGGCCAGTCCAGATTCAAGGGTTTGGGGCAATAGGCTATACCTCTTGATGGAAGAACTATAGAAATTTTGTGGCCATATTTAATTTTCACCATCAGTGTAGTTAGATGAATGCAGTGGTACACATGAACAAAGGGTGCTATAGAACAGAGAAGATGGAAACCTAACTCAGCTTGGGGGAAGAGTCAGGGAATGCTTCTTGGAGTGGGTAATGCTTTCGTTGTATGCCCTTTAAAGAAAAGTGTTATGTGACTGGTTTAGTTACGGAAAACACAGGCATTCTACAAATGCCTTTTATAGAATGGTCTTTTATTCAGCAAGCAAAGTTACTTTATGATGAACTCAGTTTAATTAATGGGGTCAGAGTAGTGGTAGCAGAGACATATGTCTCTGCTAAATATGTCATCATGATAAAATTCATCAAGTGCCAGAATACAGGTATGAGCAGAATTGTGTGAGAACATAATTGTTGCCCGAAGAAGAAAAGTTTCATAGAGCAGGTAGCAGTTGAGCAAAGCCTTGAAGAATTATTAAGAATTTCTCATGCAAGGAAGTGGGTCTGTGGCGTGTGGGAAGATCTAGAAAGGGTGTGGAATCAGGACCACTGCATACAGTGTAGTTGATTATGTTTGCTTTTCTTTTTCTCCCAAAATACAAATAGCCTCTGTCATTTGTTTTAGTTATAAAAGTAATGTGTGCTTGATGTAGAAAATCAGACAGTTAGTAAGTAAAACCCAGCCATAATCCCATTATTTAGTGAAATAACCATAAATATTTTGGGTCTTTCTTGAGTTGACTTTTCCTGATGAATTCACAAGCTTCTGTTCCTCCCCTTCCTCTTTTTATTTTAAATTAATGCTAGTAATTCCTAATGGTAACTTTAGATTGTTTCTTTGGTCTTTCCTTCATAAAGAGATGGATAATCAGAATAGGTACAATTTACAAAGTGAAGCACAAATTTAGTACTTTATCAAAGATCACAGAATGAATGTGTGAGCCGATTTGAGATTAGTAACTAAGCCTTTGAATAGCAAAATTGGACTTTTGGTTCTTTTATGCCTTGCTTTCTGACAAAACTGAGGTTTATCTACTTATTTCCCAGTGGCTCAGCTTTTATACTGAAGACTAGTAAAATTACTGTTTGAACCATTTACATTTATATTTTCACTGCAATAGAATGAAAATATGGGAACTGTAGATCATCAGTAATTTATTTGTCTTTAATTTTTTGATCATGTAGGGATTTCTCAAGCACAAATTGTCATTCCCTAAGCATACTCTCTTGAAGACTTAAATCTCCCACAGAAAAAGGTCCCAGACTGTCTAAAGTAGCTTTGTATAACTGACAAATCAAGTGGGGCCTATTGGAATTGTTGCAGTAAAGAGAAATGAGGGATTTAAATTTAGAAATAGAAAATTGAGATTAGGAAATGACTCTGAATATTGCCTTTGGAACATTTTGTCCTTTTGTTTCATAAATGCAGTTTTGCTCTCAAGGAAATAGCTTGTTGCCAATTCTACCATATAAGTTGTTACCTTTATTTGATATATTTAGAAAAGCCAAATATTATTCCAGTATGCTTCTTTTGCACATGAATAGTAGGTATGCTCTTAGAATTCTTTGGGCTGAGAAAAGTAGAACAACTACTTGTTTTTTAAATTATTGTTTCTTTTTCAAAGTTTAACTCTAGGTGGATCAGAGTTTATTTAGAAAGCTGAAAGTGGGGTGGGGGAATATTTACACTCACTGGGTGCTTACTAATTGGCAGGAACTGTGATGTGAGAATTAAATGAGATAATTCTTGTAAAAACCACATGATACAGTGCCTGAAGTACATATAATGCATGTCCAATAATCATATCATATAATCTCAATGAACCCTTATAACAGTCCTCTGAGATAGATATTAACATCCTTATTTTAGAGATGAGACAGCTGTGGTTTCCAGAGTTTAACTTGCTCACAGCTACAGAATTAGTATCAGAGCCATGTCCCAAACCCAGGTCTGTCTTATGTGGGCCCAAGTATGGCTTACTAAGTTCAATTGCATAGGCTGCTCACAGTACAGTCCTAGGAAGTGCCATTCAAATAGTCTGTGCTGTGAACGGTGCCTCCTGGAATTGTGCCACATACCAGCTCTGAGTGCCAATTTTTTTTTGTTACTACTACCCTGCTTTGTAAGCAGAATTATTAGTAAATTATTCACCGTACGGTTTCTGTCTTATGTTTACAGTAGCTGCTAAATGCTAAATTGGCAACTTTATGCTTATTCTTTTCTTTCTCAGTTCATGACTGTTTCCTGAAGAACTGTTCCTTCTTTTTAATGTAGATTACACAGAGATGAACACATATCTAAATGTGACCCTTAGTTCTAGTATCCATAAATACTTGTTTTGCTTTTTTATCTTTATATTTGTGCTAAATTACATTAGGAGTCTGTGTTGGACTTCAAAATAAAGTTTATTGTATCTTGTAGCATGTTCTTTGGTTTGTCTACAATTCTTATTTTAAATGTTAAACTTTAATGACACTTGCTCAGAATAATAGGAAATGATGGTTTTCCTTTTCGTCTTTAAGTAGACAAAGCCAAAATTATTCAGATTTCTTTTTCTGTAATTAAGCCCAAGTTTGTAGAATATCCAATATCCAAATTGGATCAAATCAAGCTGCTTTGGCTTCTCATTCTTTGCATTTATAAAATTCAGTTCAGTAAACATGTATTTCTTATGTATTCTGTACTAGTCACTATCAGAAGTTTGGGGGACATAAAGATAATTTAAGAAACATCCTCTGCTCAGTCTGGTTCAAGGGGCCCACTAAACAAATATGTTTATAATATTTAAAAAATAATAAAAATAAACATAAAAGTTTATATGTTTATAATATAAAGCTTTATTAAAAAATGGCTAAAATAACTTTACCATTTGCATTCCCACCAGCAATGTGTAAGAGTTTTCCAGTTGCTCCACATCCTTGCCAGCTCTTGGGGTATTGTCAGGGTTTTGTTTTTTGTTGTTTTGTTTTTAATTTTATCCATTCTTAGAGGTGTATAGAGATATCCTCTTGTGGTTTCAATTTCCCTACTGGCTCATGATGTTGAGTTTCATCTCGTATGCTTATTTGCCATCTGTATATCTTCTCTGGTGAAATGCCCGTCTTTTTATTGGGTTGCTTGTTTTCATATTATTGAGTTGTTAGAGTTCTGTATGTATTCTGGATACAAGTCCTTCCAGATATATGATTTGCAGATATTTTCTCCAAGTCTGTGCCTTGTCTTTTAATTCTCTCATTTTTTTTTTCCCCAGTGGCTGGCCAGCGTGGGGATTTGAACCCTTGACCTTGGTGTTATCAGCACTGCTCTACTGAGTGCAGCCCAGTTTTTTGTGTTTGTTTTGTTTTGTTGGTGGCTGTCTGGTACAGGGACCAAACACTGGGCCTTGGTGTTATCAGCACCCACTCTAACTGAGATAACCTGCCAGCCCTATTTTCTTAACAGTGTCTTTTGAGCAGAAGTTTTTAATTTTGATAACGTTCATTTCCTCAGTTTTTAATTTTATAGTTCATACTTTTTATGTCCTAAGAAATGATTGTGTCCCAAGATCACAAAGATTTCTCCTACATTTTCTTCTGTAAGTTTTATAGTTTTAGTATGCGTTTAGGTCTGTGATGCATTTTGAGTTAATTTTTATATGTGATGTGAAATACTGGTTGAGATTCATGTTCTTGCATAGAGATGTCAGGTTAATTGTTCCAGAACCATTTGTTTTATTTTTTTTATTATCTTTTTCCATTGAATTACCTTGCCAACTTTGTTGAAAATCAGTTGGCCATATATGCACATCTATTTCTGTACTCTGTTCTGTTCCATTGATCTACGTGTCTGCACTTTCACACTCTCTTGATTACTTTACCTGAAATCACATTTATTTTAGAGGTGATTGTGGTATCTGTTAGGAATGCCATTGGCAGCAAGGAAGAGAAAACCCTACTAATAGTGGGTTTATTTTTCTGCTATAACAAGAAGTCTGGAGATAAGGAGTTGCTTGTTTGTTTAAGCTGTTCATCAGAGGTCAACAGACACCACCTGCTGTCCTAATCTGGCCTGCTACTGGTTTTTGTAAATAAAGTTTAATTGAAACATAGCTACATACATTGTGTTTGTAGCTGCCTTCATGCTACAAAGGTAGAGTACCTGTGACAGAAACAAAATATATGGCTTGCAAAGCCTAAAATATTTATTATGTGTACCTTTACAGAAAAAGTTCCCCAACTTCTGATCTGTACCATTAAGGACCCAATTTCTTTTCCTTATTTACTCAAATCATTTCTGGCTTATTGACCTTTTATTCTGATGTCATCCCACTGTCACAAGGTGTCCACCATGGTTCCATATTCAGTTTCCAAAGCTAGAAGAAGAGGGGAAAGGGGATGGAACCAGTCATGCTTGTTTCTTTTACCAGGAAAAGCAACAGTTTTCTAGAAGCCTCCCCAGCCAACTTCTGTTTACATCTCAGTGACTAAACTTATGTGGTATGGGAGGCTTGAGAATGAAATACTTTTTCAGCTTCACTAGTGGAGGTAGGCAAATGCTAAAAGTAAAGATCAGTGGCAGCCAGTCCTTTCATCATAATGAGCCATTCATGCATGAAAATATTAGAAAATAAATGAACTGTGTAAGTCCTAGTCCAGTGATTCTTAAACTTTATGTAAACATCTCATGGGATGCTGGTTTAAAAAGTAGATTCTTGGAGCCCATGCACAGAGGTATTTCTTGAGTGGAACCAAAGGATTTGCATTTTCAAAAAGTGCCAAAGGTCATTTCAGTGCCTCTGGAAAATACTGTGTTGGCATTTTAGTTTGGGATTTCGATCTGAGGCAGTGTTTCTCAATCCTGGTTGTGTATCAGAATCACCTGCGAAGGTTCTTAAAGATGCATATGTCCAGGCTCTTTTCTCTAAGACTGAGTTAGTTGTGAGGATGTGAGGTAAGGCACAGAGGGAGGAGCAGGTATTTTAATTTTAACAAGCTCCCTAGTAGTATTGTTAATTCTATTTCAGTCAGAGTTAAAAACCATTAATCTTAGACTCTTTCTCAGAGTGCAGTCCCCCGACTAGCAGCATCACCATCTCCAGGGAATTTTTTAGAAATGCAAATCATCAGGCCCCACCCCAGACTTACTTAATTGGACAACTCATTTAAGGAAGAGTTAAGGAAATTGAATAGTTGACGACAACTCTGGAAAGAGCTGAAAACAATTTCAATTTCCTTAACTCTGGAAAGAATGCAAGATAAATGTGTAAACACAAAAGACAAATGTATAAACATGTTTTCTTTCACGGTTTGGCACGTTTCTGTGACTGGGGAATGTATGGCTAGGCAATTCATAACTAAAGCCAAAACGTTTCATTAACTTAGTTACACTAAGTTTTCCATTTGTATTGTCAGGGCTAGGGCCCACAGACCCTTCAGACCCATTGTACAGACTAGGTCAGCAGACCCCTCACATGCCAGGCTGGGTCACCAGACCCCTCACACACAGGTCCACGCTAGGTAATTGGGAAAGATCACAGGAGCCATTGGCAGATTACATAAGCTCAGTCCTCAGCAGTAGCAGCAGCAGCTGAAGTGAAGTAACAGCGGCAGTGGACTCTTGGGGCATTTGGGGGCACTGGCAGCAACAGCCTCCAGCAGCAGTAGTGGCCTTCCTGGGGGTATCCCGGGGGCGGGGGGGCCACTGTGGATCAGAGCCATTTGTCCTTTATACTCAAGTCCATAACCCAGGACACCTGGGTGCACATGCACAATTACATTAGACAATAACCAACTATAGACACCTGGGCGCATGTGCATATTTACATCAAATGTTCAGCAAGATTCTGAACATCTGAGGGGCCCTGACCATTTTCATATATTTTCCCTACAGGGAATACATTTCAATGTAGGCATCCTATCCAACAGAAAACTTGGGTTTACTTACTTCATATGCCAAAGAGCAAAACGGTACTTCATAACGTGTAAAATATATCTTTCTTCAATTTATTTCATCTTCCCAGTTATAATTACTAATTGCTTAAACATGAAGTCTAATAGCTTTTCTCCACCTGTTTTCAGGAAGCTGTTAAATTTCCTACTATATGTTATTTCTCTTTGAGTTTAGGTTCAATTAGGCTGTCTTTTGTTTATACCAGGTGATACAGTATTTATTCTCCAGTTTTGAAAGAAAAAGAGGTTAATTGGAAACTAAGTACTAGTTTGTTTTTTCAGTGCTTTAAAAACTTAAAAGCAGAACTTCCGAAAAAAGAAATTTGATTGCACTTGTGGATGTATAGAATCAGGCTTATCAAAGAGTTAAAATTACTAGACCCACTGTAGTTCCATTAGCAATAATTTCTTTTTTTTTTTTTTTTTAAAGATGACCGGTAAGGGGATCTCAACCCTTGGCTTGGTGTTGTCAGCACCACGCTCAGCCAGTGAGCAAACCGGCCATCCCTATATAGGATCCGAACCCGTGGCCTTGGTGTTATCAGCACCGCACTCTACCGAGTGAGCCACGGGCCGGCCCATTAGCAATAATTTCAAACATAAAATGAATTTCACAGAAACAGTGTAATTGAAGCCAATGGGCCTTTATTTCCAAGGCAAGAATAACTGAAGAGTTAGAACTTCCTTGGGAAATTATCAGCAAAAAAAGACTATTTCTCAATCATAATTTACAGCCCAAGAGACTTGAAGTTTATAGTTATAAAAGCTCAAAACAATAAGAGATGTTTGAACTGGGTTTCTTGGTAGCTCAGAGGTACATCTGTTATTGAAATTTTCCTTCCTAACATTAACAATCTCATAGCTCTACCCATTTTAACTTTTTTTAACTTTTTGTTAGGTGTTTGGTCTTCATAAATCCTACAAAGTCAGACCCACCTTTATTCCTCATGATTTCCTTTTTCTAAATTAATTCTTTTGTTAATTTTTCTAATATTTCTTGGATAAGCATTTAGTGACAATACTGGGTTTTGTCACTTGTTTTCCTTAGCATTGGGCAGGCTCCACTTGATTTTGTACTTGTTTACTTCCTTGTTGAGCAACTAATAATAAACCATCATGACTTCCTAAAAAATACTTCACATTATTGAAATAGGATGCTTTTATTCCTCAGGACTATTTTATACATACATTTCAACTTTTCTAAAATGTCTCAGAACCTTAAGAACCTGTTTATATCAGAGAAGTCTTCCTTAGAAGTATAGGAGGCTTACTTATAGCAGGAGTGGTAAAATACGTATGGAAACTTATTGCCTAATAGGTATGTTTCTGTTGATAACTTCTAGAATGAAGCACATTATTCCTTTTTCTTAAGGGTAAGAGAAGCTACTAAAATTATTCCTTTTAAAAGCATTATTTCTCATCAAACAAATAAAATTACAAATGTTTTAATTGTTTAGGGCACTTAAATAACATTGGCAGGTTATCACATATATTTCTGTAATTCTCAAATTCACTAGGCACTTTTTTTTGGAAAAACTAAGTTAAGAGAGCAGCTGCAGCCCTCGTGTCGCAGATCTTGATTTATTCTATTTTTACAAAACATTCAGAAGATGTCTTTGTATCAGAAGAAATGCGGATGATTTTCTTTAGAATGTGGATCCATTTTAATCAGTACTAGACTCTCTTTCTCACTTTGCTGACTTCATGTATTTGTGACCCTTAGATTGTAGGAAACGGAAGTGAACAGCAGCTGCAAAAAGAGCTAGCAGATGTGCTGATGGATCCTCCAGTGGACGACCAGCCAGTGGATAAGGAGCTTGCAAAAAGGTCACAACTGGATGGCGAAGGAGATGGGCCTCTTTCTAATCAACACTCAGCTTCATCCACCATTAACCCTGTGCTATTAGTAGGGCTTCAGAAACCAGAAATGAGCCTGCCAGTGAAACCTGGACAAGGAGGTTAGGATTGCTGCATTGCTTGCGTAACTGAAGGTTATTGTTTTTAATATTTGAGTGTCCACCCTGTACTAGGTTTGATTTAGAGCAAGCAAAAACCATTATCTATATTCTCTAGTATCTCCAAATTCTAGATCTAGGGGAATGTGGGAGGAGTAAATATATGTACCATTCTGATTTCCTTTTAAATGTATTTTGGTTATACCAAAGAAAGAGAAAGAGAAATAGTAGTTAAATGATGTTGAGGGAGTCTTTTTTCCAGAATGCTTAAAGATTTTTCCAGGAATAAAGGAATTTGAGTGCAATGTTAGAGAAATGGAGGTTTAATGCTTGAAAAATAGATGTTTACTCCAAGCCTGTATAGCTCTGTGGGAGTATTTGCCAAGTTGGAACAGGGAGACTAAACAAGGGACAGGAAAGGATAGCAAGAAAGTAGAAAGAGGACAGTTATAAGGGCTTATTTGGAAAAGTGGAGTGTTAAAACTATAGACGTTATTGGGAAAGGGAAAGCAAGGGAATTGAGAGAATGTAATGAAGTAGATCAGAAGAAGACAAATCAAAATGAAAAAAGAAAGAAAAACAGAAAAAAATGAAAAAAAACAAAGGACAAATCAGAGATAGGATTTTTCAGACTGGAAAATTACTAAATGTATGTTTGCCCTAAGTGTAAGTTATAAAGTCGAAACAAATTAGAAGAGGCAGAAAAATTAATCATATCTGAATCTCAGGTCACCTTTTAGGTTTGGGGATTGACTCTTAACAGTAATATCTAAAAATCTTGGTGTTACTGACAGAGTTCTAGTGTGAGAGTTCTGGCTTCCATGGGCATTTCTTCTGAGGTATGGCCTGTTATCTCATTAGTGTTTAATTTTAGAACCTAAATATTACTTGCAGATTTTTGCTTGCTATTCATGTCAACAAAACTTCAAACCCAAAATAATAATCTTCTTATTGTTTGTTTCTTTCAGATTCTGAAGTATCAAGTCCTTTTACACCTGTGGCTGACGAGGACAGTGTAGTTTTCAATAAACTGACCTATTTAGGCTGTGCCTCCGTGAATGCTCCCAGAAGTGAAGTGGAAGCCTTAAGAATGATGTCCATCTTAAGAAGCCAATGTCAGATTTCACTAGATGTAACTCTTTCAGTGCCGAATGTATCTGAAGGAACTGTGAGGTGAGACCAGCTCCTTGAAATCTTTGTAAGATTTACATCAGATCTCTGACTGTTGTTTTAAAAAGAAGCAATAGTGAATAAAATACTTTATTCATGTAATGTTTAATTTGTCTGGCACTCATGTTATGTCTTCCAAGGATTGTGACTCTAATGAAAAATGGTTGCTTCTTTGTAAAGGTATTTTGTACTCTCCCCACCTCAATCATGGGTAGCATGTTTGAAATTTAAATATTTTGGAGATGATTGAGATATATTGACCTGAGAGTCTCTCTAACACATTAGTTTATATGAGTATTTTCCTTGTTCCCCCAATAGAAATACTAGCTTGACATATTAGTTCAAAATGGAATTTCATGCTGATTTTGGAAATTACAGAAACCTGTTGGTAAATGTTAACTGTAATTCTCTAGAAATAGCGATTGTTTATACTAACTAGAACAAATAACAGTCATAGATAGCCAATCAGATATCTGTATCAACCAGCTAAATACAAAATTTCATAATAATCAGATGAGCACAACCGAAATAAAATAACTTTTTTCTATTACCAAAGATACATGCTTATTTCAGAAAAATCAGAGAACATAAACAAAAAGTCAAAGAAAACCCTAATGCCCTAATTCTGCTTTCCCGTTGATAAATACAGTCAACATCTTGACTTATTAATACAGTCTTTGTGTATTTGTATGTCTGTATGTGTGTATATACGTATACATGCATATACACACACGTATGTATGAATATATACACAAGGGTACTTCAAAAAGGTTATGGAAAAGAGAATTTAAAACAAATCCTTCCATGAACTTTTTGAAGACCCTGTCATGTGTATACGTAACAGGGTACTTCAGAAAGTTCATGGAATAATTCACATTGCATTTTATTTTTTATTTTATTTTATTTTATTTTTTTGTCTTTTTCCGTGACCGGCACTCAGCCAGGTAGTGCACCGGCCATTCCTTTATAGGATCCGAACCCACGGCGGGAGCATCGCCGTGCTCCCAGCGCCGCACTCTCCCGAGTGCGCCACGGGCTCGGCCCCACATTGCATTTTAATTCTGTTTTTCCATGAACTCTTTGGAGTATCCACATATATGCATGTATAATTATATAATTCTTAGAATCAACATTTGTTTTAACAGCAATGGAATTATGTATACCGTCTTGTAACATATTCTCTTCACTTAGTTCTATATCATGAACTTCTTTTCATATCAATACATATTAAAATTTTAATTTATGGCACATGCGTGGGTTACACATAACTCATTTCTTATGTTAAACATTTTAAGGTTTTTTTTCAGTGAGAAAAGCATTTGTAATATTCTTATATGGACACATAAGTGCTTTATAAGTAGGTATCTTTGAGCTCAATTTTTGTAGACTTTTAAAAATTTCCTTAGGATAAATTCCTAGAAGTAGATATAATGGGTTAAAGGTTTGCTTTTTTTTTTTATTGCTTTTGATATATTGCCAAATAGCCATCTAGAAGTATTGATCCAGTTTATAATTTTATCGGTAGTATATGAGAGTACACACGTTCCTCACCTCACAGTGGGCTTATATCCTGATAAACCTATCATAAGTTTAAAATATCATTAAGTCGAAAATGCATTTAATACCCCTATAAACCCATCATAAAGTCAAAAAATTATAAGTTTAATCTTTGTAAGTGGGGGACTGATTATATCTGCTTCTCAGTTCCCTCAGAAGCATTTTGGATTATCATGGTAACAGAATAGTAGCCATATGTTATAGTAGTAAGTTAAACAGTTAATCTGCATATGTAATCCTTCTCTTGAGTATTTAAGGAACTATTTCACAAAGACTCACAAATTCTAATTCTATTTATTAATGGAAAAATTTTAATAAAATTTGTTCAGCACTCATTTCTACATGTTTCTTAGTCAATACTCATTCCCGTAACTGAAACTATACTTTGTTCTAATGTATTTTAATTCTGTAAAAGAAGAGAGAAAACTAGTCTGGCTTGCCCCACATTTTCAGAGTTTTCATGAAAGTGCCTTTGAACCTGGGGTTAGATCCCCTTCCTAGGTATTTTTATTATGAGCAGGGCTCCCTGGGTTTTCCCCATCAGTGGCTCTGCCTGTGTAGTGTTGGAATTGTATAGTTTCATTTCAGGCCTTTCATACTTGTGTCCTTAGTGCCCTGAATAGAGTGAATGTTGAAATATAAATATTTGCTGAATGAGTAGATTTTGAATGAATGATTTCTCATTGATTTTTACTGAATGGCATTCTTTTGATTTTACCCATGATTTTTCCCCCTGAGGAGTTAACTATTTATATAATAGTCTCTCTCTCCTTATTTGCCATGAATCAAAAAAAAAAAAAAATCACTTATAATTTTATGTAAATTTCTCTCTAGACGTCATCTTCCTCAGAGAATTATAGTGATGATAAAATGAGTAATACTTGAGAGCATATTTGTAAACTGTAATACCATTAGCCAGTGATACTGTTAATGATGGGCATGGTTTAAAATCAAATCTTTGTTGAACAGAAAAAAAAAAGTTTCACTTTGAGAAAGAGCATCAGTTTTTTGAAAAAAAATTATCATTTTAAATAATGAAGCAGGTGAGGTCTTTTCTTAGGACATAATCAGAAGCAAACTTTCCTGATATATTTTGGTAGTTAATTTATCCATTGAGCTTTATTTAGTTACACATTATAAAAAGAGCATGTGCTTATTGATATTGTTTATACCTTTCTGCTTGCCTCCCTCAAACATGGGAATATATAGTTTTTAGTACCTTTGAATTATGTAATCAATAACTTCAGGACTCCACATATGACTTATTTATTAAAACGTAAGATTAATATAATCAGCATACCAAAAATGGCCTGTATGATCTTCTTGCTAGGAAGATGAGTCTTAAATTCTATTATGAATGTAGTGCGAGTTGTTCATAATTCCTTTAATATTTTTATATCTTTTTATTTCTGAATAGGCTCTTAGATCCTCAGACGAACACTGAAATAGCAAACTACCCTATCTACAAAATCCTGTTCTGTGTCAGAGGGCATGATGGAACTCCTGAAAGCGACTGCTTTGCTTTTACTGAAAGTCATTACAATGCAGAACTCTTCAGAATACATGTCTTCCGGTGTGAAATACAAGAAGCTGTAAGTCCTTAAAAAAATTAAATGATTATAGTATTTATTATGGTCACTTACAACCCAGATTAGGTTCTGTGCTAGTGCTTTAGTGATTCTAGCTTGATGGGCCAAAGCATAAATAAACTAAGAGTTTAATTAAGCAGAACTTTCTTATTGCTAAGAATGTCAGAGGATACCAGTTGGCTACTTCTTGATTGGGTTAGATGAGCATCCTGGTTCCAGCAGTGACACATCTGCAAACCGTTCTTTTAGATCTAAACTTGGTAAGACTTTTTTTTTTGGCGGTTGGCCGGTATAGGGATTGAACCCTGGACCTTGGTGTTATCAGCACTATTCTCTAACCAACTAAGCTAACTGGCCAGCCCTGTTAGGACTATTTTTTATTATAATAAATGTGTTCAGATGGTTTCTAACAATTTAGGAAATGATTTTTTTTCAGTTGGTTTCTTAGTGTTTAACAAAGATTTCTATTTTAAAATCCTTTTTCTGGCCATTTTTAGTATTGCTTGCTTTATAGGCCTAATAAATTAAGTAATTTACCAAAAGAAATAAGTGGGGGAAAGATGATTACTTCCCCAAAAGTAGGTAACCTTCCAGCCATAATAAAAGTATTTTATATCTTATAACAGCCCATTTCCTAACATGTCTGGTTGTAGGTAAGCCGGATACTTTACAGTTTTGCCACTGCCTTCCGCCGTTCTGCCAAGCAGACCCCACTTTCAGCCACTGCTGCACCCCAGACTCCTGACAGTGACATCTTTACCTTCTCTGTGTCTTTAGAAATTAAAGAAGATGATGGTAAAGGTTATTTTAGGTAGGGCATCTTATTTCATTCATTTTCTTTGAGTTTGTATTAACATGCTATATTATCTGTGGTTCAAAGGAAACTGTAGGTCAGGTTATATAACCTTCATACCATAAAATGATTTCTTTCATAGGGAGGGTTTTTTTTAAAGACATCTTAGTGATAAAGGAAAATAAATGAACAAATTTACAGAGGCAAGGTTTGAAGAATTTTAAAGCAATAAAAAAATTCTTCATGTGGGGAACATGCTTCTACCTTATTTTAGTCAAACTCTTAAGTAGCTGGATGGCTGCTGTAGGAACTGTGGCTGAAGCTATGTCAGCTGGATTTGTAGCTCTGTTTGTTTTGCTGTTTTTTGTTTTGGTTGGTTTACTTGTTTTAATAATGTAAAGATCTGAAGATTTTTGAAATCAAGTTTTACTGGTAAAGTTTTATCTGAACGCATTGGAAGGGGAGAAATGTGATCTGTGTGTGAAGTCTAACCTATATAAAGGGTTAGAAATAACTGGTTTTGGTTTCTAAGTAAAATGATAATTATTTGAGTGATGGAAAGAACCCTGGAATAGAAACCAAAACTTAGGTTTTAGTGTAATTATTACAACGATTAACAGTGTGACCTTTTCCAAGTTTCTTTACATCTCCTGGCAGTAGTTTATTTATTAAATGAGTGGCTAGACTCTTAATATCCTTTCTAACTTTAAAATTTTATGGTTGCAAAATGACTGATTTTTTTTTCTTTATATAGCCCATGTCACAAAATGGGTGTTTCTTAGGATCATAATCAATAGTTGCATATAAAAAATCTCTTTCCTCCATGATTACCTCATAAAATGGGTAAAATGAAATGATGTAAAAATACGAATGATTACTAATATTTTGCTTTTAAATTAAAAAGCACAGTGACTGATTTATTTGTTAGGAAAACTGCTAACTCTTGGTCTCCCTTCATACTTTGGAATTATCATGCCATCTGGTGGCCAATTTAGTGTACCGTGCAGCTTCAACTTTGATTTGAAGACTAAAGTTTGAGGCATTGTACTCTGTGCCTTATCTTTAAATACATTTCTCTTCTGAAAGCAACACTGTGGGGTAGTTTTAACTAAAGTGTGCTATTCCTGCCCTGGGAAGTGGAAATTATAATCTATAAACTTTTTAATCATTTTTTTAACTTTTAAGAAACAAAACACTTTCTTTGTATATTTATTCCTTTATTGAAGGGATATTTATGTAGTTCTGTCTGTAAATTCCAGTTATGAATAGCAATGATTACGATCTCTCAGAATAGAAAAACTGGAATAACTTCTCTCCCTTCTGAGATCAGGCATATTCAAGATAAGATCATCATAAACATTCCTATTCTATTTACCTTCATACCAAGGAGATGCTATTACAGAAAATTCCTGGATGGTTAGATTTACTTTTCATATTTGTTAGGGCTTTGTTCTTTTTTTGCTGTGTGGTTTCACTGAATTTGTAATTTATCATAAATACTGTAATTTGTCATAAGAACAACCTAATATGGTGCTGAAATAATTGAAAAATATGCCTTGCTTTGTCAGGTTTGAACTTAAATATAATTCCTTTTATTCAATAATCCTATAATATAGGTGGGAATTTATCCACAGAAATAATCACTAAGGTGCCCAAAGAGTTATCAACATGAATGTTCTCCTTAACATTATATATAATAGCAAAATTTAAAAAGTGGAAATTAAATGTTGAATAGCATAGTGTGGTTAAAATATGATGGTGTACTCATATGACTTACTCCTATCCAAGAGATACGTATGTGTAATTAACCGTATCACCAGTTTGATTGTGGTTTTACCATAACGTAAATATAGGCAAAGTACATTGGGGAGAATTAATGCTTTTCTTGTCTTTCCTAAAAAAATATAATTCATACATTGTTATAATTAGAAATGTGTATCTCAATTTAGTCCTTAGAAAGAGGAAGCATTTTATTTATACCACTCAAAACACTCCTTTTTGGTCTAATTTGATCAGCCAGGCAACCCCATGAGATAAGTTGGGTAGTTGATATTATGCTTATTTTAAAGGTAAAGAAATTTAGGGAAATTAAACCTGGACCTCAGTTTCTTAACTTGTATAATAGGAATTAAATATTAAATTCCCTCCTTGGATCCATTTAATAACATAGTCACAGGACCAGAAATATAATCTAGGCCCCTGACATTCAGTGAGGTAAACTTACACTGATTACATTCTTTACTCTGCTTCCCATTATTGCAGCCCTTCAGATTTAGGGCAGCAGAGACAAGTTTATATCTGTGGCTGTTGTTTTAAATTGCGGAGAGATAAGACTATATTTACTTAAACTTCAGTATCCACAGAACATACTGTTATATCTATAAACAGTTGAAAATTGAGACCCCTCTCTCTCCTTATAGGTAAAAATTCTGTCAGCCACAATTATTTAACATTTTGGAATGCACAATTTTTCTTTAAACGTGTTCATCATTTCTAGACTCCTTTGTTAAGATTCTTTGATTCTCTAAGTGTTATAAAATATTCTTGATTTGGTTACTGTATAAGTGCAGATGGGCTTCAAATTGATATTTCTTCAGAGCCACTTTTTAGTTTAAGTAGGTACTCAGAGCTTCAGCTAGCCATTTATAGTATCTACTAATGGTTCTGTTGCCATCATCTTAAAGTTGTACAGAAATAATATACAATTTAGATTTGCTGCATATTAGTTGATTACCACAGACCGATGTTTACCTTTGAGGATAAAAGAGCTAGAGAAAGCGGTGTGTGGGAAACTAGGGGATTATTTTGATAAATGGAGTTTAAATAAAATTTAAACTTTTTAATTAAACTGATGTTTATTAACTATATCATTAGTATTATTTTTATATTATTACACATGTTTGTAATAAGGTTATTACTGCCTAAGGGCAGTGTTAGGCAAGAGCTTATCATTGGCCATATCTTCCTCATCTCTGTCATTTTGTAAAGATACCTTGTTTTGAAATTCAAAGGATTGATGATTAAGTATCTTTTTCTTCATTATCTATTTGAACAAATAAGGTGATAATTTATTTGTAAAAACCAATCAATGATTAAGCATCTTTTTCTTCATTATATATTTGGAGCAAATGAGGTGATAATTATTTATAAAAATCAATGACCAAATATAAAGAAAACTAACATTTTTTTGAGTCCTACATGCTAGATGCTTTACAAATATCTAGTTTTAACAACAACTAAAGAGAGAAAACTAAAGCCACATTTAATAAGCATAGGAGTGGTTTTTGTTGCTTTTATAAATGCTGTAGTAGATTACCTGCTGTGATGGTAATATTTTCACATCAAGAGGCAGATCATGATTTTTTTCTTTTATTATTATTATTTGAAAACGAGGCACAGAAAAGAATCAGAGAGTTGAGGTCTTTGTTTTAAAAAAAAAATTGTTCTAGTATGTGACAAGAAAATACTTTGCAAAATTAATGAAACACGTTGGTCTACAGTGCAGTTCCCAAAGATAAGGACAGACAATGCTTTAAACTACGCCAAGGAATTGATAAGAAGATTGTCATCTATGTGCAACAAACAACTAATAAAGAACTTGCCATTGAAAGGTAAGCATTTCCAGTTTAGCTAAAATATAAATTTTGGCTTTTATTAATCTAATGGAGTGGTCATATACTGGATTCAAAATGTATTTTCAGGATATTTTGTCCCCTAGGAAATTCTTTTTCTTATTAAAGTGAATGCTTCATTACTTTGAAATAGTTTCCATATATCTTCAGCTAATATGTTAACTTCAACTATGTAGTAATAAAAGGCAATCAAAATTTGCTTTTTTCAATTAAAGAAGTAAGGATTATAATTTTGGCAATACTGTTTTATTGGTAATTCTAATGTGTCCATTTTTCCATCAATAAGATTTTATTTTTTTAAGTGACCCAGTTTAACCATTTTTTGGTGTTATTTTTCCAAATTTATGTCAGTTCTTTTTTTGCAGGTGTTTTGGTCTTCTTCTTAGCCCAGGAAAAGATGTACGAAATAGTGACATGCACTTGTTAGATTTGGTAAGGATTTATTTTTACTGTAAGGTTATATACTATTTTCTCAGTGAAGGTAGTTTCACCTTATCTCATCTGAATCTAATATTAAAAAATGTTTATAAAGGTGTTCTTGTAAGCTATATGACAATATAAAAAGAAGGGAATTTTCTTATTATTTACAAGTCTGACCTTAGATAAGTATCTCAGCCTTGATTTCTTGACTATGTAGTGGTGATAATAATTTTATCTATAGAGTAAGGTTGATGTGAGAATCAAAAGAGAAAATCTGTCAGAGAATCCTTTGCAAACTGTCAAATGCTTTACAAATAGGAGCTATTAGTATTACTACTATTTTGTGAAAATTTTTATTTTCAAAACTAAAAATTAAGTGGTGATTATTCACATGGGAGAAGAATTCAACATAGGATTTAGGTAGTGAATTTCTCTAACGTTTGTACAATTTGATTTGATTTATAAGCATTTACTTTACATATAACTTTTCAGGAACAGTTGTATTAATGGCACATCTTTAATCTTAACTAATTATTCACATACAGTCCTACCTTTTAAAAATAAATCCGATCCTCTTTCCTATTCTGATATTTTTGCAACTTTTATTTTTTAAAGGCAGCAAAATTGGAGTTGGCTATGTTCACTATCTTTAGCATTAAGGTTTATTTTTATTCTTTTCTTTAGGAATCTATGGGCAAAAGTTCAGATGGAAAGTCCTATGTTATTACTGGGAGCTGGAATCCAAAATCCCCACATTTTCAAGTTGTAAATGAAGAAACTCCTAAAGGTGATGCAGATTGCTGACATCATGAACAGAAATTTTAGTCTCAAGAAGATACCGAAACCTTAGGACCACTTGCTTGACCAATATCCAGTCATTTACCTAATGCTTGGTGAATCCAAAGAATTTGAATAGTTCTTGAGTTTATTTAAATTAAACAAAGTATCATTTTTGCCCTCTTATTTTTCCCTCCTTCCTTTCTCTTCATTTTCCCCTTCCCCTGTTACTTTTCTTTCTATTTATGTACTTAATTTATTTACAGACCTCTAAGTTGTGTTTAATTTTTGTAGAGATTAGTGTACATATTTTTAAAAATTCAAAGGATATATACATAAAGGGAAAAGTGAGTTGTTGACTTCACAGTCCCAGTGCCCCTCCCTGAAAGGAATCACTGTTACACTTTCCTGTGTACCTTTTCTGATGTTCTATGCATCAACAAGTGTTTTTGAGATACTTCATATTCTTCCTGAACAATATTTAATGGCTGCCTAATATTCTCTGCTGAAAATGTAACGAGTACCTCTTATTGAGCATTTTTTTTCCCCTTCAGTTTTTCTTGTTATTAACAGCACTATAGATAAATGGTTAAAGGATATAGAGAGACATTTCCAAAGTATAAGATACCATTGTTAACCGAGTTGGAGAGTTGAGAATCCCCAGTGTTGCTGAGGGTGGCATAAAGAAGCCACATGCCACTTTTGTAAAACAACCTAATAGTACATTTCTAAAACTTTAAAGTGTGTGCTACTGTCACTCACTCCTGCCACTTTTTGGGAGTCTGCTCAAGAAAAGAATTGTCAATACAATACAGAAAAATAAGTTTTAAACAGTTATTTGTCTGATAATTTTAGATGTTTATTTAATTGGTGAGTTGCCTTAGATATCTTGAAAGTTGTAATAAAAGTAATTGTTTTTACATTAATCTTATGAGCAAATATATTTCCATCTTTTTGATTTGCTTCTCCCCTCTCCTCTCTCTTTCTCTCTCTCTCTCTCTCTTTCTCTCTAGATAAAGTGCTGTTTATGACCACAGCTGTTGATTTGGTAATAACAGAAGTACAGGAGCCTGTTCGATTTCTCCTAGAGACAAAAGTCCGTGTTTGCTCACCTAATGAAAGACTATTCTGGCCCTTCAGCAAACGTAGTACTACTGAAAATTTCTTTTTGAAACTAAAGCAGGTACTAACTTTTCTATAAATACAGAGGGGGGAATAAGAAAGGAGAAATCTCTTCTAAGGCTGATGTATCATTAAGCTATCAAATAGATCTTTAAACAGTCATGTGTATTTTAAATATAAGAGGAAAAATTGTCTTTTTTATATTTACCCACTTATTTACCATTCTTATTGCTCTTCTTTTCTACCTAAAGATCTAAATTTCCATTTGGTCTCATTTACCTTCAGCCTGATAAACTACTTTTAGCATTTCTTTTAGTGGAGATCTGCTAAAGACATATTTTCTAAGACTTCTTTACCTGAAAATGTCTTTATTTCACTTTCATCCTTGTAGGATATTTTCACTAGATTCAGGATTCTGGGTTGATTTCCCCCCCCCCCCCCCCTTTTAGCACTTTAAAGATGTCATTCCACATTCTTCTGGCTTCCATTGTTTTTGACTAGAAGTCAGTATTCATTTATATTGTTATTCCTCTGTATGGATTATGTCCTTTTTCTCTGGCTGTTTTTCTTTATCTTTGATTTTCAAACATTTAACTGTGATGTGCCTAGGTGTGGTTTTCTTTCTGTTTATCCTGTTTGGGATTTGCTGGGCTTCTTGAATTTTTAAATTCATGCATATTTTTTTAAACCAAATTTGGGGAAAATATGGCCCATTATTTTTTCAGCTTTTTCTCCTGTCCTGTCTTTTCTCTTCTTATGGGATTCCCGTTACAAATATTTTAGATCTTTTGGTATTATCTCACACATCTCTGCGGGTCTGTTTTTTTTCCAATTTCTTTTCTGTTTTCTTTAGATGGAATATTTTGATTAATATGTCATTTTAGTTCTTTTTTTATAGTTTCTGTTTTCTATTGATATTTCCTGTTTGTTCTTTTATTTTGAGCAAGATTTCTTTTACATCCTGGGGTATGATTACAATATATGTACTTTAGAAATTCTTGACTGCTAATTCTCATGTATGATGAGTCACATTTTCCTGTTTTTGTTTTGTTTTGTTTTTTTGGTCTGCCTTGTAATTTTGGATTATGTGTTAAACATTTTACGTGATATATTGTAGAGACCTTGCATCCTGGTATGTTCTTCTAAAGGGTATCAATTTTTTTTTTTTCTTTTAATCTGACGGTTAACTTGATCAAAGTCAAAGTTCGTGCTCTGTCTTTCCTGTGGTGGGCAGCAACTAAAATCTGTTATGTTCTTTTAACTTTTCTTGGCCCTCAACTGCCCCACCACCTACTGCCCTCGTTTTTGCTTTTCTTTGTAGCAGAAGTCCTTGAAAGAAATCAAAGTCATCAGGACCTAAATTGCAAATGCTTGGTTGATTTTATTACATGTAATCTTGATTTTCCATTATATAAAATTATATATAGTATTGTATATGGATTTATTTGAACACGCTTTTCCATAGCCGTGGAAATTTTGATTCCAGTATATCCAAGTTAGCCCTATTGGGTATATTTAGAAAAAGGAAACAAGCAGAGCAGGGATAGAGATTTCTTTCCAATGTTGTCTTAAGAGACAGAAAGTAAAAATGAGTCACAGCACTATTTTCCCAGCTCTTCAGTGTGGTGGGAGCAGAAGATTAGCATAGGGTCATCATCTAAAACTTGGATTTGGAGTCGGTACATGGATCTTAACACTGACAAGCTTTATGACTTTGAGCAAGTTCCTTCTACTGTCTGAGTCTCAGTTTACTCAGTTGTAATCTGGCAGCAATAACAGACTCTCCCTCACAGTGTTATTGTGACATTAAATGAAAAACTATACAACACATATGGAATAGTTCCCAGTACATGGTTAAGTTCTCTATATATTTTAGCTATTATTATTGAGAGGGACTGTGGAACCTCTGTGGGACACAGAAAATACTAAAAAACACTTAGTCATGAAATCAGAGCAGCATTGGTTATTTAGCTGGAGGATCAGCCCACAGGGAAGAATGCTTTAGAAATTTAACCAATTTATGAGCATCACTGAAAGTTTAAGGAGTGAAAGGGAATGATGCGCTCATTTAAGTCATTTCCTCTCCTTAAACTTTCTAGAGGAAGAGATAAGTAGAAATTAATTGTATAATATTTTTTAGTGCAAATTTTAATGTAAAAAAGTTTTCTCTTTAACTTGAGTTCTATCTTTTTAATTTTATTTTAGAATTTTATTTTAGTGAACATAAATAAAATTCCACTGATCTTGCGTTTCCCTTGGATTCAAAGACTGCATGGGTTTACAGGAATATTACTTTTGTGGTTGAGTCTAGATTAATATATCTTTTCATGGAAATAAATTTGTTTAGTTTTAATTTCATGCAACATTTAAAAATATTATGTAGTATGTTATTCAGTTTTTTTATTTAATTGTAGTTAGGCTAAAAAATGGCTCAATGGGGTAAGCTAGCCAAAAATATACCTGAGACGTAGCCTGACAGACGAGAGTCTTCTGTTAAGGTTACAAACTAAATATAAACTGAGTTCTCAGTATTTTCTTTGCCCAAAACAGAAGTAATGGATATGTGGAATCTGAGAGGAAGGGAGGAAATTCCTGATGATAATCTTTAATTTTTCTCTTTATTTGGGTAAGACTTGCTTGGGGATGGGGTGGGCGGGGCATGGCAGGGCAGATAGGGAGTGGGAAAAGAGAGGTAGAGTGTGAAGAATTTGAGTAAGATTTTACTATCTAGAGTACTTACAACACTGTTAATCTTATCCGTTATAACTTAATAAACTAAATTTATTCCCTCCTTTATGTTCATGGCATTAAAGAATAATAATAGCTACCACTAACTGAGGTCTTACTGCGACAATCACTGAACTAGCTATTTTCACTTCTTCGGTTTTATGTAATTTTCACAGTGATCCAGTGACGATAAATAGTATTCTTGTTTGATAGATGAGGAAACTGAGTTCTAAAGATATAAAACAGTAGATTTTATGAGATGTTGTGTGAACAAGATACATATATAAGCCTTCTAAGAGTCTCAGCCTGGAATCTTTCTATGGAAACACGCTACTTTTGTCTTTTTTTCCTGTAAGAACATCTTTAGGGTTTACTTAGATTAAGCATAATTTAAAATAGTAGCCCTTTTCAGTTCTCATTAGACCATAAAGGAAATAGTGCTACAGAGCAAAATTTTAAAATATACAGGTGTTTCTGGTTTTTGTTTGTTGGTTTTTGTTTTTTGCCATTGTATGGGAAAACAATTATGGAAATGTTCTTTAAAATACATGTTTCAAACTTGGTTCTTTTTCCTTTCAGTAAAACTATCTGATGACTCAGTAATTCCCTTTTTAGCTCGGAAGCCTTCCCTTCCATGGGATTGTTCTATTAAGTTGGCATCATATTAGAGAAGAAACTTAAAATTAGTAGCGAAGAAAGATTATTTTCTTGGATTTAAATATTCAGGTTCCATTTATTGAAAGAGGAAGAAAGTGGTCTAAAGACTAGATTTTTCAGCAGTGACATAAGGTAAACAAAAGGCCAACTAAGCATTCTTAGCAATATAAAATCATCGAATTTTTATTGCTAAAGAGACTGTAGGGGACTTAAAATCTTTTTGTAAAATGATTATTTTATAAATCAAGATGCTGATGTCTGAAAGACTAAGTGATATGGACAGGGTCATACAGAGAAGTGGTTAGAATAACCATAACTATAACCCGGACTTTTTATTCCCATTTGCTTTGTGCATGTGTATGTTTGTGTGTGTGTCTGTGTACATGCACACTAAACTGCTGTACCTTTCAAGATAAAAATATCAATATGCTTTATATACCAGAGCTGTTACAATGCTAAATCAGGATGTGCATAATATCAGGTTGTTCCACTTTTTCTGATAAGAAGTGTGATCACTTGGTTAAGGTGATCTCTCCTTTGTAAAAGTAGGGTTTTCTCTTTGCATTTAGCGAGTGATCTTTGGGGTGATACTTTGGCAATATACTATTTCTTAACAACTTTTTAACTAATGATTTTAGCATTCATTGATCCTTGCTTGAATCAGTTGAGTTCACATATTTTCAATAGTAATTTAACATTACAGGGGCTTCTTTTTTTTGTATTTATGTATTTTTTTTTTACATTTAATACCTTAATTATACTAACAGTAATTAATTTGCTTTATTTTCATCAAAAAATTCAAAATATCAGTGTTGCAATTAATAATAAAACTGAAATATAAGATTTTATGGAACTTCTTTTTGTCCTTTGAATATGTTCCAGTAAGATTACAAATTTGGTACTGTTCAAAAGTTACTTGGAATTATTCTTTTTCATTTTGGTTCTTTTACCATTTGACATATAGTCGGGTTCATTTGTTTCCATTTATTTTCAATTTAGGGGCTTCAGTATTTTTTTTTTCCTTCGTTTATTTTATTTTGTGTAAAATATTTATATGGTATAAAAGTCAAAATTATGGAAAAACATATGCTCAGAAATTTTGCTTCCATCTGTATCTCTCCTTAAACTCATCCCTATAGGTAATAATTGTTATTGGTTTCTGGTTTATCTTCTTAATTTTCTTTTTGTGAAGATAATAAAATACTCCTGTATACTTTTAATCCCCCTTTAAAATAAAAATTGGCATACTGTATATACTGTTCTGTATCTTGCTTTTTTAACTTAATATATCCCAGACTCTACATCAATATGTAGAGATTTTCTCATTCTTTTTTTTGGCAGCTGGCTGGTACAGAGATTGTTCAAACCCTGGACAGTGGTGTTACCAGCACTATGCTCTAACCAACTCAACTAACCTGTCAGCCCCCTCATTCTTTTTTTTTTTTTTTTTTTTTAAAGATGACCGGTAAGGGGATCTCAACCCTTGGCTTGGTGTTGTCAGCACCACGCTCAGCCAGTGAGCAAACCGGCCATCCCTATATAGGATCCGAACCCGTGGCCTTGGTGTTATCAGCACTGCACTCTCCCGAGTGAGCCATGGGCCGGCCTCCCTTCATTCTTTTTTAATGGCTACATAGTATTATGTTGTTTGGATAAATCATGATCTTTTCAACCAGTCCTCTATTGATACACTTGGATTTTTTTTTCAGTCATTTGCTATTCCAAATAATGTTGCAGTATGGAACCTTGTGCGTGTGCTGTTTTGATTTTATGAAAGTTCATCTTAAAATAGATTTCTCTTAGTGGAATCACACATAAGGTGAATGCATATGTAATTTTGTTATATTTTCCAAATTCCCCTCCATAGAGGTTGTAACCATAGAGATTAGCAGGGTATGAGAGTACCTGTTTGTTCAAGGCTTGTCAAGAGTATGTTGTCAATCTTAAGGATCTGATAGGTGGAGCAGTGGTATCTAATGGTAGTTTTAATTCAACTTCTAATGAAGGTTAAGCTTTTTTTTATGTTTAAGGATTACTTTCTGTGAATTTCCTATTCATATCTTTTGCTCATTATTCTCTTTGATTTTGGTCTTTTTCCTCTTAATTTTTAGAAGCTTTTTATATTTGAGAAATTAATTAACCCTTTGCGATTAGGGTTGCAAATACTTCTCCCATTTTGTCACTTGTCTTTTGACTTGAATTATGGTGATTCAATTTGGGTTTGACATGCAGTTCTTATGTACTTGAATTTATCAATTTTTTCCTTTGAAGCTTCTGGATTTGGGATTAGGGTTGGAAAGGCTTTCCTCACTGCAAAGTTGTGAAGCAATTTACACATTTTTTTCTATTATATGATTTCATTTCACTACTTTTAATCTATCGTTCATTAATATTTTAATTCCCGTATACTCTGGCATATAGTGTAAACATATGGATCCGATTTAATCTCTTTCAAAATAGCCATCCACTTGTTCCAACACCATTTATTTAAATTCTGACGTCCCCCGTGCCAGTGATTTCAGATGCTACCTTTATTATATGTGAAATTTTTGTGTATTTGGACCTTTTTTTGGTCTTTATATTATGTTCCATTTGACTTACATCAGTACCACAGTTTTAATTATATAGACTTTATGATGTTTTATAATATTTGGGTAGTTCCTCCTCAAGTACTCATTTTCGTGGGTTTTCCTGTGTATTCTTACTTTATATATATATATATAAACTTTAGATTCAACTTGTCTAGCTCTGGGAAAAAATTACTGGTATTTTTATAGGGGAGGATTGAAATCTTAATGATGTTGAGTCATCTAATCCAGTAACGTGGGATGTTTTTCCATTTTTTTCTAGTCTACTTCTTTGTCTTACCAAAGTGCTTTTTATTATAATTATATTTATAATTTATATATGTGTTTTATATATTATAACATGTATTTTAAAACTTAAGTTATATATGATACATAAAAGTTGTATATGATACATAAAACTTATATCTATTATAATGTATTTATAAATTAAAAAGCTTTTTACTATAGAAAATTCAAATATACATAGAAATTAAAAAATAGTATAATGAATCCCCCCATGTACTATTTATCTAGCTTCAACAATTAACAATATTTTTTTCATAGCTGGAGTTCCTGACTTACAAGCAGGGTCCAGTTCTTGACTCTATATTTATCTGACTTCAAAAGGCAATATTGCTCTGGTTACTATGACTAACAGAAGAATTTCTAGGTGAACTTCATTGGTTATCACGTTTATATAGTCTCAAGATTTTTTTTAATGATAAAGAGCTAGCTATTGCTGGTCTTTGAACTGTTTCAAGTAGCAGTTAGCAGATGTTTCAAAAAGTCCTTTTTAACAAAACAAAAAATTGAAATTCTGTTTTACTTCAAAGTATAATTTTTAAAAGTTAAAATCATAATTACTACAAATTTAGGATGAATATGTGCCAAAGATTTTAATTCAGTTCATTAATTAATGAGGTAACCAGAAAGATGGTAAAACTGGTTTCATGTATTTAATGAACTTGGGTTTATATGGTTCTTCCTTTAAAAAAGGGGGGGGAGGATATTAGAATAAGATGGCTAGGATAGAAACAAAACTGGATAATGTCCTATAGGTAACCTTTGGGTTATCTTTTCTATTGGACAAAAATCATTTGCATATCTCCTGGGTACAAATCTTTAGGTTAATATGTAACTTCACAGAGTCTGAGTCCTTAATTTATAGTAAGTAGTAAGTCAAAAATAGCATATTGTTTTAGAAAAGTAAGTAATCCTTGGGTGGGCATGTTAAACCAAAGTCAGCAAGCTACAGTCTGTGGGTCAAATCTTGTCTGACCCACAAAAAAAAAAAATCTTGTTTTTGTAAATAAAGTTTTATTGAAGTACAGCCATACTCACTTATTTACTTATTGCCTTTGGCTGCTTTTGCACAATAATGGCAGAACTGAGTAGTTGTGACAGATGGCTAGCCCATATAGCCTAAAATATTTACTATTTGGCCCTTTACAGAAAAGTTTACCAACTCCTGTATTAAACAGTGCTTCAGGATGATATTGAAAGGACATGTTGCCACTGTTTTGGCCTTACTTCCAGGATTGGGGTAATTTTTTTTAAGAACCCAAATGAACATTGCGATCATAAAATCTGCTCTGTCTGATACTTCTGTAGCTAATAAACCTCATGTTCCCGCCTCCTTTTCTGACTTTAGTGTTGTGTCTTTTTCTTTGGTATAGCCATCTTAATAGTTTTCTCTGTATCTTTTTCTACAGTTCTTCGTTTTCCTTCTGCTCTGTGTTTCACTCTACTTTTTTCTCCTCCTCCTCAAACTGGCTATAATATGCAATAATGTACATAAAATATTTATTGTACCGGTAAAGTTTTGTATTCCTGTTCTTAATTTTTAATTTAGGTCAGTTTAAACTGTTATGTGTTTGCCTCAGAATAAAACCAAAATATAAATCAGAGTTACCAAAATTTTTGTGGTATCGAATTTTTCTCTTCCATTCACCTCTTCCACCAGCCCACCCCCTCTCTGAGTTGTAGCTTTTAATTGATGAAAAAATTCCCTACACTATTTTAATTAAGCAAAAGAAGTGGGGAAAACAACACAGAAGGAAGACAAACTTTATGTTGTAGAATATTTTAAACCACTTTTTCATGTGTGGTTTTATATAGGAAACCTTGAAGGATACCCTAAAGTAATTTGAAAATATAGAACACTTAGTTTTTTAGTTTATACTGACTAAATATTGGTAGTTGGATATTTGATGACAAAGTTTGAATACAAATAAAATTGCAGAACTGGAGTTGTGCTCAGTAAATGCCCTATTTTCCTAAAGGTTTATAAATATAAACATATGCTTTTCAATTTAGAAAAGGTTACATTTAGTCGAGGTATTCAAAAAACGCCATTTATTCTTACATCCTGTGTGAAATCAGAAGTGGTGCTTAATTAAAAACATAATTATACGATTTAATAAATAATATTTTTTTCATCCTCAAGATAAAGCAAAAGGAGAGAAAGAATAATACTGACACCTTATATGAAGTTGTATGCTTGGAAAGTGAGTCAGAAAGAGAGAGGAGGAAAACCACAGCCAGTCCTTCAGTTCGCCTGCCACAGTCTGGATCTCAAAGTTCAATGATACCTTCTCCTCCAGAAGATGATGAAGAGGAAGGTAAATTACAGGGAGAGCTTAATTTATTTGGGGGGATGGAGGACTATGCAGACAATTAAAATTTTATTAGAGGATTGATAATGTTACACGGCATTTGGAATTCATTCAGTGATTATTTAGGAGGGTCTTCTATATATAAGAAGCTGAAAGATTTAAAAATGATTCATGTTGGACCTTCTTTAAGATACTTGTAATCAAAATAGAAAAACGAGGTTTATGATTTGTGCTTTTTAAAAAATCAATTTAATTCTAGCTTGGTGTTTTAGCTTTTTTTTTTTTTTTTTTTTTTTTTTGGTCAAATTTGACAATTTTTTTTTATCAAATGTGACAATTTTCCACCTAAATAAACGTTTCCACCTCAACTGATTCATTTTACAGGGACAATTTCACTTATCAGAATGTGGTTTCCACACATGACCCTTTCACCAAATATATGTATAAATATACACGTTTATATATGATTGTGTTTTCACAGTGATAAATATTAAGAACCAATCAGTTCTTTTTTTCTTTTTCTCTTTTTGTTTTCTTTTTTTTTTTTGAAAAGTGAGTTAGAGTCATTTTCTAATTTATAACTTAGTGCCAGGGCTTTATTTTTAATGAAAAAAGTTGATTATGATATAAGGTCATATGAGGAATGTATCTATGTGATGTTCACAGGAAGTGTTCCGGAAATTCATAGAGGAGAATCCGTTTTTCATTGTGGGGAATGTGGTGGAGCATCACGAAGAGTACTTTTTGAGCTGAAAGTGTAAGGATAATTCAGTAGGGATAAATGGGCTGATATGGGCATTTCTGACCAAGAAATTGCATTAACAAAGGCATGGAGGCGGCAGGAATAATTGATTTGGTTGAAAAGAATACGTATCCTTGATTATACTTACTTTTTTCAAGTTTAGAGTAAGCACTGACTCTGGATTCCCGTTGTTCCCTATAACTCATATTGTCCTTGTGATTAATCAACATAAGACCATTTATTAGTAATATTAATGGCTACTAATTACAAATGCTTAATATGTGGTAGGCAAGTGCTTTGTTTCTCTTATATAATTTTAACAGTAATCCTGAAAAATAGAATTTCTTATTATCCTCATTTTGCACATAAAGAAATGGGATCTCAGAAAAGTGAATTTGCCCAAGGTCACACACCTAGAAGTTGGCAGAGTCAGGATTTGAATCAAGGGCTATGAGTCCACAGTTTGAGCTGTACTATCATCATCTCTTAAATTTAGTTCACATGAAGCATTCTGAAGTGCAAAGAAAGTAATATAAACATGTATTGTTTTTGAAGTCAGAGATGCAGTTTAGAGTTCCCCTGCAGAGCCAGTTTAAGTCATGTGTTATATTTGGGAAAGGTGGAAATACTCACACTGTTTGTGACTGTCTGCTATATAACTGGCAGTCTTCAGACTTACAGATTCTCTTCTAGGTCAACACTGGTTAAGATGACAGAATGGGTAAAAGTCTGTATAACTCTTTTCCCTTAAACTCAGTGATAAAAACAAAAAAACCCCACAGGTTCTGAACCCTGTACTGGCCAGCTGCTGAAAAAAAACAAAACAAATTTTAAAAAATAATAAAAGAACCCAAAATTGAGGAAGACACTCTGTTACGAAACTAGAGATCCTCAAATCTCTGTGCCATAGATTTTGAGTAATTTGGTCTTAACTAAAGGATAACATCAGGACTGATACCTAGTTCTAATCTGTAGAAAGCATAGATTTTTTTTTTTTTTTTTTTTTTAATTTTTGAAGGGGTTCAGAAGCCTCTACTGACAGTTTTAAGTAAGGAGAGATAAGGACTGATGGCAGTGGGTAGTCCATGGGAAAATTAGGGGACATTAGAACATAAACTCTGTAAAGGAAGAGCGTGTGTCTGCTTTTGCCTTACCTTGTTTCCCTAGTGTGTATCGTATGTAGCAGTAGGTGCTCAGTAAATATTAGCGAGATGGGTAATCCCCCTAGGATCTGTTTCCATACTGAAGAGCTAATGACAGGAGAACTGGGACTGAACTGTGTAGCCATGACATCTTTTAATTCTCTCTAACCCAGTCTACAAACCACGGTAGCCTGTCCTTGTTGTAATCTATTTGCTCCCTGGAAAGAAATGACTACAGTTCTCTGGAGAGGCTTCTCACCCATAGGACATTTGGCAGGAAGGCAGCAGTTATAAAAGGGAGGTGTTCAGAAGCAACATTCTGAAACTGAGGATGCCTGCTCACTCCCTACCCCTACCTTAGGCAGATGGGGTTCTAAACACAGATTTCAAATTATCGCTATTAAATTTGTTGAAAGCATCCTAATCTTTTGAAGGAATTGTCATTCCTTGTAAATTTTAGTACATTTTTAATAGCCAACTTTCCCCCAAAAGTTGTATGTGATATATTGATATTTTAATGGATAGAAAATTACTGGAGGAATTAGAATGTAGGGCTAGTTTGTCAAGGAAGTGACATTGGGGAAATTTACCTCAGGGCCCTCATGAGCCTTTCTCTCTTCTTTACCTTATTCATCCATATACAGAAGATCTCTCACTGACATTCAGTCTTCTTCCCTCAGTGTCAAAACTGATGATAATGTCCAAGGCATTGTAATATAAAGAAGTTTATTAATAAGTATCATGGATTTCTGAGTCTTTAAAATCAGTGCTCTTAGATAATTACTGTTTCTAGAAGGATTGCAAATTCATGGTGCAATCATCAGAGGTATAAAGATCCAAACTTTGTTTAGGCAGATTAAGCCAAAAAATCAAAAACAAAATCTAGAAATAGCATTGGTTAGGACACATGGAAACAAGTACTGTTGTACCCAATTAGTGGAAATGTAAATTGGTAGAACAATTTTGGAAGGCAGTTCATCAGAAGATTTCAGAATTCTTAAACATATACATTTTTAACTCAGGAAGTCCACTTCTGGGCATATACCCAATGAAAGCAATGAGATATATTCATCCTCATGTTGTTTGTAGCAAAAAGGTAAAAATTCTGCAAGTGTTCAACAAACAAGGATTAAGTAGATATCTTAGTCCATATTTTTTCTCTGCTTTCATTATGCTTTCCAATTCCTTTCATGCCTTTATTAGTGTCACTTTTTTCACTACCTTCATATCTTATAATCTGTGAATTCTTACTTGAATTTATTTTTCTTAATTATTTGAATTAAGTTTAAAATGACTTATTTTGGTCCTTTTTAATATTTGTGTGCTTTCTATTATAAATTAGTGTATGCCATTATAGAAAATTTAGAAAGTCATAAAAACATAAAAGAGCAGGGGAAAATATCAGTCATAACTCCATTACTCAGAGGCAGTAATAGTTAATGTCTTTGTATAGCTCATTCCAGTCTGTTTTCTGTTTTTTATCATTGAATAAATAATAGTGAAGATTAAGCTCTTCATATTTTTATATTATGTGGTATTTTACCATATTATGTAAACATAAATGTCATCATTCACTTACATTGTATGCATGTATTCAACTATTTTATAATCTCCCATTGTTTGGGCACTTAAGTGGTTTGAAATTTTTTAACTGTTTTAAATAAGACATGTATATTTTCATGGATAAAACTGTTTGCTTTGAAAATGGAGAGAAAACATACCATATTTGGAGTACTATAATTTTAAAATTAAATGGCTCTTTTCTGCGACTGACATAATATAGACCTTTATAGAAAGCAAAAGATAAAGAGGTTACAATAGCATCCCCCCAGTACCATTTTTATTTTCTTTGTTTTTATACGTAAATACTAAACAAGAGAAATTGTGACTTTATGTTCTCAGTAAAGCCTTTCAAATTCCCATGTCGTTCTTCTGGCCAGCATAGCCACCTCTGTTATCCTTTTTTGTGTGTTTTGTTTATTAAAGATAATGATGAGCCTCTCTTGAGTGGATCTGGTGATGTATCCAAAGAATGTGCAGAAAAAATTCTTGAAACATGGGGAGAACTGCTGTCAAAATGGTAAGTTATGATAGAATAGTTCTCCTTTTCATCAGCAATTCTCATTTTATGGTAGAGGATCTTACCTAACTATAATATTCAATTTTGGAACCAATAATAGAAACCTAAGTATGAGGTTTTCATTCTAGAATCTCTCTATTTGTAGAGGTTTATAAAGGTAATAGTGGAGATGTGAGATCAATTTTTGGAATATCAGAAACCTGATAAATTCTCACTGCTGGAGAAAATATTTATCTAAGCATGGAATTCATGGACAGAATAAATAGGAAATAGTTCTTTATTTTGAAGTGGTTAGGAGCCACTGACTGGTTAAGATAATACACACTAAGATAATACACAATCATAAGGGAAGATTAGAGGATATTCACACCATCCATAGAGCACAGCAGAGACCCACAGTAGGATTTTCCCTTATCTTCGATGACTACCTAGAATGACAAAGTAGAGTGTCACAAGCATGGTATATATTACCTGCTCCATCAATTACTTTTCCTACTAAAATTTGTATAATATTCATGAATTTCTCATCAGCTCAAGAGATAGCTTGACAACAGGGTTAAGCTCTATCGTATAGCTGTCTAAAAAATATATACTACTTTCAGGTATTTTTTAACACAACCAAAGATACTCTGGTTAGTCAGGTTGGTGAGACATTTATTTAGTTTCCTTTTCCCCTGAGTAGGATGCTAGTATATGCTGAAAAAAGCTGAGTTTGAAAATGATCTGAGCACTTTTCTATTTCTGATGTGCTAGTCATCAGGGTTGTCATATAAGCTCCCTATGGGCCTGTTACTTTGGGATTTGGTTTTTCTGAGAAGTTTTAACTGTTAGAGTCTTTTACTCTATTTTTAGTAAAGCTATGTCTCAGCATTTAAAAAAAAAAATTATTTCATGCCCTTAAGGGATAGGACTACAAATGGGCATCATCTGATTCTAGCACTCTTATAATGCTTTACACTTCTGGCAAAACACTCTCCACATTGGGAAATGTCAAATGTGTACAGGGAGGGAGCAAACCAAAGCATGGTTTGTCTTTACACAAACAGTTTTAATAAATGAACTCTACAAAAGCCCCCAGGGGAATAGTTCTCATATTTTTGGTATTTCTTTATAATCAGGAGACAAAACTGCTGATGCTCCTATCTCAATTATATTTTCAGTTCAGTGAATTTGGAGTGTTTGGGCTGCTGCTGGCAGAAATTTCATCTGTATAAAAAAGGTTCTACTCTAAAACAGAAATGTAATTTAGTCTTGACATGGTTACATAATAGTATGTTTAAAATCATTTAGATGTAACATTTAGACTGTAGAATTAGATTTTATTAGATGAACTCACCAGCATTTTATACAATGACTTGTTATTTATTTTGTTATTTATTTGATTAACTTATGTGTTCCCACTCCCACAATTTTTTTTTTGCTTTGACTGATGGCTGATACAGGGAGTGAACCCTGGACCTTGGTGTTACCAGCACCACGCTCTAACCAACTGAGCTAACTGGCCAGCCCACATTTCCTCATATATATTAACTAAGTTTCCATCTTCAAGGTGTTTAAACTGTTTTTGCTTGTTTTAGTGTTATCTTCAGATATAAAACCATAGTCTCTCTCCTTCAATTCATTTCATCATTATTTTTTTTCCCATTGTGTGTTCTGTGGATAAGAAACATTGTATAATATTATGGAATTTTAGAACCTGGTAGACCTGGCTTCAAATCCTACCTCTCCTACTTCCAAGGTGTATGGTCTTGGGCAAGTCACTTAACTCTTCTGAGTCTGTTTCATCATTTAGGAAATAGAAGTCTGTAAAACTACCATTCAGGATTATTGCAAATTAAAAACAATGGATGTCATTGTTGTAGTTGTAATAACTGTAGTAAGAACTAATGAATTTGCCGTATGCTTGGCACTATGCTAACTTATGTGCTCTGTTTCAACTCTAACAGGCTTATGAACTAGTATTCATTTTTACAAATGAGGAAACTGCCTCCTAGGTTAAAGCCATTCTAGTTAGTAAGTGGCAGAGCCAGAATTTTTAACCCCATTAAGTCTGATCCCAAAGGTGGTTTATTTAACTCTACATTAGATTTTAGTGGCCATATAGTTTCATTGAGCTCTAATTCTCCAAATTCATTTTAATATGACTTTTAGTGGATAAGAGAAGTGTCAGTATAAAATAGTATGCTGAATTGGATAAATATAATATCATTGGTGATATAAAATTATTCTCAAAGTAATTTTACCAATAGAAATTAAGCTATAGTTAGCAAACTTTTTGTATATAGGGCCAAACAGTAAATATTAGCCTTTGTGGGCCAATGGTCTGTTGCAGCTACTCAGCTCTGCTGTTGTAGTGCAAAAGCAATCATAAATAATACCTAAACAAATAAGCCAAATAAGCATGGCTATGTTTCAATAAAAGTTAATTTACAGAAACAGGTGGTGGGCTGGATTTGGCCCACAGGCCATAGTGTACCAACCCTTGAATTAAGTAACAGAACTACTTTTGTTCTTTCTGCTCACAGCTCTCCAACTTTCATATAATTTTTCTATCTAAGCAATGACAAAACTTTATTGAATTTTCTATAACTATTGAATTTTCTATAGCTCTCACATTAGGGTTTCATTATCACAGAGTTAATCATTTTTATTTTTTTGTCTTTTTCGTGACCGGTACTCAGCCAGTGAGTGCACCGGCCCTTCCTATACAGGATCCGAACCCACGGTGGGAGCGTCGCCGCGCTCCCAGCGCCGCACTCTCCCGAGTGCGCCACGGGCTCGGACCCCGAGTTAATCATTTTTAAATGTACCTGGAACATTTTGAGAAAAGTCTCAGGCTTTGTCATAATTTGGTAGTGGTTGTTTTCTGTCAGTAACTTCTGCTTAAATCTTAGTCACAGGAGTTTTTCTGTGTCAGAGTCCTGCTTTGTAATTCAGTAATGGTGGCTGTCAAATCACAAATCAGTTGTTATATAACAGATAGAGCATTCATTGGTCTCCAGAGTTTGAGGACAACCTCAGTCATTTAATCAACCTCCCTGAACTTCTTTCTCCATCTGTAAAACTGGAGATAATACCATCTTCCTCAGGTGGTGGTTGTGAGGATCAAATAGGATATGCTGCATTCAGGGAGGGAGGTTTTGGTGATGGGGAGCAATAATCAGCCACAATGTATATCGACAAAATAAAATTTAAAAAAAAAAAAAAAAAAAAAGGATATGCTGCATGCAAAAGCACTTTGTAAACTTATACCAACATTTCAAGACAAGTTTTATTTTCCCCATTTTATAGATGAGCTAAATGAAACCCAAAGACTTTAATAACGTGTTTTACTGTTATAGTAGTACAGTGGAAACATTCTTAGCCGTGGCAGACATTCAGAAAAGTTACTGAAAGCAGGTATAAAAACTGCTAAAGACATACCTTAAATATTTTATTGTAAGCTAGAACATGTAAATAAACAATTTATTTGTCAATTTTGATGTCAGCCCAAGCCCTTGTCTTCAACTATGTACCCATTGATTCAAATTTTGCTGTCTTTCATACATAAGCCACAACCATAAAGCATCATGTGTCATTTCCAGTTCTGCTGTTTGTTTTTTGCTTTTTTAAAGTACGGTAATAATTTAAAGATGCTTAGGAATCAGTTTGCAGAATCCATGTAGCTTTTTATTCTTTCCTTCACCCAATCTCTTATAGTTATCTTAGCCACATCTAATTCAACAGCACTTTTTTTTCTTTATTAGTATGTTACCTTATAAAGTCTTTGTCAATTATTTAGCTTAGTTTTCATAAAAATAACACTGTCTAGAGAATCTTTTTTTTTTTTAATGAACTTATGGATCATGGCTTTATTTTAAGGCATCTCAACTTGAGTGTGAGACCAAAGCAGTTGTCGTCCTTAGTAAGAAACGGTGTCCCTGAAGCTCTTCGAGGAGAAGTATGGCAGCTGCTAGCAGGCTGTCACAACAATGACCACCTGGTAGAAAAATACCGAATTCTCATCACAAAGGTAAGGGAATGATAATTCAGCTTCAGCATTAGTCCTTTTAGAGATCTGTAATAAAAAGATCATTGTGGTTATTTGATTTCCAAGAATTGTTTATAATTTCTTTATCTGATGTAAGAATAGAACTGTTATACTTCTAGCCCAAAGATGTTTCTTCTGTTAGCACAAAGGAGAAGGCATAAGGTTTTCTCCCTTGACTGACTTCACTTCAGACGCAAGGGATGTCCTCTAGCCTTTTGTATATCTAAATCCTTTTTGACTGTAATTACAGTTTTAGTCAGATCAGTTGTGCTATATCCAGTGTGTAAAAACTTTATTTTGTTTATTTTAATCCTTCTTACATTTCACAGAAATGTACTTTTGGTAGGGAAGGCCTGCCTAGTTCTGGTGTCTGCAATTGGAGGAAAATAATTCTGTAGTCTTAAGCCATATTCCCTTTTAGCTTCTTCCTCTGAAATAAAAAATCCTCATTTTTACAGTATCTCCTTCTCAAGTTCATGTATTCCTCAAGGTTTTGCAAGTGAAGTGAGAAAAACTATTCCTTGTACAAGCATACAGGATTTAAAGTCATTTATGCAACGTTAGGCAATGTTTTGTGCCTCTGAGCCCATCTTACTGCTTTTAGTTTTCATCTTCTCAAATTCTTGAAGTGTTATCTTTAGGAAGCAGTTTCTCCGATGGTATGCAAATCCCAAACCTGGGTTACAAATGGATTGCTCAGAATCCTCAGCAATATGTGAAATATTTTCAATGTGACAAAAGGTGGAACCTTTAAAAAAATGTTAAAACCTTATAAGGTATGAATAATATCTCTGTAAAGCTATTATTTAAAAAATAAAAACTAAAAAACACCTTAACAGCATTTAAACATTAGACGGGAACTTTCCTCACCAAACAATGATTTTTATAGCCTCAGAATGTTAGTGTTGCTTCTCATCATCTTCTTTCTGGACAGATGTTTTTTGTTTCAAGAAGTAATATTCTCATTCCTTCCATTATGTTGGTATAATTGTTGAACCAGCATTTGAGTGCCTGTTGAGAGCACTACCACCACAGTGCTGAAGTTAGAAGGTCAAACACAAAAGCAATTAACTGTCACATGATACGATGTGTCTGAAAAAGCATAGTGGAAACAATCTGAAGAAGAAGTGATTACGTCAGCCTGGAAGAATAGGGGAGTCTTTATCAGGAATGTAACATTTGAGATAGGTTCCAGCCAAGAGCTCCCCAGGCAGGGAAGGATGGGAAGAGCCCTGTACTGGTATGAATGGAGGCGTTGAGGAATGAGGTTATGTGACATATAGCTAGCAAAGTATGCCTCGTTGATTATTTTCTTTTGTTGGCAAATCATAGTTTGGATTTGTAACACTTATCTCTCTCTTTCCTGTTTTGAAGTCCTTTGAAATGTTTGGCCAAAATTGACTTCTTTAGGTTTACTGCTTTAAACTAAATACTTTTGGTAACACTATTTATACAGATAATTTAAAGACATGAAGTGTCTATATGATAGATTAGGTTCTGTCTTTCTTGTTCCATGAAAATAGTGTCATCTGTTTCTAGAAAAGGAAACTGGTAGTTATATGATGTGTAAAAGACCATCTCCTAACAAAATCTAACATATTTGATTAATGATTTGTGTATACTGGAGACATGCACTGTATATTTCACATTAAACTTTTATTATCATGCATATGGCTAGAACCTTAAAAGGTTTTTTAATGGATGTTTATTAGTTTAAATTGCTGATAGATGATCAGAAAATACAAATTATTTAATGATCATAATATTGGTGAATGTTTATTTTTACAACTACAGTGATATCCAATGTAAGTTGGTATTGCTTTACTTTTCTGTCTTCCTGGAAATAATAGTTGTCATTGTATGGGAATGGTAATTGATATTTTTAAACTTACTCTGAAAATTCTTTGGGGGGTGGACTACTTTTTAAATTTATAAAATTTATTTTTATAACAAGCTGTAATTTACATAAGACATAATACGCACATTTAAAGTATACAGCTCTGTGACATTTTACATATAAATACAAAGCTGTGACCACTACCAAGAGCAAGCACATATCCATCACTCCTAATAGTTACTCTTGTCTCTTCCCAGTTATAAACACTGCTACTACATAACCGAAGTAATCACTATTCTGACTGTTCTCTCCTTAGATTGGTTTTGATTATTCTTTTTGGGGTTTTTTGTTTGTTCGTTTTTTTAGTTATTCCAAATAAACTGTATATATACATACATTTTTTGGAAACGTAATTGATTATACATATTTCTGGGTCCAGAGTTGACTATCAGTACTTGTGTACAATGTATGATGGTCAAGTCAGGATAGTTGGCATATCTGTCATTACAAAACACATTCATTCTTTGTGTTCACTAACCAAAGTTGTGCTATTATAATAGCTAGGCTATTATTTTGTTGCATAGATTTTTAAATACCTTTTCCTTTCTCCTTGCCTTTTGAAACATCCATGAGTCAGATGTTTGTGTGCTTAAGGTTGTCTGATAGCTCTCATAGATTTTCTTCAGTTTTGTAAGTTATTTTTTCTTTTTCTTTCTTTCTTTTTTTTTTTTCTGGTCCACCTGTGTTTTCTCAGAAAGACTGTCTTCGAGATTGGAAATTGTTTCTTCTGTTTGCTCTCTAGTTTATTGCTTAAGCTCTCAGTTGTATTTTTAATTTCCTTGAATGAATCCTTCGGTTCCGTGAGTTCTGCTATGTTCTTTTTAAAGATATTTATCTTTTTAGAAAGTTATTCCTTCATATCCTGAATTGTTTTGCTCATTTTGTTGTGTGGTCTATCTGAGTCTTCTTGTTTTTTATTGAGTTTCCTTAAGATTGTTGTTCAGAATTCCTTTTGAATCATGTCAAAAGTTTCCTGCTTTTTGGTGTTTGGTACTTGAGAGTTATTGTATTGCTTTTGTGGTGTCATATTTTCTTGTTTTTTTGTTTTGTTTTGTTTTTTTGCATTTCTAGTATCCCTACCCTGATGTCTGGTCATCAGGTGGCATAGTTGCTTCTTCTGTTACTCCAGAGTGGCTTTTGAGGAGAGACACTCCCTCCTTTAGAAGTGTTTTATATTGAGTGTTGGCCAAGAAAGACTTGCTGGTACTTGAGCTAGTGTCCTGTGCACTGGAGTGTGCCAAAGGTCCTCAGCTTGAATGGATGTCCCTGAGCAAGATTTCTCTTTTCTCTTTCTTGTGGACAGAGACTTCTTCTGTGTCCTTGCTTCTCTTTCTTTCCCCTTTCCTTCTGCCTGGTAAAACACGGGAACACCTAGATCTGGTTGAGGTAGAGCTGGTGAAACCTGGGCTGTGGATCAGTGGGGAGCAGGATCAACTGTTCTGTGGGGAGAAGTGTGGCTATGGTGGTAGTACTCTGGTATTGGAGGGTGGCAGTGGCAGTGTCTGTGTGGTCAGGCTCTCCTTTGTGGTTTGGGTGCTGCACTGCCAGTTTTGATTATTCTTAAACTTCACTTAGGTGCAGTTGTACAGTCATACAGAATGTATTTGTTTGTATCTGACTCCTTTTGCTCATCCATTTTAGGAGTGTATTAGTAGCTCTTTTTTTTTTTTTTTTTAATTGCTGAGAGTATTCTATTACAAATAAACCACACTGATTTTAAATCCTATGGCCTCTCTTACCTCCAGTTGCCTGTAATTCCTACAGCTGTTTGGATCTGGTGAATCAAGTAAATTGGAGTTGAGAATGAGGGGGAAAGAAGGCGCTTTCTGGTTTCCAATTTCTAGAATCCTCTTCTGTCTATTCTTTCTTTTGGCTACATTTTACCTTTTATGTTGGTAGGCCTTTTTTGTTCCTTTTTAATTTAGTTCTTATTAGAAGAAATTTACATCAAAACTGCTTCTTCAAGAATATCCTTTTGCTAATGAGGAAATAATGAAATAGCAGTATATTCTGTTGTTTCTCTTAACTTCCATCCAGTTGGCCTTGTCTCCTCTGAAACTTATCTGCATTATTTTCTGTACTGATTTTCAGCTTCACTGGTAAGAATCTTTTGTGATGAATTGCAAGCTTTAACCAGAACCTAAACTAGTAGCAAATCCCTGTAATCAATATTCACATTTCTAATTACCCAAGGGAAGCCCTGGATGCCCAGCCACATTTTGGTAACCTGGAAAAATAATTTAAATATCTAATTATAATTTTATTATTAAGCAGATTGTTTTGATTTTTAATTAAAATTTTCTCTCTGGTAGATATGGAAATCTTGCATGACACCACTACACCAGCGTTGCTGCTTCTCTCTAGTAGGTTTGGTAATAGGCAAGGATTGAATAATATTTAATCATAAGAACCTGCTTGTGGATACCCAGCAAAAAAAGAGTATCAATTTAGTCTAAAGACTGCTGGCCATGGAGTTCAGGAGCCTGAGTACTACCCTCAGCTCTGCCAGTAGCTTATGTGAACTCAAATGAGGTTCTGTACTTGTGACCATTCATTTTCTTTTCTCTGAAATGATACTGCTGAAGTAAGTGGTTAATTTTCCTTTAAGCTTTAGCATTCTGGAAAATCAGATAGCATGTTTGAGTTCTGCCTCCCAAAACAGGCCATAATTTCACTCTTTCACTACTGAGTATTCTTGCTATGTGGGTGTATAAGAAAATAGGTTGTGAGTGGACTTTAGTTCTATATTGTCTGTTTCCTTATAGCAATTGCTATAGTCGGTCCCTTTAAATTACTGTTTGTGAAAATAATTTTAAGCTCTTTAATCCCATCTCTGTGAAGTCATTTCCCCTCTAATGAAGTTTTGTAAGTCATATCTGTGTAGGGAGTTCTAAAGATTTCTTGAATTATAAGGCTGGAAACATGCTAGATTTGACCATATTAAAATTGCTAATAGTTGATAATTTTTTACTCAGAAGTAGGCAATTTCATATGCCTCAACCTAATAATTATAGGTGAATTAAATAGTTATCATACTGAGGCTTTACTTGAAAGATCTTCCAGCCTAAAAGCAAAATTGCCTTTTATTTTATTAGGCATTCATTGGTTATTCATCAAAAATAGCTTTTGAATGCCTGCTCTGTGCCAGCCCTGTGCTAGGCCTCATGGATATACCCATGAATAAAGTAAACCTATTCACTGTTTTGGGGGAATCTGCCATCCAATGGGGGACACAAGCAATTAACTATAAACAATTACAGTAAAGTTGCATGAGAGTTGTAGAAGAAAGAATACATATTGCTGTGCTGCAAATGACATGAAGGATTTCTCATCTTTGTATTCTGAAATATTTCTTGTTCACAATTATCCAGGGAGTGAATAGGTGCGGTGGGGTAGGGTGTGGTGTTAAAAGTCAGAGGAAATAGCACATAGCTCAAGAGTGAGATAAAGTGTGGCAATTTTACAGAGTGTGAACAGAGATAAGGCCAGAGAGGTAGATAGGGGCCAGACCTTTGAAAACTTCATAAAGCATATTAAAGATTTCACATAAAATTAAGTCATTGAAACATTTTAAGTAGGCAGGTTATATATTCAGGTTTATAAGACAGTATGCAAACTGGTTTAGACTGGCCATCTAAAAGCAGATTGTCTTCATTCTAATCCTAATTCTACTGTATTCTAACCATTGACATTGGGCAATTAAATATCCCTAGGCTTTGGTTTACTTATCTGTAAAATGAGATAATAGTACCTTATTTGTAGAGTTATTAGAAATAACTTAGGTAATGTATGAAAATACTTAGTATAATTCATAGTCTATACTAAATGTAAATAACTGCTTATTGTTATTATTTTTGCATTATTGTTATTAGTTTTAGAAAGATCATTCTGGTTACTTGGGATAATGGTCTAAGATTAATTGCATCAAAACCTGTTAATAATTCAGGCAAGAAATAATTGTAACTTGCATTGGGATACTGGCAGAGGGGATAGAGAAAGAGATATTATTTGAGAGAATTGCAGAGGTAGAATCCTTGGCAGTTGGTGATTGAGTGCATGTAGGAGGTGAAGGAGAGGGAAGAATAAAAGATGAGCCACAGTACCTCAAATTATTTTTGAAATGATGATGATATAAATAATCCCACATCAGCTGCACTAAAATAATATGTTAATTGATCGATGTTTAAAGCTCATTTTAACCAAATAATAAGTGATAGATAATGCTGTTAAGTGAACCTTATGAATTTGAAGAACTGAGACTGATTCTTCGTCATATAGTAGTTAAGCCTCTGAAAAGGTTGGGAGAAGAATAAATATAATTTGAACAGTGTTTTCCTTTTTTTACCTTTTTTTTCCCTTTTTGCCTTGTTGCCATTTAAGTTCTGTCATTTTGTTATTTTAATTTATTATTTCGTTATTTTAATTATATTAGGTTGAGCCGTATAGAAGTTGCCATTTTTTGCAGGCCAGAAAATATTTAGCCAGAAATGAAATGGTTAAATATTGGCAGGTTCATATGGTTCCATCCAATTATACTCTTGTTCTGTAAGAATTTTTAACTGGGATTGTGAGGGTCTGTTTAAGATAGATTTGAATACGAAAGACTATCTGAAGGAATGTTGCTGCGATGACATAAGAAAAAGTGGAGCTGAGCCCTATGAAGTAGGCAAGTTTAGCCAGGCATCATCTTTTCTCACCAAATCAGTATGACTCTGGGAGGACATCCTGAGAACAAGTTTTTTTGTTAGCCTTACTAACAGCCTTATCTTTGCTCCCCACCTCCCATTATAAAAATAGTACATAGAAATTGGAAAGTTCAAAAAATATAGAAAGCTATAAAGAAGAAAATAATCCCACCATCCAATGAAAAGTAGAGTTGATTTTTAATGTATTTCCTCCCAGTCATACACAGAAATGGTTGCTTTGCCTTCAAAAAAAAGAATATATCATGAGACTGCACTATTTTTAAAAGAAAATGTATGTATGGATTTTTGTGAAAATATAGATTTGCTACCTCCCCAAGTCATTAATAACTTTTCTCTTTTGAGGAAAATGTTTTTCTGTAATCCAAACCAAAATATTTAATTCTTGACTCATTCAATTAAATGTAGCTATCAGGTATTTGTTTATTTGTCTTAGTTTTCTGTGAATGTTTAGATTGTAGCCTCTAGAGTAGTTTTACTAAAATAGAGGTGAAGTTGAAAGAATTATTATTGTACTAATGATAGTAATGTAACGTTGTAGTTTTATTGAATTTTTATTGTATTTTTAATTCTTTCAAATTATCAGCCAATATAATGTCTATTTTTATCAGCATAGCTATCTGGTTTTATACATGAGAAACCTGAGATGTAGAGAGAATAAGTTACATGCCCACATTCATAAGTAGTAGAAAAGCCTGGACTCCTCCTGGCTTTGGTGAATACTTTTTTGAAATTTATTTGAAATACAGTAACTCTGTATTTATTGAAATACAGTAACTCTCAGAAATCATTCCTTTAGTCATTGAATATTTTTTAAGCTCTCAATAAATTGGGTTCAATAATAAAGTCTTTGACAAGTGTATAGAATAGTGAATAACCTGATATGGCTAGAAGAGGGCAAGGTGTTTGAAGGAGAAGTAGAATGGTGAGATCAGATTTAAAGTATGAAAAACTGAAAGGAGGAAATGAGTTTGAGAACCATTGTAGAAATAGATTCCCAGGACTTGGTGACTAATTACAGTACATCGAGGGAGAAAGTGGTCAAGATGATTTCTAAGTTTCATACTGGAGTGCCTGGGAAAATGTCAGGAAAAAAACGAGAGGCTTATTTGGTGGGAAAGATGTGTTTAATTTTGGACAGGCAGTGGTTGAAGTCTCTACAGGACATCCAGGTGGAAGATGTGTGACTAGTAGGCAAATTGTAGATGGAAAAGGGAGCTCAGGAGTGAAGTCGGGACTGGAGACCAAGGCAGAGAGATTATCTGTGTTAAGGGAATAATTGCTGCCATGTCATTCCCTCTTTCCAGGTACCTTCCCTGTTTGCATATACATAGCCTCAGTGTATTTGAGTAGTACATGACAGCATTGTATCCAGATAGCTGATGCGAACCTTAGAACTGTGCACTCACAGTAAGAGAAGGCACTTCAGGATTCGGAAGAGCCCAGCCTCAAGCAATGCAACATGAGATGTGGGGAAAACACTAGTTTTTTAGGGAGGCTTAAAATTTTAGTTGCATGAGCAGAAAGTGAGTAAAGGTGTCTGCTCCCCATGTGCTACGTGTTGGTAAGCTTTTTATGTACACTTTATTTCTCAACAACCCTATGAAATAGAGAATAGTATTCTCATTTTACAGATGATGAAACTGAGGCCAAGAAGGGCTAAGTAATATTAGATCACGTGTTTTTGAACCAGATGGGTGTTTCTGTGATGCTATTGGTCTTTTTACTATGCCACATTTTATGTTTTCCAATGAGACCCATCAAATATTGCTATCAAGTTTAAGCTCAAATAGGTTTTTGATTTCCTTGCCTTTGTGTATTAAGTACAGTGCTTCAGATTTAAAATATGATTTGTTGGATTCTGATTATGGGTTGCCATTTGCCTGCAATAAGAAAGCATGTGAATAAAACAAACAAAAAATGAAAGTTGTATCACATAATACATGTCGTCACTCAGGTGGACAGACCTCCTGGAATGCTTATAAATTCCAACATTTCTTTATTTTCTTTTACTCTGTTGGGTATGTGGAACTTTATTTAGAAGGATGAATTCAAAGTTCAAAGATATCTGGGGAAAAAAATAGTAAAATTACACATTTTCACAGCGCCCCACCCCTGATTATCTTAAAATTGTCATTATTTATGACATTACCAGAAAAAACACATTTTAGCTAGGCAGAACCAAGATTGTGTATTCTAAGATACAAAGGCTTATTTGTACCATGAAACTTTCTATAATTTTCAGGCCTGGGTAGAAATGGGTACATTTACTTTTCCATGTTTTGTTTGTATATTTGTGTACTGCTTTTCAGCAAACTAGAAGAAAGAAATGGCATCTCAAAGCTATAGGATAGTGTCAAATTCAGGAACAATGTAGTTTCTTGTCTATGTGTGTACTATTTCTGCAGTATTTGGAAGGGGTGATATTTTCTTTATTTTTCTCTTGGAAAACTGATTTCAAAATTCCTTAATATTGGCCAATGTCCAGGGAATCATGAGAGAGAAAATTAATGCTGAATATTTAGCCTTCCAGCTAGAATTTCTTATGTAGCTGAATTATGGTTCCTCAGTTGCCATGCACTGTAAACAATCTTTTCCTTAATATTGCTCTTTGTTGTTTGGGAAAATGCCACAAAAAAGTAGGAATTTCCCCTCACCATTACCCCTCTGGCAGTGTGTTTCAGTCTAATTCCTGACACTGTCCTGGTTACCACCACCCCTTCTCCTTGCTCTAAATTCTGCTTACCTACTAAAAGGGGGATTCCAGACAGACGAGGAAACAGCTTTCAAATGCTGCACTGCAGGCATACTAAGCCATTCCCCCCCAGTGTGCAGTCTGGAAGTGGGTGAGCTCCTCTCTGGCGATGAATTCTGAGTTGCTAAAGATGACAGAGTGTGTGCGCACATGCGTTTTCTTCCCCTCCCCCGTTCTTCCTTTTCCCAAGCCCCCTCTTCTCCCTCTTTCCCCTCCTACTCCTTTATCCACTCCCTCTGTGTCTCAGTTCTGCAGTATACAGGGCTGAAGCACATTCCTGCTTTGCAAGGCTTTCTGTTAAGGATGTATTGTGGCTTTTGTTTGGATTGCAGCATGCGGAATTACAGGTAACACTCTGAAATTGAGCTAAACAGTTAAATTCTGTTGAAATGTTTTCAAAGATGCAAAATATTTCATTGGAATCAATGAAGAAAATAAGTTATCTTGGCTAATTTTATTAGTGGTAATTGTAGTGAAATGTTTTTAGAAATGCTATAAGCAAATTCCTTTTTTCCCCCAAAAGGTTCAAATGAAAGGAAATGGGGGTGGATTGAGCTGACTGTGATTGATTTTTATTTTATGTTGGTTTTGAAAGCTTGATGTTGCTGCTCCTCCTCTGTAGTGTAAGGACCAGTTGTTATGTGGGGTGCTACTGAAGGTAGCCATGAATATTGGTACCAGGAAGGGTGGAGTGGGAGGGGTGATACCAGCCTGAGCTGGCTAGGTTCTTTGATTAGGGCATTGGATGCGAAATGTAAAATGCTCTCTCCTTTTCTTCTATCAGCTGTTCAGAGGAGACTCATTACAACTCCTGCTGAAGGTCCTAATCTTCCTCCCTTCTCTTCTGCCCCTTCCCCCTACCCTCACTTGGCCTGAAGACGTTGTCCCCAGAGTTTGCCTTACTCCCCTGCTGCTATGTGTATGGTGAACCTGGCACTATGGCCGCGTCTGGGACTGGCCAGACAACTGCTGCTGGCTCTCCCTATTCCAAGAAGGATTTAAAGGGGAATTGTACTGCAGGCAATGAACCAGAGCAGCAGCATCGGGAGCTTGGGGACTAAGGCTCCTCTGTCATTATTACACACTTGCAGAGCTGACCGCAATGACAGCAGCTGCTCCTTTGAACTGTTGGCAGCAGCCAAGCGGCAGCATGAAGTGAGAGATCACTCCTGAGCTCAAGATGAACTCCACCTTGGATGGTAATCAGAGCCACCCTTTTTGCCTCTTGGCATTTGGCTATTTGGAAACTATCAATTTTTGCCTTTTGGAAGTGGTGATTATTGTCTTTCTAACTGTATTGATTATTTCTGGCAACATTATTGTGATTTTTGTATTTCACTGTGCACCTTTGTTGAACCATCACACTACAAGTTATTTTATTCAGACTATGGCATATGCTGACCTCTTGGTTGGAATAAGTTGCCTGGTCCCATCTTTATCACTCCTCCACTACCCCCTTCCAGTAGAGGAGTCCTTGACTTGCCAGATATTCGGTTTTGTAGTATCAGTTCTGAAGAGTGTCTCCATGGCCTCTTTGGCCTGTATCAGCATCGATAGATACATTGCCATCACTAAACCTTTAACCTATAATACGCTGGTTACGCCCTGGAGATTACGCTTGTGTATTTTCCTGATTTGGGTATACTCCACACTGGTCTTCCTGCCTTCCTTTTTCCACTGGGGCAAACCTGGATATCATGGAGATGTGTTTCAATGGTGTGCGAAGTCTTGGCACACAGACCCCTACTTCACTCTGTTCATCGTGATGATGTTATATGCCCCAGCAGCTCTCATTGTCTGCTTCACCTATTTCAACATCTTCCGCATCTGCCAACAGCATACAAAGGAAATCAGCAAAAGGCAAGCCCGCTTCAGCAGCCAAAGTGGGGATACTGGGGAAGTGCAGGCCTGTCCTGATAAGCGCTATGCCATGGTCCTGTTCCGAATCACTAGTGTATTTTATATCCTCTGGTTGCCATATATCATCTACTTCTTGTTGGAGAGCTCCACTGGCAACAGCAACCGCTTCGCATCCTTCTTGACCACCTGGCTTGCTATTAGTAACAGTTTCTGCAATTGTGTCATTTATAGTCTCTCCAACAGTGTCTTCCAAAGGGGACTAAAGCGCCTCTCAGGGGCCATGTGTACTTCTTGTGCCAGTCAGACCACAGCCAAGGACCCTTACACAGTTAGAAGTAAAGGCCCCCTTAACGGATGTCATGTCTGAAGTGGCTCAGATATTGGGTCACTCTGTGTTTTTTTCTTTTTTATCTCTTTGTCTTCCTAGTTCACTAAGAAATCTGGGACAGAATAATTTGACTCTAAGCAATAGCAAACAAATGATCCATCCACATACCTTCTAAGTTTGCAGAAATGAATTTCAAAATGTGCTTCTGAATCAGAAGAATCATGATTATGAAGATAAATTGCTGTTGGTTCTAATTTTTGAAATGTCATGGAAATGACTTCGTTCTCAGATTTGAACTGAATAAAGCCATATCTAACATCTCTCTCCAGCTGGCATGACTGAACCTAGGTGTGAAAGGCATCAGCATTTTAAAAAGTCATCATTTTCTTGTTGCTTTCTGTGTTCTTTCCAGCTATTTGAGTTTCATGTGCAATTGATTTCTTTTAAGGGAGTATTAAAATACAATGATGATTAACAGGGTTTAAAAAAAATTTTTTTTGTATGCCAAAGTTTAAGTACACTGAAAGTTTCAACATTGTCATTTAAAAAGCCAAATGTTTTATGTCTTATTTTCTTGAGAGAATTCTAAATAGGGTGAATAATGTGAATACTTAAACATTAATTTTAGAATTTTGCAATGAACCATGAAACAAAAGTGCAATCAAATTATACAGTGTATGAAAAACTGAGCTACTTTTTGTTTCACAGAGATCTAAAGATATGTATGCAAAGAAGTGGTTGTGTTGCAGTATTTTGCCCATGCTTTTCTGTATGTGTATGAGTACATTGAGAATATTTGAATTGAGTTGAATTTCTCTTTTACAGCAGAATATGTTTAAATAAGCTAAAAAATAATTAAGTGATAGGCTGATGGCTGTCAATTTTATTATGGTGAAAATATATAAAAACGTGTCTTAATGTTCTTGTTCTTTTTAATCCAAACACTTTTGAAATATTAGAACATCAGGGAGAAATGTGTCATAATTGAATCAGAAAATATAGTGTAGTATATTAAATCATTTTTTAAATGGAAGAGAATTAAGATGTTTTCTTTGTGATTAAATGGAATCAACTAATACAGTAGCAACTAATTCTTTTTGAAAAGCATTTTTTGTTAGTGTTGAGCAATACACATTTGAAGGGGGAAGGAGAAATTCTGGTTAATCTAAGTCTCTTTTATTGCTTTTCTCTTTCTGAAAAAAAATCCTTTGGCGTACATTTCTTTCCTTAACAGTTTTTTTTTTTTTTTTTGGCCAAAGTACCAGTAAAATCTATAGGATTTTATTATTCTATAGAATTATCATTGAGAGTGATGTGTGTATGTAGTAGTGATGTTTTGTTCTTAAAAGTGATTATCTTTAGAGTAAGAGGTTTATTTTTCTAAAAGGAGAGAAGGATTTCCAGCGGCTCCAGGCATGAGAGTATTTCCTCTACTTTTCTACTGGTTTTAATGTTTTGGAAATCTTCAGAGGACTTATGTGATCTCTGCCTTTGGCTAGATGTTGTAATTTGAATGTGACAATGGTGTTCAATGAGATGGAAGATGGAAGAAACCCAAGGGACATGAGTTAAAGTGAATTTCTGAATTCAAGAAAGGACATGGCTATTTATAACACAGGCAAATATCCTTTGGTTTTCCATATGATGTTGGAAACCCCTCTCCCCTTTTTAAACAAAGGGCCGCATTCTTATGATGTTCAGTTTTAGACATAAATTTGATTTTAACCTCAAATATGTTCTATTTAAACTTTTTTTCATTTAAATGACTAAGTATTATATAAACATTCAAACTTCAGATTCTGGGTTTTCCCCAAAAGCTTTCTTGCTCTTTATATTTAGTGTTAGCAAATCGGTTCTAGGGTGTTTCAAATTTACAATTCATACTGAAATTGTAAGTTATGTTAAAAATGACTTTGTTAAATTGCCATTTCAAGTGGAAACTCTTTTGTGCTGGATTCTGAAGAATAGTTGTATTGGACATATTTCCCCTTTAAGTGGTACAGATCTAAAAAAACCAAAATTTCCCTTTTTTTTTATGTATGATGGAGAATGTAACTTGTTTAGATTTGTAGTTAGCTTATGAATTTTTAGTTTAGCAAATACAGGAAACTTAAATAGTTAATTGTTGTAGAAAATTGCTATTACATCAGTAGGTTTTACTTTCTTTGGGAGCTGAGCCCTTTTAATTTTTTTCTCCAATCAGGTTCCATCTTTTGAGAAGGGAAAAGAAAAGATATCTGTTTTAATTTTTTGATAATGGCTAATCAAGCTGGTCTTTTAATGACTGCAAAGACAACTCTTTTAATAAGAACTTTTGTTAATAAATGTTTACATTCTTAGTACCAAATTCAGATTTTATTGGAGGCATTTTTTTTTCACATTAGCATCTCTGTTAATGTGTCAGCTCAGAGCTAAAGTAGAAACTAAATAGATATAGTAATTGCAAAGAAAAATAGTCTCCCCTTGAATTTGATTAATATCAGGTCTTTCCAGTTTCTTCATTGTGCTTTATAAACTAAGGTTTCTTCCACTATTAATAATATGCGATTATTCTCACATTTATGTCCATACCGCCTTCTTATTTTATTTGGTTCTATGTGTGTGTGTTGGGGAGAGGGAGTGCATCTGGACACAGTCCTCCAATCTTCAGTGGTTGGGGGCATTTTCTTATAATACATTTGGCGAGTTTGTGTTTAACTAATCTTTTCATCCTGGCATATTTAATGCAACATTTGATGATGCTTGGTTTGAATACCAATCTGACTAGTTCAGAACGAGAATTATATTTTTAGACTCAATTACCTTGGCTTTGGCAGGATAGCTCATTTGACTTTATATGGTATGTGACTGGTATCAGAGGAAGCATATGCTTTTGGTGATTGTGTTGAAATTATTTCATAGTAAACTTTAAAATAATATACTAATTGTCATAAAAAAAAAAGTTGCCAATCTGATAGGTGAAAATAAAAAAAAAATAGTATACTAATTGTCATTTGCAAATTAGTTGTCTGTTTTTATGCAGTACTTTCAGTGAAGGTGTGTTTTTTTTTTCCTCTTAAGAGTGGAAAAGCAATTACAAATGGACTAGGTCTCCATTTTAGTGAGAGCACTATCTTACACCAGGGTGGATATTTGAATTTTTTATGGACCTGTTGACTCTTACCCAAAATTCTATTTTGGAAAAGGTTTTCTTTAAGCTTTATTGCTGGATAAATTCTTTCTGAGCCTTTTATAATGGCTTTTTACTTGAATTACTGCTCTCAGTGTTGCGGGGGGAGGTGCGCATCTGGCTGGTATAGGGATTGAACCCTGGATCTTGGTGCTACTAGCACCGTGCTCTAACCAACAGAGCTAACCAGCCAGCCACATTCTCAATATTTTAAGGATTGAGAAAACTTGAATTTTTGTACTATAAATGTGTTCTCCACCTCTTTGAACTTGAAAATAAAGTGACAGGGTTATAGGCTCCCAGAAGTGGAATGGTTTTCTGGGAGGGTTTCCTTAGTTTTTCAGGTTTGTTTGAAAAATCTGCACAGTTACTTTGTAGGAAATATCTTAATTTCACTGACTTTATTATTATTTTTATTTTTTGTATCACAAGAGATTTGTGAAAAAAATTGGCAAACCAGAATTTATTGTCATATGAGCATATTTTAGGAAGTTTAAGGATAGGAGAATCATGACACTATGAGATTTTTAATAAGTCTTTATAAATCATTTTATGTGTTGATTTTGCATAATTTTTCCATTTCAGGAAGAAAAAGCTAAATACAAGTATTTATATTAAATGTACATACTATTAATATTATTTTACAGACCCTGGGAATATTGTGGACATTTCTTATGGCTGTAAATGAGTCATTTGGCTTCTCTTCAAAATTTGGGTGATAAAAGGGCATCATGATATGACAAAAATGAACTTTGAACTGATAACCAAAAATATCTAGGTTTCTGTATAATTAACTAGTTTTGTAAATGAGGGCAAGTCGCTTCTCTAAGCACTTAATTTTTTCTATAAAAGGAGATAATGATCCCTTTACACCTCATAGGGTTACTTTGAGGATTGAATTAAATGAAATAGATGTGAAAGTACTTTGTAAATTGTAAAGGACTTTGCAAATAAAAATGATTACTGTTATTTATATCTGCCATGTTTTTACATGTAAGGAAGCCATATGTCATGATGTACTCCCACACATTAAGGTTTTTGAAGCTCAATGCTAGATCACTATTCCATGCTACTTAGCAATGCCAGACCTGAGAAGAGAGGTAAGATAAATCCTCACCTTTCTAAAATGCCAGTAGCCTTAAACTGCAAACTCACTGAAGGCAAGGGACAGTGTCTTTTTTTTTTTTTTCATATTTTATTTTATTTTTTATTTATTTATTTATTTATTTTTGTCGTTTTTTTTTTTTTCGTGACCAGCACTCAGCCAGTGAGTGCACCGGTCAGTCCTATATAGGATCCGAACCCGCGGCGGGAGTGTCGCCGCGCTGCCAGCGCAGCACTCTACCAAGTGCGCCACGGGCTCGGCCCGGGACAGTGTCTTTTGATATCTTTATACCCAAAATGTAACATAGGACCTGGCTCAGGGCAGAAGTTTAATAAGTTTTACAGAATGAATGAATGACTTTAATTATTACTTCTGGTCACCAGCATTCTTCATTCTAATAGGGATTATAGGGCAGTGAGGTTCAAAAGGTAGTCCAGAGCCCCATAAGCAACCTTCCATTTGGTCTGCACCATTCTAGACTCTAAATAATAAGTGATATCTCTTTTTGGTACCAAAAGACTAATGTGGGAATGTGAGTGCTCTATATGCTAGGTAACTTCACTTCTGGAAACCCCATTGCCTTGGCCCAGGGAGATTCAGGCAGTGCTATCAAATTGCCAGTTTCTCACAGCATGGATAAGAAATGTGTAGTTGGATTATACCTTCTTGGCTCTGAATCCAGATAAGGGAGGCTGTAAAACCAGTCACAAGGGTACAGGAGCTATAGAAAGCCTTGGTGAAAGAAACTGTTGTAATTATGTGCTTTTGCTTCATCTCCCTTTCTCTACAAGTTTTCTAGCTCTGTCTTCCCTTCCTTCCTTTTCTTAACACTCTATTGTTCTATATCCAGAAGGAAGTATTTTAAATGACACTGGCATAGCGTGTGGGAAATTGGAAGACCAGTGGCTTTTAGGGAAAGTTTAGGCAACAATTGGGAAGCACTTATCCAGCAAGCCTTGCTGTGTGCCAGGCACTACAGCTGGCCTAAGAGAGGAATCTAAAGAAGTATCATCCCTTTCTTGTAGAACTTCATAGTCTTTAGATGTTTCATGTGGAAAAAAAAATCTGTGATTATCTGTCAAGAAACCTTATAAAGTAACTTTATCCAGTGGAATTTACCAAGGCCTCCTGATGGGACACTCAGAGAGTCTGTTGCTTGGGGTCAGTTTACATAATGCCAGTATATGAAATCATAATGTCAATTTATTAGTTTTAAAGTACGAAACAGCAATAGGGAGGTGTCTTTCTATATTGGTAGATCCTTATACACTAAGCCCAATGTCCAATCTCCACAATCAGAAAAACCTTGTCTTTGAGATCGTAATAAAAGTTGAAATCTTCTCTGCTTCCAATACTGACCAACCTACCTTCTAATTGACATATTATTTCTTTAGTTCAACTAACTTCTTTATTTGTCCTTTAGTCAAATTCCTTGCAAGACTTAGTAGTCTTGCAATCCTGCAACTCATTCTTTCTCTTTAAGGTAGTTTTATATCACTGGTCTTATCTTTTATCATAAAAGATACTGGTTTTAGAATTTATTATTCACAAGGCAGCCTTATGTCTTTATGTTAGTTCCAGGGAGCAACTCATACTGTTTTTTATGTAGTGCCTTGTTGGAAAAGCAAGATATATGAAAACACCTATAAAATGAGTAGTATCAGTCAGATAATTATGGCTGAGATATTAAGTATATAGAATGTCAGATCATGTTTAGCAAGAAGGTGGGGAGGGGCAGTTGAATTGGAAAGGACCTTACAAATTGTTTAGTCTGATGCTTTTATTTTATAGACAGGAAACCAGCAGTGTCCACGCATCTATTTATAATAATACCCAGACTTCTTGCTTCCTAATCCATTGCCTTTTTCTAGTAGACCATGTTGCTTTTGCAGAGGAGTTAGAATTTGGATTGACTCAGCCATGCTGTAGGGCAGTGTATTTGTGTATAATACTAAGTATAGGAAGCACGAGCAACAATGTGTTAGTATTAATTGAGGCTCATTATGTATCAGGAGAATTTGATAAACTTTATCTTATTTAATCCTTCCAAGACTATATGAACTGGTGGCTATTAACCCCATTATATAGATTGGGAAACTGAGGTTTAGAGCTGCCAGAGTCACCAGTGTATAGGTAGAAGATCTGGGATTCAAACCCAGGTCTTCCTCACTCCAAAGCCTACATTTTTACCTCATTTAATTCTCACAGCACACTATCAGATAGTTATTTTAATTTCCCCATTTTACAGGTGAGGAAACATAGGCTTAGAGAGGTTAAGAAACTTTTAAGATTACACATATACTAAGTGGTATGACTTAAAACCATTTCTTTGACTATAAAGCTTTGTGTCCTTTCCCAGTATATAAGCTAACTCTTAGGCATGAAAAACATGACAGACTGCCTCTTGAATATGCATATTTGTTTCTGTTAACTCCACTACAAAGAATGGCAAAGGTATAATGGACAAAGAGAAGGGGAGCAGAGATGATGGCAGATGAATGTCAATAGATTTCTGGGATGTAGAAACCCAGTGCACAAGTGGTGATGGACCCAGCAGAATTGACAAAGCTGAATCTGAATCCTAAAGTCAAGGGAGGAGGAGGGGCAAAAAGAAGCAAGTTGATTTGTCCATTGAACCCAGTAACTACATTGGAATTGGATTCCCAAGATGCCCCTACAATAGTATGAAGGAGAAAACAGAAGAAATGATAGAAAGCTTATATAAGGAACATTCAGACACTATCACCCTCCACTTCTCTAACCCACCCCACCTTGATCCTCATCCCCAGCTGGCCCAAGCATGCAACTAGTTTTTCACCGTCTCAGCAGATGATGAGAGATTTACCCTTTGAAGAAGTTGAACCATAGACACTCTGGATGCCAGGCATAGCTGAGGACGAGACTGAGGTATTTGTTGAAAACATGGGAATTAAGAGAAAGTCTATATGTTAAACAATCAGCCCCCTTGTTCCACTATACTCCCAGAATGCTCTCAGCCAGTCTAGAATCTTCTAAACAGGAGGTAAGAGAAGTCCATTCTGAGGACCGATATTCCAGGGCTCACAAATAAAACAGTGGTATTTCTTGCTCAGTCACCTTAAGGTGATGCCCATCAGTCAACAAATCCCACCCATTCATGCAGAGCTTCCAATTACTTTTTTATTGCTTTTCTTTTAATATTAACAGACAGCCAGAGATCACTGGGTTTGTGAGAAATGCTTCTCACATAAAATACAGGGCCCTAAACAAACAAACAACAAAAATCAGAGGAAGCAGAAACAATACAGGTAGCTGAAGCAGACTTCCAAAAAAAATTCAACTGTAATATTCTCAGAGAAGATTTTGCACCCATTAAAGGGGAACGGGATACTGTAAAAATATGAACAGGAAGAGAACAAGAAAGCGCTCTTGTAATTTAAAGGATAATAAGACATTTTTAAAAATCAGGACAAAAGTTGAAGATAGTGAAAGATAGGCCAGATAGAAAATAGTAGATGAAAAGCAAGACAGTTAAGAAAGCTCAATATCTAATGGGATTTTCAGAAACAGAATAGAGAAAAATAAGGAAGGAAATTCTCAAATATCCCAAGAAAATTTTTCAGAACTGAAGAATATGATTTCCATAGTGAAAAGGCCCAGTTTAGTGTAATAAAAAGACTTACATGATGGCAAGTCATTATAACATTTCAGAACACTGGCAATAAAGAGAAATCTTAAAAGCTTCTTGATTTGGGGGAGGAATGGGAGAGTGGACACATACAAAGTATAGGGATTTGTATGGCTTTGGACATTTTTTTTTTTTTTTTTTGAGAGTGGAAGATAATGGGGAATAACTTCAACATTTTGAGAGGAAGTGATTTCCAACCCAGAATTTTATGCCCAGTCAAAATATCATTCAAGCATGAGGGTAAAATCAACTCATTTTGAGATATGCAGGGTCTCAAAATATTCATCTACCTTTTACACTTTCTCAGGAAGTTACTGAAGAATATGCTTCCCCAGAATGTGGAAGGAAACCAAGAAACCCCAGATACAGGGTCACCAACACAGGAGAGTGGTTAAGGGAATTCCCACAGGAAGAAAGCCCTAGGACAGCTGAGCAGGAGACCTAGAGAGCAGTTACTCTAAATTGGAGCAGGGAGAAGGAAGGCACTAGGAGGTATGTCTAGGAAAAAATAATTGGGATTTTGACTATATTGAGAGAAATTTATGGTTCTGTCAGATATTCAGGGGAAGAGTTGATAATAGATACACAGAAAACCAACGAAAAAGGGGCCAGCCCCGTGGCTCACTCGGGAGAGGTCGGTGCTGATAGCGCCGAGGCCGCAGGTTCGGATCCTATATGGGGGTGGCCAGTGCACTCACTGGCTGAGCATGTTGTGGATGGCACCATGCCGAGGGTTGCAATCCCCTTACCGGTCGAAAAAAAGAAAACCATTGAAAAGGGAAAAAAAATAGGCAATTAAGAACTTCAGAAAAAGATAGGAAATTAAAGAAGGAAATCGAATCATGACATACTGTGATTCAGTTATGAATAGTATTGATTTAAACAAAAATGGTAGCAAAACTATATTGAGAGGGCCGAGCCCGTGGTGCACTTGGTAGAGTGCAGTGCTGGGAGTGCAGCAACGCTCCCGCCGCGGGTTTGGATCCTATATAGGAATGGCCGGTGCACTCACTGGCTGAGTGCCGGTCACGGGAAAAAAAAAAAAAAAAAACTATATTGAGAGGATGAGGGGAAGGGGTGTGTGTGTGTGTTGGTGGAGGGGTATGTAACAGGGCCACTTTATCATCTTCCACACCATAGAGTCTGAAGCTAATATCTAAAATGGAAAAACGCAGAAAATAGCAGTTTAAGCATTTTATACAGAAATTTGAAGAAAAACAACTAGAAAAAAGAGAGATGGAAATTGTTGCCTCTCAGAAGGAAAGTGTAAGGAGTGAGGGGTATTTCATTGTGAGCTTTGTATTATTTTTTATGAAAAGCAGAGACCACATTTAGGAAAAGGCAAGTGAATTTTAAAAGAAGTAGAGGGATACCAGGGAAGAACTATAGGTTTAGAACATTATTACTTGAGTAGGAAATGAGGGCATAATAACACTATATTACCTGTGGCCCTTTACAGAGCAATATTCTATTCATCTCACTTCATCCTCTTGGAAAGACAGACAAAGTCAATATTATTGTCCTTTGTAAAAGGACAAAAAAGTCTTACAGCCCCTAAACTCCATTCCCACAGTTGTAAATTGTGGAATATAAGACCTTTTTGGTTTAAGTTGTTTTTTTTTCCCCCGGCTGGCCAGTATGGGATTTATTTAATACAAGACCAGGCATTATGCGATCATGAGAGGAATGCAAAGTGCTAGGTGGTATTCGAAAGGGAAGGTGCATGTTAGATGGATTTTTCTTAGAAGGCAGTATATGAGATGAGCTAGGCCCCAGGTATAGTAGAATTTCTATAGTCTACTTCTCCTCTTTACCCCATCCCCCTCCTTGAATGAGATGGACATGAAGTATCCAGCTGGATGGGATCAAAGGAGCCCAAAGGATCAACAGACAAGATCCTAATAAAGTGATCTATAATTTATCAAACAATGCACATATGAGAAAGCCCTTTGCAGAGTAAAAAGCTTATCTCTATGTTAAATTACCATGATTATAATCACTTAGTGAAAGATTTATTGGCTTGTTACAAAAGGATTGTACTGGCTTTGAGCAAAATACAAAAGTAATAGTCTTTTCAAAGTAAAGCTTTAAATTCTGTGTCTATAAGCTTTCAACAAATACTTATTGAATTACTAAGACAATATTTTGGGGAGGAAGGAAAAGTTACAGCATTTAGACAGCATGATTTATTTCTGAAATGTCTTCCAGAAAAACTGAGGAAACCCCCACTACCAAAGCCATTTATTTATAGCCTAGACCAAAACAAAAAAATTTAAGAAGGCCATCTGTGGGTCTCTGTCCTCATTGGCCCCTGGGGAGCAGAATCTGACTCAAATCTTTTTTCATTTTTAAAAGTCAACCTTCTTCATGACGTGATATTTGTAGGAAGTGAAACCATTCCTACTTAGGTTATGTCAGCATTATGTATTGTTAACATCGTTGTATTGAGGATGTACCTTGTAGCCTATAGAGCATTGGAAATAAAGTCAAAACAAAATTTCAATCCTAGATCTGGCAGTTAATTAGGTAACCTTAATCTGTCTGAACTTTAGAAGGATCCTCAAGATCAGATGCAAGTTACATTAATAGTAAGGCTCTTTAAGTTGTTACCGTTAGTGATTACTTGATATTCTTGGATCTTTTCTCTCTCTCTCTCTCTCTCTCTCTCTCTCTCTCTGAGGTATAGAGGAAGATAGTGAAAGAGCATGGATTTTTGGAGTCTCTGGCCCTTGGTTTTCTGTTCCTTAAAATGTGATAATACCCTCTCATAATTATTGTGAAAATTAGATTCGGATACATCTAAAGTATATAGAATTGTGCTTGGTGACATCACAGAAACTCAGTAAAAGATTGTTGCCATTATTTCTTTGTCACACAGAGGTCAGAATTTCCCTGTGATTTCCAGGGCCTAAAAATTGGCACATACCCTTAGAGGAAAGGTCTTGAGTGAATGTGGCATGGTGTGCTTCCTTCTCTCAGGGATCATGAATCCCTCAAGTCCTGCCTTGATGGTTTGCTGCAGTTCCTTCAAACTGATGTTTTTTGTGTTTTGTTCTGCTTTTATAGTATGTTCTTAAGGAGGGTTAGTCCTATACAATTCTTGGACATTACGATATGCATACAATATTTAAATGTACTTCATCAAGGAAGAAATCATTGGGGATTACAGTGAGAGCTTTAATAGTTTAGAGGTGGAAAGGAAATTTGAGATTGACGTGGTAAAGAGGTGTCACTTTAATTGAACTTTAAAAATGAGTTGGTCTTAGGAGGAAAATATAATTTTGGCAGATGGTATTTTAAGGTTCAAAGGCCTGAGGAAGAGGGGCCATTTATATACTTAAGAATAAAGAGACCATGTAATCTATAGTGATTAAAAGTATGTGTTTGGGAGGCAGACAGACCTGGGTTTGAATTCTAGCCCTGCATCTTACTAGCTGTGAGACCGGGGGCAAAGTACATAATCACTCTTAGTCTCGGTTTTAACTGGTAACACTGTCTCATGCAAGTATTATGAGGTTTAAATGTAATGTGTGTAAAGTTCTGAGCACCGTGCTTGGCACGCAATAAGCACTCAGTACTTGTTAGATGGTGCTGCTATCTTCCTTGTAAGTAGAGTAGCATGGATGGAGCAGAGGTTTCAGGTTGAGGTATAATGGAGAGTAAAGTCAGAAAGATAAATTGGTGATAGCCAGTCTGGAATAAATGGCTAAGGGACTTGGTTTTAATTAGGAATTAGAGATAGACTTGAGATTTTTGAGTAGGTGAATGACATGAATATAGAATCCTAAAGTGACAGAGCTAGAAAATCCCTTATGTGTCATAATATGTACTCCTCCTTTCACAAAAGGGGAAGGGAGACCCAGAGTAATGACAAAGTTAATTCCAAAGGATTGTTCAGCATTTGTCAAGTGCTTAGAAAATAGGAGTTTTCAGCAGTTTGGAAAAAAGGGAACAAGCGTTCAGATTTTGTTTTTTGTTAAGTAAAATAAATAAAAATAGTCTTGCCATTGGTACTAGCAACCAAACGAAGATTTGAGGGCTGTCTGGTTAGCTCAGTTGGTTAGAGAATGATGTTACAACTCCAGGGTCAAGGGTTCAGATCCCCATACTGGACAGGTGTAAAAAAATAAATAAAAATAAAAAATCTTAATTAGATTAAAAGTTCTCTTTATCACTGGTAGCAACCTCAGAAATGTTTGTTGAGGAAGTAAAAAACCAAATATGATGGGTGGTTCTAGAATGCCTTTATTGGTATTTATAGTATTTGAACTTTCTAGTGAGATTGAAGAGTGAAGTTTGTGCTTAAATAAAATTGAAGATCACAGGTTGTCCAGTAACTTTTAAAGTTGCTGTTTCCCAGGAATTTTAAATAGGAAAACATAGAAAGAATTTAATTCCAGGAGAGCTCTTTAAGGCATTACTGCATAGATATTAATAAACTTTGGTTGAAATTATTTCCTTGGTTAAGAGAAAAAGGTCTACTTTACTTATAGCTTTATACTTTATATATTAGTGATGTGCTAATAAGTTTTTTTACATTAATAGAAGAAAGATCTAATTTACTTATATCTTTACATGTTAATGATGAAATGAAAGCTTTTAAATATTTAGATTTTTTTCACAATTCTTTCTGAGATTCTTCAGTAGAAAAATGAAAACCTTTAATATGATTTTTCTTATGTATTTGGGCTCAAGAAAACATCATTTTTGCCTGAGAGCTATATAAAAATGTATAATTAAAATAAATGTTGAACCCCAAAATATATACCTACAACCTGTGAATATGCATATGAACACAGACCTCTTTCAGAATTCTGAGTGCAGTTCAGCAATTCCTTGATGGAAATGTTTTGTGACCAGTATCATTAATTGTTACAACAGCAAGAAATTTCCATAGAATTGTAAAGTTATGTTTTAATATAGCTAGCCATTTTACAGCAGCTGTATATTTTTGCTGAATAGGCACACTTAAATCTCTGACCTAAGACTTGTTATTTTCAGAAGAAATTAACTTTTTAAAGTAAATCCGAGTATTTGTTAAGCATTATGAAACACTTGTAAACATTTTATTGGAAATCATAATTTAATCTGTTAGTTTGGTTACATAAAAATATAACTTCAGGAGTGTGGCATTTGATCATGTGTGTATTGTGTGTGTTGTGTATTTATTACTGGTGATTTTGAGAAGATTTTATTCTTAGCATATAACACTTTACAAAATCTTTGAGCAAATTATATGTATAACAATACAATTGGTATTAAGCTATATTAAGCTGTACTAAGAAAGCATTTGATTGGAGTTTCACTCAGTAATATAAAAATAATACCGTTGAAATAAGTATTTGGAAGTCATCACAGTTATCAGGAACATTTGTTTGGAATATGACTATGTATATATTAATTTTGTATCTTCTAATTTAGCTGACTCATAAATTACCTCCTCCTTCTCACCACCACCAGCTTTTTACAAAGAGTGACACTTTGTGTGTTGACTTTCGTCAGGTAACAGTTCTTGAGTATTTCCTGCTTCTTGGGCCTCTCAATGGTGGATTACTGTGACCGAGAATCAACAATAGCAAAGCAGGAAAAGGTTGATAGTGCGGTTAGCATTTATGCCTTATCTATACATGATTTGGGACAGTTTTGCCAAACATTGAATAATTTTCCTGTGGGAAACTTGAGCCCTAAAAGGAAATGAACATAGCTAAAGGGCTGCATATCACATGGGATTTAGGTTTATTTTTAGAATGGCACTATAATACCATATTTGGATTGAAACAATGTGATAGCAGTACGTTATTTTATTAAATACAGAGCCATCTTTTCTGATTGTATGCTATAGATTCAACGTAGTACTTAAGAGGATACTTCAAAAAGTAACTTTTCAGCTAATACGGTTTCAAAGGATGAAAGTTAGAGGTACTTACTTGGCAAACATTTCTAGAGCAGGTTTATTGAGTCTGGTTTCTGTAATGAAGATTCTGTGGTAGTTCACTGATTACAGTATGTGGTTCTTTTTGTTGCATGTTTGGGGTAAGTTGTTTTATTTTGGGGGAAGAGAAAAGAGAATAAAGAAGGAGTAGAGGCATTTAGAGTTGTGACAGTTACTTGATTGTCTTGAAATGGAAGTGCTCCTTACTAAATGAGACAATAATAATAGAGAAACTTAAATGGATTTTTGCCTCTGAAAAATGATTTAAAAAGAAAAACTAAGATAATCAGCCAAAGTATTTCATATTGAGCTCTACAGTGTTTTGGTTAGTATGGTTCACAGACTAAAAAACAAAACTAAAACGCTCTTATTGCATCATTTATATTTTAAGTGTCAGTTTTTCTACTACTGATTTATCTTGTTTATAATTTCCTCTGGTTAAAATACATTATGATGTTGATAACATACAATAGATTTCTGAATTGCATGTGATCTAATTGCATATCCCCTACAGGGCACTAAGTCCCAAACAGGAAACTTGCCAAATACACATTTTGTCCCTTGGCTTTTCTCCCTAGGTTGGAAGTATGCCATCATCGTAAATCTCAAGTCTGGTGGGAAAGAGCTACCCCTGATGTGCCATGCCTTATACCACCTGCTTTCCATGCAGTATCTCATTTGCTTATCATAAACTCTGTAAGGCAGGGACTATTGCGTAGATTTTACATATACGGATATTAAGGTTATATTAGTTAAGTGTCTTGCCCAAGGTCACACAGATTAGTTAAGTGGGAGAGGCAATATTCAGAAACAGAACTGCCTGACCCTCAAGTGTTTGTTCTATCCATTACATTGTGGTCTTAGGTAGAGCACCTAAATTCTGTCTTCTCCATTCCCTGTCAAAGTCCACCTCCAGTCTTCACACAATTGTGGCCAGATTCTGAAATGCCTTCAGTTAACCTCCATGTTCATGGAAATCTAATTCCTGTCTGCTCTGTGCTTGTGTGGAGCTTTGGAATGGAGATTTTAAAACATTAATTACTGAATACCTGTATAATTTTTCATTTATTTAAAATGTAGAGATCAATTTCCTATCTCTTTTTGGTCCAGCTTTTGAATTCTGTTATTAAGTGTTAATCAATTACAGTTAATTTTACTGTTAATTATGGTTGTTTCCTGCAAGAGCAAATCACCAGGATAAATATACAAAGCAATATCTACCCACAAATCCAGTTTCTAATAAAATCCCTGCTATTGCATTATTGTATAAGAATAGCACTGCTTGACAGAGAGATCCCAAGGTTCCTAGTTGAAAGGAAAATACAGATTTGAAGAGCAATGGCACTAGTCATGTAGGGACAGTAAAAATGTGTTTGCATGGGTATGCATATGTTATGTTCTTGAAAGCTAAATTTAAGATGAAGGTATTTTTGTACTGTCAATGTTAAGTGATCCCATCAATCAGATGTTTATTTCTAGAATTCTTGTTGATTTGACTATGAAGTTGATTTGAGGGGCCTTAATTTGTTTTATACAAATATACTTCATATTACTGAGGTATTATGGTACTTTATTAGAATATTCATAATTCAACAAAATAGAAAAATGCAAATAAGAAATAGATTTGGGAAAATAAAGATATTCAGGAAAATAATACATACACAGATATATAGGCTATCACATCCTATGTTGTATAAGATTGGGCAGGGGATTTGATTCTGGGTTTCCTGGAGACCAAAGCAAAAATGGACATTGGATCATTTTCCATCAGAAAAAAATATGCATAATTCTTTAGGAGAAACCATTTTTGATAAGGACATTGAGTAATATGGTTAGGAAGTGTCCTCACTACCATGGTTTCTATAGCAGTTTTTTTTGCTTGCTTGTTTATTTTAATAAGGTCACAAAATATGCTAATACCTCAGTTTAGTGAAGATGGTTCTGTAAGAGGCCAAGATACTGTGGGCTGAAAATACGTCTGTCTAGTCGTCAGCCCTAATTAAAGAGTAAAACCCAGAAGATTTAAAATAATACTGATTTTTTTCTTCTTTCTTTCTTAATATCTGAAATGATCAAGATAGATACATGTTGAAGGCCACCTAACACTTAGGGAAATGCCTTTTCTTTGAATAACTTATAGAAGGGCCATGTGTTGAGATTTTATTCACTTTGTTTTTATGTTTAAACTCATCATATATTTCTCTGTTTACATGTTATTAGGGCCTAGTTATTTCAGTTTTTTCATAAACACTGAACAGACATCATCCAAGGAAGCATTTTCATAGGAGCCAAAAGAAAAGGGCCATTTTCAAAGTCTGTGTCTTTTTTATTTTAGTCATAAGAGTCTAGAAGAGAAAAGCGTTTATTTTATATATTAGGAATTAAAATGCTACTCACTACTGATGAGAATATTTTCACTTTTACAGTATATTTATTTGGATTAAGAACGTGAGCTAAAAAGCCAGACTGGTTGGTTTCCAGCTCCCTGCTGTCTAGCCAAGTGCTTTAACTTTTTTCCTCATGTGTCAAATGGCAGAAATAATAGTTCCCACCACAGAAGGTTGTTAAGATAAATCTATATGTTATTATTACTTAAATACTTATTTTTAAGTCTGTGAAAGTATATTTGTCATAGGAAATTTCTTTTCGATAAGTAGCTCTGGACCTTATTGTGTGTCATATGTACCCTTGAGAGTTACTTTGCTCAACAAGTATTTATTGAGTGTCTACTGTGTATCAGGCACTTTTCTCCAGGCTGGAGATAAACATATACCAAACAGAAATCTCTGCCCTCATGAAACTTAACATTCTAGGGAATCTGTTAAAAAGCCTTGTTGAACACTCTTAGAAAAATGCGCACAAAACTTTGCATACAGTGTCAGAGAATTTATGGTAACTGGTATGTCTGTTTATTAAATATCAGGCTAAGAATTCTATAAATACCTTCTTTTTATTTTGTCAGAATTCCTGTGAGACATTCCTTAAGATGGGTACAGTATTTGATTTTAAAAGATAAGAGATGAAGTAATTATTACTGTTTTTCTTTATAAGTTTTTTGGGCTCTATCAAATTACAAATGCTATTAGATATGACATGACCAATTGAAATTAAATTTCCAGATCTTGCAGATTTTTATAGGACCATCTTGGCCTTGCCCAAACATTAGAACATCTGTTTTCATAATCTTTATTTTTCTCACTTAATCAATTCTATTTCCAAAAATATGAAAGGAAATTCCAAATGACAATGGTGATATGCAATTAAATCAGAATGATTTTACCACAGGGAGGTTTTCAGTCTTCATTTATTCACTTTAAAGCATAGCACCCCTTCAGTTTCATTTTCCTTCTTGTGGGTTTTTATCCCCTCTGTTTAGGTGATTTTAAAAACTAAGTCTTCTGGGTTGACTCCTTAGCTCAGTTTGTTAGAGCACAGCCCTGTAACACCAAAGTCACGGGTTCGGATACTGTTACTGGCCAGCCACCAAAGAAAGAAGAAAAAGTTCTAAAAGTGAAGTCTTTAGAAATCACTTCTGACAAGCTGTAGCAGCTTTTTAAAAAGAAAATGTAACTAAAAATTGTTATTTTTTTTCCTGTGAAATACATTGTGAAGATAGGATGTGGTATATATAATGTATCAAAGTAGTGTTTTAGTGGTGTTTTTATTTTGTTTTCTTAAGTATTACATGATGGCTTTTAATAGAGCACTTATAACATTTTGGATTAGTCTTAAAAAGAACTAAGTTTTTCTTTGGGCAACAAGCTACTTTGGAAATAATAATATTCCTGATGCTGAGTATTTCTCATGGCAGCCTTCCACTGCGTTTTCTTTGTTTGGGTACTTTCTTTTTCTTCCTGCCATTCTTAGCTTTCTGTTTTTCAACTTGAGTTTACAAAGGGTATGTATTCAAAGGGTTTCCTTCAGTTCCCAGTACCTTGTTAATCCTGAGAAGTTACCCAGTGGGCCAATTCTCACAGTAATGTATAAAAATAGTTGCCCATAAAGATTACAGAATGTGGTACCACTGTGATTTGAACTAATGGACCACTGTTAAAACCAAGATGGGAAGAAGAAAATAGCACAAATGTTATCATTTCCTGTCTGCACAAACTGTTTGAAAAGAGCCTTAAAAGTTCAGAAAGTGACTAAGCCTCACCATTGCTTTATCATGCACACTAAAAGAACATCATAATTGGGGCCAAGAAAGAAATCACCTAGTAACCAGTCACATGAATAGAGCCTCCCTTCAATTACTCAATAGAGCATATATCCACAATGTTGATTTCACCAGTTTTATTCCACATAAATCCACATATGTTGAGTGTCTCAGTAAATGCTTGTATGTGAACGTGGGTGGCTTAACCTCTCTTAGCCTAAATTTCCACATTGTATAATAAGAAGGTAATGCCTTTTCTTTTTCTTTTAATGAACTTTGTGTTTATGAACAGCTTTTGAATTTATAGAAATACTGTGAAAATAATACAGGGAGTTCCAATATACCCCATTATTAACTCTATTATTAACATCTTGTATTGGTATGGTACATTTGTTAAAATTGATGACCCAATATTGATACAGTATTATTAACCAAAGTCCAGACTATTCACATTTTTTTAGTTTTTATCTAATGCCCTTCTTCTCCAGGATTTCATCCAGGATACTGCATTATATTCAGTCCTCATATCTCCTTTGGCTCTTCTTGATTGTGATAGTTTCTCAGGCTTTTTCTTGTTTTTGATGACTTTGACAGTTTTAAGGAATACTGGCCAAGTATTTTATAGAATGTCCCTCAAGTGGAATTTGTCTGATGTTTTCGTCATGAAGTTATGAGTTTGGGGGAAGAAGAACACAGAGGTAAAGTGCCATCTCCATGACATCATACCAAGGGTGCATGCTATCAACATGACTTTATCACTGTTCATGTTGACTGTGATCATCTGGCTAAGGTCTTGTTTGTCAGGTTTTCCACTGTAAAGTTATTCTTTTCACCCCCATTCCATACTGTACTGTACTCTTCCAAAGGAAGTCACTATGCACCGCCCACACTTAAAGAGTAGGGAATTATGCCCTCCTTCCTTGAGGGCAAGATACCTACATAAGTTATTTGGAATTCTGCATGGGAGATTTGTTTCTTCTTCCGCTTTTATTTATTCAGTCATTTATTTATATAAGTATAGACTCATGGATATTTCTTTTATACTTTAGGTTATAACCCAGTACTACCTTATTTATTTTGTTACTCAAAATAACACCCGTTAATGTAGCTTTCTTTTCTGTGGTGTGGGGCAGAAAACGTGGAAACACTTCCTTATTTTCTGGCACTACAAAGTGTTCCAGGCTTATCTTGTATATTTCTTTCATCAGTCCTAGAATCAACCATTTCTCCAAGTAGCCTTGGTTCCTTGTATTAGTAAATGATATCAGAGACCAAGATCTAGATGCGAGGTGTGCTTGTTGCTACTGGATGTTATTGTTTCTAGGTCCTGTCAACTGACAGAGCAAGCAAATACATGTATGGTATTGCCTTTTTTTATTAGTCAACATGTGCGTTCAGCAAACCATGTATTGGGATTAAAATGGGATGGAGTAAATAAACTTCATATGCAATTCTTTGCAACTTTAGATACAATTCTTAGTTGTATATAGATTAGAAGGTGGGTGGGACAAGTTTGTAAATGATTATTCCAAAACAGAGCAGGGTAATTGCTGTAAGAGTGGTACCAATGTGGTTTATAAATTGGTACAACTTTTGGTATAAATTGGTACAAATTGGCAAAACAAGAATTATGCTGTATCTTTGGGGGAATGGAGTGAATGTGCAAACTGTCTCCTCTACCTTAAAAATCACTGCTCTACTGTACAGCCTTGTTTATAGCAAAAGGAGTATAACAGCCTGAATATTCCAAAGTTGGAGAGTTTACAGAGTAAATTATGTGATAGGTTACTGTGCATTAAGAATGGTAGGGTAGACACTGGCCAGTTGGCTTAATTGGTAGAGCATGGTGCTGACAATACCGAGGTCAAAGGTTCAGATCCACATACCAGCCAGCCACCCCCCCCCCAAAAAAAAAAAGGTAGGGTGGGATAATTGCCAAATAGTATGAAATAGTATTTTGCAGTTAATAATAGAGTTAATAGTATTTTGCAGTTAATAAAAATAAATTTTCAAAAGTCTGAACTCATTTTATAAAAATAATTATGTAAAAAGTTAGTCACATGCCCACTAAACATTAGCCACAGTTATTTCTGAGTGGTGAAATTATCTTTCCTTTTTCATTCCCTTCCCTGCCCCAGTATCACAAGGAAGCAAAAAAGTTTTAAAAAATATAAAAAACAAGAAGATTTTGCTAGTATACTAAAAAAGCAAAAGGTTAGATTTTTCCTTTTAAAGTGCAGTAAGTTGTGTCATTAATTTTGAGTTATATTTGGTGAACAGTGAATAGTCTTATTTAGTAGGAGTATAGGAAGAGGAAATTAAAGAAATTTGGATTTTAGTGTGAGGTGTTTAATTCTCAGTATTTGTTTGGTGAATAAATTTGAAAAGTGCTGATTTTTAGAGTATAAATGCAGTTACTTCCGGCAGTGCTCAAATTCTACCATGCCAGTCACCCCCTTTTGTCTTGAGGTTTTCAAAAAAATGTACATAGAAAGATAAGTTACAAATGGAAAACAAGGTTTAATTTGTTAGCCACAAGCCTCTAACAGGACATTGGATTTGGAATATATGACTTGGGCTCCAAGGCCTTCACTAATGCTCAAAGGCCCTCATGCTCCAGTCTTCCACCAGCCAGCTTCCAGATCCTCAGGAGTAAGAATGTTGCAGCATGCATTTGAGAGAGAGCAAAATAGCCTGGGTGCCTTTTTAAGCAATGGCCCTACTTATTACATGGCTCAACTGGTACTCTAGAATCATTCTAGAATCTGGTTAGTGTTCCATCTACTTGTGAAAGTCTTTTTTTTTTTTTTTTTCAGTGGCTGGCCAGTATGGAGATCCAGACTTGTAAAACAGTCAAAGTGGAGAAAGAGGTTCATGCCTCCTCTTCCAGTGCACATAGTAATAGGCAGCCAGTAAGTTGATGACCAGCAAAATGATCTGATCAGACTGTGCTTCAGGAAAATTAACTTTACACAGTCATGCTCTTAGAAACAGAGACAGAGGAAGATCAGTGCTGTGGTCTGTTTATGCCCTCACAAAACTTTTATGTTGAAATATAATCACCGATTTGATGGTATTAGGGGATGGAGCCTTTGGAAAGTGATTAGGTCATGAGGGCTAAGTCCTTATGAATGGAAATTAATGCCCTTATAAAAGAGACTCCAAAGAGCTGTTTTGTCCCTTCCACCATGGGAGGACACAGTGAGAAGCTGCTATTGATGAGCCAGGAAGGAGCCCCTCACCAGACACAGAATCTGCCAGCATCTTGATCTTGGATTTCTCAGCTATTAGAACTGTGAGAAATAAGTTTCTGTTGTTTATAAGCTACTCAGTTTATGGTATTTTGTTATAACAGCCCGAACCAACGAAGACAATCATTTAGGCTCTTATATTAGTCTCAGTAAGAAGAAACATAGGTCTGACCTTAGATGGTGCTAGAAGTAGGTAGTAAGAGACAGAATCCAGACTCTGCAGAGAGAGGATCTCCATCCAGATCAGTGATCATATGTGGGAGCTAGAATCAGAAACCTGTTAGGTTCTGGGCCCAAATTACAGAGAAGGTGGTAATACCTGCTGCTATTCACAAAAAATAATGAAGTCTTGAGAACATTGGTAGGGGCAGGTGGGGAATGAGATTAGTTTTGTAATTGCAGTATAATTTACATGCAATAAAATGTACACCTCTTAAGTGTTCAGTTTGGTGTGTTTTGACACCAACCAAAGAAAATATAAACATTTCTGACATCTCAGAAAGTTCCCTTATGCCCCTTGCCAGTTGATTCCCCCCCATACACACACCCCAACCCAGATAACCCCTTTCTGCTTTCTGTCACCATAGGCTTTTGCTCAACCTAATGTTTTTGAGATTCATCTATGTTGTTACATGTATTAGAGGTTCATTTTTATTGCTAGGTAGTATTCCATTATATGAATATATCATAATTTACCTCTTTTTCTGTTGATAAACATTGGAGTTTCTAGTTTTTGGCTCTTACAAATAAGGTTTTTAGGAGTAGAATTTCAGGGTAGTTAGAAATGTTTAACTTTACAAGAAACTGCTATGTAATTTACCTGTCATTTTACATGCCCATTAGCAACAGTTGAGAGTTCCAGTTGTTTGTATCCTCACCAGCATTTGGTATTTTTTAAAATTTTAGCCAGTCTACTGTGTGTTAGTATTTATGTTTATAATGTCTGAGCTGTCTGTACTGTTTATTTTACTGCTTGAAATGTAAGGGACCAGTATGCCATTATAACTACAGGGTTTCATTTAAACCTTTACTATATTGTATATACAGGCATACCTCGTTTTATTGTACTTAATTTTATTGCACTCCAAAGATACTGTGTTTTTTTACAAATTGAAGGTTTTTGGCAACCCTGCATCAAGCAAGTCAGTCAGCACTATTTTTCCAACAGCATGTGCTCATTTCATGTCTCTGTGTCACATTTTGGTAATTCTCGCAATATTTCAAACTTTTTCATAATTATTATATCTATTATGGTGATCTGTGATCTGAGATCTTTGATGTTACTATTGTAATTGTTTTGGATACAAAATTATTGAAATTAGGCTATTTAATAATCCTACAGTGGCCTCTCCATGTTCAAGCAAAAGGAAGAGTCTCACGTCTCTCTAAATCAGAGTTAGAAATGATTACATTTAGTGAGGAAGGTATGTCAAAAGCTGAGACAGGCTGAAAGCTAGGCCTCTTGCACCAAACAGCCAAGTCGTGAATGCAAAGGAAAAGTTCTTGAAGGAAATTAAAAGTGCTACTCCAGTGAACACATGAAATGATAAGAAAGCAAAACAGCCTTGTTGCTGTTATGGAAAGAGTTTTAGTGGTCTGGGCAGAATATCAAACCAGCCACAACAGTTCCTTAAGCCAAAGCATAATCCAGAGCAGTGCCTCAACTCTCTTCAGTTCTGTGAAGGCTGAGAGAGGTGAGGAAGCTGCAGAAGAAAAGTTCGAAGCTAGCAGAGGTTGTTGGTTCATGAGGTTTAAGGAAAGAAGCCGTCTCCATAACATAAACATGTAAGGTGAAGCAGCAAGTGTGGATGTAGAAGCTGCAGCAGATTATCCAGAAGATCTTGCTAAGATCATTGATGAAGGTGGGTACAGCACACAACAGATTTTTATTGTAGACAAGAGAGTCTTATACTGGAAAAAGATACCATCTAGGACTTTCATAGCTAGAGAGGAAAAGTCAATGCCTGGCTTAAAACTTCAAGGGATGAGCTGACTCTTGTTAGGGGCTAATGCAGCTGGTGACTTTATGTTGAAGCAGATGCTCATTTACATTCTAGAAGTCCTAGAACCCTTAAGAATTATGCTGAATCTACTCTGCCTGTGCTCAATATATGGAACAACAAAACCTGGATGACAGCACATCTGTTTACAGCATGGTTTACTGAATATTTTAAGACCACTTTTGAGACCTAGTGCCCAGAAAAAAATTCCTTTCAAAATATTACTGCCCATTGACAGTGCACCAAGAGCTCTGGTGGAGATGTGTAAGGAGATCAATTTTGTTTTCATGCCCACTGACACAACATCCATTCTGCAGCACATGAAACAAGGAGTTATTTGTACTTTCAAATCTTATTGTTTAAAAAATACATGGCCATAAGGCTATGGCTGCCATGGATAATGATGTCTCTGATGGATCTGGGCAAAGTAAATTGAAGAACTTATGGAAACGATTCACCATCTAGCTGCCATTAAGAACAGTTGTGATTCGTGGGAGGTTAGAATACCAACATTAACTGGAATTTGGAAGAAGTTGATTCCAACCCTCCTGAATGACTTAAAGGGGTTCAAAGACTTCACTAGATGAAGTAACTGCAGATGTGGTGGAAATAGCAAGAGAAATAGAATTAGAAGTGAAGTCTGAATATGTGACTGAATTGCTACAATCTTACAATTAAACTTCAGTAGATGAGGAGCTCTTATTTTGGATGAGCATAGAAAGTGGTTTGAGTTGGAAGATGCCGTGAACATTGCTGAAATTACAGCAAAGGATTTAGCATATTATATAAACTTGGTTGATAAAGCAGCAGCAGAGTTTGAGAGGATTGACTCCAGTTTGGAAAGAAGTTCTGCTGTGGGTAAAATGCTGTCAAACAGCATCACATTCTGCCGAGAAATATTTTGTAAAAGGAAGACTCAATCGATGCAACAAACTTTATTGTCGTCTTATTTAAATAAATTCCCGTAGCCTACCTAACCTTCAGAAACCAATACCCTGATCAGTTAGTAGCCATCAACATTCAAGACCCTCAACCAGCAAAAAAGATGACAACTCTCTGAAGGCTCAGATGATAGCATTTTTTTAGCAATAAAGCTTTTTAAAATTGAAGTCTATACATTGTTTTTTTTTTTAAAGACATAATGCTATTACACACTTAAGAGAGTATAGTGTAAACATAACTTCTGCATGTACTGGGAAACAAAAAATTCATGGGACTCGTTTGATTGCAGTGATCTGGAAACAAATCCTCATTATCTGAGGTATGCCAGTGCAGAAATATACAGACTTTTGGAGAAATGACTTTTGCAAAACACAGCAAACATTTTAACATTTGTTATTACATGAAAAAAGCAAGCATTCCAAGGGGGATACATTTCAAGTTATAGCAGGTTATTTGTGACAAAGTTTCTATGGGCAAAACATGTATAAGATTACTCAACAGTAGCATGTTAGTGTATTTAAAATCATGACAAAAGTCTTCTCTCTGGTTATGTTTCCCATGATAAATTTAATTATGTTGTTGCATATTTAAAGCAGGGGTTGGGAAACTTCCACCTGGAGACCAAACCCAGCATGCCTTTTGTTTTTGTAAATAAAAGTTTTATTAGAACATAGCAGTGCTCATTTATTTACATATTGTCTATGGAAGACCTACAAAGATAGAGTTGAATAATTGCAACACTGAATGTCTCACAAAGCCAAAAATTTTTGCCGTCTGACCCTTTACAGAAAAAGTTTTCAGGGTGTCAAAACTGCATAATTCTATGGCATTTTAGTTTTCTTCTGGAGATTAAAGTTGTTTCTCTTGGAATAAATGAAGTAGCCAAAACACGAAACGAGTTGATCAAAAAACACTTCTGCCATGACGTCAATAATTTTTAGGACATATCAACTGACAGTAGTTTTATCATTTATTCCCTGTTCTCTCAAGATTTTCATCTCTGCACTGTTTAAGCACATTTGTAAAAGCTTGTTGTCTCTTAAGCCATTTTACTAACTTCAGCCTAGTCTAGAGGATATATTTTGTTGACTTGATCAATCTGGCCATGAATAGGGTTATCCAAAATGCATGGCACCAACAGTCTCTCTACATCAGTTACATCTATATTTTAACTCCTTAGAAATGAAAGGAATATGTATTGTTGTATAACGCTTAATTTATAAACACTTGGTTTGAATATTTTTCAAAAGCTCTTCATTGTATTCTCTTAGGAAGGGATCACTCATAATGTTGCTGTGATTTGTTTTGAGAATCTTCTCAAATTTAATGATGTCATTATTCTGATAACTTTCTACATTCATCATTGTTAGAATTTCTGGATCATTTTTGTGCAGCTTGTCCTATAGCAAATCAAATGGATGTATTCCAAGTTAAGCAAATGATTTGCATGAAACTCCTTGATTTGTAATCATTGTTGAAGGCTTCAAAAATTCAGTGTGAATTTTCAAATTTACCTTCTCTCAAGGGCATTTTTCCCCTCCATTTGTTGATGACTCTCATGATCAGTGGGTAAGGGATGTCAGATTGATGAAAACTGACCAGTTCTAGAATGTTTTCAGGTTTTTTTTATTTTTCCATCCTATTTACATTTGAATTTCCAAATCCTATGAGAGGTCTTCAAAAAGTTCACGGAAAGATTCGTATTATCTCTCAGTTCTGTCTTTCCATGAGCGTTTTGAATACCTTCATACATCTCTATTCACTATCCCTTCTCAGGTTTTCTTCTCCGTCCACTCTCAGTCTGATATGACTGATATAACTGGTGTAAAATATTTTGAAGCTTCTCTTATTCCTCTCAGTTCTCAATCTAATTTTCTAACCTTCATGCCACAGTCTATCATTCTTAGCATGCTTCAGATATTCAATTGTTCTTTTACAGAATTCCTAGAGTAAACTCATCTGATATATTTTTAAAAACCAGAATTCTCTTTAGAAATGGAGATGTAGTTCCAGTGGATATAATTCAAGAATAGAATTAGTGCACTTTTTCACAACAATTTTTCATTACTGCACTCTGAATATAGGTCAATAATATATGTCTGCTCATCATTTCTGGAAAGTTTTGTTAGTGAGAAATTTCCCCCTTCTTTTTTTTCAAATTCCAAAACCTTTCAGAAATTGATTAATGCTGCTTTTCGGTCATCTTCCTTCAACACTTTGAAATTAAAATTCTGATTTTCCAAATCGCCATTTCATTGAGTTAGTATTTTCAGAGGGTTTCAGGTAATAACCCTCCTTATCTTTGCACAAGAAATCATTCTCCTTGGCAGACATCTTGGCTGTGTATCTGTGGCTTTCAGTTAACGTTTCCACGATAACTATCTTTTTATTTACTTATTTGCCATTTGTATATTTTCTTTGTGAAGTGTCTGTTCATGCTTTTATCCATTTTATTAGGTTGTGTTTTCCTTTGAGTTCTATATATGTATATACTGGATACAATTCCTTTTCATGTATATGTACTGCTTGCCTATTTCTTTTCTTAATATCTTTTATAAGCAAAAAATCTTAATTAATTTTAGTTTGTAATTTTTTCTCTTGGTGATGTGCTAAGCATTAGATAAGTTTGATTATGCTGCAGTTTAGGATTGAAGCTGGAATCATTTATGGCCTATTGTCAGTTGAAGTAGAGATTTATTCAAGACAAAGATTTCTTAATTCTCTAGCAAGTAATATGTACCCTATGGTTTTCTCTCCATTTTGGTATTTCACATTGTATTTGTTAACATTAAAACTGTTTTTTCAAGAAAATTTGCATAAACCTAGGCTGAAAAAAATTTTAACCCACAATAATATAGCATATATTTCTGATACATAGACTCTCTTTCTTTGTCATTCCTCTTGATGATTGCAGGATGGTTTATTTTGCATTTGGGGCTAAAAGATTCAGTCTTTACTTTCTGTATAATCTCTCTTATTTCTCATGAGAGTTATTTTCTCTTACCTGCATTTTACACTATCTGGAAGTTATTAATGAATCAATCATTAGAGCATTCTTGGTTTTCATCTTAGACATTTAGTTGGAATGTATTTTAAGTTATTCAGTTAATAAGGTTCTTTTCAGATTTAGCTGGTGCTTCATTCATGCGGGTCTTGAATTAAACATTAGTGTTATAGATCCTGGTTTGGGTAAGGCTGTTGAGCATATGAACATTGCCATTGTTTAGTCCTAAAGAAACTTTTGGGTGTTTATTTGGTATAATTATCAAAGATTGACTGTTTGTGCTAGGCTCTGTGGAAGTTACAAAACTAAATCATAGTTTCTATCCTTAAGTGAATAATTTTATATGAAAGGTAGGAAATATAAAAATTAATATATATTCTGGATATGTATGTGGGTGTGTGTGTATTCTGTTTATCAATAGCATGGGTGCATGCAAATGTGCATGAATGTGTGCACAAGCATGAGTTTGTATGGCTCAGAGTGTGTATGTTCAGAGGACAGCCTGGGCTCTCGACAGTGCTGGAGACTGCTTCCTTTTACTTGCTATCAAGTATCTTCTACATACGTGTCAAACACTCTGCTGGAGATTCTATTTATAATTTACATATATATATTTAATGTAACCATCACCACAACTTTATTAGGTGGATGATTTTAGCTAGAGAGGATAAGAAAATTGCCTGAAGTTGTTTAGCTAGTAAGAAACAGAGCCTGCTTTCAAACCCAAATCTGACTCTAAACTATGCCTCTGGTTTTAAAGCCTTTATGTAAATATGGATTGTTGATGTATCTAAAGTAGAACTGGGAACTCTTGATTTAAAAGGCTTGAATCATTCTGGGTTTATGTCATTTTTTGAATATCCTTTTTGTTTGTGTTTCCATTTTAAAATCACCTTTATTCAGATGAATTTACATAAAATAAAATTCACGAATTTTAAGTGAACAGTTCAATGTGTTTTAACGAATATATACAGTAATATAACGTAGCACTTCAGGTGTGATGGCCAATACTGTATTTCCATCACCTCAAAAAGTTCCCTCATGTCTCCTAACAGTCATTCTTCTCCCTTTATCCCCAGCTCACGCCAAACATTGATTTGCTTTCTATAACTTATGGTTTTGCCTTTTCTAGAATTTCATAAACACAGAATTATAGAGTATATAGTCTTTTGTGTCTGGCTTCTTTCACTTAATATAATGCTTTTTGAGATTTTATGTTGTTGGGTATATCAATGTTTTTTTTTTCCTTTTTACTGCTGTGTAATACTCCACTGAATGGATGTACCACAGTTCATTCATCCATTTATCCATTGAAAGACATTTGGATTGTTTCCAGTTTTAGCTGTTAGGAATAAAGCTGCTGTGAACATTCGAATTCAAGTTTTTTTGTGCATTTATATTTTCATTTATCTTGGGTAAATACCTAGGAATGGAATCACTGGGTTGAATGTCAAGTGTATGTTTAATGTTATAAGAAACTGCCAGACTGTTCCCAAAGAATTTGTACCATTTTGCATTCCCACCAGCAGTGCATGGGAGTTCCAGTTGTTTCACATCTTTTGCTACACTTGGTTTCTTGGGTCTTTTTCTTTTTAGCACTTAGTAGGTGTGTAGTAGAATCTCATGGTGGTTTTAATTTGCATTTCCCTGATGGTTAATAACATTGACATCTTTTCAACTGCTTATTTGCCACATATGTATCTTCTTTTGTGAATTATCTGCTCAGTCTTTTACCCCCCCCCCATTTTTTTAATGGGTTGTCTCCTTATTAGTTTTAAGAGTTACGTGGATATAACTTCATTATCAGATATATTTTATAGGTATTTTGTCCTGGTCTATGGCTTACTTCTTCATATTTTTAACAGTGGCTTATAAATAGTTAAGATTTTAAAATTTTGATGAAGGGTCCAGTTCATCATTTCTCTTCTATGATTCATGACTCAAGTTCTGCGGCTCTCTCTGTTCAGCTTCTTCCACCCCACAAATTCTACCCACCTTGCCTACCCCAAATTCTGCTCTCTCTCTCCCCTCAACTCACAGAGAAACCCCCACCCCTAGCTCTGATTCAGCTCGCTTTTCATGTGCTGTAGTCTGGAAGCTGCCACCATGCAACAAGCTGCTGTAGTCTTAGGTCCCTTCTTGGATTTTTTCCTTTTGTGAGGGATCCCACAGTCCTGAGCTGCCTTAACAGTTATTAAGACTGTGTTAAACTAGTGGTAATATATGCCAGTAAAGTTCTTTGGAAAGCAGTTTGGCAGTGTCTTTGAAACTGCAAATAGTTTACTGATTAGGTAAGAGCATAGGCTTTAAAGTTAGTCACTTCAAATCCTACAACTATAAAATATGCATGGCCCTAGGAACATGATTACCCAAAAGGCCAGAGAAATTACTGAACAAAAGAACACTCTCACTTTCATTTTTCATCTTAAAACAGGAGTATCAGGCTCTTGGATGGTATGCTGATTATGATGTATTCTCACCAAGGAGAATCAAGTTTCTTGTCTTAGCTATGAAAACAATGCATTATTAAAGTACATGGTCATATTTTTGTGCTCCAGTTCTTTAGCATGTGAGCACATAAAATTTAACAAGGGGAAAGAATTAGAAAAAGCTGGGTGCTTGGTGTCTTTTATGAAGGATTGCTGACATTATGGACATTTGTTCAGTTTTAGTTAACTCATTATAGAGGAGGAAACAGTTTTTCTCCATTGGCAAAAGCAAAGGACATTTTTCCATAGCCTCTTTGAATCCCTTGGCATTTGGTGGTCTTGTTTCATATTGAGTAGATTGCTGTGTGCATTCTTATATCATTTATCCCTAGCACAAACCCCAATTAAGGAACTTCTCTTTTCCATTTGGGAACTGGCACATGGTCTTCATGCCAAAGGATCAACTAAAACAGCAATTTTTATACCCAGTTTTTCTAACAGAAGCATTTTAACTCCTCCTTTTGAGATTAGGTTGGGTTTTTTCCTGTGGTCAATCCATTTTGAAAAGCACATTTTCCCTCTTACAATAGAAAGATCACTAGCTGCACTTCTTTGCAACAGGTATAGTGTATAACTTCAGGTGTATAGAGTGAAACAGGTTGCTTTTCTTCCATCTTTGTTTTTCCCCTTTACATTTGTTTTTGCTTTTGCATGAGTGGTTGGTCCCTGAAGAGGCAGTAACTATGGGCATGCATGTGTATGCATGTCCTTGCAACATTTTAAAGTATTTAAATGAGAAGGTCTTGTTCTATAAACCCAAACAAGTATTTACATGATTAACCTAACTAAACCCTCTCTTTCTTTATGTTTCCACAGGAGTCTCCCCAGGACAGTGCTATCACCCGGGATATTAACCGGACATTCCCAGCCCATGACTACTTTAAGGACACAGGAGGAGATGGACAAGATTCTTTATATAAAATATGCAAGGTATTTTTCATGTCTAAAAAAAAAAAAGACTCAGTTTTGAGTGATGGTTCTAGTTCTTTGAAATTATACAAAAGACAACTGCAAAGAGTAATTTGTATTTGATTTTCAAGAATGCAGAAAAGAGAGAAAAGACTTTGTAAAATCAAAGGTAACAGAACAATTTTAGATTCATTAAAGAACAGGAAATAATTAGAAATTAAATGGTAGGGTTTCTTTTTCCCTTTCAATCAGGATTTTCAGATGACAGTCCCATGACTCCATATTTAGACTTTCAAAAACTGGTTTTATGTTAAGAAACTCTGAGCCCTGAAACATTGCAAACTTTTTTTTGAGTATTCATATTATAATTGATGAACTTGGCACCTAGGGTACTGTCCAACCATGGGAAGTGCTGAAGCACATTCAGGTGGACTTACAGCACTACAGCATAATAAATGGTGCCAAATACTGATTTCTGTCAAAAAGATCTATACCTGGACACTGTAAGGGAAATCATCATAGCCTGTTCAATTTCAGTAAACCATTTTTAAATAGATTTTGGTACATCAGAGTTCTAGTGCTAAAAGGAGGTGTTAGGACCAGAGTTTTTAACCTTTATCTGTCCTCAGAACTAGTCTTTAGTCTTTCCCTCCTAAAACTAATTAAGTCCTTATTTAGCACCTACTATGTAATAAGTACAGACAGGACATGAGACATGTCCTTAAGGAACTTATATAGCTGGTTGGCTCACTTGGTAGAGTATGGTGCTGGTAACACCAAGGTTAAAGCTTCAGATCCCTGTACTGACCAGCTGCCCAGAAAATAAAATAAAATAAAATAAAATAAAATAAAATAAAATAAAAATGTTACGATTGGGAAGGCAAAACTAACAATCAGTTTTAGAATTGGCTAGCAATAAAGAATAGGCTCTCCAGTGATAAATTAGATTATTTAAACTATAAGTACAGTTAGATTTTAGGGAAATGTTTCTTGGGTTTAATTTTTATTTTCCCATAGCACACACAAAGCTATGCTTTCTACTATAATCTTCTTCTCTGGTCATCCTTTTTTAGACACTTCTCTGTTGTATTTCCCACTTAAGCAGTCACTCCAGCTATCCCTTACTTTACTAAAAAACCTCCCAGAAAGAAACCTTGTGGTCTCTGCCTCTGGTCCCTCATCACATATTCCTGACCCCACTGCAGTCTTGTTTCTCTGCCGTGATGATCTTCTTTGCAGCTCTCTCTGCTCTTGACGTTTCACCCACCTGGTTATGCTCTCACTTCTCTCACAACTTCACCAACTACTTCATTATTTTGTCTTTCTCTACCTGCCCCTGAAACAGAGGCCTTCCCCTTCTAACTCTATACTGTCTCCCTGGGTGATTCCTTTTACCCCCAAAGTGTCAGCTATCACCACTACAGAAATGTTCCTAAATCTAGGAACATTAGCTCAAGGTCTAAATTTCCAGCTGCCAGTTAGTCTCCATGTGAAAGTCTGTCAAGTACATCAAACAAAATGGATCTAAAAATAGACTTAATTTTAAAATATGTTTTATTATAAATTTTCAAACATATACAAAAGTTGATTAGTATAATGAATTTGTATATGTCCTCCATCCCGATTCAATATTTATCAACATATGGCCACAGGTGCTTCATCTATCACTTTTTTGTTGTTTTCCCTGTAGTGCTTTAAAGCAAAACTCAGATATCATCATGATCCTTAATTCTTCACTGTGCACCTCTAAAATATAAGATCAGTATCCATCTATATACCACTCAGTAGCCACCATCTACGCTATCCAATAGCCACTGCGTACTTAGTTTTCCCTAAATGTCTTTATACAGTTGGTTAGAATCAGGATCCAACAAGATCCACATTACATTTAGTTGTTATACCTCTTTTAGTCAAAAACAGTTCTCCTTTCTTCCTCCATGCCATTGTCATGCTGAAGATATTGTTATTTCTGCTGGTTCTTCCTTTGGCCAGTTTGAATTTGATATGATTGAATCTCTTGTAGCTGTACTTTCTTCTCTATTCACTGCCCTGGTACAGGTCTCTATCTTGTGTTGCTGGCACTTTGACAAAAGCTGGCTTGAATTCGTCTTCCTGCTTTTGGGTTCTAGCCTGTTTATTCAGTGTTGACCCCAAAATTGTATCATTTCAGTGGCCTCCACAAAAACTTTTGGTGCTGCCTCATAACCCACAGAATGAAATAAAAACTTCTTAGTTCATGTTCTGGTCCCAGATTCCTTAGCTTAGCATTGAAAATGTTTTATAGTATGTCCCTGGCTTACCCTTGCTCCTTCTTCCCCAAATATTTTAAGCTTCTGTCACATTGTACTTCTTACTCTACTCTGGTTGATTGACTTGTCTAAATTCCCCACTGAATTGTGAATTTCTCAGGGGCAGGAATTCTTTCTTATAACACTGGCATCTGTAGCACTTGGCACAGTGTTTGGCATGTAGTAGGTGTTCATTAAGTGTCAGTGAATCAGTGAAATGCCTTTTCTTCCCCATGTTTCATCACAGCCCCCATGAACTTTATACTCTAAACTTTACCCACATGTATCATTTAATATCACGCCTGTATGCATTTCTTCATTCTGTTCTGTCAGCCTGAAAAATATGCTCCCCTCCTTTCTCTACCTATAGAAATTAAATACATTTTCATTCTGCTGTGTAATTGGCGAAGCTGTGTGCTGAGCACTTTACATGAGAGGGGACTGATGAGATTAATATATCAATTCTATGATAGTAATGCTATGTTTATTCTCATCTTACAAATAAAGAATATAAGTAATGTGCCCAAGAGCCAGACCTGGACATTAGCAGTTGTGGGATTTCAGCCCAACTCTGACTAACTCTGAAGCCTCTGTTCTTATGTAACCAATAAGCTATTGATCAATATCTTCAAAGACATTGCTAAACTGTTTAACAAAAGAGCTGTGCTGGTATATCACTACTAGTTTTTTAACACAGTCTTAACATTGCCATTAGCATTTATTAATTTTTATTAATTTGATAGAGGGAAAGTGATGCCTCATTGTATTTTAAACAGATTATTTCTAAAGCCCTCTTTGTACATCTTTTCTTTGGAAAAGTATATGTTTCTCATTAGGTAGCCCTCTCCACAGATAAGCTGTGATGAAATGGAGGGGGGGTTATTATAAGATTACATTGAATTCTTCCTAAATTTATGAAAGCATGATTATAATGTTTGTATTCTTAAAAGTTATAGTTTCTCCAAAAGCTAATGATAAAACCCCTTTAAATATTAACTTTATTATTATCTGATAAACATTGGCATCACACTTTGTTAAGAGATAAGTAATAAACATAAATAATTCTAAATTGCTTTATTGGGACACAGAGGAACCTTGGCACAAAAAAATAGGTCGAAAATAAAGGGAGTTTCACCAGAAATAATTTTGTCAAACAGAGAATAGCATCTTGAATCTATAGGAATTTCCCTTTCTACCACAGTTTATGTGAGAACTATGAATATTAACCATAAAAACAGAACTTGATAAAACAACTCAAGAACCAAAGAGTAAACTATGAGGAATGTTTGATGTCAATATTCTATTCAAGATAATGTTCAGAGGAGAAGAGTAGTAATTATCTGCTGCCAAGAAAAATAAAAATAAGAATTCCGGAGGAACCCACAAATAGTTTCAGAGTAATACTCTTATCAGAAAAGTTATTACTGGCAGTGTGGAAAGAATTGTATTTTGGTGTCTTTGCCAAAAGACTTTTTCCCAGAAAGAAAAATGAGTTACATTGACAGTGTTTAGTGAGTGCCTGCTATGTGTGACCTGCTAGCCAGGTTGAATAGGACATCACCCCAGTCTTCAAGAAGCTCATGATCCAGTAGAGGAGATAGACATCTAAAGTGCAGTTTGGTAAGTGCTGTAATAACCATGTATGTGTAGCAGGTACCACAGAAGCATAGAGAAGAGAGGGATTAATTCTGTGGGAATCAGAACGTTCAGGGCCTAAAAGAAGAGTGTATTTTTTAGGCAGAGAGGAGAAAGAAGGACAAGCCAAGCAGAGGGAACAACATGAGCAATGACAAGGAGACATGAGACCTTTTTTCAGTGAAGTGGTTTTTGCTTAACCTTCCCCATTCCTTGGCCATGGGAAGTGGTGTGGTGACAGTTCTACTTATTGTAAAGAAAAAACTGGGACTGGGGAGAGATGTTGGCATCATTCATTGCCCATCGGAATGCTCCAGAGGGTGGGGACAGCATCCTCCAGGCTCCTGTGTTCAAGGTCCTGTAGGGAAACCATGGTGCATGAGGGGCTACGTCCATTTACACTTCTTGTGTGTGTGTATGTTTCTTCCAGGCTTATTCTGTGTATGATGAAGAGATTGGCTATTGCCAGGGCCAGTCATTTCTTGCTGCCGTGCTGCTTCTCCATGTGAGTAATTAGCTCTCTATTGTGACGTACACATGGCCTGCCTCTGCTTATCCAGTTGGCCCTTGAACAATGTGGGGGTTAGGGGTGTCAACCCCCCGTGCAGTCAAAAATCTGAATATATCTTTTGACTCCCCCAAAACTGAACTATTAATAGCCTACTGCTGACCAGAGCCTTACCGATAACATAAACAGCTAACATTTTTTGTATGTTATATGTATTATATAAAGGAAAAAGGGGAAAAAAAGTAGGCTACAAGGGAAAAAAAAAGCGAGCTAGAGAAAAGAAATCTCAAAAAAATTTGAGTATATTTATTGAATAAAATCCACATAAAAGTGGACCCAAGCACCTCAAAACCATGTTGTTCAAAGGTGAACTGTACTAACCTTAGGCTTGAGCATGGTTTTATATTGGGTTGGGCAGACTCGACATGAATTTTAACTCCAATATCTGGAAACCTTTTCCTTAATTTGTCAGCATAGAAGAGGAAGACACAATGAGAATAAATGGCAGTGTTGAAAACTAGTACAAGGATAGGCTTCCTTTTTATTACTAGGATTATTGGATAGAGTATGGTGTTGGTTGGACCCTTGGGGACATCTTATCTTCTCTATGGTAGGCACTGTCATTAATATTTGTTTGGGAATTTATGTATTGGGGTGGGAGGAAGGCAGAAAAATTTGCTTTCTTCAGTGCCATTTTCATTCATTCATTCATTCAGTTAAGTCCTTCACCCTCCAACTTTTTAATTTTCTTTCATATCCACAGAAAGGTTGAAAAAATGTTAAGGTGAACACTCTTCACCTAATTAACCAATTAATACTTTTCCACAGTGCTTTTTCTCTGTCTCTCTCTGCATCTCCCTTTTTCTCTTTTCTACACATACACACACACATATTTTTTACTGCAAAAGATTTTTGAAAATTTTTTGTGTGTGTGTGTCTTTTTCGTGACCGGCACTCAGCCAGTGAGTGCACCGGCCATCCCTATATAGGATCCGAACCCGCGGCGGGAGCGTCGCTGTGCTCCCAGTGCCACACTCTCCCGAGTGCGCCACGGGCTCGGCCCGAAATTATTTTTTTGAAACTAAGTAGTAAACATCATGATACTTCACTATTACGTACTTGACCACATGCTTTCTAAGGACAAGGGCATTCTGTAACATAACCATAATGCCATGATCACATCCAAGAAATTCTACATTGATTCAGTAATGTCTGATACACAGTCCTCAGAGTTTTTGAGTACCTACTATGATCTGTACTGTGTTGGAGCTCAGAAGTGAGTAAAGTGGACGTGGTCCCAGTCCTCGTGGGTATAGAGCTAGTGAAACCAATTAGCTTTAAGCATGTAATCACACAAATATATTATTATTAATTTCAGTGGTGCTATGAAGGTATAATGAAAAGTTTGATGCAAGATTATAACAAGGGAGTCTTACTTAGGTTAAAGGATTCTCTGCAGAGGTAACCTTTAAGATATACCCTGAAAAGTGAAAAGGGGTATTATCCTCTTTTGTACTTTTCTGTTTCATTTGTTTATGAAAGTAATAAAATCATTTTAAAAGCAAGAAAGTAGAGACTGGAGCATTACTGGCAAAGAAAAAAGTACAATATATAGAAGCCCTGAAACACTTGACGTATGGAAAGAACTGAAAGAAGAGCAGCATGACCGGAGCATCCTGAATGATGAGAGTCAGGAAAAAAGAGGAAAAAAGGACCAGCTAGCGAGGGCCCTGGAGAAGGTTCTTAGCTGTGAACCTAGCTCGTTGGTATTGGTACTCATGTAAGAATATGATAAAGCTATGACAAAGTCTCACAAGCCTATGTGGTTAATCTTTGTTCTCAACTTCAGTCCAAGGACATTTGTCCCATTTAAGTAACACAACCCCTTGAAAATGAATTTGATGATCAAATCTTGATGTCTTGTTTTGAACTGTGTGCTGCTTGCCATTGTGCTAAGATAAATGCTTGTCTCAGAGTGAGGGGAGACAGGTTACCTAGCGTCAGAAACTCTATGGTAGGTCAGGCCACACCTCCCTTGCATGTGGGAAAAGGAAGTTGCCTTCCATAACTAAGACACCAAAGATCTGGTCTTTTGCCCCAGTTACACTTACCTGCTATGCTTTTCTCATTTATAACTTAATCTGATTTGCTCTTTAGCTCTGCATTATTCTCAGTGATTTTTGTGCTCAGCCTGTCTCCATCATCTTGTTCCACAGAAGCCCACCCACCTTCTTGACTTTTTTGAAGGCTTGCTACGGTCTCATCAAGCCTTAAATAAGAGTTCCAGTACTTTTTTTCTGTTTTGAAAACTAGGCATCTTGACAGATTCTTTGGGAAATATTTTTCCATAAAGCTATGGAAGATGTAGGTACTGTCATAAATGGTTAGAATTTTTAAGTAAGAAGTGAAGTAGAGTTTTTGTAGTACTTTTAGCTTTACTGATAGCATTAGTCTAGTACTTCAAGCATTACTGCAAGTCTTAGAATGTGTAAAGTTATTCTGTAACAAGCTATGTTTTTAACAACCATGAGGAAGAAAAACAATTTTACTAGAATGAAATAGCAGCTAAGGGAGGTAAAATTATTAAGCGAAAGTTTCATGATTTGGGAAAGATGATACCTACACTGTATGTCAGCCTATTCCTACTCAGCTCAAATCGCATCCTTCCTTCAAAGCCTATTCCTGACTCCCTCAGTCAAACACGGGTCTTCTGTTGTGTTCTCACTGATCTTCCTACCTAACTCATACTGCAGTTATTATATACTAGTTTTATGTGATACTCTTTGAGGACAGGAACAGTACTGACATAGTAGGCATCGTTAAATATTTTTTGGCTGAGTGGATGAATGTTATAAAACACGTTAGACCTGAGTTTCTGCATACCACTAAATTTCCTGGTAAGACAATAGAAAGACAAATTTAATATACTGAGAAAACTTTCGTATATGTTTTGTGACTTTCCCTTCCCCATTGCCTATCTGTTACAGATGCCTGAAGAACAGGCATTCAGTGTTCTGGTCAAGATCATGTTTGACTATGGTCTCAGGGAACTTTTCAAGCAAAACTTTGAAGATTTGCATTGCAAATTTTACCAGTTGGAGCGCCTCATGCAGGTAAAAAGAGAAGCCATCTTGCGTTTGACAAAAAGAGCGTAGGAGTAGGGAGAACTAGATAGATGAAATGGTGCCAGGTTAATAGCGGGTTTTATTTTTATCATTTCTGACTATGTGATGGTGATGCCAATATTAACAAAGTGTGAACCTGGTGGATGTGAGCTGATAAACACCCAAAAGATCAGATGACTTTACCATAGCAAACTTAGTCGAGAAGTATTCATCAAGGCCCTGAAGTTTTAGTGGTTCAGATTCTTATAACAAAAGTGAAACAGACTTTCCCAACATTTCATAACTTGGAAAGAAAAACCGGCTTTCCAAATACTTGTCACCATTTTGGGGATTCCTCTTTCTTTAGAACTAATTTGCAGTCTGGAAAAGAGAGCCAAGGGCCAGCTTAATACCAGATGATAAGTGTTCTTCTGAGCTCTTTGGAGATTTTTAGAAAAACACAAGTATGTGACTTTTTTGGCCTATTCCTGACAGATTTATGAGCTTCCTGAGTGGGAGTTGGATGGATGCATATGTGCCCAGAACTAATTAGTTTACTCTTTCAGGAATACATTCCTGACCTGTACAACCACTTCCTGGATATAAGCCTTGAAGCACACATGTATGCCTCCCAGTGGTTTCTTACACTTTTCACTGCAAAATTCCCTCTCTACATGGTCTTCCATATCATCGACCTGCTTTTATGTGAGGTATGTATCAGAGGCCACAGCATTTTGGCTTGTGTTTGCGTGTGCTTCCTGTGTCAACTCTGTCAGAACAGAATTTGTCCTTCTCAATTATTTTATCTCGGTGCTGGGGGGTTTAACTAACTCTTCCTTGGGCTAAAGCTATTGATCACATTTTTTAAAAGCACTCTCTGCCAAGAAAAGACATATTAGACATTTGTATTAGGTAGTATTAGGTTTAGTTGCATTTAGTGAAGGAATCCATAGTAACAGTGACTAAATAAAATAGAGGTTTATTTCTCTGTCATGTAAAAGAAGTCAGAAGGTTGGCAGTAGCCTGCCTTCCCTAGCATATGGCTCTTATCCTTACAGTGGAGTAGAGCTCCAGCCATCGTATCTGTATCAAGCCGGGAGGATTAGGGGCCAGGTGAGGATGCATCCTTCTTTTCAGAAGGAACTTCCTGAAGATTCCACCCAGCATATCCACTTATTGGCCAGAACTTAGTTCTGTTTTTTTTTTAAAGTTGGGTGGGAATTTGCTAAAAATTGGGAGTTTATTACTAAAGAGAAAATAGATATTAGAGTGTATAATGGTCCTTGCCATGACTTAGTTTTGGGGTGTCGGTGTGTGTGTGTTAGTGTGTGTATGTATGCTTAAGAAAAAATAACTAATTATAAAAATAATATATAGAAATTGTAGAAAGTATAACCAAAAAGAATTTAAATTACTTCTCATCTCACTGTCTAGTGGTTAACTACTTTTAACATTTTGGTATATATTCTTTCAGCCATTTTTTGTGTTCATGTATGTGTGTGTGTAATTTCTATTTGGAATATTATATTTTTCCATATGGTATATTAGATAAAATATATTACAGTGTGTATTTTGAATTATTACTATGCTATATATACTGTTTCATGTATTCTCTTTTTCATTTCATATACTTGAACATACAGATGTATACAAGCCTTCTTTTTGTTTAATTATGCCATATTCAAATCATACTAAAATCCATAAAGAATTTGTACCTGTCACACAGCTTGGAATATCGTAAGCATTATAAGAAATAAACATTATCACACATCATTCTTTCTTGCTCCTAAATAACCCATTGTTTGGATGTACCATAATTCACATAACCAATTTGTAATCTCAAACCTTTAAGTTGTGTTTAGTGTTTCACTATTATAAACAACTCTCTTTTAAGTAGTTACTAAGGACCAGATGTCATGTTAAGTAATAATTTACATAAATTTTGCAACTAATTATCTCAGAAAACCCTTAGGAAAATATTAGTTATGGAAACTGAGGCTGAGAAACTTAAACAGATTACCTTGATCAACAGATATTAGTGCTGCCCCTCATTTGTCCTTTGCCCCTCGATTCCCAGAATGTTTAGATGAAAGAAGGCAGGTTTGAGGCAGTCTTGAGTGGTTTCAGTTCCTGGACAGTGACTGCTATATTTGGATTGGGTCAGCACAAAATTAAGGAATCACATCACAATTTTATGACCCTAACATTTTGGTTTAGAAGCATGGAATACTTTAGAAAAGAATTCTTTCTTGTAGAATGTGAGAATAGGGCTAGAAAAGCTCTGCTCTCAGGAAAATGGGAAATTGAGTCTACTTTAAGTGACTTATTGGTGATGGTCTTATAATTTTTATTTTACAAGATAATTCCAAGGTAATCTACTTCCTTACTTAAGTTTTTACACTTTCTCTAAAAAGGTGGGGTATTCTAAGGACAAACAGTGTAAAACATATATAAACACTGAAAATGTTCTTTTTGTCTTCTCTCTTTCAGGGAATAAGTGTTATTTTTAATGTCGCTCTTGGATTATTAAAGGTACATATTTATTTGTAAACTGAGTTATCTGGCATTCCCTGTTCAGCACATAGAATATATTGGTCTTAGTCTCACTCTAAGTAGTCACTAAGCTCTAGCATTGTCCTTGACAGTGAACATGTGCAGGTGGCTCTGACAAAGGCTAAGAAATATCTTCTGGGGATTATAAAAGTGTTGGGATTTTAAAACGCTTTTTGTGCAACTTCACAGCAAACATTTTTTTGACATGTGGTTGTATTTTCTTACTTTTTTCAAGACTTCCAAAGATGACCTGTTATTGACAGACTTTGAAGGTGCCTTGAAGTTCTTCAGGGTTCAGCTTCCTAAGAGATATCGCTCAGAAGAAAATGCAAAAAAACTAATGGAATTAGCTTGCAACATGAAGGTAATATAATTTTTGCATCAATTAAGATTCCTTTGTTAGTTAATATCTCGCTGTTCTTGATCTGTTAACATTTATAATATGTAAATAATAGTAATGATGTTTCCCTTTTTTTAGTTTTTTATTTTGTTTATTTTTAATTAAAACGTAATTGTACATATCTGTGGGGTACAGCCTTGAATATCAATACTTGTGTGCAATATGTGATCCTCAAATCAGGATAATTACTATTTTTATCATTATACAATATGATCATTTTTTGTGACCCTTTACCAGTTTTTTGCTAATCCACCCTCCCTTCCCCTTTCCCACCTCTGGTAGCCTTAGTTTCATTCTCTCCTTTTGAAAGTTCAACAAATTATTGTGATTGTTGTATCATGTTGTTTGTTTATTTGTTTATTTTTTGTTTAGCTCCCACTTATGAGTATTTCTCCTTCTGTTCCTGGCTTATTTCACTTAGCATAATTTTTTCTAAGTTCATCCATGTTGCTGCAAATGGAAGAATTTCATTCCTTTTTATGGCTGAGTAGAATTCCATTGTGTATATATACCACATTTTCCTTATCCAGCTGTCTGTCGACGGATATTTAGGTTGGTTCCAACTCTTAGCTGTTGTAAATAGGGCTTTGATAAACATGGGACTGCAGGTATTCCTTTGACATGATGATTTCCATTCCTTTGTTATATATCCAGCAGTGGAATTGCTGGATCCTATGACAGTTCTATCTGTAGTTGTTTCTGGAACCTCCATACTGTTTTCTATAATGGCTGCACTAATTTACAGTCCCACCAACAGTGTAGAAGTGTTCTCCTTTCTCTGCAGCCTCACCGGCATTTGTTGTTCTCTGTCTTTTTGACAGTGGCCAGTCTAACTGGCATGAGATGGTATGTCATGTGATTTTGATTTGCATTTCCCTGATGCTTAGTGATGTTGAGCATTTTTTCATGTATCTATTGGCCATTTGTATCTCTTCCTTTGAGAAATGCTCGTTCAGCTCCTTTGCCCATTTTTTAATTGGGTTACTTGGTTTTTTTTACTGTTAAGTTCTTTGAGTTCCTTGTGTATTCTGGATATTAAACCTTTGTCTGCATAGTTTACAAATTTTCTCTCCCATTCTGCAGGTTGTCTTTTTGCTCTTACTGTTTCTCTTGCTGTGCAGAAACTTTTTAGTTTGACGTAATCCCACTTCTTTATTTTTTCTTTTGTTGCCTGTGCTTTTGGGTCTTGTTCATAAAGTCTTTGCCCAGTCCTACCTCCTGAACTATTTCCCCTGTGTTTTCTTTTAAGAGTTTCATAGTTTCAGGTCTTATATATAAATTTTTCATTCATTTTGAGTTGATTTTCGTAAATGGCAAGAAGTATGGGATCTAGTTTCATTCTTCTACATATGGATGTCCAGTTTTCCCAGCACCAGTTATTGAGGAGGTGGTCCTTTCCCCAGTGCATGCTTCTCTTTGTCAAAGATTAGTTGGCTCTAAATATGTAGGTTGATTTCTGGGTTCTCTATTCTATTCCATTGTTTACAAGTATCTATTTTTATGCCAGTATCATGCTGTTTTGGTTGCTATAGCTTTGTAGCATAATTTGAAGTCAGGTAGTGTTATACATCTGGCTCTTTTTTTTTTTTTTGCTCAGGATTGCTTTGGTTATTCAGGATCTTTTTGTTGTTCAACATGAATGTTAGGATTGTTTTTTCTATTTCTGTGAAGAATATCATTGGTATTTTGATGGAGATTGCACTGAATGTGTAGACGTAGATCACTTTGGGTAGTATGGATATTTGCAAATTGCTAATTCTTCCAACCCAAGAGTATGGAACGTCTTTCCATCTTTTTGTGTCCTCTTTAATTTCTTTCAGCAGTGATTTGTAATTCTCATTATAGAGATCTTTCACCTCCTTGGTTAAATTGATTCTTAGGTATTTTATTTTTTTGTTGACTATTGTAAATGGGCTTGCTTTCTTGATTTCTTTTTCTGCTAGTTCATTATTGGAATATAAAAAATGCTACTGATTTTTTGTATCTTGCAACTTTACTAAAATCATTTATCAACTCTAAGAGTTTTTTTGGTAGAGTCTTTAGGTTTTTCTCTATATAGGATCACATCATCTGCAAACAGGGACAATTTGAATTCATCTTTTACAAACTGGATAGCCTTTATTTCTTTCTCTTGCCTGATTGCTCTGGCTAGTACTTCCAATACTGTGTTAAATAGGAGTGGTAAGAATGGATATTCTTCTCTTGTTCCTGTTCTCAGGATGATATTGGCAGTGAGTTTGCTGTATATGGCTTTTCTTATTTTGAGATATTTTCCTTCTATACCTAATTTGCTGAGTCTTTGTCACGAAGAGATATTGAATTCTGTCAAATGCTTTTTCTGCATCTATTGAGATAATCATATGGTTTTTTTCCTTGATTTTTTTTTTGATGTGGTGTATCACATTTATTGGCTTATGTGTGTTGAACTATCCTTGCATCCCTGGGATGAATCCCACTCGATCATGGTGTATAATTTTTTTGATGTGTTGCTGTATTCCGATTACTGATATTTCATTGAGGATTTTCGCATCTGTGTTCATCAGAGACAGAGATAGTGGCCTATAGTTTTCTTTTTCTTTTCTTTTTTTTTTTTGTCATATCTTTGTCTAGTTTTGGTATCAGGGTGATACTGGCCTCATAGAATGAGTTTGGGATAATGGCCTCTGTTTCAATTTTTTGGAATAGTTTGAAGAGAATTGGTACTAATTCTTCTTTAAAGGTTTGGTAAGGGCCAACCCTGTGACGCACTCGGGAGAGTGCGGCGCTGGGAGCGCAGCACTGCTCCCACCGCGGGTTCGGATCCTATATAGGGATGGCCGGTGCGCTCACTGGCTGAGCGCGGTACGGCCGGTCACAAAAAGACAAAAAAAAAAAAAAAAGGTTTGGTAAGATTCAGCAGTAAATCCATCCAATCCTGGACTTTTCTTTGTTGGGAGACTGCTGATTACTGTTATTGGTCTGTTCAGGTTTTCTGTTTCTTCTTAGTTCAGTCTTGGTAGTTTGTATGTGTCCAGAAATGTATCCATTTGCTCCAGGTTTTCAAATTTGTTGGCAAATAGTTGTTTGTAATATTCTCTAATGATTGTTTGTATTTCTGTGGTATTGCTTGTAATGTCTTCTTTTTCATTTCTGATTTGTGTTATTTGGGTCTTCTCTCTTCCTTTTCTATTTAGCCTATCTAATGGTTTGTCTATTTTGTTTATCTTCTCAAACAACCAACTTTTTGTTTCATTAATCTTGTGTATCATTTTTTTTAGGTCTCTGTTTCATTTAGTTCTGTTCTGTATACTAATTCTGGGATTGGATTATTCTTGTTTTTCTAGTTCTTTAAGGTGTAACATTAGGTTGTTTATTTGAAATCTTTCTGTTCTTTTGATGAAAGCGTTTATTGTAGTAAACTTCCCTTTTAGTACTGCTTTTGCTGTATCCCACATGTTTGGGTATGATTTGTCTTTATTTTCATCAGTTTCAAGAAGTGCTTTGATTTCCTGTTTAATACCTTCTCTGACTCATGGGTTATTCAGGAACATGTTACTTAATTTGCATGTGTTTGTATAGTTTCCAGAGTTTTACTTGTTATTCATTTCTAGTATTAATCCATTGTGGTCTGAAAAGATACTTAAATGATTTCAGTTTTTAAAAATTTGTTGAGACTTGATTTGTGACTTAACATGTGGTCTGTCTTGGAGAATGTTCCATGTGCTGATGAGAAGAATGTATATTCTACAGTTCTTGGATGAATTTTCTGTAGGATGTTTTCTTTTAAACCCCTAAAATACCTGAATGAACATGAACTAAAAAGGAGAAAAGTGCGGGTGCCTGAAACAAAGTAGCTCAAATCTAGTGTATATAAACTGATATGACAGCATCCTAAAGGAGTATGGAACCATGTGTAGTATTAGAGTTTTAACGATTTTACAGACATAGAAGATATGACTTTGGGCCTTTAGGAGACAACTGTACTGAGATGTCTGCATAAAGCTTGGACCTTGGAATGGCTGTCCTGTCTGTTACAGGGGAAATACAACACCTCTACCAGTTAGCCTGAGAAACAATAGAAATCATAAAATGAATGGGGATTTGGAAAAAAAAAAAAAAGGAAATAGAACTTCGAGAAATAAAAATAATCATTGAAATTTCCATTCAAATTAAAATGTTACAGGGGCTGGCCGGCTTCTCAGTTGAGTAGATTGTGGTGTTATAACACCAAGTTCAAGGGTTTGGATCCCCATACCAGTCAGCCACCCAGAAAATAAATAAATAAATAAGATATTACATGGTTCCCAGGTATTATGGCTAACGTTTATAACATTTAATGATAGTTTATCATGTGCCAGACACTGTGGTTAAGTGCTTTTATGTGTGAAGATTAACTACAGTATCATATGTACAGTGCTTAACATAGTTCCTGGTGATTAGTAAGGGTTTAAGAAATGATGACTACTACTATATTTATTTCCTCTCTGGTTTTCAAGCAGACATCAAACACACACTTTCCAGTAATATTTTCAAAAAGAATGGGTTTGCACAGAACATAGAACCAAGTGAGTTCTGACATTCTTTGTGTCACTCTTCCCAGTTTATCCTGGTTCAACACATCAGAGGATGCTACCTCTTTTCTCTCTCACACTTCACATCCAAGCCTGTCCTCAAAATACATCCTGACTCTGATCGCCGCCTCCATCCCTAACACCCTACTCTTATCATCATCATTTCCTGTTTCCACAGTGGCCTCCTCCTGGCTTTTCCCAATCCCATCTCTCCCTTGCTTAAAACTCTCTAGTGACTTCTTTTTTTTTCCCCAGTGGCTTCTTACCTCACAGTAAAACTCAAGAGTTCTTGCCACAGCCTACAAGATTTCATCTACTACTACTTTCCCCTCTTGCTCTTTCTACTTCAGACACCCCAGCCTCCTTGCTGTTCTCAGACATGGCGAGCATGTTCACTGCTTCAGGCTTTTGCACTGGCTGGTCTGTCTGCCTTTGATGTTCTTCTACATGTCTGTGTAGCTTCACTGTCACCTCGTCCAGTCTTCAGCTCAAATATCAGAGAGCTCTTCTCTAATTGTGGTATCTAAAGTAGCAGCTCCTCCCAATGCTTTAAGTCCTTATCTCCTTACCCTATTTTGTTTTCCTCCACTGGAATGGAGGCTGTGCAGCAGAGGGACTTCATCTCTTTTGTTTACTGCTGAATCCTCAGCACCAAGAACAGGATCTTTATATAAATATTGGTTGAATTAGTGAATTAATAAATATGCTGTTGAGTTACTACTAAGGATTTTACAAAGAAGAATTAACATGGATTTGGGCAAAGCTTACAAATAGCTTCCAGCCAGAGGTTTTACCTTTTGGATTTTCATGAGCCTGAAACACTTTAATAGTATGTGGATCCTTTATTTCCATAGTCCAGATGGAAGGTGTCTAATGTCTTTTTTTCTTGCCTGTGCTTTCAGTGAGTTAAGACTGACAAGGCTGCCTTCAGTACATCTCCACAGTACATATATTTTGTGCTAAATATGTAATCCTTTCTAGTCCTAGAGAATTTGGCATGTGTGGGCACACTTTGGATGATTGCTCCTATTTGCACATGATTTCAGGTGAAATAGTAATTTTTCTTGAAATCGACTCACATGGAATGCCTACAGATTCACCAGGACATGAGAGTAGGGATTCTTTCTGCTAAAAGGTGAGAGTACAGTTTGGTTAGTGATGATTAGTTGCCCTCTGGTAGCTATACTTTATACCAACAAATATTAAGGGCAATATAGACAATAGTTGAGCCAGTTACTGGCAAAGTGATAATTCAGTGATGATTTTCCAATTCAAAATTAAGAAAATGCTTGCAAAGTACATCATGAGCTCTCCATTCTGTGGCCTGCAAGAAGTAGATGTGCCTCAGCACAGGGAGTGCACATGATGATTTGTGGTTTTGGAGTCCCCTTTTGACATGGAAAAGGGGGTTTATGATATGTGAATGGTTTGGAAACTAGCTTTTGAACTTTTTGGTATAGAATTGACAAAGGAAACTTTTGACTGCAACTCACTGAAATCCCATTCCATTATGTTTTAATTATTTTAAATTGTGGCTTGGTTTGCTCAGTTGTGCGTCCTGGTTAAGGTAGGAATTAGGAATACTTTGCCTTATGTTCTAGTCTAGGAAACAAATCGCTGCTTTTGTTGTCACTGTGTTTTAACATTATGATATTGTTGTTATAATTTCTGGAATTAGTTCTTATAAGCATCTTATTTCTTCCTCACAGTATCCTGTCAGGTATGTAGGGCAAATCAAGTGTGGAAACTGAGGCTCATAGAGATCACGTGACTTTCTGTTTTAGTCCGTCTTGTGTTGCTATAACAGAACTACCTGAGACTGGGTAATTTATAAAGAAGAGAGGTTTATTTGGCTTATGATTCTGGGACAGCTGCATCTGGCACGGGCCTCAGACTGCTTCTACTCATGGTGGAAAGCAGCAGGCAGCCAGTGGGTACAAGAAGATCACATGGCAAGAGGAAGCAAGAGAGAGAGAGAAGGTGCCAGGGTCTTTTTAAGCAACGAGCTCTCTCGTGGGAACTAATAGAGCGAGAACTCACTCATTACTCCCCCCTCCCCCAGGGAGAGCATTAATCCATTCATGAGGGATCCGCCTCCATGACTCAATCAGTTTCCAACACTGCCACACTGGAGATCAAATTTCCACAGGAGTTTTGCCAGGGGACAGCACATCCAAACTCCGTCAAGTACCCAAGTGGTACTGGCTGGACGGTGACAGGAACCCTGGTGGAACTCAGGCTTTCCAATGGCACTTTTCACCGCACTCCACTGCCTCTTCTCATTGCGGAAGGGCAAGAATTAAATTTGGTGTGGCAATATCTGAAATGGCCACAAGATGGGTGTGTTGCTCAAAAAGGTCTATATTCTTTGTGCCCATGGGTCTTCCTTTTCTCTATAAATCTTTCTCTGTCTCTGTCCTTACTTCTCTCTCTCCACTTTTGTCTTTTTCTAGGCCTTTTACTTCTCCCCTTCCTCTTTCTCCATAAAGTGAGCTTATTATGGGACTGAAATATTTTATTTATTCTTTTCTTTTAAGGTTAATCAAGTAAAGAAGTGGTAGTGGAGAAGGAGCAAAGAAATCTAATTGGTTGTGATCAATTAGTTGTAAACACCACTGCACTCAGACCAACTATTTCATGAGGAGTTTAGATCCCGTGTTCTTAATCTAAAATATAACAACATATATCAAACTCATTTAGCTGTCCATTGAATTTCTCCCCTTCTATGGGTCATTGACCTGAGATAAAAAAATTGTTTCCACTTCTGATATAAGATCAAGAAAGAATTCCACTCTAAATAGATTATTCCAGGAGATCATGAGTGGTTCTAGGAGCTCCACAACCCTTTCATACTCATAATTGTGCCATGTATAGTCTTTAGAGAGGGGTAATTGAAAAAAATTAATTCCTAGGTCTTTTAAATTTTTGATTCAAGTAATATGGGAGGGGAACTCTTTCGTTAGGGCTATATAGGAGTTGTTGAGAATAAGCCAGACATGTGAGTCTAGTTTAGAAGGAACAGGAACTGACTATAAGAGATAGCTCAGTGAATTTCTTAGACCTGACCATTTGGCTATAGAATCCTGCCTAAGGTGGAGTGGAATTTCTGAAGCATTGCTTCATTGGAATTTGTTATTTCAAACATAAAGTGAATGTGTCAAACTTCAAACTACTTGTCAGAAAAGGTATTGTTACAAAAAACAAATAGCACTATCTTCAAATTAATGTAATCTTAACCATTTGCTACTTGGAGAACTAAAAAACCGTTTGGCATTCAGGAATATTTGTCCTTGAGGGATATTTTTATTTGTGAACTAAAAGCAACACTAGTAACTTCATTCTCTATTCAGGTTATTTGTACAGTTAGTATGTGTTAGGATATAGAAGCTCTATGAGGGGAGTAACTTCATCAGTCTTGTGTCTTGGTGTATTCACAGACTCTTCCTCACATAGTGAATTAATCCTTATTGTGACCATATGAGCTCATTTTAGAGATGTGTGTACTGAGGCTTAGAGAATTGAAGTAAATTTTTAAAGGGTGTAAAATTAGTAGGTGAAGGAGTTGGGATTAGATCCCAGGAGTTTCAGACTCGCAAGTCAATGTGTTTAGTCATTGTGCTTTACTATAAATGAAGGATTGAATGAATGGGACAAGAGCCACTTATATATTGGTCCCTTTGTGGTGACGTTGGTCATGTAATGATGGGTCACTCAGTCTGTATCTCAGTCAAAATTTACTCTCTATACACTGTAGCTAAATTCAGCTTTCCTTACAACTAGACCAGACTATACTTTTATTTCTTTGCTTGTTCCTATCTTTTAGAATTGGATTTTATGAGGAAACTTCTGAGTGGCTACTCTCTTTCTCTGTAATGAACCCTAAAATTTGCCAGTTGTTACAAGGCTAGCAGTGGGCACTACCTTGTTATTTTAATAAGCTGGCCTCTCTTGGTCCTTATCTGGTCAGGTCCTCTGCTGCTAATTTTTTTCTTGCATTTTAGAAAACTACTCTGATGGTAGAAACAGAATACCTAATTCTATTTACTGATCTTTGAAGGAGTTTGAGTATGAACTATTTGAACAAATTAAATAAAAAGACTTAGAAATTAAAATATTGATTTCAAGTGGTTAAGAGCCCAGGCCGTGGAGTCCTACAGACCTTGGTTGTTATCCTGTCTCTGCTTCTGCTATGTGACCCAGGGTAGGTTAAAACAGCAGAACTGTAGTTAGAGACAAATAAGACGATGCCTTTAAAGTAGCTGCTGCTCGCATCCCTCAGACACCAGTGCTCTTTGGCCTGCCCTGTTTGACCTCCTCTGCCCCAGGCATCCAGAGTACTTTCCTTAAGTCAGCTCAAGTCAACAAACATTTATAAATTTTCTTATGTGCCAAGAACTGTTCAGTTCTAAGCATGCTACAGAGATAAATAAGAAACGAGAATCACCCAGATTTGCATTCTTATGCTGGGGTTGTACACAGGGGTCCTTGGCTTTAGACAAGTCGCTTTACCTATCAAGGTATCAACTCCTCATCAGTAAATCCCTGCCCTACCCATCTCAGAAAGTTGTTTTGAGGATTAAATAAAATAGTAGATATGGGGGCATCTTGTTATCTTGAAAGTCTTATGTAAATTTCAGGTTCTTTTGATCAGTCACTGAAAAGCACAGTCCCTGCCCCAAGCATTCTTAAACAGGAAGATGGACTTGTGTCAGATTTATCTAGCTTCCTGTTAATCTACCACACAGAGCAAAGAGGACTTTGGAGTCAAGATCTCCTTAATATACCAGACCTCTTCTTACCACCCATTGCCCACCCAGTCACCCACATAACATGCTTCAATCTCACCATGCAGAGCTGCTAAAATTCAACCTCCTGCCTTCACTGAACTCCCTATGACTCCAGCTCAGCAAGGATTCTGACCTTTGTAACACTTTCTTAAGCCAAACTCCTCTTCCAAAGGGCAGCCTATTTCATGTTTTTCTGTGTTAAATAGACTTTGTTTTAACAGCTCATTGTTGGGTGGGGGGAGAAGATATAACAACCACAATTACTTGAAGTTGATACGACAAGCAAACAGAAAGGACATTGTTGGGGGGAGGGGGTAGGGAGGGAGGTTTTGGTGATGGGGAACAATAATCCGCCACAATGTATATCGACAAAATAAAATTAAAAAAAAAATAAATAAATAAAATAAACGGCTCATTGTTTGCAGCACATGTTCAGAGGATAGCTCTGTCTCTTGATTTAGGACAGGATGCCAGATAATATCACCACCACCACCACCAATAGTAGCTACTGTTTATTGAAAAGACCTCACTCTATGCTAAGTATTCTTTGGAGTACTTTATATACATTTTATATCATATGATTCTCATAACAGTAATCCTCAAAAGAACTGTTAGGATTTTTACAGATGAGGAAGCTAAGGTTTAAAGAGATTAGGCACCTTGCTCTGAGTCACACAGTAAGTCATTGGCAGAGCCAGGACTTGAGTCTTGTTCTGTCCCCCTGCAGACCCCAAGCTTCTAGTTGGTAGGTTGTACCTCCTCATATCTGCCCATCTTAGCAGCCCCTCTCACTGTTTCTCCATCTGTATGGGCCTTGACATCACTGTCTGTCTGAGAGGCTGGTCAGAGAGAGACCAGCTTTCCCAGGCAAGTAGCATATATTTTAAGGGAGCACATTATCCAGTTTCCGTGACAGATTAATGACAAGTGACTGACCAAAGCAGAGGTGTTTGGGACTGAATTCGTGTTTTTATCAAATTGGCATGTACCAAGTCTCCATCTTCTTTCTAATTCAAGGTTTCTTAACTTGGGGCCACAGATGGGCTGCAGGGGACCCATGAGCCCTCTGAAATGGTATGTAGAAAGTTCTGTTGTGAGGAGAGAGAGGGAAAGTTGGCTTCTCTGTTCTTTTATCGGGGAGGAACCGTGGCTCTCAGGAGACTTTGAAAGTGGTGCTGTCCCTCAAGAGTGTTAAGAACCACTGTGTTAACTGCAGTAGGGCACAAAATTGGTTTTATCTAAATTACAAACCCAGCCTTATCACAGGAATTTCTTAGGATTCTTTTCCCCCTGAAAGTACATTGAAACAGAACGAGGAATGAATTTTAGATTTAATCTTGGAGGGCAAAAATACCTCTGTGTGTGTGAAGCTGTGATTTCCAAATCCTTGTGATAAGAGTCAGCTAACAGTGGGTGTGATTCAGAGCTTGGAGGCTGAATCCATAGCTTCCTCTGCTTCCTGAATTCAATTAAAGTTATTTTTATAAGTGAAAGAGACAAAATGAATTTTAGACTTTTATGAGTGGGAACTGTGTCTCTGTATTAAGTGTCTTCATGCTTACTATGTGACAGGCATTAGGAATTTCACCATGAGCAGGAGTTCTTGCCCTCATGGAGTTTGCATATTGGAATCTTTATACATCTTAGTATCATTAATGCCCAGCGAAGAACACTGCACATAGTAGTACTGAACTACTGGATAAATAAATGCCTGTCCTGCATCCTTATTAGGTTAAAAGGAAGGCCTTCAGCTTTGATTTGTTCAGTATCTGATTGAGTCCCAGTTACATTCCAAGCATTAAGCCAGGCCCTGGAGATACAGTAGGAAGCAAAACACATGTGCCTGTTTCGTAGTGGGAAGTCAGACAGTGAAGTAAGCCCCTAAGTCATTGTGAATTTGGATAGGTGCTGTGGAGGGACTGACTCGATGTGGTGAGAATGTATAACAGACATGGCCTGATGGGACAGGGGGTGTGAGGGGAGGGTTCACTAAAGAAGTGGGAAGGTGAGTAGTAGTGAGCCAGCTATGGGGTTGACGAGGCGGAAGGAACAGGCTTGCATCGTTTGTCCACGTTAGTCGCCATTTCCATTCAGGAGAATGGTCAGTGCAGGGAAGAAAGGGTCCTTTCTCATTAATTTAGTAAGCATTTGGGGACATTCCCTATGGGCATGGGGAGGGGACAATGACAGTGAGAGAGTTTGGGCCTGGAGAAGATGTTGATAATGTGACAGGCTGGCTGAGAGGTGCTGGTCTCTTTCCTGTGTGCAGCCTGGTGAGGAGGCTTGAATTGCTGCTTCTGCCGCGGGCCCTCCCCGTTTCCCATTCAGGTATCAGGCATCAGTGTTTTTCATGGGGTCTGTTTCTCAGAGGCAGCCTGACCTAGTTGGCTCTGATATGCAGCCACCCACACTCCAAAGTCAGCATCACCTCTGAATGCAGGAGAAGCTGTGGTGGTGATTTTGTGTTTGTGGTGGGAGTGGGAGGTGGGGGCATTTAAGGGAGGAAGAGGGGAAGAGGAGACTGAGAACAAGTGAGGCTGAAGGATGGGAAGAGACTGAGCTAGAAAAGAAGTCAGATCTGTGGACTAGCAAGCTCTGCAGAAGATGGTAGAGCTCTGTGTGGCTCCAGTCCTGAGAGGTGACCCTGATGACTAATTCAGAAGCAAGTGGGGAGACCGTCATCTAGAGATACAAAGCTCTGTCTTAGGGGAGCCCAGAATGATTATGAGAATTATTTTTACACAGCATTTTTACATTTTTCTTAATTGTAAAAATAATTGATGCTCAATGCAGAAAATTTGGAAAATATGGGAAAAGCAACATGAAATGTCCATATCCTATCAGGAAAATGTAGGAACCAAATGAGATGGCTTGTGTAAAGGTCTAGCATTCATCGGGTATTCATCACACGTTACCTGTTGTGATAATGCTGAGGGAAAATCAACCCTTTTTCTGTGATAATGAGGCAGTTATAATAAGGGATAAAGAACTATAGAAGAAATTATTTCGTAGTTAATCTTCATATTATGTTTTCATACATATATGTAGGAATTGACATTCTTCCTTACTCCAGTGTAAGAATGAAAAGTTGAAGAAGCCCAAAGATTTGTGAAAATGTTTTTATGTGATTTGGTTTCAATTCTTTTTTTTTTTTTAATAAAGTTCTAGGGAGAGCCTCACACCCACTGCCCTCCCTTCTCATTTACCCAGACTGCAGAGAGCACTGGGAGGAAGTGTTTGCTGCCCACAAGCCTTATTTATTTTCTCTTCCTCTACTATTGATCTGTTAGGATTTTTTATAAAGTTACTGATCACACAGACATTTTATTTAGGTACTTTCTTTGTGAATCACTTAGATACACATTAAAAGTTTACCCCAATATTGGCCTTAAACCGCAGAAGATCTGGGTTTAAAGATGTCACTCTCCAGCTTGTGGCCTCACCCACATGTTTAATGCAGCCAGGCACAGTGTTGTCTTCCTGACTGCCTACCTTTGGGCAGCAGCCAAACTCCAGGAATAGAGCTCCGACTGAGGCAGATCTGTCCCCATCCCAACTAGGGGAGGTATCCACAGCATCATGGAAGAGGAGCACTAGGTAGCTCAAGTAAGATGAGAAGGGATAACAGCAGGGAATTGGAGACACACACACCAACACATGCAAACATGGGCCTGTCCTTTCCCCTTTCCAGTTCTCAGTTTCTTCATCTTTGAAACAAGGAAGTTGGACCAGACTAGCACGGAGGGTCCTAGTTACCTGGACCTGGGGGCTAATAGGGAGATATTCGAGTCAGCAGTAAGTGCTGGCTATTGAAGCTTTGCGAAGGGATAAGCGTTAGCTTTATGATCATTCTTTAAATTGCACACATCTGTTTTTTATCACTTTTCTATTTGTTATATCTCATAATTTTAAAAAATGTAATTTATAAAACCATTTAGGGAATGGGTTAGCAATTTAGAAGAAGGAATCAAGCAAAAGACAGTTGCATCTTGAAGGTATGCCTTTAGTTATGGTTTCGATTGAAGAGAAGGGGCCAGCCACTAAAGAGGGAGAAACCTGTGAGGTAGAAGTAGAGGCAAGAGAACAAAGAGAGAAAAGACTTCCCAGAAGAAAGAGGAGCGTATTGGTCATGTTAAAGCATTGAAGTCTAGTTGGAGAGCGGTAGGACTCACTGAATAGAGTGGAAAAGAAACCACTGGTGACCTTCAAGACGGTGCTTTCTATAGAGCAGTCAGAGCAGATGCCTAATTTAGAGAGACTGAGGAGGGAGAGGGCATAAAGCAGTGGAGGTGAGAGATACAGGTCTGCAGTTTGCAGTGGTTGGTAAGAAAAGGCTTGAGAGAAAAATGACAGTAGTTTGGGGGCAAAAGGCATCTAAGTGGAGTGGTCAGCAGAGCTCTGTTTTTAAGGTTGGAGAGAATTGTGCCTATTTGAAAGCAGCACAGAAGGATTTGGTGGAAAGGAAATGGGATAGAGAATTGGTAGGCTAGTAGCCTGGACTCTGAATGGAGTCCAACTGCCTGGGCTCAAATCCCAGATCTGTCAGTCCTTTATTGAGATCTTGGTCAAGTTATGTAACCTGCTTATACTTCAGTTAACTTGCCTATAAAACGAGGATGATAATAGCATACTTTGTAGAGGTGTTGTGAGGTCACAGATTTAAAGCATTTAGCAGCAGTGCTGGTATGTGCTGAATAAAATGGTGGCTTATTATTGTTATTATTAGGAACAAATAGGACCCAGAACTCAGGTAGGAGGGACCATCTGTAAGGTGTTCACTTGAACACTGTCAGTAAAAATCTTAGGAACCAAATATCCCAAACAGAACCCTGGACACAGTGGTCACTGTGTAAGAATTTTGGGTCCTGGGCTTATACCTCACTTTGGTTTTCCTCCCCAAACAGGAAACACCACTTCTGTAATGATTAGGCTTGCCAAGGTCAACAGAAGGCTTGGTCTTCAGTGCAGGCACTGAAGCACCCACCACTTCCTGATACTTGTTAATTTGTGCTCTGGTTTATCCTCCAGATTAGTCAGAAGAAGTTGAAAAAATATGAAAAAGAATATCACACCATGAGGGAACAGCAGGCCCAACAAGAAGACCCGATTGAGCGATTTGAGGTTCGTTTGCTTATGCCTAGATGATGTGAGGTACTTTCAGCCTTTTATTTCATATAATTTTGCCTGTAACTAACTTTATTGAATCTGTTTTAAGATTCAGTTCCACTGTTTCTAGGTTCAAGTTTCAGTTTGAGTTTGCAAATGAGAAAGCAAGATCTGTTTTGTTTCAAACCTGCTACCTCATTTGTTACAGTTTAGTGGCCTTTCGTCACACTTAATAAGAAGTAGCTGCTTGACAAGGTCACTTGAATCAGTTAAGTATTTCTTTACAGAGATAGAAAATAAGAAATTGTTGATAAGGCAACACATCAGGACCAGCCACATTTCTTATTATTTCCATAGGACATAATTTGTTTCGAGGTCTAGCCCTAAGAAATTGTCATTTCCATCTGATTTTTATGTGTCTGTAACTGGTTTCTTTCTCTGCCTTTCAGAGGGAGAATAGGCGTCTACAAGAAGCAAACATGAGGTTAGAACAGGAAAATGATGACTTAGCCCATGAGCTGGTGACCAGCAAGATTGCCCTGCGGAAGGACCTGGATAATGTAAGTCTGTTGGGACTGAAGGGAAAGATCACAGCGAAATCCTTGAATTTTAAAAAATTTGAGATGATGGCTTTCCTTACAGGGTTCTTTACCATTTTCTGTACTACAGGCTGCCCTTAGAAGTATAGTCTCTCATTCATAGTTTAGGTCAGGGATTGGCAAACTTTTTCTGTAAAGGGATGTATAGTAAGTATTTAAGTCTTTGTGGACCATACGGTCTCTGTTGCTACTACTTAACTCTGCCGTTAGTGCAAAAGCAGCCACCGACAATCTGTAAATGAATGAGCATGGCTGTATTCCAAAAAAATTTTTTTTACAGAGATAGATGGCAGGCTGGATTTGGCCCATGGACTGTAGTTTGCCAACCCCTAACTTAGATTTCCCTGCCAGGCTCCTAGGGTTGCTCTTCTGCCTGTTGGTTTCCTGAGGTTCTAGGGATAGGCTCAGTCTTTTGAGGGTTACAGGCATCTTACATTATATATATTGAACTTCAGGAGGTCCTTGCCATCCACCTTTTACTGATGAGAAAACTGAGGGAAAAAGAAGTTAAACATCTCACACAGGTCACCCAGCTAGTCAGTGGTAGTACCCTCACACTGGTGGCCCGACAAAAGAGCTCACACTCCTAACCAGGCTGAGGATCAAGACCCCTGCCAACTTTAGGCCTTAGAAGCATCAAACTTGGGACCCATTCTTCAGCCATCTAAAATGCTGAGGAGACAAACCTTTCCCACACTAACTATAAGCCCTTTTCCAAGTTAGTCTTTTCTCGAGTATCTTTTGAATCACCACTGAAAACCAGCTAAGTTCTTCCTCTTGCTGAAGTGAGAAATGCGGGGTCCTCACACCTTTTTTGGACTTAAGGGACTCAGGTTTTTGAAAGAACTTCATTCCTTCCAGCTCTTTCCTTCCTGCATCCAAGGCAAAAGCTTGGTGTACGGCTTATACAATTTCCAGAACCCTCTTTCTGTTTCCAATCGATTTTACATCACTTTTGTTATTCATCACCTGTCACTTCGGCTATTCTTCACACAGCAGCTGTGGGGAAATTCCAGACAGCCCCATTAACCCCAGGTGACTCCAATCCAGCTTTCTCCTCCATGAAATGGGAGTAGTGACTAGACTTGACATTGGTGCGGAAAGGATGAGAGGGAACCAATGGAAGGTCCCTGGCTCAGGGCCAAAAGGACCATGTCAGGGTCCTCTCTGGCATGGTCACTTCTCTATACTGAGATAGACACGAGGGTGAAGGAAACTGAGTCAGGAGCCCATCCACTGGGATGTGAACTCTGTCTCCAGTCCTTACTAATTCTGTGAGCCTGAACAGGTTGCTAACCTTTCCCCATGGAATTACCTTGGCACGTTTATCAAAAATCAGTTGACCCTATATGTGTGGGTCTGATTCTTGATTCTCTGTCTACTCCATCCATCTGTATGTGTATCTGTCCTTATGCCATTATCATGCCATTTTGCTTCCTGTAGCTTTGTGATCAATCATAAAATCAGGTGATGTGAGTTTTCCAACTTTGTTGTTGTTTTTAATAATTGTTTGCCTACTCTAGGTTCTTTGCATTTCTATATATAGGTTCTATTCTATATTAGAATTAGCTTGTCAATTTCTAGAAACAACAGCCCTTTGGGATTTTGAATGGGGTTTTATTGAATGTATAAATTAATTTGTGAGAATTGACATCTGAATAGTTATTGAGTCTTCTTATTCATGAACATATTACAGTTTTTATTAAGTAAGGTCTTAAATTTCTCTCAGCAGTTTTTAAATTTTCAGTTTACAAGACTTGTGCATGTTTTAATCTATTGTAAATAGTATTTTTTTGTCAATTTCATTTTCCAACTGTTTATTGCCAGTCTCTAGAAATACAATTGATTTTTGTGTCAAGACCTTGTATCTTGTGACCTTGCTTAAATTCGGTAGTCTAGTAGCTTTTTTGTATATTTCTTAGGATTTCCACATATACGATCATGTTACATCTCAGTAGTTTTTCTGCCTTTTTTTCTTTTTTTTGCTTCACTGTACTGACTAGGATCTTCAGAACAATGTTGATGGGTGAGAACAGACACCGTTGCCTTGTTGCAGATGATAACTGTAGCTTTTTCATAGAGCGAGTTGAGGAAGTTCTCCTCTGTCCCTGTTTGCTGAGAGTTTTTGTCATGAATGGGTATTGAATTTTGTCAGATGCTTTCCCTGTGTCTGTTGAGGTAATCATTTCATATTTCTCCTTAATTCGGTTAATATGGTGAAGTAAATTGATTTTTCAATGTACACCAACCTTGCATTCCTAGGATAAACCCCACTTGGGGTTTCTATTTTTTATCAAAGATTTTTTGGAGGGTTGGGGGGAAGACAGCTGATTGGTACAGGGATTGAACCCTGGACCTTGTGTTGTCAGTACCACACTCTACCCAACTGAGCTAATTGGCCAGCCAAGATTTTTATTTTCATTAAATATTTTTATGTTCGTTAAGAATATTTGTCTGGAGTTTTCTTTAATGTTTTTGCCAGGCCTCATAAAATGAACTGGGAAGTGCTCCCTCCTGTTTTCTTAAAGACTTTTTATAGGATTGTTCCTTGATGAAATCTTTAATTCCCTAGTGAAGGCATGTAGGCCTGGAATTTTCTTTGCAGAAAATTATTTATGAATTCAGTTTCTTTCTAGATATGGAGCTATATACATTTTCTAATTCTCCATGTCTCTCCTTTTATAATTTGTGTAATTTATCCATTTAATCTTATCAAGTGTATTGACATAAAGTGGTTAATATTTCCTTATTCTTTTAGTGTTTATAGGATCAAGAATGTCCCCCCTTTCATTTCTGATATTGGTAATTTGTGTCTTTTCCCTTTTTTCCTTAATCATTCTAGCTAGAAGTTTATCAGTTGTGTGGATCTTTTCAGAAACCAGCTTTTGGTTTCATTGATTTTTCTCTATTTTGTTTCACTGATTTTTTCTTTTTATTATTTCCTCATTTTCTTTTGGTTTGGTTTGCTTTTTTTCTAGCTTCTTAAAGAAGTAGTTTGATTAATTGATTTTGGACCTTCTTTTCTAAAGTAAGCATTTAAAGTTATAAATCTCCATCTAAGCACTATTTTCAGCTGCATCCCACACATTCTGATATGTTGTTTTTATTTTCGTTCAGTTTTTGTGATTTTTTTCCTTTTACCTATATGAGTTAGTAAGTAGTAATTTAATTTCCAGATATTAAGGATTTTCCCCCAGATTTTTCCTGTTGTTGATTTCTGTTGCGATCATAGAACATATTCTGTTTGATTCTAACCCTTATAAAATGTTGATATTTATTTTATGGCTCATCATACGGTCTGTTTGGGTGAACATCCCACATGTACTTGGAAAAAGTGTGTGTGTTCTGCTGTAAGTAGAGTGGTCTGTCAGTGAAGTCAAAGTGGTGGATGGTGGTATTGAAGTCTTCTGTAGACTTAATTTTTCTCTCTACTTATTCCATCACTTACTGACTATATTTATCTTTTCTCCTTTCAGTTATAGGCTTTTGTTTTGTGTCATTTGAATTTCTGTATACATTTCGGATTGTTTAACCTTCCTGATAGTGACTCTGTTATCATTATGAAATGTCTCTCTTTGTCCCTGTTAGTACTCATTGTTCTGACATGTACTTTGATATTTATATAGCCACTCCCACTTTCATGATATAGCGTGCATAGTGTATCTTTTCCATCCTTTTACTTTTGACATAATCTGTGTCTTCATATTTAAAATAGGTTTTTATTTTGTCCAAATAGGAATTTGTTTTCTATTTATCCTATTTGCTTTTGGGGATTTTTTTTCCTCTTTTTCTGCATTCTTTGATTTAATTAGGTTATTTTCATTTTATCTCCTCTGTTGCCATATAAGCTGTTCTAGAGCTCCCTCCTCTGCGGAGCTCTGCCCACAGCCTCCAGCCACCTCAGCTGACCTGCCCTCCTGACTGCCTCCTTAACCCTTTGAGGACTTCACGTTCTACTTGAAACTTAGGCAGAAAGCCAGGGTGAGAGTAGGCCTCACCTTGTTCGTTTTCTTTCTCCCAGGAATGACAGTTCTGCATTTATCGTTTTCATTGTCTGAAAAGAGTTGTTCATATATTTTGTCCAGTTTTCTGTTTACAGTAGGAGGATAAATCCAGTCCCTGTTAATCCTTCATGACTGGAAGTGGAAGTCTGGATTTATGTTTATTATCACCAGATGTTCTCTCTCATGTGCTGATGTAAATAGATTGTCCGTGCAGTGAGTGTGGTGCCATTAGAGGACCAAGTTTGGGGTCAGTCCAGTAGCCTCTGGGCACCTTACTATTGGCCCAGAGTTGAGAGTCAGTTCTAGGAGTGATGGTACCAGTGCTGGGCTCCCTCTCAGATGACCTGGTTTCAGATTTGAGCTCTGCTACATGAATTGTGAGAGCATGGGGAAATCACTTCCCCACCTAATTTCGTTATAAATTGGGGAGTCAGGGTGGGCAGGGAAGACTCTTTTGAGTTAGAAGACCCAGTTCATCACATGGCTCTTCCATGAATCTTAGAATTAGTCTTAGTATTAATCATCATCTACCATGGTAGTGATGCTGAGGGAAGGAGAGGACTGAAGTGTGTGGCACATGCACTGAAGTAGCACTGAAAGGTGTTAACTGAGTCCAAGGGAGAGACAATAACGTGTTTCATTGATTAAGGTCAGAATCTTTAGCAGGATTTCTTTCTCCTTACTAGTTATTTACCATTTGATTCTCTTCACTTCCCTTTTGATTGCTTCTTGCGAAGGAGATAATAAGCTACTCACCAGGAAAGACAGGCCTTAACTCTAAGACCCCATTAAATGTGTGTTTGTGCAGTTTACTAGCAATTGATGCCCATGTGAATCTGCATATCATGCCATTCTCAGTTCCCCATTTAAGGTCCTGGCGCCCTCTGGAACTTGTTCCTCCCCAAAGAAGATACACGGGAGGAAGTGGAGTGGAGTAGAAAGTTCAGGGGCTCAGTTATACCACTTTCTTTGGGTGACATCAGAACACTGTTTAATTTCAGGGAAACTACTATCCTCTGCCAAGGGATGTTGTATGTAAGGAGCCCAGCAAAGACCTTCTGTGTCTAGTCCTTGATTGTTCTCTAACATGGTGTAGTTAGTCATTCTTTAGTTATGCTTGGAGTGACCTGTATGTCAGGCCACAGGATTATCTTTTTCACTGGGACTCAGATCTGCCCACCAGAACTTTGCATGCATTTTAAAAGAAAGTGCCGGGAAAGGGGCATCCTCCTTCATCATGTGATAACAAGAACAAAATGCAGGACTTGTTGGATGAAGCAGAGTAAATACAATTTGAAGGAAGTAAAGCAGAGTGTATTATTACTATTAATAATGAGAGCTACCTTCTATTGAGTGTTTACTGTATTCCAGGCACTCTGCTGAATGCTTTTCATACCCTATCCTTCAGGTGAAGAGACTGAAGCTTAAAGAGGTTCTCAATGATTTGTCCAAGTGGGAGACAGTCAGTGCACAGTGGGAGTTGATCCCACACTGTCTGATGCCAAAGGCTGAGCTCCTAGCCACTGCCCTGTGCCACCTCTGTGCAAGAGGCTGGGTCAGGCACTTCTGCATGAGTCTACTCTCATTGTGACCTTGGGCATACCATTTTCCTTCTCTGGATCACAGTTTCACCATCATCTTAAAATGGGACTGTGCTAGGATAAACCCTTTCCGGTTCTCAATTCTTGTTCTATGACAGCCTATCTTAAATGTTTCAGGCTGAGGAAAAGGCAGATGCACTGAATAAGGAGCTGCTGATGACCAAACAGAAACTGATTGATGCAGAAGAAGAGAAAAGACGGTTGGAAGAAGAGTCTGCTCAGGTGACTGGAACTTTGCTCCTCTCCCACATTCCTCTGTCTTACGAATGTCTGAGAAGTGGGAGTTCAGTTGGTGGCTTCCTGTTGGCACCAGAGAACCTGGAGACAGCTGGCTTCAGTTTTTCGTCCCAAGGCCTTTTTTATTTGCTGTGTAAAGCACAATGGTTCTTAATAATTAAAGCCTATGAGGAGACAGTGGGTCTAAGCCCATCCTTCATTGGTGCAGGAGAAATTCCTATATATCAGCTTCTACGTGTAACAAAGAAGAGGGTTAGCATTTCTGAAGAAGGAAAGCACACATCATGTAACATCTGGCTCTTCCATTGCTTATCCTCTGAAGTATCCCTCATAGAGCAAACTCTGGAAGTCTTGTTCTGAGCCAGTGTTCCACACTCACTGGGGGCAGAGACCTATAGTCATAGGCAGAGTTTTGGGTGTTGTGCCCTCTGGAGCAAGCCCCTCTCTCACCGTGGTCCTCCCAGCCTCAGGAGGAGGAGCATTTTCTACCGTAAACCGTGAGGTGCTGAAAAACCTGCAGTCCTCTCCTGAGCTCTTTGGTCTGTGTTTGCTTTGTGCTACCTCCTCAGCTAAGGGTCTCAGGTTGGGTTGCACTGGCAGGGAGTAACTTCACCCAAAGCTCCAATTCTAAATGGCATCTGACATTTTTAGAAGTTTTGACTGTTCTGTCCCTCTCTTGGCATCAAGAGCAGGGACTAATGCTGCCGAGAGTGAAGGAAGAAGGTAAGGGAATTAGAGCACTTCCAGAGTTAGCTCAGGCACTTTTTGGAAAGCCCAGCAATAAGGAGTTAATGACAGAGCTTCCTTTATTTTTCCCTCAAACCATTCGCTTTTGCTTTTTTATATGTGCAGCTAAAAGAAATGTGCCGTCGGGAACTAGATAAGGCAGAATCTGAAATAAAAAAGAACAGTTCTATCATCGGTGACTACAAGCAGGTAGGTTCCTGTACCCTGGGACTGGGCTGTGTACTCTGGAAGCCGTGCTTCCCTGGATGCAGTGTATACCCTCCAAACCCAAATGTTTAAGCACACTGGTTTCAAATCCTGGCTTTGCCCCTTGCATTGACAATGGACTTCACTTATTCTCAATTGCAAAAATAAAAAAGACCATGTTTGTAGAGTTACTGGCCTAGTGCCCAGCATATGGTAGGTATTTAGTAAATGAAAGCTACACTTGGGAAGCATTTCAGATTGAGAATTATAGACTTATGTTTACATATTGTTATAAATCCGTTATCTTCCTGGCTGGTTGAGTTTTAAGAACATAACTGAATTGGTCTTGTTCCTTCTACGCTGGAATCTCATGCCGGCTCGTGAGTTGGCAGGTGTTAAGAAACCACTGGCCGTTGTGTGTGGTGCCAGCAGGACTTGCTCCTAGGCTGATGGATGCAGAGGGGGTTCAGCAGGAAGAGCCTCTGCTCATCCATCTACGTCCCACCCCCTCCAGGGCAGTAGCAGCATATTTGGTACTGTGTTAATTCCACTTAGCGTATTCCCGCTTCCAACTGTAGAATTTATCCCGAGCCCAAATTATGCAGATGATTACATTGCTCAAGAGATTGTCATTTTATGTTTGTTTCTTTAGATTTGTTCTCAGCTGAGTGAAAGACTAGAGAAGCAGCAGACAGCTAATAAAGTGGAAATTGAGAAAATTCGGGTAAGTCTTTCTTTACTAAAGAGATTTCGTACCAGCTAGTTCATTTTATGGCTGTATTCAGCACAACAGATTTTGATAGTGGGCAGTTGATTTCAAAAGAGAGAGAAGCCAAGGAGTACCTAATAAGGCACCTGTCACAGGGCCTGGCTCAGTAACTAACAGCTGATATGCCTATTTTCTCTGGAAGGGAACACAGATGAGACAAAAAGAGCTCTGGCTTTGGATCTCAAAGTCCGAGGGCCCAAGATCTCTGAATGTCATTGGCAAGGCAGTTAGCTGGTGGCTGCAGTGCAGAGCTGAGGTAAAGGAGTCCTGCAAGTAACAAGGCTTTGCTTCAGGTGGGAGTGCAGAGGTCAGGCTCACATGCCTTGACCTGTCACTCTTCAGTGCTATTCTATAGAACAGAGATACTCCCCAGGTGAGCTCATTCCATCTGATATAATGGATCCAAATACAGTGAGGACTTCAAGTTTTTGTTTTATTGCCAAGTTGGGGGACTTTTGTAACTTGGTGCTTTCTTTTTTTAAACCATACCTGTATTAGAGTACTTGTCAAATTTTACTAAGATGAGTAATTTACTGAAAGATACTTTACTAACATATTTATAAGTCAGTGGACAGGAACATTGTAAAGTTCTGTGCTCATGGCCATGTTTACACAGAGCACATTATACCTAGCGGAAGATGACACAAACCTGCATCATAATTAGTGTTTAAATATAATTTATTTTATGACTCTAAAACTTTAATAATGGTCTTGCAGAAAATTTAGAAAATAAGAGTAAATATGGGGGAAAATCTATATAATCCCATTACCCACAGGTAACATCTTCATTATTAACATGTTGGTGTATATCCTTCTGGTCTTCTTTATTTGTAACATAAAATTTCATTCAAAGATAAGCCCTTTTTCACATTAACATCACTAAATGTGGACTTTTATTACTGATGGCATTTTGCAATTTAATTGGCAGAATATTTTCTTAGAGTAGTATAAAATTATGTTTCTTACAAACAGTGACATCTTATTTTGATGAAATATGGTAACTATTTTATTTGTGACTGTATTAGTCCATCTTGTGTTGCTATAGCAGAACACCTGAGACTGGGTAACTTATAAAGAAGAGAGGTTTATGTGGCTTACGATTCTGGGACAGCTGCATCTGGCGCGGGCCTCAGGCTGCTTCTACACATGGCAGGAAGAGGCAGGTAGCTGGTGGGTACAAGCAGATCACATGGCGAGAGGAAGAGAGAGAGAGAGAAAGAGAGAGAGAGAGAGGACGTGCCAGGGTCTTTTAAACAACTAGCTCTTCTTGCAGGAACTATAGAGCAAGAACTCATTCACTACCCCCACCCCCCAGGGAGAGCATTAATCCATTCATGAGGGATCTGCCCCCATGACTCAATCAGTTTCCAACACTGCCACATTGGGGATCAAATTTCCACATGAGTTGTGGGAGGACAATATATCCAAACTCCATCAGTGACCATATTTTGCATACATTTTTGTTTTGTATTTTAGCCAGCATTTAACCATTTTCCTATGATGTGAAAAATTCCTCAAAACCCTTTTAGAAGCAGTATATTTCCTTGTATAAACATAGCACAGTATATATATATATATATATATATATTTTTTTTTTTTTTTTTAGCACAGTATATTTAATTGCTACCAGTAGTTGGATAGTTTATACCCCCACCCCTGCCTTTTTTTTTTTTTTTTTTCTCGTCTCCAATTCTGTGCTGAAAATCCATGTACATACAGAGGGCGCTTCAAAAGTGGTCATAGAAAGACTCATATCTTCCTTTCATTCTATTTTTCCACAAACTTTTTGAAGTACCCTCGTAGATCCTTATCTAGTCATGACTTCATTTTCTTAGCCTGGATTTATAGAACTTTTGGTATGTAATACCAGGTGGCTTTTCTAATAGGTTATCTGCCAGTTCACAAAGAGAGCACAGGTTTTCAGACGCCACGGTGCTCAGCTAAGAAGCCATATGCTGGCGCCCGGAGCAGATGCTCCCACCATCCTAAAGGGCCAGTTTCTCTTCTTTGCCTCTTCACATCTGATATTCAATTTCAGCAAAAGGTGGATGACTGTGAGCGCTGCCGGGAATTTTTCAACAAAGAAGGGCGTGTAAAGGGCATCAGCTCAACTAAGGAGGTTTTAGATGAGGAAACAGATGAAGAGAAAGAGAGGCTCAAGAACCAGCTGAGAGAGATGGAACTAGAACTGGCACAAACCAAGCTCCAGTTGGTGGAAGCCGAGTGTAAGATACAGGTAACAGCAGTGGGACTTGGGCACATGCTCGTAGGCCTGGTTTCCTGATATAGACTAGAAACCCCAGAAATGATCTTCATGGTTTAGGGTGGATTTTTTGTTTTTTTATTTTTGTTGTTGTTGTTGTTTTCTGGTTCCTTTTAAGCTTTTGCCATTAATCTTCATGGAAAGAAGCCCAGTACTTGTTATGTACCACTGGATGTTTAATCAGGATTTGGACTTTGTCATGTTAAGAACTACCCACAAAGCCTAGAATCTTCTCGGTGAAACAGAGAACACATACTTTAAAATCACAGCTCCACCATTGAACTCTTTGACCTTGGGTTATTAGTTAGTAACCTCTCTATACCTCAGGTTCCTCATCTACAAATGGAAGAGTCAAGTCCCTATACGATAGGTTGTTTTGAGGATGAAAGATAATGTATGGCAAAGGTTCAGCACAGTGAAAACAGGCTTCATAATGTAAGCTTTTATTGTCCCAACTCCTATCACTTAACTAGCTCTGTGCCCTTGGACACATTACCTAACTTATCTCAGCCTCCATTCCTGATGAAGACATTAGGGCTTATTTTGGTTAACTTTATGCTGCGTTGCAAGTCTCACCAGCGCCAATCCTGAGCACAAGGTAGGCACTAAGCACTGTTTGTGGAAGGAACCAAGTTCAAGACTAAACCTTAGGGCTGGGTCTGCCTCATCACACACATTCTCAGGGTACCTGCTCTTTGCCAGGCCGTTTTAGGTGCTGGGACTGCAAGGCTAAGGTCTGGCTTGTGTGACTGCCCAGGACTATCAGGAAAGGCATCACCAAGGCAGCAGAAGCTGAGCTGTGATCAAAGAATGAACAGGATTTGCTGTTGCAGAAGAGAAAGTACAACGAGCATTCCAGTCAGCAGGAGTGGCTTGTCAGCCTCACACAGGGAGGAGAGGGCCTGCCCAGTAAGGAGGGGGTCTCAGGAAGCACCTTCCATGCAGTAGGGGATGGAGGTGGGTTCTGAGGCTGGAAGGGAGAATACTGGCCCAGACTGTGAAGCATCTCAAATGCGATGCTAGGGAGTTTAGACCAAAAAGGTTTTTTGCTGGAAATTAATGGTGCAATCAGAGCTAGACCATTAGCTGTCTTCCTGGTGCACACTGGGTGGACAGGAGAGGAAGACATCAAATTAGGAGGCTATTTTAATAAATAGACTACGTAGGAAATGAGGTCTTAACTAGGAAAACTCCCAAATCTTTAGGCATTCCAGACCTTTCTCTGCCAGTTTGAGATCTCTGCAGAGTAAAAAGACTAAATGCTTATGTTGGCTCAGCTCTTGGGAGGTAGCGCCATTGACAGTGAGCCCAGCATCCTTATGTGCATTGTTCCTCTTGCAGGACTTGGAGCACCATTTAGGCCTCGCCCTCAATGAGGTACAGGCAGCCAAGAAGACGTGGTTTAACCGAACACTGAGCTCCATAAAGACGGCAACCGGGGTTCAAGGGAAAGAGACTTGCTGAGAGCTGCTTCCAGACACCTTCAGAAAACACGACACCTTTTGTTGCCTTCTTTGGCCAGATGTGTGATTCCGTGACATGTCCCAGGACCAGAATGTACCTAAGTCAGATTTGTAGACGCATGTTGGTAGGTCATTGGACCAGAGCGCATGAAGTGGGCAGCCCCTGGGGTGAAGCTTTCCGAACCACTGATACTAGCTGGCCTGCCAGTTCAGCTGATGCTCTGGGCACACTCCAGAAACCACTCCTCAGCGTGACCTCCCAGGCCTCTTCCCTGTGCAGGGCAGCACCTCACCCAGCCTAATGGCTGAGTTTACATTATCAGAGTTTGGGGATCCTTCAGTCTGTTGATTTTTTTCTAAACCTTTAATTTTTTAAAAAATACATATTATATATATTGGGAGGCAGTGTCAGGGGATCAGAAACTCAAATAATTCTAATCTGCTTCAGTGCCAGCAGAAAGAAGTCCCCCAGGTAGACATGGAGAAGCACTTTGTTTTAAATAGGAGGGTTTCATAGTTGTGATTGAAGCCACCTAGTTTTGTTAAAACTATATAATGCACAGGCTTTTGGTTTGGCATTATTCACGTTTCTGATCAAGTCTATGCAACTCTCATAGTTCCTGTTATTTTTTAGCATTAGCTGCCAAACTGACTTCACAAGGCTGGGGTGGGCGACTTGACTGTGAGACTGGATTAATCATAATATGGACAAATCTTATTTTGTTTAATGTGTCATGTGGTGTGTATATATATATATAAATATCTTTCCCAGTATACCCAATGGACAGTGTTTAAATCCCAGACTAGGACTGCTGACCTGCACAAATTATGTGGTTACTTGGGCACTTCATTTCACTCAAGGTTTGTTGGGCTCTGCTGTCCCCCTCGCCGTTACGTTACGGGAGCTGTGACAAGCTCCCTCACTTTAAGGTTCTTAGTGTTTTTGCACAACAGGTTGTACAAGTGAGAAAGACTGAGCAGTGTGTCTTTGTATGTGTGAGTCTGTGCAGGATGCACATGCCACGAGGTCTCTGTCCTCCTGGCCTGGTCCACAGTGTGGCTGGGTGCGGACCTCACTGTTCAGATGGGCTGCAAGTTCTCACTTCAAAGCTATGGATGGAGGTTTTAGCACCTTTAAAAAAAAAAAAAAAAAAAAAGACTTTGACTTTTAATTTATATAGTGTATGCTGACGGCTGTATTGCAGAACGGCTTTGTCCTCTTCTCTGCATTCAGCGTGGAGGTGGCTGGTTATAACAGGCACTGGTTTGTATATAGAGACACTTAGGTTGTTTCGTAGCTCTTTTTTCTTGGCTGTACTAATGCTTGCTGGGGTCATCTGTGACAGGGAGGAAGCAGTGGCCACCCCTCCCCCCACACTATCCCTTCTGCTGCTTTGTGTCTTTCTTGTTCAGTTACCAAAACAGCTGTAAGCCCATCTAATACTAGGTGCGTGGACATTGTGCTAGGGTAGATTCAGTGTGTCAACTTTATGAATTGAAATATAAACCAGTAAAATTGTATTACTATTTCTTTTGTTGGTTTTATTTTAACAGGATATTCATTAAATATTTTGGTACAAATAGCATTGCTTTGTAGAAACTAGTTTTATCATTATGTGCTCCAGTCCCCCAACCCCCCAACGCACACGCACAGTCAGGGAAGACCACACTGTGTGCTGTCAAACAGGGATGTGTCAGCGACAGCAGTGTCTCCCACTGGCCCATTCAGACACTTATGGAGCAGCTGAGGCATTTCAGGCCAGGAGGGGTGGGAGACATAGGCTTTATCCTCTGGGAGACTGACACCTCTGTATCCATCATGAGCATTGCCCCGAGAGAGAGAGAGAGAGAGAGTTTTTACGGATGTCTTACAGTAGGTAGGGGAGAGGGAATTCCAGGGCCAAAATATGAATGTGCGGTGGAAATAGCTGAACAGCAGAACGGCAAAGTACCTGGGGACTAACTAACTTTCTAAAAGTTTTGAGGCCCCCACCCCAGGCCCTCTGCTGTCCCTCATTACCATCTCACCCTCTTCTCTGCAGCAGGAAGAGTGATGCTTCCGTAACCCCATGGTTTCCCCTCCCCATATGACCTGTCCTCCAGGAACCTGCCTATGCCAAGTCTTTGGGTGGAAGCAAGTAGAGATGGAGACTGTGGCTTCATGCCTGCAAGAAGAAGGGAAGATAGTGGGCCCCGCCCTGTTTTTTCTCCACTACTCCGAGGCTGGAAAAGGGCCGAACCTGTGGCAGGTGCTCTTGCACAGCCCAGGGCATTGGCCCCAGAGCACAACAGGGATCCATCTGATGCTCACAGACTCCAGGCTGGAGGGCGTATTTCTGGGATCCACATTCCTGGTCAGCCTCTTCCATGCTTTTCCAGTCCTAAGGGTCTCACGTTCAGGAGCGTAGGGACTCAGCAGAAGTCCTCATCCCTGCAGCCGTGCTCTGGCCCAGAGAGAGGAATCCATACACCAGTCAGCCTTGGCACACAGGCCTAAAATTACTCCAGTAAGGGTCCTGCCTTCGGGGAGTTCCCCTGGTTATGTTGAGGCTGACACTAACAAACAACAATTGCAAGACTGTGTGGTTAAGTGCTGTACAGGTGTATGTGACCCTGTGGGGACACGGAAGGCATGTGTAATCGTAAGGGAGACAAAGTGGTAATGACAGCTATTTGCACTGAGGACTAGGGTTTGCTGGGGAGAGAAGCCTGAGGACGGCATTTGGTGGGAGAAAAGGTAGTTATTTAGCACTGTGGTCTGCTAGAAGCAGAGAGTGATGAGCGCTGAAACTGGATAAGCAGGTTGGGCCGTGCCAGGGGGGCTGGAGGTGCTGGGGAACCCCTGGAAAGTTTTATGCCAACTTACATGTTGGGAAGTTCCCTGCTGCTCCTTTAGGAAGAAAATTTGGAAGAGAAATTAGGGTCTAAGCAGAGGTGACAGAAAAGGGGATGGAGTGAGAATGGAGGCAGTGAAAAACTTAGAGAAGACACACCAGGAAGATAAATTTAGCTTTCAGTATATGAATCTGATGTGCGGGTTGGAGATGATGTCCAGAATCTACAGTGGCTCAGGAGTTTGGCATCTCTAGCACAGGGTTTCTGAACCTCAACATTGTTGACAGTTCGGCTGATTCTGTGCTGTGGGGCGCTGTCCTGTACCTGCACAGTACAACTGTTGAGCAGCAGCCCTGGTCTCTACCAGTACTTGCCAGTAGCACATACTTCACCCAACTGTCACAACCAGAAATGTCTCCAGGTGTTGCCGAATGTTCCCGGGTTGGGGGCAGAATCACCCCTGGTTGAGAACCGTTGCTCTAACATGTACGTTGAGGCTAAGGGAATGGATGAGACTGTCCAGAGAATGTACAGATTAAGCAACGGCTAGAAAGAGACCTAGGACTCACCATTCAGTGTGGGGAGGACAGGAGAGTGAGGCGAGGCTGTGGACGACCAAAGAAGGGAATGAGCGTGTGCAACCTGGGGGCGCGGGCAGGACCAGGAGAGGCTGGTCGGATGGGCAGTTGGGAGGTTGCTGGTGGTGGGCAAAGGGGTTGGGGAGGAAGCAGAGAGGAGCAAGTGCAGATTTTAAGAAGCCTGGCTGTGAAGGGAAATGGGGAGATGAGGTGAGTGGAGGGAGGGAGCTGTGGTTTGTGCTCGGAACTGAGATTCTGCCTCTGACCTGGGGCACATTTCTTCCTCGGCTGCTCTCAGGGATGCTCATGAGGTCAGTGAGAGGGACTGAGTGGACTGTCTAGCAGGCCTGCTGCAACCTGAGCTGGTCTCTAGGGCCTTGTTAGTAATTCTTAGGAGAAAGGAACAGGCTCAGAACTAAGCGCGAGAGGTATTGTCCCCAAAGTCTCCCTATCTCTTCTGAATTCCAACTCCCAGTGGCAGGGGCTGAGCAATGAGAGGAGTGAAGGAAAGGAGGATCCATAGGAGCTAAAAATAAGCCCAGAACACTACTCCAAGTTCTGAACTGACCCAACAGTTGTGAAAACTGGAGCCTATGCAGAGGAGAGTGCGGCAGGTGATGCAGACCCCTTGTGGCCTGGGAGAGTCCAAGCCACAATCCATTAGGATTTAGAACCTCTTCTAAGATTGAGTTGGGGCACGGTGAGAGAACAGGGGAGATGGAGAAGACACGTGAGGACTGGAACCACACAGAATGACTGAAGTGCTCACTCCCAGAACAACAGACCCAAGCACCAAGTTCCCTGCCCTCCCCCCATTTTGTAGTGAAGAAATTAGGGCTCCTAGACAGGTTCGTGGCCCAGGCCACACAGCTAGGATGTGAACCCATACCTCTGACTCCCAGTAACCATCAGGGCAGCTGCTTTAAGATGACCGTGTGGGCAGCAAGTGGGTATAACCTGTTGCAGCACTTGCTCAAGGCCAAGCCGTGACCTCGGATGTCCATGTCACTTCACCTTTGCAAGTTCTTTTCCTTCTCTCTCATCTGTTCAGTAGGTTCAGTGCCTCTCACAGGGGTTGCTGAGCTACTGTGGGGCTCTTGACTCTTCTCGTGTATTCTCCCTCCAGTCGTGAGAACATGGCTGGGAGTGAAGTGATGCTATTCACAGATTTGGAAGTGAAGGTGGAAGACTGCTTAGGACTGCGTGATCTGGGCATTCAATCTTTCCTACCATGTACCGCCACCTCCACCTTCTCTTCCAGGGTCAAGAGCAAGAAAAGTGCTCCTTCCTTCCTCTCCCCTAGCTCCACCTCAGCAACTTGTTTCCTGCGGGCTGAGCCTGGTTTCCCAGAAAGGCAACCCTGGGAACGAGGCTGGGGCAGCAGCGGGCTAACCCAACCAACTCTTCTTTCAGTCAATTCCAGCAGGGTTGTAAATCCAAATCAGTGGTGTGCAGGGAGGAGGTGGGGCCCCAAGTTATAAAGCAAGGCAAAAACGCCTAGAGCTGTTCTGCACTTACCTGGGGGCAGCGGCAGCAGCCCCTGGCCTGGCTCCCTCCCAGACCACCTCCCCGGCCAGCTGCACCTTCTTTGCCCTCGTTCCTCCAGTGAATTGAGCCTCACTGTGGCCTTGGCCTCTCTGAGTTACGAGGGCAGCTGAGCTGCAGAAGCCCCACAGTGGGGCAGGCAGCAGGAGCAGTAGGAAGAGCTTAAGCTTTGGATTCAAATTGCTGCAGCCATCTAGAAGCTCTATACCGTTGGGTAGGTCCCTTCATCTCTGAGCCTTAGTTTCCTGATCTGTATTGTCTGGGTATTGCCAACTCCTGGGAACAGTGTGAGAATTACGAGTGAGGCATGTGAAAAGCACCTGGTAAATTCTGACGTTTAGGATGCAGCAATCAACTCAACATTTAACACCTACCACTCACTGTGCCATGCTGCCAAGATAAAGTTTCACGTTGAATAAACTTTTTGTACCATTTATAGAGAGGCAGAGTTTTAAAGATCTCAGGAGCATAAATTAGGCCCTGGCCTGACCGCCTAGGCCACGGCCCATTATCAGCAGCCACTCTGCCCCTCGGCCCCTCATCCCTTTGCATGACGGAAGAGCCTGGAACATGTACTGAACTAGAGTCTTCAGGGCCAGGAAAGGTGGGCCTGCATTTGAACCTTTCATCAAAGCCAGATCCTTCATTTTACCAGAATGGGTCCTGCACAGAACAGTTCAGTCCATTTCTATTTAAGACAGAAGCATTTATTTTTATTCATCCAAATGGGGAAAATGCAACATGTCAGGGCATTACAGACAAACTACAGCAGCCAGACAAGAGGGTCAGTCTATGGCAGAGTCCAACATACTCAGCGTGAAGGAGCCACAGTGTGGGCGCTGCCTGCAGGAGTTGGGGCAGCAGGGTCCCTTTGGATGAAGGCCAGGCATCTCTGGGCGAGGCACTGATGACAGTCCACACATGCACGCTGCTGCTTCAACCACACCAAAGGTTTAAAGTTCAGAGTCCTACATGTAATCATGCCCTTCCCAGAGAGGAAGAACAATTCATGGTGGTGCAGTTTCCAATGTTTTTTAACATAATACACAACATAAAGTTATTGCCAAGGACTTTGCACTGCAAATTATACTATTTACATTTGTGTTCAGAAAAACATAGTAAATAGATACAGATATTTTAAATAGATTACTAAAAACTAACTTGGCCATCACCAGACCAAAGTGACCTACAGCCAGGAGTCCAATGTCATGTGCGTAACTGTACAGCAGGGAAAAGTTTTCCACCCATGACTATGCTCGGCCTTCTCCGTGCCTCCTACGTCCCCCACCCTGGGGCTGAGCAGAGCACCTGACTCCTCAGTGTGAGGGGAGCCCCTTGTTGAATAGCCCAGGGCTTCAGATCTAGACTGGCTGTACCTCTCACCTCCATCCCAGACAACAGTTCTACTTGGAGTGGGCAAGAAGCAAGTCTTACCAGGCCTGCTTCTCCAGGGACACTACACACAACATGGCAAGTAGACCAGGACACACAGGAGTGGGGCTTGTGGGGCTAATGGCCTGAGCTCGGCCCTGAGCTAGCCTCTCCCTGGCACACCCTGCCAAGAGCACCCTTGGGACCAGACCCATCAGACTCACTGTTCCTGGAAGTGTACTTGCCCTAATTATGGCTGTCTCTGGAGACCTGTCTTCTGAAGAAGTGGCTGGGCCCCAACCAGCCACTTACAGAGACCAAACGTACAGCACAACAGGCCAGACAGATGGGTCCAGGGTGGAAGGCCTGACTTCAAAGATGCTCCAGGGAAAACACAACACTGCTAGGGGCTAAAGTATAGGATGACTGCCCAAAGAAGGGACAATGGCAGGGGATTTGCACCCGGACCAAGCTCTCACTTTACCTGCTTAGGCCCTGGTGTGCTGGAAAAGAAGACCAACTGGAGGCTGGAGACAGATCAGCAGATAGCCAGAGCCACCCTGGATTCCTGGGAGACGCAGAGAGTCATACCTTAAGGACACCTGCAAGCTGGCTTTCCAGCTGACGGGCTTTCTCCTGGAAAGGTAGTACATAGTAACTAAACACCTCCCACACAGCCAATGCCAGGAAAGCTACCTTACTAAGTGACCTGGAGAAAAGTAGTGCTCAGCATCCCTCCTAAGTGGGGTGCAGAGTGAACTCTTCCTGACTGCGCAGGGCCGGTCTGAGCATGAAAGGCGATTGGGCAGGGAAAGGGATGTGTCTAATGGCAGCACTTCTGGGCTGGTGTCAGGTGACAATAGAGGTCCTTCTGGAACTAGGGCTTGCTTGGCTAACTCCAAATCATACCTCATGCCTGGGCTGCCATTCCTACCTCGGAGGTCAGGGCTGTGGCCTGAAGGGGCCAGTGAGATGCCGTACGTACATGAGGACTAGACAGTGACGTGAATGTGCCACGGAAACAAATGTCTGAATCAGTGTCCTGCCATTGACCCACCAAGCCAAAATCCTCCTAAAGCCCAAGGGGTGTTTGTGAACAGCAGGAACCCAATTCTCAAGTGGAAGGGGAGGAGGAAGGTTGACAGCGAGATCAAGCCAGCAGAGAGAAAGAGGCTGGAACCCAAATGCAACTTTGTAAATTACAGATGGAGAAGGAACTTCATAAGACAGTCTTCCCAGCTACCTAAAACTCTTGTCCCTTTTCTTGATTCCCACAGCAGCAGAAATATTGTTAGAGTTAAAGAACTTTCTAAACATCATCTGTTTCCCTAACTAGGAAAACAAAATGGGCTCAGCCTGGGCAAGGCTCTAACTCTGTAAGTGACTTGCGGTGCCTGATAGACAAGAGCCTTCCTGTGAAGCTGGAGCTGTAACAATGACTCACTGCCAGGGGAAAGGCCACACCTGGCGGCACAGACTGAGCTCTACCAAAGCCAGGGCCCAATCTCCATCTGTGCCAGCTCAAGTTTGTCATTTTCCCTTCCACGAACCCAGAAACTTATCTAGAAAGTGCAAGGAATACTGCTGTCAGAGCCTGAGAGCCACCCCGTGTCTCCATGAAAGACAAGAACAGGCAGCAGAATCTGAGAAGCACATCCCCCACAAGAGAGGGAGCCAGACAAGTCTCAAGACAGCAGCCAGCATGCCTCACAGGCACAGCTTCTCAGTGTCTTCCTTCCACATCTCACTTGATTCCCAGAGATTTCAAAACACAACTTCATTGACAACAATCAGCATCCAGTTGCTGAACTTTTCAGTGGTTTTCCACCTCCGCCAGGGCCCAGTGGGCTGTGGTGTAGGCAGGGCACACCTCCCTAATAATGCCTGCTCCACACCTGGCCCAGCTGTGCTCAGGGCAGTGCTACAGCCTCACCTCCTGCCTCAGTTGCAGGCGGCCAGAAGCATCACAGGCCGTGTGGAAGGTGGGCTCTTTGGCATCACACAAGAGGCCACGAACTCCAAGCTGTGGGGCCTTGGGCAAGTGCCTTCCCTTCTCTGAGCTGCATGTGATCCTCGCCTACTCACAGGGCTGCTGGGGGCTTCACTGAAACAGCACCTGTGGAGGCACTCGCACTAGGTCTCCTTTCTCCAACCCCCACCCACCCTGTCACCACATTCGCTGTGCTCCTGTCACTACATGTCAAAAGCAGCCCTCCTGACTTTTGTTCATGTCAAAGGAGAGTGGCAGCAGCTCACATCCTGGCACCTCACGGTGGTAACTCCCTTCAACCTGCCTAGAAGCCCCCCTGAGGGAAAATGCTTTGGAGAACTCCGTCACCCCAGCCACACTGTGCACTCCCTGGGGCAGGCACCAAGTCGGCTTCACCTCAGTCTCCTGCACCCAACATGAGGCCCAGCCCAGAGCAGTTTGTGATACACCTAAGCAGTATTTGCTTCAACCTGCCTTAGGAGTTTGTAGGCTTCTGGAGAGTGGAGACCAGCGTCTCTGCCTTTCTGAAGGCCTGCCCTGTGTGTGGACCTGGCCCGGGCACAAAGGAAGCCGAATCTGGACGTCATCATGCTTTCCTGACACATGACTAGACTCTGAACCAGGAGAGCCTGTCCCTACCATTGTACCCTCACACACCAAGGCCCCAAACCAAAACAAGATTTGAGATAGAATGTTTCATTTGTCTTGCCTTTTTAAATGATCTTTATGATAGCAGAAGAGAAAAAGCCTGAAGATGGAAGATTCTGTCAAGCTCTGTTATGCCAAAAATAAAAGTTGGGCTCTCGTTGACTCACTAAAGCCAGTAACCAGCAGAACCATCTAACTCTCTGGGCCTCTCTCTCCTACTCTAGTACTAAAAAACAACCAGTCCCTTGGCTAAGAAGTCCATTAAAGTGGAAGGTATAGTTTGTGACCACAGACATGGTCTTCCAGAACCAGAGGGCCATTTCTAAAATGCATTTGTGATCACTTTACTCTCCCAAGCACACTAACCCCAGGCCCTTCACAAGCTGACCCCATGTGCCTGTGTGACCTCACAGAAGTTCACAGTGTTCGACACAATCTCATCCGTCACCTGCGCCTGTTCCCCCAGCCATCCCCCTCCTCCTCTTCTCAGACTCCCCTCCAGAGCTGCCTCCTTCCTAGGGCTTTCCTGACTTACCTCAGCCCTTCTCTGAATCCGTCTCACCTTGGACTTCACTGAGTCCCATCCTGTATTTCACCCGATAGCCCACCTACTGTCATTCAAAACAGTTCCATCTGGGCAGGACCACACCTTCCTCATCCTCGGTGCTCACACAGAAGAGCTGTTCAGGAAGCCTTTGTGGAAGGATGGATGCGTGCAGGCAGCAGATGGGAAGGAAGTTTCTAGTCATGATTAAGCCAAAAGGTAAGCAATCTCTACAGTCTAAGGCAGGGGTTGGCAAAATATGGCCCACCGTTCTAGTAAGTGAAGATTTAGTGGAGCACAGCCATGCTCATCTGTTTACACACTGCCTATGGCTGCTTTTGTGCTAGGGTGGCAGAACCGAGTAGTTGGTACTGAGACCTTACAGTTCATAAGCCTGAAATGCTTCCAGTCTGGCCCATCACAGATAGTTTTGCTGACAGCAGGCCTAAGGTAGCACTTCCCATATATCTCCCACTAACACACAGAGAGGTGAGATCTGTGTGGCCTGCTGGGGTAAACGGACAAGGCCACTCAGCAGTTAGCGACACCTGGCCCTACAGTTCTTGCCACCCAAAGCCTGGTGGGATCAGTGTCTCAGTAACCTTTAACTCTTTCAAAGCTCTGACCTACGGGCTCAAAACCACAGCTGCCTCTTGAGCTCTACTCCCCAGCAGAGCTACATAAATACAAAGGTGCATAAACCCACCCTGACTCCTCAGGCCTCCTGCCCACCTGTCCATGAAAAAGCAGAGGTGGCAGGGAGACAGACACAAAGCTGAGGCCCAAAGCAAATCCTCCAGTAATCTCACAATTTCATGTTTTTTTCCTCCTCAAAGAACTATGTAAACAAAGTTATACCTTCCTACCGGTGGCTAAAGACCACGTTCCACAGATGCTGAATCCACTGAGCTCCAGCCCTTGCCCAGGTGAAAAGACCAAAACTGATTTTATTTAAAATGCAGAAGGCCTCAGCATGAATGAACACTGACTGGAGAGGCCAGCCTAGTAGAAGATCGGGGCAAGGGTTAAGACGCCAGCTGGCCACAATCCTTGTAGTGGACTGAATTACATCCCCCCAAAAACTCACTGAAGCTTGAATTGTGTTCCCCAAGTTTTATGTATTAGAAACTTAGCCCCCTGTGACTGTTAAGAGGGTGGGAAGCCCTATTATGGTAATTGAAAGTGTGGGGCCTTGAAGAGGTGATTGGACTATAGGACCACGTGGTAGTGAATGGATTAAAAATGGTGGTCAGGGGCGTGGTTCTGAGGGCTTTAAGAGGAGAGTGAATAAGGAGGTTAGTCTTTCTCTGCTCTCTCTGCTTCCACCATCTTGCAATGTGAGATCCCTGGGTCACTGTCGCCACCACCAGATGGACTTTGGACTTCCCAGCCTCAGCAACTCTAAGCAATAAATTTTGATTTTCTTTATAAATCACCCAGTTCCAGGTATTTTGTCATAAGCAACAGAAATGGACTAACACAACCCTGTCCACCCACTGCCAGTGGAGACACTTCCTGGAGAGCACGAGCAACGGGGAGCTGGGCCCACCAAAGTCCATTTCCTAGCCCCCAGGAGATGTTCTGCCTTCGTTCCAACTCCCCTGCCCTCTGTCAGCCTCTTCCTCCCTTCCTCATCTTGGTCAGAGGCACATTGTTCTCTCCCTGGCCCACAGAACAGTGGTCTGGGAGAAGTGCTCTGGCAGGCACCCTCCCCCTAACGGGCACAGTTGTTCCCTGGCCCACGGCTGCTCAGCCCAGCACAGGGGCCTGGCCAGTGAGGAGACTCCACACTGTGTCTCCATCTCTGCGGCAGCTCTCCAGCAGCATCCATCAGCCTCACCTGCATCCCTCTTCCTCTGGGCAGCAGACTCTGATTCTGGTCCTTGGCCATCCAACTGTTCAGATCAACCCTCCAGAATCCTCTCACCATTGTGGATGATGGTAATCACTGAAGGGCACAGCATCCACAGCCATTCACAATGCGGCCCCAAACTACACATCCTACCTGCCACTGCCCCTGCTAAGCAGCCCCACCCCCACCCCAAGTGGGTCGTGCTCTTTCTGAGCTATCTAGGCTCCCCTTCTGAGATCCCCTCCCAGTCCCCTACTGGACAAACTCCTGTCCAGCTCCACATCCATCTCAATGGGAAGCCTGGGCCGCTTCCGTCAGAACCTCTGTAATTCTTTGTAAGTTCCTCAGCTCGAAGCATTTCTCTTCCTGCGTGTCAGTCTCTTCAAAGACCTGGCTCCTCTCCTGGACTGAAGAGAAGACCTGGGAATGGGCCTGCCAGCCCCTAGGCCTGGGTCAGCGAATAATATCCCTATCGGGGAGGTCGCAGACCAGCTAAAACATCTGTCCCACCACAGATGATGGCTTTTACTCTGTTCAAATCCCTTGAGTATCCTTCTCCTCCCTGCACTCTCCACCTTGGTCAATGGTTTCACCTTCTACTCAGTTGTCCAAGCTAAAAATCTTGATGTTTTCCCCAACTACTCCTTCTCCCCCATCACAGAGTCTGATAAAAAGTAGCAGGTGACAGTGTTTTCTCAATAAATCCATGTGCCCAAGAAGGGAGAAGTGTGGCAATGTCACCATTCACATCAGAGTTCAGTCCAAACTGACATTCTGTGGAGGAATTTCCTCTTCTCTGTCCAAATGATTGGCTTCTTGTTTGCATGTACCGTGACAGTACCATGGAGCTCACATCTCAGCCACCTGCCTTCCCAAGGCAGCTCAGTCTGTCATCATGGGAGGCAGACTTTAGCTCAAATGGCCGAACTGGCTTCCCATAACTGTCTTTACCCTTCTGGAAACACATACAATAAATATAATCCTTAAAAATAGCTGATGTTCTCCATGTTCTCCCCAGGTCTTCCCTTCACCAGCCACAACATCCTGGTCCTTTGATCTCATTTCAAGGTGCTTTCAGCTTTCCTGAGTTCCTTAGGTTCCAATTCCCATAGGTTTTTTACCTCTCATATGGTGCCCACCTATTTTCCTTAATGTAGCCTCCAACGGCATGAGGGATTTTAGAAAGCTTAGCAACTTCTGAGACTATCCACCTGAAAGAAGGATCCATGGAGATCCCAGCATCAGAGCACTCTAAAAAAGTGCATCACTGTGGGGATGACCCCTTTGCACATGGTGAACGCCTAGCCAGCAATAGATGGAACGTGGGTGACGCTGAACATAAGGGCACCCTTCCAATAGCACATCCTCTCCCCTCCTTCCAACCCCTGAGTACCTCTCCAAATGGCAGTGACTGAGTTTGCACTTTATTATAGGGTTCAGTTAAAGTACAGAAAGATGGTCTATGGAAATAGACCTGCCTGTGCAGCTGGCAAAAAACAGACTGCCCAGCCCAGGGATGACCAGTCAGTCACCTTGCCCAGGAACAAGCTAACAGTTCTTCCAAAGGAGCCAGAGAAAGAATGAGCCCAAAAGGTCTGGACTTTTGGGAGGCAGGATAAGGGTTAGGGAAAGGTGGGTTGGTTTTTGCTTCTTTTGTTTCAAGTTACAAAGGATATAGGCCAGAAGTCTGGAAGAAAGGTGAGTGAAGTGCATCCCAGAGCTGGGTGGGCCCTGATACCAAATGGTCTTGGAAAACAGGATAGCCATTGGTGTAGACAAGTAATATAAGCCACCAGCACTGAGCACAACACTGTCAGAATGTGTGGGCTCTGCCACTAAAAGCTGTATAATTTGGGGGAAAGTCATTTTATCTAAGACTCCATTTCCTCATTTGTAAAAAGAGAAAATTTCTAGATCCCACAGTTGTGGTGGAGTTGAAAACTAATCCCTAAGAAAGGCCTTCTGTTAACTCTAAATACAGTGTAAGAAATGTTATTTCTTCTGTGTGGTTAAAAACTCACTAATCAGGAGCCACAATGTTTTGCCACAAGTAAGCGTGGTGGTTTGGAGAGATCTCTGGGCATCAATTTCCTTGTCTGCAGAGTGGGAACAACAACCAGGCACTGCTACTTCTCCAAGATCTTCCGGTGAAGTAGGAAATGAAATAATGAATGGGAAAGGGCTCTGCACAGTGCTGTGTTCTACACGTGCCAGGCACGCACTCTCCCTCATGGGTCAGTGCTCTAGAACCTGGACCAGTCAGGTTTAAAAGAAGGTCCCTCCTTCTTGCTCCCCTCTAGAATTACGGCAGGATGCTCAGAAAAACTGCCAATTGCCAAGGAAGATGATGCCTTGGGGTGGGTGAGGAATATCTTTCTCTGAAAAGTGTTCTGCATTTATCCTCACACCCACCTACCCCTAAGACCCAGCTGCCATTAATCAGCAAAGGAGCTGCTAAAGTGGTTTGTGGCAGCAGGAAACTGACAAGTTCAGCAGAGTGGCTCACATGCAGCAATTTCGAGACCCCACAGCCATCCAGGCAGGGCTCACCATGCACGGGGCCCAACTTAGAGGGAAGACAGTGAACTCCAGGCTAGCCACCCGCTCTGAAGCCACCTCTAAGGGAGACTCCTGGCAAGGAGAACAGGCCTCTGCAATCTGCTGCCCCCATCTCTGTTTAGCACTTGCTCAGGGACACCTCCTTACACTAACACCCCAAACTTAGGCTGTTGCTCTATCATGCCCCTCTTCCTTTTACCCAATGAGCCAACACCTCACCAGCCTTCCTTCAGAGTCTGGCTGAAATCTTTGAAGCCATCCCCATCACCTTGTCAGGCCAGGCAGACAGCATGCACTTGGAAAACATAAGCTAAATGAAAACACGCACCTTGGTTTCTCATTGATAATCAAACGGAAAAACAAGCTTTAAATATAAAAGTTTCCTCTGTCTATACAGGCACATTACAGTCTTTCAGTCTATCTGTCTGGTTTGTTAGAGAATCTTTTACAACCCGTCTAAAAGAAAATATCCCTATTTTCAGCCAGGCTATCTGGTCTGGGATAACCTCTAGTCAGAGGGCCTAGATTCCAGCACAGCCCATCCCCTTTAATCCCAGCCTTTTAATCCACGGCAGTAGAAAGAGGCTTCGGCATTGAACAGAGTTGGGTTCTATTCCTGGCTCTAGCATTTCACTTGGAGTGTCAGTTTTTTCATCTGTAAAACAGGAATAAAACCACCTTCCAGAAGGTGGTTTGATAATTAAGAAGAATGTCCAAGTTCCTGGCGCACATAAGATACCAATTTTGGCATTTCTCCTTCCTCTCCTATTCCTGCGGCTTCCATCTGCGGCTCCCCCAGCCCAAGATGACCTACACTGAATGTTACTGTTAATTACCTGGGGCACTTGGCTGACACCTGAATGCAGAATCTGAACTATACAAGGAGATCAAGGGAGAAGAATCTGAAACAAAGCAGAGAGATGCCAGGCTCATTGGCAGAGCTAAGACAGTGTCCTGACAGCGGCTAGGCTAATCCGTCCCCTCTTGCTGGCCACAGAGCAACAGAAAAAGATGACTCTGGATCACATATCTCCAGCAAGTGTACGCTAGTCAGACCAGTTTAAGCTGCCTGGGCAGGTGGTGGCAATCTTCCGCCTTCGCAGCAAAGGCAGCACAGGTCATCTGCAGAAATGGCAAAGTTCTGCCAAGAGAGACAAAGACCTCCTTAGAAGGAGCAAGTAATTAGGATGTTAACAACTGATTGGTCAAGGCAAAAAAAAAAAAAAAAAAAAAAAAAAAAGGGCGCTCCCTCAATGTTGACCGAATGAGAAAAAAATTCCACCACACGGCTTCTGCTGGGGAGGAGTGCGCGACTGCTACCAGGACATCAGTTATATGAGTAGCTCTTGGATTTAGGGAAAACATCTTGACTATGCTGCAAATCTCTTACTAGACTCCTTAAAGGCAGTCACTGACTACACAGTTTTTACAAACTTAAGAGTACCTCAGAGCTCGACCTGTATTCCCCACTTAGCTCACCTCCTCTAAACAGCCAGGGACACATCTACCCACCTTCTTTCAGAGGCTCCTGAAGTCTCTGCTGACACATTTGAGCCAGGAATAGACGGTAAAATGTACACTTTATTCAACCCAACAACAGCAATTTCACAATCTACCCATTTTTCCTCTTGTTGAAAAGCAACTTCTCAACTATGTCTAGATAGATAAATGGATAGACAGAGAGATAGACAGATACGTTTTTCTAATATTCAGAGGCCTCGTGGTAATGAGTGCAGATTTTTTTCCCCAAAGTGCTGAAACAAACTAGAAGAGACAAGCTGCAGGAATGCTCTTCAGAGAAGCATCTGAGTCAACAGCCTTCTCAGCAGGCCACCTGGTCTGCTCCTTTCCTTCCTGTGGTTTATAACAATTTGCTCTCTACCTACCAAACACTGGTGAGCCCTGAAGGTTGGATACCGGGCTAGCTGCTATCAAACACTGTTTCCTTTATTAATAATGAATGCACTGGTAGGAAACTTGGAATCAGCAGGTAGATCATCTAAGCTCAGCCCTTGTGAAGTTCTAAGCTCCCTTAAAGCCCAAATCAAGTATTTACAAACCGTCGGTAGCAGACTGGCTAGTGATTTAACTACCACAAGAGAAATGTGAGCAATGTCGTTCAGCTTGGATCTGTAGTGACCTCACCACATCAGCTCTTACCAGGTCTTTGGCTTGTGTTTCCTGTCTAATGCCCAAATGCCAAGAGTCCTTTCCTAAAGCCTGGGAGCGGCCCACACCTGTCAGCACTCAGGAACCAACACAGCTCCACCGTGAGGAGAGGCCGTGCTCCTGCTTCTCAACCATGTGTCAGCACAGCCTGGCCTCTCACATTCCTCCATCCACCTGGGCCAACCACGGTTAAGAACAATCAACATTCACTTAGTACTTACTACCCACCAGTTACCTTCAAAGCACTTTAAATGTATCAACTCATCTAATTCCTGAGCCCCACAGTAATGTGCTGGAGGGAAAGCAATACTTTGGCCCAGATTCCCACATGGTTTCAATTCCCTATTTCTGGCTGTGCTGTAAAGCTTACATAATCTAATTTGCATTATGATACTATTTTTAAAAACCTCCAAAGATCACTGCTGCTTCAAGCATCAGTGGAAGCTGTTAGCTCCTACCTAAAACGATAACGTGGGAAAGGATATCTATTCTTATAACGAACTCAAATTCTTGACTTAAAACCATCTTTCTGAAAGATGCTATCAGGAAAGCAAGGGACTCATTCTTATATAAGTACTAGCTCTGTGCTCTGTAAATAAGTGCTAGAGAGAAACACATCAATACCAACATGCACCTCAGCAGTAGTTTCCTGGCTCTGCTGTTGTCGTTCATTTACCCCCATCTCCCTTCCAGGCCTCCTAGTAACACTGAGAAATCTACGGGCATGACAGCATGGCATCAGATTATGATAGAGGACAAGTGTGAACAGCACAGAACCTTCTTGCCCTGGATGATTTCAGAGATCCTCCCCACCCTGTCCTCAAAGGCACTGGCACAAGATGAATGGGAATTATGGAAAACCATTCCCAGAGCAGGTTGTTTTCAGCTTTAACTATTCTTAATGTCCCTGGGTTTTTAAGGCTCTGGATTGCTAGAAATCTAATTGCTTGGTGGTGGGGAGGGCCTCCTTAGTTCCTCTAACTCACTACTGAAGATTTTCCTCCACTACAGTAATGAACGAAATCTAAGAAACAGGGAAACTATAGTCAATGATCTATTACAAAGGTCAAACTTCTCTCATTTGTCACCAAAAAATGTGACCAGTGTTTAAATGAACTGCCTTGTTCTTTGCTATACTACAAAAACTGCTTTAAAAGGGCTAGATTTTTTATTCGTTTCATTTGGTTCACTTACTTGGACAGAGGTCCATGAATATAAACCAGGGTAGGTTTCAGGCTCTCAGAACTGCCAGAGAAATATTTTAAATGAGGGAATTTCCAAGTGATGCCCATTTCAGTGATGTCAGAGGGCCTACATTATTAAATAGTTTATAAATAAACAACTAATTATGTTAATAATCTTTTGCCACTGCTAATGCACTATCTGTCTCCAAAAGTAGGATATTAATGATAGACCCAATTCCACCAACGAGGAGACTCTTGGACTTAAAATACTTCTGCTGGTCATACCTCTGTTTTCTGGTACTCAGAAAAGGACCTGGTACACAGTAGGCACTGGGCTATTTGAGCAGGACTGGATTGGACTTGGTACTGGTCAGCTATACCTCGTACAACCTTTTATAAATGCCAAAGCCACATTAAATGTACGTACAGATTCTGTATGGAAGAAAAAGTTGTTCTAGCAACCTTAAAGTTAGTAATAGAAACTGCTACTTAGAAGCAAATATAAAACATGAAATTCATTTTAATCTATACATCAAATACAGCCTTAGCACAGAACGTCCAACATGTAATGAAATGCATTTACGGGACACACTTAACAAAGCAAATCCTTAAATATTTGGCCTAACCCTCACACTTTTTAAATGAACTCCATGATGACTGAATAAGATGGGAAATAAATAACCTAGCTACCTAACCTGGAGAAGACAGATGAATTGCCTTAAGTCTATTTGGTCTCTGCAGACATGATATTCACCATTCTAAGACTTGTGAAAGTTGGTTCTACAAAAAGCTTAACTCAATTACACATTTTTTCCATAGTTACCTTAATATTTTGGTTTATTTCATTTTCTATTGCTTTTTTTTTTATGGCTTCTTGCTGTTGTATTGGGGCATACAACACAGATCAGAGATTCTCATTTCTCAGAGAATTTTCTCTCCTTGAGAAATTGGCACTTTGATCTTTAGCTTGTATAACAGCTACATATATGGATCCTACCAACACTGTTACCAATCTGGCTGCTTGCAAAGTTCCAGCACTTTGGCCAAAAGAGTGCCCTGTCATTAAAATCTTCTTAAGTCAACTGTTTCTACCGCTGAATTCTTACATTTAAATAGATATGTGTGTGTGTGATTTACAGACATGTTATATCCTAAGCTTCTAAACACACACACACACACACACACACACACACACACACACAAACTCGGCAAAAGTGAAATGTCTCTCTTGAATAAAAAGCAGTTACAAAGGTATTAAAACAAATACTGAAAATAACTATTTTACATTTAGGCCATAAAATTTTTAAAGGTAATGTGATGACATAAGACCTAAGAGATCAAATATATCATATATGATTGTCATATATGCATGTTGTGTTAATTGATTAATTATTTTTTTCTTTAATCAGAAAAGAAAAGAGCTTACCTTTGTATACTGAGATCACAGCTTACAGTCACTATATCTCAGCCTATTTTATACAAGTGATATGGCTACGAAGGTCCGAGGAGAACGAGAATAAAGTGAGATAAACGTGCTGAAAACTGCTTAAAAGTATTAACCTGAAATACACAGAGGGTCCAACACCAGTTTTAAAAATACATTAACGAGGTATCCCCAAGCTCTTCAATTAATAATGGTGACTGATTCATGATTTTCAAACATTCACCCAAATTTTTAAAGAAGAAAAGAAAAGGTTAATACCAGCAAAATCTATCAGTGGTCTGTTCCCCCGGTTAACGATTTGAGAGAGACTACAAACGACTTCAAGAACTATATAAACCTTCTCCTTGCTTCACTGCACCATGCATTCCACCTAGTCAGAATGAGGTATGTTGGAAATCGATTGGACCAATTACCTTGCTCAAGAGATGGGGTGCTCCTGTGTAGCCTGAAGAAACACAGGCTGCAAGCCACATCCCTGGCCAGGCGCCAGCCCCCATGCAGCAGTTATGGCTTCAAGGAGGACCCCTATCTCTGAGAAATTATAATTGCGCTAACTGACACAGTCAACAATGTAACTATTTAATCTATGCGCTAAAAAAGTTTAAAAACTCTCAGAAGATAGCACAGCTCACACTCTAAGTTCTACGATGGTCTGTAAACTCCCTGACAAGAGACTATACTAAGAGGGGTTAAGTACAGATATTGCTAGGTTTCCAAAGGAAAAAATTTAAAACAGACACCATGGCTTTGAACAAAGTATTGCTCTTCTTTAAAATGCTCAGTCATCACTTTCAAAAAGAAGGTGTCAGGGTAGTGTGTTTGAAAGCTGGAAAGCCTCAGGGTGTCACATTGCTCTTTAAGACCAAGACAGAAATTGCCATTTCAAGCCAGACAACCTGATGGTTCTAGAAGTCAGAGAAGAAATCTTGAGGGCCCAAGTGAATAATAAATGGTGCGACGCTCAGAGGCTGGCAATAGGGGCTGTCAATGAAAAAACCACCTACAGTGAAGAAAAGAGCAAAGAAGCAAAACTTTATGTTAATTTCACACAATTTAGTGAAGCCAAGAGCTTCGTTTATATTTCTCTGCTCTTTCAGCTGTAAGTGGAATTTTCATTACAAAATGGAAGGGTGGGAGGGGCAAAAGGTAGGGGGACACTTAATTCATTACAGAGAATTTAAACAGTTGAACTTGCATGGTTACCACTTCTAACAAAGAACCAAAAGCTTGATTATTTTAAGTAAAGCAGAGAAATGTAAAAGTTTGCAGCAACTGGGCAGGTTTACAACATGGTTAGTAACTTCCAACAAATAACAAACTTAAAAAAAAAAAAAAGACTTGGTATAAACCATTTGAAATGACTGCCATCATGTTGGAAAACAGCACAGCTCCCTTTTTACCATTATGAGGAGGGGTTGAGTTATGAAGCAGAGTCAGCTACTTCAAAAGAATTTTCTAAAGAGAAATCTCCAGAGAGATTCCACCTTGGAATCCAAATTTGATGATCAATTTCAAATAACAATACAGCTGCAGCTGCCAATTAATAGTATTCCAAAAGCAAAGAGGACTGTTGTAAATATTTAATTAATAAGAACTGGACGCAACCAGCCATGCTTTTTCTTCTCAGTGATGGCTCTGTTTCATCCATAGGTCAGCAAAATGAATCAATGAAACATGAAAACTCCCAGCTGAAATGGGCCCCCTTGTTTACATCTAGCCACTAATGCACAGGATGAGAATGATAAGTAACAGCTATTTCCAGCAAGTGATGCGGTTTTATTAAAGTATCACCCACCACTAATAAAAGGCAAAAAGTCAAGGAGAAGAAACAAACAAATCATTGTCTAATATACATCTGAGGAGTGACACCAACGTTTTTTTAAAATGGCCCATTCTACTCTCATTTAGTGGTCCCAAAGAAATACCATATATAAATTTGCCATACTTTGTGAAGCCCATTCTCACTGATGGGCACTGTTCAGTTCCAAAAAGCAGAATTTAATAGGGAAAAGGAAAACTAATTCATACTAAAAACAGACATTTTTAAGACACAGCAACTTGTAAATGTCAGCAGGGGACCACACTGTTACCTTCATGGGGGTGAATACCTTAATGAAACCATTACCTTCTAGTAACATCATCGGCTTTCCAAACAAGGTGAGAATGCAAGTGGAGGACTTAGGTCTGCACCCTTCACAGAACAGCACAATGTTACCGACTGATCAATTTCCACCAGCGTAATCAGGTGTCTTAAAAATAAATGCTGACCCATGGCTGAAACCTGTCACTTTTCACAGCAGCACTCAACAAGAACTGGGACAATTGAAGAGCAAGTTTTTATGGGGACCCTGTTGCTGCTTTAGATTCTGATGTAATTGAAGAGGAAAGGAGACCCTTCCATGAATACCAGAAAAATCACTAATCTTCTATCTGTATGAAAAAAGCCAGGGAGTGAACACAGTATCTTACAGAGTGAAGAAGGCCACAAGAACAAGAAAGGGTGATTGATCGATTAATTTATTATTTTTTAAAACTTGGAAATTCGGAAACGAAAATAATCGCATTCCTCCTTCCCCATCTCTGGGTAGTGCCATCATTTTAATAAGCAATGCTCGGGTAACAGACTATAACCTTTATCATGGGGATGCCCTTGTACAACAGGAGTACAAAGGGTTTACATAGTAAGTAGCCTGGCTCAAACTAACAATCGCCTTTACTTTTTTAGCAGTTTGCTTACAAATGAATGGATTTCTAAGGCTAAGTTATTGTTAGTTTTCAATTCCTTGTAATTTGATACCAAAACATATCAAAAATAATAAGCTAAAACAATATTCAAACCCATATTTTATTGGCTTTAATTACACACTTCAATATTTACAAAGTTAAAGTTTAAATGAAAAGTCTCTATTGTATTAAAAAAAAAAAAAAATAACTACAGCCCGAATTAAAGTGCCCTGGGGCAAATACATATCAATGAGCTAAGAATCAGTGGCTGCATCAGGAACCAGGCAGTACTCTGTGTTACAACAAAGCAGTTTATTTGTGATCAGTGTTTGAGACTCTATACATCCTTCACAAATTTAATTTTACATAATCTGATACTTCTCTTAAAACTTAAACTTTGAACTACTAGATTTATTTCCCTAGAACAGAAGGGCTGGTATAAGTTATTTTCCAGAAATGAGGTACCGTTTCACAGAACTGGTTTTTTTTTTTGTTTTCAAGTTTTAGAGAACTAAATTTGCATTTGTTAAAATCAAAAAGTAGGAAAGATGTTCTTTTACAAATAATTTTGATCAAGTATGTGTTCAAAGAAAGCAGGATAAAAAGGCTTTTTCTCTAACATTCTGTATTGTACTGGATTGCTGTTCAATAGGAATTAGCTTCTGCCATTTGCTAAAAGAATGAGTAGTGGGGAACAGGATATGTTGGGAATTTCATAACGGGTAACAGAACCATTCTCTTGGGTAAACCTACAGAGAAAAGAAACGGAGAGGACTACAAATAAGTTTAATACTCCAATAAAAATTTCAGGTAAAAAATATCTTACAGTAATTATCACTAACCTTTTCCAGATTAGCCAGTCAATATGTACCATTTTGGAAGAGGCCCACAAATCTCTCACAGATTTCCTATTTTGAAATTGCTCCTAATATTTTGATAAATAATATTTTCCACTCAAAATTAAGATGGCTACATCATAGGAAGAAAGATATTCAGAAAGCATTTCATTTGAGTGAGCTGCCATGAATTCTAAAGATTAAAAGCAATGCTATTGATTAATATTCTGAAGTGACTCTAGAAATCCATATTGGTTCTCAATCTGGCACATCACATATTACAGGAAGAAACAGAGATTGTCAAGATTCAAAGCACAGCTTCAGTGCAGGCCTCAGCTCCCCTGAAAGACAGCTCCAACTGGAGCCATAACCAGGTGTTTGTTTATCTTCTTAATGAATGAATACTGCCAATATTGGCATGGCAAATCTGGAAAGATTAATTTCTTAATTTTGTAATTAATACGTTCTTGTGGCCTCACAAACTTCTGCATACTCAAGCATGATTTGAAATCCGCTCCTATTTCTATTTTAATATTTAACCTATGGAGAAATCACAAAGCAGCAACAGCAGGTATTCAAGAGCACCAGATGATCAGAGGGAAATTACCCCACATGCAACAGCTTTACAAAGGCCAAAAGACATATTTACCTTACAGCCAAAATAAAGCATTGTTTTAGTAGGTTTGCATCACAGTAACATTTAAAAACCAAATCTTTTATGTGAAAAATGGGGGCATCAAATTTCATGAGCTTTGGAAGTCAGTTATATGGCACATGGAAGAGAGGAGCCACCTTAAGTGGGGGCTAAGAGGCCACAGGGTGAAAGTATAATGTTAATGTTAAAAGAGGAAAGGGAGGAACAAGAGAGAAAAATTAAAAAGACTGAGAAAAACATGAATGTGACTTAGAGTCTATATATAGAAGTGTTGTAAAGGGAAAAGCAAGCTCTAGAAAACCTTTACTAAACAATCTGAAACTTACTACATGTCTAAAAGACACAGACTTAAAAACCTGCCCTAGGAGGCAGATGCTTTGGCGCTCACACACAACAGTACAGTGAGTCCAATGAGTCCAAATGTGTTTGCATAAATTGACCAGACCTAAATTTACAGGAAGGATGATATGATCAAGATATCCAGAAGCTAGCCAAAAGGTAAAAAGCAAGGGGCCAAACCAAAAGCAGCTAGAGAGTTTGCATTTAGAAGGAAATCTGAGTGAAAGCACATTCTTGGATTAGTCCCCAATTCCTAATCACCCCATACTGCTCCAGCTCAGAGAGGGGAAGCCTTGACCACACCTTAGTGTGCCAGAGACAATATTCAGGTAAAGAATGTAACTCCAGGCTCTGCACTTTGCCTTAAAAAAAAAAACTCGCTCCAAGTGTTTGACCCTTGCAACTTCTCCATATCTTTCCAGGATAAAATTGTCTATCTTAATGGGCAAAGTGGTCAAACTATCCATTTTCTACTTATTTCTACAATTATAAAATCAGATGAAGCTTCACTTTAGCAGTGTCTTAAGGACCCATAATTTTCATCCAAATGAAAATGGCAAAGCTGATGCATGAAGAGAAAAAACGCAAAGGTCTGGGGCTCGTGTAGAGAACTAACACCACAGTAGCAATACATGAAGGGCCTTTCCCTTCTGTGAGCACACCTGCCAGCCCAGGGGCATGCTGACACGCACGCTCTCACACACACGTGCACACTCTCTTGCTCTCTTCTCTCAATGACAAACATCCTGCAGATGGCTGATTCTGTAACATGTAGCACCTGAGTTAGAAAAAAATGTCTAAGAGCATATCACTGACTCCAAACCTATTGCCTCCATTGCCACATAAACCTCATTCAAAAGTTATCCAAAGGGCCACTGGGGTTCATTTATGCATTTGCTTTTATTTTTATTTTGTTGGGGAGAAGAGACAGGCCTATGATTTTCTAGCATATAGTACATACTTTCTGCAGGAAGCACTTAGGTAATACTGCTGGTAAAACCCCCACCACCACCTCCTCTAGGACCAATGACACCCATTTACTTTATTCCCAAAGCAAAATTTATGGAAAATAATAATGCCTACAAATTTGAAGTGAGCATTTCCTATTCTTGACTCAAACCACCTACAGTTCACACAGTTCCAAACAAGAAACTTAAATATAACTATATAACTGGCTAGGAACTGGGTATGGCCCTTCGGTAGCCTTTGAATGGAGTATAAGTTGGCTGTAAGAAGAATACTTAAAATACTTAATTCCAATATGGTCAGAAACAGGCAATTAGAACAAGCAGTCCTTCAGTCAGGCAAAGCGGAGAGAAGAGCAACTCCAACCAAACCAAGAACCACAAGGTTGTGGCATTTTCAAAGGGAATTTAAGTTGGGTCACTAGAATAGGTCTGAGATCCTCCGATTCATTTACAGAAACCCTAAATACAAAGTGTGCTTTGGATTGTTGTGACAGAGCCTCTAAGAGGAGAAATTAGTAAGATGGTGTACATACCATAGGCAGGGGCAGCTGTGCTGTAACCATACGGTGTTCCATAGCCTAGTGCAAAGAAGAAGAAAGCAGATCAGTCTAGGACCAAGGGCAATCGCCACTGGCCCAATTCACAAGCACCACATGGCCCAGTACCCTGGGCCCTGAGCAGTTCTTCCAGATGCTGGATGAATGCGAACCACTGCCAGTGGTCCTACTCTAGCTGATCTCTCTTTGCCCACTTAGAAGCAGAAGTTCCTCACCATGGCCTATAAGGCTCTGCTTGAACTACCAGAACATCCTACATCTTCTTCTCATGGCTCTTCTCACACAATACTGTAATTATTGACTCACTGTCTGTGTACCCACTAGAGTGGCAGAGACCAAATCTTATTCATCTTTGCATCATCTGAAACTATCAGAATATATAGCATATAGTAACCACACACTGCATGTAATTCGTTGAACAAAAGAATACTTAGAACTATTCAAATTATCAATTTCTCAAAGTTAGAAAATAGAACCTTCCAAGTCTCTTTTCAGAAAGCAGTGACAGAACAGGCTAGGCCTCAATTGCCATTAAAGAGAGCACATGGGTCAGGTTTTAAGTCCAAGGGCAAGGTCCACAACCTGTTGATATCTGAGTTCCTGGCCCCTGCACAGGGTGTCCCAGTAAATGTTGGTGAATTTGACATTACCATCTGATGCCTATGAAAAAGGTTCATATTAAGTGAAAACTAATACAAAGAACACAGAAGTTTTGGAACCAATTAATTCTGGCACTAATTTATTCTATCTCCTTACTCAGACAAACAATTTCTGAGTTGCCCTTTTCTCCTCTGTAAAATGCGAAACCTCCCAAGCTACTTTATGTGTTGTTTTCTTTTTTTGTTGTTGTTTTTTGTTTTTTGATGGCTGGCCAGTACTGAGATCCAAACCCTCGACCCTGGTGTTATTAATACCACACTCTAAGCAACCAAGCTAATCAGCCGGCCCTTATGTGTTGTCATAGGGGTTAGAAATACTACGTTAATAGAAGCTGCAATCTTTAATCTTTTGGTAAAACAAGTTTAAAATATGCAGATACAAAATCACTTGGGTAAATTTCTTGAAAAAAAATGGTTTCTGAAATAGAACAAGGGCTTAAAATCTACATGGGCCCTTCACATGGCTTTGAAAACAAATCAAGCTTTTTTCATATTATGACCCCTTTTTTCTATAACCATTTCTGCTACTTGGAATGATTTTTTCCCCTTCTTTTCTAGATAACCAACTACAACTCATCCTTGAGATCAGGATCAAATATCACCTCCCCTGTGAAGTCTCCCAAGTTGGCCGTTCACTCCTCTGCCCATCCATGTTACATACAGTTTTCACCACATTGTGTTTAATGAAGTGTCTGTCCCTTCCCCATTGAACCCTGAGCATTTCTTGCAGCAGAGGCTAGGTCTCAGTCATCTTTGAATGCCCAATTCTGGATCTCCTGTTTGAGACAAAGCACTCAAATGTATGCTGAAGAAGTAACTGCTTTTAGGGTCAAAATATTTCCTGAGGGATGAAAAGGTTTTAGTTTTTAGTCTACACTTAAGTTGTATAAAACTAAGGGTAGTACAATTCAGTCTTAGTGCTCACTAAATTATATATTTTAAGAGGATACAATGCAGCTGAAATAAGCAGTAGAAATAGGAGATGGTATCAGAGGCCAAAAGAGAAATTAACACTTAGAAAAGGTTGTTTATCAGATCTATTCCAGGAAATGGCAGCTGTTTGACTACCGCTACAATTTCAAGGATTTTACCAAAACCTCCTTAAATAGAGATGAAACTACAACTACTAAGCTCGTCACTAATCAGGGCATTGGGGTTCTAATTCTGACTTCACCTTTCACTAGCAAAGTGTTTTTGAACTGCACCTACTATGCCTCTCTGAGCCTCGGCATCATGTGCAGTAATTGAATTGGCAAGGGAATTAATATATATAAAAATACTGACGTCAGCTCCTGCTACACAGAATATAATCTGTAAATGGCATAGAACCTATTCATAATCTAAACTGATCTAATCTGAATCTTCTCTAGGCCATCAAAGAACTTTGTTTTTAAAAGCTTCAGGAGACAGACCTTTCAGAGAGGTCAATGCAATGACATAAGACAGAAGCCAGCTAGGGCAAAAGAGCTTGGCAACCAGCAAACACAAACGACTCCTCTCCTGATCACTACCACAGGCCACAGCTGCTCACCACTCTAGCAGGAGGTAAATGTTCCAAGACCATGGCAGCAAGACATAACCAGATTAAGACCCAATGGTATACATAAAAGACAAGAAAGGTTCATCTCAATAACTTGCCTATTACTGTTTAATGAAAGCTTTGCCCTTTCAATAATGCACTGAATTAAACTAGAAATATGAAATGTCAGTAGAAATAGTGAAACACACCAAAGAATGTCTTGATTTTGGACACACAAACTGCATCAACTATAAGAAACTCATGACCTTTTCCTTTTCCCACCAACACTCATCTTTTCCTATTCTCTATATCATAAAAGTGCATAACCATCCCACTCAGTTCCTCTAGCTAGAAATCCTAGGCAATATCCTTGAAAGCACACTCTTTTTCATTCTATATACTAAATCCATCAATCCTGCTTCCTCAACATTTCTTCAATCTATTCACTTCTTGCCTCTCACTGACTTGCCTGAATCCACTAGCAGTACTTCCATTGTCTCTGGGTTACTAGTCTAAAACAGCATTCTAACTGGTCTTGTCAGGCCCACTCCTGTCCCTAGCATCTATTCTTCACACTATAGAAAGACTAATCTTTACAAATAAATTCTCGTCTTGTTACTTTTCTCCTTAGAACTCTTCATGACTTCCCACTTAGAATTCTAAGAACAAAATCTGAATCACAGCCTCCAGGACTAGGACTGAGCCATCCAGCTTTAATTCATATCACTCCCCAACCTCTCCCTGCACCCAATGCTCTTCATACATCAGACATTTTGGTCTTCTTCAGACGAGCCAAGTTCCCCACCACCAGCACCTCAGAGTGTCTGCACATGCTGTTCCCTCTAGGTGCAACACTTCAATCTAGGTCTTCCATGAGTGAATGCCTACTCATTCTTTAAAGCTCAATTCAAATGTCACTTCTTCAGGGAAGCCTTCAGGGTCCCACTAGACTAGGTCAGGTTCCTCTGTTACATGCCCCCATATCGTTATGTCCTTCTCCTTCATCATACTCCTCTCGGTTTATAATTGTTATTGCTTGATAAATATGTCTCACCCTCTAGAGACTATAAAGCTTCAAGAGAGCAAAATCCATGTCTGGTATGTGCCAAAGCAGGCACACTCTTTATAAAACACATCTTTGAGTGATGCACCTACTGGGATCAGCTTTTGTAAGAATAATTCTAAAGCCACATCACTCAAAACTTCCCAAATAGCCTATTCCAATTCTTAGAGGAAAACACAATCTAAGTGAACTGAACCCTTAGGGATGTTACCTAAAAAATAATGACTAGATAAGACCCAAACTTTATGACAATTTCATCGTGATCAACAACTACAAGTGGTTTACTTGTCAAGTTACAAGTCCCATACCACAAAGAACTTGATTATAATGAGATAGCTGTATATCTATTGCTAAAATAACATAAGGATTAGAACAGAAAGCAGACAGAGGGCATCTTCTCCGATCTCCCTCAAGCCATGTGGTGAAATGGAAAGAATATGAACTTTGGAAATGCAACCACCTACATTCAAATCCTTGCTCTGCTGTTTAGTAGTTGTTTCAACCTGGGCCAGTTGCCTTATCTCTCTAAATCTCAGTTTCCTCACATGGAAAATAATTTGTACCTAAGGAAACACTGTGAAGATTAAAAACAATTAAGTAAAACCATTTATATGAAAATATCTAGTATATAGTAAGGTCTGGATAAATAAGTTCCCTTTTCTTTCCCTTTTTGACTTTGATCATTCACAAACACTAAGCTTAACAAATACTAATATTGCAAGCCTTTGCCCCAATTAAGTATCCTCTTAGGAGCCATTTTTCTCTCCTGTCATACCCAATCTGTCTTCTATGTCCCCACTGAATATACTCTGCCCAGATATCCAAACTCTTCAATCTCTGAAACACCTATTAGACTCCTCATTGTCAAAATATGTTCCCTCAACCAAATGTAATATTGTTAATCTGTCATCTCCCTCCGGGAAGCCTCTAGTCACTCAGCAGATTCCAGGAGAAAACCCAGGCATTCTGTAGATCCTCTTCTTTTGACTTTCTGTGTACAATCATCTTATACCTGTGTAGAGACCCTGTATAACTTTGAAAAATTAAGGAGACTCTGTTCTTCGAATTTTAGCCCAGAAAAGGGTGCCAATCTCTTGCAGGTTGTACTATACCTGGAGTTATATAGCCAGGAGCAGCTGTAGCCCCAACAAAAGCTCCCCTTGTTAAAGTTCCTCTTCCTCTGCCCCGAACAGCTTGTACTGCTGCAGACACAGCTGTATTCACAACACCCTTTGCCTGTTAAAAATAACACATTTTCATTACTGACAGAAATAAGAACTACCATCCTATCATCTCTTTAATGCATAACCACTATGAGACACTGTGAGCCTGTAGGTGAGACAATGAGTTTTCTGTGATCTTGAACCTTCAATTTATCATTTGTAAAATGAAAATGAGACCTACCTTACAGAGTTGTTCTGAAGAGTATGCTGGGCACATAAAAATATGCAAATAACTTTTCACTCAAGAGTATAACCCAGAAAGCATTCCATTTTCTACACACAAATTTCAGTAGTCAAATTATATCTGAAGTCATTTTAGGCTGACTATAAAGTAATTACAGACATTTGACTCCTAGGTTAGAAACCCAATGAATTCTTTACCTAGAGGCAGAAAATACCCCAACAACAAACGACCTAGAATTAGCTGTGAACCTGAGTGTAGTTAAAAAGAAAGGAATAAGATAAGAAGACCAAAGACGAGGATGCCAGTTCCTGCTCTTAAGTGAGAGTAACCTGAGGAAAATCGTGTGACTTCTTTCAGACTGTGTCTTCTACTGTATGTACATGTGCACACATATATACGTATGTATGTATCGATCATTAAATAAGTAAAAACCACCTCTAAAGCCCCTTCTTGCTCTTAAATGCCACGGGACTTCTCTCAGAGCAACTGAGAGAACAGATATAAAAACACTCTGAAAGTAGAACAGGTATGTCAAGGAATAACAGAACACAGGACCATGAAAACACTAATTTCCCAAACAGAAATTTTAAGAAAAGCAAAAGGTATCTAATTGTAAATTAAATATTATAGTTATTTTTAATATAGAAATGCAACAAAAACTCAAGCTAGACACAAGATTCCCTACTATAAATAAGCAACGTTCAAGAGAAGTGGTGCAGAGCCTCAAAGCACACTCTATGATGAAGTCAGCAGAGTCCAGGAGTAGGGAGAGCCCAAGCCGACACACATTTATCTCACACTGAAAAGCCACCATCCTTTATTGTCCCCGGACAGCCTCCACTTCCAGTATGACTAGGCAGGAGAGAGTTTCAAGGTGAAATGTATCGTGCACAGGGACAGCCATTTTTCTTTTTGCCTTCTGAAATAAATCAACCCACACAACGAAAATAGACTTTCTTGGCTGTCAAGCACATTGAACACATGAATTTTATAGTTTCTAGTACAAAAAAGTTCTAAAAATGAGTGAATTTTATGTAGACATCTTTTTCTATTTTAAAACACACAGCTTAGTCAAAAGTAGCTAGGGAGCAACAATATGGCTGCAACAGTGATTCCACACAAATCACACTCATGTTCCGTAGAAACAAACTTAACTACTTAAAAAATATCTACACACAGACTTTTTAAACACTAAAATTAACTGGTCAAATACAAGATGTACCCATGGGGGAAAAATAACAGTAAAAGAAAGAGGCAACAATTATCTTTCTACTAATTTAGAACACATTCTGTACTATATTTACTAGAAGATTTTAGGGGGAAAAAAATCTACATATTCCCTACATGTGTACCACTGTAATTTAAAGGATTTATTTTTATTTCATCTAAGTGAAAGTTAGTTTTCCCTGTTTATATTTTGAATCATAGAATTTAACCAGTGTTTATTATAGTAAATACAAAAAATTTTATACGAATACAAAACAAATTTCTAGATTGATACAATATGCAATAGGAGGACACCCATTGCCTCTGGAAGAAGAACCTGGTTTTAAAGGGAACCTCTATCATCAATTACGTATGTTACTGAAGACAAGGATCTTAATTTCCTCATCTGTAAAATGAGATCAATTCTTCCCTCCTACACTGGACTTAGCATATGTACAAGAATCTAAATATAATGTATACGATAGAATCTTAAATAATCTAAGCTTCCTCCTATTAGTCTCAGCCTTTTTAATGTATTTGTTATCACATAAAATATTCAGACATTATTATTACAACAGTATTCCATGAGGCAGAGAACATGTTATATGAATGTTTATCTATCTCTTTTTCCCACACAATCATGCACACGGTATGCCTAGAAAATATTCTTTAAATGCATAAATAAATGGATGGAATAATCTCATCCAAAAACCTATAATTAGGAGGCTATCTTTTCTAAATACCGTGCTAAGATTCTGGGCCCTCAGAAGCACTGACATTCCCAATGTCAGTAATGAAGAGAAGCAACACAGTGTCAAGTTCTGTGCTCCCCACAAAGGAAAACCCAAATTAACAATGCAAAAGGACAAAACTGGAAAGGAAATAGAAGGGCATCTGCAGATTCAGATGAAAGTAATCTCCAACTACTCTTGGCAGCTTCCCTAAACTAAACAAATGCTTACACCTCTAGTCCAAATCACCCCAACACTTTACCTCATCAAGAAGGACCTTGAGCTGGCCAGTTAGCTCAGTTAGAATGCAGACTTATAACACAAAGGTCATGGGTTCAGATCCCCATACTGGCCAGCCACCCCCAAAAAAGAAGAATGACCTCAACCCTCCAAATAATTCTTTTTTTAATACGTGATTTGCCCAGAAATACCACAGAATAGGGAACCAGATTTATATTATCCGTGACCTAATCCAAAGAAAAGGTTGCCAAATTTAAGAAAAAGAAACTTTAGAAAAAGCTGTAGTGGCACATGGACAGGAAAACAAATTTAATAACTTTAATATTTTTCAGAGGTATTGCAAAGACTTAATGCTTAACTCATACCTGAGGGATAATCTTCTTTTTCTTATTATTTGCCGCATTGGGACCGGAAAACAGCTTCTCCAGGGCAGCTAAAGCTGCACTTGCCTTTGCCACTTTCTTATTTGGACCTGCACCTCTGAATTTCTGTCCATCTACCTCTACCTAAAATCAAGAACAACACTATGCAATTACTCCATGCAATTCCTCTATGTGGTTTTAATTTAAATGTATCAAAAAACAGAGAACACCAAAAGTCAAATAGTGCCACAAGAACTGACTCAGTCTAACACTTTTTTACATACAAGTTCAGGATATCCTATGTCTTTGAGAGGAAAGATAAGGCTGTCTTGTATCTAGGTACATACCTCCATTACAAAGCGCTTGTCATGGCTTCCACCAGTCTCTGAGATGAGTTCATACTTGAGACCTCTTCTTTTTTCATTGAGCTCCATTACAGGATTTTTGCCACTTGCTGTGAGGATAGGGCCCTGAGTTCTTACCTAAAAGAAAAAGGGAATCTGAAGGTTCAAACAAGTAATATTTTAGAATATTAGATTTCTTATTAATACAATTATGTTTTTAAAAAAGAGGCTCAAAAATTTTACTTTAAAACATCTAGGGGCTGGGATGAGTAACCTCTGTACATGAATGGCAAAATATCATTAAAGGTGTGGAAACTCTACAAGCAATCAACATTGCAGTCATCTGGCCAGCCTGCCTTCAAAGCAGGGCTGTCCCAAGAGACCAGTATTCAAGCCCAATGAAGCCTCACCAGAACAGGGCACTCCACAGTCTGATCTATGGTGCTCATGATCTAAGAATAATACTCTAACTGACTAACAAAGAGGAGAAAACAATTGGGATTCACATGATGCTTGAGGGTTCACTGTTTTTCATCTTTAGGATTAGGAAAAAAATAACTCAATTTGGGATGTGGGAGGGAAATGTTCCCATATATCTTTCATTCTCTCTAAACAGACTTAAGGGCACCTAAGGTAAAAACAGTAGGCTACAGACTAGGGATGCTGAAATTTAAAAATAACAGTAAAAGCAGTCATTCTCTGCCCTCAAGGAGCTAGAGGATAGTGGGAGGGACAGATATAACCACTGCAAAACAATGTATGTTACAGAACAGCTGTATGCTATAGAAACACTTTCTAGGGCAGTCAAGATGGTTTTCCTGGAAGTGACATGTGAGCCTGACCTTAAAAGGGTACGTACCAGACAATCATCAGAGGGAATCAAGGGCAAAGGGCATTCGGGACAGAAGAAACAGCAATACAAATGCCCAAGAGAGTAAAAGAACTTTGTTTGGGGAATGGCAAGGACTTCAGTTTGGCTGTATAAGGCAATGAGGAAAGAAAGCCAGTGATTAAAAACACGCTTGATGGGGCCAAATCACACAGGACTTTGTATGCCGAGCAAATGGGCTTTGACTTTAGCATGGACAATGGGGAGCTGCTGAAAGAGTTAAACCTGGAAATGACTAGACTAGACTTGTGTTATAGAAAAATCACTCCAGCAATGGTGGAAAGAACTGACTTGAGGACGGATAAGAATAGAAGCAGGGAAGAGAAGTAATTCATGCAAGAGTGTGAAGGCTCAAATAAAGAGAGAGGTTAGCACCAAAAACAAACAAACAAAAAAACCCTACAAAATCTATAATTTTGAGAAAAGAAAGACCAAAAAGATTGAGCACTTTTTGAGGTCTGAGATCATGTCTATAATTCCACCATGGTAATTGTTCAAGAAAGGTTGACCAAAATGAATGTTCAAAAGTATTATTATGTATATAAACCTAATGGACATTAAGGTTCTCTTCATAAAGTACCGTGTGCTGACTTGATAAGTGGTTGATGCTACCGAAGTAAAACAATGGACAGTTTTTAAAGACAAGGTTAATAAACATTCCTGGGTCTTTTGCAATAATCATCCCTTTTTGGTGACTTTTTATAATCTACATTTTAAAAATTACATGGCAAATTTTCACTCTCCATCTTTAAAAGGTAATAAGAAATTTTTGAAACTAGGTCTGTAGTGATCACTCTCTGCTTTTCAAACCTGAAATCACTTTTACAAAATGAGTCAGGACGTAAAAATATTTGAATTTTAATCAGTTACTACTATCTTAAATAAAGAAATGAAGAATAAGTATCCTCCCCCTGCTTTACTACATTATACAGAAATAACGCATAGAAATAGTCATTACCAAAACCCCCATATACTCATGTGGCTGCTATTAGTGTAACCCACACTGCTCTCTCCCTTCCTAATTCACTTTGTACTTAAAGGTCTGAACCTCATAATTAACCAGTCCTTTCTTCTCTTGGTGTATATAACACTGTCAGCAAAACAACATCTTGCCCTGTGACCACTACTTTTGAATGGCTGCACTTCTCAACAGCCAGATGCTGCGTCTTCTGTCCTCCACAGTATCACATGAGAGTCAAACATGGCATTCTCCGGCTTCGGCCCGCATCAGTCCGCTCCATACTGGCCCATGTGGCACTTCTCAAACATTTACTTTCACAAGTCCAGGTTCTACTTCCTCTTCCTTTGGCCCAGAATGCCTTCTTTCCACCTCTTCCACACATCACAAAACTCATCATCTAAAACCTTGCTCACACTGTACTCCCTTTGATTTTACATGACTATGTCAGAGAGTTTCTAAGTCTGACAACCACTTCCTCCTTTCAGATTTCACATTATTATATTCATTTTGCAATCACGGTGCTTATCACATTACATTATCATTTGTTACAAATATGTTTTTTTGCCCTTCTACCCTGGGAGCATCTTCAGGCTTTGGACACAATTTCTGGAGCACCTGGCACTAAGCAGATACTAAAAGGAGCTTATAGACTAAAAAATTAGTCTATTAATTCCTTAGTAAATACTCTTACAAATGACAAAGTTAAAAAAAAATTTTTTTTTCTTGACGTAAGCTCCTACTATTACTTTAAAACCAATTTTGTTTACATAGAATGCAGTAAACAAGGATTCTGTGAATTCCTTGAAGTGTTGAGTATACTCAGTACTTGGATTTCATCCCATTCTACTATCTGTGGGGATACACTAACAGGTCAGGACTTAGAGTCTGAGGTATATACTTTGCCTTTCTCCAGGGCTGAACCAAGTAAATGATGACCCAATACCCCTCACAGCCTAGCACAAACTCCAAATAATCCTTCCACTAGATTTTTAAGGATTTTCTTTTTTTGCCTTTCAGTTATTGTTGACACTTTTGATATGTTATAATTGTGAAACACTGGAAGCAGCTTCGATGGTCAGCAATAGAGAAGCTAGTTAAATTAGGGTATATATTCTTGTGTTGTACAATATACGGTTATGTTTATAAATATTTTCAGAGTTAAGTAAAAAAAATCAAAATGTAAAACTGCATGAAAATATGACTGCCTTCATTAAAATATTCATGAAAAAAGTCTGGATGGAAATAAAGCAAAATATTAATAATGTCTACATCTGTAATGTACAGGTCTGTATACACTGTGGTTTTCTTATTTATACGTTTCCACATTTTTCAAATTTTCTACAATGTTCATATATTACTTCTTCTCTAAGGAAAAAAATATATAAGTATACCTCTAAGGTACTGGAGGTTTCAGTTGTAGAATTTCCAGTATTATTGCTTGAGTTTGAAGACACGGTTTCATTTTTGCTTTCATTATCTGATTTTTCATCGGAACTCATACATTCAATATCTGCATCAAAGCCTGTTGGGTATCCCATTGCTTGCAATACCTATAGAAATTACAATATGATTCAGTTTTATTCAGACACAAAAGACCACAGAGAATATATATAACATGGAGAACAAAAGTTTCAAATTCTGAACATTTGGACCCATAAAACACCTTTCAAGGTAGAGCGAGACGATGCTATATCTATAAATCCTTGGTTAAATAAGATCTACCTACCAGCGTAGCACCATGGGAAAATGAGGAAACATGTCCTGACAGTAACTAAGTTTAAATAAAGGATGACAGAAAAGCAAACTCGAAGTTGCTCTTGATTCATTTAATTTGGGGGTGAGAGGTAGGGAAAATAAACAGCATAGCCAGGTTCAACCAGTGGGATGAGGGGAAAAGGCAAACAGCACACTGTAAAAAGTACACTAGACTAGAAAGGAAAAGACTTGACTTCAATTTTCCAATCTGCAAAACAGGAAGACTGTATTAGTTGACCTCCAAATTTTATGACTCAATCCACTAGGAGAAATTGGCCCAGAAAAGGAATCAAGAAACTTTTTACCTCTGAACCAATGTGCCTGTACGAAATAACATCCAAAGGTTTCTATTTATTGACTTTGCTTTCAATTTATGGCAGAACAGAGACTTGAAAGAAAAGAGTCAGTCTATAGGTTTATTCTCTATACTAGCCATGAACAATTCTAAGCTTGTATTTCCATCCCTCCCTCTCAAGGCCCTAGTAATTTGTGGCTATCTCCAATACGAGTATACGAGTATTTGCATTCGAAGCATGGGATTTCTCATATTTCTGAAATACAGCTTTCAGAACAGTGTGTATGTGTGTGCGCATACATGCACAGGCATGTTTACACACACATGAACACATGCATATGCCTTTTATTTTAATACCTCCTTCCCGGTTATGCTGCTTTCTAGATGTTCATAAGAGAACATGTTCACTAGCATTTTTATAATTCTGTTCCTATGTAGGTTGATATTGCATTGTCAGTTACTAATTAAAGGTTTATATCAGAGGATATAGAAAACGGTTCCTAAAGATCCTTGTATTTGTTTCAGCTTTTAACTGTTTTAAGTTGCTGGAGTGTAAAAGCAACATCATATTTCTTTATAATACCAATGGTTCTTGATAGTTGTCTCAAAAAACTATTACAATGGGCACATAAATGAGAAGCCAGCCTTTAAAGACAATGGCATCTAACATGAAAGATTTTGTCAATATAAATAAAACAGTGTTACTTCAAACAAAAAAGGGCCTTAAATAGAACTCTGTACCAAGAGAACTTAAATTAATTCACCCAATTCATATGGAGAACTTGGCATTCTCATCATAAACAAATTCCTTGTATTTATTTGGGAGTAAAACCAAGAACCATTTTTTAACATCTTAAGTTCTAAAAGTACTTAGGTAGTACTTTACACTAAGTACAGTAACATCATTTGGTTATATACTCATCAATATTTTAAAAAGAAAACAACTTCTCTGCTGAGTCTTGCAAATATGCTCTCCCTGAGAAATCTCATCTCAAAAGAATAGCTATCAGTCCAGAATTAACACTAGACAACATAGGCTGCAAGTCAAAAGCCAAGCATCGGAATCCAACAAAAACTAAGGACATGCAGCTTTCCCCAACTCAACACAGACAATTAAAATAGTCTAATATAAATTATATAACACCATTTCTCTCCACCCTTTTCTCACATACCATATTCATTTACTTGTTACTGCAGCAACATATTTCAGTACATTTACAGACAGTTTATATAACTGATGGTTTATCTCTCAAGGGATACAGTGTCCATTTGTGATACAGCATAACAAAAGAATTTAAAATTAAGTTATTTTTACACGAACACATACTCAAAGTATTTGTTAGTATATGCTACAGAAGTCAAGAAAGTAAAGAGTTCCCAGACTTCTGGAACTGACAAAGTCTCTCTTCTTAACCAAACTCTGTGAGCTACTTTTTCATTTTTTTTTTTTTTTTTTTTGTCGTTTTTTCGTGACCGGCACTCAGCCAGTGAGTACACCGGTCAGTCCTATATAGGATCCGAACCCGCGGCAGGAGCGTTGCCGCGCTGCCAGCGCAGCACTCTACCAAGTGCGCCACGGGCTCGGCCCTGTGAGCTACTTTTTCAACTAGGTCACATCCTTGGGCCTCTTCCTTAAGAGCCCAGTTATAGCAAGAATTCTGCTAAGTTGGTTTAGCCAGAATCCCACACCCTCAGTATCTAATCATCCTGATCCAATTTCCTAATCTCCCACCATCCCCCAAGTGATAATCTGATCACTCTGGCCTGCCTTCAGCAAGAATCCTCTTCGATCTGTTTAGCCAGGAATCCCCCTTTACCTGTGATGTTTCCTCTTAGTAATTTTCCATCCACAGATCCCTCCCTATTCCTTGGCTATAAATCCCCACCAATCCATGCTGTTGTACTCAGAATTAAGCCCAGTTCTATATTGAGGTCTCTTTTCCCCTACTGCAATAGTGCCTGAGTAAAATCTGTTTTTATCAGTTTAACAAACATCCAGCTCTGTTTTTCTTCCACAGAACCAAAGTTTGTTTGGAATCAATATTAAGGACAAAAAAACTTATATACCAAAGAAATGTGAGTTTCAAATGTCTGGCAAACAAATTCAATCCTAATAAACACATCAACTGAGCTAAAAAAAAAAAAAATCAGAAAACAATCCATGGAAAGAAGGTGACTGGGAAATCAACTATCACCACGGCCCCTTCTTCCTAGAAGAGAGCTGAGGTTGAGAAATGTGGAGATTGAGAAAGATGACACCCTCAAAGACTAGGGGCCAAAAGTGAAAACACTCAGCTCTCTACTCAAAAGAAAGTAACATTTGTGGCTTCGGTATGATAGAGATCTGATTTCAACTGATTTTTAGGGAATCTGATGGCTCCAAGAACCTCTCCAAACAGCCTTCGCTCCTGTCTCCTTCTAACTGATATTTTCTCCACAATGACTAAGGTTCTTTTCATAGAATACGGCTGATTATGTCCCTAAAACTGTCCATTGTGAGGGGCTACCAGGATAAAGAATTGGAAGAGGAAAGGGTAGACTGGCCACTAATCTCCATAAGTTTAGGGTGCCTGCTGCTGGGCAGCCAGGCCAGGCTCCCATGGCAGGAACCAGTTTCTTCTTGTTTTGTTTTGATTTGATTCTCTGGTGTGATTTGTCTTAACAGGTACAAACCCTGTACCAAACTCCTGAGTAAGGACTGTCAAGATTTTTATCTAGTGGGACCTACTTCCATAAACACATTAGAAGTAAAACTCTCTCTCGGGCTCACTTACAAACATAACCAGTAACACGTGGTATAACATTTACGGATGGTAATTTAGCAACATATGCCTGGCATATAGTAGGAATCTGAATACATTTTTTAATGAATTAATAAATCAGTCAAATGCACTTTCCTTTTGACCTCATAATTCCATCTCTAGAATATATTTTAAGGGATAATCAGACAAGTTCAAAAAGATGTACAGCATCTAAAAAACTGGAAGCATCTAAATCTAAAATAATTACCTATATCATGGGAGCTTGATAATAATGAAATATTAGGCCATTAGTAAAAATGAAAGCAATCTTTGTGTTAACTATAAAGAAAAGTGTAATATATTTTTAGATGAACAAAAAAAAAGCATGATCCTATTTTAAGCATATATTTTTTATAGACATTATGTAGGTCCACCATTTCTTATCTGAAACCCTTTTTGGAGTTTCATAATTAGTCACTTCTGAAAGCTAATACAATACATATACTACATATTATCCAAATCCCCAGTGGGGTTCTCAGGAGCTACCCCATGTTTGTACATACGAACACGTAAAATATTCATGCCAAATGCAATAATAAAGACCCACACAATAAAACAGCCCCACATCAATTCAGGTCAGATTTTGCCACCAGTGAGTTTGCATCAAATTTAGGGAAATATTTTTCATTTTCAATATTTTTTGGATTTTAGAATTGCAGGTTAAAAAAAAAAAGCTTGGAAAAAATACAAACTAAATACATACCCGAATGTTACTATTTCTAGGTGTTGGAATTATGGATTTTCTCCCTCATCTTCTAAACTGATTATAACAAACACACATTACATATTTATGATAAGAAACAGAAAAGCCAAAAGTAACTTTTAGAAAACCAGATGTACAATAAAACTCTGCAAAGATCTTAGGGACGTCTGTCTTAACACAGAAAGCAAATTCTGGAATACACCTACCTAGTACATAAACCTGCATGAGACTGTGGAGACCCAGAAAAGACTACAGGCTACTTCTAACGGACAGCCAGGAACAGACCTTCGTATCTTTAAATTAGCTAGAAATTTGTGACCTATTCTCATTGTACATTATAGCTAAGTTATTAAACTATACTTTTAACCTTATTGCTGGGTTCACTTTTTCCCTCATTCTCGGTTTTCTTTTTCTGCTTCGTTTTAAACTCATACTCTTTCACCATACTTTAAGATACCCATTTGTAAACAAGAAAGAACATAAATAATATATTGTTTGATATTTTTATAGCTTAGTTATTATTTATCTACATTGTTCTAATCGCTATCTGACATATTATACTCCTTTGCATATTTGTTGTCTGTCTCCCCATCCTATCCACACTAGAACGTAAGCTCTATGAGGGCAGGGACTTTGTTTGGTTTGCTGCAATATCTCGTGTCTAGGACAGTGTTTGCATCTACATTAATATCTGCAAAATGGAATGACCATGAACACATACCAATCATACGGGTACTTCAAAAAGTTCATGGAAAAATAGAATTAAAAGATAATACAAATATTTCCATGAACTTTTTAAGTACCCTCACATTGTTACATAACAGATTTTTTCTTAAGTGAAAATTGATCTTCAGTCTATGTGATCTTTGACATTTTGGCATTAGTCTGTAAGAAGTCAAAAATATTTATACAGACATTCCATTCTGGAATTTTCTACAAACCTACATGCATGATTGATTGGTCCAATACTGGATGAAATTCCCTATGGAAATACTCTGAAATACAGAAGCAGCACCATGTACTAAGATAGTGATCAAATTTACTTATGATAGAAAAAATCTGGAAACAACAAAATATCCAATGATAGGGAAATATTTAACAAATAATAGTATATCCATATCATGTTAATCATCCAGCCATTAAAAATTATTTATGAAGATTTTAATAATATGAAAAAATTGAGATATTAAATGAAAAAATCAGAGGATAAAATTGCATATATACTGTGAGCCCCTTAAAAAAGAAATAAAACAGGATAAGATGAAAATAAACCAATATACCATATATAACTATTAATGGTCTTTGCCTCAAAAATGTGCAATGGACATATTTTAATTTCTTTACTTTTTTCTGTATTTTCCAAATTTTATGTAACCCACACATATTATTTACAACAAAAAAAAGGATAACTGTGATCCAGGTGACAAAACTCCAGTCGATATGATATTGTCATTAAAACCTTGGAAAAATGTTAATTTACGATAGGAAAATAAGCACCTTATTTGGAACATAAAATAACAAAGCATTACTAAGTAAAATAAACACTGTACCTTCACTGCTACGTGAAGTTTTGCTGTTTTCTTGGATGGTCCTGAGGCTTCATACGTTGTGCCATCCACATCTACAGACATTGTGAAGACTGGGGCATGGACAGGGCCAGACTGAGATAAGAGCTTATACTGAAGCCCAGGCCTGATCTGATTGAGCCTCATTAATGCATTCATGAGGTCTATTGCTTTGCTATCCAGGACTAATAAAGAAAGAGGAATAATAGCAGAAATTAAGCCATTTTGCTTTAATCTATGCATTTGTAAGTTTCTATAAATTTATAAGGTTTTAAAAAAATGAGAATTTCAAAACACATGTACAAATGAACTTCACTTCATAATTCTAAAATTACTTCTTAATTATTATGCTAACATCATTGTAAAAATAATATGCATTACTATATACATTAATTTTCACTTGTCAATATTACGGTATCTTAAGCAATTAAGCTTGGAAACACAGAAAAGTTATTCAATTATCAATTTCTCAGTTAAAATCTATTCTTAAAACTCCAAATCAATCAAATTCTTCACTTTTTAATTTTTCTATTTTATGCTATAAGACCTTTCTAGTTCACATCTGTAAGAATAGAGATTTTACCTACTTTTCCTTAAGTTTCGTTTCATTTTCTTATTAGGATCTTTATCATCCCCTAATCCATCTTCAAATGGCCTCTTTAGAGCCGAAGACCCAGCACCTAAAAACAATCAGAAGAGATTCATTACCAGTCAAAACAATGATCCTACTTACCCTACCAAATGTATCGAATGTGTTTAGGCAGGAAAATCTTAGCAGTCACAACAAACACTATGCAAATTTTTCATTGATCAATTAAATTACCATATTTATAACTAGAAAAGTAAAATTTTTAAAAGCAAATCTTCTTGAAACAACTTAACATTTAACTTTTTGTAAATATTTTCCCATTTATTCATATATAAACACAAATATTTACGCATAAGCTGTCGTCTAAATGTTTATGTCCCCCTCAAAATTCACATGTTGAAACTTAATCTGCAATGTAGTAATGGTGGGAGGTGGGGCACCTGGGAGGTGATTAGGTCATGAGGGCAGAGCCCCTCATAAATGGGACAAGTGCCCTTATAAAAGAGGCTCGAGAGAGTTTGTTTTTCCCTTCCACCATGTGAGGACACATAGCAGTCACTATCTATAAGCAACAGGCCCTCTCCAGACACCGAATCTGCTGGAGTCCTGATCTTGGACATCCCAGCCTTCAGAACTGTGAGCAGTACATTTCTGCTGCTTATAAATTATCAAGTCCAAGGTATTCTGTTATAGCAGCCTGAACAGACTAAGGTAGCACATATTCATATGTTATATGCATGAACAGAAAAAGTCTGAAAAGCTATATATCAAAATATTAAAAAGCAGTTACCTCCGGCAGGATTTATTTTTACTTATATCCTCTCAAATATTTCTAAAATTTAACATTTATTACTTATATAAATTTTAGAAGTCCACATGTTAAATCTTATGCTTTCAGAAATCTGATTATCAAATTCTAAAATCATCTTCCTCGTCAAATATCATTTAAGATTTTATTTGCAGTTAACTACCTCCATGATCCTACTTACCCTACCAAATGTATCTCATATCAGCTTTCTAAAAGTTTCTATGCATCAGAAATATAAAGTACCATAAAAGTACCATACATAGTACTGTATCAATGACTATTTCATATATATTAATTCCTGTGTGTCCTTAGTGCTCCTTGAAGGTCAAAGATATATTTTCCTTGTCTTGTATCCTACAAACTGTCTTAACAAAAAACTTAGAAACAACATAATGTGTATGGAACAAAAACTAATTGAAGTGATATAAATCAATTTCTTGGATAAAGCAGCCAGTTAGTGCTGTCGAGCATAAGTAGGAGTTTTGCTGTCCAAGTTTTTAAAAAATTAGAGAAAGTTCATCAACCTATCCAAGTATTTCCAACAACTCTGTGTCTTCAACTTAAAAGCCGTTGTTAGGTTTTTCCTAAGGAAAAAGTTATGGGCAAGATACTAATGCCACAAGATTTCCAGATGCTCTAGTGAAAGCTTATAATAATACAGAGATTAACTATGTATTTTCTGATAATCAAGATTTATGGTCCCTTGGGCTAAACACTGACTTTAACATCTGCTTGGGTCAATATTTACCACTCTGGTCAGTCAGTCTTGATGTTCTCTTCAACAGAAGGCAATATCTGCTTAGTACTGTATTTCATTTGCATTACATAAAACTGTGAATGTGCCAATCTCCCAGCATGCAGTCTTTAAGAAATAAAAGTTAAAAAGAAACTATGTCTATTCAATCACTCTCCCTCTCATTAAGTTAAATTAAAAGCAGCTCCTTGATTGCCTGGAAATCACAAGCTGGCTTAAATGCACAGATCTATTCTCTAAATACTCAAGCTACCTAGAGTTCCATAGATTAAGCTTCATTCTACCATCCCAGCCACTGGGGGAAAAGCTATAAAATCTGAGGCTATTCATAATGGTAATGTGGGGGAAAAAATGGGATTGCTTCACAAAAAGCAAGTAGTTTTCAACCTTTTATAGTATCTAGTAATGAGACATAATAATTTCTGAGGCAACAATTTTTTTAAATAATATTTGAGTGTTTACCATATGCCTGGCACTGTTCTTAATATCTTACATGTATTAACTTATTTAATCGTCACAAGCACTCTATGAGGCCAGAAACTTTATCATCCCCATTATAAACTAATTCAACAACAAATATTAACTGAGCATTACTATGTGCAGGACAATTTTAGGTGCTGGACATATAATAGAGAACAAAAAAATCTCCCTGTTCTCAAAGAGCTTACACATAGTGGTGGAAACTAATTACAACATGTCACATCGTAGTCACCACAATGGAGAATAATAAGAGAGGCTTAAGGGGGAGGAGGTGTTGCTGTTTTATATGTGGTGCTCATCAGAAAGGTCAGAAATGTATCACTGATGAGGTGACCTTTTGATGAAGACCTGAGAAAGTAAAACAGTGAACTATTTAGCCATTTGGGAAAAGAGTTCTAGGTGGAGAAAAGAGCATGTACAAAGGTTTTAAGGCAGCAACATGCTAAGAAACAATATAAAGACCTGAGTGATTGGAGTAACATGATCAAGGAGAGGGTGGTCATGAAGAAGATAAGGAGAGCCAGGTTATATACGACAGTAGTTCTCAATCTCAGATGACATTAATTGACAAAATATCAAGGTTCCACTTCCAGTATGGGAGAGTAAATAAATTTTAAAAAGCCTCCTGGTGAGAGCAATTGGAAAAATTGGACAAAACACAGACTAAATATCTGTTCATAAGTAATAAAGAATTATGGAGTCAAGACCTGGGAGGTAAAGGAAATCCTGTATTGGGGGCCACATTTCCCCTAGGGGTGTCTTCCAAATCCAGAAGAGGTCATTAAGAACTGAACAGAGGACTTCCAACAGACTCCCAGGATCAGGGGTCCAAACTGTAGTTCAAGGACCACCAAGAAGAAAAAGGCTGGTGAATCTCCACACGCAGGCTGGGCCTCTTAAACACTATACAGTACAAGATGAACTGGAAACAGTCTGGACTTCACAAACGACTGAAGACCAGCTTCAAATCATCTTAATCCTAGACTGCATGAAAATGATCTAGAATTGCCAATTCCATTAGCCATCTTCCAGAAAAAAATATAAATCCTCCCTAGAGGAAGATTAGCATTATTCTAGGCTTTACATTCTCTACAATTTTTCATTTAAAATCTCCAGCACTCATAATAATCAGGCACATGAGAAGACAAGATATTGTGATCAAAAATCAAGAGACAAAGCAGACAAGAGAAATAGACCTAAAAGGAACGCAGATGATGGAGCATTCAAATACAAACTTTATTAAAAAGAATTTCTGACAGAAAATCTGAAACCATAAAAGAGCTGAAATTCTATAAATGAAAAATACAATACAAACTAAAAACTGGCAGAACTGCAAGGGGAAACAGATAAATTCACAATAGAAAGGAATTAACAGAACTCTCCCAGTAACTGACTACAAGTAAACAAAAAAATATATAGCATAGGGATATAAGATCTGAATAACACAATGAATGAATGTGATCTGACATATAAAGAACATTATGAACACCAACTACAGAATATAAATACTTTTTCCGACCAAAAAAGGACCATGTGCTGGACCATAAAACATGTCTCGACAAATATCAAAGGATGGAAATCACACAACGCATATTCTCAAATGACAGTAGAATAAGAACTCAAAAATAAAGAGTACACTAGAAAATCCTCATTTGTCTAAAAATTAAGAAATGACATCTAAATGGCCCATGGGTCAAAGAACTAATAAAAAGGAAAACAAAAACAGTTTAACTAGATGATAATGAAAATTGTAATGTCAAAAGAATGTAATGTATGTGAAACTTTGCTTAAAGGGAAACTAACCATCTTTAACAGAATATATAATAAAACGCTGATATACCAATAATGTATTTACCCATCTCGTGAAATTAAATTAAAAGAAGGAAAAAAAAAAAAAAAGCAACAAAGTAAACCCAAAAAAGTATAACACCAAGGTCAAGGGTTCGGATCCTCATACAGGCCACCTGTCAAAAACAAAAACAACAACAAAAAAATGCAGACAATCACAAAGAAAGGTAGTAGTAAGGAGATTTTAAAAACAAAGGATGGCCAGCCCATGGCTCACTTGGGAGAGTGTGGTGCTGACAACACCAAGTCAAAAGTTAAGATCCACTTAACGGTCATCTTTTAAAAACAAAACAAAACAACAAAAAAAAACCTAAGGATATGAGCAGATGAGTAGAATTGAAATGAAATAAAATACAAACATACTCATACAACAGAAGATGATCAACAAAGCCAAAAGCTGATCTGTTTGAAGAGAGTAATAAAAATGATAAACCCCTAGTGAGAGTAATGAGCAAAAAAGAGAAGGTATGAAATGTATAAAAGAAGACATTACTACAGATACTGCAAACAATGAAAAGATAAAATGATCTTATGACTACTTTATTCCAAAATATTTTTAAACTTAGATGAAACAGACAATTCCTAGAAAAATACAACTTAACAAAAACTTTCATAAGAAGATGATAGTCCTATGCCTATTAAGGAAATTAGACCCATAATTTAAAACCTTGCCACCTGTTGGGAATATACCCAGAGGAATGGAAATCATCAAGTCGAAGGTATACCTGTTCCCCAATGTTCATCGCAGCACTCTTTACAATAGCCAAGAGTTGGAACCAGCCCAAATGTCCATCATCAGATGAGTGGATACGGAAAATGTGGTACATCTACACAATGGAATACTACTCAGCTATAAAAACGAATGAAATACTGCCATTTGCAACAACATGGATGGACCTCGAGAATTATATTAAGTGAAACAAGTCAGGCACAGAAAGAGAAATACCACATGTTCTCACTTATTGGTGGGAGCTAAAAATTAATATATAAATTCACACACACACACACACAAAAAAAAAACCGGGGGGGGGGGGGAAGATATAACAACCACAATTACTTGAAGTTGATACGACAAGCAAACAGAAAGGACATTGTTGGGGGGGAGGGGGGAAGGGAGGAGAGAGGGAGGTTTTGGTGATGGGGAGCAATAATCAGCCACAATGTATATCGACAAAATAAAATAAAAAATAAAAAATAAAAATTAAAAATTAAAAATTAAAAATTAAAAAAAATAAAACCTTGCCACAAAGAAAACCACATGCCCAAGTAAGCTTCACTGATAAATTCTTCCAAACAGTTAAGGAAAATATAACATTGATTTTAAACAAACTCTTCCAAAAAACAGAAAAAGAAGGAACACTTCCTAACTCACTATATAAAGCTAGCATAACTTTGAAGCCAAAACTTAAAGCATTACAACGAAGGAAAATTGCCAGCCAATCTAACACACAAACCTGAGCTTTTGTGAATTCCTTACAAAAACCTCATGTGATCATTCATAACAGCTTTATTTTTAACAGTCAAAAATTGAAAACAAACAAAATGCCCTACAGTAGGTGAATGGTTAAACCAACTCTGGCTCATCCACACCATCATATAGTGAATAATAGAAAGGAACAAACTATTGACACATGCAATAACCTGGACGGACCCCAAGGGCATTTATGCTGGGGGGAGAGGGATCTCAAAAGATCACATGCTGTATAATTTCGTTTACATAAAATCCTTGAAGTGATAAAATTATAGAGATAAAGAAAACTTAGTGGTTTCCAGGGCCTAGGAACAGTTAGCGGGAAAGAAGTGATTGAAGGGGTAGCACAAGGAAGATCTTTGTGGTGATGAAATAGTTCTGCATCTTGACTGCAGTGGTGGTTACAGAAATCTACTCACGTGATAAAATGGCATAACATTTATACACACACATTGTACTAATATCAGTTTCCTGGTTTTGATATTATACTATAGTTATATAAGATGTAACCACTGGGAGAAGGGTACACAGAACCTCTACCATCTTTGCAACTACCTGTGAATCTGTAAGTCTTTTAAAATAAAAAGTTAAGGGGAAAAAAAAGTTTGGGGAAAACAATTGCTGCTTTGTTGAGAACAGACTCAGGGTCAAGGACGGAAGCAGGAAGAGCAGATAAGTTTACTGCAAGAATCCAGGTGAGAGAGGATGGCAGCTTAGGCAAGAACACTAGCAGTGAAAAAGTTAAAGAACTAGCTGAATTCTAAACATACTATGAAAGTAAACAGACAGGATTTGCTGATGGCTTGGATATGGGTGAACGAGAGAGAGGATTCAAGGATGACTTAAAGGATTATGGCCTGAGCACACAGACCAAGAGTTTCCAATGACTGGGATGTGAATAACTACAGAAAGAAAAGAGCAAAGGCAGAGTGAGGACAGGAGTTTGGATTTTAGACACCTTACCTTTGATATGTCTGTTAGACATCCATGTAGAGATACTGAGGAGGCGTTTTGATATATGGGTTTGAGTTCAAGGGGTGGTAGTCTGGGGAGGAGGTATAAATTTGGGACAATCTTCAGTGTACAGAAAGAAGGTATCTTAAGGCAAGAGACTAAATGAGATCCCCTAAAGAGTCAGTGTAAATAAAGAGAAAAGGTCTGAAAACTGAACCCTGGGACACTTTAATATTTAGAAGTCAGGAAGATGAAGAACAAAGACAACTGAGGAAGATAGCAATGGAGCTAAAAGACTAAGAGAAAGTGATGACCCAGAAGTCAAATAAAAAGTAGTATTTCAGAAAAAGCATCTAGAAACACCAAATGCTGTTGATGATTCAGGTCAACAAGAACTATCATACACTGCTGATGGAAGCATAAATTGGTACATATAGCAATTTACTAGGTCATTTACTGGCCTACAGTAACTCCTGGACATATACCGCAGGAGGCATGTATAAAAATGCTCATAGCAATACTGTGGTGGTTGTCAAAAATAAAAAAACTCAATGTCCTTCAAAAGTAGAATGGGTAAGTTGTAGTACACATTAATAATGGGTACTACATAGCTATTAAAATGAACAAATTATAGCCATGTGCACCAACATAAATTAATCCTAAACAATGCTGGCCACAAGGAAGCCAGTCACAAAAGACTAAACTCAATACAATTCCATTTCTAGAAAGTTGCAGGAAAAATCAAACTGAATTGTTCAGGAAAGCATACACAGGTGGGAAAGTTATAAAGAATATCTAGGAAATGATTATCAAAGTCAGGAATGGCAGTTCATGGGGCAGAAAAGTAATGGGGAGGGATAAATAGATAGTTCTGAGGAGCTGATAACATTGTTTCTTAACCAGGGCAGTGGTTTCAGATGGGAGATATTACAGCATATTTTTATGCTGATGAAGATGATTCAGTAGACAAGGAGGAAGTCATCCTGGTGAGAGAGGAGAGAATTGCTGGAATAATGTCCACTGGTAGGCAAAAGAGGATGTGACACAGCGGACAAGTAGAAAGATAGTCTTAAGAAACTGGACAGTTACTACACAGGCAAGGGAGGGAAAGCAAAGAATATGAGTAAATACAGTGAGGTTGGTAGACACAGTGGTTAGAACTTATCTCCTGATTACTATTTATCTGAGAAAATAGAAGCAAACAAGGTCATCAGATGAGAGTAAGGGAGTGGAAGCAGAGATGTGAAATGGGAGAAGGTATGAAACAATTACCTAGGAAAACTGGAGAACTCTCAAACTTATAGGAGGATTGCCAGACGACACAAATTGTCCCCATGAAGTGAACGTACAGACTTAAGGGGGGCAACAGTCAGATGGCTGTGTGTTTTTTCTCCAGCCATATTCAGCAACTTGGTGTAAGCACCCAGTAGGTAGAGAGATGTGTTTCAACCAGTTTGAAATTTGCTAGGAACAGAGAATCAAGGAAGTGAAGGTAGGCAGTGCTAGGGGGTGATCATAACGATGGACCACAGCATATGAGCAGAGTAAGAACCAAAGTGAGAACATGAGGAGAATGAGGACCTATGCAAAGGTCACAGAATCAATAATGAGGTTCAAGAAAGGAAATAAGGGTACTAGACAAAGTGATGACAAGGAAGGCAGAAAGCAGGATTCTTTAAAATACGATTATGAGAAGGGTACAGGTACAGTTATTGATGAAGACAAGGTCTAGTGTATAGCCACAGAATGGATAACTGAGGTAAGGTAGAAGATAAAATATTTGTGGGAGAGGAAGTCAAGGAATTGATATGTCATAGTTTTGAAAAAAATCATCTGAATGCGTACTGAAATCACCAAGAATTCCAGAATTACAGTAATAAAGTTTAAATGTGAATGTCAAGAAGCTAGGTGCTAAAGGCATAAAAATATGAGGAAGAACATCTTGTAGACAAGGCACAAAACAGTTTAAGTGACTTGCCAGGTCATGCAGCCAGTAACTTGATAGGGCTAAAACAGGAACACTGGCAGTCTGGTTCTATTTTATGCTATAAATTGAGAAACCAGCAGTTCCCAAACTTTTGAGAAAGGTTTTTTTTTTTTTTTTTTTTTTTTTTGTCGTTTTCATGACCGGCACTCAGCCAGTGAGTGCACCAGTCATTCCTATATAGGATCCGAACCCACGGCGGGAGCGTCGCTGTGCTCCCAGCACTGCACTCTACCGCGTGCGCCACGGGCTCGGCCCTTGAGAAAGGTTTTTGAAGCTAAAAAATATAAGTCACATATCAGCAGATGTACTTTTACTAATCTAGTAAAAGAAAAAATACAAAACCAAAAGAACTACTTTGAATTCAGCAATTGAAATAAAATTTTCTGTTGCTAGTCACATAAATCTAAATACTATTTGAAATTTCTATTCAATCATTCAATTCACAGACAATGCTTCATGTCAAATAAATATGTAAATCCCTTCCAACAATTTCTTCACCACTGAGTGAGCACTCTCTGGAAGAAACTGGCTCTCATTCCACAAATTTTACTGAGCACTGGTTTATAATAAGTGTTATCATATAATCTGGAATATTCCTTCCCCTGAGGAGCTTACAGTGTGAGGCAGTGATCCTCAAACTTTTTAGCCCAGGACCACTTTACACTCTTTATACCACTGAGGACCCAAAGAGCTTTGCTTTGTGGGTAATATCAATCAATATTTAGCTTATTAGAAATTAAAATAAAAATTTTTAAACAAGAATGTTTACACAAGAAAACATTCATTAGCCATCAGGGTGATAACGTCATCACATGTCACATGCATACACTCATGAAAGAAAGAATAAAAAGGCAAAAAAATGCCTTAATATTATTATCATAAAACACTTTGATCTTGTGGACTCCCTGAAAAAGTCTTTGGACCCACTGGAATTCTGTTGTCTAAATAAACAGATTGGGCAACTGCACTATTCTTGTCATGTAGAAATTATTAGTAGAATAATATCAGTTATGAGAAATGGGCTGGGTCCTAGGTGAAGAATATGGGGTGTTAAACATCCCACCTTCTAGTATAACAGGAGAAGGGGAAAAATGTTTTTTGTGACATAATGAGGAGAATACATGGACTCAGGATTGCATATACACTGTATTCCAGGCACTGAGTCAGGCATTTTAACCTGACAACAACCAATAAAATAAGAGGGTATATCCCTAATTGAGAGAGATCAACTAATTGCTCAAGGCCTAATAATAGTAAATAGTGGAACTACATTAGCAAGCTAGGTCAGACTGACCCCAAAACCTACACTCTTTTCTGCTGAAACTCTTGAGTTCAGACAGACTAGTACAAATGGAAGATGGTCCTGAATTTTCCAATATGACTTTCTCCTCCTCTGTATTTTCTCTTTCTCGTTACATAACATTTCCAAGCAAGAAAAAGATCATCCAACTGATTAGTGACAGTAATAATGTCTCCTCCCGGTTTATGGTTTATCTACTCTCCTTAGACCAGGGGTTCTCAAAGTATGGTCCCTAGGCTTATGCAGTAATGGCATCTGGCCAACATAGTCAAATGAGCTGGTCACTAATAAGAATAAATGATACCAAGCTGATGTCACTGATGGGGACAGAAGAGAAGTCGGGAAGAAAAGCAATAAACTTCTTAATACATGACTTGGATGAGTAATGATTAAGTCCCTCAGCTCTAAAAAAAGATGCATCCTATGACCATCTCACCACTGTCAACCCCCAAACCTAATAAAAAAACTTTCGTGCTCACCTTCTTTATCAGTAACTGACCAGGAATACTTCTGAAAAGGTTTACTAGATGGAAGGGGGTCCATCTCCAGCACTTTATAAATTTGGCCAAAGGCTGATAGTCTGAGTGCATGCTAAAGAACAAAACATTATATTTAATCAAATTTCAACAGCCATTCATAAAGCCCGTAGAACATCTAGTTAAAACAACATTCATTAAACACTGATACTATGATGGCAGAAGTCCTTAGCAACACCAAGACAAAAAGTATTTAAACAGAACAATTCAGAAAATAAAGTTTTGATCTCTAACAAATCACAGTGATAGGCCCAGTCTTCTACCTGTGCACTGTGGGTAATATCTTCTTTTTGCTGGATGGTCATATAGCTCAGAGCATCTGTTGGGTCTCGCTCACAAGGATCATGAAGACCAGGACCCCCTTTAATTAAAGCAAAGAAAAACGCAAGAATCATTTAGAACTGGGTTTAAAATCCACTAAACTAACACAAAAGAGAGAAGAATGAATAGAAAAAGAAAAAAAACAGAGGAACCAAGTTAAAAGTCAGTTCAATTAAGTGCAGTAAAAAGGACACTCATTTTCAGTATGTTAGCATTTTAAATGTCCTTATTTTATACTGGAAGTTACCTGTATATCTAAGGCCAAAATTGGGTCTGTCTTTGAAAATTTAGAAATAGCACAATGAATCATACCAAATCTTTAAAGGAATTATATATGGAAAATAGACCAAATTTAATTTTTCCAAATTTAACACCAGACTACAAACAGAATGAACTTCATACATTTTAACCAAACATCTGCATTTTCAATTCAGACTTCTAGGTAAAGCAAATTCATAGCAGACACAATATCTTATTAGCACCCTTTATTTTAGCACATATGAAACACAAATTATAAATAGCAAAAAGGAGAGTTTTATAGCACTAACCAACACACAAACATTCTAGTTGCTAAAATTCCAAGCAAAATAACTCCTACATATCATTTTTCCACGCAGAGAATAAATTGAGCATATATTTAGAAAAATAAAATAAAATGAGATTTTTCTGATTCTTCTGCCTCCCGAGTTTAAAACCCTTACCAGGAAGTAGTATTCCAGATGCCAAACACTCCATGACTCGTCTCAAGGCCTCCCCAGCACCCAAAGGTCTATTACAAGTACCTATAGACTTTTCACATATGAGCTCTAGGGGCTAGAAGATATTAAATCACAAATTAGTATGTGTACCAACTGTTAAAAGAATTCTAGTTAAATGTGAACTGACATTCCTATCTACAAGGGGAGCCAAAAGTAAAAGTCAATTTAACATTTACAGCCCACTTAACTTTTCCCCCCATGATTATCAACTTTTACCCCAGCCAGAGTTTTTAAACCAAGCACTTTTGAGATAATATTTTCAGAAGACATTTCTGTAACAAAAACTTTCTTTTCAATTACCCTGAAAGGATCACTAAAGAAACTATGGTTATCTCATTCATTTAACAAAGATTTAACAAGGCTTCATAAAAGTTAGTAATAGCTAATAACTAGCCAGTGTACAAACCCATCCCACCTATCTCCCACTAAATGTAAGAAGCATTCAAACCACAAATATCTCAATATAAAATAAGACTTAATTTCAGGTAGCCTGCACCAAGCACTATATTTAGAACAGAGAACCAAATCTCCATATTTAATAAACCAATAAATCAAGTACGATATCAAAGTAATAATTGCAAGATTAATTTATAAATAATCCATTATAGCTTTATTTAAACTGTTCTATAATGTTCTTAAGTTGTAGTCTTAATTGGGTCAAGCGTAACAATTTCCAAATTAAGTCAATTTTACAATATATAAATTATGTCCATAATCAGGATAAGTATACTGTCTGCCTGACTTCAATTACTAACACAAACTTATTTGTAAGTGTCTCCACTGGAAGAGAGTTACAAAAGGAATAGAATCCTTTTAACTGGCCAGTCAGGCAATTTCCACTGTAATGGAAGGCGGCACTGAAAGAGAAAGGGGCCAGCCAAGGAGGCTTTCACGGGCAGCAGGTGAACAGTGAGTGATCAGTGCAGAGTCAAGTGCAAGAAGACACTTAGTTCTAAAAGGTATAAAACCCTTTTGGCAGCAAAAAGTACCTCAGGCTCTGCAACAGGAACATGAGATAGAAGAGATAAGTTATATGCATAAAAAAAAGAATTCCTATATGAAGATGCTTAATTAATTTTCCAGGGCAAAACCAGAAGCAGATACCTTAGCTAACTCAGAAGATAGCCATTTTACAGTAACATATTTCTACAGGATTTCCTCTGCTACAGCGTAAGAATTTGCTTTTAGCCATATTTAAGTACTTACCCATCCTTTTAATGGTGCCCATGTGGGAACTCTGTTGCACAAATCACGCAGAATACGGAGGACAATTACACATGATTTTAATCCATTTGCCCTTGCCTAAAACAAACAAAATGATTCCAATATCCCTATTGAAATCCATTCTTCATTTTAAGCACACTGATTATGGATAGGTTCTTTAAAGTGAATACTAATTAGCAAGTCATTTATCAGATGTCAAGCAAAACAAAAATCAGGGTATCAAAAGTCATAAAATTGTGATTTATAAAGGCAAATTTTAAAGTAACAGGAGCATAATGTTAAAATTGCTTTTGTAGCTTCATGGCAACCCCATTCCAGGCAACTATCTATACCTTAACTTTTAGCTTTTCTCACTTATGTTTGTATTTTATAAGCAATAATTTGAAATTCAGAATACTAAGCCAAAAAGAACATGATAAACATCATTAACTATAGTAGAATCTATACTAGGCACTTTACTCAATTTAACTCATTTATTTACACAAAACAATATAGTACAGAGAAACCAGTAAGTGGCAGGTGTTCCAAATGAAACCTGCACAAGGCTACAGTAACAATAAGATAATAACAAAGAGCCAACCTGAAACCATTTGGCATGTCGAAGAGACGCCAAGGCATTCAGGCATTTCTGCCTGTCCAATAAGTCCGGAGGATCTTTCATTGCAACATTTTCTAATGGTAAAATGGGATAAAGAAAGACAGATACAATTTGACCAAGGGGTTCCTGACAAATTACCAAGCAATGAAAAATAAAAAGAATAGTAATATCTGAGTGAAATAATAAGACTCCAAGAAAATTTTATGATCTGGCTTTGTTGCTTTTTAAAAATTTTAGGTGCATTATGATTATTTTAGTAAACAGTTATCAGAGTAGTTCTGTGCACAAGTACAAGACAGCATAAAGGCAATCAATCATTCAGTAAACAAATCAGTGACTACTGCTACTTGCAATCTGGGATCTTATTAAGCATGTACAACATCACAGGGCACAAAATAAGTACATAGCACCTTTTCCTTTGGCAGAGTGGGAAGAGGAGAAATCTGGGACCAATAACAGTAACAACTTTTTTTATAGACAAAATTTTGATCACTGATCAGCTTTTAAGGAAATTTGAAACTCGCTTATGTAATAATGTGAAATATATGGGAAATACACTGAGTATGGCAATTTTTTTAACTAAATAAACTCATTCAATATAATAACAATTAATAGAAACTTTACTCTACTGATGAGAATTCAAATATCACCCTGGACTTCTCTAAATTATTAAAACTATAAATATAAAATACATTGACACATAATTCAAATTTTATATACCCTTTTTTAAAAAAAAGGCAGCAAGGAATACTATCTAATTACAGCTGTTCAACTTGCCTTAACAATTTAAAGTTGGATTAAATGGCCCAAAGCAGCAAAATTAAAAATCCAAACATGTGATTAATGACAAATATCCATATTTAGAAAGATACCACATGATATTATATCCAAGTTTAAATAGCCAAATCTATTTCTTCTAAACTACTAGGAAGTGAGGTTTTAAATTTTTTGAAGTCCTGGTGCATTATTATAACACACAAATGTTTCTGGCAGAATAATTCTTTGTCTAATCCAATTAAGTCATATTTACCATTCTCTTTTAAGAATTCTATTAAATGTATGAGAGCCCACCAACATTTCTTCCCAATATTATCGTAATAGTAATAGATTCGGCAGTACATATATGTGGGACAACTGATATAGTGTAAATATTTTTATATGGGGGACAAGAGCACTGACACTTCTTGGTTTCCTCAGTTATCAAAGGACTCTATGTATGGCAAATTCAATGTTTATTCTAGTTGATAAAATGCCATTAACTAAAACTAAGGGCATAATGCCCAATAGAAAACAAATCTATTAAAGGAAGAATTGTGGTTCTCTTTACTGGCTGCAACATTCTCAAGGCTGAAGTGCTACACACTTATTTTCTGACCGGGTAAGCTCTACAGCAGATATTTGCATTGTTTCCCCATAAATCTCTGTCAACAAAATCACAACACAGGGTCTCATTACCTTTACTCATAAAATGGAGAGCCTCGAAAAGAATTATTAATGTGGATTTACTTATAAACATAAACAAATATCCTATGGGTATTTGCTTCATAGATGATCTAGCTCCTGGACTTGCTCAATTTTGTCTTTATAGTGACACGAAATATATAACTCACTTTAATGTTTTTATGCCAAAATGTTTAACTGTGGTCAATACAAACATCTGTGTAAAGCTCACATACCCAATAAAATAAACTATTGTAAATGAATGATTAGAATCTCTTAAAAGTTATACATGACAAAAGTTGACTGACTGCTAAGTAATATAATCCCAATGAAAGGTATGGACCTTGCTGTTTCTTAAGACTTCAATTTTTTAAATTAACAGTAAGGCAAGCTAAGTTTCATTCTATCATCTTACCAAGTATGGATTTCAGGAAGAGGGAAACAATGGAAGAGGGAAATAAGGCAGAGGAAGTTTGGATAGGAAAAGACGAGGCAAGCCAAAACTCTTTTTGTACTTCCTAGTACTTTCATCCAGTGATCAGAGCTTGTAAATAAATAACATTTTACTCTGATTGTAACACAGATATTTTTAACGAGGGACAATAGCAAAAGTATTTTCATAAATTCTTTTGTCCCAAAGTCAGATTATAACCACAAACTAATATATTAAAAAAAATAAATAAAAAAAAAAAGACATCAGCTTGCTACAGACAGTCAACACTTGGAGACAACAGACTCTACTAAAAAGAGATGAAAGGGACAGGCACTGAACAGAAGACTGGCACTGGATCCCCTTTTACATCACCATCAGAATGGTCATGTTTCTTCATGCTCTGATAGTCAGAAAGTCAAAAGATCCAAAATGTTTCATGAAGTAGAAAACAGCAGAGGATATATAATAATTCACCTCATTTTATCTTCTTCAAAGTTTTTAATATTAAAACAATATAAATTCATATGGTACTACAGTGCTACTTATAAGCTCAGCATGTCTATTTCCTTTATATAATTAATAATATACAGTTTTATATATTTTCATTCATTTAAAAGAATAACTTCATTTAATGTGGCAGTCACAGAACTGCCTGGAAAACACTGCTACTTCTGGTAGCAGAACTTCAGGTTTAATATTTCTCAACTTTAATGTAGGTGTAAAGATTTTCTAATAAGTCATCTTGGAGTCCTTAATTAGAAACAACAGAAACATGAGCCATTTTTTCTTACAGTGACCAGTGAAACAGATGAGAAACAGCACCAAAAGCAAAGAAAAATAGCTCTTAAAAATGTACTGCTCAGTAACCTGGTTATCAGGGCATGAAGGTACATACAACATTCTGAACAATGGAAACACTAGACAGAAGTCTATTACACCTAACTGTGTTTATTTGGTTAGAGGTTTGATCAGTGACCAGAATCACACCTTAGTGCAGGAAATGTTGGTCAGTTTCTCTCAATGCCTTACATGCAAGCCAACTATCTGCCCGTTAACAAAAACACTAGCCTGGAGATGGGTGAGGGAAAAGCCAAAACATGACTGTGTTAAACAGGAGTTACATGTCTGGAACCTGGGCTCTTCAAAGTAAGACAGTTGAGCCGGGGGTAATCATGAGGGACTCCTTGATAACCTGGATGAAGCTGAGCTACTGAGTTCACGCTGATAGAATTTTCTAGTTAGCCTGAGGATATCCTGGCAGCCCCTTCTCTCTCAATTCCATTAGGCTTTCTGCAGAGAAGACATTATGCCTTAAGCCACTGTCCATGCAAAACATCAGGATACAATAATGTGGACAGGTAAATGTAGCAATAAGGTAAACAGAGAGAGCACTGTTCTCCTAATTTATGTAGTAACATCACTCAGTATGACTTTTCTTTAGTAGCTGGAAATATAATGGCTAAAAGTTTGCTCTGGATGTTGATCTAGCAGCCGAGAAGTCAGGAAAATAAACTGTGCAGCATCATTATAAACCCAGTTATGATCTCTGGAGTGTAAGAATGTACTGTCTTGACTCTAACAGGACACATGCTAGTGAACTTCAGCCAAGAGTCAAAAACTCACACTGGCACCAATACGTGTAAAGGGACTATCAGGCAACTTCTCTGTGAACCACTGAAAATCCACCCAAGCACTAAGGACAGGGGTTTATCTTAGTATAAGCCACAAGATTCTCTGTATTTCCCAATCTACCTAGTTTCAAACTGCATTATAAGTAAAGAGATGATTTATCACCACCCCCCATAGCAAATGAGACACCAAAAGAAGCCGAGACACTGTGTGATGTACAGAATGACTAGATTAGCTAAAGTGCTCGTGCAGGAATCCCAGAGAGTAATGGGACAGTGGATTGCATACTGGACTTAGAGTCACAGGAACTGGGTAAAATGTAGACTTTCCTCATTTACAAAACAGGGCAATTACCTACCTCATAGGGCTGTTGGGAGGGTTTTTAAAATAAATCAGGTACAAGGAAGTGCTTATCACATGGTAGATGATAAAATACCTTAACAGATAAATCTTCAATAAATATTGCTTGAGCTAACGAGATGCTTGCCCATTGTTAATGCTTTTTACACACCAGACAGTCTTATTTAATCAGACAATATGCTGACTTTGTAAATTCATTTCACAGACTTGTGGTGTTTTTGTTTTAATTTTTTTTTTCCTACTATGTATTAGGTATATTCTAGGTGCTAAGGATAAAGGACAGGGATGGGAAAAAGATACCTGCCCTCAATGAAACAAACTATACAAGAAACCAGGTTTTTATTATAAGCACTGTAGTAAATATAGTATATTCATTCCAATACTACACTTCAATAGGTGTTTAAGAGTTTAACTGTGTTTAGGTTCAGTTCTTGAGAACTATCATGCACACATTCTTCTCACCATTAAATGAAGGCAGTTTAAATAGGAGAGTTTGTGCTGTGAATCTTTAATAAGCTGAGTGACTACCACTATTTACTGAGCAACTAGTTTGTGCTGGTTATCGTGTGTCACATTACATAAATTCTCTCATTTAATCTCAAAACAACTTTTTGAAGTATTTATTTTTCACACTTTAATATGAAGAAACCTATCCATGGTCACACAGCAATAGTAACAAATGTAGCTAAGAATCAAACACAAGGCTGCTGTGAACCAAAGTCTGTGCTTTTTCTCCTATGCCTTCTTTAGAATGAAACACGTAGTAATGGGGAAATGGTTATTCTACAGGGACTTCGAATAAAGGATTAGAATATGGAAAGAAGACTGACAGCATACAGGGAAACTTACCTGTGAAATAGTAAACAATACCAAAGAGATTTGCTATGTACTCTGGCAACTTAAAATATACACGGTGATTTGAAATGTGTAGTTAGATCCACTTCCACATGGGCAACCCTGAGGAGATGAGTTTGATGCTCTAACTCACCCCTGTCCTCTAGCTCTGCCTGCTCTCAACCATGCTTTTTTCCTTTTCTTAGATTTAACCCAAACATGTGGCAAGTAAAGAGAGGGGTGAGAAAAATGTGAGGTATGTATGTACTGTAAATGGATTGCTTATTTTTTGAAGGAAAGTTGAGGCACTAAAGGAAAATGTCTCCAAGAAAAAAAGTTACAATGAAATTTTTTTTTAAACTTTGAGAAAGAAAATGAGCAGAAATGGGGAAAAAAAGGATCTCTTTCAGTCCCAGAAATTCTGGAACCTGAATGAAACTTGTGCTTTCATCCCATACAGCTGTCTAGTGTGATAAAACAGAATTGTATAGCCTGGATCTCAAATGCTTAATTATGCTGGATCCTCTCAGTTGCCTAGGAATACACAAAACTACTAGCAAAGAACAAAAAGTTGTCTTTGACAAAGCCCAGGTTAGACAAAATGAGCAAATTATAAAAAACATCAAGTGAGTCAACAGGGCTGCGATATTAAAGACAACAGCAAAGCAAATCTTTCTGCCATTCAAAAGGCAAGAAGTGACATGTGTAAAACATCAGATCCAAGCAGATTCCTTCACCTTACCTGATCCCACACATCAGCTGAGGAGATTCAGGTCCTAGAGGTCTTTGGATCCTTTAGTAACTCAAACACCTTGAACAGAGACTATGACTTTCTTACTTTATTATAAACTCCATTCTATAATAGTGTTCTAGCAAGGGAACAATACACTAAAAATCTGTTTTCAGATTGAACAGAAATTAAAAGTTACAAAAGGCAACAGACTAAGCCGAAGGATATCACTGAAAGCAATGATTCCACATAAGTACTCAAAATCACAGGAAAAAAGAAGCCTGACATTCCCTTAATACTTTCAAAGAAGTAATGAAAGGGATGCCAATAAGTATAAACAAACATATAATTAACCAAGTCTTTGCCAACTTCAGTCTTTTTCTTATCTCCCTATACTCAAATAATTTTTAATAATACCTATAATTACAACTCTATTTAGAAATGATTGGTTTTGCACTAGAGGGTCAAGTAGAACACAGCTTACCAGAATTAACACTTATCTTGACACTTCAGAAATCATTTTATAGTTCTACAGTTAATGGTGAACTGTAAAGCTGTTAAAAAAATTAAACCATTTAAGATTGGTTCATCAGAGATGCTGCAGATACGACATACAGAAAAAAAAAAGCTGTACAGGCATAAACCCCATTATAGATTAGATGCACTTTGATTTTAAAATATGACTCATAAATGTGTCAGGTTTATACCTGGTGGATATAGTATAGCTGATTTTAGTTACCCCAAAAAACGTTTTTTAAAAGGAGTCTGTAACTTTTACTTTAAGTGATCCTATGAGTCATGTCTGCCAAGAGTTGAAATTTTAACTTCACTGATAAATGTGCCTTTTTCTACCCTTATCATCAACTTGAAATAAACCAAGAAACTGACCAATATTTCTTACTGCACTGTTATTTCAGGTAGGGGAGTAAGCAATGGGACTTGTTCCAAGTCTAGTGATGAAAAATAGCAACAGGGAGTCCCCAATGGCCCAGATAGGCCAATTGCCTCTAAATTGTCATGACAAAGTGGCCAGTTGGTCAAAGGTCTGACACAAGAGAAATGCCACATGGCAAGTTTCTAGGAACAGGATAGGAGGCAAAAACAAGAGAAAAAGAAGCCCACCACAGCTCCGTCATTACTTCTTTAACCTACCAATGGTTGAACAGATTTCTCACTCTACTTTTTTATGAGGATAACAATGCCATACAGCAATTCTTTTTAACTTCAGAAGAAAGTTAGTTTAAAGCATGATTCTTACATATATCATCTTCAAAATGTTAAGAGGGTCACAAACATCCTACAAAAAAATTTACTGAAGATCATTTTTTTGGGGGGGGGGAGTCAATCCTCCAATTTACACACCTTACACTATAAAACAAATCTACACATGGGCAATTAAGTAAATAAAGCACAAATCTTACAGGGTTATAAAGTTATAGAAAAAATTCCATTTTGGATCACACTTATCTTGTAATCTGACCATTAAGCCAAAATACATAGAATAGGTTGGCTGATAACAAAAACTTAATGTAACATAGTGCTAGACAAAAACAATTCCATTTTGGACCACACTTAATCTTGTAATCTGACCATTGAGCCAAAATACACAGAATAGGTTGGCAGATAACAAAAACTTAATGTAATATAGTGCTAGACAAAACAGAACACCCAAAATGGTATAAAAGCTAAAGCAGAGTTAAGACCAACATGAAGCACAGGTTTTTTAATAAACATATTTTATATTTTGAATTTATACATTTTTGCAAAATATGTAGATTATGTCAAAACAAAGCCATTTAAGATACTATGAGCAGCATTAAAACAAATGAAGACTGTTATTTCCTAAATCTATGAAGCATAATTAACATAGCATTCAGGAGAGCTTTTATACGAAGAAAACAAAAATATGTGTGTGTATATATACATATATATATATACGTGTACCTCCATCCTTCTTCTCCAATTCGTCCCTAATTAAAGGGGAAGTAAGTATCACCTTCAAAGTTAGCGTGGGCTCTTTTGTGTTCCGAATTATAATGGATGCTTCATTAACACATTGTTCCACTTGATATTTTTCTTCTGTGAGTTTCTGAAAGTCACCAAGATTTCAAAAACACCCAATTAAGTAGACTGAAATCTCAAAAAATGAATTCTTGCACTAAGTTCTCAAATGTTATTAACTATTAGTATTACTGTGCCAAGAGGGCAAATAAAGTCTGTAGCTAGTTCTTTAATCTGGGGATAACACTTCTCTCTCCTCCAAACTTACAAGTAAATCCTCTTTCTCCATCCTTCAAAAAGCAATCACAATGTCAACCATCCATACAATTATAAAACGATATTTAAAACCACTTTTTCTAATATTTGAAAATAAAATGCCAATAGCAGCATTATGTGATAAAGGGTAAATTACTGTTCTTCAAGTTATTACAGACAACTATTGTAGAATAATAAATAGCTAGGAATGCTCTCTAAAACAACAGCTTTTTTTGTACAACAGCTTAAACAGGAACTCCTACTCGCCAAGGACTTATAAATATAAGATTATGCAGATTTTTAAAGAGAACCAAGTAATCATAAATGAAAAAGGATGTCTGCACAGTCACTCACCAATGAAAAAAATGAGTATAACAAGTAACTTCTTCCCTTCTCTGACAACTGGTTTCAGAGATCATTCCAGTGAGACCTATCATTATGGGACAAATCATCTGACACCCATAAGGAAACATACACTGCTTCTTTTAACATACAATTATAAACATACAATTTAGGGGCCTTCCACAAAATAATCACCTAATTAGAATCATATATTAAGATTTATTTAATATATTATTATACATTAAATATATAATTTAAAAGTAGGTTACACAGGGCCTTTCTTGGTGGTGAAATTTAGTATCTGTTACTTGACTTAAAATAGCCAGGCTAAATGGAAACACTACTAGATCTGTGCTCAGTGTGTATTAAAAGAACTCAAAGTCATTTACAAAAAAAGAGCATTTTACCACTACACATTCCCCCAAAAAATAGTAAAGAGAAAACTCATTATCTTAATTTTGAACAGAGGAAGCCACAGAAGGGAAAGACCACACAGTGAATGGAAGAATCAGAACTAGAATATAAAAAAACAGCAGAAAACTGCTCACATTCATTTTGCCACTAAAAGAACATTAAAGATGTTTATTAGAGAATGAATTAAACTACATTTTTCAATTATACATGCCGATCACCATAAGACACATCCAAAGTAATAAACATATGTATGGCATGAGTTTTGGGCTAGACTAATTTTAAGTGATTTCTAGTTTGAGTCATCCTCCTCGTCCTTTGCTCAAAGAAATTCTAAAATCACCTCTAGAAAAGAGTATGGAGAAAAAAAGTATGGTACAATGACCTCAATTAATGAAGGCACTCAGATAATTGAAGGTTCTGCTATGGTTAAATGCTCAGAAAAAAGATGTTTAATCCATAAGAAAATAAGATCATATTAGAGATTGGTTTTCCATACAAACACCAAGAAAACAGGCAGGGCGGGGGTGCAGGGTGTGGGGGTAGTGTAAATGTGGAAACCACACATAAAATTATTTCCTGAAACATTATGGAATATTTAAAATATATAATTGTTACTATAATTATAATGCATGTGTGCTTATGTATATATACGTGGGCATGAGTTTGTACATGTATATAATTTAATCTGAGATCAGTGTACAATTATCATCCCCACTTTACAGGAAAATGTACCTTTACCCAAATATAGATTCACTGTTGGAGAACTCTACTGGCTATGTCAAATTCAAATATATTTCTCATAATTTCCACCATTGGTCTTAAGAGTTCAGGCTTCTTTTACCTTCTCCAAGGCAGCACTCCAAAGACTGAAAGACATTTGTCTTTTTTAGTAGTATCTTCTCTAGCCTAAAAGCCCATCTCCTCAAATTTGAGATAGTTTGCACAGCCTGCACGCTCTCCTGGGTCCCTCTCTTGAACACCTGTTAGCTCAACAAAAACATTTTAAAACCGTGTTGCCCAGAAATAAAGACCCTCACTCAGGAGAAGAACAATGCAGAATTCACACAGTTGTGATCTGCACAGAGAAAGCTCTATTAATGCAGACTGAAGCTTGGCCCAATCTTCTCTATCTTCAAACTGGAAACACATTGACAGATTTTCAGAATAAGAACTCTGCTTTATTATAGTACTGGTTCTCAACCCTTGTTCCACCCTGACACACCTGAGTAGAGTGGTCATATTCCTCATCCTAAGAAACAAAACACACTGAAGGGAACAGAAAAGGGTGAGATAGTTGAAAAAGCCTCAAATATGTCTGACCCTTTGATTATTACTTGTGATAGACTCAAAAGTAACAATGTTCACTATACTAAAAGAAGAAATACAAATTAAATGCTAAAACAATATAAAAAATAATGGAAATGAGGAATTTTGTTAATATTCTAATAAAGAAAGTATGGTTAGCCAGAAGCCCCCATTACTGAGCTTTCCATGTCATAAAGCTTTATTGTATTCCATGCACTCAACACTCTCCTTCCCCCAAACGGTCACAAAAGGATTTTTAAAAAAAGAGAAAAAAGAAAGAAACTTAACCCTATGAAAGACCAGAAAACATTTCTATATCAAAATTTAAAGTGAAAAAGCCAAATATGTTCTGTCACTTAGAAAACCATATTTTAAGATTTAAGATAGAATGATAAAATCAAAGTGCTCCCAAAATTAATACTGGAAAATATGTCAACAAAGTAACACAAATATGAGTATCAGGAATAGTAGATAAAAATATCAGAGAGATGGTTTTGAAGATCAAGTGGTGAATATGAAAAAAAGTGATCCAGCAACAAGGCTAATAAAAACAAATTTAGAATTCATATTACTTGAAAAGAATACACCTTTTAGAAGAAATATAAATACCAAGAAACCAATGAAAGAAAAGGGAACATTCAACAACTCAAAGTTTGGACCTGCAGGCTGACATTTATTTCTATGACATGGATATAAAGACAAATTGATAAAAAAAATATCAAAAAGCTGTAATCTAATTAGACCACAGATAACACATATCTGAAACTGAAAGATTATCACAGCTTCCCAATCAGTGATGCAATTGGCCCTTGGGGTAGGCTGGCAGGAAAGGTCCTAGGGTGGCCAGAGCCCCAAACAGATTGCCTTCAGCCCAAAGGAGCCTTCAGCAACTGCCTCCAGGGAACATGCCAACATTAAAATTTTCTAAAAGCATACCAATGTGAAAAAGGTTTGGAGACAATGGATTACTACTGACTTTCCATTAACAGAACAGAGAGGTGACTGTTAAATTAGCTGAGTCTTCAATTTTAAAAGTTATCTTCTATGAAAGTCTCTAGTTGTCTAGGTTCTTTTCAATCTTTCAATTCCTCCTTCAATCATACCTTTCAAGAGTTTTATAATGCTGAGAGACCTATTCCAGAAAAAATGAAGACTCTCAGCAAGATACACCTGAAAAGTTTAATATTGCACCTTAACAGCCATCTTAATTTGGTAAATATATCCCAAGTACTAATCACTAGAAGTTAGCTTTAAATGTGATGGACCTTACAAAAGGTATTCCTTTAGTCTGTACCTACCCTTTACTATTACCAATTCTTGTTAATAAATTCATCAAAGTCACTACCTATTTTCACCTTTTTACAAATTCTCCTAGAGGTGCAGTTTAACTGTACTCACCTGAATCTGAATAGGAAGATTATCTTTGACTGTATTTAACAGGGTCTCTGTGGGTTTGTCTTTGCACATTAAAACCAGCTCCAAGTCCATATCATCTTTAATCAGCAAGCCTTTTGCAACCAGGCCAATCCTCATTACACCACACAATGTCCGACCACCTTGATCCCTAAAAATAAAAGTCTTTATGATTACTCTTACAACCTATTTCCCAAACTATAACTTAATCATCACTTGGCTTCCTGGATACTAATATGAATTGGTAAGGTATTAATATGTAAATCGAGGTATTAAAAAATCCACACAGAATTAAGTCTCAGATTTAAGGCTCATAAATTATCTATCTTCCCCCAAGGACACAATAGGAAGCATATTTTAGACTAAAGATCTTTTAATTCTTTACAACACATATATTGCTTAAGAAAACCCAAAGATTGTTCTTTTTAAACTTCCTTCTATTTTTGTTGTTGTTGTTGTTTTAATAGTAACTAAAGAATTTGTGAGAAACATGAAACCAGGGCACACAGAGAAAAAGCATCACAGTAGAAATCTAAAAGATCTGATAGTGCTTGCTGGTTCAGTATCCATAAATGTAAAACAGCTATCGACTAGGTAAGCTAAGGTCCCTCCTAGCTGTATCATTCTAGGAATACACAAAAGCATATGGGAAAAGCAGAATAATGGGACAAAAGTAAAGAGCAGAGGAAGTAAGGAACAGACTAAAGATAATCTGCAACATATGTATTCCAAATACAGGAGTAGCTAAAAGAGCAAACACTCAAAGAACTTCAAGTCATAAATGGTACATAAGAAATATGTTCATCTATCTTTGATTTTAATTTTAAAAGCTTCTTATTAGTCCACTTCCCTTAATCGCAAGTGAAAATATTAACTAAGCTTAGCAGTTATTCAATAAGAAAGCAATGCTTGGGTACCAAAAACATACTAAAGGAGATCTGGTCTCTCCTGCTCCTGAGGCTTACACTGACCGTAATTAAGTAACAAAAGCAGTAATTCAATAAACATTAAATCACTGAAAAACTATAAAGGTGGCACAAGTATAAAAAGAAAGAAAAAGCATTTTAAAGCAAGTGACTCAAGTGTAAGGAATTGTTTGATATTAAGAATAGTCGTCTTTGATTCTTTCTCCCTCTGTATCCCTGACCTCTCATCCTCCCAAATCTAACAATGGTTTATAAATTCCCCCTCCGTAATCACCCTGAAACCACTGCCTTCAAACTAGTTTCTTCAGGCTCTTATTACCCATACCTCATCGGACTTATTGACAAACCTCTACCATCTCCTACCTAATATATACAGTATACCGCAGCCAAAATAATCTTCCAATGGCACTGCTTACATGGCACTCCACCTACTATTTTCCTTGGTGTCCCACTTAACACTAGGACGCTTAGCATATTGGGAGGCAATTTAGAAGGCAGCATGACTTCTTGGTTCAAATGCTAACTCTGCCACTTACTGTGTGACATTGGACAAATTACAAATTATTCAACTTCTTTGAGACTGTTTCATTTGTAAAACAGGAATAATACCTTTCTCACAGAGTGGTACTAAGAACACAGTTTAGTTTAATGTAAGTTATCAACTCTGCCCAGAGCCCAATGTATATTAATAGCTCGATAAACAACAATTATTATTCTTTAAACTGTCCCTACGCTTTCTCATATGTAGATCTTTGCTGATTTATTTTTTTCTTACACTTTCAAAGCCTGACCCATTCTCTGAGCCTATTCCAAATGCTACCTACCTCCTTCATAAAGCTCTTTATGACTTCCAGGACCAGCATATCATCTCTCCCTGCTCTGTACTTTCACATTTTCACAGGATATTGAAGTAAAGATACTAAGAAAACTGGATCTGGAGTCAGAAAGACTTAAATATGAATCTTAGCTCCACCACACACAAGTTAAAGTTCATTAATGACTCTGAGTTACTCTTTCTTCACAGGCAAATTTGGAGCAGTGGAAATTTCATAAGTAAAATGGGGGCAGAAGAAAGAGTATAATAATAATAGAGACTAGTAGGTTTGTTGTAAGATAATGTGAAAAATAATATGGTACAATAGCTGGTACTCAATAAATGGTAGCTATTACAGGCTAGTCATTATTAGCTCACTTTTAAAATTCTAAATCATAACTATGATATACTTGGTCACATCATCCCATATGTAGAAGACAGCATGATTGAGCAGAGAAACTAAGTCCTAATTCAAACAGTCCTGAATTTGAATACAGTTGTTATTGTAAAGCAAGTGACCCAAATACAGTGAATTACTTAAAATTAAAAACAGAGTCCTAATAATACAAATAGTGGGACCTTATACAATTTATTTTACTTCAGAATCAGCTTGTAAAAAAAGTAAAATAAGAGGTTAAAATAAGAGAGCACAGGTAAAAGATGTCCAACAGTACCTGACAAAAGAAGGTGCTTCTTAAATAAAAACTAACCCTCACCTATCTTAGTTGCCCTTTGGAGTGCTTAGCACACACCAGAAGCACAATATATGTCTATTATCAGAAAAGAGCTCTGTTCTTAGAAGACACGCCTTCCTCTATTTTATACACAGTAAGAACAGAATCATTGTGCACTCCTTGAGTTCCACCACATGGGAAGAAACATAGACAAGTGCTCAACCCGAGACTGTTCCACAAAATAGAAAGACTTAGACAACCACCAAGAGCGTTCACACATAGAGCTATATTAAAAAATCCAAACAAAAGTGTGAAGCACATTATCCTTTAAAATACACTGACATCATCCACTTAAGCAAAAGTCTATAGGAGTACTTTCCAAAAGTATGCCTGCCTTGAGAAGAAACATTAGAAGATGTATTACGAAGCCCTGAACTCCACTGAAATGTGTACTTAAAAATGGTAAATAAATAAATTTTTAAATTCTTGTGTTTTATATATATAGATATATATAACCATAATGTTAAAAAGTTTTTTAAATGACATAAACACATACCAAAGTACAATTTAAATCTGGAGTACATGACTATTTAACTTGCACAAAAACTGGGATATACAGAGAGCCAGATCACTGGGTAATATTACTAATTAACACACACTCCAAATTTGACCAAGATATCATATATGAGAAAAACTGAGTTACTTCCAAGAACCTTCAAAGTGACAAAACTTTGACCAGATACAATATATCAAAATTACCTGTAAACAGCTAACAAAGGAAAAAATCATACTCCTCAGTGAAAAACTGACATTGACTATCTTTCCTCTGAAGATGAAAAGGTTACACTAACTTTTAGGGAAGAAAATCAATTTATCAATACTTTCTCACTATTCCTCATCTACTTATCACATTGATATAAAACTGAAAGCTAGAGAAAAAATCCTGCAACCTCCCTTTCACTGATAAGTTGTAGCCAAAATAATGTTTTAAAATCTATTAATATGGTATAGTCAAACGAACATCTTTCAAAGTAAGTTATATACTTATTCTAATCATAGTGACATTGCTCAAAACAGTAACTCTAAGCTTAGCATGGCATAAATAGTTTCATGATCTGACTCCAGTTACCATTTCAGCTTCATCTCACTAACCTCTACTATTGTTACAGCATTTAGAATGACTCTACTATAATTGTTGAAGGGTCTGGTTCCCATTAGACCTTCATTCATTCCACAAATATTCAATAAGCATTTATAATATGTAGGACACTGGGCTAGATCCTGGGAATCAACAAGGTAGATATAGTCAAAAATACCTTTAAAATACATTTTCCTGCACTCTTTCTTCTACCTTAGGATTTTTAAATGACTGACAAAAATGATATTTTATGATTTCCTCAGAGATCAAACACACTACCATTTATTTCAGAATTTAGAAAGATCAACCAACACAGTAAAAGATGACATATAATAACCTTCAAACATAAAGATTTTAAAGGACTTGTACACTCTCAAAAGGAATGCTAAACAGGGCCATCTTCTGTTTCTGGCTCTAATCGTTATTCCTTTTTTACTTTCCTTTCAAATTTAACTCAAAAAAACTCCATGTAACCCTTACTTCCTTGGTTATAGTCATATATATGCAAAAACCCAAGAACAGCATATCACAAACTCAATACAACAGGACCCTAAAGCTATTCTGTGCATTCCTGGAAAGCATCTCAAAGGCCAGTCTACACTCACTTGGAACAGTTTTCTACAGCCTCGTCTTTCTTCACTTCTGTCTCGCCCTCTGTTTTTGTGCCTTTACTTGTTTCATCCAGCCAATCTGAGACATGTTTAAGAGCGCATTCAACAGTAGACACCATATTCTGAACAGCTTCAAGTTCCTCTGGAGAAGGATAGATTGTTGAATGTTTCACCATAACATGGCGATCATCATTGGCAAAAGATCGAATAGATCTCTGTCAGAAGGAAAAGAAAACAATTACTTCAACAAAAGAAACATCACCTGAAAAAGATGACATACAGTAAGTCAACTCATAGCATTAATTGACAAACTGTTGTAAAAAGTTAATGTTGGGACAATAAAAAATTGTTCAGGAATGGGAAGTAAAACCCCATTTTACTGAATGCCACACCAAAAAATTAGAAAGCTTTCATTCATGTTTTGGTAAAGGTTCACCTAGGTCACACTCAGCATTATGTATATGCTATCTTTAAGCCAAACCTATGCATTCCAAATACCAGTTCAAAAAAGGTCATCCATATCATACATCGTCTACAAGAAACAGGTACTTCCTAGCTTCAAGAAAGTCTCTAGAAATGCATAAAAGTGACTCATGATACCCAGCCACTCCTTCCAAACTGCGAGATGTTGGTACCTTAAAAAATTGAGATTTCATAACCAGTAACAACACAAAATACAGTTATATGTGAACACTATAAGAAAACTATGGAAAATACTAGAATATTGTTTACTATTTGACATTCAGATGTTTGGTATGAAGCTTTAATTTTGAAAATAGACTAGCAGGAGACATTCCAAATTCCAAACTGGAAAAAAATCATACTGCGAGACATCAACTTTATTTAATTTACAAGTTAATTTACATATGTATTACATTCTCAATCAAAATCTCCTCAGGACTGATTTACTTAAACCTGAACAAAAACCATTTTAAAGCTCATTTGAAGAAAAAAAAAATCAATGAGAATATCAAGAAATAGTCTACAAAGACGGACCGATGGTACCATCATACTAGAACAAAATAACAGAAATTTTTAATCAGCAATAACTAAAATGACATGCTGGCTCAGAAATCAGTGAGGTAGACGAATGCCAAGAAGTAGAATGAATTTCATGAAAATTTAACAGAGTAGATCCTTCACACTCATGAATCACACATCTTAAAACCTTTGAATATTTCCAAATTTACAAATATTGTCAAGATACTTGTACCGGTTACCAGTACTGAAACAACACCGTACCTCACAAATATGTGCAAGTAAATGTTAAGATAAATTTAAAAAAAAAAAAAAAAAAAAAAAGCAAGCAGTAGGAGAAATTGAAAAACACTTACCAATTAAATGATATAAAAACACAAAATTTCTACATCAGAAAATCTAAGCCAAAATTACAATAAATAAACAAGGTAAGGAATTTTCATCAACTATGACAAACAATATATATAAAGCATTTCTTTAAGTTGTCAGAATATCAAGTCTATAAAAAATTTGCTGAAGAGGCAAATAATACACATGGGAGAAAATACAAGTCATAGTGTGGTTTTTCACATTTCACCATAAAACTAAAATGACAGGGAAAATTCCAAGTTAACATATTTTTCCCACCATCCAAATCTAAAATAGAATTTCTTCTGTAAAGAGCAAATCAACGAAGTTATAATCCTTTAAGACATTTACAGGAAAAATTCACACAACATCCTCCAGAACCAAAAAACTAGGGGAAAAAATTCAGCACATTTTACCAATTACAAACCTAGGCACCAGAGGTTATGACCTCATCTAACATCACAAATTCAATTTAAGTCAGAAATGTCCAGAAAAGGGAAGGTTTCCTTGATACTCCATTCAGCAGCTCCTAGTACACCCAACACTTGACCCTATTATTTTAAAAGCATGTGAAAGAAGTAGCTTTCTGAGTTAAGCATTCACACATTTTATAAACTCTTATACCATTCATATAACTAATTAAAAGGATTGGTTCAGGATTTTTAATCTCCATGAGAAAAAACTGAACTTCAGACAGAAGACCAGAGAAAAATTACTTAATTTCAAGCTCAAGCTCACCTAACTATTTGTATTGGCTTGCTAATACCAGTTTTATTAAAAAATATTATTTAAGGTGGTTCTGAGTACAGTGGTCTTTACAACTAACCTCACAACCAGTTACAGATTTCTTTGTTCCCTCTCCACTCCCACTGCTTTGTGTGACTTGATAAAAAACAGTAAAAAATATAAAGAAAGAAAATACTATTTAAGAGCATTCCTTCTTTTGTATTTAATAACGTATAATCTGCAGGCTCATTGCGCTTCATCTTGTGGTTTATAGGGCTCGTAATAAATCTGAACTCATTTGCTTTGAGAGTGCCAATAGTAGAGTGCCATCTTTATCTGATGCACTAGAGCCAAAAATTAACACCATTGTTTTTCTCTTCCCCTCACTATTAACACTTCCAATTTAAAATTATTATAATCTTTTGTAACTAAATTAAGGAAATATTAATTATAACCTACCATGGTTTTCTAGTTTTTAAGCTTCTTTTTCCGATCCTTTCCCCTCTTTCTTGTCGTCTTCACTAGACACTGTTTTGTGTGACAGTACCTCCTCATAAGCCTGAGTCCCCTGACAGCCCAGTGTCAATATGGCAAAGATCTTTAAGACTTGTTCTCTGGAATACACCTGTAACAGAATAGGAAAAACAACTTTTCAAAAATGCTTAATTACAATTTTCTCAAATCTAAGTGTGGAGCTCATAAACATGTTATTTATCAAAAAGAAACAAAACTTATAGCAGAAAATCACCTCATTTCAAACAAAAAGCTAATACATCTTGGGCCCAAGAGCATAGATATGGCCAGAAAATTGATCATCCTGTTAGCCACAATGCAGCGGCTGGCTGACTTGGACTCAATGAGATAACTATATGTACTGACACAAATTCAATCAAGAAACCCCATCTGAAAGAGTAATACTACTACTGGTGGCAACAATGTTGCAATTAATTCATCCGATTTTTCAATTAAAAAATCGGTATTAGACCAATGCAAAAAGAGACCCTACACGCCCCCCTCAGCCTATACGCACTGCCATGCCAGACTCCTGAATATTCACAAGATCCTAATTTCATTACTCCTTGGTGTTCCTCACCAAAATCCCACAGCACATTTCTGCCCAGAAGCCTAATCACGATTCTATTACGCACTTAGTTCCACCTCTATGAGATTTTATTTTTAACTCCAGATAGCGTAAAAGTAAACTCATCTGATCACTGATGAAATACTTATATATTCTAAGCCCAGCTATAATTTTTTAAAAAGGGCTAATAACATCAAAACAGAACACGTTTTAACTACATAGGTATCACAAGGTAACTTACATACCACAGACTTCCTCTTCAATATATATAAGTATCTTTCCTTTAAAGAAGGAAATCTGCATAGAAGACTATTGCCAATAACAGTTTATTAATACTATCCAGTTTTCTCTCAAAGAAAGAAATTCCTTCTTGAATTTCTGGGACCAGGAAAGTTACAGGTGTGACTCCTCAAACTACAAATGAAAACACAGACCCAAAACTGTATTCAAATGACACTCAGCTGTGACCTACAAGCAAAACTATTCATATTCTGTAACCAATGTCCGTATTTCTGTTTTATAAAATCCACCTGAAAAAACCTAGTGGAACTTGATTAAAAAAAAAAAAAAAGATTATGTAACTGAACAGGTTCTAATAAATAGAGCTTACTTTGATTATTATACATACCACATTAGGGTGGGAATGCACAAGTGCTAAAATTCATAGGGTCCTTTTGTACAAGAGATATCCCAAAATGCTCGTCACTAAAATTATACCTTTCATAAAAAGACCGTACTACACAACATTAGCGTGTTCGGCATCTCCTAACGCCAACCCTACTACATTCTAGGGGATTCAACCATTCAGTCCTTAGCTGTGAATCTAGCAGCCAAAAGACTGCTATGTATTCAGTTGAGAATTGAAACAAAGTCCTCAAGATTTACTCTGTAAAAAGGTGAAGCCAATAAATCAACCATATTAAGAAAGTATATCGAAAGTAGAAAAAGTGAACAACACTAAGAAAGAGCTTCTGATATAGTGGGGAAATGGTGCCATCAGCAACAAAAAGTACAGCACTCTGCAATCATTTAGCATAGAGAGTAACTACCCTATGCATACATCAAGAAATTCTAGGAACTTCAGAGTATGCTCTCATAAAAGCTTGTATCTCAAAGCATATAATTTATATATATATATATATTTATATATAATTTATATATATATAAAAGCACAGCATTTCAAAGTCATATTCTGTTGATGCTGTGAAACTTAGAAATTATTTGACCTAACCCCACCCTCAGTTTACAAATGAAACAGAATCAGATATTAAGGTCACAAAACCAAAACCAGGGACAAAGCATAGTCTAGAACCTAAATCGTAACCCAATGCTTTTTCCCCACCATATCAATCTAATTGAGCAAAGGCCAAATTATATTTGGTATAGTCTAAGCAGGTAGGGAGAAACTGCAACACATTTTTAAAGACTTACTTTAAAAAGAAAAAACTCAACTTGGATAAAATTTTGGCCTAAAATTTTTAAAAAACCAACTTTGCCATTTAAAAGCTATGCAACTTTAGAAAGTTATGTGACTCAAAGTTGCTTCATTTCCTTGGGTTTCCTTTATCTCTAAAATGAAAAATTTATTCCACTACTAATTAATAGATAACATTTATGGAACCCAGAGTTTGTACAAGGCACTGGTCTAAGAGCTTTTCATACATTAACTCATTTAATCCTCACAATCTCAACTACTGTCTCCACTTAACACACAAGGAAACTAAAGCATAAAGAGATGATATAACCTAATTAAAATCACAAAGTAAGCCAATAGTAGAGCCAAGATTCAAATCTGGACAATCTCCTTTAATATTATTTTGGCTCTAAAAGTACTTACATTTATGTTAGGGGATAAACTGTAGCTATTTCAAAAAATAAGCCTAAGAGAATGACCGTTTAGCACACAAGCTTTGGAGTCAGGCTTTAATTCAAATACCAGCTTTGCCACTTCACATAGCTAAGCCAAATTTTCTCACCTGTGCAATGGGGTAACTAATTATCTACTTCAAACTACATGAGGCAGGTTATACAAAAATACCTAATTATATCTGTCAAATAGTATACACTCAATAAATGGTGCCAGGGGAAAAAAAATGCTTCAAATTTCCTAATGTCAAATAAAAACATTTTGCTTATACATCAAATATATGTATATTTCTCTGAAAAACTGAGCTTAGAAAAATAACAGGTATGCTCTACTTAGTAAGAACAGCTTTATGCAGTAGATGGAATGTACTCGTATGTGTAAAGGCATGTGTGCACATGCATACCACTTTTCTCCCCTTAAAAAATTTATCTATTTTTGATTATACATATTTACAGGGCACAGAGTTGACTATCAGTGTTTGTGTATAGTATGTGATGGTCAAATAATATTATTAGCATATTCATTATAAACTGTAATTATTCTTCGTGTCCCTTATCCAATTACTCCCTAACCCCTTCACTTTCCCCCTTTCCCATCTCTAGTACCTATTTTTATTGTGTTCTTTCTCTCTCTCTCTCTCTCTCTTTCTTAGCTCCCACTTATGAGGACAAGCACTATTTCTCTTTCTGTGCCTGGCTTATTTCACTTAACATAATTTTCTTCAAGTTCCTTCATGTTGCTGCAAATGGCAGAATTTCATTCTTTTTTTATGGTTGAGAATTTCATTTTCATGGAATGTACTTATTTACATAAAGGCATGTGTATGCACGTGTATCAGTTTTTTTATTGAGCACTTTTTTTCCCCCAATTAATACATTGTTTTTAGAGCAGTTTTAGGTTTACAGAAAAATTGAGTGAAAAGTGGACAGAATTCCCACATGTACTTTCTCCCCACCACAGTTTCCCCTATTATTAAGATCTCACATTAGTGGGATGCATGTCTTACCTGTGATGAACTAATGTGGACACATTATTAACTAAAGTTCATAGTACATTAGGATTCATTCTTTGTGTTGTACATTCTATGGGTTTTGACAAATAACATGCATCCACCGTTACAGTGTTATACAGAATAGCTTCATTGCCCTAAAAATCTTGTGCTCCATTTATTTGGTCCTCCCTCTCTTTCCCCAAACCCCTAGGATCCCCTGACCTTTTTACAGTGTATGCTTTTGACTTTTCAAGAATGTCATATAGGTGGAATCATACAGTGTGTAGCCTTTTCAGACTGGCTTCTTTCACTTAGCAGTGTGCATTTAAGGTTCTTCCTTGTCTTTGTGTGGCTTGATAGCTCATTTCTTTTTATCACTGAATAATATTTCATTGTATGGATGTACCATAGTTTATCTATTCACCTATCGGAGGGCACTTTGATTGATTCCAAAATTCATCAATTATGAATAAAGCTGCTATAAGCATTTGTGTGCAGGTTTTTGTGTGAACATGTCTTCAACTCCTTTGGGTAATATGAAGGAGTGCAACTGCTTGATCATAGGTTAAGAGTACGTTTAGTCTTGTAAGAAACCACTGGTCTTCCTAACTGGTTGTACCATTTTGTGTTCCCACCAGTAATAAGGATTGAGGATGAGGATGCTCCACATCCTCACCGGCATTTGGTGTTGCCAGTGCTCTGAATTTTGGCCATTCCAATAGGTGTGTAGTGGAATCTCATTTTGTTGTTTTAATTTAAATTTCCCTGATGACAAATGATATTGAGCATCTTGTCGTATGCTTATTTGCCATCTGTATATCTTCTTTGGTAGGTCTGTTCAGATCTTCTACCCATTTTTGAACTGGGTTGTTTTCATACAGTTTAGTCTTAAGAATTCTTTGTATATTTTTGATACCAGTCCTTTATCAGCTATGTGTTTAGCAAAGATCTTTGCCCCCATCTGCAGCTTGCCTTTTCATCCAATTAAGAGCATCTTCACAGAGCAGTTTTTAATTTTAATGAGTTCCACCTTATCAATTCATGGATTTTGCTTTCGGTGGTATTGTATCACTTTTTAAACTGATCTCTAAAGGTAAAAAGCTTTATATGTCAGGTTACCCAGACTACAAAAGTAGGTGGTTTTGTTTCCTGGGGGGATTTTTATGTATGATTATTAGACCCTTTCCCTAGAAGCAAATCTCAAAACTAAAGAACAACTATGCTATCTACAATCAAACTATAAAACTTAATCAAATACTCAGGGATTTTTCTGAAATGAAATAAGGAGAGAATATTAAAAATACTTTCTTTAAAATTCCCAAATAATATTTTACAAATAGTTTGTCATGAAATCTAGTAAATTATAAACTCTCAAAACAGAAACTGAATAGAAAACTTTAAGTTTTGTTAATACTAATACGAGAGTACTTAAAAAGCTCATGGAAAAACAGAATTAAAAAATAATACGAATCTTTCCATTAACTTTTTTTTTTTTTTTTAATTTTATTTTGTCGATATACATTTTGGCTGATTATTGCTCCCCATCACCAAAACCTCCCTCCCTTCTCCTTCCCCCCCACCCCCCCAACAATGTCCTTTCTGTTTGCTTGTCATATCAACTTCAAGTACTTATGGTTGTTATATCTTCTCCCCCCCCCAGTTTTGTGTGTGTGTGTGTGTGTGTGTGTGTGTGAATTTATATATTAATTTTTAGCTCCCACCAATAAGTGAGAACATGTGGTATTTCTCTTTCTGTGCCTGACTTGTTTCACTTAATATAATTTTCTCAAGGTCCATCCATGTTGTTGCAAATGGCAGTATTTCATTCGTTTTTATAGCTGAGTAGTATTCCATTGTGTAGATGTACCACATTTTCCATATCCACTCATCTGATGATGGACATTTGGGCTGGTTCCAACTCTTGGCTATTGTAAAGAGTGCTGCGGTGAACATTGGGGAACAGGTATACCTTCGACTTGATGATTTCCATTCCTCTGGGTATATTCCCAACAGTGGGATAGCTGGGTCGTATGGTAGATCTATCTGCAATTGTTTGAGGAACCTCCATACCATTTTCCATAGAGGCTGCACCATTTTGCAGTCCCACCAACAATGTATGAGAGTTCCTTTGTCTCCGCAACACCTCGCCAGCATTTATCACTCAGGGTCTTTTGGATTTTAGCCATCCTAACTGGGGTTAGATGGTATCTCAGTGTGGTTTTGATTTGCATTTCCCGGATGCTGAGTGATGTTGAGCATTTTTTCATATGTCTGTTGGCCATTTGTATATCTTCCTTAGAGAAATGCCTACTTAGCTCTTTTGCCCATTTTTTAATTGGGTTGCTTGTTTTCTTCTTGTAAAGTTGTTTGAGTTCCTTATATATTCTGGTTATTAATCCTTTGTCAGATGTATATTTTGCAAATATTTTCTCCCACTCTGTTGGTTGTCTTTTAACTCTGTTAATTGTTTCTTTTGCTGTGCAGAAGCTTTTTAGTTTGATATAATCCCATTTGTTTATTATTCCTTTGGTTGCCCGTGCTTTTGGGGTCGTATTCGTGAAGTCTGTGTCCAGTCCTATTTCCTGAAGTGTTTCTCCTATGTTTTCTTTAAGAAGTTTTATTGTTTCAGGGTGTATATTTAAATTCTTAATCCATTTTGAGTTGATTTTAGTATACGGTGAGAGGTATGGATCTAGTTTCATTCTCCTGCATATGGATATCCAGTTATCCCAGCACCATTTGCTGAAGAGGCAGTCCCTTCCCCAGTGAATAGGCTTGGTGCCTTTGTCAAAGATCACATGGCAGTAAGTGTGTGGGTTGATTTCTGGATTCTCTATTATATTCCATTGGTCTGTGTGTCTGTTTTTATGCCAGTACCATACTGTTTTGGTTATTATCGCTTTGTAGTATAGCTGAAAGTCAGGTAGTGTTATGCCTCCAGCTTTATTTTTTTTGCTCAGCATTGCTTTGGCTATGCGTGGTCTTTTATTGTTCCATATAAATGACTGGATAGTTTTTTCCATTTCTGAGAAAAATGTCTTTGGAATTTTGATGGGGATTGCATTGAATTTGTATATCACTTTGGGTAGTATGGACATTTTCACTATGTTGATTCTTCCAATCCAAGAGCATGGGATATCTTTCCATCTTCTTGTATCCTCTCTAATTTCTCTCAGCAGTGGTTTGTAGTTCTCATTATAGAGATTTTTCACCTCCTTGGTTAACTCAATTCCTAAGTATTTTATTTTTTTGGTGGCTATTGTAAATGGGCAGGCTTTCTTGATTTCTCCTTCTGCAGCAGTTCACTATTGGAGAAAAGAAATGCTACTGATTTTTGTGTGTTGATTTTGTATCCTGCTACTGTGCTGAAATCATTTATCAATTCCAGCAGTTTTTTTGTAGAGGTTTTAGGCTGTTCGATATATAGGATCATGTCATCTGCAAACAGGGACAGTTTGACTTCCTCTTTTCCAATCTGGATGCCCTTTATTTCTTTCTCTTCTCTGATTGCTCTGGCTAGTACTTCCAACACTATGTTGAATAGGAGTGGTGAGAGTGGGCATCCTTGTCTAGTTCCTGTTCTTAAAGGAAAAGCTTTCAGCTTTTCCCCATTCAGGATGATATTGGCAGTGGGTTTGGCATATATGGCTTTAATTATGTTGAGATACTTTGTCATGAATGAGTGCTGAACTTTATCAGATGCTTTTTCAGCATCTATAGAGATGATCATATGGTCCTTGTGTTTGACCTTATTAATATGGTGTATCACATTTATTGATTTGTGTATGTTGAACCAACCTTGCATCCCTGGGATGAATCCCACTTGATCGTGATGAATAATTTTTCGTATGTGTTGCGGTATTCTGTTTGCTAGTATTTTAGTGAGGATTTTTGCATCTATATTCACCAAGGATATCGGCCTGTAGTTTTCTTTTTTGGTTATATCTTTACCTGGTTTTGGTATCAGGATGATGTTTGCTTCATAGAATGAGTTTGGGAGGTTTGAGTCCGTTTCAATCTTTTGGAATAGTTTGTAAAGAATCGGTGTCAATTCCTCTTTGAATGTTTGGTAAAATTCTGCTGTGAATCCATCTGGTCCTGGGCTTTTCTTTGTTGGGAGCCTTCTGATAACAGCTTCAATCTCCTTTATTGTTATTGGTCTGTTCAAATTTTCTATGTCTTCATGGTTCAGTTTTGGGAGCTTGTGTGTGTCCAGAAATTTATCCATTTCCTCCAGATTTTCAAATTTGTTGGCGTCTAGTTGTTTATAGCAGTCTCGAATGATTCCTTGTATTTCAGATGAATCAACTGTAATATCGCCTTTTTCATTTCTAATTTTTGTTATTTGAGTCTTCTCTCTTCTTTTTTTTTGTTAGCCATGCTAATGGTTTGTCAATTTTATTTATCTTTTCAAAAAACCAACTTTTTGATTCGTTGATCTTTTGAAATGTTTTTTGGTTTTCAATTTCATTCAGTTCTGCTCTGATCTTAATGATTTCTTTCCGTCTGCTAACTTTAGGTTTGGATTGTTCTTGTTTTTCTAGTTCTTTAAGGTGAAGTGTTAGGTTGTTCACTTGCCATCTTTCCATTCATCTGAAGTGAGCGTTTAATGCAATAAATTTCCCCCTCAATACTGCTTCTGCAGTATCCCACAGGTTTTGGTATGATGTATCATTGTTTTCATTAGTTTCAATAAATTTTTTGATTTCCTGCTTGATTTCTTCTTGGACCCATATGTCATTAAGTAGAATGCTGTTTAATTTCCATGTGTTTGTATAGTTTCCAGAGTTTCGTTTGTTATTAATTTCTAGTTTTAATCCATTGTGGTCTGAGAAGATACATGGGATAATTCCAATTTTTTTGAATTTATTGAGACTTGATTTGTGACCTAATATGTGATCTATCCTGGAAAATGATCCATGTGCTGATGAGAAGAATAAATATTCTGAGGTTGTTGGGTGGAATGTTCTGTAGATATCTGCCAATTCCAATTGGTCTAGAGTCTTGTTTAGATCTTGTGTTTCTCTACTGATTCTTTGCCTAGATGATCTGTCTAATATTGACAGTGGAGTGTTCAGGTCCCCTGCTATTATGGTATTAGTGTCTATTTCCTTCTTTAGGTCTAATAGAGTTTGTTTTATAAATCTGGCTGCTCCAACATTGGGTGCGTACATATTTATGATTGTTATGTCTTCTTGATGGATCAGTCCTTTTATCATTAAGTAGTGTCCCTCATTGTCTCTTTTTATGGTTTTTAGTTTAAAGTCTGTTTTGGCAGATATAAGAATAGCTACTCCAGCTCGTTTTTCTTTTCTGTTTGCATGGTAAATCTTTTTCCATCCTTTCACTCTCAGTCTGTGTGAATTTTTATGGGTGAGGTGGGTCTCTTGTAGGCAGCATATAGTTGGGTCCTCCTTTTTGATCCAGTCAGCCAGTCTGTGTCTTTTGATTGGGGAATTTAAGCCTTTTACATTAAGAGTTGTTATTGAAAGGTGTTGATTTATTCCTAGCATTTTATTGGTTGTTTGGTTGTCTTAGGTGTCTTTTGCTCCTTGCTTTCTGATTTACTGTTTGGTTTCTGTGTTTGTTGGTTCCTTAGGTTGTAGATAGCGTTTTTGTTTGCTTGTTTTCTCTTCATGAATGCCATTTTTATTATACTAGTGGGTATTGATTTTTCTTGGGTTTTTATGGCAGTGGTAGTTATTTTTCAGGAACCAAACCCAGTACTCCCTTGAGGATTTCTTGTAAGGGTGTTCGTGTGGTAGTGAACTCCCGCAGTTTTTGTTTGTCTGAGAAATATACTATTTGCCCCTCATTTCGGAAGGATAGCCTTGCAGGGTAGAGTATTCTTGGCTGGCAATCTTTGTCTTTTAGTATTTTGAAAATATCAACCCATTCCTTTCTAGCTTTTAGGGTTTGTGATGAAAAGTCTGATGTTAGCCTGATTGGGGCTCCCTTATAGGTGATTTGACGCTTCTCTCTTGCAGCTTTTAAGATTCTCTCTTTGTCTCTAAGTTTTGCCAATTTGACTATGACATGTCTTGGAGAAGGCCTTTTTGGGTTGAATACGTTTGGAGATCGTTGAGCTTCCTGGATCTGAAGATCTGTGACTTTTCCTGTACCTGGGAAGTTTTCTGCCACTATTTTTTTGAATATGTTTTCAATGCAATCTCCATTTTCCTCCCCTTCTGGAATACCCATGACTCGGATATTTGAGCGCTTAAGGTTGTCTGATATCTCTCTCAGATTTTCTTCAATGTCCTTGATTCTTTTTTCTTTTTGTCTGCTTGTGTTATTTCAAACAGCCCATCTTCAAGTTCAGAGGTTCTGTCTTCAACTTCGACAAGCCTGCTGGTTAAACTCTCCGTTGTGTTTTTTATTTCGCTGAATAACTTCTTCAGTTCAGCAAGTTCTGCTACATTTTTTTTCAGGACATTGATTTCTTTGTACATTTCCTCTTTCAGATCCTGTATACTCTTCCTCATTTCATCATGATGTCTAGCTGTGTTTTTTGTTTTTGTTTTTTTTTGTGACCGGCACTCAGCCAGTGAGTGCACCAGTCATTCTTATATAGGATCCGAACCCGCGGCGGGAGCGTGCCGCGCTCCCAGCGCAGCACTCTACCAAGTGCGCCACAGGCTCGGCCCATAGCTGTGTTTTCTTGTATCTCATTCAGTTTCCTTAGAATTATCACTCAAAATTCCTTGTCAGTCATTTCAAGGGCTTCTTGTTCTATAGGATCTAGAGTTTGAGATTTATTAACTTTTGGTGGTGTACTTTCTTGATTTTTTGTATTTCTGGTATCTTTTTTTGGATGTTTATTCATTGTGGCAGGGGGTTTCACAGTCCACCGGTTTGAGACTAATGACTAACTAGGATGTTGCTGTGGTTGCCAATTTCGTATGGCTACCTCCGTCGCTGGTCAGTTGGCCTCTAGTGCCTTGTGTGTGTGGTTGCCTCAGGTCTTGGGCTTCTCCAGGGAGCCACCTTTCTGGTCAGCTTGGACTCTGCTGGGCTGGTGGATCACGTACCACAGGGTGTGTGATCGCTGCTGAGCTTTCACTTCCTGTGCAGGACTTCTCCCTGTTCCGTGTGCTCTGGCCCAGGCTGTTGGATCGTGCAGTGGCAACCCCACAGGGTGTGTGGTTTCTGATAAGTCTCCGTGTGTGGTTTCTGTTAAGTCTCCGCCTCCCTGGTCGCACGTCTCCCCACTCTGTGCGCACTGTGCTGGGCTGGGGCGTGTCTTCTGCAACCCTCGTCTATCAGCTGGGCCTTCAAGACCCTGCTCGGCACCACCTCGCCCAGGAAGTCTACCAGGTTTCTGCTAGGCACAGACGACCGGTCGCTCTGGGTGCCTTTGTAGCACTGTGTAGATCTTTCTCGGGACTTGTTCACCTTTGTATCCCCCCGGTATAAACCGAGTCTAGCGCCCGCCTGCAGCCAGCTCTCCAGCAGGTTCAAGCGGACCTGGGAACTCTCCTACCACACTATTCCCAACTAGAAATTGGTTAGGCTTTTTTCCAAACTGGTGGCCACAGAGATGGTAACTGCCTCCCAGTAACAGGAAGTTTACCGGGGGCCGGAGTCCAGGGTGTGGTGGAGTGACAGTCGGCCTGCCCGTACTTCCTTGCCCTCCCGACACTGGCCGGGGATGCCCCATGCCACCAACCCGCCAGAGAACCGCGGAGGGAGTGGGAGGGGAGGCCGGCCCGCAGGCTCTGGAAAGCCCCGGGCCGGTCCAAGCAATGGGAAGGCTCAGTGATGGCCGAGCCAGGCGGAGCTGCCAGCACCTGGGAAAATGGAGGCAGCCCCGGGGCGGTGAGTGACCTGGTGATGTAGGCAGGAGCCGGGTGGGCATCAGCCCCCCAAACAGGGCTGGTCCAGGGGTCACTCACAGGGTTGTGCCAGGTTGGGTGCTCACTCTCTGCCTCTGGTTTGCCGCCTTCCCCGTTCTGGGCCGCTGCCGCCTCGGGCTGTTCAGTCGTGGCGCGGCTCGGGCACTCCCAGGAATCTTCTTTAATGCCGGCCTGAAACCTCGAATCCTGAATAGGGCAGCTGGCCGCCTTCAGCGTGGCCCCGGCCTCCGGGATCCTGTCTGCATCCACAGCAGCCCTGGCGCCGTGTTCCCTGTTTAGAGACTCGCTTTTGCAGCTAAGAAACAGTTCTTTTCCTGCTCCACACTTCAAAGCTGTTGCCTGTAAGTGAGGCAGCCTCTCCTGCCGAGGGCAAAGTGGCGGTCACCCCCCACGACCGGCCACCAGCAGCGGTCCTCCCTTAAGAGATGGCAAGAGGAATGTCCACAAGTTTCCCGGCTGCCTGAGGCCCAGTGGCCACCTTTTCCACCTCAGCTACTCCGCGCCAACCACCACAGCCACCGCCATCTTGAAACTCCATTAACTTTTTGAAGTACCCTTATATATGCCACCTCTCCAAAACAAGCTATGTAAAAATAAACAGGCATTATAATAGAACAACCACATGTCCACTGTATTAAAGATGGACAAGATAAAATTAAAAATGACACCTTACTGGTACCCCCAGAATATCACTTTAAGATAAATTATGTGAGATCTATGAGTAAATATATAGTTACTAATTAATTGCCTATTCTGTACTTGCTACTATGCTGGATAATACAGAAGATAAAAAGATGAGCCAACTCAGAACACTCTAAGGGAAGTAAGAGCAAATACAAATAAACTCAATATTCCTCCCAAATCTCTTCAAATAAATTAAACTTTCTCTACACTGTGGTATTAAGTTTCTGTCCAATACTCACATGAAAAAAAATACTGAATTTCGGTATTTGCCTCTGGAAGCCTCCTTTATTTTTTATATAAAAAGGGCACATTAGTGAAGGCTAAACTGAAACACCTATAAATTACATATCAAATGCCAATATAAAATCTTTACCTAGTCCAAAAATCCAGCTATTCATCCCTACCCAAAAACATCTATAATGATGGAAAAGCTCAATCCCACCATATTATTTGAAGCCTTGCAACGCTGAGCAGAGGCCAAAAGGTCCTTTCTCAATTAACAGTATGAATAAGCATGACTCAGTGGCTGCAATCCTAACCTAAAATACACTGTACGAGCCAGCTAAGTCAAACTAGAATGTTTTCTGAATATTTACTATCAGTGAGCAAAATGGCAATAATCTTATCAAGTAACCAATCAAAAGACAGGGTAAGAGAAAAACACATCTCACTGAGATAGTCACTAGCCCTTTCCAATCGCTGCAGCACCTTGCACTACAAGGACAACATTCGGCCAGTTTCATTTGGTGAAAGAAGCAAGACTTTAATACTTCTCAACAAGTATTTACTGAATACCTATAACATCCCAGGCACTGTCCTAAAAAGCCCTGATCTTCTGGTTTAAGTCCAGAAGGGGAAAAACAACCAAAAAAAAATACATATAAAAAAAGTAAATTAAACAGTGTCTTAGAAGGTGTGAAGTGCTTGAAAAGAGAGAAGATGAGTGAGCAGGTGACAGCATAAATACACATGTGGAGAGGAAGTACAATTTTAAAAAGGACGGTCAGGCCTCAGTGAGGTGGCGGCATCTGAGCAAAAACTTGACAAGGTGTGCAAATTAGCCATACTGATGTCTATGGAATGAACATTCCTGGCAGGGGAAACAGCTAAAGCAGCAGCCCTAAGGAAGACAGTGCCTGGTTAGGTGGAGGAACAATAAGGACCCTGATGTGGCTAGAGTGGATTAAATCGGGAAGAAGAGGACAGAAAAGTAGAAGTGAGGGGGCCAGATCATATAGGGCTGAGGCTGGCAAACAACTTCTCCAAAGGGCCAGATAGTAAAGACTTTAGGATTTTCAGGCCATAAGGTCTCTACTACTCAACTCTGTCTTTGTAGTGTAAATGTAGCCACAGACAATATGTGAACAAATGGCTGTGGCTGTGTTCCAATAAAACTTTATTTATGGACAGTGAAATTTCAATTTCATAAAATTTTCACATCGCAAAATGTTAACTTTTTATTTTTTTAAACCCCTTAAAAATGTAAAACCCATTCTTAGCCCACTGATGATACAAAAACAGGCAACAGGCTAAATCTGGTCATGGGTCAGTTTGTCAATACCTAATATAGGGTCTTTCTGGTCACTATAAGGACTGTGACTTTTACTATGACTGAGATGGGGAGCCCATAGGGAGTTCTGAGCAGAGAAATGACAGTATCTAACATATCTTTAAAAGATCACTATGACTGCTATGTTGAAATACACTGTAGAAAGTAAGAGTGGAAGGAAGAAGACCACTTAGGAGGCTTAGTGATCAGATTCTGGATATATTCTGAAGGTAAAGGTGACAGCACTTTCTAGCAGATTGGATGTGAGGGAACCAGAGGCATCAAAACTGACTTCAACGTTTTTGGCCTGAGCAACTGAGTCACACAACTACAGTCAGAGAAGGAGCGAGCTGAGAGATAGGAGGAAAAACTAATACTGCTATTCTGAAAGCCAAGTAAAGAAAACTTATAAAATAGGCAAAATCTTTGAGTTAAAAACAGGAAAAGGAATACAGCCTCAGAATGGAAATCCTGAGTTTTAGTCCTCTTTATGGGTGTTGAAAAATTCAAAGATCCTATATTTGTAAGTTTTATACTACTATGTAAAGTATTTTACCATTATAGGAATCTATCCTCTCCTACACTATTCTATCTTCTCTTTTAGCCCATCACTGGGAAAACTTTACCTTGAGAACATCAGGCTCCCTCTTCAAAACTTCCAGTGGCTATTCATTACCTAAGCAACTGGCATTTTACTGAGATATTCAGTGTGGCCTCCAAGGTCCTTCATAATACAATGCTAATGTAATTCTTTCCCTATCATTTCTCTCACAACTATAGTTCCTTCTAGTCAACACAGGAATAATGACTCTTACCCAAAACACCTTGCAATGTGCTACCACTTGGCCCTAAATTAAATAGTCTCTTTACTGGATTGCAACCCCTACTGTACCAAGATTTATCATTGTTCTGTTCATCAAATGCACATCGCAAATCTACTCCTCCATGAAGCTTCACCTAATACTTAAATTGAAGAAATTTCTTCCTCCTTCGAGCCATTGAGCACTTTTTCAGCTTCCTTTATTACACTTCTATTACTCAGTTTAGTTAGTTTTATTGTAAGCTCCTTAATGAAATGACCTACCTTTATCTCCACAGCACATAGTACAATGCCCTGCACTGAGGAGAGGCTCAATAAAATTTGAACTCAACCCTAGATTTATCTTTCCATAGAAGAGTGCCATAACTGCAGAATCTAAGGAGATTGCATCTGAAAGATCACCATCGCTTCCCATGTATTTCTATGGCAGTCATCATCATGGTGACTTACAGGGAATTTCCAACCTTTCCTCCATAAACACAAATTCCAATTCCATCATTTATTCAACTTATTTCATCCAACTTGGATTAATCCCCCAAACCCTCTCCCATTCGTTCAAGACTTTAATAATTAGGTCACTGACACTATTCAATTCTACTCCTGGCATAAATCTTAGAATTTCAATAACCACATAGGTGATCCTTCTAAAATACCAGCTTCTCCATTCCTTGCATTCCTTTCCTCCAATGTTCAATGTTCTCATCTTCTTTCCTATTTTAAAGATACCCACTCCCCATCAGGCCCTACAACCTTTCACAGTCCCTCACCCTTTCCATGCCCTCACTTTGGTTTTTATCCAACTGGTTACACGATACATCAAAACTGGCAAAACTCCAAGCCTGGTTAAATCCAACCCTCTTGCCTATATCACACCAGTAGCCCTGGACAGTTGACTGTGACTCTTAAAAAAAAAAAAAAAAAATTACACAACTGTGCTAACTAATTGGTCTTTTTCATATCATTAACCTCAAAAAGCCCAATAATCAACAGTTCTCAAACAGTGTTATTACTGCACCTGGGGTGGGAGGGGGTTTGAAAATGTGGAGTTTTGGGGTTGTAACAATGACTAGGAGGGTGATCCTGGCATTTGGTACCCTGAGATGCTAAACATTCTGCAATGTCTAAGAACTGCCTCACCTTAAATGCAAGTAGAAGCCCCACTGAAAAAAGGTTAAAGGTTTACTCACTTTCTCATCCTCCTAGTGATTATTTCACATCTTTTCTTGAGTTTTCAAAATCTATACCTCCTTCCCACCTCCTCCCATTGAACTGGTCGCACTGCTTCCTATTTCATGCAAATTGCCAACCTGTGACATCTTTATCCATATATTTTTCCTTCCTTCCTGTTATTATAAACGAATTGTACCTATTCCTATCTAATGCAAATCTCTGAACTGAAACCCTACTATATCCCATCCTCTTTTGCCTATTCAAGGATATCACTCAGTAATCATCTCTTCTCTTCTCTCTTCCGCATCATCAATTTTCCCCAGTTCTACTGGATCATTTCTATCAGCATCACCATTTATTTTAAAAGCACCCATCTTTAAAAATAAAAAGGCAAGAAAATTCTTAAATCTTCCTTGACCTTTTTCCTCACTACAGCTATAAGCCCAATTTTCTGCTTCCTTTTTAAGACATAATAATTTACACTTTTAGTTTCCATTTCCTGTCCTTCCATTCTCTCTTAAATTCACCCCAATCAGCTCTTCACCCCAATGCTCCAGTGAAACAGCTCTTGTAAGGTACCCTCAGGATTTCCATGGCATTTAATGCTGTGAACAATTCTCAAACTCGTCATAGTTGACCTCTCAGCAACAGGTGATGGTTGACTGCTCCCTACCTGAAACACTTTACTTCCCTTGGCTTCCATCCAAGACACCACTCTCTTAGTTCTCCTCCTACTTCATATATTACTCCATTGTCTCTTTCCTTCTGATCTCTGCAACCTCTAAATGCTGGAGTGCCTAAACACTGGATTCAGCCCTGCGACTTCTTCTCTTCCCTATCTTACACTCACTCCCTTGGCAATCTCATCCAGGCTTCAGGCTTTCAACACCATCTACACACTGAGGACTCCCAAATTCATAATGACCTGAATTCCAAACTCATATTCAAATATGTAATAATAGATCTACCTGCATGTCTAATAGGCGTATGAAACTTAATATGTCCCAAATCAACTCCTGACACCCATCCTCAGCTAAAAAAGAAAAATTTTTGCTCCTCCCAGTCCTCCCTCTTTCAACAGAAAGCAACTATTCCATCCCTCCAACTGTTCATGCCAAAAACCTGGAAGTCATCCTTGACCCCTCTCTTCCTCTCACACCCAACATCTGACCCATCATCAAATCCTGTCACCTTTACCTTCTAATTCTATCTAAAATCTGACCACTGTTAATTAACCACCTCCACTAGTACCACCCTGGTCTGAGCCAACATTATGTTTCACATGGATTATACACTGCCTTCCAGCTGGTCATCTTACTTCCCTACATAGAGTTTATTCCTAGCAACAGCTTCCACAGTGTTCTTTTTAAAATCTAAATTAGGACATGTCATTCCCCTGCTCAAAATCTTCCAATATTTTCCTGTCTCTGAGTAAACACGTCATATTAATGCTACATAGCCCTAATAATCTGATTACCATTAATTTCTTGGCCTCATCCTCTATCACTCTCCTCCTCACTCACTGTGCCCCACCCACACTGGTATCCTTGCTAAGTCTCCCACCTCAGAGACTTTACACTTGCTAGTTTACCCCTGATAGCCACATAACTCTTTCCCTCGCTTCTTCAGGTGTCTTGATCAAATGTCACCTTATCACGAGCCCACCCCTGATCACCCTACATAAAACAGCATCTCCTTCCAAAGCACACCTGTTCTATTTCTTTCCATAGAATGTACCATTGGCATATATCTTCACTTTGCTTACCTTTGTTTTGTACATTTAAAACAATGCCTGGCACAAAGGAGAAATGCAAATGAATTTCTCAAAATATTTTCTCATTCAGCATCACATTCAATGTTCACAACAGCCCTGAAAAGTAGTTAAGAATAGAAAGGATGGTATGAAGTTCTTTAATAATCTTTTAAAATATGAAAGCACAAACATACAAAAATGTTAAATGACCTATCTATGATCACACAGTGAGGTAGTGGCAGAGCCATCCCTAGAACTGGGATCACCAGCACTCTATTTCAATTCCTATCACTGTCCCCACAAGCAGATGAAAGAGCAGGTGTATATGTAATTTTGCACAGTGATCTTTAAAAGCTCAACTTGACACCTATTCTTTTAAACCATGATCAAACATAAAATAGCATTAGAACTATACTTGCCTCAGTAGCTATTTGTTTTCTTCTCACTAAAAGGCTGTGATAGAGGTCATCATACTATCTTTAGAATTTACAGATCTCGTGACAATTCTGACCCAAAAAAACCAAGTGTAATGTGCCAACAAACAGTTAAGTATTCAAGTATTCTGTCCTCCTGTGCCCTCTGCAGCACACTTAACACTGAAGGGTAAACCAGCACCTTGGTAAAAAAGCTTCAAACAGGGTCTTTGATTCTCAAAAGACCTTCTGTTGCCATTCTGCAGAACAGAGCATGGCAAAGAAACCATATCTGCAGACAGAATGGATATGAGTTATTTCTCTTAATTAGTTTTGCAAAAAGACCTCAGAACCTGCAATCTAGTTATAAACAAGCAGTAATGTTAAAAATCACCAATTTTAAAACAAACAGAAGTCATTCTGTTTTCACCTTAGCAAAATAAATGTTTTGCCGGTTCCCCCCACCCCCACCCCCGCCCAAAAGCACAAATTCACTAAGCATTATGTCAATAGGGGAAATTTTTCTTATATTATACAAAAGTGCTAAAAATTAAGAAATATATCTGTCAGTAATATAATAATTTCCAGACTCTTGCCAACACTCGTTCTCTTTCTGGCATCCTCCGCATGAGTTGGGAACTGTGTATCTAGGTCAGAAAAGACAAGTAGCTTTTCAGAACAGTTCAATATCTTTGGCTCAAGTGTTGATACGATAATTCAACCCTTTCACAAAACTCCTTTTAAAATAAACCCTGAGGTAGTAAATCACAAGATTAGTACTACTGATATTTATGAAAAGCCACTGGAAAAAAATACTTAAATGCAAGACTTAGAAAACTGACAGAGGTAATGGACAAAAGAAACATAGGAGGAGATAGGCCATATAATAGACTTAGTGGTAAGAGCAATGCTTTAGGGTCAGAAGATATGCATTCTAGTTCTAGCTCTGCTACTAACAAGCTGGCCAATTTTGAACAAACCTCAACCTATCTGATCCTCAATTCCTTCATTTATAAAGTAAAAGGGTTACACTACACCTAGATGACCTTTTAGGTACTGTCTGTATAAACATGATTCTACGATAAACGAGAAATCTACAAGAACATTTCATTAGAGACCAATTAAACTTACTCCTTAAAAGTATATGTTTTTGTAATGTAATCATATTTTAAATATTGTAGATAAAACAAAAAAACAGATAATTGGGGAAATTTGAACACTAAATACTGATAACATTTAATTACCTCTGTAGTGTGATAATGGTTTTGTGTTGTTTTCTTTTGGGGGAGATGTTCATACCTTTCAGAGATACAAAGTTAAGTATTTACAGATTAATTTACATGAAAATCTCAGATTTTCTTTAAAATAATCTAGTTGAGGAGACAGGGGAGTGAAATAAGACTGGCCATATGTTGATAAGTATTGAAAACAGATGATAGGGGGTTCTTCATGGTTCATCAGGGTTCTCTCTACATGTTTGAACGTTTCCATAAGAAGATTTTAAAATAGAAACAAATTTATCAAGAATCTAAACAACCAACTTTCAATATATCTGTAGTAAAATGAGACCTTCACGTGTCATATTTTCTTCAGGCACAACATGTCTGCATAAAATCAAAGCAGGCAAAACTCCAAAAGAATAAAAACAACCTCAAGGAGTAATTTAGTAGTAACTATGAAGTCAAAGATGTGGATAACCTACAAGCAACAACAATACTGTTTCTGGTTACATCATCTAGAGAAACTCCCAACACATAAACCCAGTAAGACAGATAACACCAATGTTCACTGCAACACTTGATAATCACAAAATTCTGGAAAACTAAATGCCCATCAATAAGAAAATGAAGATATAAATTGTGCAATTTATGAATGACAGTGATCCACTTCATCATGTCTAAACTCAAAAACAATGTTGAATGAAAAAGCTAGTTGCAAAATAACAGGTACAAAAGGATGCCATTTATGTAAGTCTGAAAATACATGTTACATATCATTTATGGAGATATACAAGAGGTCTTTAAAAAGTCTATAGAAAGATTTATATTATCTTTAAAACCTATTTTTCCACAAACTTTCTGAAGTACCTGTGTGTGTGTGTGTGTGTGTGTGTGTGTACATACCTTTTAGAGATACAATATTAAGTGTTTTCAATATAAAACATTTTTTCAATATAAAACATTCAAGGTAATGACCAAAAAAAAACTGAGGAGAGTGGTTAGCTACAGGAAAAGAAGGAATAGAACAAGATTAGGGAGGGATACACATGAGGTACATATCTGAGCTACTATTTCTTAGCGGGGAGAATCTGAAGCAAGTTTGGCAAAACATATGTGTGTTGAGTATATAGCTACTTGTATTTATCCTATCCTACTTTGTCTATATGCTTTAACAATTACAATTTCAAAATAGTTTTCAAATTATGTCCACACATAAAATATTCAGAAACAAAAGGAATCTAGGTCCTCTTTAGCAGGAAACTACTTTAGCTTTGGCCTGAGCCTTCAGGGATTGACAAAATAACTCTACAACATAAACTAAATACTGATAGTGGGTAGAAGATAAAAGAAAGTTCCCCCATCAAAGACTGTAAGATTTTTTTAAAAGTGGAACGATACATACTCCAACATAAAATTATCTAGGGGATTAACCAAAGAGGGTGCAGGCTAAAGTCACTGTAACTGTTATGAAGGTCCCAAAGCACAACAGGAGGTAATATTGCCCAGAAACATTCTAATTTTAAGTTAAAAGCCTAGTAATATTTTTGTTAGAACATATCTATTGGAAAGCCCAAGATATTTCCCAAGTCCCTCTCACCTGGCAGTACTCAACCTCCAAGCTCTGTCTACCCACAGATTTTGTCAGGATTTGGTTTTAAGCTTTGTTAGGGGGTCCAGAGACCTTTGTTAGGGGGTCCAGACCCCCTTTGTTAGGGGGTCCAGACTCCTTACCCTAGGGCAAGAGTCGACAAACTTTTTCTTAAAGGACCACATAGTAATACTGTAGCCTGTGGGCCACAGTCTCTGTGGCAACTACTGAATTTCACCTTCATAGACTAAAAGCAGCCATAGACAATATATAAATAAATGGGCATGACTGTGTTTTAATAAAACTTTATTGACATAGTTTGCTAATCCCAGCTTTACCACATGGTCTTTCTAGTGTCTCACCCAGATGCCAAGGGTGCTGATGAGATCTCTCAACTGTGGCTGGTCCAGAGCTAAAATAACTCCCAGCCAACACCTCTAATATCTCTATTAAGCTCCCAACCCTGTGGAAAGCCACTTGATAAACCTTCCAGTCTTTCCCCATCATGGACAGCCCAGTCCTTTGCCAAGAATTCACAATGGACCTACACACAAACATCTGGGAATCTCTCCTATATAGCTTCCTTTTCTCTGCTGCCCTGCCCTAAAAATTTTAGCCATCTCAGCTGTCCCAAACCCCAAGCTCCAAACTCTGCCTCCTTAGCACAGTTAGGCAACCATGTTCTGCTTGGACTCCAGCTCAGAAAATTGTCCTCAGGCAGAGAACAGGGGCAATCACGGAACTCATTTAATGAATTTCAATATCACAGTCTTGTGCTGCCTGATATCTAAAACCCATAAGAGTTATTTCATATATTTTGTCTAGTTTCATGGTTGTTTATGGCAGGAAGACTAGTCCAGAACCAGTTACTCCATCACAGACAGAAGAGGAAGTCTTAGTCAATAAACATTCTAGTTTTTACTATATATCAAGACCTCAACTGGGACACAGTTTAATATGAAGCTTGGGTGTAATCCAAAGAGCTTTAGGGTGAGAATACCTAGCCACTCATTCATCCATCCATCCATCTAAGCACTTACATGTACCAGAAAAGTGCTGACTCTATGTCTTCGAGCCTCAGTATTAACATAGCCTAAAGTGGGACTATAACCCGCCCTGTCAGTCACACAGGTTTGAGTTAAGAATTACATATAAGAAAATGCATATAAAAGCATTTGATAAAGCACTACACAAACATGTTATTTTTGTGATGGCAACAATCTTACTGTAATTAGTAAAGCACAAGAAGTTCTCCATGTACACTTTTCTGACAGCAAAGACAACACGTAAAGGAAAGGCTATAAAAGAGCACAGGGTATATGTGTGTGTATGTGGGCCCATGAGTACTGGAGAAAAGGGATACCAGATTCAAAATCTGTTAGAGAACACCGTGCATGTATAGAAGTGACAGAAGATATGAGTATCTACCATACTAATGCTGTTGATAAGCTGAATAAATGGCAGAATAGCATTTAAATGAAGCACTTTTTAAATTTTACAATTAGGGGATAGAAAAATTCGTTTTTTGGAATATTTTATTACAGAATATTTTAGTATAAATTTCTTTAGGTTAAGCTCATAATATACGGTTTTATTCCAGCTATTTTATAGTTCAACAATAGAAACAATTTCTAATATAAATAACATATTCATGTAAAATTCTTAAAAATGTCTAGACGGATTGCATTTTCTCACCATTAGTCACTATACCAAAAAACAAAATATATAATAATGTTCAGAGAGAGGGTAAATCATTCAATCAAGGTATAGGTGAGAGAATTTAGGGAAAACACATGCTAGTAAACTAATGAACCCTGTTTAGTTATCTGAGTTGAAAGCACAAATGTGACTCTAGCTGTTTACAAAGGCTTATCTTCTATTAAGGGATTAAGGATGAGCAATTTGTATACATATTGGTATATTCTAAAATGCTTATCATTCTGCTTCCATTTTCTTAACTATCTTCTTCCTTCTTAGCTATTTTATAGCTGCAATCTTAGGCCTTTAAATAAATGTCAGCCATGGGCCGAGCCCGTGGCGCACTTGGTAGAGTGCTGCGCTGGGAGCGCGGCAACGCTCCCGCCGCGGGTTCGGATCCTATATAGGACTGACCAGTGCACTCACTGGCTGAGTGCCGGTCACGAAAAAACGACAAAAAAAAAAATTAAAAAAAATAAATAAAATAAATGTCAGCCATAGTGTTAATAGATATTGGCATATAAAAGGAGAAAGAAAAAAGAAAAGTCAGTTATTTCTTAAGGACATAAAAGTATGACTATAAAGTAAATTTGAGATTATTAAAATCAAGAACTTTTGGTCAACAAAAAACATGCTAAAGAAAGCAAAAAGACAAATTACAAACCAAAAAGATTTTTGGAATACATACATCTAACAAAAGATAAGTATCAAGAATATATATATCTTGAAATCCAGAAGAAAAGCACAAGCAACCCAGAAGAAAAAAAAAAGTGGAAGAAGCATTAATATCAAAAGTAATCAAGAAAAATGCAATAAAAAGGAAATACTATTTTATATCAATTCAAGCTCCAAAAAATTAAAAAGTCTGACAATAGCGTTGGAAAGGATGTAGATCCACAAGGTCTTCTACACCTCTATAGTAGGAAAACATGTTCGACCTTATTTCCACCAATTGAATAATCCCATACCCAACCACCCAGGGCTTTTACTCCCATGTATGCACCAAGTGAAACATACACATGTACAAGAGACATGTACTAAAATGTTCACAGCAAAACTGTTCACAATAGCAAAAACCTGAAAAGCATACAAAATGCCCATTCACAGGAGAATGAATGAACTATGTACATTAACATAATAAATTATTATTTAGCAAAGTGAATGAACTGCAATGACATGCAACAATATGAATAAATCTTAGCAATACAATATTAAGTAAAAATACTAAGTCCCAAATGATTACATTATAAGATGATATCCTTTTTGTAAAAATAAAACCAAAATAATAAAGTATTATTTTTTATAAAAATCCATAAAGATGTGATAAAGCTATACAAAACGAGAAAGCAAGGGAATAATGAACACAGAATTTAGGCTGTGATAGGATAGTTGGGGGAACCCATAAAGTCAGCTGTATGTTATTAAAAATGTACCCTTTTTTCCAGTGGTGGATAAGCAGGTACTTTAAGTTTTTAAAAATAAAATAAAAACAAGCTATACATGGGCCAATGAGACTTGGATTAATAAACAAGGATTATGGCTAATCCACTATCCAATTCTGTGCACATTATATCTAATTTTTTTAAAGTTTCTTAGCCTATATTAAATTTTTACTAAATTGAGTTTTGGTCTTCTTGATTGGGGTGTGTGTGTATATATATACATATATTCTTAATTTACATCAAATTTTTTCAAGTAACAGTCATACTATTTTCCAAATATGGATAACTTAAAAATATTGAATTGCTGATAAACGTATCCAAATTACTACTTCTGTGTATAATTCAGACTATGATTTGACTCATGGTATATCCAATAAAATAGTATTCATGAAACTGCAATTTAGTAAGTTCTCTTAGCTTACTACATACTAGAAAGAAAACAAAAACTTCCATAATCTATAGGAAAGAACCTTGCTTTCTATAAGATGACATTTCTCACCTAACCCCTAAAATAGAGACACCAACTCAAGAGAATCTTCTTATTCTCGAATAAAACTTTCAAGTTAACCTTAGTATTTTTTTCAACCTTTTGCTGAGAAAAATAAATGAAATGCAAAAATTCTTCCTTCATACAGATTTTCTCCCTTTTATTAGAAATCTTAAAATTAGGGTTTTTCTAACTAACTCGGCCACTTAATAAATAAATGTGTATGAATATGTTTAACACTTCAGGAGAAAATAAGACTATGAAAAAGATTTGTTCTAATGAGTTTCAACTACTACATTTCGTAATTTCCAATTACTATGGTATTTGCAGAACTTTATATTCACCTACCTCTGACAGAGAATCATGAGGAAAACAGTATATATAATTGATAAGCATTCATGAAAAGTTATTTTCATATGTAAAAAGGGTCCCCTTGTCTCAATTTCTAGTGGGAGACAAATTTCAGACTCTAAAAGGATATATATACACACATTAGCTGCAAGGCTTTAAACTGTCCAACCATCTGGATAATACTGAGCCAGAGAAAGAGAGAGACAGATATCCAAAATGGAAAGAACAAGAAACACAAGTAGTGATATAAAAGTGGATTCAGTTATTGCGTTACGTGTTATTACTCACTGTCAAACATTCCCAGATCTCCTTGGCTTTCCCAAGATAGGTATTTCACATGTCTACAAAGGATATTACCCCCAAATAAGTAGAGTAAGAACATTAAACACAACCTAGAAGTAGGAACATTTCCTATCTACATTATCACTAGGCAGGCAAGAAACCAATTAGTGAGTAAATCTGATTCTTAAACATACATTCCTGCACAGCATTACACAAAGCAGTTCTTATAAAGCATCATGCAAAGTAAATTCAGCATCACAGACAATCCTGTGTGGTTCAATGTCTCAACATTTGACAGATGGACAGACAGACTAAACAACTCATAAAAGATCATGCAAATAGTAAATGACAGAGATTAAATGCAAATTCAGATCTGATGACTGAATGTTCAGAGAAAACTAAAGAAAAAAAAATAGAATATAAGTCAGGAAACGAAGACTACAGCATTGGAATGGCCACTCACAGCCATAAATGTCCTTTCCCCTGGCCCTGTGGATTCTGCTCCCTAAAAATAATACTCCCATCCTATATGCTCCCCAAAGCTGCTGTGAGGATCAGCTAACAGTCATGGAAGTAGTCTGAAAAGTACAAAGTCTTATTTAAACAGGGTAGATTACTCTTCCAACCCAACCAATGTCCTGAACTCAAGGAATGGTAATACAGTACCATGAGCTTGTGACTGGTGTTTTCTCAGTCTGAAACAAATTCTGCAACTCAAGAAGAATCCTGATTACACCTCAATTATTCAAAATGTGTAACTGACAAATGGAAAAGTACAAACATCAGGTTTATTTATTAAAACTTGATAGTTTATTAAGACAGGAGAACAGAATAGACTAAATTCTCTCAGCCTGAAAAGGCTTCCCCACCAATCCCCAAAAGTAATAATGATCAGGCGCTCGGCTACACATTTCACATGTGTTACTTCATTTAATCCTCAAAAAACCCCTGTGGAAGATACGATTATTACCAGTTGTACAGAGGAAACAATAGTTTAAAGGAATGAAGAAACTTATCTGAGAGTAAGCAGCTAGTCAGTGGCAGAGCCAGAATTACAACCGGACCACCTGCCTACAGAACTGAGGCTCTTCACGATTCATCACGCTAATAAAGCTTCTGCCAAAAATGCCCACTCATCTCGAAAGCTGGCTCCAAAGCCACCTCTTCATGAAGGCTTCCATCATCTCATCCCAAGGGTAAAATTAATTCTCCCTCCTCTATGTTCTCAAAACACTGTTTTATTTCCTCTCTTGTGACACCTGTACCTAGCTTATATTATATTCTTACAGGTATGAATGAAAAAATATGAAAATGTATAACACTATTATGAATCTTGACATATACACGTACACAGATATGAATATACATGTAGATATACGTGTATATGTATATATCGATGAATAAAACCCTGGCTGATTTTTTTATTGAAACATAATTGACTATACATATTTGTGGGGTACAGAGTTGAGTATCAATACCTGTGTACAATGCGTGATGACCAAAATCATGATGAGCATATTCATCATTATAAAATATCATCATTCTTCGTGTCTATTAACCAATTTGTCACAAACCCCTCTCACCCTTCCCCATTTCTCACCTCTAGTAACCACAGTTCTGATCTTGCCTTCTGAAAATTCGAAACACTATTGTGATTGTTCTTTTTTATTCATTCGTTTGTTAGCTCCCACTTATAAGTGAGGACATGCAGTATTTCTCTTTCTGTGCCTCACTTATCTCACTTAACAAAATTTTCTTTCTTTTTTTTTTTAACATAATTTTCTCCAAGCTCATCCATGTTGCTGTGAATGGCAGGATTTCATTCTTTTTTATGGTTGAGTTGTATTCCATTGTTTATATATACCACATTTTCCTTATTCAGTCGACTGTCAGTCAATGGACATTTAGGTTGGTTCCATATCTTGGCTACTGTAAATAGAATTGTAATAAACATGGAAGTGCAGGCATCCCTTCAACATGATGATTTCCATTCCTTTGGGTATATACCCAGTAGTGGGATTGCTGGATCATATGGTAGTACTGCCTGCAGTTGTTTGAGGAATCTCCATACTGTTTTCCATATTGGCTGTACTAATTTACAGTCCCACCAACAGTGTGTAACAGTTCCCCTTTCTCCACATCCTTGACAGCATTTGTTATTCTTTTTTTTATAATAGACAGTCTAACTGGGGAGAGATGATAACTCAATATGGTTTTGATTTACATTTCTCTGATAATTAGTGATGCTGAACATTTTTTTGTGTACCTGTTGGCCATTTGTATGTCTTCTTTTTAAAAACGTCTGTTCAGCTCCTTTACCCATTTTGTAATTGGATTATATTTAATGTTAAGTTATTTGAGTTCCTTGTATATTCTAGATATTAATCCCTTGTCAGATACACAGTTTGTGAATATCTTCTCCCATTCTGTAGGCTGTCTTTTCCCTCTGTTGATTGTTTCCTTAGCTGTGTAGAAGCTTTTTAGTTTGATATAATCCCATTTGTTTACTTTTTCTTTTGTTGCCTGTGTTTTTGAGGTCTTATAAAGTCTTTGCCCAGTCCTACATCCTGAAGTGTTTCCTCTGTGTTTTCTTCTAGGACTTTTATAGTTTCAGGTCTTACATTTTAGTCTTTAATCCATCTTGAGTTGATTTTGGTATATGGTAAGAGGTATGAATCTAGTTTCATTCTTCTATACATGGATGTCCAGTTTTCCTGGCACCATTTAAGAGGCCATCCTTTCCTCAATGTATGTTCTTGGCACCTTTGTCAAAGATCAGTTGGCTATAAGTAAGTGGATTGATTTCTGGGTTCTCTATTCTGTTCCACTGGTCCACATGTCTGTTTTAATGCCAGTACCATGCTGTTTTTTTTTTTTTTTTTTGTCGTTTTTTCATGACCGGCACTCAGCCAGTGAGTGCACTGGTCAGTCCTATATAGGATCCGAACCCGCGGCGGGAGCGTCGCCGCGCTCCCAGCGCAGCACTCTACCAAGTGCGCCACGGGCTTGGCCCAGTACCATGCTGTTTTGGTTACTATAGCTTCACAGTATAATTTGAAGTCCGGTAGTATAATGCTTGTGACTTTATGTTTTTGCTCAAGACTGCTTTGGTTATTTGGGGTCTTTTGTTGTTCCATATGAATGTTAGAATTGTTCCTTCCTATTTCTGTGAAGAACATCATTGGCATTTTGATGGGGATTTGCACTGAATCTGTAGATCCCTTTGGGTAGTATGGACATTTTCACAATGTTAATTCTTCCAGTCCGTGAACATGGAATGTTTTTCCACTTTTTTCCATCCTCTTTAATTTCTTTAAGCAGTGTTTTATGGTTCTCATTGTAGAGGTTTTTATCTCTTTGGTTAAATTTATTTATAGGTTTTTTTGTTTTGTTTTGGTAGCTGTTCTAAATGGGCTTGCTTTCTTGATTTCTTTTTCTGCTAGTTGGTTGTTGATGTATAAAAAGGCTAATTTTGTATATTGATTTTGTATCCTGCAACTTTACTGATTTTGTTTATCAACTCTAACAGGTTTTTGGTAGTCATTTTTTCTGTATATAGGATCACGTCTACATGCAGGATCTGCAAACAGGGACAGTTTGACTTTGTCTTTTCTAATCTGGATGCCTTTTATTCCTTTCTCTTGCCTGATAGCTCTGGCTAGTACTTCCAATACTATGTTAAACAGGAGTGGTGAGAGTGGGCATCCTTCTCTTGTTCCTGTTCTTAAAGGAAAAGCTTTTAGCTTTTTCCCCATTCAGGATGATGTTGGCGATGGGTTTGTCATATATGGCTTTTATCATGTTGAGAAAGTTTCCTTCTGTACCTAATCTGGTGAGGGTCTTTATAATGAAAGGATGTTGAATTTTGTCAAATGCTTTTTCTGCATCTATTGAGATAATCATATGACTTTTGTCCTTGATTTTGTTGATGTTGTGTATCACATTAATTTGCATATGTTGAACCATCCTTGTATCTGTGGGATGAATTCCACTTGATCTGATGTGTAATCTTTCTGATGTGCTATCGTATTGTTTGCTAATATTTCATTGAGGATTTTTGTGTCTATGTTCATCAAGAATACTGGCCTGTAGTTTTCCTTTTTTTGTTGTGTCTTCATCTGATTTTGGTATCAGGATGATGCTGGCTGGCCTCACAGAATGAGTCTGGGAGAATGGCCTATGTTTCAATTTTTTGAAAAAGTTTGAAAAGGATTGGCATTAATTCCTCTTTAAAGATTTGGTAGAATTGAGAAGTGAAGCCATCTGGTCCTGGGCTCTTCTTTGTGGGGGAGACTGCTGCTTCAATCTCCTTACTCGTTATTGATCTGTTTCAGTTTTCTATTTCTTCTTGGTTAAGACTTAGTAGATTGTATGTGTCCAGAAATATATTCATCTCTTCCAGGATTTCAAATTTGTTGATGTATAGTTTTCATAACAGTCTCTAATGATTCTTTGTATTTCTGTGCTATTGGCTGTTATGTCTCCTTTTCCATTTGATTTTTGTTATTTGGGTCTTCTCTCTTCTTTTTCTTTAGCTAGTCTAGCTAATGGTTTTCCTATTTTGTTTATCCTCTCAAAAAATCAACTTTTTCTTGATCTACTGTATCATTTTTTTGGTCTCTATTTCATTTATTTCTGCTCTGATCTTAATTATTTCTTTCCATCTACTAATTTTGGGATTGGATTGCTCTTGTTTTTCTACTGGCTAATTAAAAAAAAAAAATTTTGCTTTAGTCTCTGAGCATATAGATTACTTTATAGTTTCTGATGTCCACATTTTAGCCCCTGTTCTCAGCACCCCTTCACTAATAATCAGAGATCTTGGTCTGACTAATGGTTCCACCATTCCTGGGTTAGTGGCATTGAGCAAGCATGTAACTTCTCTGAGTCTCAGGTTCTTCGCCCCTGAGGAACCATCTGCTTCAACAAGAATTGTTTTAAAACTAAGCAAGAATGTCTTTAAAGTGTTTAACAGAAAGATTAAGTAATGTGCCCCAAACCATAGGGCTTGGCTGTGACAGAGCCAAGATATGAACTCATGTTTATGCTTAATAACTTATGTTACTAAGTCAGCTGATTCCAAAGCCCTATTTCTTAGCACTATCCACATAGCTCGCCCAATCATTACAGCCTCTCAGATCTTCATTCTTAATGCTGGAGTGAGGGAAAGAACCAGAACCATGCCAATTTCATTTACTACTCAGTTGGTCAACAAATATTTACTACACGCAAATTACAAAAACTCAATAAATGCAATGTTGGCAATATTCTAAAACTCCATGAACGAGAAGGTTTTCAGCTTCCAAGGTAGATTCCAGATTCTTGTCTTCCAAAGCACAAAGTTAGGTCTACTCCTAAACTCCAAAAACAGTGAAAGAAAGGATTTCAGAAATCTGATTTCCCGCTCTTCTGCTGGAAACTGGACTCAACTATGCTTACTCAGCAACCTGCTCACAGAAATAAGATGTTTAACCTTTGGAATGGAATTTTTCAAAATACCATCCTTAACTTCTTAAACCCTCCACCCTTCCCTGCACTCATCTTAGACAGTGCCTTCTCCTCCAGAAGTGTCCCTTGATCTTGACCTCCATCTCCACTCCATTCCCAATTATTTAGCCTAGTTTGGACTGAATGAAGTAGCCCTCCCATATGCTCCCACTGCACTAGTTTGCCACGTGTTGTACCACTTACCACTTCTGTAACATGTTCCTTAAAAGCAAATATTATGTTTTGTTCTCTGCTATACTCCTAGCATATGTCACAGTGCCTAGATAGTGGGCTCTCAAATATTTGTCAAATGAATAAATGATTGATGACCCAATTATGACTCCTGGTACTTCTGATGGGGAATATGTGCAGCTCTTCATCATTTTCTATAGTTGTAGCACAGCTAGACTCATAACTTACAACAGGCAGCCTTGCCATAGGGCTGTCTCTCTACCAGGCTCTAGGCAAATATATGCCATGATGATACCTGCTGTGCTTACCACTTCTGACTTGCTGAGAAGCAAATCCAAGCTTATAAAAGTGTGATTCAACTGAGATGCTGACTGCAATTTGTTGTAAAGGTTCTTTATTCCCAGATAATTCATTTAACGGAACTGCTTGTATAAATATCAAACACTGATACCATATCATGCACAATTATATGATCAATATTGTAAAATGATCACCTTGGCAAATAAGCCTTCCCTTTTTTTTTTTTTTTTCTTATCTCCCATGCTCTATAGAGTATACAAGACACTTTACTAATCACCTAGGTATTTACATCAACCTATAAGGTAAATATCATACGATCGGACTCCATTTTAAGGTTTAGGAACACAAACTCAGATGGTTAAGTAACTTGTTCAAAGACACACAAGGGCAAATCTACAATTTGACCAAGTCTGTTAAATGCCAAAACCTGTTGTTCTCTACACTAAAGTACCCTCAAGTAAAAGATACCTACCGTATCTGCTTCATAAAGTGTTATGAACCGACTAAAAATTTAGCTAAGGTGTCAGGAATTGATGATTATCTGATAACTTAAAATGTAAGGTTAGGTTTCCATTTAGTATTATACATAAATACAAACTCAACCCAAAAGATAAAAGGAGCTTTGAGAATCAACACTGTTCTAACAAGAAAGAGTTATACAATCCTAAACAATACTGTCATGTGAAAATTTAAATTTTAAATTTTAATTTACTGTCATGTGAGAATTCACTGTTAGATGCTGGGTTTTTTAAAAACAAAGTTATTCAAAATGATGGAGTAGAAGGATAATTTTTCCATCTGTTAACAGGGTGGTTAAAGGTTAGAAAAGCATACCAGAAAGAAAAAAAATGTATCATTCCAGGAATAATAGGCCATATGCAAAAATACTCCTGTGTCAATTTATAAGAAACACAAAGAATATAAAAAAGAAATAGGAAAAACAGGAAGAGAGCACTTAAAGGAATTTTTTTAGGTGCCCAATTAAAGCAACAAGGCTCAAATCATTAGTAATCAGAACACAGAAGATCTGAAATATAATCTAAAAAAGAGCACCATGTGTTTAGTTCCTCTGGATTTACAGCATGGCCACTGAAAGGCAACTTCTCTGGTGAAATCATTCCAATCAATGCAAATCTACATGATTCTTAATAAACAGTCATCGGATAAAGGTAAACCTCACTTTAAATTATAATTAGCTACCTGTTAGGTTGTTTTCACTAAAGGCATTTGATTTAATGCTGAACAATTTTAACCTTAAAAGAAATATATAAGTGGCATCCATTCTTAAATTATTTCCTACTGTCTTTTACTGACAATATCTGAAGACGCTGACATTTTAATATTGCAAATCCACACTGGCTTCTCTGCCACATGTTCGCTTTTCAACTTCTTAAAGATTAATGAGTCTTCACTTAAATGCACTTCTAGCCTGTCAGTCCTGATGCTTCAATGGCTTTATACAATTTCTCTTGGAATAAAATTTTAACAGAGAAGGCAGTTTTTTATTCTTTACACTTATTGCAGAACCTTAGTTAGCATCCTCCGGTTGCATACAATTTCCTAAAGAGACCAAATTAAACAGTGCCCATAGATAATGTTTCTAAATTCAGCAACCAGCACAATTCCTACATCTTTCCTATAGCATCTTTACAGCTTCCTTCTATGATACAGTTTTATCACAGATTTAACTAATACTACGTTCTTCTCTCTCCTTATTAGAAATTCTTAACAAAGAATGTTTTCTTCACTATTATTTTTATATTGATAAAATAAATTCACTGAAGAACAGATTAGGAATGATATGTATGTAACATATAATCACAAAAACAATGCAATGAGGAAATAACCTAAGTGAATTACATAGCTTATTTAGATATTAAATACCACTTTAAAGGTTTTACATTGCCTGTGTTAGGTACAGAGGTATGAAAATATAATTTGGTTAACAATATTTATGCCATATACCCATTCTACTGGTGGGATTAGAACTGTGATTAACTGTGATTAACTGTGATTAACATGCATAATCTCATTTAATAACTGTGACAATGCTAATGACAAAATGATGCCTAACACCTAAATAGTGCTTAAACTATGTTCCAAGCATTGTTCTAAGCACATGTTATTTCATTTAATTCTCACAACAGCTCTATGAGGTAAGTGCTATTATTTCCAATTCACAGATGAGGAAACTGAGGCTTTGAAAAGTAAACTCACTTAACCAGCATAAGGGAAGAAGTGACAAAGCCATAACTGAAATTTAGGTTGGAATATAGTCAAACCAGGCTCTTGTCCTCTAAATAATCATTTATTGTACCACCCCATCCCCAAACAACCTTCAAAGGCTTCCTACCCCATAAAAGATACAGAATAAGAATTTACAGTTCTCCATGATGAGGCACCACCTCACATACAATCTCATCTCCAACAACAATATTTATAAACTTCAGATAGAGCCAAATCAACCTTGCTGCCATCCCCCCAAATCCAGCCCTCCATGCCTTTCATATGGTTTACCCCTTAATAAAAGAGCCTCTACAATTTCGACCCCCAACAAACTCTGCCTGGGAGTTCAGACCAAGTTCTACCTCCTTCACAAGACATTCTCTGACACGTCCAGCCAATTATGAGATTCTCTTTGCATAAACTCTTAGTAAGTACCTCAAGTCATCACCATGTTAGCTATTAATCATACACTACTTCATATTACAACTAAAATGTTTTCGGCATGCTGTTCTCCAAACTATAAATTGAGGGCCACAATTATTTCTCAAAATCTGATATGCACCTCAGTCTATAGCACAGATATAAAAGGAGCTCAATAAATACTGTTAAATAGATAAATACATACTTTTATTTAGTGAGACAAATTAGAAAAAATACAGGCTTTGATGTCTTACAGACCTGGGTTTTAATCTACCATTTTCTAGCTGTTTGACAGTGGCAGGTTATCTTGAGTTTTTATTTTCATCTGTACAAATGAAAATAAAACCTACATCTCACAGGGTTGTTGCAAAATTTAAATGAGAGAAAAAAGACAAATTACTTCCAAAGGAAGAAGAGACTGACAGCTCTCAATATTAACAATCAAAACCAGAAAACAGAGGAATGCTATCTTCAATGTGCCTGAAAAAAAATAACTTTCCAATACAGAGTTCTATATCCAGTGAATACACCCTTCAGGAATAAATGCAAATAAAGGCACTTTCTGAAAAAAAAAAACAGATCATGCATGCTACCAGCAGACCTGTACTAAAATCTAAAAGATGTTCTTTGGGGAGAAAGAAAATTATCACAGAAAAAAGATGAGAGATTCAGATAGGAAAAGAGCAAAGAAAGTGCGAAGTATGCGGGGAAACCCAAGTAAATATTAAATTACAACATTACAAATGTGTGTGGTTTAAATATATAGAATAAAGTACACAACTAAAATAGCATATAAGTTGAGAAGAGGGTAAAGGAATTTAAGGTATTTTAAGATGCATTCATTGTCAGGATATAGGGTAATAATACCAATTAACTTAACAATAGACTACAGTAAGTCAAAATGTATGACTGTATTTTCTAAGAAAACCACTGAAAGAACTGTAAAGGACTATATACCTTCCAAAGTAACTGAGGAGGAAATACAATTTATTAAAAAATACTCCAGTACAACGCCACATCCTTTCAAAGGAGGAAATAGTAAATTTTCAAAGATAAAGAAACCAAGATTTAGCAGGGTTAAATACTATTCCAAATTGCACAGCCAGTAGGCAGATTTAAAATCAAGTCTGCCTAGATCCAAAATTTATATTATTTCCACGATATCATGTTAATTTTGGTGGAGAAAGCAAAATGATCAAATGATAATAAAATAGGTAGGTAAGAAAAAGATAGTGGAGAGAACAGATTAGAAGAAGAAAATGAGGAAGAGAATTTCAAGAAGGAAAAAAAAAAAGTTAAGCTGGATGGAACCTTAGGTCTCTGGGCCCTGCCTGTGTTGCAAGTCAAAATTTTCTCCCATCTGGACTGTGGCTGTGACTCATATGTGCTCCCGCTGAGGGGTCCCCCCTACCTACCATGACACCTGAGAGTTCTTCCCAAAGTCCCTCTCTATCAGCCTGCCCCTTGCCCTCCACATACTGCCACCCTCCCATGGGTGGCAGCAATAGGGAGAACAGTTAAAAGTTCATGCTCTTTATGTTCTCTCAGCAACCAGCTGTGTGCCCTTGGACAATTCTCTTCGTCTACCTGCTCCTCAGTTTCCCTATTTGTAAAATAAGGGGTTGAATTAGATGATCTCCTAGGACCTTTTGGACCCTCACATTTCATTATCAATGAACTTCTAAAAATCCAACTTTTATTCTGCAAACTTTAAAACCCTCCAGAAAATTAAAAGAATACTACAATTAATACCTGTATACCCTTCACTTAGCTTTACCAACATTTAACATTTTGCTACATTTGCTATATCTGTTTTTTGTGGAACCATCTGAAAGTTGCAGACATCTTGACTTCACCCCTAAATACTTCATTACATCTTCTAAGAATAAGGTCACTCTCCCTCATAACTACAGTACAATTATCACACCCAAGAAAATTAACAATAACTCAAAAATATCTAAAATGCAGGTCATATTCAATTTTCTCTTATTCTCAAAACTTTTTTTTAAAATCCAGGATCCAATCAAGATTCAAACACAGAGCATTTTTTGTCACTTTAATCTCTCTTAGGCTAGAAGTGTTGTTGTTTTTGTTTTTTACATCAGTGTCTCAAGAGTCCAGGCCAACTATGTTACAGAATAACCCACATTCTGATTTCTCTGTTTCCTCATTTCTGGCAATGATGTGACCAGAAGTGATGCTGCATAGTTCTTACTGCATCAAGTCAGTGGGTACCTATCAGTTCACTGATCCTAAGTTTATTTATTTATTTTTTGTTTATTTACTAATATTACTTTTTTTTTTCTTTTACATTCTATGGTGGTGTTGGGGGGAAGGAGGAGAGGGGAAAGGGAACAGAAATAGGGTGGGAGGAAGAAGGAGGGGCAGGATTGAGGCCTGTGGCACGCCCCCCTTGTTCCTGCATGGGAGACCAGGGGGTTTCCAGCAAAGGCTTAGTCATTGTTGGGCTAGGTGCAGATGTCAAAAGGGTGTGGCTGAAGCCCTTGCCTCCCCCTCACCGCCCTGGCTTGGGAGCCTGGGGCGCATCCTGTGGCAGCTCAATGGTCATTGTTGGGCTGGTTGCAGGTGTTGAGGGCACGTGGCTGAGGCCCTCAGCCCCCCACCACCCTGGCTCAGGAGAACTTGGGGCACTTCCTGCAGTGGCTCAGTGGTCATCATTGGTTGCAGGTGTCGGTGGGGTGTGGCTGAGGTCCTTGGTCTCCCACCCTTGGGACTGGCTGCAGGTGTCGGAGGGCACAGCTAAGGTCCCCAGCCCTCCCCACTCCTTGGCTTGGTATCCCAGGGGACTTCCAGTCCTTGTAGGTTTTATAGGTGTTCTTTGGTGATGAGAGACCTTTACTAGTTAATACCAAACTTTGTCTCTGGCCTGTGGGTATTTTGGGTTTTTTTTCAGTTCTGTGTTAGATTATTTGCTGTTCCCACCACTTAAACTCTGCACTGGAACTAATTTGTTATCCTTTGCTTACTTCTAAAATGGAGGAACTTCCTGTGGGGACCAGCACTTGAACTCTGTGGTTGAGCTAAACTGTTGCTTTGCTGCTGACTCCCTGGGGAAGGCTTTTTGTGCAGCTCAGGTTTCAATGGTTGACTTTATAGGTGCTTCCGGGACTCGTTAGATCTGGTACACCTGGGTTGTACAGAAACTCTGGTCTGGGCCTGAGTCTTTTCAGCAAACTGCATCCCCTGCAATTCTATATTCCTGACCAGTCTCCACTGAGTGGTCTTACGCTGACTGGGGGGCAGATCAGCTGTCCTTGCTGTGACCCAGGGTTCTCCCCGTGGGCCCATCTCCCCTACCGCCTGTGCTCCAAATACTTCCCATGGGACAGGCCGTATGCCAGTCCCTTGCAGTGACTCACCGGCTTCTGAGTAGCTTTTTTTCAGTTGTTGTGGCTCCTTGCTCCTATGTGGGTCCACAGGAACCCTATTAGTAGTGTTACTGGCCTGGGAGCCACCAAGGCCCTCTTCTCCCCTGCAGCCTCCAAGCAACTCCACCTGAAGGGCACAGCTGCGCCTTTTGCCAGCTCCTGCTCCGTGTGCTCACCAGCTCCAGCCTGGAAGCATCCGGGGCTCAAAACATTCAGAGTGGTTCTTTCTTTCTCTCACCGTGGCTTCTCCTGCCTTCATGCACTCCGTAGGTCTCTCCTCTTCTTCCCCGATAGAGGCCCCAGCGTGGTTGTCATTGGCTTTTTAATAGTTGTAAATTGGTTTATTTGTGGGAGAGAGTGATGCTGAGGACCGTCTATTCTACCATCTTGACCAGAAGCCTCGCTCCTAAGTTTAATCACTTGATTAAGGTAGTGAACGCCAGATGTCTATATTGTAAAATAGCTTTCCCTTTTATAAATAGTAAGTAATCTGTGACATGATACTTTGAGACAGTGGGAATATCCTTTTTCCCAACAACCTAACAGTTTTAGTAACCACTGATGATCCTTGCCTAACAAATTATTACTTTGAGTAAATTATTTGGGTAGGCAAAAAGTTGATTTCCTAATTATGTCATTCCATTTACATTCACTACCCGGCAATCTTCTGCAAAGAAGAGCTTTTTCTTTCACTCTCTCTTTCCTTTCTCCACCCCCACCCCTTACTATGGATTCATAGTTGTTTTGGTTCTTTGGAGGTTTTTTTGGTGGGTTTTTTGGTTTTGGGGTTTTTTTGACTCAATGTCTATTACCATCATTCTTTGTGATGCTCAAGTTGCCTCAAATTTGGCCAGTGGCAGCCTTTACAAATGAGTTCCTGTGCTTTCAGACATGTGTGACTAGTCTTTGATAGCTCCCTTGCTTTTTGACACAACATGTCTTAGATTCGGGTAGCACTTTTCTGGCCCCACACCTGGAATCAGCCATTTCTCCAAGGTTTTTTTAAATGGGAAATGGTATTGAAAATCCTAGTTATGAGCCCTAGGTATGCTCATCTCTGCTGGCTATCATTGCTTCTAGGCCCTTTCAGTGAATAAAGCAAGAAAATACATTTATTTTAAAACCATGAATTCATATGGATAATTCCAATTTAACAACTGTTTTTTTTCTTTTTCCTTAACTTCTTGGTTTTAATTCTCTTCCACTAAAAATCTTGATTCTTAATATTAATTTATATTTATGTGATTTGTAATTAAAAATTATTGAGATTACTTCAACATTTTCTTGCAGGATAAGCCTTTAGAGGTGAGAAGCTTCATGCCACTTTATGTTTTATTTTTTATTTCTGACACAAGCAGAACCAAAGTGCTAGAGAAGAACAACAACAAAACAGAAGAGTAGGTAACACATTCCAGAGATACTAGTTCGTAAAAATTCAACGTGGATTACATTGGCAGAAGCTGAATTTACCTCTCTTTCATAAATTCCACTCTATAAGTTTCAAAATTCTGAATATTGGAATACACAGAATGAAATACCCCAAGAATAAGAAAGAAAATATCTACTCATATTAGTATATTAGTTCTAATCTGTACAAGATAGATGTGAGCCCCATTTTATGAAAAACCAAAAGGTTAAACTGACCAAATTCACACTGACCCATGCACTGTCTAATCTGTCCCCAATCATGGTCCCAAATCTTTTTTGCAACTGTTTCTAAGAGCTGGGCATGGCTTTAAACAAAAACACAATTCCTCACTCACAGAACAAAACAGCTTTCAGTAACTCTCTGCCAGTTCAGGAACTTTTAAAAAGGGCTAACTACTACCTATATAATCAAATCAAATTCCACCTGACTTAATTCAACTCTACCATCCATTGTGCCCATCACTTCGAATTCCAGTCAGACCAGTGAGTCCTCTCCTCCAAAAAATGCCAAGATTATTCCAGCCATCTTTATTCATGATCTTTATTCATTTTTTTCATGCAACTTTCACTCAGTATTTACTGTGTCCTATAGCTCTATACTTAGAATACAAAGTACTAAGTACTCAGGATAGAGATAAATAAAACATGAGATCTCACCTCAGAGTCAATAATACAAGAGTATTTCAAAAACTTCAAGCAAAGATTCGTATTATCTTTTAATTCTATTTTTCCACACACTTTTTAAAGTACCCTCATATAATAGGAGAAAGACACATGTAACTGATTGATTAGGAAGACTCAAACAAGTACTATACTGCGGTACCAAGTACTACAAAAAGCACAGCTAAAGCTCTCAAAGATAGATGTGATGAACTCACATGTACTGCTGGTAGGAGTGAAAAGTGGGACAACTACTTTAGAAAACGTTTTGGCACTCTCTCCTAAAGCTGAACACACACATTACCCAGTAATTCCACTTCATTTTACATACCCACAGAAATGTATATATATGAAAACCAAAAGACAGGTACAAAAATATTCATAGCAGCACTTACTTACATTAGTCAAAAACTGGACATAGCTCATATATCCACCAATAGTAGAATGGATACTGTTATATTCATACAATGGAACAATGTGAAATCAACAAACTCCTGCTACACCCAAGAAAATGGATGAAGCTCACAAGTGTTGAAAGAAAAAATGCTGACACAAACATAACATGCATACAGCTTTGATTACATACAGTTTGAAACAGGCAAAACTAGTCAAAGTCAGGATAGTGGTTACCTGGTAGAGGAGGGAAGAGTACAGTGACTAGGAGAAGGGCATGAGAGCGGTTTCTGGGGTGCTGGCAATGTTCTACTCATATTTCTTCTTTCGGGTACTGGTTTATAGGATGAGTTCACTTCATGAAAATTCATCAAGCTGTACACACTTAGGTTTTGTGAATTTTATTATACTTCAATAAAAACATTACTTACAAAAGACAGATGGGAAAGAGAAAGACAGGGAAGTAAACTACCATTTATATTCTACTAAGTATTCTACTTACTAGAAAGCACCTAGGAAGTTCTAGACACTGTATGAAATTACTTTAATCACAACCACCTCTGGGTACATGTGCCATTTCTCCTGGCAGCCCCACATCTGAACCCTCTTTCCTGTGTTTAGTGGAATCCCCCACTTTATGAGGAAGAGCTTACTTCCAGATGGTAATGCAAAAGCTAATAACTCAAAGAAGCTGGGTCCTCAGAGAATCCATTCTGGCAAGTGATTAGATAGCAGCACAGCAGCTTCAACCAGTTTCCAGAGACAGTAGTTCCACTTACAGTGTCTAGCATTCCCTGACCGTACTGGCAGTTCAAACTCCAGTGTCTGTGCCTGGAATAATGTTCCTGGATGTATTGCTTCTGAGCCTGTCTCTCCAGCCCTCTAAAAGATTCTGTGAGCCACCTAATATCCTACTCATAAGTTCCTGTGCCAGAGTCAATTTCTGTTGCTTGCAAGTGAGTCCTGACAAATAACACATTGATAAATGAAAAAAAAAGACTCACCACTTTGAAAAACAGTTTGGCAGATTTTTATACAGTTAAATTCGCTTACCATACAGCTCAGCAATCCCACTCCTAGGTACCTGCCCAAAAGAAATAAAAATGTTTATAGCAGCTTTACTCATAATGGCCAAAAATCAGAAAAAAATCCAAAATCAATCAACTGGTGAATGAATAAACCATGGTAAATCCATACACTGGAATACTACTGAGCAATAAAAAGAAATCAACTACTGATACATGCAATAACATGGATTAATCTCAGAAGCATCAGGCTAAATAAAAGAGGCTTGTCTCAAAATGAGTCTACTTAATAACTCAGTGTAGGGCCGAGCCCGTGGCGCACTTGGTAGAGTGCTGCGCTGGGAGCGCGGCGACGCTCCCGCCGCGGGTTCGGATCCTATATAGGACTGACCGGTGCACTCACTGGCTGAGTGCTGGTCACGAAAAAACGACAAAAAAAAAAAAAATCAATAACTCAGTGTATTTTGACATTCTGGATAAAGCAAAAAATATAGAGATAGAAATGAGATCAGCAGCTGCCAGGAGCAGAAGGTGAAGGGAGGGGACTGACTACAAAAGGGCCTAAGGAAACTTTTACAGCAATGGAAATATTCTATATCTTGATAGTGCTAGTGGTGGTGGTGGTGGTGGTTACATGACTGAATAAGTCTGCCAAAAATTATAGAACTGAATGCCCAAAAAGGATAAATTTTACTATATATAAACTTCAATAAAAATGACTTTTTAAAACAAAAAAGACTCAAGAGAGGTAAAACAATCTTGTCCACAGTCATATGCATACAGTCAGAAGAAAATTCAAACTCAGGTTCTAACTCAAATGCCAAACCTTGAAGGAAATGGAGATTTTGCTAAAGGCAGAGAAGAGAGGAGTGGGAAAGATAAGAGATTCCAAGTTGTCCTTTGCTCACCAAAATTTTGCCTATCGAAATTTTTCAAGACCTGTTTCATACCCCACCTCTCCCATATAGATCCATTTATTTATTCATTCCACAAATATTTCTTGAATGGCTACTATGAGCCATGCAACATGACACCTAAGACCTATCTGTGAACAAAACAGAAATCACCACCCTCATGGAACTTCACCCTAGCAGGAGGGTTGGGAGGGAAAGCAATATACCATAAACATCATAAAGAAGGCAATAATGTAGTCAATTAATGTTAAGTGCTACACAAAAATTAAAAAGTAGAGCAGAGTAAGAGGAACCCAGAGTGTGGGAGGAGCAGGTTGCAGAATTAAATTAAAGATAACCAGGGTAAGTTTAATGGATAAGGTAAATTTTGAGCAGAATTCAAAGAGTTGAAGAACATTTCAAGCAGAAGGAACATCAACTGCAAAGGCCTTGAATCTAAAGCATGTATACTAGCACAGAGGCAAATGGAGAGAGCCAGAAGAGAATAACAGTAGATGAAGTCAGAGAGATAACAAGGTCACATGAAGTAGGTCTTTGTTTGGATATTACTGAGTGAAATATGGAGCCAATGCAGGGTTCTGAGCAGAAAATGAATACAATCTATCATTTCTAAAGGATTATTCCAAGTATGGTGTTGAGCTAGACTGTCCAAGGCAAGGATTTAATTAGGAATCTATTACAATGATCCAGGTGAGAGATAACGATCAGATCAGGATGATGGCAACAGTGGAGGTAGTAAGAAATGTTACTCTGGATTCAGTTCTGGTCAAGATGGCAGAATAGATCGTCCCTAGTGTCACTCTCTTCCACAAATCAACAAGTTTACAACTATAAAAATGTAACTAACAGCCAAGATGGGGCTGCTGGAGGTCAGGGGAAGAGGAGGAGAGACCTACGGAGTTCATGAAGGCGGGAGAAGCCATGATGAGAGAAAGAAAAAACTACCTGGAGCGTTTCAGGCTGTGGCTGCTTTAAGGCTGGAGCTGCTCAGTGCTTGTAGCAAGAGCCTGCAGAAGTCGCAACTGTGCCCTTCAGATGGAGTTGCTTGGAGGCAGCAGGGGAGAAGAGGGCCTTGGTGGCCCCCAGGACAGCAAGACCACTAATAGGGTTCCCATGGACCCACGCAGGAGCAAGGAGCCAGAACAGCTGAAAAAAGGGAGCCATTCAGAGGCCAGTGAGTCATCACAAGGGACCAGAGCAGGGCCCATCCCATGGGAGGTGTTTGGAGCATGGGCAGTGGGAGTGACAGGCCCACCAGGAGAACACTGGGACACAGCAAGAACAGCTGATCTGCCCCCCTTCAGCGCAGGACCACTCAGAGGAGACTGGTCAGGAATGCAGAATTGCATGGGGTGCAGTTTGATGAAAAAACTCAGGCCCAGATCAGAGTTTCTACACAACCCAGGTGTACTGGGTCTCTTGAGAGCCAGAAGTACCTATAAGGTCAACCATTAAACCTTGAGCTGCACAAAAAGCCTTCCCTAGGGAAACAGCAGCAAAGCAGCAATTTAGCTCAACCTCACAGCTCAAGTACTGATTCACACAGAAAGTTCCCCCATCTTAGAAGCAAGCAAAGGACAAAAAATTAGTTCCTGCCAAGGCACACCACCAGCACCTCAGGTCCTGCCGGGGGACCTGAGGCTTAGAGCCAGAGAGTGGACCCCCCCCCCCACGCCCACAACCATGCACACCACCAGTGCCTCAGGGCCCACCAGGGGACCTGAGGCTTGGAGCCAGGGAACAGACCCCACTCCCACACCCAGGCACACCTCCAGCGCCTTGGGGCTCTGCCTAAGGACCCAGGGCATGGATCCAGGGACCAGACCGCCCTGCCCACAACCAGGCACACCACCAACGCCAAGGAGCATGCCAAAAACATCACCTCTATGTGGGTGGCCCACCACAGCCACCACAGTAACCACAGCTGCCACGAAAGCAGCTAGACATCAAAACCACCACACAGATGTTCCACCAGCCACTACAGTGCACTGATGCAAGGAGAATCTCCAGCAGAAAAGAAGAGGATGTCTCTCTCCACAAAGCCCATTCCAGAGTGACAAAAGAAGCAGCTGCTCTATAATAATATCGGGGGACCTGAACACACATCTCAGCATTGGACAGATCATGTAGGCAACAAATCAACAGAGTAACCATTACTCTTCCAGAGGGAGAGAAGAAATCTAGAGTTATCAGTAGTGGGTAAGGGGAGAGAGAGTGGGATAGGAAGAGATTGGACAAGGGGCATAAAGAACAAGTACAATTTGTAACAATATACATACTAGTAATGTTGATTTGATCAACATATGTCAACACTGAATCCCAAAAATATGTATAATCAATTATGATTCAATAAAAAAGAAATTAATTAATTAAATAAAAAGAATTGTTACTCTACATATATTCTGAAGATAAAGCCAACAGGACTTCCTAGCAGATTGAATGTGGAATGCGAGAAAAGAGTACTGAAGGTTAACTCCACGGTTTTTGGCCTGAACAACCAGAGGATGGCACTGCCTTCGTCAGAGAGACCTGTGGGTAGAGCATATTTTGGAAAGGAAGAAAAGTAGTTTGGTTTTATTTATTTATTTATTTATTTATTATCTGTAAAGATAATTTTATTTTTTTTCTGATTTTTATTTTATTTTATTTTGTCAAAAAATTAGTTTGGTTTTAGACATATTCCATTTAAAGTGTCTATTAGACATCTTGGTGAGGAGGCAGTTAGATATATGGCTCTGAAGGACAAAAGAAGAGATCTCATCTAGAAATATCAACTTGGGATCCAGTGTCAGGATAGTACTTAAAGATGTGTAAATCTAGATAACATCTCCAACAGGCACTCTCATTTTAAAATGTAGGAAAGGAGGAAACAACAAAAGAAACTGATAAGAACTGACCAGTGAAAATGGGGGCGGGGGGGTAGTGGGGTGGGGACAATGTGCAGTATCCTGGAAGCCAAAAATGAAAAAAGTACATCAAGGAGGGATAAGTAATCAACTGTGTCAAATGCTGGTTATAGGTCATACAAAATGAGTACTGAGGTACTTTGATGTTACTGATGATCTTGTCAAGAGCACTTTCATTTGAGAACTACAGAAAAAGCCTGATTAAAGTTGGCTAAGAGAAAACAAGACTAAGAAACTGGAACCCTCAAACATTGCTGGTGGGAATATAAAATGGTGGTCATTTTTCAAAAAGTTTGGCAATTCCTCAAAACGTTAAACAAAGGGTTACCATATAACCCAGCAATTCTATTCCTAAGAATGTACTCAAGAGAATTGAAAAGATATATCAACACAGCTTGAACACGAATGTTCATAGCAGTGTTTTTCATAATAGCCAGAATGTGGATGTAACACAGATGTCCAACTGATAAATGGATAAACAAAATGTGGTATATTCATACAATGGAATATCAATCAGCCATAAAAAGGAAAAAAGTACTCAATACATGTTACAATATAGATAAACCTTGAAAACATTATGCTAAGGGAAAGAAGCCAGTCACAGAAGACCATGTATTATATGATTCCATTTATATGAAATGTCCAGAATAGGCAAATCCAGAGAGACAGAAAAGAGATTAGTGGTTGTCAGGGAGTGGAAGAAGAGTAAAACAGCAAGTGACTGTGAAGGGGTACAGGGTTTCTTTTGGGGTGATGAAAGTGTTCTGGAATTAGATAGTGATGATTGATGCACAACTTTGCAAATACACTAAAAACCAATGAATTATACACTTAAAAGGGTGAATTACATCCCAATAAGTAGACGAGAAATAATGGGAGGAAAGAAATTAGGAACAGTATATAGACAACTCTTTCTAGAAGTTTTGCTACAAAAGAGGGCAAAGATATCAGACAGTAGCTCGTAGTGAAAGTGCAGTCAAGTATTTTTAAGGTGGGAAAAAATAACATATTCATATGCTGATGAATGACCCAATAGAAAACAAAATATTGATGATGCAGGAAGACTGGAGTGGGGGATACTTCTTGGAGCAATATCCTTGAGTAGTTCAAAGGGGATGATATCTAGTACACAAGTGAAGGACTTGTCTTTGATAGAAGCATACATAGTTCATCTATGTTAAGAGGAGTGAAGACAATGCACAGGTACTGAGTGCTTTAATATTCTTAGTGAAGTAGGAAATAAGGTTATTAGTCAAATGGGAGAGGGGCGGTTATGGGTTTAAAAGGGGGATGGTATAAACAAACAGCTGAATAGGAGAGTGACAGAGTGAATGGACTAGGTACATATGATTGCCTGGCAGCATGAAGGACCCACTTGAAGTTCAAGGTCACATAATTTGGCATTTAATTGTCATTTATATGCCCTCCCCAACTCAAACATTAGCAAACCTAGTACAACTCCCACACATTTTATCTATTTATTTATTTATTAACTTACATCAATTTCCTAATATACTTCTAGGCAGACAGCAGGTGCTAATAAATACTTATTGATGGATACGGGACCCTGATGAGTTATAAAGTCATGAAGGAGGGAATGAAAAGACAGAGAAGCAATTGTCCTTCCATATTACATATATCAGAGACAGTTTCTCACCATTTATAGATGTCTACCTTTCAGGCTATATCATACAATTCATCAATTCATTTACCAATCATTGTCCTTCATATTTACTATTCAAAGACACTGCAGCTAATGAGGCAATTTTCTGTTTGGCTGCAAAGACTACATACTATTAGTAATTGAAACTAGAGAAGAAATAACCATTTCAGTTAATCCAAGGGAAGCTTCTGTTTTAAAACTGTCTTAACTAAAACAACTTGTATCTTCCACATATTTTTCTTTAAGAACACATGTGTATCATTATCTTAATAAAAAGCATAGACACTTTTTTTTATTTCTGGTATTAACGGGAGGAAAGCACAAAGCACAAGAATTGTGTCCAAAAGGAAAAAAAAAAAGGTTAAACCTATGTTGAGTTCTAAGGCAATTAAAAAATCCTATTTGCAGAACTCTCAGTCACAGAATGTAGACAATAAGTGATCCTCCTGTAACACAGTTGTTCTCAACTCTGTGGATTAGAATAAAAAGCATGGGCAACTTAGTTAAGCTAGATTTTGTGTCCTCATGCCCCCAGAGATTGATTTTAATTTTCTGTATCAGTATTTTTTTTAACTCTCCAGAAGATTCTAAAGTACAGGAGGCTTGAGAACTACAGACCTAACCTAATCCTTCCACCTGTATCCTTTCAGCCCACACTTCTCTACTGCACTTAGATTTCATATCCAACTGCCTTCTACAATGGACACCGCAAATATAAAATCTAACCCTAAAGTCAGCATCTTCTTTCCCAAATTTAGTTTCTCCTGTGTTGCTTTTTGTTCTTTAGCATTTTAGATTGTGAAATATTACTTACAAACAAAAAATGCATTAAACATATAAGCACAATTTAATAGTCCTAAAAAAAAGTACTCTGTAGTCATCAGCCATCAGCCAGGTCAAGAAATATAATACTGCTAGTACCTCATTCTCCTATATTTCTTATCTTGGCTGGTATCCTAATTCATCCAGTCATCCAGGTCAAGAGACCAGGGGGCATCACCTTAAGATTCCTCCCTCTCCCCTGACATCAAATAAATCTCAAGTGCTAAAGATTTTACTGCCTAAATATCTCCCCCTCTTCTTTTTCACTGCTATTTTCTTAGTCCAAGCTCTCAAGAGATTTTGTCTCTGCCCACTTGCCTCCAGTTCATTCAACGAAATGATCTCTTAAGGAAACAATTATGACTGTTGCCCACCTTCCCTGGCTCCCCCTACCTTAACAAGATAAGGTTCTCCATGAACCGGTCCTGATCTCCCTCTCTCTCTGGCCTCTAACAAACCCACCCCACTTCACAATTTATGCTGTAAATATGCTAATCTGCTTACAGTTACGTAAACACACTACGCCATTTCCTAAGGCATATCCTTCCTTCCCAGTGCTGCACGTGAATTTATCTTTCAAATCCCAACTCAACCATCGATTTCTTCAGGAAGTTGTCCCTGACCCCCATTCCATCCAAAACAGTGATTTATTCCCTCCTTCTATGCTATTTCTGTACCCTGTTCTTACCTCCAGAATGATTTCTCACGCTTGTAATTAGAAACAGTTTTCAGTGTCAGCCTAGCTTACACGTGCTCTGGGAACTGTCTCTTCTATCCTGCCTACTTCACTCCATCCACAAAAGTAGGCTTCCAACAGGAGATATACTTCAAAACCTGCTCCTCAAGCATAGCTGAACCAGGGCTGAGCCAAACAGATTCCACCTCCCAGGAACCTGGAAATGAAATTAAGATAGAAAATTGGCATATCATGGCCAGCCTGTGGCTCACGTGGGAGAGAGTGGTGCTGACAACACCAAGTCAAGGGTTAAGATCCCCTTACCGGTCATCTTTAAAAAAAAAAAGAAAAAAGAAAATTGACATGTCTGTGCGGCTGAGAATTGTTAGATGTAAAATAAAGGCTGTGGGGGCAGCCATATTCTACTATGTGTACTAAAAAGAGTAGAAAGCAGATCTTCAAAGAGAAAAAAAATGAAATGGATGGACAGAGTGAAACAGCTGTGAAAAAAACAGTCCTGTGGTACTTCCAGTTCCTGGTTTCAGCCCTTCCCAGAGCTCCTCTAAATTCCTGCCCTTGGCAAGACCTGTATCTTTACAATATACCTAATTTCTGTTATTTGCAACTAAAAGGTCCAAATAAAACACTACTGTACTGAATTACTCTCTTATACATATCTCCCATTTATTCTACTAGCACCATGAAGGTAGAGACTGTCTTATTTATCTCTCTATCTGCAGGACTAATACAGACTCTGAAAAACATCAGGTGCTCAATGAATGACTGCCATCCATGACACGCTTAATTAAAAGTGTATATTTTTATGAACATAAATTTTAACTTAAAAAAAGAAGTATAAACAAGTATTGAACTCTAGCTAATTATATGTAGGTCAAAATGTTTACAAGTTAACTGTAAGGATGTCCACAACTTATTCTGAAATGTGTAAAAAACAGATGGATTGAAAGATGGACAGATGTGAGATAAAGCTAATAAAAGATAATGTTAATTGTAGAATCTAGGTTGCGCTAATTATAGAATATATCAGTGTTCACTGTACAATTCTTTCAACTTTTCTGCATGTTTAAACTTTCATAATAAAATGTTTGGAGAAAAATCTAATAGCAAATACATCTGCATTGATTCACATGAAAAAGGTCTATATAAATGCATGTGCCCATATTAACTGATTTCATTGCCCTCTGCCTTAAAATGGAAATCCAAAGAACTTTAATAAGTACAATATATGATTTCCTTTCTTTGGGTAGTAGATTTTCAAAGTGTTTTGTCTGTCTTTCAAGTTCACATGCTTCTTTTAAATCACAACATCAAGGCACAATTAAAATGTAAAACTAAATACTTCCAATTTCACATCTCCTTTAAAACTAGTTTTAGAAAACACATAAAAGTTAGATAATTCAAATCGGTTTTCTATTACCAAGACCACTCATAAAGACAAAAGAAAAAGCAGCTTTATAGTGTTAAGTTTCTCTTCACAAGATACAAAAACAGGAGACAAGAACCACACACCACTAAAACTTGTCAAATAGGCCAAGATCCCTACTTGTCAAAGAGAAAACTAGGACCCAAAGAGGCAAAGTATCTCAACCAAGATATCCAAGTAACTTTTTAGCAAGGCTCAGACTCAAACCCTGGATTCATGACTAAAAGTCCAGTGCTCTTTCCATCCTAGTTTGTTTGTTTTTGAAGAGTAATATTAACAATGTGCCTCATATCTCAGCATAAATATTTTGTATTTGTTTAACTGGCTTAATTTTTTTTACTAGGCATTCAGATTATAAATACAAGTGAATATGGGAATCCCATTACCACCAGGGTTCAACTGACATACCTTATAATTCACTGTAACTGAACTTTATTAAATGATCTAAAAGTGCTGTACCATCATTTTAGGCAAATAAAGAGGTAATAACAGAATTTTGACAACACACTTGCCTTCATTCCTTGTCTGTGGCAGAAGGCCAAGTTTTACATGTAAGTTTTCCAAACAGTGACTCAAAGCTACAGAAGTTGAAGGATAAATCTTTTTTTTATTATTATTATTCAGTATATTTTTCCAGTTCTTTTTTTATTCAATATGTGTATATTAAAATAATGGATTACAGAAGATCTAAATAACTATATTCTGACAAAAGTATTCAAAGAAAGCATTCATATAAAGACCCCAATTAGGCTTCAGAGAATTTATGATACAATCATTGTATTTCTATTGATATCTTGTCAGAAAAATGAAAATCTAAGTAAAAACTGGATGTCTTAAGATAGAACTTCAGCAAAACACCCTGTTATCCTAGAGAGATATAGGTCATTAACCAGGTACAAAAAGAATGGTATTTCTTTGTCTGATCTCTTCCCTTTCATAGCAAAACTAAGGCTGTAAGGAACATCTAAGGGGTACTTTATTATGTGGAAAGTAAACTAAAATCATGTTACTTCTTTCTATTAAAATTCAGCTATACTAAAGTCACTTCTTCTGAAATTATTTAGGAATAGAATGCTCAGCAAGATAGGGTCCTAAGAAAAATAACCAACAATAAGAAAACCAGAATAAGCTTGCTGCCTTTGTTGTATTAAAATGGGAATGTGCAGAAGTCTCCACCTTACTTTCTGATTAATAATCCATTTGTACAAATATTTAACATTCTGCACCGTCCACAGCTTCTAACCTGTAAGTCAGATTACTACAAACTCCTCAGCTAAAATGCACTACACCAAGAACATTTCAACACTGATGAAAATGCTAAAGAATGGCACATTACCTCCTAATACTGTCAACAAGGAGAAAGGACTCTTCCAGCTGCTTTATAAAGCAGCAAATGTTTCCAATTTCTTGAGTAGCATGTACTAAAATGGTTTTTACCACATACTATACGAAAATTATCTGTGAAATTACATAGATAAGCACCGTATTTCACAAGAAATACACTTTATTTACTAAGGGAAAACATAACTGCCCAATATTTTATTTGTTTTTATTTCCTTTGCTCATTTTACACGTCATTGTACCTACCAGAAGCAAGGCTATAAAGTGTACCTTCTAAGGAGAGTAAAATCTGTTACCTGGTTTTCCATTAACTGACATATCTAAAGTATGATGTCATTTATGGCTGTAACAATGACTGTGAGGCAATGTAAGTTCTTGAAGTACTTTGTGAATCTTCAAAATAAATTCAAATTACGCCAGTAATTTGTCAGTATATTATATTGGACATCAGTAATACTGGACACACTGCTGAAGAAGAATACAGAAGTAGTGACCTCAGTGAGCATAAAAATTATTGGACAGAACTGTCTGCTAAGAAAGTGTGCTACACAAACTGTACTAACTTTGGAGCCATGAAAGACCTGGATTTAAGTCCCAGTTTTGCAACTTCCAACCTTGTTTCCTTAATGTTTAACCACACAAGTCTCAGTTCTCTCATTTACAACGGGAATATCTACTTACTTCACAGGACTGTTATAAGAATCAAGAGTTCAATGTGTGTAGTAATACTCTGCAAACAGTAGCAGTAGGCTGTTCTAGAATTCCTACTGAAATCTACAGCATTACAGCTATGGTAGAGACAGCTACTTCTCCAACCAAAATGTGCTCCCACCTTCACATTCTGCAGCTAAAAATGTACTACCCAAAACAGTTTAACTCTGAGGAAATACTCAAAATACTAGCAGAATGACACCTTACTTCCTAGTGTCAGCAAGGAAAAAGGACAATTCCCGTTCCCTCTGCAGCTAAAAGCAATGAGACTAAGCCCTTGGCAATGGAAGGGAGCAGAAATTATATTTGTACAACTTTCACCTCACTTAAGAGAATATTTCTTGTCCTGTACTTCCAACAAGAACAACTTTGGAAACTATGCATTGAAGATGGTCCCCTAGGTACCTAAATGCCTACATAAAAGAGAGCCGCAGGCTGATGTGGAACACCTGCCCTGGACTATTACACACTGAATTCTGGGTTTTCAAGGCTCTAATTCAGCAGCTAAGGTTACTTAATTAATATAATGGCCAACCTATTACATAAGAAGTATACAATTATAAAATCCCAAACAGGAACAAACTTCTAATGCTCTCACACAAGGTACACATAAAAGATAAAGTAAAATTCCCGATATGACAGGGTTTCCCAGAAAGGCATTATCTGAGGAGACTAAAGCATAGTGGATAAGAAAGTAGGCCCTGAAGTCAGACCACCTGGGAATAAATCCCTGCTCTAGTACTTGCTAACTGTGTAATCTTGGGATAGAAACTTACCTATAAAGTGGGAATGAAAGCAGTACTTACCTCATTGAGTTGTTGTAATGTTTAAATTTTAAAATTCTATGTTTTAAAGCTGCTTAGCAGAATGCATGGCATACAGCACTCAGTAAACTTTAGCTTTTCTTATTAAAAGTATGAAATCTACCATGATACTACACAATTTCACTGAGCTTATCATGTACCAATAAGGCTACTAGAATGCTACCAAAGACCCTCTGTGGCCTAGTTGGTGGTACAAAGTGTTCTAGTAAATATGCAATTAAATCTAGATTCCCTTAGAGGCAAACTAAGAGCCATGTAACTTCTAGTAACAGAGGAAGACAACTGCATAAAGGAAGCATGACCTAGGATCTGGCTATTTACAAAACCATTACAGTGACCAAAAGAGAACGGTTCATTGTATTAGGATGACCCAATTTCAGCATGGGCTGTACAGGGACTCTGATAACACTTTTTCAAAACTCAAAAAGTCACCCTAGCATCCCACATGTGCACATGAATTTATAAATAATTGAGATCCAAATAACCTGAAGATGTGAAGGGAGACTACCCAAGGAGATTTCAAAAATTTGCCCTGCTTTTCTAATAATAAATCTTACAGCATGAAATAGAGAGCTTTATTATTTATACCACAACAAAAAAACCACAGCAGACATTAAACCTAGGTATATCATAAAAACAGTTCCATATTTTTTTAAAAAGGACATCTCCAAAATAAAATCTACACTATGATGTCATCTAGAGAACAGGTACCAGTTCAATAAATTGTACAGGCAGAAAAGTAAATTCAATTAAAACATTACAAAAGTTTCAGAATAAGAATCTTTATGTGTTACTAAAGATTTCCTCAGCAGCAGCAGTAACATTTATGCTTTGCTGCCCCTAAAAATAAACGAGACATAAAATAAATGTCTTCTTAGTATGAAATGTCTATTCTGTTCTCCCCCTGCCTATCCAAATCTTATCTTTTCTTCTGGGCCATGTTTAGTCTTTAGGCCACAATGAGGCCTGGTTCAATGACAAACCCTACTCTGACCCCATTTGTACCTGTACCACAAAGTTAGGTGCTAGGACATAGAATGTACTGCATCCTTCCCCCAATTTCTTATGAGTATGACTTATCACCGAGAGCAAAAACTCTGAAGGACAAGGACTGTCCTCTCTTTTTGATATGCTATTCATATAACAGGAGGAGAGAATGAATAACGATATTACCTACAATTTACTGAAAGCCTAGCACTGAGCTAGGAACTATACAGTAATAGTTCTTTTAAAAGTAATATTACTTTTAAAAGAAAGCTATAAAAAGTTTGATAAATACAAACTTCTAAAGGAAATATTTGAATTCATGAAATAAGTCAATAAAATGAATGTCTGCAATCAGCCACCTCATACAAGAACCAGTACATTACTATTACTGTTGAAGTTATCCATATAGTTAAAGGCAGCCCTATAAGGCAAGTCAGGAATGCCCCTCTGGGTATACAGGCTCAAAGAGTCAAGAGACTCGCCCAAGGTCACAAAGCTATTATTACATCAGTGTCCTCATTCAAACCAGATCTTCTGACCAAAAAGCCCATACCCTTCCTGCCATATCTTACTCTGTTGCCTGGATTTGCTCTTCTCCTCTCCCTAAGTCCTACTTATTCTTTAAGCCCTAACTCCTCCAAGAAATCCTCTCCAACTACCATAGCTTACGTTTTATTGTACTTTACTTCCCTTTTCATCAATGTTCAATGAAAGCAAGATCTTAACTAGACATGCCTTTTGTAATCTTCCTCAATTTTCGCATTATGCTAGACCCAGAATAGTTACTCAATCACTTTATGTGATGCTTTCTTGATGAAAACATTACATTATTACATATAAAAATTCTAAGTATTGTCTGCCCACAACACCAAAATCTAGGTATTTCACATTTTCTTTAATGTTATCAAGTCTACGAATTGGGGGGGGGGGGGCACACAACTAAAAAGGGACAGGAACCACAGAGCATGTTATTTTACTAACATTTCACTAGAAGCAAACATCATCAGCTAATTTTCTAACAAGAAGTACTTTCTACTCTCAGTCTCCTTTAAACTTTTCTTCCCTTCATCAGGATTGATAGAATGAATGGATATTACAAAACATTCTTAGGTTTCAGTGAAGATACTTAAAGAGTTCACTTTTCTATACGCATATTTTTCTATAACTTTAGCCACAAGCATAGTAACAGCAACAAGAGCTAAACCTTCTTAGGCTTTGCTGGCTCTGCCTATAACTCTTTCAAGACCTCATAATGTGCCAGTGCCCCAAGGCTGTCACAGACCCCCTTCTCTTTCATCACACTTTCTTCTAAGTGGCTTCTCCCAGTTTCATGGCTCCAATAATGTTTATATACAGATCACCACACTTTACATACCATCCTGACCTCTATCTGGACTCCAGACTTTTATATCCAATTGATAACTGACATCATTTGAAGACATAAAGAGATCAAAACAGGACTATGAATTTTTTTCTCCAAAACCTGTTCTTCTCTCAAGTTTTACCAATCTCACTGAACAACAATTATCCACCCAAGTTTTAATAGGGGAGAAAAAAAAATCTAGGCATTATCCTTGATTCCTCTTTTCTTCAGCCCTGACAAACTATCAACACATCCTACTGACTCTACCTCCAAAATAGATCTTGAATCCTTTCCTAGAATCATCTTTGACCAGGTCTGAAATAGCCTCCTAATCATCTTCATGCTTTTGTTCTGGCCCCTACCTACAATCCTTTCACCGTACAGCAATTCAAGCCATCTTTTGAAAACAACCAACCTTTTCACTCCCCTATTCAAGACCTTCCAATGGCTTCTCAGCATCCCCAGAATGAAAATCATACTCCTTATGCTGGCTTATAAAGTCCAGATGATCTGATCCCTGCCTACCTTACCAACCTCATCTGTACCACTTTCACTCTCTCACTACACTCAGCCACTCTGTCCTCCTTTTTGGTTTTTCCCACACATCAACTGTGTCCCTGCACTGCACTAGCTGTTCCCTCTGCCTAAAATAGTCTTCTCTCTTTTCTTCCCTAGGCTGACTCTTTTTAACATTCAGATCTCACGATAAATGAGATTTCTTCAGAGGTTTTCCATGATCAACCAATCAGCCACACCATTACTCTCCTATTTCAATATCAATCTGTTTCAATTATCTGCACAGCACTTCACTGATATATTTCTTAATTACTTGTTTACCATCTCCCCCAATGTAAGGTCAATGAGAGTAGGGACATTGCTTGCCTTGTTCAACACTCTATTCTGGTGCCTAGAACTGTGCCTGGCCCATAACAGATATCCATAAGGATGTTCAGTGAATAAATTTATGAATAAGTGAATAATTGCTTCCATTTCTACTGTTCTATTAGTGGTGTTTTTTGGCAACAAAAAGGGAGGGCTAAAAAAGTTTTAACATTTTGCTAATTATAAACAAATCTCTCCATACAATTTAAGTAATTTGAGTATTTTCTCTACAGAACTACTTCTAATATTCCAATCTACTAAAATCCAATGTAAAGACATTCCACAGTAAAGATGTCAATTCTCCCCAAACTGATCTATAGATTTAATGAAATTCCTATCAAAGATTTTTATAGACAATGCCAAATTTATTTCTAAAACTGATATGGAAAGGCACAAGACCTGGAATAACTAATTCAGTTTTGAAAAAGAAGAATATGGGAGAAATCACTCCACCCAATTTAAAACTTATTATACAGCCACAGCAATCAAGAATGTGTTATGTTGGCAGAAGAATAGACATATAAATCAAAGGAACAGATTAGAGGACCCAGAAACAGATCCATACAAACATGTCCAACTAAGTTCTTACAAAAGTGCAAAGGCAATTCAACAGAAGGATAGTCTTTTCAACAAATGAGGCTAGAGGAATTGAGCACTAAGACAAAAAACAAAACAACAAAAACAAAAAACCTCTGATCTAAACCTCACACCTCAGAGAGAAAGTGTGTGTCTGTGTGTGTGAGATGTGTGCTACGGTGAAGGTAAGGCAGCCCTACCTACTAGCAATTTCTTTGCTTCTTGCTGAACTGCCTCACTCCCATCTACAAAAATCTTGTGCCTTAAATCATATTAGGAGGAATAAGAAAAAATATAATAAACCTTACACCTTAGACAAAACCTGATTCAAAATAAATCACAAACTTAAAACTATAAAACTTTTAGGAAAAAAAAATTTTTTGTAGGATAAAATCTTAAGAGACATAGGGCTGAGATATTCAAGCTGACAACAAAAGCAAGACCCATAAAAGGAAAACCTGATAAATTGTAACTCATCAAAACTGACTTTTGTTCTATGAAAGATCCAGTTAAGAGGATAAAAAGACAACATACAGCCTGGGAGAACACAGTTGCAAACCACATATCCAATAAAGGATTTTGCTATGGTCTGAATATTTGTCCCCTCTAAAAGCTTATGTGGGAGCCTGATTCCCAATGTGGTGGTATAAAAGTGGGACCTTTAAAAGTGATTAGATAGTGAGGACTATGCTCTCATGAACAGATTAATCCACTCATGGAGTCATGGGTTAATGGTTTAATGGGTTATCATGGGTGTGGACTGGTGGCCTTATAAGGAGAGCAAGTAAGCACACTAACAAGTGCCCTCACCCAGCCCTCGTTATGTGATACTCTGCGTTGCCACAGGACTCTATACAGAGTCCCCACCAAGAAGGCAGCCCTCATCGAAGTGCCCGCCTGGACTTGGACTTTCTAGCCTCCAATACTGTAAGAATTGCCCTTTATAAATTGCCCAGTTTCAGGTATTCTGTTATCCGCAACAAAAACTGGACTAATATAAACTTCCAACTGGAATATATAAAGAATCCTACAAATTCAACAATTAAAAAAAAACAAGCAATCCAATTAGAATATGAGCAAAAGACATGAAAACATGTAACTGAAAAGGATATGCAGATGGCAAATATGCACATGAAAAGATGTTCAACATCAGTGTCTATCAGAGATATGCAAATTAAACCACAATGAAATATCACTATACATCTACTGAATGACTGAAAAAAGTATTCAATTCTGGTGGGAATGCAAAATGGTACAGTCACTTTGGGAAAGTTTGGCTGTTTCTTACAAAGTTAAGCATAGTCTTACCACATAATCCAGTAACTGCACTCCTAGTTATTTACACAGATATCTTAAAAACTTATGTCCTCACAAAACTTACGTCCTCACAAATGTTTATAGCAGCTTTATTCATAATTTCCCAAAACTAGAAGCAACCAAGATGTCTTTCAATAGGTAAACTGTAGTACACATCACAGTTGAATATTGTGGTACATCCACTGTGGAATATTACTGAGCAATAAAAGCAGAGAGATCAAACTACATAAAGACATGAAGAAAACTTAAATGCATATTGCTTAGTGAAAGAAGCCAGTCTGAAAAGGCTAGATACTGCATGATTTCAACTGTACCCCACTCTGGAAAAGGCAAAACTATAGAGACAGTAAAATGATCAGTGGTTGCCAGGAGCTTCAAGTGGCAAGAGGAAGGGATAAATAGGTAGAGCAAAGAGGATTTTCAAGGCAGTGAAACTCTTCTGTATGATACTGTAATGGTGGATACATGACACTATGCATTTGTTGTCAAAACCCATGAACTGGGCAACACAAAGAGTAAGCCCTAGTGTAAACTATAGACTTTAGTTAATAATAATGCATCAATATCTGTTAAAGGGCCACGAAAAACCATTATATTGTACAACTAATTACCCTGATTTAAGCATCACATATTGCACACAGGTATTGACATACCCCACATAGATGCACGATCAACTGTTTCAATAAAAAAAAAAGAAAGAAATCTAACAAAAAAATGCATCAATATCAATTCATCAATTGTAATGAATTTACCATAGTAATACAAAATATTAATAAAGGGGGAAACTCATAAGGGAGGACGGTGTATATGGAAACTCCGTGTTATCTGCTCAATGATATGTAATCCTAAAACTGCTCTAAAAAGTGTCTATTAATTTTTCTTTAAAAATAGTTAACGTCAAATGCTGGCGAAAATGTGGAGAAACTAGATCATTTCATAACCTGCCAGTGGGAATGTAAAATGGTACAGCCACTCTAAAAGTACAGCATTGTCTTACAAAATGCATTTCCATACAACCCAGCAAGTGCACTCTTGGGCATTTACCCCAGAGGAATAGTAAATAATGACCATACAAAAGCCTGTCCACAAATGTTCACAGCAGCTTTATCAGTAATAGCCAAAACGAAAACAATCCAAAATGTCAAGCAGATGAATGATTAAACAAACTGATACATACCTACCTAACATGGAATACTACTTAGCTATAAAGAGATACAAACTATTGATACATGCAACAACTTATATGGATCTCAAAAGAATTATGCTGAGTGAAAAAAAAAATCTTAAAAGTTTACACACTGTATGCTCCATTTATATAATATTCTTGAAAAGACAAAATTATAGAGATGAATTATTAATGAATATATTTCTTATAACAGCATGTGAATCTACAATTATCTCAAAACTATAAAAGTTCTGTAAACTCCAAAAGGTAAAGATATGTTCTCCAAAATCAAATATTCTCCCTTGGGTGGGCTGACAGATTTCCCAGAGCAGTGGTTCTCAGCCTCAGGTGCACACTGGAATTACCTCTAAAAGTCAAAGAGCTTAGGCAGCATCCCAGACCAATTAAATTAGTATTCTTCAAGGTGAAACCCAAGCATCTGTATTTTTTTAAACTCTCAGGTAATTCCAACGTTCAATCAAGAATGAGAGTCACAGAATACATTCTATTTTATGGAATGGCGTGTTGCCCAATTCTAGAATCTAGAATCGCAATAAAGCCAAGTGAGATCATTAACTAAATTTGTTGTAATTTTGTCCTTTGACATGCAGATCTGGTGACCACGAAGGGACCTGAATGAAACTGCTGATGACCCCGAGAACCTTGAGGTATGCAGAAAACACATGGCTAATCCCCTTGTTTTGGAGGGACCCACTGATTTCCCCAAGAGTTGTAAGTCCCTCTCCAGTCTGAGTTCTGCTCTCTTTGCATCTGAGTGCCTCAATCTCTTTGGCTTTTGGGGTACCAAGGGTTAGTCTGCACTGTGAGAGAGTGTTTGGCCATGCGATACCAAGGGTTAGTTTGTGCTGTGGCAGGGCACATGAACTTTGGGTTTGTGGCTGATGAATCCTGGAAAAAAGGGCTGAAGTTTTAACAGTAACTGACAGCAGTTGCACTTAGTGGTTTCTACTACAGGGGATGAGAACTCTCCAGCTTTCAGAATTTGCAGGATAGACTACATTCTGAATTCTAGTTGTCTCTATTATATGGCTACAACACTCTAAGAATGAGAACGGTTCGGTTCCTGAAGACTTATAAGCTGAAGCTAGACAACTAAATGTAGATCTCAAGAAACAAGTCTTATGCTTGACGCATGGGCCACACAGAGCTCACCAAAAATGGCTGATACCACAACCAAAGACATTCAAACTGCAAACCAGGACAAGAAGTTGCCAACTTCATGCTGGGGACAGCTTTTTCCAAGATCATCAGAACAAGATTTCCTATCATAATGAGACTCTTACCCATCTTAATTTGTCCTTACTTATGCCTTCCTCTTTCACTTGACAGTATGATGCTGTAGTTAAAATTTGAAAATCAGTAGCTTCTATGAGTAACTTGCAAATTGTCATTGATTCAACCCAGTCATGGGATGCTAGATTACTTACTAAATGAACAGGGAAGAGTATGTACAGCTCCTAACACTTCTTGCTGCACATGGATAAATACATTGGGTATTAAGAGACTCAGTTACAAAAAAATTAGCAAACAGGCTGCTTGGTTAAAATGGGTAGACTCCTTGTCTGGCTATTTGATTTCAGTCGATTTAGTTCACACGGACCCTGGCCAATGATCATACTCCAAATCCTTGGTATTATTCTCCTGGGAGTCATAAAACTAATCTCCCTTGTGTGCTATATTCACTCAAAAGTTTTAAATGTTTGTATGCAGCTATCCATGGAACATCAAATGGGCTGGAAAAACAAAAACTCAAAGAAATGCATAATAATGAGGAGGACATCTTAACCTATGAATGGCATGCTGAGATCAGAAACTCAGAATGATGGTAACTCCGATTAAGGAGAGTAGCACTGATACCCTAAAGTTTTGGTCAGGGTCTCATCTATATGAGGAAAAAAGGGGGGAATTGTTAAGTAAAATTATAGGAGGTCATTGTTTTGGACTAAGTTCCTGCACAAGGCCTCAACAGACAGACTAAAAAAAAATCAAAATGGAGTCACCCATGCTAATGTTCCACGTTACCAAACCTAAACTAAGTTTTTTTCTGACCTTCTGAGAAATAAAGAGAAAAAGATAACAGTTTTGGAAAAAAGCCATTTTAATCTTCAATAGCCATGATAATGAAGTTCCCTCTGTTTTAATCCTTAAACAAAAGAAGTAACCTGATGTTAATCATCAGTTATTTTTCTATTGTTCTGTCTCCCTGTTCCCACCTTACAAGGCAAATAACTTTGAAATGACCAATCCACTTTTTATTCGTTGTTTCTGCCTACTTCAGCCCTTTTTTTTTTGTTTATAAAGTCAACCTCTTTTGCTCAGCTCATTGGAACACATATTTTATTTTATTGAATGATGTATTGCCCAGTTCTAGAATCTCAATAAAGCCAATTGAGATCTTTAAAAAAAATGAGAATCAGTATCTTCCAGTACTAGAGTCTTTTCAAAAGCAAACCCTTCTTAGCATGCCAAGATTATTAACAGTTGTCAAGGATCTGGCTATTAACAATTTACTAAAATCTTAGCTACAAAAATCATTGCACTGATAAATGGAAGCTTTAACCTAAACTTCACCCAACTTCCAGAAACAAAAGGAAACTCAAAGAATTAGCCCAAGAAAGATAATAGTTCATGATGGTGTATTTTTAAATAATGTTCCTACTAGGTGATGAAGTTTGAGTCAGAAGTTAAACAGTAGGTTCATTTTTATCTATGAACCTTCCATAAATTTAAAATGAAACTACTAATTGGCTTCCCAAAAACCTTTCAAGGAAAAAGGTTACTGCATTCCATTTAGGATTTAACCTAAAATCAAAAGGAAGGTTTTAAAGTAATCTTGTGACTTTCACAAATTTAACTACCTACACACAAACCATAAGAACAAGGTACAGAACGTGAAGCATTTCAGATGAAGTAAGTGTTCTTTCCCTCCGGCATGTCAAAAAGCAATAGTGGCAGCATCACAAAAAAGCTGATTTAAAACTAAATGTCATACAAGAACACCAAACACACCCAAACAAACCCACATACCACATAATTCAACACATCCTGGCAGCAGTGGCTAAATAAAGGAATACCATGGATACTGTAAGGATTTTGGCAGATTGATGTAGAGACACTCACATTTCCTTTGCTTTTAACTGTGCCTGTTACATTACTAGTTTTTGGTTTTTAGGTTTATTTGGAGTTTCATTTGGGAAGGGAGAGGAGCAAGATTCCAACTACACTGTATAAGTTTTTATTATCTTAAAACAGATTCACAGTCCCAGAAGTTTAAGTAAAACAACAAGAATATTATAACATAACAAAATTTGGCACTTGTAAGTTACTTAAAACATTAAAGTAATAAGGTCATTTTTAAATATGTGTAATCTTTTTACAAGTTTCAGAAGAACCACAAATTATGGAGCTACAAACCACCAGCTATTCAAAGGAAAATTGTAGCTTATAAAGTATTGGCTGACTGCCAGTACAATGAATTTTTTTTTCCTCAAACAAGCTTCGTAAGCCACAATACTCTTTCAAAAGTGACTACAGACTTATTATTCAATCAAGGAGTAATGCCGTTAGACAGTATGGGTAAGTCCATTCTTGGCCTAAAACAACCTGTAGAAGCCTACAAACAAAGTGTTCCTCACCAAGAGTAAAATGTCACCTTGGAAAATGAGACCTGGAAAATTTTAATTCATTACTATTTTACCATAATTTCATCAAGAAATTAAGTAATTAAATGCCTCAATAATAAATATATATATATATAAATCCAAATACCGATCAATACATTTAAAAAGGGAGAAGAGCTACCACCCACCTCACCCCCTCCCCAAAAGCTGTCCTTCAAAAAAACAGCAAAAAACTCCACTACAATCCAAAAATATTTCCTTCAACTTACCAGCCAAATGGAAAGGTAAAAGACACTTTGGAGACAAAGAGACATGGGTTCAAGCTACTTACTTCTTAGCTAGTAAGTACCTTGGGGAGCTAACCATTCCAGGCTTCAGTTTACTCATTAATAAAATGGAAATACCATCGCTCAATTGATGGCGAAATTGCTGTAAGGATCTAAAGACACAATGCATATAAAGTACATACAGTGCAGTGCCTGAATACAGTAATAAGCCCTCCATAAACAGAGGCCAGAATAGATTAATTACTATATTCAACAAACGAAGAAATCAGAATATCCAAAATATTGAGAAGCTGGATGTTTTATGTAACTAGTACATTAGAAATAACTTTGAATTGAAAAAGCTGTTAACGGGCCGGCCCGTGGCTCACTCGGTAGAGTGCGGTGCTGATAGCGCCAAGGCCCCGGGTTCGGATCCCATATACGGATGGCCGGTTCGCTCACTGGCTGAGCGTGGTGCTGACAACACCAAGTCAAGGGTTAAGATCCCCTTACCGGTCATCTTTAAAAAAAAAAAAAAGCTGTTAACAACTGCAATAACAACAGTTTTAATGAGTGCCTTCTAGTGCTAGGCACCTTATAATTTTTTGAAAATCTTTATAACAATTCAGTAAGGAATAACTTCCCACAAAGTGTACACAAGGTGCTTTAGGAAGCATTAAAATATTTCTACAAAGTCTGGATGAAGATGCTTACTCTGTGAATATTTTTTATTCTATTCTAATTCTATTCTTTTGTTTTGTTTTGTTTCTTTTGTCCTGTTTTGTTACCGCGCTCAGCCAGTGAGCGAACCGGCCATCCCTATATAGGTTCCGAACCCACGGCGGGGGCGATGCTGCGGTCCCAGCACCGCACTCTCCCGAGTGAGCCACGGGTCGGCCCCTAATTCTATTCTAATGAGAACATATATATTCTAATATATGCAAATAACATATTACTCATATCTATGTGATCTTGGTAGTTTTAATTTAATTTTGTTTTCTCATCTACCAAATAGTGATATTAGTCCTACCCGTATGAGAGTGAATTCATTTTTTTTAAAAAAAAGGTGAATAAGAACCTGTAAAAATACTGGAAATTGTACAAACCTATAAGAATAGGGTAACAATGTGAGAACAAAAATATAAACTGCAACTGAGTTTTGCAAGCCTAGCTGAATTCTATCTGAATTCTCCACTCTAACCTAACTGATGTAGCAATCACCTGAACAAGTACTGCACTTTCCTGTACAACAGGATGGGCTCCTCTCTCCTTGTATGTCACTCTCTTACAGAGAACACTGCATTAGTCTTCTTTTCAAAAGATTATATTTCTTACCTCCTCCAGCTAGACTATATAAACCATTGAAGAGAAGGAACCTTTTCCATAATTCACATCTTTAGTAGTACCTAATACAATGCTGTGTCTATAAAAAGCACTCGAATATTTAATAGTTAATCCACAGCATTTCAAAATTAGGCTGCTCTTTATTTCAAGGAATAAGATGGCTTCGAAAACTAAGTTTTGTCAGAATATTCCACAGTAATTTCCAGATTATCTATTATTTAAGCTATAGTCTGCAAACCTAGTCACTCCCCTTAGTTACCAATTTATCTAACTCCATGGTTCTCCAAGTGTGGTCCAGGGATCCCTAGAGGTCCTCAAGACCCTTTCAGAGGTCTGTAAAGCCAAAACTATTTTCACAGTAGTACAAAGGTGTTATGTGCCTTTTTCACTCTCATTCTCTCACGAGTATAGAGTTTTCCAAAGACTATATATAATGTGTAAAGATAGCATATAATGAAATGTGTCTCATTTGGAAGATCAACATAATTCAGTGAAGGAACATTTTCCAAATGACCACTGTACGATGTTATAAAATCAAGTATGGATAAAAGATCCAATCAAAATGCAAGACAGACCAATGGATTTTAATGTAAAAGAATATGAAAAGTTCACTGATCTGATTTCGGCTTCCGTTAAACTACCAGAAAGTTTTGGTATTGTATCAAAGAAGAACATCCATAATTATCTGAAAAGGCTATTAAAATACTCCTCTCTTTTCCAGATATATAACTGTGGGAAGTCAAATTTTCTTCTTCATATACGAGGGTACCTCAAAAAGTTCACGGAAAAATAGAATTAAAAGATAATACAAATCTTTCCATAAACTTTTTGAGATATCCTTGTACTTCAACCAGAACAACACAGACTGAATGCAGAAACAGCTATCAGAACCCAGCTCGTCTATTAAGCTAGACATTAATGGGATTTGTAAAAATGTAAAGCGATGCTACTCTTCTCCCTAAATTATGTCTTGGAAAATAGTTATTTTTCATTAAACATATATCACTTGTGTTAACACTGGGTTGTTATTGGCACGTTAAATGAGTCAATAAATATTTAAATTTTTATCAGATATAATTTCTAATACTATAAATATCTATAGCTATAACTCATATAAACAACAGATCGTTGGGGTCCTCAATAATTTTTAAAGAGTACAAAAGGATCCTTAATTTAAAAAAAAAAAAGTTTGAAATCTGCTGGCCTAACTAAACGTAGGTTGAATTTGGTGTTCCCTGTGCCAGATTCTCTGTCCATTTCACTTGGGAAATGCATACATTTCTCAGGAAGGAAATATGTCAACACTGTACAATTTGGAGCAGTAGTCACTAAGCTCTCGACAAATGTTTTGCACTTATTTTGCAGTGAGCAATCCTCCTCCAATGAACCAACAACTTAGATTTTCTGTGAAGAGCTTTGGCAAAAACATCAACCCTTCTCATTGATTCCCATTTCATAAAGAATAATCACTTAGCCATATGACCTGTTTTAAGTAATCAAGGAAAACAGTACAAGAGAACAGACAGCACCTATAGAGGCCCTAGCAAACACCAGGCACTGTGCTGTACTTACATTATCTCATAATCCTCACAGTCCCACAAACAAAGTAACACAGAGCAGGAAACTGCCTCAGATTTACTTGCCAAAGGTTCAAAATCAGGCCTGTGTGACTCCAAAATCCAGTGCTCTCTACCAGATTACATTCATGACACTGGGCTAGAAATCAGACCTGTCACTTTCTCTGTCCTTGAGCAAGTCACAACTTCTCTCAGCCAGCTTTCTCATCTATAAGAGGGTTAGTCTAGCTGATCTCCAAAGTTCCCTCCACAGCTAATATTCTTACATTATGATTTGTCACAACCTCAACCCTACAGTTGAGACCGTTTGAATGTTTTTCTGAACAGAACAAGAGAAACAATACAAATAATGGGGAAGTAATGAGTAAAATTAATAGGCTAGGATATAGCTTTCCATGCTTTAATATTAATAATCATCATAAAATATAGTGTAAGCACTGAGTAAGCATTGTGTACTTTCATTCCAGACAACCAAAGCTTCCTTCTTTGACATAACCTTGGGCATTTGGCCAGCTGACATCTCTAAGGGTGGTAAGCACCTGTTAGCCTGCTACACAGGAACACCTGACCAAAGAATTGCTACAAGAAAGCAAATGCCTCATCACTAGCTTCTATAACACCATCTATTCTTTGCAGTAAATTACACAATAATCAATGGAGATATTTGCCAAGCATTTCTGAGAAAAGGAGGGCAAGCTGCAGGAAAGAGCAAAAACTGACACACAGTACTTCAATACCAAAAAACAAAAAAAAAAAATCCAGGAAGAAATGAATTGTTTGTAGGACAGTGTACAGTTGAGGTTTTACTGTATTTGCATTACAGTGATACTGTCTAGGCTACCAAAATTTAGACTTATACCTATAACAGCTACTACTTGAACACAATTTACTATGTGCCAGATACTGTGCTGAGCACTTTAGAGACATCACCTATAATCCTACTCTGCAGAGTTGTGAGGTATATTCATTTTATTTATTTATTTTTTTTTACAGCTGAATTCTATCAAACTTTTTAAAAAAATTTATTTTATTTATCGAATCAAAATCGATTATACATATTTTGGGGGTGGAACATGAGATATGTTGATTAAATCAATATTACTAGCATATATATTGTAATAAATCATAATTATTCTTTATGCCCCTTGTCCAGCCTCTCCCCTTCCCCCATTCCCTCCCCCTCCCCCCTCTAATTGACCTAGATTTCTTCTCTCCTTCTGAAAGAATAATGGTTACTCTGTCAACTTGTTGCCTAGATGATCTGTCCAATGCTGAGAGATGTGATCGGGTCCCCCAATATTATCATAGAGCAGACGCTGCTTCTGTCACTCTGAAATGGGTTTTGTGGAAAGAGACATCCTCTTCTTTTCTTTGTCTCTGCTGGTGACTCTTCTTGTGTGAATGCACTCCAGTGGTTGGCGGACCATCTGTGTGGTGGCTGTGGCGTCTAGCCACTTTTGCAGCAGCCATGGTTATTGTGGTGGCTGTGATGGGCCACCCACATGGAAGTGCTGTTTTTGGCATGCTCCTTGGCACTGGCAGTATGCCTAGTTGTGGGGTGTGTTTGGTCCCCTTCTCCATGCCTCTGGTCCCTGGGCAGGCCCCAAGGCGCTGGCGCCATGTGCCTGGTTGTGGGAGAGGGGTCCAGTCCCCTTCTCCATGTCCCGGGTCCCTGGGCGGGCCCCGAGGTACTGGCGCAGTGTGCCTGGTTGTGGGAGGAGGGTCCGGTACCCTTCTCCATGCCTCAGGTACCCAGGTTGGCCCCAAGGTGCTGGTGTATTGTGCCTGGTGTGGGAGGAGGGTCCAGTCTCCTTCTGCATGCCTCTGGGCCGGGCGGGCCCCAAGGTGCTGGTGCAGTGTCCTTGATTGTGGGAGAGAGGTCCAGTCCTCTTCTCCTTGCCTCAGGTCCCTGGGTGGGCCCCGAGGTACTGGCGTGGTGTGTGCCTTGTTGTGGGAGGAGGGTCTGGTTCCTGGCTCCATGCCTTGGGTCACTGGGTGGGACTCAAGGTGCTGGCTTGGTGTGCCTGGTTGTGGGAGGGTGGTCCAGTCCCCTTTTCCATGCCCCAGAATCATGGGCGGGCCCCGAGGCGCTGGCTTGGTGTGCCTGGTTGTGGAAGAGAGGTCCAGTCCCCTTCTCCATGCCTCAGTTCCCCAGGCAGGCCCTGAGGCACTGGTGCAGTGTGCCCGGCTGTGGGAGAGAAGTCTGGTCCCCTTCTCCATGCCCCAGGTTCCCACGTGGGCTCCAAGGTGCTGGCATGGTGTGCCTGGCTGTGGGAGGGATGTCCAGTCTCCTTCTCCAAGCCTCAGACTCCCAGGAGGGCCCTGAAGCACTGGCACAGTGTGCCTGGTTGTGGGAGTGAGGACCATTCCCCTTCTCCTTGCCCCGGGTCCCTGGGTGGGCTCTCAGTTGCTGGCATGTTGTGACTGGTTGTGGGAGGGATATCCGGTCCCCAACTCCATACCCCAGGTCCCTGGATGGGCTCCAAGGCACTGGCTCAGTGTGCCTGGTTGTGGGAGAGAGGTCCATTCCCCTTCTCCTTACCTTGGGTCCCCAGGCAGGCCCTAAGGTGCTGGCGTGGTGTGCCTGGTTGTGGGAGGGAGGTCCAGTCCCCTTCTCCATGCCTCAGGTCCCTGGGCGGGCTTTGAAGCTCTGGCGCAGCGTGCTTGGTTTGGGAGAGAGGACCATTCCCCTTCTCCTGGCCCCAGGTCCCTGGGCGGGCTCCGAGGTGCTGTCATGTTGTGCCTGGTTGTGGGAGAGAGGTCCGGTCCCCTTCTCCATGCCCTGGGTCTGGGTGGGCTCCAAGGTGCTGGCATGTTGTGCCTGGTTGTGGGAGAGTGGTCTGGTCCCCAGCTCCATACCCCAGATCCCTGGGTGAGCCCCAAGGCACTGGCTCAGTGTGCCTGGTTGTGGGAGAGAAGTCTGGTCCCCTTCTCCTTACCTCAGGTCCCTGGGCAGGCCCCAAGGTCCTGGCGTGGTGTACCTGGTTGTGGGAAGGGGGGTCCAGTCCCTTTCTCCATGCTTCAAGTCCCCAGGCTGGCCCCGAGGCACTGGTGCAGTTTGCCTGGAAGTGGGAGTGGGGTCCGGTCTCCAGATCCAAGCCTCCAGTTCCCAGGCAGGCCCTAAGGTGCTGGTGGTGTGCCTGGGCTGGAACTAATTTTTTGTCCTTTGCTTCTAACATGGGGGGACTTCCTATGGGAACCAGTACTTGAGCTGTGAGGTTGTTTAAATTGCTACTTTGCTGCTGTTTCCCTAGGGAAGGCTTTTTGTGCAGCTTAGGGTTTAATGGTTGACCTTGTAGGTACTTCCAGCTCTCCAGAGACCTGGTGGATCTGTGTTCTGTAGAATCTCTGATCTGGGCCTGAGTTTTTTCATCAAACTGCACCCTATGCAATTCTGCAATCCTGACCAGTCTCCTCTGAGTGGTCCTGTGCTGACTGGGGGAGCAGGTCAGCTGTGCTTGCTGTGTCCCAGTGTTCTCCTGGTGGGCCTGTCTCCCCACTGCCCATGGTCCAAACACTTCCCATGGGACAGGGCCTGTGCTGGTCCCTTGCGATGACTCACCGGCCTCTGAATGGCTCCTTTTTTCAGTTGTTCTGGCTCCTCGCTCCTGTGTGGTTCCATGGGAACCCTATTAGTGGTCTTGCTGTCCTGGGGGCCGCCAAGGCCCTCTTCTCTCTTGCCGCCTCCAAGTGACTCCATCTGAAGGGCACAGCTGTGGCTTCTGCCGGCTCCTGCTCCATGTGCTCATCAGCTCAAGCCTTAAAGCAGCCGCAGCCCAAAATGCTCAGAGCAGTTTTCTTTCTCTCATCGTAGTTTCTCCCACCTTCATGAACTCCGCAGGTCTCTCCTCCTCTTCCCCTGAGCTCCAGCGGCCCAAGCTTGGCTGATGTTACATTTTTATAGTTGTAAATTTAGTTGATTTGTGGGAGAGAGTGATGCTGCGGACCATCTATTCCGCCATCTTGATTGGATCTCCGAGGTATATTCATTGTAAAAGACAAAAGGTCTTGCAGCTAGTAAATGTCAGAGAAAGGGGTTGAAAACAAATCTGACCAACTCCAAAGTCTGTATTTTTTATAATATATTTTTGCTGGTTCCAGAGAGTCTGAAACTTCATCCCCAGGTCAAAATAGAAAAGTAATATGTAATATTTGAGCGAGGTTACAATGGCATTTTAAAATTTTTAAATAAAAGTTTTAAAAAGCTTGAATTCATTTACGGAAGTACCTACTGTTTATATATTAGCCAAAGTCACAAGGTCACTGTCAAATATCTATACTTCTTTAGATAATTATCAATACACTTAAACTCGGGTTATTTGTGAATGGCTTCTGTTACTGTACGTTATATTCTTGTGCTCACATAACCTTAAAAAAAATCTCTTTTGTCCAAAGTAGCCAAGAAGTAGTATTTTACGATACATCCCTTTTACCCAAAACCCATCATATTGGAGCATATTACACCAGTGCTGAGGAAAAGAGAAGTCACATCATTCAGCCAAAACACAGGAGAAAAGTGACAAGGTGACCTACTAGGGGCTTTCAGAGGAATGACTGACAGACAACTTGCCTACCAAAAGTTCTTTCAACTTTAAAAAAAGCTAAAATAAAGTTTTTAATAGGGGCAAAAGTGCAACTACATTATCTCTAAACACACAATTTGAGTTATATTTCATTGGAATTGAACCACCACTTTTTAAAAGTATCTTAAAATAGGAAATCAATCAAGTTCCAGTACTGTTAAGACTAATCACTACTCAAGTAAATCAATTTACGAATTTACAATCAAGTCAAATAAAGATTCACTAAAAATAAGTGAGAAGGAAAAAAAAGAAATGGAGACTTTCTAAGTACATTGCAATTTCTTCTAATTGTTTATAGTAATGTCCATTAAAGAGTCCTAAAGGTTAATTCCTATTTTGTTTTTCCTCTATTGCATACAGATCACAATTGTTCAAGAGAAAGTGGCTACTAATGCACAGATACTGAGGGACTTGCAAACTCAAATCCCCTTACCTCATACACTGTTTCTGCTAAGATAGTATTAAGTCTCCCAACAAGATAATTGCTTCCATTTGTTGCTTTTTGCCTGTTCACTCCCAAATTTAGTAAAGAGAAAACCCAACTTTTCAGGCCAAAAATACATGGATTTGAATCCCAGATCCATTACTTACCAGCTAAGTGATTCTGGAGTTACTAAACAAGCTCAAGTTCTCTCATCTGACATGTAGTAACCATTTTAAAAGGCTAGTGTAAAAATTAGAGATAATATGCATAATGCATGTCTGCTTATCAGTATTACTATGTGCCTGACATTTTTAATGTTGCTGCTGTTTGTAAATGTAATGTACACACTACTGAATGATATAAGGATTTTCTTTATTTCTCACTGGCAAATCAGAGATGGGCAGCAAAGTACTAGGGGTGACCTCTAATACAAACTTTCCACAGTCGACCTTACGTGTTATAGTAACGATTTTTATTCTAATTGCTCAAAAATTTTTCAAACTGCTTAATGGCTAAGGGCTACTCCGAAGTGGTGGAAATGTTTTGGAACCACTGTGAATGTATTAAGTGCCACTGAATTGTTCAGTTTAAAATGCTTATTTTTTTAATGTTTTCAGAAGAAATGAGGAAAAAAAAGTCTCCTAATTATTCCTATTGAACATCATTAGGTGCTAGCACTGTGACTAGCTAAGCTAAGTTTATTCAAGGTTTCCTGGACCACATTTCTAAAGCAGCATCCTGATGTGGTAGAAGGAGCTCAAGAATGGAAGAAAGAGGTAAAGAAATCTACCTCTCACTCCAACTCTGCCACTAGATGGGTGTGTGATTTTAGACTAGTGCCTTAACCTCTCTGCAAAGCAGGGCAAAAGGATCTCACAGGTGTCTCACAAGATTAAGATTTTATATTTTATATTCTTGGCAAACCAACTACATAAAATAAAATTGGCTAGTTTTAAAAAAATTCAACTATAATACATGCTAAATCTCACAAACTAAAAGCAACCACACCTCCAATAAGCTGAAAAATATAAATTATCCTAAACAGGAAGATTTTCTCATTTCAGGACAACTAGGTCCCACTGACTCCTATTTACTAGAAAACAAAAGACTCTATAGTGACATCGCCAAAATCTTATTAACTGACACTGTCATCAAAGCGCAAAGGAAGAGATTTAATACAGAGATGACTAATGTGGTAAACTCAAGGTCACCCTTTTAAATCAAGCTGGTGAGCTGCATGTTTTTAACTAACAAACTCAACAATACTTCTTCAACTATTAAAAAATGCAGTAAGTATAAAAATATAAATACCAAGCATCAAAAGATAGCCCATAAATAAAAATCGTATACATTAATCAACATTATTTTGCAAATAATTTCTTTTTTCCTGTAAATAATCTTTGGGTTAAAAACACCTGCTACAAGGCTCTGAAAAGGCTATAAATCTAAAAGAACCTTATTTTGTTCTTGAATTTGCTTGGAATAGAAACTAAATCCTCTAATAACTTCTGGTATTTTTTTAAGCATAGGTTGTTAAAGAAATGTTTTGGCAATAAACACCTTAACTACCATTAATTAGGTCAGAACACTTGTCCTCTTCCAGTGTGGCCTCTATGTCCTAAGAGGGAAAAGGAAAGTATGACATGATCATGCAAACCTCTTAACTCAAATAATAAGCGCTGCCTTCATCTCAAGAAGGTGATCAAAATTATAGACGGATATTCTCATCTGCTGTCTTCAAAGAGGTAAGATAGACATTGCTTAGATACCCATACCCAATGAGCAGCAATTAAGGAGACTTCAACGGGTAACAGTTAAGTTGTATCAAGTTACTGAAGCGCATGAAGTGCTTTTACCATCTAGAACAACTTATCTAACAGTGAAACGAGTTGAGCCACATATAGATTAAAAGAAAAATTCAGATGCTGTATCAGAAGTTTTTCAAATCAATTATCTAGATTCTGACCCGATCAACAGATTCAGCAATTGGGTCTTAGTTCTCTTTCTGGCAGTTAACCATATCAAAATGAAGGCACCAAAGCCACAGATGCACATCCTTTCTAAAAAGATTACTGATTTTCTTTTTATCAGAACAATCATCTCCTGGATGTCACCACCACAGCTGCAAACTTAATACCGTAATGAAACTAAACTTACCTCCCAATCTTCCTTCTCTGAGTTCCCTACTTCTATTCAGGTCAGCCTGCCCAGTCAAGTAGGTTTGAAACCCTATAGTTGTGGGACTTGTCGCTCAGCCCTTACACCCACTTGCCAAGTTTGGTAAGTTCTAACACATCCTTTCTATACCCATTTCCACTACCTTTATCACTTTTCCCCCAAAACAGCATTTTAATAAAAGCATCTTAATCAGTGTATGTGTTTCAATCTCTTTCCACATAAAGTTTGTCAAATTCATAGAGTGAGTCCTGATAAGCCCTTCACTGAAGCCTCACAGTTGATAGAATAGTTTGAATTCCTTACTCTTGCACTCAAGGCCTTCTATCAGTGACTCCAACATACCTCTCCAAACTCACCCTCTACCAATTCCTTTCATATTCCCTTATCTTTAACTAAATGAATCACATTATTTCCCATACAAATCATGAGCATTCTTACTTTGCTAACGCTAGTCCCTCCATGGGAATTCTCTTTTCCTTTTCTCATAATCAAATCCTACTTGCTTTCTGTCGCTCAACACAAATAGCACATAGCAAATCCTCTCTGAAGCCTCTCCCATATTCCCCTCAGCTAGAAATAATTTCTCACTCTTCTGAATTCCTGGACTTTATCTCTTAGGTACTTATCCTTATTTTTTTAATACATATCATACCATCAACTCCCCTAAGAGACTGTAAGATCTTAAAGTTCAGAGTCTATGTATACTTTGTATTCCCCAATGCAAGTAGCACAGAGCTTAATAAGGTCTCAAAATTAAGATAAATAAATTAATAACAAAATGATACTCATAAAGAAATACATTAAAAAGACTTCAAGGTGCATGGTATTCCAAAGGAAAAACTAAAATTCCAACTAAAATATTACAACTATGGCATTCATCCTTTACCAAGTAATAGATTACAATTAATAAAAGAATAAATCATTCAACAAATACTCAAATACCTAATAACTGCCAGGCACTGTTCTATTAGGTGCTTGGAATCTACAGAAAACAAAACAACATAATCCTTGCTTTCATGGAGCTTATACTTAAGTGGAGGAGAAAAAGCAATAAATAAAATAAGCAAAATATATTGTAAGTTAAACGGTTTTAGTGATATGGAGAAAAAGAGGGTAGGAAAGGGAGACTAGGGAAAGCCAGAAATGGAGGAGCTGCCATTTTAATAGCGCGGTAAGAGAAGGCCTCATTGAAAAGGTGAGATAAGATGCGGCCCAGCAAGTTTCTGAGAAACAGCATTCTAGGCAGGGCAAACAGCAAGTGTGGAAGACCTGAGACAGGAATATGCCTGCCATGTTAAAGGAAGAGCAAGAAGACCACTGTGGCTAGAATGGAGTTAAGAGAAGATGAGGTCAGAGAGCAAAGAAGAATGGAAAACTTTACCAATGAACTCCATAAGGAAGTGCTTAAAATATGCTTTTTTAAAATGTTCCTTACCACTGTGTTTACAGCCTTAAAATGAGTAGTTTATATTTACACACTGAAAAGATGATCTGAGCATATTATTTTTAAAGATGCATCGTGAGCTGCTTTATTACAGTGAAATGAATTGTTTACCAAACTGAACTCTGTAAGGAAGTGTAAAGAAAGGATCAGATCATATAAAGACTTGATAGGACTTGGCTTTTTTACTCTGAACAAGATGGTGGAGACAAAATCTGACTTAAAAGAATTGTTCTTGCTACTGTGTTGAGAATTTACTAGAACGGGGCAAGAGCAAAAAAGGGCTACTGCAATACTCTGGACAAGCTGATGTAGGCTCAGACCAATGGAAGTGATGAGAAATGGTTAGAGTCTGGATATATTTTGAAGATAGAGCTGACAAAATTTCATGACGGATCAGAATATAGTGTGTGAAAGAAAGTCAAGAATGCTCCAAGTTTTGGCCTGAGCAACTGGAAAGATGAAGTTGCTATTTACTGAGATGTGGAAGACTACAGGAGGGGTAGGGGGAAGAGGAGACAGGGAGATGCTCAGGAGTTTTGTTTGGGACAAGTTCAGTTTGAGATACCAATAAAATACATAAATAGAGCTGTCAAGAAGGCAATAGTTCCAGGCTAGAGATAAAAATTTGGGAGTCATCAGCATATATATGGTATTTAAAGCCATAAGTGGGTAAGAGCATCAAGAGAATGAAAATAAAGAGCACAGATCCCATGGGGCAGTCCAATATTAAGAGGCAGGAGTTATATAAAGAAGAAGCAACAAGAACACTGAGAAGAAGCCAAGGAGGTAGGAGAAAAACCAGCAGAGTGTGGTATCCTAGAAACCAAAGCAGAAAGTGTTTGAAGAAGGGAGGCATCCACTATGCCAAATGCTGCTAATAGTTCAAATAGTTAAACTTGGTGGTTTTGACAAGAGCGGTTTCAATAGAGTAATGAAGTTTTAAAGTCTCACTACAGTGGGTTCAGGAGAGAACAGGAGAACTGAAGATGAGTAAAAACTCAAGTTTTGCTATAAAGAGAAGCAGAGAAATTGGGTAGTAACTAGAATAGACAGTGCACTCAAGAAAGGGTTGTTAAAAAAAATAGATGACATATATATGTAGTATGTGTGTGTAGACGGGAATAATGATGTCACAGGAGAGAGGGGAAGAGCAGACATCATGTCAATTGTTATGGAATTTCACTGAAAGAGTCAAATAGTCCAATGAAGAGAAATTTCACGAGGCTCGTGGGCAATAATTCCAGTTACTGTTTGTGATACTAAAGAAGGGAAGAGGGTAGCCCATAATTTTAATTCACACGCCACAGGAGGCTCAGAAGAGAGGCTGGGCCACTTACGGAGAATCTTTGTGGCAGGCATTTTATATGTCATTTCATTTCAGCTCAAAATAACTTCATGAGGTATTATCTTTATGTTACAGATAAGGAACCAGACACTCAGAGACAGCAAATAATTTGCTTAATGCACAAAGCTGGTAAGTGGTAGAGCTATGTTTCAAATCCAGGTCTCTCTGAGTATAAAACAAGGAATTATTGTTAATTTGGGAGGTTAAATTAGTATTGTACTTATGTGTTTTTTGTTGTTGTTTTAAGGTTCTTAACGGTTAGAAACACATACTAAAGCATTTATGGATGAAAATATATGATATCTAAGATTTGCTGTAAACACTCCAGCAAAAATAACAACAAAACGTAATTGTGAGTGAGGGATAGATGAAGTAAGAGCGGCAAAATGCTGCTCTTTAGATAGATGTTGAAGGTGGATGATGGGTATGTGGAAGTTCAATGTTCTGTTCCCTTTTATGTACGTTTGAAAATTCCATGATAAAAAATAAAACTCCGGGTCCTTCAGAGTTAAATTTTCTCATCACTTCAAAGCCTGCCTTAATTTCTGTTCAATCCTCCACTGAACAACAACAAAAAAATGTTATGTGCTTCACAGTTTACAAATAATTTTCTTATCTTCTTTAATCCCCACTATAACTTTGTAAGTTAGGAGTTTTACTCCCGTTTTAGACATGAGGAGAGAGATCTACAACTAGTAATTAACAGAATCAGATCTTAAAGTCTTCTACTGTCAAAAACATTTTTCTTCTAACAGAACAATCAAGTTTGCACATGGCACTCTGGGCATACCCATAAGGAGAGTCTACCCAGTGCCAGCCCTTTTTCTCAAATTCATTACTACCCCATAATTTTGGGACCCTTAGTTTCTTAGGAAAGCTAATAAGCATTATGCCACACAGTCCTTGAACCCTGAAAAGACTTATACTCAACAGCTTAACTAAAAGAGGCAGGTTTCAAATTTGCTCAGCCATCAACCTCCCTTGCCAAATTCAGGAACTAACAGGAGTTTGATATACAGCTTCTGAAAGGGTGATCTGAAAGTCTGCCTCCCTCTTGTGCCTCCATTTCTCCAAATGTAATATTCCACTGTTCACCTACATTACACAGCTATCATAGGGACCAAAATCCAGGTATATGAACTCTAAGCTCTAGAAATAAAGGACACTACTAAACAATAATACTGATCAACTTCAAAAGTCAATTTTGTATATTTCTACATTTACCACAAAGCTGGCCGATCAGAAAATATCACAGTTAATACTTACATTTAAAATACCATCTTTTTAAAACTCTCATCACTAATATGATATCTGTTTTTCCATGCTAATCTTGCCATCGTAAGCTCATTCACAGCTTACTTCAAAAACAACTGAAAACATGCACACCAAGGACTTCAAGATGTTTATTCTCTCCAGCTGCTAACCTACATAATCAAAATTGCCACACCTTTCCCCTCTAGTTCACTAGCTTTGCTAACTAAAACTGAGTTATCCAGAGTTATTTAATTCAAGAGCTACCCAGTATCCAATACTTCATTAGGTTAAAAGTTAGGTTGCCTAAGCTGTACATATGATTAGACGCAATGCTTGATGAGTTTCAGATTTACTTGGAACTTTAAACGTCTTATGAATGGACAGCCTCCATCTTAACTTTTAGAAACAAATCACTTCTTTATTAGGTCACTACCTAGCTGTCTTATGAAAATGCACTGATTTTCAGTTAAGCTGACTAAACATAAGTAACCAAAGTTATAGACTCCATTTTCACATTTAGGGCTAATATATCTAGGGAAGGATCTATTCTTTACTTAAAACAATATTATCAAGTCTTACTAAGAAATCTCAGGTCTGGCACAAAACGTGCCTTTGAACCTAAATATCAATGCATGCATGATGAATTAAACTCACAAAACAGGCTTATTTTTAGTAATGGCATACTAAACCAGGCATAGTAACAAAAAAAATCTAGAGTGGAATTCCTTCAGGACAATTACTAGTTGCTGTATGTCAACAATATTAAATTAGTTACATTAAAATCATAAACAAAAATGCTGATCTGCCCAATAGGATATGGTGAAAAGCTGGCACCTGGAAAAGTATAAAGAGGAGGAAATTTTGCAGTAAGAACTATATCTGATTCATGACCCAGAAACACCTCAGAATTTATTATACAACCTGCTGCAGAATTCTCATTTTTCAAATGGAAATGAACCAAGAAGTCACACAATGCAAGGCTGTGATTTTATTACTGACATAATGTACTGTATCCTGTTGAGTTGTGCTAAAGTTAACTAAAGAAAGCAGATGTTTTATATAGTATTAGTTATGTCAGAAGTTAAGAGAAATTAAATATCAAATAACTAAAATTTAGGACTGCTTCATTCACTCAGCCACATACATATATGAAGAGTCTTTTGTGAGACAGGCACTGTACTTCTCAAATACGGTGCACTTAAAGAACTCTTAGGACAAAAAATAATTCAGATTAAGCATGAAAGTGATAAATGAGGTCATTTGGTCACCTCACTATTCAATGCAAAACCTAAAAGCTAGATTATAGATTAACAGATCCTTCAAGTTCAATTCATTTAGTTACCTATATCACCATTAATCTGGACTCATTACTTTCTTTCTACTTTAATTGACATATAAATTTAACTTACATCTCAAAATAAAAGTTTTCTAAAATTAGACTTGATTATGGAACCTCTCATAATTACCTGTCAGAAACAGTTTTTCTACAGCTAAACAAATTTTGAAAAAAAAAACCAACCTTCCAATGAAAGGATCTATGCAAAACAAATGAAAGCAGAAAAGCAGTAAAGATGGGTAATGATGTCCAAATACGTTATATAAGAGAGTAGATCACCTAGCAAAGAAGACTACTATCAGAGCTGGATATTACCAAGCTCAAGGCAAACTAATAGCTAAGAAAGCAACTTACTATTTACATTTTGCAAAGTCAATCATGACCAGCATCACGACCAGACTCGTTACATCTAGTAAATCAAACATAGCATTAAAAAAGCATTTAAAAATCACTTCCCCTCAAATAGAGCATAACCTGTCAATGGACTTGGAAATATCAAATGATGAGCAATTATCTGATAACTAAAACATTAAAAAGGAAAAAGTATTCAATAAATCAGAACAAGGAAGCTTAATGCCACTAGCATAAGGGACAGCTCTATTTTTCTGTTCAATCACTCTAATCAATTTTCTGCAAAATACATAGGAAAATGTATTATATTTATTATTCTTTATTTAAGAATTCAATTCACTAAGTTAGAGAAGTACTCTGTCTCTGGAAACTCATGTTAGAAACCATCTTGGGCTGTAGCTAGAACTCAGAATATCTCTCACAAGCTTCTGCTCAGGCTAAAGAATTCAAATCAGCACCAAAACTCAGCTGCAGAAATAAGCCAGGAAAGGTAAGTTAGACAGTGAGCAAAGAACTTCAATTTGCAGATCTCTCTGATATTATCAGAAGTTTCATCTCTCTCCAAGTTTCTCACGACACATTAATCCACCTAATGGCAAACTCTGAAGTACTAATTAATATTTGACTAGTTTAATAACCACTAAAGAAGTAACATCTATCCCCTTATTTATATAGTTCTAGTCTTCCCCAAAGACTTAAACCATCTTGATTCTCATGGGAGGTAGATAAAGAGTCAAGTTTCTGAAGGAGAAACAAGTACAAAGGGATTAAGTGTCTTGTCCAGCAACTCATCAGTGAAAATAAAACCAGAACCCAATTATTTAGCCTACAAAATCTAAATAACCTTCTTTCCTTGGTTAATAAATTTAGGATAATATTTTTAAGTGCCTAGAAATTGTCCCAAGCCATAGTACTTCACACAACAATACATATAATTGGAACACTATGCCAGAATTGAGTATTCTGAGCAAGAAAGTACTGCTCACCCCAAACCAATAAAATGAACACAATGGACTTAAAAAATACAAGGAGGAAACAATGGCCATATTGGAGAGAATTTTCAAAGGTCACACTATTCATCTTAGACCCTACTGCTCAAATTCTCTGCCAAGGAACAAAGAGGGTCAGACATACACCCTATAATTATATTCTATACATATATCTAGTCTCAAAATACTCCAAGAGTTTCAATCAAAGGCATGTTATACTTTAAAAACCTTTTCCTCCAAAAATAAAATCTCATAGCAATGCCTTCAGAGCATTATTTTGCTGCCTGCATGACACACTTCAAATGTGGATTTTAAAAATCATTAGCTCCCAGTTTATTTTTTAAATGTTTATATTTACAGATTCAGATTACTTAAAATTTGGTGTTCTGCTCAGCCCTCATTATGTTTAGGCAAGATTCCCACTTCCACTCAAACTTATTATTTGAACGTACAATGGCTGAATTAAGATACTTCCTAAATTGACAAAAGAAGAAAACTAATAAACCCAGAAATCTCCCAAGTTACCAAAGCAGACCTTTTATTTGAAATCATACTAGGTACCACACCACACACTACAAGAAACACACAGAGCAATAATTGAAGTTACTTCTGCAACATGATAAAATTTATTTTTTAGCAAAATCAGACAAGATTGGATTTTCAACTGTCTAAAAGGAAGTCATTTTCCTAGATTCTAGGAAACCCTTCTTACTGAAGCAGCCTAAAGCAGTTTGCTTAATCCTTTCAAATCCCAAAGAATCCAACACAAGCCACAGAACACTGAATGAGACCTGCACTGAAATGTATGTGCTCAAACCCCTAAAGGTTACTTCCTATGTGTTTAGCAAGCTGATGGCCGTATGTCCGCACAAACACAGCATGTCTTTCCTCAATAAAGCTAACATTACACTCCCCAACTCAAGTCAAAATGCCAGAGAATCCAAAAGCCTCCAACTAAATTTTACTGGGACGATTTGAGAGAAAAAGCCAACAACCCAGTATCAGTTATTCACACCCTGAAAGAGTTAAAGAGTTGAAAGGCTCCATTTCTGCCACTTTTAGAGGGTGAGTATACATTACTTCTGATTGCCTGTAGCATGGTACTCAGATATTACATCACCCTATGCTATACCTGAATACTGCCCATTACCCAAAAAGCACCAAGGCATCTAAGACACTGCACCAAGGTATCCCTTCCTCCCTCTTATACACAGCCCTTGAATGCCACTGGCCGCTGGGCCTTGCTCTCTTGCTGCTTCACAAAGACATCTGCCACGCACCTGCTGAAATCCTATTTGCATTCACTCTTGGTGCACTCCTCATGACCCTGTGTGGCTCTCCTATCTGTCCACTTATCAGACCAATATGCTAGGAGATATCCACCCGGCACCTCCTCCAAATTTGGGAATGTGCACTCAGTTCTCGCGTATTACTTCTTCCCCACTCACTCGGTTCTGGAACTAAAATCAGGCTTCATGATCTCTCTGATCCTAGAAACAGGAACTTTCAGATATGGTACAGAGTTTAATGTCCTCCATTTTCCATTAACATCATTCCGAGATCCATGTTCCCCATTTTCCCTCCCCCCAAATCTCCATTTCCCCTAAGTCTGGAATTTAATCCTCTCCCGTTACTTTTTTCCAACCTCTGCACACTGCCCTTCAGTATACTTTCAGTGACCTAAAAAAATTGGCCCCTTTAATCTCTCAAGACTCAAAGTGTTCCAGTCTCTCTCCACACTCCCATACCCTGGACTTTCCATACTCTCTTAAGCAACCTGTTTTCCTAATTCTCTCCAACCTAAATAGCCATTTCCTGCCCTAAACCTGGCCATCCCACTTCCCCCACCACCCCCTCATTCAACACACCAGCTATCCCTTTCTAGTTACAGACGTGCCCACACACATCCCTACCTTGCCCTTCCCTTACCCCATTATAGATACTATGCATTCCTCTACATCCTCTACCCCAAAATATGCCGTCTCTACCGATTTCCCTTCACGCACATACCCCCATCTCCCTCCTTCTCCCCAACGTCTCTCCACACTTCCTGCTCCAGAAACATTTCCTTCCATCTGTCCCCACACCTCACCTGCCACTCCAAGAACATTTCTTCTCCCCTCCTCTCCACTCCCTTTTGCCCTCCACCTCGCTCACGCTGCATTCCACCCCACAACTGTCCCCTTCAATCTCCCCCCAACCTCAAAGTTCCTTCTCTTGCTGCTCCCCACCTTCGTCCACACTTCCTGCACGAATACCCTCCATCTCTCATTTCTTCTGCTACCCATTCAATGCCCCACACACCTCCTGCCCAGACACCTTCTCTCCATCCCCTACCCGGTCGTCCCCACTTCTCTCCCAACACCCTCGAACTCAGTCCCTGCCCCAATAACCCCTCCCCTTCCATCTCTACTCCTGTCCCCTGAGCACTAGGTATCTGCGGGTCTCCACTTTACATGTCAACTCCTTCCCGCCTCCCTTCTGTCTCCCCTATACACCTGGTCAGACACTGACTCACACCCCTGACAGGTCTTCTGGAGCCTCTGGGCCTACCCTGGCGCACACCTCCTGCCTGAACACCCTCCATTTCCCTCACCATTGCTTGAGACACCTAGACATTCTCCTTCTCTCTCTCCCTTTTCACGCTCACCCTGCCTGCCACACTTCCCCTACCCAGACCCCCTCCTCGGCCATTCCCCTTCACCAGCCGCTGGCCTTCCTAATATCTACCCCGCTCCCTGCTCCTCGCACGCAGCGCTGGCCGGGACATCCGCTCCTTCCATTCTTGTCTGGAGCCCCCCGTCTTCTCCCTCCATTCCCATCCCACTCGCCCCTGCCCTTCTCAAAGCCCCAACACACCCTCCTGAACACCCCGATATATTGCCCACCAACCGCCGGAATGTCCTCCCCCCGCTCGCACTCTCCCTGGCCCCCAAGGGCCCCCTAAGCCGGCCCTCCACTGGGCCGAGTCCCTCCACCCCCATTATCCCCAAACCTGCCCACGCTCTCTGCCTGCCCCGCAAGGCCTCTCCCCCAGCCCCTGCCCGCAGTGTCCTCCAACACCTGCCCAGAGCCCGTCGCCCTCCATCCCACCCAGACCTCCGGGCGCCCCGTCCCCCCCACACTGCCCACGCCCGCCCCCCGAAGGTGAGGAAGGCTGCCCGCTGTCCTTGCCCGAAGCACCGCAGCGGCGGCGGCCACAATGCCGGGGGCACGGGGCCGGGATCACTCCCTGCTCTCCGCCTCGGCCGCCGCCGCTGCTAAGGACGCACAACAAACAATGCGGGGCCCGGGCCGGCTCCGACAACCGCCTCAACCGCCGCCTTAACCGCCGCCCGCTCGGGACGGCCCGACGCGCAGGCGCCTGCCCCGCCGCCACAGCCTACCCGCGCCGCCGCGCTCTGCCCGCACCCGGTGCCCGCTCCCGCTCCGCCGCCGCCGCCACCTCGTCAGCCCGCGTCTCCGGTTCCCCAGCCCAGCGGCGGCGGCTGCTGCCCTGGTGGCGCTCGCGGCTCCAGTCTCCGTTTCGGCGGCAGCGGCGGCGGCGGCGAGCACGTGACGCAGCCGAGCGCTCTCATTGGCCAGGTCGGGGGGCGGGCCCCGCGGCTGCTGGGGAACGGAAAGCCCGCCCCCTCTCTCGCCGCGTGCCCCCTCCACGCGCGCCCTGCCGCACCTGAGAGCGCCGGCCAGCGCCAGCCGCCGCCGTGCCGCGCCGCCGCCTGCGCCAACTGCGCACCTGGGAGCGCGCAGGGAGCACACGCTGGCGGCGGCCGCATGCACCTGCGAGCGGACGGTTACGTAAACTGCGTCCTCGCCTTCCTCCTTGCGCCTGGCCCCCGCCCGCTGCAGCACCTGAGTTCCGCTGCGCTTGCGGCGTAACTGCTGGGGAGCGAAGGCGAGGCGAGCGAAATGCACGGAAACTTCGTAACTTGGGAACCTGGGAGCGGCCCCGGGCCGCGGCGGAAGGCTGGCGGCCCCGGCCCCGCGCCCTCGTGCAGGATGCCCCCCAACCCCAGCAGCTACGCAAGCGGAGTAGGCGCTGCAGTGCCTCCCCGGCTGGAGGAGGGGTAGGCCAGTGGGCTTTGATTTGTTACAAGGTTCGGATCCCCGCCCCCACTTGCCGCCTGTATGACCTTGGCCCAGTTACAGAAGCACTTTGAGCCTCAGTTTCCTCGTCGGGGGAACCGGGCACATAGCAGGCACGGAAGAGAAGTTGTCGCAATCACCTCTACTTCCGCCTCCGCTAATAACCTCCCTGAGACTGAGTTTGGGTCCAAGACTTCTCTGACCTCCTTATGGTTGGGTCAGACATTGGCTGACCACATACCCACACTGTGCTGGGGGCCGTGCTGGGGAAGAAATAACAGTTCGCTTTTTATTTTACAGTCACTGGCCGACACCTTCTTGGTGCCCAGCATTCTGTTGGCCAGTTCAGTCCCTACCGAATACCTGCTGCATGCCAGGCGCTGTGCTGGGTGCTGGGGATGCACTGGAGAATGAGATAAGATCGTCATTACCCTAAAGCAATTCTCAACCTGGGGTGGAAACTACCTGACCACCTAGTGTCAGGGCAGAGGGGAAAGCCCCTCTCACAACACCCCCCCTCAGCCCCTTTTCATCTTTCTAACATGCCAGGCTCAAATATTTTAACAGCTCTGTTTCATTCACAGTGTAACACTCAGTGTAAACACTCTGTTTCAACTGAAAAAGTCTTGGTGATCTGGCCTGAGCTTCAAAGTACACACCCTTCCCTTTGCCCCTCTTTCAGGCCAACTTGACCCTCCAGCCACACTGAACTACACAAATATAGTTTCCAGAGTATGCCCAGGTCTGTGACACTTCTGAGCCTCCTGAGACAGGTACTAGTCCCCCAATCCCTTTCTTTCTTTCTTTTTTTTTTTTTTAAAGACGACCGGTAAGGGGATCTTAATTCTTAGCTTGGTGTTGTCAGCACCATGCTTAGCCAGTGAGCAAACCGGCCATCCCCATATAGGATCCGAACCCGAACCCGCAGCCTTGGTGTTATCAGCACCACACTCTCCCGAGTGAGCCACGGGCCGGCCCTCCCCCAATCCCTTTCTACATCCCCTCTCCATATGTGATCACCCACAGCATCCATTGCCTCCTGAAAAACTCCTGTTCTTAACAATCAGCTCAGAACATGGTCTAAACTCCTCTGCTTGCACAGAGACAGCCCTGTTAAACCATGTATTCTTATGGCGCTAGATTGTAATTGTTTAGCTGTCTGTCTCCTCCCTGGGCTATGAGCACTTTGAGGACAGGGTCACCTTTCTGCCTGAGCTAGTTAGGGAAGACTACACATGAACATGAGATGAGACCATTAACGCTGGGTTTTGCAGAATGCACATAAGTCTGTCAGAGGGGGAAGAGACGCTGCAGTGTAAAGATCCAGGTTCACTGCACACTAGCTGTGTGAAATTGGGAAATGTCTAGGTCTTAGTTTACCTACCTATCAAGTGAAACAAATAATATCGCATATTTCATAGGCTTGTTATACGGATTCGGTGATACAATTCATCTAAGACATTCAGCCTGGAGTCCAGCACTTGGTAAAATTTTTAAATTTTTTTAAACAGGAGGACTGCATGGCATTAAGGATTCAATAGTGTCTCATTTCAATATCGTTTGGGGGTTTATACTTCCAAATATTCATGACAAAAACATGCAAATAATACAAAAGTAAAGAAAGTAAAAAGTTCAAGTGTCCCTCTTCCTTCCTCCCCCCAATTCCACTCCTTCTACCCCAATACACCTCCCAGAGCAGTTAATGTTAAATTTTTCATGCTCCGCATTACATGTCCAAAGAAAGAAGAAAGTTGCAGAAATTATGTATCTATAATGTATGTGTTAGAATCTGCATAGAAAAAGGTCAGAGAAGATTAAACACCAATCTCTACTTGTTATGCCTGGAAAGTAGTATTGATTGTGGGGATGAAGGACTTTAAAATTCTGTTCTTCCAAGAACTTTTTGAAGTGCTCTTATGTAATACATTTTGAACAATATTATTGAGGTATGTTTACATATCATAAAATTATGCATTTCATCTGTGCAATTCAATGATTTTTATTAACTTTACAGTGATGCAACATCAATATAAATCAGTTTGAGAACGTTCAGAATATCTTATGGATCCCCCATAAAGTGCCTTATGCCCATTTATTCTTAATCCCCATTTCCAACTCCACCCACAAGTACTAATCTACTTTCTGTTTCTATTTTTGCTTTTTCTGGATATATTTGGTATATTTATTTTAAAAATCAAATACACCTCTTAGAGAGAAAAAGAGTAAAAGTATCACCTCCTAATCCTGCCCAGTGGTAGTAATCACTGTTAATATTTGTATGCACTGTTCCATTCTTTGTCTATGCATATAAATATATATCTTTTACAGAGTGAGATTATTGTATACCTCCTGCTTTGATTTTTTCACTTAATATAAAGTAAATACACCTCTTTTTGTATAACTGAATACTTTTCTGCTTAATGTATCTTAAGAATCATTTAGTTAAATCGAGCCCCCATGTTGGGTATTGTCTTTTCCAGTATTTCCACTATTATAAAAAGGGAAAGTCATAGCTGTTGTAAGGCTCTTGAGTTCAATGTGCTTTGAAATCCACCTAAGTACAAATACTAGCACCTCCTGTTTCATCCTTTCGTTGCACAATTATTTCCTGAGAAACTACTATGTACTAGTCCCTAGGGATACAAAAGCAAGCAAACAGCTCACTGCCCCTTACCTCGTGAGGCTAGAGGACAGTAGAAGAGAAAAATACCAAAGGATTAACAAAAATTAACCAAAGGATTATATGAAATGGCCCATGGAGAAGGAAGTGGCCAACTCCCACAGGAGGAGAAGGGTAGGGTCCTCAAAGGTTCTCAAAGGAGGCATCTTTGGAGAATGTCCTTGGCCCAGCATTATGCCATTCTTATAAAAGGCACCTAGTAAGGGAAGTGGAGTGGCTCCCCTACATGAGCAGTATGCAGCCCTTCACAGTTCCTGGTGCCTTCACATCCTTAGTTCATTTGATCCTTTGATCTCCCCACTAAGAAAAAGAAAACAGAGGACCTTGAGACCCAGAGAAGGAAGTAATTTGCCCAAGGTCACCCAGCCAGGCAAGGGCTCGACTGAAAGTGGACTCTTCTCTAACTCCCAGTCCAGTGCTTTTGGTTCCAAAGACACTGCCTTCTATAGAAGGTGCTCATCTTTGAAGAACCACAATGAGACAGAGGCAGGAAACACCTAGAGCTGCACTATCCATACAACAGACACTGGCCACACGTGGCTATTTAAATTTAAATTAATTGAAATTAAATAAAATTTAAAATTCAGCCACACTAGGCACGTTTTTTTCTTCCTTTTTTTTTTTTTTTTTGTCCTTTTTTTTCCATGTCAGATGGGTAATATGCCCATGTCATAACAAGGTTTAGAGGGAGGCACATCTCACACAAGAGCATGAAAACCTAATTGTCACGCGTAAGTACTAGGCACATTTTAAGTGCTCCATAGGCACATGTGGCTAGTGGCTATCATATTGGACTGTACTCATAAAACTTTTCCATCATTGCAGAAAGTCTTATTGGTCAGCACTGACTCAGAGGAACAATAATAGTATAGCAGTAGCAGGAACAATAACACTTTACTTGCATTTTATTTTCCAAACACTTGCGCTGGGGGGTAAAGGGCTTGATCTGGCCTCCTCCATTGTTCGTTTCCCACCCGTCCCCCACCTGTAGGCCAGTTCTATATAAAGAAGCTGAAAACAGAAAGGTGGCTGGTTGTGCTGTGGGTAAGGGGTAGGACATGGGGGATGAGACATTCCTGAACTTCCTGTCATCACGTTTCCAAATCTACCTGCATCTCCAGCCATTCTGCCCTCTTTCCCTCCTTTTACAAAAACCGGTTCTTCTCAGCAAAGGCCAGGTCCTTCCACAGTGCCCGGATGCCTTCCTTTCCTGTCCTCTAAGGAACTTCACTCCTTCATTTGTCCTTCTCTGGTATGATAAGCCTCTCCCTCTCCACTGGATTCTTTCCATTGTTATCCAAACAGTCTCTTCCATTGTTTAAAAAAAAAATAGTGAAACAAGATCCCCAAGTGATTCACATGCACCTTACAGTCCGAGAAGCACTGACCCAAATTCAGCAGATACAGATGCCAATTGGAGCCTCAAATACCATGCTCCCGACATGATGTTCTGAAATGGTGAACAATTCATGGTAGAGTCTAAACAAAACAAGGTATAATCTTCATTCACTTTGCATAGTATTTGCCTCCCTGGAATATTAAAATCATGCGATAATGTACTTTATGTTTATATGAAAAACAGAGTTAGTTGTTAGGCTCAGATCATTGTAAACATGACTTTCACCTACATAAGCATCCAGTGAGACAGTCAAAAGTCAAAAGATGCTATCCATGCATTACAGGACATCTAGCATCCCTGACCTACCCCAGTAAGTGCCATTATGACTACCCAACTGCACCACAAATGTCTGAAAGCTTATGCTGAGAACCATGGCTCTAAACTGTCATTCATTAGCCTACGCTGGATCTATTTGGATGTCTCACGTGATACTCAACTGTCCATAACTGCCTGATTTTTCTCCTAAAACTAAACCCATTACCCCTCCAGTTCCCTATTTCAGTTCCCTTACTGAGGCTGTGAGGTGTCTGTGGACCTGTGAGTGGACAGATTTTCAGCGGTCCACAAGTTCTAAGAAAAGTTTCTAAATGTGTATGTTATAAATTCCAATTATAATCTACAAACAATAATAATATGAGCAGATTCTGAATCACCAGACAACCACCTTATAAATGATTCCTGGCACCCCAAATTTAGTGATCATGTTGGTCCAAAGTGATTGCCTAAAGTGACAGAGTTTAGCGGATATCTTAGACTGGAGGCTAGAGTCTCCAGGGTCAGCAAGAAATTGTTTCCTCTAAAAGAGTGATGGGTGTGATTTTGTCTCCCATCCCCGCCCCCCTGGACACTTAGCAATTCTAGACATTTTTAGTTGTACAACTGTCATCTAGTGGGTAGAGGTCAAAGATGCTGCTAAATATCCTGCAATACACAGGACAACCCCCCATAACAGAATCACAGGTTGAGAAACCAAACTTTAAAAGGATTTCTATGGGAAAAGGATTAGAAATGAGGCTTCTCTGAATGATAGCTTTGACTTTGAAATCATGTAGGTGATTCGTGTAAATATTTAAATCATGAAGTCATATAAATTTTTAAGTAATCCCTAAAGTGAAAAACAAGCCAAAACATAGATATATCTTTATATCAGGTTGATAATATGAGCACACACAAAAGAAAGGATTCTCTAGTTGACCTTAAAACAAATTTTTTTGGCCATACGTCTTCAGTGGGATATAATGTAAAAATAAAGGGGGAAAGAAACAAAGAAATCTTAAACTTCATTCAATAGACTTATTGCTGGGAATGATATTGATATTGCTATTCTGAAATATATTTATCATGGGATAAAATAAATTAGTAATTACATTAATGTTGCTAGGATCCAAGATTGTCAGAACAAGAGGTACAAACATAATATCAGAAAAAAGTAAAAAATTTATAATCTTAAATTTTTATTGGAAATATCAGCATTGCTTCCGATTTTTTCCCTTGTTTAAAACAATACGTATCTCTAGCTCTCTAGCTCTGTATGCTGTAAAGACCTAAAAGCGACAGCAACCCAATAGCCACACGCTCTGCGCAGGCACAGCAAAGTCTTTAAATGCCATTACAGACGACAATGGACCAGGGATTTTCAGAGAAGTGGCTCATTTCATGATTAAGACAGGAAATGTATAAGATGCGCTTGAGACATCTTGTCATGTCAGAAAGCAAGGAAGTTCTCATAGGCAAATGAGGTCATGCCAAGAGGCTATAAGAGCCAGTTGAGCACAGCTCTCACCAAGCAAAGACCAGACAATGAGGTCATGACAAAGAGTTATGACAACAAATGACGAAAAGACTTTAACCATGGACAAAGCCAGGAGTTCATAATGATTCTCTGTCTTTTTTTTTTTTTTAATGTCAAGAGAGAAACAAAACAATTCATTGGATACCACTGGATGTTTCTAAGGCACCAACTTGTTATTTAAAAATTGATCATTAAATAGCTAAGCATTTATGGGGGAGACTAACCAAAATAATAAAAAGCACTTATTCAGTGCTCTGCAATTTACACAGCGTCTTCTTATACCACCTCTCATTTAATCCCACCACAGCCTGTGTCTGGACGTTCTCAGCATCTCTGAGAACAGAGCAGCCTCTTCAGACCAACACGGGCAAGCAGATTTTGCTTCCACCTTGAGTTCACTAAAAAAGTGGGAAAAGCAATTGATCGCCCTAGGAAAGGGTGTTTAATTCTCTCTTAAAAATTTAATAAAAACTGGAGGATTTTCTAAAAAAAAAAAAAAAATTAAGCATTTATTCTGCTTTCCATTTTCACAGCAACAGCTGCCAAACCAGCTAGTCCTAGGACCAGCCCGGCATGATTTCTCCTCTGTTCAGTTTGTCAAAGTAGTCACAGGCCAGCCCAGATTCAAGAGGGTGAAGAAACAGTCTCACGGGGGGAGTTCTTTGCGTGTCCAGGGAGGGAAGGAATGTATGGCCCATACAGAGAGGGGACACACTCCACCGACAATTCTGAAACATGAGGAAATGCCTTTCCCCCTTTGTTCGTTGCATCTTCTAAACCTCTCTCAAATCCCCTCTTCTCTCCATCCTCTCCCGCTATTATCTTAGTCCCATCTCCAGGAGAGTCAAGCCCTCATCTCTCCTCATTCTGTTATTGGCTAACTGTCTCATACTCCCTGAGAATTTTCCAGAAGACCAGATAGCCAAGGTAAAATGAGCAACTTAGTAAGGTGAAACTGCTCACCGGCTCACTGAAACATTTAAAGAAAAGAATTGCCAGGTCCTCTGATTCTGCCACCGCTGGTCACTATGTCCCTTTGCAAATCTCACTTCTTAAAAACAGGTCACAGAAATCGTCCTTGCTGAGTCCCAGTGGTTTGAATTTCTTTAAAAATAGCTCGTTCTTCAAGTGCAAAAAATAACATCTGAGACGTTTGTTTAAGTGTGAAACACACCTTTGTCATGACTCAGTACAGGCTGAACGGAAGTTTATTAAACTTTCCAAAAAGAAAAATTTCCTCTTGAACTAAGGAAGCTTGAGAGATGACAGCTTGGGAATGGGGAAGAGGGAGTGGTAAAAAGAAAAGAGACAGGTGGAGCAGAGAGAAAAGCCTGAAAGGATCTCTCTCATCTCTGCGCTCCCACATGCTATTCTTTCCACCTTGGATGACCTTCCTCCTCTAGCACGCTTGATAATGTTCTAGGCCTCCTGAAGCATAATTTAAATGTCACCTCTGTGAAGCCTTCGCTGACCCCTCCAGGCAGAGTTACTCACTCCCTCTTTGTTCTCAAAACACTGTGCACACCGTCTTTATTATTAGCACATTGTATTGAAGTTGTCAGTTTACAGACTGTGAACTTCTCATCAGCAGGGACACTGGGTGAGTCATCTGTGAACCCCTCTGCCTGGCCCAGAGTGGGTGTTGGGAGAGGTTGTTGATAAGAGATGGTCTCAAAGCTCACCGCAAGATGCTTTAATCCTAAAGTGACTGCTTTCATCCCTCGTTCTACTTTCCAAATGGCTCCTGACTCTCTCCACAACCTTCTCCTGCCAAATCTTTCAATCTATCTGCATCTGAGCCTGTATGTCTTGCCTTCATTCGAGTACAATGGGAGAACTGTCCTCACTGCTACCTAAGACTGGCTGCTCCATGTATCCACCAGGACCCATGCCCTTTGTTCCTGCAATTATCTCATCTTTTCCTGCGTCATTGATAATTTTCCCTTCCTCCTAAATTATTTCCACCAACTTGCAAATACTCTGTCTGTACTTTTTCCCAATTAAACACGCACACACACACTGCCTCATTTCTCTGCAGTTATCTTGTTCTCCCCTCAACCCACTCTACTCTGCTCCACTGAATCTCATCAAGGTCACCAGTGACTTCCATGTTACCATATCAAAATGGTCAATTCTGTCTCTGCCTCAGTTTACCTGACTTCTTAGCAGCGTTCAACACCATTAATACTGCTTTCTTCTGGAAACACTTTCTTCCTGTGTATCCAGAACTCCACACCCCCTCTTCAACTTTCAACCTCATTGGCCACTCCTTCTCAGTCTCCTTGGCTGGATCCTCCCTCCCATCCCTTTCTCTAAATGTTGGAGTGCCCCAGGCCACAGTCCTCAGACCTCCTCACTGTCAAACTCACTCCCTAAGTGAGTCATCCAGTCTCATGATATGATGTGACCATTGATAACACTCAAATTTCTATCTGCAGCTCCAGCCTGAACTCCAGACTCAATGGCTAACTGCCTGCTCTGCATCTTCACTTGAGGGTCTAAAAGGCACCTCAAACTTAACATATGCAAAACCAAACTGGTGATTCCCCCTACTCACCTACTCCTTCTTGAGGGTCCCCATGTCTTAGTAAAGGGCACCACAATTCACCCAGTTGCTCAGGCCAAAAGCTTTGGATTTCTTAATCTCTTCTGCACACCCCACATCCAATACTTCAAGAAATTCTGCTGGCTCTGCCTTTAAAATATAGCTGGAGTCTGACTTCCATTCACCACTTTCCCAGCTACAATTGTTGTCCAAGCAATAACCTCTTAATTGATCTCTCTGCTCTCAATCTTTTTCAGCCCAGTAGCTAGAGTGAGCCTTTGAAACAAAGGACCAAGCTCAATCCTGCATGCAACATGCCAATGGCTTCTCCATTCACACTTAAAATAAAATCCAAAATCTTTATCATGGTCTGCAAAGCGCTCTGATTTCTGACTGCCTCTCCCACCTCATCATCTTTGACTCTCTCCCTCTCTGCATGTGCCCGAGCCACACTGTTGTTTCTCAAGCAGATGAAGCATCCTCCTGCCTCAGGGCCTTTGCACTTGCTGTTCTCCATGCTCTGAACATTTTCCTTTCAACCTCCGAACACCTGAATGGCTCACTCTCACTTAATTCAAGTTTCTGCTCAGATTTTACCTAAAGAGACTTTCTTCAAGTACAAACACTCCATCTAAAATAGCACTCTCTAATGCATTATCCTGCTTTATGTTTCTTCATAAGCACTTATGAATTTCACTTTAAATTGGTTTTCTTTTTTTGCTTGCCTCTTCCACCCCCTAGATTGTTAGCTCCTCAAGAATAATTCTCAATCATTGTCATTTACAACCTTCTCCCCAATGCCTAGAAAGGTGTCTGCTATTCAGGAATCAATAAGTAATCATTGAATGAATGACTACCTGAATGAATGAATGAGTCCATTTCTTTCTACTGCTCCAGCTGTAGGCCAAGCTTCAGCAACTTTCATCTGAGTGGCAGATTGCAAAATATGGCCACAAATTCCTCCCATCAAATGCATGCTCCTCTGCAACGTGACTTTGCTATGCCTCCTATCAGGAGGCAGAGCCTATTTCCCTAACCCCTTGAATCTGAGCTGGTCCTGGGACCTGCACTGGCCAATAGAATGAGGCAGAAGTGACTGTTATATGAATTCCAAGGCCAGACCTTAAGAGACCCTGCAGTTTCTATCTCCACTCTTTTAGAACACTGCCCTGAGACCATCGTGCTGAGAAGAAGTCAAAGACGAAAGACCATTTGGAGGGAGCGATCCAGCGGTTCCAGCTGAGTGCAGCCAACCTGCTGGTTGACTGCAGCTGCATGAGGGAGCACAAGTGAAACCTGCAGAAGAACTGCCCAGACAACCCACAGGATCATGAGAAACAATAAATCATTGTTTCAAGCCACTAGATGTGGGGGCTGTTTTGTTACACAGCAAAGATAACTGATACAATCTGGATGATTCCAGTGGCATCCACTTTAGGTTCTCTTCTTCCAGTCAGCTCCACAGGTCACAAGAACAGTCATTCTAACTTGAACTCACACTGGATTAACAATTTTATTAAAAGTTTTCAGTAGCTCTCATCGTTCTTATAGGACGACACAGAGCCTCTTTGGTTCAGCCTCTGCAAACCTCTTCAGCCTCATCTCCAAATACAGATGGCATCCTCTGTGGGTTAGGACCCTGCTGGAAGGAACAGTTCTCAGATACTCTGTATGTCAGAATCACCTGGGGAACTTCAAAAAATTCCAGTACTCAGGCTCCTCCCTCAGAGATTCAGATTTAATTGGTCTAAAATGGGACCTGAACAATGGTATTTTTTTAAAGCTCCCAAGTGGATGCTAATGTATAGCCAGGGTTGAGAACCATTGAGCTGCAGGATCCAAAAGTGTATTTTGAAATTGCTGATCTTGACTTCAAGGAACTTCTAAAGCCTCAAGGAAAGATTAAATTCTGCTCAGTGCCCTTTCAGCATTAAGTAAGCGATATTGTGTTCTAAGTTTTGGGAAATTGGTAACAGACTGTATGAGAACCTTCTTTAATTACTTGAAACATTAAATTATCAATATTTTATTTCTCCAATTCTAAGACTCACCCTTTCCATATTTTAATGTTTCTGAATCAGACTCCATCTTATCATTAAATGTGTGCATTTAATGTTTCTTTAATTCATGAAAAAACAGTAATTAGACTAAAGCTGTGTTTTATTGCCAGTGGTGATCACAACCAAGGAAACATCTTTCTGAGACACAGCATTTCTCCATGTGCAAAGTGCTATAGCCTTTTTGAACCCAATTGATCTCCCCATCAACATGGAGAGGTAGAGCTTTGTAACTTCATTTTAAGTATAATAACTGCTACAATTTATTGAGCATTTACCACTGTTTCCTAGTACTTTGCAAATATGAGGGTACTTCAAAATTTCATGGAAAGATTTATAATATCTTTTAATTCTATTTTTCCATGAACTCTTTGAAGTACCCTCATACTATCTCATTTAAGCCCCACAGAAACCCACAGTGTGACCACATTTTATACACTGGAAGCTGAGGCCTGCAGATATTAAGTAAGTTGGCCAGGGTCACACACAGCTGGGAGGCTTGGGGAATGTATACTAGTTCTTGGGGACTCCTCACATGCTACAGGGTTGTCAGGAGATGGTCTCTCCTAGTTGTTTCTCAGAATAAAGTGCCAATGCCTTAATATGGCATTCGAAGACTTTTACAATCCTTCCTAAACCTATATTGCAATAGTAATAAAAAATCCAAGCACCCTAGTACCGAAAGCTGAGAATAAGGATCCCAGTAATTAAGGGCCCACTATGTTCCAGACACTTTGCACGTGTTATCTCTGATCCTCCTAACAACCTCATGTGAGGGTATTTGCAAGGGGCCTGGCTTGATTTTGCTGCTAAGCACCCCTCCCCTTTCTTCTGGATTCTCCTTTTGGTATCATACCCCAGCCCCCTACATTTGTAGTCTAGGGAGGCTGTCAGTCAAGATGCCCCACCCTTCCCTGGGCAAGGAGTGGTTGAGCAACCCTGACCAGGCCCATCACACTCTTTAGGGATCTGGACCTTGAACAGAGCCATACATGGTCAGAAAAAAATAGAGTTGAATGATCCCAGAGAGGAGGCCCTGTCAGTAATAACAATATTTACTGAGCGTTTATAAGTACAAGTCACTATGGTAAGTGATGTAAAGATATTAATTCATTCAATCCTCACAACAGTCCTATGAAGTAGGCCCCGATACACTCCCTGTCTTCCCTATTAAGAGATGAACAAAGTGAGGCAAGAGAGTAAGTCTACGCAGACTTTACAGGCATAGCTAGATTGGAACCCAGACCACCCGACTGTGAGAGCCACAGCTTCACCAGCCACTCCGTAGCTTCTCGGTTGTACTTTCCTTTAGATTCTGCGCTTTGGAGCTTTTCTTCCTGAGACTGGTTCTTTGTCCTTTCCTCTAATTCAGTCATCTATACCTTTGCCTTGCAACAAATTCCCTTTTTTTATTCATTAGCTAGAGTAGATTTATGTTGCCTGTGACTAAGAAACCCCAACTAATTAAAGTATTATTATTTCTGCTTGCAGGTGAAGAGTCTGAAGCTCTGGGGAAGTGAATGGACTAAAATCATCAGCTAGTAATAGTGATGATAATAGTAGTAGTAATAATAATTACAGCAGTAGTAATAATGGTAATAGCAACTAACATTTATTTGAATTACTTAGCATTTGATGAGTGTAGCATTTAATGAGTGCTTCCTACAAGGCAGGCCCTGTGTTACGGGATTTACATAAATTTTCTCACTTAAACTTCACAACAACCCTAGAAGGTTTTTTTAATTGAGATATAATTCACATACCACAAAATTCACTCTTTCACTTGTATACTTCAGTGGATTTTCAAATATTCACAAGACTGTGTAAGCATCACCACTATCTAATCCCATACAGTCTTCATCACCCCAAACAGAAATCCTGTGCCCACCTGCGTTCATTCTCCATTCCTCCCTGCCCCCAGCCCCTGGCAACCACTAATGTGCTTCCTGTCTCTATGGATGTCCCTATTCTGGACACTTCATATAGATGGAATCATACAATATGTGGTCTTTTGTGACTATTTTTTCACTCAGAGTTGTTTTCATGTTTCATCCACACGGTAGCATGTATCAGTACTTCATACCTTTTTGTAAATGATGGTAAGATATACAAAATATTTATTACTTTAACCATTTGCAAGTGTACAGTTTGGTGACTTTAAATACATTCACAATGTTATCTAACCAAAACTTTTTCATGAACTCTATACCAATTAAACAGTAACTCCGCATCCCTCTATCCTCTTATCCCCTGGTAACCTCTATTCTATTTTCTGTCTCTATGAAGTTGCCTATTCTAGGTACTTCATACAAATGGAATCATACAATACGTGTCCTTCTGTGTCTGGCGTATTTCACTTAGCATGATGTTTTTAAGGTCCATCTATGTTGTAGCAGGTGTCAAAATACCATTCCTTTTCATGGCTGAATAACATTCCCTTGCATGCATATACCACATTTTGCTTATTCATTCTTCAATTGGTGGAGACTTGGGCTGTTTCCACTTTTTGGCTATTGTGAATAATGCTTTTGTGTGGACATACGTTTTCATTTCTCTTGGGTATAAACCTAGGAGTGGAATTGTTGGGTCATATGATAACTGTTTGACCTTTTGAGAGCCGGGTAGGGCTATTATTATACTCAGTTACAGATAAGGAAACGAGGGTTAAGAAGTCAGGTCACTCAGAGCCACACAGCTAAAAAGTGATAGCTGGGCTTTGAGTCTGCTCTTGCTGTCTCGGGGGACTAGGAAAGGACTGAGGAATGAAACATTTGTCCTAAAAACAATCAGTAACAGTGCGGTATTTACCAGCAATTTTGACACCTGAGGAATTAATGCCACCTCGAGCCCTCAGTAAAACAGACTTTCATTATTAGTATTCTATCACTACTATTAATAGCTACCATTTGCTGAATGTCTACTATGTGCCTGGTATTTTACACATTCGAAACCTTAAAACAGGAAAGTCTAGTGGGAGCTTTGAAGTTAGATAGCCCCCAGGTTTGTATCCTGTTTTGCCACTTGGGCAAGCAACGTGACCTTTCTGAGATTCATCTGTGAAATGGGGACAACAGTATTAACTTTCCTATAGAATTATCATGAAGTTGCATGAGTTACCACCATAAGAAATCAACAAATACTAGTTTTAACAATGAGCTTGTAAAAATACTATAAAAACTACTCACCCCCCACCCCCCCACCCCCACATTTTACGGATGTGAAAACTGAGGCTTAGAGAAGTCGTGTGATCTGTCCGTGGTCCTGAAGACAGGGATGGCAAAGATGATGTTCTTTCATCTCTGTTGTTTCTGCTTCTTGTTCATCCCTTGCTCTGCCCATTCCATCCATGGACAACTCAGACACCTGGGATTTCTCTATCCTGTTCTTACGAAAACTGAGTGAGTGCAACCCTCTGGGCCCCTACCGATTCCCTGGTCACACCCGCTTCGTCCTCACATCAGAGAGTCTGTGTGTCTCAGGACATCTCCTCCCCCAGCATGTCTGGCTGCAGCTTCAACATCTCAGCAGTTGGGCTGGCAGTTGGGCCTGCTCCAGGAAGACAACTTGATGGAGTGGAAAGAGCATTGGCTTTGGCATACTGAGTTTGAATTCTGATTCCATGACTTAGGCAAATGGCTTAGTCCCCCGGTCCTCAGCTTCCTCAAACATCAAGTTGAGACAATTGTTGTACTTTGCAGGATTGCTGTGAAGACTTGAGAGTGTAATTAAAGTACTTGGTAGGTACCTGATGCACCATTAATGAGCTCAATAAATGCTCATTACCCTTCTCTAGCCCTGTTCCCCTTGTGGAACGGCAAGGAGAGGCTGAGGCTTCTGTAAGACAAAGTTCAAAGATGGAGTCCACAGGGCTGGCAAACAGCTTGGCAGCTGGAGTGAGAGCAAGAGAGGATTCCAGGGTGGCAGAGATCAAAGGCTAAGTTATGCAGATTATTCCTTTGTTCCTTGTAGTTTACACTTGCCTTGATGCCCCCTGGGGAGGCAGACTCACATCACATGCACACAGATACACAAAAGCACACATGGGCAAACATGCACATGAACCTAAATGCACATAAAGTACACCCTACCACACCACGCACACAAACACACATGGTTATAAGCACATACATATCCTCACAAGTGTGTGTATACACTCTGAATGCAAACTCATCTATGTGCTCAGACAGTCATTCAGAAGTTCTCATGCCCATGAACATGTATAAATGACCAGCCGTGCATGTTCATGCCAGCACATATGCATGCACATGCATGTTCATAACCACAGTTCACACGGGCATGCACACAAATGCTTGTCCATGACTGTGCATATTCCCTTTTCAAATCCTTAGCTCTAAATAGAAGCAGAAGCTGCAACATATGTGCCTCTCTGTCATAAGGATAGAGGAGGCTTTAGAAAGGCAGCTTTGCAAAACAATGTAGAGAAATTGGCAGGGGTTCCAAGCACTGCAGGAAAGGTTAAGGAATGGAGAGCGTCCAGCAGCCGGATGAAAGGGGACAAGGGATAAGATGAGTCTCTTAGGGAGAGGAGATGATCCTAAAGCCATCCGCCATCAACCCAAATCCAAGTTAACCAAAAGTTTATACCAGGGCCCCCTGACCCATTGATCACCATAGCCATTCACAACCAAATAAGGCCCAATATGAAGGCTCAGCATCTCTAATAGGGCAGGCACTGCTCTAAGTCCTTGACACCTATTAACTTATTTAATCCTCAGCAATGATCAGGCAGCTATTATTACTATTATTTTCAATTTTTAGACTTCAGAAACTGAGGCAGAGCACCTTCCCTCTCCAAAGGATGACATACCCAGACTGGGGTTGGCCTCCAACTTCTGAGTCCCTCCCTGAACTTGTTAGAATGCCATCCCCAGATTCCTTACTGACTGTCCCCCTCCTCACACCTGGAGTCTCTGCTGCTCTATACTTGGTCTGTGACCAGGGGTCCTTGCCCTCTGCCCACAGGCTAGACCTCCTCTGCCCTCACTCATTTATTCATCACCACACAGAACATGAGTCATTTACTAGTACTCATGGTTTGCACTAAACAGGGCTCATAAGGTTTTGGAGCTTGGAGGTGGGGATAAGGGGAGTTTGAGAATGTCTTACTGGACAAGTGATTTTTCTCATAGCTTTGTTAAAGTATAGTTAATATGAAATAAACTGCACATATATTTAAGGTGCACAATTTGATGTGTTTTGACATATGTATATACCCATAAAAACATCATCAGAATCAAGAAAATAAATATTACCATAATCTCCAAAAGTAGGAAGTGACTTTTCAGATGCAACGTGAAGCAGAAGTAGGCCAGGTGAAGGGCGAGGGACAAGGAAAGACTTGGGAGAAGGGACCCTCCAGCTAAGTCTCTGGGGCAAGAAAAAGCAAGTTTCAACTGAGAAACTGAAAGAAGCTTTGAATTACTGGAGTGCAGTGTTGGGGGGTGGGGGGAGTGATTCCAAGGGCTCAGATTATGACCAGCCTGCACTGGGCCCTGTGTCTAGCCTCAGGCCAGCTCTTGTGGGCTAGGCCTCTTCCAGCCTCCCCATCCTGCTACAGAAACGGCTGGTCTGGTCAGGCTGGTACGTACCCAAGTTGTGGCGAATGAAAGTTATTTTTCCCGTGGACCAAGAGAGCAGGGCTCTCAATCATCCAGGGAGGCTCCTGTAGCCTATTTCTGGGGGCAAATCCTGCAGGACCTAGTAGCACTTGCTCTTGGCTCTGAGCACTCAGCCAGCCTGTTAACTGATGGTTTGGTTTTTTTTTTTTAACTCCCTTAAAATTTATTTAAATTAATTTATTTTAATTGACACATTGTAATTGTACATATGGGGCACAATCTGATGTTTTGCTGCACATATATGTTGTGTAACGATTTAAAATATTTTAAATCTATGCTTAAAAATCTGAAAAGATTTTTTAAATTGATTTTGAGATGATTATTCTGAAGTTATTTTAAAATAGCAATAATCCTACCTACCTAGAAATGGCCAATATTAGCATTTAGGTGTATATTCTTCCAAACCCCTTGTCTATGTCTAACTATTCTCTTTCTGAGAGAGAGAGTAAGAGAGAGAGAATTTTTTAAAAGGATCACAGCAAATGCAGGATTTTATCCATATTTTAAAATTTAGCAATATATGAGTATTATACACATATTTCTACATCTATAAGTGTAGTTCTATTACATTATTTTAGACAACTTTTTTACTACTACATTTTTTTTTAAAAGTGCTGTGATAGGCTTTCCTGCTCATACACCTGTACACAGTTCCCTAGTTACTTCCTTAAGATATCCAAGGAATAGACTTATGCATGTTTAAAATCAACTTTATTATGAAATTACACATTTTAAAGAAGTTTGAAATATATTGCCAAATTACTCTTCAAAAAGGCAGAAGCAAATCATATTCAAATTTGCAATACGCAAGTGTTTCTCTTACCACACTGCTGCCAGTATGTATCATGTTCTAGCAGATTTTTTCCTTTTAAATTTCATAGGCTAAACTGTATCATCACAATGCTGCTTTCATTTGCATTTTTAATCATTAACAAGGTTGTGCATTTTTCATGTTTATTAGCCATTTATATCTTTCTGCTTTCATGGATTTCCTTTGCCTTTTTTAACTTAAAAAATAACTTTATTGCTTTTTCTACTTATTAAAGCACTACACACTTATGGCAGAAAATTTAGAAAATAATAATATAAAGAAGAAAATAAAATCTAGTCTGATACCCATAGTTAACCATATTGTGGATTTTTTTTTCCACATAGAGAGGGTAGGAAACAGATCACATATTTAGAAAACCAAAGTAAGATCATGCTCTATATAGTTTGATAGACTGCTTTTAAATTATAGAGCAGTAGCGCCCGGCTAGCTCAGTTGGTAGAGCATGAGACTCTTAAATTATAGAGCAGTAATTTTCCTATGTTATCAGGTATTATTTTTAAAACATGATTTTAATATATGCACAAATGTACTTATACCATAATTTACTTAATAATTGCTCTAATTTGGACATTTAGGTTTTTTTCTTATTTTTGCTGTCATAAATAAAAGGGTAATAAGCATCTTTATCCTCAAGTTTTTTTATTTTTTCTTATTATCCTCAGGGTAAATTCCTAGAGGCAAAATTTCTATATAAAGAGTCATGAAAAGTTTTTTTTAAGGCTCTTGATACAGATTGTCAAATTCTGTTCCAATATACACTGCTGTCATGATGTAAGAAAGTACCTGTTTCTTGGCACTCTTACATAATAACTGGGTATTAAAATATTAGATGAAATAAGGCATCTGAGCCTGACCATGTGTCTTACTTTTCCAAGCCAATGAGCAGTGGCAGGGAGTGAATTTTCTCTCTTGGCTTCTTCCTCCACCCCTTGTCACAGAGCTGGGCACAATGTCTTTAAACCATGTTTGTTGGTTAATTAGAATTTTAAAATAAGTTTAGTAATATTAATATATTTAATTAAAACCCTACTAGTCTTTTCTGCCTCCAGCTCTGCCCTCTTGCAAATCACTCGCCACATACACCAGAATGATCTGTTCAAAACACAGATCTGATTGTTTCATCCTTCTGCCTACAACCTTCAGTGGCTCACTATCAACTACAGTAAAAAATTCAACCTCCCTGACATTTGGGACCCTTCATGGTTTTGCCTCAACCTTCCTTTCCAGGCTCATCTCCTACGTATCCCCCAGACCTCACCTACCTGGCCCCGTGACTAATATGTTAACCACATTCACTCCTACCTGCTGTTTCTCCTTCAGACATAAAGCCTTTACCCACACCATTCGTCTTGCCTGGAATCCCTTCTCTCTCTTAACATGGTAAAGCCTTTTTGAGCCTTTGAGATGCAGCTCCGTGTCCACTTCCCTGATTCCCCAAAGAGAGAGAGCTTCGGTCCCATCCATGTGCCCCCACAACACAACATTCGTTATCTGTGTGTGTTCCCAGATCCTCTGCTAGCCTTTGAGTCCTTAAGAGCAGAAACTTAGTGCCTACATCTCCGTCTCCAGTGCCCAGACTAGTGCCTGGCAGAGAGTCAGGGATTTACCAATATTTGTTGTTGGAGCACCGTGTCTCTCAGATAATTTAATATTTGATTATTATACTCTGACACAAAAGCTGTCATTGAAGATATATGAATTAAAATGCAAAATTTCCCATCAAAATGTCTCCCAGGAATGGCTGGGTCAGAGCAGTTGGCTAGCTGCTAAGGTATTTAATAAAACCCCAGTTAATTAACAAGAAAAAGATTCCTTTGTGGTTTGCTTCACAGCAGAGAACAGCAAGAAGCTTGTGCTGGAGACAGATCCAGACTTCATTTCAGGTTTCTTCCAGAACTTTTAGCATTAAAAGAGTTAAGGGGAGACAGGGGCTATTTCTGCCTGGCCCAGGCTTCTGAAGGGCTGCCCTAACTCCCCTGGGCCCCCCAAACACTCTGTACTGATGTGGGGAGAACGAATTGGTGCAATCTCTTTGGAGAGCAATTTGACCGTATGTGGTGTCTACCCACGCTGACCTAGTAGTCCACAGCTAGAAATCTAAATTAGAGAAATAGCAGCTCACGTGTGCAAGGAAACGGTACGAGGAAGAGTTGTTCCTGCGTTATTTGGGGAAAGAATAAGCAAATTATGCTTTATCCAGCCATAGAATTTAAGCAGATATTAAAAAAAAAGAATAAGGTAAATCTGTATGTTCTGAGATAAAAGTGAAATCCTATATAGGATTCCATTTTGCAAAACAACAGCAAAACTCTATACATGATGGGGCTGGCAGGTTAGCTTAGTTGGTTAGAGTGTGGTGTTACAATACCAAGGTCAAGGATTTAGATCCCCATACCAGCTGGGCTCTGCCAAAAAAAAAAAAAAAAAAAAAATTAAATAACAACAACTCACTACATGGATGCACACACACAGTTTGTAAAGGTGTAAGAAAAGATCCAGCAGGATACACATCTAACATCTGGGAGAAAATTGTAAGTGAGGATAAGGAGTACGTTCACTTTTTACCATCAGAACTGTGGATTGTTTTAGTTTTTACAAATATATATTAATTTTCTAGTTAAAGGGAAAAGAAACAAAGCCCCTTATATAGTTGGCTCCCGACTATCTTTACAACCTTGACTCACAGGCCTTCCTAACCGTAAATTGCGTTTTCATTTTAAGCATATCATATCCATTATGTGGTTTGATGGTCACAACAAACTCATGATAGACACCAGTATCATCACATCCATTTTACATATCAGGAAACTCAGATTCATGAATTCTGGATTTTAATTTATCAAATTCACAAAGAAAAAAAAATCATAGCCAATGTTAGTACAAATGCTATAAAATAGGCACCCTGTATTTTGCTAGTAAGAACACAAATCTGTACAAGCCCTCTGGGGAGCAATTTGACAATATGTATCAAAATTCTTTGAAATCTGCATACCCTTTATCCTAGCAATTCCTTTGCTAGAAATTTATCCCAAGGATATAATTAAGGATGTGCACATAGTTTCAGCTACAAAGAGGATATTCATTTAGAAGATGCTCATGATACTGAAAAATTGGAAACCACTTAAATATCCAAGAATAAAAAATTACTTGAATAATGTTTCATTCATATGAGAGAGTACTACAAAGTCATTAAAAAGTGATGAAGAATCATAATTAATGACAGGGAACACAGCTCATGATACGTTTTTAAAAGTAGGTCACAAATGGTATGTATTAAATGAGTCCAATTTTGCTTACAAAAAGAGAGAGAAAACATGTAATGTATATGGATAGAAAAAAGGTGGAAGGGCCAAGCCCGTGGCGCACTTGGTAGAGTGCTGCGCTGGCAGCGCGGCGACGCTCCCGCCGCGGGTTCGGATCCTATATGGGACTGACCGGTGCACTCACTGGCTGAGTGCCGGTCACGAAAAAACGACAAAAAAAAAAAAAAAAAAAAAAAAGAAAAGAAAAAAGGTGGAAGAAAGCACACCAAAACATTAGTACTATTTACCCTGGGGAGTGACACTACAGATTTTTTTCATTTCCTCCTTTTCTTAATTGTATTTTCACAATTCCCCCCCCACCCACCCACCCCTGCTACATTTCTTACAACAAAAGTGCATCATTGAACATGAAAAATTGTATTTATTCTTTTAAAAATATTCATCTCCTTGTTTTTCCCCCTGAAGCAACTTTCGTGGTCCTGTCTTCATGCCTTCCTCACTTCCAGGTTAATGCCCTCTCAACATCTACCCTGGTCTTTCTGTAAAGCCATCTCCTCCAGGAAGCCTGCCATAGCCATCACCGGCTTTTAGGCTTCCCAGCTCATACTCAGTTTTCTGTCGTGCTTGCATGGTCATGTGACACTGCCAAAGCCTGCTGGGACATGGTTCATCAGCCCAGAAGCTTAAGGCATCTCCAAAGTGGATGCTCAGTCCTTGGTCCTTTAAATAGATCTGGCAACTTACACAGCAGGTATTTGAATCCCTAAAAGCCCAGGTAGCCCTCAGAAGCCCCTGCCTCTGGCATCCAGCAGAGGATCTCCCACTCAACCGGTCTCACTCTGATCTTCTTGTTTGGCTCACTAATCCCTTTCCTCTGTCCCAAAGCTTCCAGCACTCTATGGCTTGCCTTGCTCTGACCACTGGTCTGCACATGCTTTGGAGTTCACCTTCTGATTGCATTAATGCTCTGGGTAATAATCAAGCACACCTTCCTTTGGGCCCTCAAACTTGCACCAATCACCTACGCAAAGGCAGGGGATGATAAAAACCATAGCTTTCGTGTACTAAGTACTTGCTACATTCTACATGCAAAAATAATAATAACCATAGCTATCCTTGAGTCCTTTCTCTGTGCCAGCTACTGTACCCAGCTCTTTACATGCACCCCTATTCCTCAGAGTATGAAAGAGAGGCTCAGAGAAGTAAGGTGAGTTGTCCAAGGTCACGGAGCTAGTAAGGAAGGGGTGGTGTCTCATTTCAAACCAATCCTTGCCTGAGTGCCAACTTCATGTGCTTAATCACTACTCTATGCTGCTCCTACAACCACCCTGTGGAATAGATACAAGAGATAGAAAACAGTTTCAGTAAGATCAGGCCATGGTTCAAGGTCATTTCAGCTCAGCATCAGAGGGTTCTGGGAGCTCGGCAGGGAGCAGATGCTGGTCTGGAGGAGGGAATGGAAGGATGGAGGTCACAAAAGGAAGGAGTCTGGTATGGATGAGAAATGGTGTTACATTCCTCCCCCCTCCCCCCCGGAATGCAGGGGTCCAGGACTAAGCTGCAATTTGGAGAGAAGTTCAGGTTGGGAAGGAAGCTTCCCAGGACTCTTCTCCATCCCAGAGACACTACCCACCCATCTAGGACAGCGTAGCCATTCCTAGATCACACCTACCACTGTACTGTTCCTTTGGCCTAGGGCTCAGGGACCATATGGGGCCATGAGTGCCAAGAGGGGTAGAGGAAGGGGACTCAGGGCCTGTGGTGTCTGGAGGGATTGGATAGGCCAGGGCTGTCACTGTTCACCTGCAAGACGCTGAGTGCCATAAGCAGGAGGAATGCCTCATACAACTTCTCATCCATCAGGAGCATAATAAAAACCCAGGTGCCCATGGCAGCAGGGTGGATCTGGACCCCCAAGTTCTTAGTTCAGGTCCTGGCACTGCCACTAACTTGCCCTGGGACTTTGGGCACATCACTTTCCCTCCTGGCCCTATAATAGCTCCCCTTGGGGCTGCAGAGTGATGGCATGCAGGCAAGTGTTTTGAGAGAGTCAAGATTAGCTGGTGCAGCTGCTTTGGAAAACAATCTGGCAGTTCCTCGAGAAGTTAAACTCAGCGTTTCCATATGACCCAGCAGTTGCACTCATAGGTATATGCCCAAGAAAAATGAAAACATATGTCACACAAAAACTTTTACACGAATGTTCACAGCAGCACTGTTCATAATATTCCCAAAGCAGAAATAACCCAAATGTCTATCAACCAATGAATAGCTAAACAAAATGTGGCCTATTCATACAATGGAATGTTATTCAGCCATAAAAAAGAATGAAGAAGTGATACAGGCTACAACACGGATGACCCTTGAAAACCTTATTCTAAGTGGAAGAAGCTAGACACACAAGGTCACATACTGTAGGATTCCATTTATATGAAATATCCAGAATAGGCCAATCCACAGAGACAAACGTAGATTAGTGGTGACCTGGAGCAGGGGAAATTGGGGGGAGTGACTGCTAATGGGTACAGAGCTTCTTTCAGAGTATTAAAAATGTCTGGAAATAGTGGTGATGGGTACACAACCTTGTGAATATACTAAAAATCACTGAATTGTACACTTTAAGGGAGAATTTAATGGTATGAGAATTCTTTAAAGAGAGAATAGCTAGCATTTACTTGGTGCTCAGTTCTTCAGGTTCTGTGCTAAGCCCTTCCTGTGTGTATTGCCTATTTAATCCCCACAACAACCCTGTAAGGGAAGAATTCTCAGTATCCTTAATTTGCAGATGAGGAAACCGAGGCAGGAGAGGTTCCATAACTTGCCCAAGGTCACACAGCTCCGGTGCTATGCAAATGCAAGGTCAGTGTGGACTGTGAGCACCTCCTCTGGGACCCCAGGGCACTTTGTACAACCTTTGCACATGACCCGTCTCCTTGTCCATCTCCCCCACCAGGCCCTGGGGGTCTGGAGAGCAGATGTCTTCACGGACTCCCCAGCACACAGCTCAAGGCCTGGCCCAGAGACATTTGTTGAATGGACGGAGCACTGTGCTATCTTTGCCTTCCTGGCTGGTTTGCAGAGAAATCGACTTTTCACAAAAGCACAGCATCCGCTGTGAACTCTCAAGGCTGCCAGATACTGCTTCACGCTCACCCTGAAGTTGCTGAGATGAGAGGCAAGAAGCACCTCAAATCAAGACAAAATGCATTTGTGGTTTTGAAGGAAAGTCGTTAGAAGACAAAGTCTGTCTTCCAAGGCCAAGGTTACTCCAATTCTGTTTACTTAAAGTAGAAAGAAGACAATCCCTGCCCCGATGGGTCTGGGCAGGCTTGCAGGAAGGAGGGTTTTTGCTGCATATCCACCACTAACCACAGGAGAGAGCAGGAGGGAGACAGCGGGAGCCAAAGCAAATACTCTGAAGTCAGAGATAACGGGAGAAGGTAGGAGCAACGAGAATAGGTTGGGAGGCCGAGCAGGAAACAGGTCTGAAAGGAAGGGTGGGAAGGCAGGAAGCTTCCTGAGCATTTATGAGAAGACGGCCCAGAGCCCAGGCTGGCTGAGACAGGGCTGAGCCAGAGTCACCGAACCACAGTAGCCGGCCGGCCGAGACGACCCCACTGGTCTCTTGCTGGGCCTCCCTGGCTCGAGCCATGGGATCTTTGTAACACACAGATTGTTCCTGTCCCTCCTCTGCTCAAAACCCTTCCATGGCTCCCCACTGCCTGTAGTTTATAGAAACATCAGACGAGGCATCTCAGGCTTCTGGGTCCAAAGGCCAGCCCTCCTTGTCCTTTCAGATTTCTTTCCCCACCCCTCTCTGTGACACCACCCTGGAATCTAACGCACCAGGGAAATGTTCATGCTTTCTGAATGGATGTCTCTTTTACCACTGAATTTATTTATGGAATTTAAGATCTTACTCTTCCCAAAATGAACTCTGCCTTTCTGTCTTTTAAAAATTTTCTCTTCTTCACAGACACATCTTGTCACCTCTGATAGCTCCTTCTGGGACTGTTTTCTCTGCTTCTTTGAATCCCCATCAGTGTCTAGCCCAGGGCTGGCCATTGACTGCCAGAAACACTAATCAAGCAGCCAGGGGGATGGACAACAGAAGGCTTCTGGACAGCTGACCTCCCTAGTCAACTCTTGCTGAGCTTGATGTCTTAGGCTGGTTTCACGGGTTACCCAGGAAGCAGACCCCCAGAAAAGGGTTGGGCTCCACATGGCGTATTTGGGAGTTGAGCACCAACATCAGGGACATCCAAGAGCAGCTACTATTCTGAGCAACGGGGGCTCCATGCTGTCCCCCAGCCCTGCTGGGGGCTTCTGGGAAATTGGATGAAATGTAACTTAAAATTATCCCACCCTAAGGGGAAAGGATGGTGGGAAATTTACCTCCCATCTCCCACTCATGTTGGCTGAGGGCAGGTCCTGGGCTGTTTACTCCTGAGCCGCTGTGGCCTGCTCCTGGCTCAGGCTGGTAGAACACCTGCCATCTAAGAGTGATAGACACTTGTGGCGGGACCCCACTGTCATGCTCCAGGTGATGGGGAAGAAATCAGGCGGGGCAGTGATGGGGGCTGCTAAGCTTGTCCCAGCCTCTGTGTCTTTGCATGCGCTTATTCCCATCTCTGGTCTGCCCTCTTCCAGGCCCCTTCTGCACTAGCAGTGAGCTTCACGCCTCCTTCATGGCCCAGCCAAATGTGCTGTCTCTGGGAGGCTTCTCCTGAATCACCCCAGAAGAGTTAGTGCCTCTCTCCTACGGCTCCCCCAGCACTCATCCTGTCTTCGGACTTTGTGCTGTAGTACCAACCCTCTGTTACCACCTTGCACAGTAACAGCCTGTGGTCTTGTCTGCCTGCCCCCTAGACTGTGACCTCCCCAAGGGTGGGGTCTCTGTCTGGCTTATTGGGTCCTTACACCAGCAGAGAGAAGGTGTCCAGTGAGTGACTGCCGAGTGAGCAACTGAATAAATTAGCAACTATAATATCAAATATTTACCGAATGCTTACTACGTGCCAGACTCTGATCTCACCTCTTCACATGTGATGCTTATTGACTCTACACAGCTACCTACGAGGTAGGTGCTATTATCCTTGGCAACCAACAGATTAAGCGTCTGAAGCACAGACAATGAGAGGAACTTGCCCCACCCTCACCAGCAGCTCTAAGTGGCCGAGTGAGGAATGACTGAGAGAGGGGGACCCTTCCCAATCCCTCGGGAGCACCATAGCCACTGCAAGCAAGACGAAAACAGGAGACCGTTAGCTCACCTGGGCTCTTCAGAGCTGCCTTGGGCTAGGAAAGGATCTCTTGGGAGGATGTAGAGAAAGGAAAATAAATGGGGGCTGCAGAAAGGGGCCCGGAGCCTGCCCCCCAAGAGTGGGGAGCTGTGACCAGGTCTTGGAGAAGTGAGTTTAAGGAGTTGGGTGTGGGATCCCATGAGGAGCAGCCTAAAGGGTGAGCCACACAACCCCCTGCAGGTTTCTAAGCTGTTTCTTACCCATAACCCTACGTGCTCCTCACCTTGCTCCAACGTTGGTGGCATGGGAAGGTGCAGGTTGGACGAGTCTGCACAAGGTCACAAACAAGAGCTGGCTCTTCGAATTAGGTGTGTCTGCCTCCAAGTGTAGTTTGCTTTCCATAGCCTCTTAGTTCTCAGTCCAGCCAGGATGGACCCTGCAGATGAAACCTTGCTTTCTTTGAGGGAGAGAGCGAGCCAACATTAGTACCAGACAAACCTCATGCCATCTCATAACACCTTATGAGAAAAGGATCATTACCCCCTTTCAAAGTTGAAGAAATTGAGGCTCAGAGAGGTTAAGTAGCTCAGCCAAAGACACACAGCAAGTGATTGAAGAGCTAGGATGCGGACCCAGTTTGATAAGGCCCCAAAGCAAAGAGTCTAGCAGACAGATAGGAGAAGAGGACATTGGAGGGATTTGTAAATTAGGAGTTGTCAAGTTGGATTTGGCAACTGCATTGCTTACGTGCAATCTGTTCACATTGATGCAATTCATGCCTAGCAATCCCTCACCCCACAGAACAGGAGAGCCTGCCTGTGAGATCTGTACCTCAGGCAATTCACCCTAGAGCAGGTGTGAGGCACCCAGTCAAGGTCGTGAGTGAGAGAAGGACACCCACTGCTTCTGTGGCCAGAGGCAGCTGAGCAGACTGACCACAATCACAGTGGTCCCTAAGGGTTGCACCTCAAGAGGTACAAGGGCTCTGTCGCCTCCTCTGCAGCTTAAGGATGGGTAGAGATGTGCCGAGACATCTCAGAGGACAAGCATGGATTTTGTTAGCCTCTGGAATCCCGACTGTTTCATGAAATTTTATGTGGCCTCTGGGGAAAGAACTAGCTGTGATCTAACAAGGGCAAATGCACAGATGCAGGGAAAAACAAAACAAAATGAAACAAAACAAAAAACTTGTTTTTTAAAATGCAAAGGCTGAAGGGAGCTTTCTGGAGATTGCACCGAGATAAATTCAATGGTAAAACAGACTTCGGTTCAGAAAGAATGAACATTTCTTAGGAATCATGGGGCAGGTTTAGGGAAGATGTTTTTCTAAGTAATATGAGAGTGAGCTTGCAGCAACTGTTTAAGTTAGCTTTTGAGGACAGCTGGAATTTTCCTTATTACATTAGAAAGCTTTGGAATGAATAGGAAATCCACCATGTAGTTAGGGTGGAATGTACATAATAAATACCAGAGTTATTTAAAAATTGAAGACCAAAGGTTACGACTGTTTTTGTCTTTGCAGAGTTTTCCAGACATATTTATTTCTATATCACGTGATCTGCACAGCCTTATTACTGCAAGAATGGCAAGCATTGCACTTAAAAAAAAGCCTTTAATGAGATTTAATTCATAGACCATACAGTTCATCCATTTAAAGTGTACAATTCACTGGATTTTAGTACATTCACAGGGTTGTCCTAATTTCAGAACATTTTCAAAAATAAACTCTGTACCCATTAGCAATCACCCCTAATTCCCTTTTCCCCTCAGCCCCTGGCAACCACTAATCTGCTTTCTGTCTCTCTAGATTTACCTGGTCTGGACATTTTATATAAATGGAATCATACAACACATGGTATTATGGGTTGAATTTTATCCCTCCAGCCCTCCACAAAAATTCATATGTTAAAGTCCTGACACCTAGTACTCAGCATGTGACCTTATTTGAAAATAGGTTAATGGCAGATGCAATTAATTAAGGTAAGGTCATTAGGGTGGACCCTAATCCAACATAACTGGTGTCCTTAGAAACAGGGGAAATTTAGATACAGAGACACACACATGGGGAGAACACCATGTGACGATGAAGGCAGGGATTGGGGTGATACTTCTACAAGCCAAGGAACGCCAAAGGTTGCCAGCAAACCACCAGAAGCTAGACCAGGGGCATAGAACAGATCCTCCCTCAGCCCTCAGAAGGAAGCCACCCTGCTGACACCTTGATGCTGGACTTGTAGCCTCCAGAGTTAAGACAACAAATTTCGGTTGTTTAAGCCAACCAGTTTGTGGTACTTTATTACAGTAGCCCTGGAAAACTAATGTACATACATGGTCTTTAATGCCTGGCTTCTTTCACTTAGCATAATGTTTTCAAGGTTCATCCATGTGTAGCACAGACCAATACTTCCTTCCTTTTTATGGTTGAATAGTATTCCACTGTATGTCTATACCAAATTTTATTTATCCATTCACCGGTTAATAAAGATCTGGGTGGTTTCCAGTTTTGGGCTACTATGAAAAATGCCATGAACATTCATGTACAAGTTTTTTTGTGTGTATATATATTTTCATTTCTCTTGGAAATATACCTCAATTTCTGCTTTACAGGTGTGGAAACTGAGGCCCCCAAGAGGTGGCTTGCCCAAAGTTACCAGCTAGAACTCAGAACTGTCCCTCTGACCTAGATCTGCTTGATTGCAAATTCGGAAATCTTTCAACTATATCTCACACACACACACGCACACATGCACACGCACACGCCACACACACGTTTGAGCTAATGTAAATTCATCCAAACATACACACATCAGCACCGGCACAACAAATACGTTTTTGAGCCCATTGCTTTGCCCGGAGTGTAAAAGTTCAACAGAAGCAATCAAACAGAAGTGGTACGATGCTGAGGGAGATAAATGAGACTTCCAAAGAATAAATAAGTCAGAACATTGATTTGAATATTACCGAGAGAGAGACCAAAAACATTGAAAGGGGTATAAAGAGGTTAGTGAAGAGCAGATGGCCCAAACTTGGCCGTCAGCAGTGTGCACACAACTTCTATCGATTGTGATGAGATTTCTGGAAACAAATGCATTTTACCAGAAGAACAGAACGCAAGTCAAAGATGTTTATGTGAAGAGAGCTGCACTGGAAATCTGCACAGGGCTCTGCTCATGGGAGGCTCTAACCACCCACCGAGGGCCGGAGGAGCTTACATCAGCAAGGTTGCTTACCATCAGGGTTAGCGCAGGAAGATTTGATTTCACTGTTTCTGTGTTTGAGCAGGATCAGAAGCTATTCTGAGCAGCCTCAAAGGAAAAGTGCCAGAAATCATAAATAAAGAAGTCAAGCGTGTCCAGTGGCCATATCAAATGCGACACTCCCAAAGAACGTGTGAACATGGTATCTTTCAGGCTGCTGATTCTAAAAAAAAAAAGGAAAGAAAAAGAAAAAGTGGAAAATACTTTAGTCCCAGGCATCAGTAGAACCCACTAGAGTTAAAATCCTATCTAAGACAATGTAATTTAGGATGTAAAGAGAAAAGTAGCATTTATAAAAGCATGAGATTGAGCCATTCATTGAACAAATACTTATTTGACACTCTCTGTGCCTGTTATTCTGTCCTCACTGTCCTCTAGCCCCTCATCCTGCTTCATTTTTCTTATGTTCTTATTTCTTACACTCTTACTGCTCTCTGAACATATTTTATAAGTGTATTTTTTACCTGCTTATCACCTATCTCCCAGACTGGAGTGTGAGTTTCAGGAGGGCAGGAACCTGCTTTCTCTTGCTTACCCCACTTCCAGATGATGGCCCCAGCCTCCTAATTCATCTCTCTCATTCTCCTTTTGCTTCTCTCCAATCCATTTTCCAGAAACCGGGAATGTCATTCTCCTGCTTAAAGTCTTCAGGGTTTCCCTTTGCCTGTGGGTCCTAAAGGATCACATACTGAGAGATGTCCAGGCACCCTGTTCTTGGCTACCTGACATCAGGCAGTCGCAGATGGAAACACTTTTCTGACACTGTCTCTGACTTAGGGGATTTGACTTTTCTCCAAGAGGCCTCACCTGTCAGGGCTGTTCACCCCCTGATTTCAGCATGGCTCAATTGGGTGCGAGATCCCTAATCAGTCCTGAAGCACCTGTCAACTCTGCTGGGCCATACCCTCTTTCCTCCTCACCTCCCTCCAAGAACACAGGATTCAAACCACCTCAGGCTTACCAATGGGTCAGCTCTGTCCCCAAATCCTGGTAAGTGCACTCAAGCATGTAAAGCACTCAGTTCACTTGCTGGCACACTACAAGCACTCAAAGACTGGTAGTACTTAATTGTTTAAATAACATCTTTATTGAGATTATAATTCCCATACTATAAAATTTGCCCTTTCAAAGTGCACAATTCAGCAGCATATTCATAGAGTTGTGCAACCACCACCTCTATCAATTTCCAGAACATTTTTATCACCCCCAAAGAGAGCCTGTACCCATTTGCATTCACTCCCCTCTCTCCCCTCCCCCCAGTCCCTGGCAACCACGAATCTGCTTTCTGTCTCTGTAGATTTGCCTATTCTTGACATTTCACATAAATGGAATTACATAACATGTGGTCTTTTGTGACTGGCTTCTTTCCCTGACTATAATGTTTTCAAGCTTCATCCATGTTGAAGGATGTAGTAGTACTTTGTTCCTTTTTATAGCCAAATAATATTCCATCGTATGGATATACCATATTTGTTTATGCATTCATCAGTTGATGGACATTTGGATTATTTCTTCTTTTCTGGCTGTTATGAAAAATGCTTCTATGAACATTCATGTACAAGTTTTTGTGTGGACATACATTTTTAATTCTCATGAGCACACACCTCATTGTGGAATGGCTGGGTCATATGGCAAATGTGTGTTTAGCTTTTTGAGGAGCTGCCACACAGTTTTCAAAAGTAGTTGCACCATTTTATGTCCCACCAGCAATGTAGGAGGGTTCCAATTTATCCACATCATTGTCAACACTTGATATTGTCTGTCTTATTTTAGCCATCCTAGTGGGGGTAGCACTTAATATTAATTGAGGGGTCTGGGGTAAATTCTGGCCACTCAAGAGTCCACCCAGCCTTCCTGTTGCCCATCCTTCTCCATATGGGTCCATCTCAATCACTAGACCTCTGCTTTGCTCCTGCCTAGAATCTGGGGTCCTTCTCTGGGCTTCACTCATCTCCCTGTGCACTGAGAAACCCCTGTCTCCTTGTGCCATTGGTGGTTGCCCCACTGCAAACTAGACAAACCGCCTAGAACCATGAAAGGCCATCTGCCTATTGCTGCTGTCTGGAGACCCAGCTGTTAGGAACCAATGTCCTTGGCTATGAGGCCGGCCTACATTGAGCCCAGGTACCCTGTCCATTTACATACCACAAGGGGGAGAGGGGTTACCTCTGATTTGGGTCAATCCAATAAACAGTTATGAATGCATGGTGACAATGATAATGTTGCCTGACATTTATTGGGTGCTGACCATGGCCTGGCACTGTGCTAAGCATTCACACACAAACTTTTCATTAATCTTTATGACAATTTCATGAGGGAAGTGCCACTACATTTTTCTTTTACTGATGAGGACATTTCAGTTGAGAGAATGTCACTTGCCAGGCACACACAGCTTAGCTTGCAAATATAAACCTTGGATTATCTGAGGCAGAATCTAAATGTTTAATCAGCATGCAGTCAGTGCCTCCCTGTGCTTCCGAGATAAGGTAGGTGCTGTCCTGCACCCCACTCCAGTACCAACGTCTGTATTAATTTCCTGTTACTGCTGTAACAACTTAACACAAACTTAGTGGCTAAAAGCAATCCAAATTTATCATCTGATAGTCCTGGAGGTCAGAAGTCCCCAGTGGGTCTCACGGTTGGCAAGGGTGGGTTCCTTTCTGGAGGCTCCGGGGGAGAATCCATTTGCCATCTTCTCCAATCTTTAGAGATGGCCCGTATTCCTCAGCTCATCGTCACTCTCTCTGTTTTCAAAGCCAGCAATGGCTGGTCAAGTCTTTCTCATGTGCTGTCACTCTGACCTCCTCTTCTGCCTCGTTCTCTCAGTTATAATGACCCTTGTGATTTTGTTGGGTCCACCAGGATAATAATCCAGGATAAATTCTCTATCTTAAAGTCAGTTGGGAAAAGGGGAGGAGGGGGGGAGTAAAATAGGAATTGGTAAAGGGACACGAAAAATGATTACATTGTGTGATGTTGAATAACCTAATGGTCCCGATTTGAGTATCACGTCTTACACACAGGTATTGATATTCAACTCTGTACCCCACAGATATGTACGATCAACCATGTTACAATAAAAAAGCCAGTTGATTAGCAAACTTAATTCCACCTGCTATATTAGTTCCCCTCTGCCATGTAACTTACGATATTCACAGGTTCTAGGGATTAGGACATTAATATCTTTGGAGGCCATTATTCTGCCCACCACAGGGAGCTTGGGGTCTGGGTAGGGTGACAGGCATGGAAGCAAATCCTTTCAGCTGAGGAGGCTGTCAGCAGAAGGATGATGTGCTGAGTTGCCCATAGCCCGAAGATAAAGCTACTCTAAAATGTCACCTGTTTTTCTCCTGCACCACCTTGTTCATTACACAGTACACCCAACCTACTATCCCTTGTGTTTGAGAGTGTTTTGCCTCCTCTCTCCCCCTGGCTGATACCCAGGATGTCAGTAATTTTGGTAGTTGCCTCATCTGTTAGTGATGGACCCTGGGGATAGCGTTTGTGCCAGAAAGAGGTCTGTAAAGCCTGGGTTCTTTCGTATTTGTGAGTGGGGTGTCTCACGATGCTGAGAGCTCTGACGTTGAGATAAAAGCACGTATCTCAGGGCAAACAGCTCTGAGTTCAGGAAAAGATACAGCGGAAAGCTGGCAGATATCTGTCATTAGATGGTGTCAGGATTTGGGGAGGGGGTGAATTTTGGGGGGGGGATTATGAATGATTAGAGTGAAGAAGTTTTGCCTGGTCTTTTGTTTTTAATAATTTTTCTAGAATGACCACTTTCGAGCTAAACTGGAGAAGTGCTAAGACTCTGTAGCCACGTGGGCACCTTTCTCATTTAGCTCTCTCTAGGCCCAAAAAAGGCCAAAGCTACCAGATGGAGCTCTGGGCTCTCACAACACTTTGTAAGATCATGGGAATACATCATAGTGATACATGCTGCATGGAATGAACCTTGAAACGTGCTAAATGAAAGAAGCCATAGTCACAAAAGGCCATATGTTATCTGATTCCATTTATATGAAATTTCCAGAATAGGTAAATCCATAGATATAGAAAGTAGATTAATGACTAAGGGTTTGGGATTTGAGGGGAAATGGAGAGTGACTGCTCATGGGGACGGGGTTTCTTCATGGGGTGATGAAAATATTCTGATATTAGGTAGTGCTAATGGTTGCACAACTCTGAATATATGACTGAATTGTACACTTTAAAAGGGTGAATTTTCAATAAATCTGTTGTTTTTAAAAGCGTGACTAGTATAAAAGGTGTTTTGAGGACACAAAAGGGGTCTCTTGGTCAAGTCCGAGGTTTTGGAAAAGTCTTCCCAGAGGAGACAATGCTATGGCCATGGCCAAAAGGTAAGCAAGTGTCAGGTGAGGGAAGATGGAAAGGGTATTCCAGGCAGAGGGAACATGCATAAGCGTGGGCAGCCTCAGAGCTCCCCTCCTGAGCCCAGTGTGTCTGGATCGAGGGCTTGAAAGACGATTGTTGGGTAGACAGATAGATGGTGGATGGATAGATGGTGGATGGTTGGACAGAGGGTAGATGGATCAATGGATGGTGGATGGATGGAAGATGGTGGATGTATGAATGGATGGTGGATAGATGGATGGGTGGAAGGATGAATGGTAAATGGATGGATGGATGGTGGATGGATGGTGGATGGTGAATGGTGAATGAATGGATGGTGGATAGATGGATGGTGGATGGATGGATGCAATGTGGCAACATAGGCACATTTAATCCAATTAACACTTATCTCAGTCTTTATGAAGCACTTCTGGATGTTCTGGGCTATGTTAGGAGTTTAAGTAATAATATCAAAGAAGAAATAGGCACAGTGTGCCCTTTGGGGAGTTTGCAGTGTAACTGGGAAAACAGTCCCTTGCAGAGCAAAGGGTTCAGTTGTGAAGCCACATCACCCTTGCTGCTAGGGGACTTATGATGAGAGGGAGACCAATGGTTACATTTACGGGGTGGCAGAGTAGGAAGAACCAGAGGAAGTGGAGTCAGAGGTAGGACAGGAACCAGCATGGAGTTGCCTCACCTGTTAGCTCTGCAAGGAGAAATAAGCCATGGAACAGGCTTTCAGGACACTCACAAGGCACCATGCTGTCCAGGGGAGAGACCAAGCCTGGGACTTAGGAGACCTGGTGCTTGTCCTTTCCCATCCTGTGTGACTGTGGGCTAGTTGCTAACCCTCTCTGGACTCTACTTCCACATCAATCTAATGACAAATGTGAGCTTGAAAACTGCGAAGGTCCTTCGATGAGGCTGAGTTGGTAGAGTTTTGAGACTTTAGCAAAGAAAGGGCAGAAACATCTTTTAAAGTTCACGCCAGGCGATGTGACACAGAAGAAAGAGCATAATCTCTGGAGTCAGGTGGTCCTGGATTCTCAGTCAGCTGCACCCTTTGCTAGACCCAATGTCTTCGGCAAGAACCTCATCTTCCCAAGTCTAATTTCCTTCATTTGCAAAAATGAGATTATTAATATACATCTCACAAGGTTATTGTGATGATTGAAATTAATAAGGACATATGTCAATTAAAACCATGGTAATTCCCACTCCCTAATTTTATTTCTCTCTATTTAGTGTGCACGTTTTAGGTCTTCGTCTCCATCTTGTTCTCTTTTCCTCCGAGAATCCCCAGCATCAGGGCTGAGCACCAGCAGCCATATTGCTACTACTAAACCCTGTTTCCTTGGTGGCGGTTGATTGGACCAGAGATAGTCACCTGACCCAAACTGGGCCAATCAGATTGAATCTCTCAGGAACTCAAGAATTGACGCAGAGACACCAGTCAGACTGTGCCGGGTGCTTGAGTCAGCAAGTGATAGACTTGAGAGTCAATCAGGGGAAGGAAGGAAGGAGGGAAGGAAAGAGGGACAGACGGAGGGAAGGAAGAGAGAGAGGGAGGATTTCTTCACCATGCCTTGACTTAATTTGGTCAGCTACTAATGGGGGCATTCATCATCTTACCTGGGGCGTATCCCTGAACTGTTCAGGCTGAATGCAGGTGACATCCTGACTAATATCATCACATCACAGCAGGGTCCTTCCTGTAGTGTGCCCCTGACAATGTCCCCTCTGGGGAAGAGAGAGTCCGGGAGCAGAGAAGAGGAAGGACCCTGCTGAGATATGCTGACATTGGCCAGGAGTCACCTCGTCCTGCTAGGCCGGGGATTGGATGGGGTGGGCATCGCTGCCTTAAGGTATAGAAACCAGGGCTGGCCAGATAGTTCAGTTAGTTAGAGCACAAAAACATAAAGAATAGAGACTACTCAGGTGGCTACTGTTGAGGATGCCGTTGGTAATAAGGAGGACAGGAAACTAAGCCACCTGGGTACTCTCTGGAGGTCGGAATGGTGTTCAGGACCGGGAACGCCCTCTAGGGTGCAGTGCTGTTCTAGAACATCAGGTGACGGGGTGCCATCTGCCAAAGCCATCCTCCGCTCTAGGACCCCTCCATCAGCAACTCCTCCTCGGTTGTCCTGATCCTTCCCCTGCTAGCGTCCCTCTCCTACCTTCATCCCACCTCCGGGCTTCTTCCTCTACTTCTCATTTATTCTTAGCTGCCTCTTACTGCCTTCTCACTGCATCTTCTGGCTTCTGCCTTTGTGAAAACAGAGCTCTGCCTCTCTCTGGAGGCTCACTCTCAAGCCCCCAAGAGACAGGCCGTGTTGGCTCCCTTGGTCACTGTTGTCCTTGCTGGGTACTGCTCTCCTGCAGCGCTGCCTCGGAGGTCACGACCTGCCTTAGGGGTGGCTGCCTTTGCATCAGATGCACACCTAATCCAGTGTGCAAGGGGTGGGTCATGCTGGTAGCTTTTTTCTAGAAGGGACTGAGGGTGTGGCAGCTCTTAGAGCATAATACATCTTTCTCCAATATAGATGGAGAAGAAGCAAATGAGATTGTAGAGGTGGATATGCTTTGAAAAGTATAATGGGCTGCACTGGCACAAAATCATATTAATTATTGATAACATTAACAAGGCCATTATGGTAGCTACTAGTAAAAGTTTTGTTTCCCTAGAACTTGTTGGCCAAGGGCAGCATTTACCGATGGCCATGGTCTTTGATTCCCAAACTCCCAGCAGGGAAGTTGCTGGGACACCAGCCTCCCTCTGCCTCCCCCATTAGTGCTGCTTTGTCTAGAATCCTCTGAGCCTGCTTTCCTGCTCTCACTGTTGCTGCTCTGGTCACTCATGACTCCCCTACAAAGCTCACGGACCTCCTTTAGGCTCCCAAATGGTCCCAAGTGCTTCATTTTTGAGCTACTTGCACCAGGAACTCACAACGTTCCAAAGGGCAGGGAACCAGCTTGTCTTCTTCTCAGCCCTCCCACGGGGAGTTTGCGGGGGAGGTGTGGCTGCCCACAACCCCCTAGTTCACATACTGCAGCCCTGGGGAGAAAAGAACTCTTCCTCTATAGAAATCCCAAATTCTGGAGAGGGGACTGTGACTGATTTAGCTTGGGTCAGAGGTCCACACGGTGACAATCAGCTACAGCCAAGGGCCATGTCATACAAAGATGGCTGCCAGGAGCCCACCTCTGAGAAGGAGAGTGGGCAATGGTTGAGGGGGTCATTGAGAGCCACGCAGACACCATTGATGTTGTCCTGTACCCCAGGAAGCTGGTGCATGTCAGCAGGCTGGGGCACCTGCCGCAGTGATACATCTCCTCTTGCCCACAGCTCGGGCCCTCTTGGCTTCCTGTAGAACTTCCTTCCTACCTTGGGACCCAGGAGACAGCCTCTCCCCAAGTAACTCCATGTAATGGGGCATTTATAACTCAAGTGATGCCATGGAAGGGTCACAGGCTGGGCCAGAGTCAGAACCAGTTCCCCTCTGGCACATGTGGTGTGATTTCAGAAGATATTAAAGAAAGCCTGAGCAAAACGAGCTCCCTAGCACCTGTTGCCATAGGTGTTTCATTAGAGCCACTCCTCTGTCCCTCAGCTGAGCCAAGGATTGGTTGGTTGTAAAACAGAAATTTACTTAACTCCATGATAGAGATTACGTGGGGAGTTTTGCTTATGTGGCATTCATTCCCCATTGTTCTGAAAACAGCACTCTGATTTTTAAAAAACCATTCTGTATGGTTTAGGTGGGCCTGTCCCCAATCCTCAGATCTAGCGGTAAGTACATGGATCACAGTGAGTGGCACAGGGGTGGTCGCATGACCCAGTCTTGGCCAATGAGAATCAGCCCTGGGATCTTTTCTACATGAGCCAATGAGTCAGCAGAAACACTGGGCTGCAGAAATGGAAAAAAGGAGCAGATATGCAGAGAAAAGCAGAAACAGGAGACTGTGTGGCCTGAGAGAGAGAGAAAGAAAAACGGAGTCAGAGGCAACTTTTCCATTTCTGTGACTTCTGTTTATACTTTCTGCAGGGGGGGTCCACGACTTTCCTCCTTGTTTTACAGTAAACCCCATTTTTGGTTGAAGTTTTCTAATAGTCAATATTCATTCAATGTTACATGACAGAAATTCAAATCAAATGAACTTAAACACGCAAACGGGGATTTATTGGTTTACATAATTGGAAAATTCGAGGGATGAATTCAGACTTGGCTGGATCTAGGGTTTCAAATGATGTCATCAAGATTCTGTCTTTTTCTTTCTGTTGGCTTCATTCCTAGTCAGGTTCTTCCCATGAGGTAGAAAAGACGGCCCCTAGTAACTTCAGGCTGGCATTGAAACCCCTGAAAGGCAGTACCCCTTTCCCAAGAGTTCAGCAAAAGTCCAAGCCTGTGCCCATTAGGCCTGGGAGCAGGCACCACTGGTCATGGCTGTTTACTTTCAACCCTGTGGGGATGGGGGTTGGGATGCAGAGAGAAAGAGGAAGGAAGTGTATAACATTAGTTTACTATGCACCAGTGTGGGCTCACCATGGGCCCATTTACAACCTCTCCAGGCTGCCTTTGAAGCAGGACCAGTCCTGCTACACGAAAGCTCCTGCATCTGAGCTCTTCATGGACTTGAATACACGGAGATGAGCAAGATTTGGGAAAGGGTCTGAGAGGTTGAATCGTTCTGCCTAGCAGAGTAAGGAGAATTTAGATGGGTGAAAACAATAGCAGGAGCTGACATTGTTGGGCTGGCACTCTGCTAAGTGTTTCCCAGAGACTGTTTTATGAAATCCTCACCACCACCCCTATCATTTTTAGCTTTTACTATCCTCCTTTGCAGATGAAAGTGAGGTTCAGAGAGGTCTGGTAACTCTCCTCCGATCACACAGCTGACACGATGCAGAGCCAGCCCATCCGGGAGCAGAGCTCTTGCTTTTAACCACTGCACTATTTTGCCTCTCAAGGAAGAGAGATGCGAAAACAAAGATGGAGATAAGAGCCAGAGCTGTGGCACTGTGGAAGCCAAAGGGGCCCGTGAATACTCCTGGGGGTGGGTGTACGTTTAGAACTTTTTTTTTTTTTTTGACTTTTAGAACTTGTGAGAACAGTGTTGTCCAATGTTCGTTTGAAGTGTGTGAATTGTAGCACTTGAAACCATCCCTCTGACTTCCCTAAATCTCCCCCCCGCCTGCATTACAGGCAAATATCTTCTGGTGGAGGGTTCTGGTGAAAATACAGGAAGACGTTGGCTGAGGTTCACATCTAGCTAGAGCTGTGTAAAAATGAAACAGCAGGCCTGGGGCAGCGGCCCAATCCAGACCTAAACGCATTTAGCAGAAGCCGCAGCTCCGCGGCCCAGGGGTGCATAAAGATGTAAGCCATTCCAGAACTCTCTGGAGTATCGGCGACAGCATTGCACTTCTATGGGGTGTGGAATACTGATTGAACTGATCATTTTGAAATGGTAATGGAAGCTGACAATCGTAATGGAGCTCCCAGCGGACAAACGGGTTACATAGAGACGGCAAACTGAGGCCTGGAGAGGCCCCAGCCCTGCAGACATCTGCTGCCCCTCTGCGTCTCCACGCCTCCAACCTCGGGCTGGAGTTTGAATGTCAAGGCTTCAGTTTATGTTTGGCATGGGGTGGGCTGAGGACATATGTAGAAAAGAGGCCAGGGAGGGGCTTGGAGTCCTTGGGTCTCAGTTTCTGAACCAGAGCAAAAACCCTCTTGTTAGAACTGGGGTGTAAGGACAGAATCAGACGAACTTCTTGGAGGTGGGGGGGCGGGGGTCTGTGTGCTGGACCTCAGAGGGTGGGCTGGCTTTGCTGCCTTAGTTGGGAAGGGTCCCCGGGCTTGGCGTGCCACTGAGTCTGAAGACAGGCCTCAACTGGCTCCTGCCCTAAGGAGAAGAGACGAGAGGGGCAGGGAGCCAGGCAGAACTTGGCAAAGGACTTAGGAGGAGGGATGAGACCAGGCTGGTAAACTGCGGCGAGGAGAAAGTCTGGAAGGCGGGCCTGGAGGGGCTGCCTCAGAGGCGGCCTGAGCTGCAGCCAAAGCCAGGAGGAGGCGGATGGCAGGAAGCAGGGAGGTGAACTTGTCCCGCTGCCCACCTGGGCAGACGCAGAGGCCATTAGATTTCCCAGAGCAGCAGGCTCGATGAGCGATGCAGCTTGTCGGCTGCCAGAGCGGGGTCTGGCCCGGAGGATGGCCAGAGCAGGATCCGGCAGCTGCAGGGCTCTTAGGCCAGGTCCTGCAGTTCTCTCTCTCCTGAATGTTGGCGTCTCCAGGGCTCCGTGCTCCTGGCGGCCCCTTCTCTCCTTCTACGCTCTCACTCCAAGCCTCCCCGGCCACCTCTGCACTAATGCCTCCCAGATTTCCATCTTCTGCCTCCAGTGCTCAGCCCCTGACCTCGTCCCCTTCACCCCTGATGGGCCAGACCCCTCACATTCAGAGGGCCCCAAACTGGACTCCTCTGCAGCCCTAGGCTCGGGGAGCAAGTGCCCCCTCTTCTCCCCCATCTCCTTACCCCCCAGGTGCCCCGACGGAGCCCCGCTTCTGCTCTCCTGCCTTTTCCATGTGGTCTGTGCCCTGCTCTCTGCTCCTCCCCACCACGCTGCCGAGTGTGGCCACGCGAGGCCAGGGCCGGCCGCAGCTCTGGAGAGCCTGTTGGCACGACCTCCCTGCCTTCTGGACTGGCCAGCTTGGCCCACTTATGTGGCTGAGACGGTGACCATATCTGGGTTCAATGTCTAACTTTCAGGCACTTTTGGCTCTTCTCTTTCTGGTTGAGACCTGGTCGTTTTGAAACTTCAGGCTCAGGTTGGACTCAAAATTTTCTTTTTCCTCCACAAGGCAAGCTGGGCTGGGAGCTCTAGGGGGTTGAAATGTGAATATGATGGTGTATGTGTGTGTTTTGGGGAGTGCTGGGGGCCATGGTGGTCTCTTTCCTCTCTCTCTCTTTCTCTCTCTCTCACACACACACACACGCACACGCACACACACGTACATGCACACACACACACCTTCTCTGGGCTCACCCCTAGGGTTGGGGTTGGGGTAACAAAGAGGGAAACCACTGTTTCCCTACTGACACCTGGCCACAAGATTGTGGTTCCCCTTCTGAGTCATGGCTGTGGTGGCCTTAGATCAGAGCCTGGTAGTCTGCTGCTAATAGGTGGAGGCCCCTGCAGGCCCCACGGACCAGGGACTCAATTCTCAGCTCCTCCCCCAGGGAGTGGGGGTCCTTCCCCAGACAAACAACACCTTTCAGGTAACAATCAGCTGGAAGTAACCTCAGCCATAGCCCTCCCACGCTGAGAGGGTGCCAGCCAGTCTGCAGCCTTCATCACCTTCCACCCTCCATAGCCTCTACTCCTGACCTCTGTGCCTCCCAGGAACCAGAACCCAAGGGGCCTTACCTTGGCCCCCTCACAATAAGCTGCTCTGGTGACCCTGGGGCAGGTGGCAGCCCAGCTGAGCAGACATGTAAGCAGGGAATGACACGGCCGTCCTCCCTTCTTGCAGTCACCCCCAAATTTGGCAAGCAGTACCCTTGGGCTCCCTCTTCTCAGCTATGGAGAGGAGAACCACTGCAGAACCCTCCCCCATCTGCAGAGTCCTGAGGGGTGGGGGAGACATTTTTGTGATTGTTCCCTCATAAGGTAAATTTCTCCAGACTCTAATGACTCTCAGGGTAAAACCCACCAAACCAGTTTGGCCTCTCTCCCCATGGGGGCGTGGAATCTCAGGGTGGTCTTCGATGTTTGGTGACCTCTGGGGCAGAAGATTCCTATCAGGACCTCCCACCATGCTGTGCCCCCAACCCGCCCCGCCTTGCCAACAGCATCTTCCCAGACACCAGGCCAGAAACTCAGAAACCCCAGAAACTGGGGAGTCAGCACAGCCACACTCTTCTTTTCTCTGCCCCACAACATCTTGGTCATCAGACCTACTTCTCTGATCCTGGTTCAGGTTCCAGGTGCCCCTCGCTGGTCTCCCTGACCCAGTTCCATCCCTCCACTGGTAGTGACACTCCCCCTCCACACCCTCTGATGGCTCCCTATTACCTAGAGAATAATATTCCATATCCTTACTTTTGTATTCTAGGCCTCTCTCAATCTGACCTCCAACCTCATCTCCAGCTAGGTACACACTCATACCCTCTGCCTAGCCCCTGGTGGCAAGTAGGTATCACCTAGTGCACCAGCTTGACAACTAGTAATGAATGTCCCCCAGAGCACGATGTTGAAATCTATGAGGTTGATTCTGGGCTCAATGGGAAGGAGAGTGCTGTGATCAATTAGTGATGCCTGCCATGGACACAGGCATGGCAGAGTTGTAAGGTTTTTGCACCCTGTGCTAACTAGTCTACCAAACTGTCCACCTTTTCTCATCTAGAGCCCAGCTGGGGTCTCCTTCCACCCCTTCTCCATGGCTCAGGATTAGGATACAGGGACCCACGTACCAGGTTATTGCCACCCTAAACTCTCTACTCTTCCACAGACTTACCACATACTTACAAACACATGCTATTTCCCTTCCAAGACTCCATCTATCTGTCCTCCACTTGTCAAATGTCCCCTCATTTTCCTTTCCTTCTGTTGAGCTGGGGTGACCATGCAGCTCAGTTTGCCAGGGCTTGCACTGTGGTCTTGGCATAATTAATAATCAATAGTTATTAATAGCACCCCTTTCACTTTCATACATGTCCCAGTTTGTGCCATGAATCACATACGTGCACCCAGACTCTAGCACGCATGACGCTAAAGGCCCCCGTGTCATTTTTAGGTCTGTCTCTTCAGAGCCCAGTCCAGCATCTGGCACAGATAGAGATCGTTGGAGTGGAGTAGAATTAAACTGGTAGGAAGAAGGAGAGAAAGCAGAGAGGTGAGGTGGGGGGACCTGGTGTTGACTGGCATTTGAGCGTGGGCCCCACGTGGAATAGTCAATAACTACATCGGAGAAGAAACCAGGGCTTCCGATCAGGCCTGCAGTTCAGGTCTCTAAGGGGAGGGGCCGTAACAGAAACACGATGGAGGGGAGAATATAAACAATCTGACCGAGGAAGGCCCAGACCCTGTTAGCCCATCCCGTGGCACCAGAAAGTAAGAGATCTAAAAATACAGCCGACAGACAAAGAGGAAGTGGGCCCAGCAAGGGGGAGGGGGCGGCTGAGGCTCAGCCATCCGCAGCTGCCAGGCTCAGAGGGGGTCCTGGCGGCAGGCTGAAGCCCCAGGGTCTGCACACGTGCAGTTCCCGCTGCAGGAATGTGCCTTCCCTGGACCCTTCCCCCAGAGAACTCCTCTTCCTGAAGGTCTCAGCTTCAAGGACACTTCTAGAAAGCTTTCTCTGACTGTCACCCCCTGCCCCCAACACACATCTTGGATAGTTTAGTTGTTCCTGTTGTACTCCCTCCGCAGCTCTGTCATCAGATCATTACGTGATCATCGACCTGACGTCTACCAGCCTCCCTCACCCGACTCTGAGCAGAGGCTTGAAATCAGAAGACCGGGCTCAAAGTCTGCTCCATCCTTTACACAGGCTGTGTGACCTCAGTCACAGTTTTGCACCTCTCTGTGCCTCATCTGTAAAAATCATTTTTGTCTGTAACACGGAGACACCACCAGCAGCCACCTGGCTGGGTCGTTGTGAGGGTAATGTGTGTTGAAGCATGTGGAGTGTTTAGAACTGTCCCCGACGTGTGGTAAGTCCCCTTACTATTAGTGTTCAGTGCTACTGTCACTCGAGGGCAGGGCCCAATTTATATTCTTTCCTCCTCTTGTAGTGCCCAGTGAAGTGCCTGGCATGCTCAATAAACAACTGTTGAATAAATGCATTTTTATTTATGCACCACCTGGTTCCAAAAAAGTCTTGAGGCCACACGATGACATATGTCATTGAAAGCTTGATGAATTTTAAAGCCCATTTGAAATTCTAGTTGTTACTCGTCGGCAGCCCCGGACTCTCCCCGTGGACAGACATCCTTCTAATGAGAGTCCACTGTGGACTGTCACAGCCTGTGTGGACTAGTGGCTCCCTGTCTCCTGGAGCATCTGTTTGACTCTGGTGACAAGAAAGTCTGTGTCCTATGGAACCAAACTGAAACTTGCCTCAGCTAACTTCCATTGGCTGATCCCAGCTCTGCCCTCAGGGCCTCAGCCCTTGCCAGACCAGGAACGCCTCCGAGGGATTTGAGGACCTGGAAGCTCCCAGGCCCCGGTCTAGTTTGTTGGTTGGGGAGTGGGATCGAGAGTCTGGGCAGATGTCTGCCTGGCTGCCCGGGGAGGTGGCCTGGCTGGCTGTCCACCCCTGTCCAGGCCTCTGAGGGAAAGTCGGGGCATGAGGACAGTGGAGCTGTATTTTAGTTAAAACGTTGCTCTCAGCGGAATCCCAGGGAGCCTGAATAATTGACGGTGTGGTCAGCAGCTGACCACTGACTTCCAAGCGCGGTGGAAATCGATCTGGTCAACATTTACTGCCCTGGTCCCAGGAGGCCCAAGGGTCAGAGGTGAGAAACATTGCATGGTCCTGAGTCCTAATCAAAACTCAGGCCCGAGTCCTAATCAAACGGTGCGAACGTGGAGTCACGTGGATGCACGTGTGTGGCTCAGTCCTGCCCTCCTCCAAGCCTGTTTCCTTCCATCTTCGATGCGGCCAGGAATCCATTCCCCCCTGTGGCTGATTGGGAAAGTGCTGTGTGAATCATGTTGAGGAAGCAGACAGCGGGTGGGAGGGGAAGAGGATGAGTCTGATTTGGGATGTGTCTGAGTCTAGCTAAGGTGCCCACAGTGTAGCCTGGGGGAGAAGGTCCAGCCATTGGCTAATTGGGACTGGAGCTGATGAGAAGTGGAAATTTGGGAGCCCCAGCTCTAAGTGGTCCCTGGAGCCACAGGAGTGGATGAGGTTGTCCCGCATGGACATAAAGTGAGGAGAGGACCCAGCACAGCCACCGGGAGGCCACCCACTTTTAAGAGGTGGAGGTGGGCCCAGGAAGAGGAGACCCAGAGAGGGACAGAGCAGCAGCCACTTGGGGGGGAACAGTGTGGGTCAAGGTCAGAATGTGGAAAGCAACAGAGAGGTCAGGGAGATTCAGGCTTTGGGTCTGCTGGATCTAGACACAGGTGGGCTGGTTGGTGACCCCAGTGAGGGCAGTTCTAGGAGAGATGTTGGGTGGGGTCAGAGGAGGACCCGGTTTTCTCATCAGCATTATCTCTAGAGGCTGGAACATGAAGGGAGCTTACAGGACCACAGATTTGTTTCTGCAGGGACACCCTGCACGGAGCTCCGGTCGTGATCAGGAACACCTGAGCTTTAGACCTAACTCAGCCACTCCTTGTAAAAGTCTTCATTTTTAGTCCGATGGTTAAGTCTTTTTCAATCCAGTTCCTGCTGTCTTCTAAAGCCTTGACTGCCACCCTGTCCCTCTCCTCCCCCACTGTGCTCATCCAGAAAACTCCTGAAGGTCCCCTCCCATGCCAGGCAGTTGCTGACGTCCCCTACGTGGTGTTCATTGCTCTGTCCTCTGTACCTTGCACATTCTTGTTTTGCACGAGTTTGTACATGCACTCATTCCCACAGGTTGACTGTACACCTACTATGTGCCCAGCTCTGTGCAGATGCTGGGGATTCAACAGGAACAAGACAGGCAGTGACAAACTCCACCTCCAACTAACAGAGGCAAAAGGGGTGGAACTCAAGGAAGCAATGAACAACCACATGCTGGGTGGGCACAGCTGGCCACGGCCTGCGATGCAGCCAGCTACCTCTCCTCCTCTCCTCTCCTGTCCCCTCTCCTGCCCTCCTCTGCCCTTCTCTTCCTTGTCTTCTCTCTCTATTCAAATTGACTTCCTGCTTTGTGGAAAACAAGACTGCCCTCAGCTCCAGAGTCCTCACCAGGGAGAGGATAACTGTTTCCTCTCAGTTCTAGTTTTGAGGCAACACACACATAACTGCAGGAAAGGACCTGGTTGGCCAAGCTTGGGTCAGGGGCCCACCCCTCCTCAACCAGTCAGTGATGGCTGGAGAGTGAGGCCATGTGACAATATAGTCACTCCTGCCAGGACCACCTGCCTAGATGAAGTGAGGAGAAGAGCTGGTCCCAAGAAGAAGGAGGAGCTATTTCTAGAAGGAATGGTAGGGGGAGAATGGGTTGGCCCTCAGACTAGGTAGGGGTCTCATAAGACAAGGGGTTCCATGTTATGGGGGAAGGAATCCTGATCCAAGCAGTCCGGGGGCTACACTCCAGAGAAATCCTCACCTTTTTGGTGCCTTGTACCCCTCTGGTACCAAAAGTGAAGCCTATGGGCCCTTTCTCAGAATAGTGTTTTTAAATGCATAAAATAAAATACATAGGGTTGCAGAGAAAACCAATTACATTGCCTCTGCTCACAGCCCTCTTGGGGACTTTGAATGTTGAAGAAGTGTGAAAAGACAGGTTCTCCTGGCCTTTCCCTTGAGGGTGGAAGGTGCTAGACCGGTCTGGGGTCTGAGGTGGCGCTGGGTGAAGCAGGCAGTGAAGGAAAGCCTGGTGGGAGTTGGTTGGTACCTCAGGTGCATTCCCAAGGCTATATTAGGGTGCTAGGCTACTGGGTTCAACACACTCTCATTTAACATAAAGGAGTTGTTTGGAAAAGTATCAGGTAACTCATAAAATTGACAGGGAAACTGGAGAAACAGGCTTGACGGGAACCCAGAGAGTTAAGACCCAGCCAAGGTGCCACGTGGGAGGCTGCTGCCTGCCAGCTGGTCACTGTAGTCCCTGCTGGCATGTCCAGCCATGGAGACGGAGACACCACGCACCACCAGATGCCATTCTGCTGCAGCGGCCTGAAAAAGTCTGACTGACTCTGTGCCTCCACATCAGTCCAAAGACTCAGTCCTGGGAGGGCGTGTCTTCTTGGCCACACTTCAGGCCACATGTCCATATTCTTTCTCATTGCCGCGAACACAGAATGTCTGCCCCGGTCAGCTTCTGTGGGGGGAGGTGGACCTCCTTCCCACATCTTGGGATTCCCCCAAATAGATGCTGGTCAAGTAAGGGCAGTAAATGTCTGCTCTAGCTGGTTCTGAGAGATGTGCATGCACGTGCATGAGGGAACTAAGCTGTGCCATCTCTCAAGTGCTGCTCTGTTGGGAGCTGAGGCCTGTGGTCGTGTCTAGTGACATGTAATGCTGAGAGAGGCTCCCTCCTTTCCCCCACAAAAAGAAATATGAGGGCTCTTCAAGATTTGCATTATCTTTTAATTCCATTTTTCCATGAACTTTTTGAAGTACCCTTGTACTGCAGGGCCTGAGGCAGAGAATAGGGCCTTTCGGGAAATGAACCAGCCCTTCCAGTTCCTTCTCTGCAACCCTTTAGAAAGGAGGACTGCCGACTCCTTTGGGACTGAGTCAGCAAGCACCCTGGGAGTCTTGAATTTATCACAGAGTGGAGGGCCTCTCTAGGGAAGAGTAAATGGACTTCCAGTGATCAGTGAGATGGGGGCACAGATAATGAGTCCTTGTTCTGAACCTCAAGCTGGGGCCTCAGTTACCTATGCTTGTGTCCCCCCATCTCCTACTACTAGACCTTGAGCCTGGTGAGGGCAGGTCTCCCATCTCGGTCCTACTCTTCTTCTTGGGCACATGGCCAAGCTACATGTCCCAGCCTCCCTGTGGTTAGGTGGGCCTGTAACTTAGGTTTGGCTTCTGGAACACAGATGGAAGGGACATGGGCTGTTTCCAGGCCTGGCCCATAAAATCCTCCAATGTGCAATCCCCCAAATTCCTCCCTCCCCCAGATGAAAGCAGATGTTTCTGAGCCTCTAGGGGAAGGGGTTGCTACAAGAAGAAGCCCGGGTCCCTGAGTCACCATGTGGAAGACCCATCCACCAACCAGGAACACCTGTCACGTGAGCAAGAAAGGTGACTATTTTGTCACTGAGAGGGAGGTATCTGTTACAGCAGCTAGAGGGAAACATATACTCAGAAAACAGTTGCTGAACCAAATTGTTCTATGATCCTGGACAGAGCACTGCCCTGTCAGGGCCTCAGTTTCCTTTACGATATGACGAGGCTGCACCAGGTAATCTCTGGGGACCCTTCCTCCTGGGAAAGGGAGGATCTTAGCTGTGCTCACACACACCCCTGCACTGGGAGCTGTGTCTATAGGGACAAGCTCTGAGATGCCCTTCTGGAAACAGTTTCTCACAAGCACCCAGACGAAGACAGTGTTCTGGACCTTGTTTTTAACAGATGTCATTAAAACAAAAACATGCACTGTAGGCCAATAAAATGGATGACCAACTCCTGTGATAAAATATGTTTGTTTATATGTGTTTTTATAGCTTCCTGGATAATAAGAGGGATTGCGCTGTCATCAGATGCTTTTGTTAAGTCGGTGCACAGTGCCTCCTGCCCCTTTCCACACGCAGAGGCACTGCGGGGACAGAGGAAGCAGCAGCTTTTGTTCTCACCACCTTGGGGTCCTTTGGGACCCACGAGCCTCCTTGTTGTTATTTTCCCAACTCTTCAGGGGCTGGTGGGAGGGAGAGTGCAGCAGTGTTTCTTCCCAGGCTTCTGCGACAGTTCTTTTCCTCTTCTTATGGGGACAGTGGTGTCAGGTTGGCTGCAGAGATGGCTGGGGCTTGGTCCTGCAGACCCTTGGATCCCAGCAACGGCTCACACGGGCGCGGCTCTGAATGCTTGGTATGTACTAGCTTGTTTAATCCTCACGATCATTTTTTGGGAGGCCCCCATTTTACAGAGAGGGAAACTGAAACACAGAGAGGTTGAGAACTGGCCCAAGGCCACACAGCCAGTGAGTGGCCAAGTTGGTGCTCTCACTCAGCCAGGCCAAGAGAAAGATTTTAATCCTTATCCCAAAAGCAGAAGAGGAGAGCAGCAAAGTAAACACAGACTCTTTAGCAGTGGTCCTCAGCTGAGCGCGATTTTGCCTCCCCAGGGGACATTGAAGGACATTTTTGGTTGTCCTAAGTGGGGAGGATGGGCTGTTGGCATCTAGTAGGTAGAGCCCAGGGATGCTGCTAATACTCCTACAACGAGCAGGGCAACTTTCACCAGAAAGAATTATCCAGCCCCAAATGCCAATAGCACAAGGCTGAGAAACCCTGCTCTGCGGTCAGGCAGGCCTGCAGCCTCTGCCACTGCCTAGCTGTGTGGCCCTGGGCCACTGGCTTCCCCTCTCTGAGCCTCAGTGACTAGGGGAATGTCAGGTATGGCAATAATGAGACAAGGCCGGACACACAGGAAGTGCTCAGTAAATGCCAATTATGGTTGGTTTCATCTTATTCTTTGCTGCCCCCCCGCATCTCTCACCGTCTGCCCCCCTCCCCCCGGGCCGTCACATTTCTTACCCAAGGAACAGAACTGAGCTCTCAACAGTGAAGCTGGGAGAGTTACGAGTTGATATTCCCCCGCTCCCTCCTGGCTGTGCCGATGTCTTCAGCTCCTCTAATTATTTATTTAAAGACTATCGATTCCTTGGGCTTCTGCTGGGAGGCCTCGCAGAATCGCATGTCTCGCAAATAGCAAGAGAGCTGTGGCCTAGCGACTGGGGCCGCAGCCTGACATAACCAGGCGGGGGGTTATTTTCGCCCGGGATGCTTGTGAAATATTCATGTGCTGATTTAAATACTGAGGATGTCAGAGCTGGAAAGGGCCAGAGGAATCACATCAGCAAAGCTTGCCCTCACCCAGAAGGAGATGCCGCTGGAGGTGCTGGGCAGGGTGCCCGGCAGAGATAGAGACAGATACCAAAGTCTCAGACTCCATGTCTGACCTTGGGCAGGTCACTTGTCCATTCTGGACCTTTGATTCCTCATCTGTGATGAGAGAAAGGGGATTATAAGGCTGAAATGAGGTGGATTTATAAGATAACTTAGCACATAGTAGGCCTGAAAAACTTAACTGTATTTGAAGACAGCAAGCCTGTCTGAGCCTGAATTTCCTCCTCTAGAAATTTCCTAGGGCTTTCAAAGTTATATGAGATGACAGGTGTGAACATCTTATGCTGGGCCAGGGACTAAGTGATGGCTGACAAATGTTAGGTGTGTTTAACTAGCCCGTGTCAGTGGCCCCTGTGTCCCAGGTGTTGTTCTAAGTGCTTAAAAAAACAGGCAATAGTTCTCTGAATCTCCCAACAACCATGGTGAAAAGTATTATCTGAGTCCCAGTGGTGGGTTGGTAAACTGTCAGGGTGATTTGTAGTGTTTGCCAATTTCTTTGGTGTAAACATTCCCACTGTGGCCAATTTCAAGCTACCAACATGACACCACTGAATGCAGAATTGGGAAGAAATATACACACCAATAGATCCTTCTCTTACAGTTGAGGAAACTGAGGATCAGGAAGGTTGAGTGCCTTGCCCTGGGTAATTGGCTAAACCAGGTCTATCTGCCTCCAAAGCTCACCTCTTTTTTTGTTGTTGTCGGCTGGCTTGTACGGGCATCTAAACCCTTGACCTTGGCCTTATCAGCACCATGGTCTCACTTGGGACTGCCCAGCTCCAGCTCTCCTCCTAACTGCCTCTCAGGGTTGAGTTGAATGGGGTCATCGAGGCTTAGAGATGGGAGTGACATGGCCAAGGTCACACATCACGATGGGCCAGAACCAGGACAGGACCATACCTCCTGTCTCCCAGAGCAGTGTCCTTCCCATCAGATGCTTAGGCCAGTGCTGAGGCCATACCTGTCCTTCCCTCCTACCCCCAAGCTTGTTCAGAAAGGCAACAGAACCATACCTTCTGGAGCTCCAACTCTAGGCTGGGACGTGGCAGGCAATTATATGTGACATTCTTTTACCGATTGCTGCCAAATGCTCTCAACCAAACTGGGAGGTAGGAATTCTGATTGTCAATTAACACAGGAGGAAACTGCTGTTCAGAAGGGTGAAGTGACTCTCCCAAGGTCACAGAGCTAATACGATTGGGATTCAAACCCAGGTTCCCTGCAGCTCCAAAGCCCGCATACTCTTCTCTCCACCATCTGACCAGGCCCTCACCCAGCCCACAGACGGCTTGCTCCATGGGGGGTTTTGTGTGGAACCCCACAGGCATTCATAGAACATTAGGTTCCAAAGCCCAGTCCCTTTCTCTGCCTCAGTGGTGTATATTTGAATCACCTAGGATTTTAAAAATCTTCAGGCCCCACGCAAAACCATTTATATCAGAATCTCAGGGCTCTGGCTGTGTCCAGCGGCTTTTTATCTAGTACTTGCAGATGTGAAGAGGCACAAGAAGAAGGGCGTGGCATGATGGAGTACAACGGGACTCCCAAATTAATCATCGTAACCATTTATGGAGCAGTTCTCATGTGAGAGGTTTTGTGCCATGCATACCATATGCATCATGTCTTTGAACCCTTGCAAACATCTTACAAGATAGGGACTATGATTATGCCCATTTTATAGCTAAGGAAACGGAGGCTAGGAGAGGTAATGTGGCTTGTCTAAAGACACACAGCTGGAACAGAGCAGAGCCGGGATCTGCACCCAGGTTTTGATGATTTGAAAACCCATGCTCATAACCCCTCCCCTGTAGAAACTGCCTTGCATCTATTTCTCCCTTATTAGAAGGCGCTTAGGTCTGTGCTAAGAGGAAGGGACAGAACAAGTACGCACCTCAGGCCACCTAAGCACATACATACAAGATGAGCCTTATCGACCCCAGGTACGGCTGAGGGATGCAGGCTCAGAGAAGTAAAGGAACTTGCCCAAGGTCATAGACACGGAAGTGGCAGAGCTGGAACTGGAACCCAGGAACTTCATAGCCCACTGCCTCTGCACTGCTCTGCAGCTGTCTGAAGGCAGCGTCCCCACCTGCCCTCAGCCCTCGCACCCCCTGCACCCCTGTGCTCCTTTGGCAGTGGAGGCTGAGTCTCAGAGCAGGCCCAGGTCTGGGCCTCAGAGCAAGGTCACCAGACAGCCCAGGAGCTTGCCACCTCCCCTGCCAAGAGAGAAATCTTTAAGTGGTGTCATGTTCGTTGCCTTTGTGGTAGACAAAAGAAAAAAGGAAAGGCAGGGCAGGTGTGGCCTATTCCTGCTTAACTCATGCCATCCATTTGGCTGAGTCAGCGATGCAGAGGCCTCCCTGGCTTCGGAACAGAATCGCAGGAATCTGCAGATCTGCTGGAATTTCTCTGCACTGGCTGGCACGGGAGGTGATGAGAGCAGAGGGGAACGGCTGCTGGTTTTATCCTCTGGGCCTGGTTTTTTCCTCTACCCACTCCCACCCTGCTTCTTGCCCGTGTCTCCAAAAGGCCACTTGTCTCCGATTTGCACAGCACTCAACAGTCTCAAAAACCCTTACAAAGAGCTCTATGGTCCCCAAAGTGATTTATGATTTTGAAGTGCTTTTCGATTATAAAAAGCAAATCTACAATAGCCTCCTTAGTGCAGCAACATTTACAAAATGCTTTGCAAGTCACAATGCATTTTATAGTTTGTGACGTCTTTTGCAGCCAAAAGGTGCTTTTCTCTTCAGAGAGGACTTTAGAGTTTTGCAGACCTTGGTCACACCCCTCACCTCATTTAAACTTCAGAATAGCTCCTTGATGGAGACTAATAATATCTATTACTCATACGGTATGCCAGGCAATCTTATGAGTGCTTTACACATGTCAACACATTTCATTGACACAACAATTCTGAAAGGTTGGTGCTGTTATGACCCCCATTTACAAATAAGGACATTGAGAAACAGCAAGTTAAGCATCCTGCCCAAGAACACAGAGTTGTTAAGTAGTAGAGCCTGTATTTGAGGCATTGATGTTTACTGGGATGAAGTCAGGTTTTGTACCCATTTTTCAGATGAGGAAAACAGAGGCCCAGAGCAGTAGCCAGCTCTGCCCTGCTCCCTGTGTGAGCTTAGACTGGTCTTGGCCCATCTCTTGGCTTTCCTTTTCCTTCTCTGAAGAATTAAAGGGATAAGCCCTGCCTTTCTCTCTTTCCAACTCTGAACAAATGTGAGATATGGAGATAGCTGAAGGAGGGCCAAGCCCAAGCACCCACCTTGGCCTTGTTGCCTGTACCAAGGTCAATGTGTGGCAGGAGACCTGCCTTGATTTCCCCTTCTGGGCTCTGGCTCTGCTCTGTACCGAAGGTCACGTGGAGGCCTTTTCTGAGACCTCCTGTCTCCCACACAAGTGGAAAGAAAGTACGGTAATGGAGGTAGAGAGGAGCAGGGAACTCACTGAGGGCCTGACTCCCATCTTCTGGGGACAATCCTCTGGTGAGAGCCCAGAAAAATCACAAAGTCCAGCCCCCCGGCCATTGAACACGTGGTGGAATTGAGTCCCAGAAAGGGGAGGGACTCAGTCATGTAGAGAATTGGATGCAGAGGTGGGACTAGAGTTAATGTCCACGCTCTTCCCACAGCCCGTGCTAGGAGTCTGGCTTCTGATCTGACAAGGCTTGACCATTTGTTCATTCGTCCGTTCTTTCATCCAGCCAGCCAGCCAGTCTGTTGTTCAACATAATTTCCTGAGCATCCACTATATGCCAGACCCTAGAGATAATAATGGTGGGCGTGATCAAGTCCCAACCCTCATGGATTTTACAGTCCAGAGCTGGGCTCTCTAACAGGGCAGTCACCGGCCACGTGTGGCAGTTGAGCACTGAGATGCAGCTGGTCGACTGGGATGCGTTGTTGAGTGTAAAACACGCTGGGTTTGGAAGACTCAGCATGAAAAAGAAAGTAAGATACCTCATTAATAATTTTTTCATCTTGGTTACAGGTAGAAATGATATTTGCAGTATATTGGGTTAAATAAAACATCCAAATTAACTACATCTGCTTCTTTTTACTTTTAAAAAAAATGGCTACTAGAGAACTAAAATTAAAAACTGCACGAGGGGCTCACATGATATTTCTATTGGGCGGTGCTGGCCTCTAGGGACGCCTGAAAATGAACACATAACCCCCTTGGCAGCCTTCCCTTTAGGCCTCACGCTGGCCAGAGGTGTGGACCGGCTGTGGACAGCCGATCTGGAACACGACGACGGTCCAAGAGATGGAGCCAGCTTATTTCCTCTCCTCAGTGGGTGCCCAGTCCCCCTTGCAGGGCCCCAGGAGTCCCTCCCATTTGTCTCCCTCCTCCATTTTCTCTCTCTCTCTTTGCAGAGCCCTGAGGCCAGCTCCCCTTCCAGTCCCTTTCCATCCATCACTTGCAGCCTGTCTCCAGCGAGCTCCAAGTGCACTTCACCCTGGCTGTCATCACCCCAGCCCTGCCCCTTCATCACAGAGGCGTGACCTTCTTCCTCTTGCCAATGAGGAGGCCTCTCATGGGCCCTCCTGAGCAGCCAAGCACTTGGGGCCCCAGCTCCGTGGCCACGTCGGTCCTGGTTCTGCCATTGTCCACGGTGGCCCCCACCCACAATGACCCACACAATGGCAGCTGTGCTATGGATCTCCCGGGGAAAGCACTTCATCCCATCAAACATCAAGTGACCTGTGGAGGAGGCCAGCAAGTCTTCCCCAAGGAGGTGGCACTTGAGCTGAGGCCCCCCAAGGGTAAGTAGAAGTAACCAGAAGGGAACAGCATGCCTGGTGACGGGAACAGCAGGTACAGAGGCAGAGATTGCTCAGCCTGTGACCTTCCTGAGGGAAGGTCAAGTGTGGCTGAGGCTCAGAGATCTGGGGCAATGGCAGCAGGTGGGCCCTGGGGGTTGGCAAAGGCCTTGAAGGCCACACTGAGGAGTTTGTTCTTTATCTGGAGGGCAATTGGGAGCCATGGAAGGTGTGTAAGCAGGGGAATGCCTCCAACTCTCTCTAGCCCTGGGCAAGGATTGAGGGAGGCAGAGCCTGAAGCCAGCCTCCTCTTCTTCCAGAGAGTTGGCCCATGGCTTCGTCTCTCCCACCAGATGGAGCTTGCTGGGACGCCAGCTTCACTGCCCCTTCACTGTGTGACCATGTGACCTTGTCCAGATGACCTACTTCTCCATGCTTCAGTATTCTTATCTGCCAAATGGGGATGACAGTGGTGATTCACTGAGAAGGTTTTGTGAAGACTCTGTGACATGATGCTTGTAAAGAGCTTGGCGCAAAGTAGGTCCACAAATGATCATCCCCTTTCCTTTCCCTTCCTGAGTCCCCCCCACCCCACCCCACCTGTCAAACGCCCATGCCCCCGCTCCTCAGGCAGCAGGAAGCAGGATCGGGGAACATTTCCGCACCCGTCAGAGTATTTATAGATGCGTGCTGTCAGCCGGTTGTTGTTTTTCGGTTGCATATATATTTTTACATTCTCCACTGTCACACATGGTTTCTCGGTGTGGTTGAGAAGCGGCAGGGGTGGGGGGGCGGTGGATGGATGCAGAGAGTGACAAGTGTCGCAGGTGGAGACAGATGGCCCAGGACGGCACTCAGGGACCTGAGGACCCAGCTGGGGCATTTCTCTCTCCTACCTCAGAAACCATCAGTGGCTCCCCACTGCCCTCGGCCCACAGTCCAGACCCTTCGCTGTGGCTCAGGGTGCACACGAGGAGGCGCCTTCACACTTGCTGGCCGCACCTCTTTGCTCCCCACATGTGCAGGGACAGTGGCCGGACTTCACTCCGCCACTCACCAGCTGTGTGGCCTCAAGCAAGCCCCTCTACATTTCCGAGCCCACATTTCCCTTCCTATGACATGGGAGCACAACTCCAGCCTCATGGAGCTGCCGTGAGGATTAAATGTAAATTGTCCTGAGCGAGAATAATGGCAGCTATTATGAGATGCACTTCATTTTCATGCCTCCAGGCCTTTGCACAGGTTGTTCCCTCTGCCAGGACTTCTCTCCTACTCCCCGCCCTCATCTGCAGGCAGAGAAGTCCCTCAGGGCCCAGCCCCAGTGCCACCTCTTCAGGGAGCCCTCCAGGCCTAGTGCTCCTGTGCACGACATCCCATCCTCTCTTGGAGGGGACTGTGAAAGCTCTTTGTACTGAGATTCTTTCTCCTCTGGAGATAGATAGCACACTCCTTGCTTACAAAAGCAGCCCACACCCTCATACAAAGCCTTTCGTATTCCCCTCCTAGCCTCACACTATCCCCCCGGGGAGTGGGCACCATGTCCCTATTCCACAGACAAGGACGCAGATTCAGGAAGGGAAGCCATGCACCCAAGAGCTACTCAAACCCAGGACTTCAGACTCAGATCCCGTGGTTTCTGCGGTGACCTTTTGTGAGCACCCCTCCTCCCCCCTGCAGCAGGCAGAGTGCCCTCAGAGCGAATGTTCGGTCCATGCAGCCTTGCAGCCCACCAGGCCACCCCCCCAGTCTCTGACCTCCTTTTCTCCAGCTTGGAAACCCAGGGACCCCCCTTCCTGCCTACCCGGGGCCAGGCCCTCAGGGCTGGCTGCACACCCCCGGCCCGGGCAGACTAAAGCGGGCGGGGCTGGCGGGTGAGGGCACTGTTGCTAGGCAACAGCCTGGCAAAGCATATAAGGCTCCCTGAGAGGAGAGGAAAAGCGGCCTTTGCTGGGAGCTGGAGGTGGAAAGAGGTGGTGATGGGAGAAGGGTCTCTACCTCTTCTCCACCCCACCAAGACCTGCGCTTCACTTCCACTTCCTCTGCCCTCATTCATTCTCACTTACTAACTCACCTTTCCTCCCATTTGTCGTTACTCACACTCATTTACTCATTTAGTTCATTAGTTTATTTATTTACTTGCTGCCTGGTGACTCACAGCAGCTTCACCACTTACTTGCCATGTCTCAGTCTCCCCATCTGTGAAATGGGGATGACGACGGTGTCTCCCTCATAGGGTTGTGGTGACATGGCACATGGGGAGCACATTGTAAGTATTTGCTCTTATGATGGTGATTTATTCACAGTATTTCCTGGGCACCAATCCTATGCATAGTGTCATGTGGGCTCTGTGGTGACATAGGTAAATGAGCTTGCAATTGAGCAGGAGAGACAGACAAGACCACATGCAGAGCCAGCATGGGCCTTGCCCTTCGCCTGTCCAGATTTCCTCTGATTGTTTCGTGGGCATGATGGGGGTGTTAGCAGCCTGGGCTGTGGAGCCTGGAGCCATGTATCCTGACCCTTGCTTACTAACACTGTGCTCTTGGGTGACTGATTAACCCCTCCTGACCTTGTTTTTTCCATCTGTAAAATGGGACCAAGAGGTATGATCTTACTGGATCTAGTTAGGATGAAATGAGATCATGCATGACCCTCTCTGGGCACATGGTCAGCTTTCAATACAGCAGCCATCATTGTTATTGGCCTCCCCAGGGAGCCATGAACTTGAGGACTAAGGGCCGGGACCCAGTTCCTCCTTTTTCTCTTCTTGCTCCGCCTTCCTGGGTCTGCCTACTGTTTCCCACCCCCACCTGTAAGCGCGTGCGCTCCCTCCTCCTGAGATAAGCTCTCTCCTGATTTCTCCTAAAGCTCTGATGTAGTTCTTAGTGGCGTCAGGCCCCAGCTGGGATGGCACACAGAGCAAATCTGGAGTTAGATTTTCAAAAGACTCCCTCCCCCCTCACCTTCTGCTGCAGCCAAACCTCAGGACCCCATCTCCTTGGAGGAGCCAGTGGGCTGACTGCAGCCTCCCAGAGCCAGCCGGCTCCACTGGGGTATTGTTCACCCTGTTCTCACAGCCTGTGTCCCCCGAGGCCAAGCCCACTGGGCTGTCTCTGCAGGTTTTCTGCCCACCAGCTCCCTGGGGCCCAGAGAACATCCCCAAGAGAGACTGTCATCGTTACACTGCTCACAACATCCGGGGCTGCCCCTCCCCAACGTGCAGCACATGCGATGCGTGCATTTTCTGTGGGTGTGTTTGTTTAATAGGTGGTTCCCCTGCCAGCCTGAACACTCGACCAGGGCAGGCTTTGCCTCTGGTTCCCCACTCGGTCCCCAGATCTAGCCCAGACCTGGTGCATAGGGGATGCTCACTACACAGCTGCTGAGCAGTGGATGGAGGGACACGGGATGCAGAGTCATCATTGTGGAGCATGTGGGGAAAGTGGCCTTCATTCTTCCATATATCCATATGGACAGAGGGTGGGAGACAAGTGTCAGGAATCCCAGGGGTGAGTCTCAGCTCTGTGAGCCCAGACAAGTGGTGCCCCCTTCCTGGGTCCCCGTTCCCTCATCTGTGCCATGCCTGTAATAATAGTGCCTGCCTCAAGATGAATGTGAGGATCAAAGCATCTGAACTGGGGTACCCAGAGAGGAATGGTGGCCTGTCTGAGGTTGGGACTGGGTCACAGTGACATAGACTCATGGACTACCCACGAGCCTAGATCCTACAGAAGTGCAGAGTGGTCCAGGGTTTGGATGCTGATTCTGCCACGATTGAGGCATGTAGCAAGTCATTCACCCCTCTGAGCCTTGGCTTTCTCACCTGTAAAATGGGTGGCAATAGAACCCTCGTTGTTCTGAGGGGGCAGTGGGCCATGAAGTAGATCCCATGGCTTGGTGCCCAGGACATGCTCTCTGCTCAAGAAATGGCAGCTGGTATGATTTTTCTTACCATTGTTGGTTCAGATTTTGGTTCTTCCATAGAGGAACACATTTAGGTGGTTTTGAAAAAGACCTCTCTGTGAACTGAGATTCTGTGGTGCTTGCCAGCTGAATGGGTTGTTAGTCTGGTCCTGTTCTCAGTCTAAGCCAGACTCCAGTGTCCTTCTACCTTCTGCTTATCATACCTCTGTTCTGTCTCCAATGGTCCTCTGCTTTCCATGGTCAGGATCAGGGCTCAGTCTGGGATCAGAATCAAGACTCAGTCTGATCACGGTCAGGGCTCAGTCTGGGACCAGGATTGGGGATCGATCTATGGCTAGAGTCAGGGCTCAGCCCATGAGTAACATCAGGGCTCAGTCTTAGACTGGGACCAGAGCTTGGACTGGGGCAGAAACTTGGCTCAGTAAGTGGTATTGATGCTCAGTCTACCCGGGAATTAGGAATCTGTTGGCGACCTGGAGCGGGTCTCATTTAATGCCAGAATTGGGCTCTGTCTGTGACGATTATCTTAGTCTGTAAACAGACTCTGAGCTTGAGGAAGAAGAGAAAGTGTGAAGTGGAGCCTGTGCCCCACTGTGTGGCCCGGCAGGTCAGCTTCCCCCAGAGGCTCAGAGAGGGTGGGCCACCTGCCTGAGGTCACACGGCGGCTCAGGGCAGAGCCGGGACTGGAACCCAAGACTGGCTGCGTCCAGAGCTTATGTTTATCCTCAACAACATTAGACTGTGAATTTATTAGAAAGCAAAAGCTGAGAATTGGGGGATGGAAGCCCCTCCTCCTAGTTCCGAGAGCTCAGCTCTGGAGCAGGGCCCTGGCGCTGGCCAACTCTGGCTGCTTCTGGCCTGCCCGCCAGGACCCATGCCCAGGGGAGGGAGCTGCATCTTGCGGGCGGGTGGCCCTTTTTGGGTAATGAGGCCCAGCCAGCAGTTTGCAGGCCTTACAGTGTGAATAATTCATTTGCAACCAAGTCTGGGAATTAGAAACCGTTATGTTACTGGATGATTTATTTAACAGGGGCAGCTGCTGGACAGAGGGGAGGAGGACTTTGAACTATAAAAGGGAAGTGCATGTCTTGCTGATGGATCTAGAGAGGCCGGTAGACCTGGGTTTCAATACCAGCTCTGCCTCTTACCGGCTGTGTGACCTTGAATAAGTGTTTGGACCTCTCTGTGGCTCAGTTTCCTTGGTTGTAAAAATGGGGATAGTAATAGAGTTAGAATTTGGAGAGCACTTAGAATCGTGTGTAGCTCACAGTAAGTCCTCAGTAAGTGTTTGTTAAATGAATAAATGAACTGACTAATTGAGCAGGTACTTTGTGGCAGGCCCTGTGAAGAGATTTACATACATTAACCCACAGCACTCATGTAAAGTGGGTACTAACATTATACCTATATTACCGATGAGAAAATGGAAGCTCAGAGAGGTTAAATCACCTGCTCAAGGTCACCTAGTCCTGGCAAAGCAGGGATTTGAAACTGGCCAGGCCTGTCTGACTCCAGGACCTGTGTACTTATCCAGTACTCCCAGATCTAGCACACAGCCAGTGCCTAATAAACACCTCTTATTTTACTAAAACTTTCCCTATCCCTTCCCCCACAAAGCATTGCCACATCCGTCATGGCATTTGATTCTAATAACAAACTCGACAGGTGGTCAGGCAGGTCGTGGTCCCTCCTTCTCAGACGAGGAAACTGAGGCTCAGAGAAGGATGTGATTGCTCCGTGTCCCATGGCCCAAATGGAAGCAGATCTCCCGAGGCTCCTCCTAGCAGTGATCATGATGTGAGGTAACAGCCCAACCCCGGTGTGTCTGCTCACCCCAATACTGCGCTCTAGGGGGGCGGAGGCTGTGTCTTGGTTTTACTGGAAGGGAGGGAGGAAGGAACACTAACCTATATAGTAGATGAACTCTCCCCTTCCATCTTTACCTTGCCCTGGCCATAGCTCCCCACTCCCCAATAAAACACACAATGGAACCCGCACTTGCACACTCCAGTCGGGGTGAGGGCATGTGGGTCTGGGTACTTGGGCAGCTGCTGGCCCCTCTGAGCTGCCCAAGCACTTGCTGTGAGTCAGCCCTGGCTCTTCCGCCAGGGCACGGTGTCCTTGGCCTCCCACAGGAGGTGCCACTTTGCCGTCTCAGATTCCCAGGCCCTTGCAGGATCTCCAGGACTCTTCACGCTGACCTAGGAGCCAGCAGGCCTGGGTGTGAGCAGGGGGATACGGCTGTGTTGCCCAGACTGTCTGCTTGTGGCCTCACAGGGCTGGGGTATGCAGCGCACGTGTGTGTGTGTGTGTGTGAGTGTCTGGGGGTCTGTGTGTCTGTTGTGAGTGCCGTGTTTGCAGATGTGTACTGAGGATAATTTTGAATCTGGTGGATGTGTAGTAGATATCTGCACACATCTGCATTTGTGGAGGAGTTTCTGTGTGGGTGTCTGTATATATTTGGGTATTTAGATTTAGAGTGATCAGATATATGTGTGTGTGAGCACGTGTGTGTGAATGTGACTATGTTTGTGTATGTGTTTGGGTGCTCTGGGGGGCACTGTGTGGATGTACACATTCTTCTCTCCAGGCTGGTGTATGTCTGTGTAAGCCAGTCTGTGTGTGTTTGTGGAATCTTGTATACATTCAAATATTTGCATATCTGAGTTCGGGAGCATTTCCTCTGTGTGTGTGTGTGTGTGTGTGTGTGTGTGTGCATGTTAGAGATCAGTGCAGAATGATGTGTGTGGGAGTGTGGTGTGTCTGTGTGACTAGGGTGATATGTGTAGATATGTGGTGTGTGAGTGCTGTGTGTGTGTGGTGCGTGTGTGGTGTGCATGTGGTGCATATGGTGTGTGTGTGCTGTGCATGATGTGTGTACGGCTTGTATGGTGCAATATGAATGCTGTGGTGTGTGTGTGGTGCGATGTGTATGGGTGTGATGTGTATAAGTGAGTGTACAGCATGTGTGTGGTGTGATGTATGTGTGTGGGGTATGACATGTGGGGTGTGTGTGTGTGTGTGTGGACATGCATGAAGCATACAGAGGTCTAAGCTTGGGAATCTGGAGTCTAAGTTCCAACTGTACCATATGACCTTGGGTTAGTCCCCCCTCATTTAAACCTCAGTTTCCCTATCTGGGCAATGAGAGCTATGTTGCTCATGTGGGCCTCAGTTTTGGGGTGCTCAGTTAGAAGTGAGCTCCGCTGGCATTGCCGGCATGCTTTCTTTCAGGTTATAAAATCCTCTTAGCCTTATTTTGGGCTTGGATTTGCTCTTTCCATCAGATGTCATAGGAAAAAGGTTTCCTGTTTCAGTGTCTCCACTTGTTATTCACTTTTTGTTTCCATAAAATTTTAAGAGATTGTGCCATTTAGATTCAAGTAGAGATGCCAATCACTTTTCCAAAAATTGTAATACTGCCGCTTCCTTCTCTGCAGCTGGCGTGATCCTTTGCAAATGCCAAGCTGCTCCGACATCGTCCTGCAGGAGCCTTCCAAGGCTCCCCCTGCCTCTGTGGGCGTCTCTCCCTAATGCCCCCACCCCCCTTCTCTCCAACCGCCCTGGGCCACCTCCCTGCTCTCTGCACTCCAGCCACATGGCCCTCGTCCCATCCTTGACGTCGTCACCTCTCCCTGCCTCCTGGCCTTTGCCCGTTGGACACTCCCCCTGCCTGGAACGCCGTCTCCTTTCCTGGCCCTTCCCGGCCCCGGCTCATTTCCTCTGGTTAATTCCTCTTCATCCTCCCCCTCAGCATGCTCGGAGGATCTGGCTGTGATTCCCTGTTCAGCGTCTGCCTCCCTGCTGGACCCTGAGCTCCACGACGATGGGGATCTGGTTCTCCCTGGTAACCCGAGAACGTACCATGTTGCCCGGCACACAGGAGGGAGTTGATAAACACTTGGTGAGAGAATGGACAGAGGATGCACTGTCCAGCTTTAGCTCCTGTGGTGGTAAGACCTGAACCCCGTGGGCCGAGGGGTCAGAGAGCATCTCTACCAGGGGTGACGGGCTCCAGCTCCTAGCTGGCCTCCCCATGCCCTGCTCAGGACACCAGCCTGAACCCTGACCCTCAGCAGACACTGAGCCCTGATCCTGGACTCAGACTAAGCCCTGACTTCAGTCCCAGACCGAGTCTTGACTCGAGACGGTCTAGACCCCAAAAGCAGACCGAGTGTAACTCCATGCTTCTTCAGTGAAATCGTTGCTGGGGAGAACTCTGGGCTCGGAGTGAGAGATCTGAGTTCGAGTCTTAGCTCTGTCCTAATTCCCCAAGTGACCCTGGGTAAGGCCCTGACCCCCGGGCCTCCACCTCACAGTGAAATGGATGCATCTGCAGAAAGCACAGAGCACCCGCCGTTCACGCTCTGCCCCCACCCCTGAGCCTCCATTACTCCCAGTCCCAGGACATTCCTGGGGTGGGGTCCCAGGAGAGCTGGGGGTTGGCTCATGAGAACTCCCCCCACCTAGGTTTTGTAGAAAGGGTCAGGAAGGGGTTTGGAAGGGCTGCAGGCACTCTTCCAGTTCAAGAGCCCATTCCATCCGACTTGGGGTGCTCTGGTCCATTCCTACCTCCAACCGAGGGCAGCAATTCTGGCTGGGGATTGGCTTTGTCTCTGACAGTGATGTGACCTTGGGTGAATCACTACCCTTCTCCCTTTGGGGGCAGGGGGCTGAGAGCTGGGTTAGACGGGGACAGGCTATCAGTACCTCTTGTCTGCAGCCCCCAACCTCTACCCCCACCTTCCCCCACCTGCCCCCACCTCAAGAAGGCTCCTCCCGACCTGCAAGTCTAGGGCCTGGAGGGTGAGGTGGCCCCGAGACAGTGAAACCACTGGACATGGCCCAGGCCCCGGCTGGACCCCAGAGCCTGTATCTGAGCTGTGGGGTGGGTTCCTTCTGCTTGCAGGAGAGGGTGGCGGCTGGGGGCTGGCAGGAGAGAGGAGCCTGGGCCTGTCCTGGAGCTCCCTCTAGTGTCTCCAGAGGGGCCTGCAGACTGTTCTTCAGCCAGGGGAGGACTAGATTTGTCCTGGCCACCTCCCCAAGCCATCTCGCCAGCCCCATCTTCACCTTCATCATCGGGACTTCCCTGAGCTGAGATCCTGGGCTGCCATGTGGCCTGCTGTCTCTTTCTCAGCCCCAGTGGACATCAAGTCTGTTGTTCCTGCTGCTCAAAGGCCCACCCCTGCTCTCCACCCCTCTCCCTGTCCCAACTCAGACCTCATGACCTTTCTCTGGATGATTTCTGCTCTTGCCCCTGCAATGCATCTTCCACAGTCTTTCCAGAGGGAATTCTGCCACGTCACTCGCCTGCTGTAACCTCTTCCATGGCTCCCCAGTGCCCCAGGACAAAGTCCAGCCTCCTTGGCACATACAGACTCTGCATCATCTGTCCTTGGCTGACACTCCAGCCTCATTTCCGATCACTGTCCTTTCACCTCGTGAACTGTCTGCAGTTCCTGAAGGCATGACGCCCTTCACCACACCTGCCCTTTGCCCATGCTGGGTTTTCAGTCAGGTAAGCCTTCTGCCTCTTCTCCATCTGGAAAACTCCTCTTCACACTCCAAGGCCCTACATCCTCTGGGGAAGTGCCCTCTGGCAGCTGGCTTCTCTGTCCTTGGGGCTCCCACCAGCTCGAAGCCAGCACCTCCCCACATTGTCTGTGTGTCTGTTTCTTCCACTAGACATGAGCTCCCCAGGGCAAGGGCTGAGCGATTTGCATCTATGTATTAATCACTTATTACATGCCCTGCCTTGGGATGGACACAGATGTCTATACTGGCAACATGAACTGGCATGATCAGTGTGGGGGACTTTGAGGGTAGCCCGGGGTTCTGTGGGAGCCCAGAAGAGACTCTGACCAAGCCTGGGGATGGGGTGGGGATCAGAGAAGTCTTTTCTGAGGAGGCGATGCCAGAACTGAGTCTTGAAGGACCAGCAAGGTGTCAGCAGGCATTCAGTCAGCTGGGGGTGCATTCTGGGAAGCAGACCCCAAGAGCAAAGGGTGTGTGTGTGTGTGTGTGTGTGTGTAGTTGGGGGAGGGGAGAGGCACTAGGGCAAGGGAGATGGTGGGGGCTGAGGTTGTTGATCTGCATTTGTGGGGAGGCAAACAAGGGGCTGGATTATGAAGGACTCTGGGTACCAGGCTCAGGAATTTATTTATTTATTTTTATTTTTATTTTTTTAAATTTTATTTTGTCGATATACATTGTGGTTGATTATTATTGCCCCGTCACCAAACCTCCCTCCCTTCTCCCTCCCCCCTCCCCCCCAACAATGTCCTTTCTGTTTGCTTGTCCTATCAACTTCAAGTAATTGTGGTTGTTACATCTTCTCCCCCCCCCCGGTTTTTTTTTTTTGTGTGTGTGTGTGTGTGTGTGAATTTATATATTAATTTTTAGCTCCCACCAATAAGTGAGAACATGTAGGATTCCTCTTTCTGTGCCTGACTCGTTTCACTTAATATAATTCTCTCAAGGTCCATCCATGTTGTTGCAAATGGCAGTATTTCATTCGTTTTTATAGCTGAGTAGTATTCCATTGTGTAGATGTACCACATTTTCCCTATCCACTCATCTGATGATGGACATTTGGGCTGGTTCCAACTCTTGGCTATTGTAAAGAGTGCTGCGATGAACATTGGGGAACAGGTATACCTTCGACTTGATGATTTCCATTCCTCTGGGTATATTCCCAGCAGTGGGATAGCTGGGTCATATGGTAGATCTGTCTGCAATTGTTTGAGGAACCTCCATACCATTTTCCATAGAGGCTGCACCATTTTGCAGTCCCACCAACAATGTATGAGAGTTCCTTTTTCTCCGCAACCTCGCCAGCATTTATCGTTCAGAGTCTTTTGGATTTTAGCCATCCTAACTGGGGTGAGATGGTATCTCAGTGTGGTTTTTTTTTGTTTGTTTTTTTTTTTGTCTTTTTCGTGACCAGCACTCAGCCAGTGAGTGCACTGGCCATTCCTATATAGGATCCGAACCCGCGGCGGGAGCGTTGCCGCGCTCCCAGCGCAGCACTCTACCAAGTGCGCTACGGGCTCGGCCCCTCAGTGTGGTTTTGATTTGCATTTCCCGGATGCTGAGTGATGTTGAGCATTTTTTCATATGTCTGTTGCAGGCTCAGGAATTTAGACTTGGCCTGAGGACAACTGGGAGTCAACAGGCAGGAGACACAATTTGGAGTTTGGAAAAATCCCTCTGGCATTGGTGCAAAAGCCGGGGGCCTCCTGGGTGCTGTTGGGAATTTGTGGGGGTGTTTTTGTGGATGGGGCCTGGGAAGCTGGACGCCCTGTGATGTTTAGGACAGTCCAAACCCTGAAGAATTGTCCCATGTGCCATTTGACTTCTGGATTTCCTGCCAGATATTCATGTAGAGGAAAAACACCTGTTTGTAATTGTCCAATCTTAGAGCTCAAGTCTGACTTGCAAATAAATAAAGAGCATTTTTGCACGGTTTTTAACATACACTGAATTTGCCAGAAATACAATTCCCATGTAAATTGAAGGAAAATTGTGTTTTATCTTGTTTGGAACCTTAACCAGAGTTATCACCATTTTGGAAAAATTACATACTTGATGTCAACACTACTTGTGGCATTTGAGCTGCCAAAAGGACCCTCTCTGTATTAGTTTGCATTAGCGGCTGTTGCATTCAGGGGGATTCTATGTATAAGCACAAACTTCTCATTATTTTATTACGTCTTCTAATGTAGTTGACAAGAGCATTTACAATTTGAAATACATATCATCTTAAATTACTTTCCTTATTCATTAATTTAATCAACACTCATTTAACTCTTACATGTGCCAGAGACTGTTTTAAATGCTTTATGAATAATTACTCATTTAGTGTTCATAACAACTCTATGCAGTGAGGTGCTATTGTTATCTCTTTTTACCAAGGAGCTGAGACAGAGAGGTTAAGTGACTTACCCAAGGTCACACAGCTGGGAAGTGGAGAAGTCAGGATTTGAAGCAGCATCTTCACTGCAGGCCTATAGTGACTCCTTCTGATATTTCAGTTGGGGCAATGGGATGATTTTCTTTTGGAAATTATATGCATGTGTATGTCTTGTTTCATTGCATGGTACTAAGGTGTGATACAAGATATTTGTCATCAAGAATTGAGACAAGGTGGAACCAGTGGTGGAGGGCTGGCCGGGAAGCCTGGGCATGTGTGTGCTCACCCAGGGAGGAATGTGCTGGGAGAAGGGCGGGGGCTAGGAGCAGACCCTGGCACACCCCAACAGTCTGGGGCAGAAGAGAACAGTCAGAAAGGCAGGAGGGAAACCAGGGAGCAGGGGTCGGGGAAGCCACAGGGAGAGAAGTCCAAGAGGGAGGGAGGGAGTAGGTGACACTGGGAAGACAGTTAGAGACCTGGCGAGGTCAGGGCTTGAAGGTGGCCCCAGACTTGGCCACAAAGGGAACCATGTGACCTGTGACTTGAGCTAGTGGAAGCAACTGAAGGGGTCTTGGGCTGGAGCTGTAATCAGAATCTCTCTCCAATGCAAGAAGAAAGGGGGGTGGGAAGAAATACCCCGCCCTCTCTGCTCCCGCCCTCCCATCTCCTGCCTGTGCCTCCCCTTAGGACACCCTCGTGCGAGTCCCGAGGGAAGGGAACCAGCCCTGACAACGTCCACAGGCATCAGCAGGGCAGAGAAAGGAGAACAATACCCAGCGAGACCCTGAGAGGGGAGAGGCAGGACCCTGGGGGTTGGATCCAGGGCAGGGGCCACGTGGGAAGGGTCTGGAGGCATCCCTCCTGGTGATCTCAGTGGCCGGGTCACTATCCACCCCCACCCCCACAGCTGGGCTCTGGCAGCAGCAACCCACTCCCCACAGTATTCTGGGATGGATACTGTAACTATCCCCATTACAGATGGGGGAACTAAGTCGGAAAAGTAAAAACAGACCAGGATTTTGAAACAGGATTCAAACCCAGGTCTGCCTGATGCCCGTGCTGGGGCTCCCAGCCACTAAGTTCTTTTGCCAGACCTACATACCAGCTCAAGAGCAGGTGGGTATTCCGCTCCAGGACTGGGTGCCTGTTGACCAGGGAGGTGGCAGCTGAGTGGAGAGACAGTCAACCTAGCGTCAGAGTCCCTGAGTGGAAAGGCCTGCCCCGCACTGATGCTGTGGGACCCTGAGCAGCTGACCTCGGCTCTCTGTGCCTCAGTTTCCTTATCTGTAAAATGAGGTCAATGCTGACCTGGCGGTGTTGTTGAGGGGGTAAACTGAGGCTATGTTGATTCCCTCTCCCCTCTCTCGCCCCTCCCCCCCAGGTGGGGAGGATGGGGAACTCTCCTGAAGGACCATTTCAGAGGGGCTGGCCCGCTCTTACTGTCTTCTCCAGATCCCGACCAGGGAGTGGTCAAGATGGCCTGCCCCTGTCTAAGCCCAGCCCTGCCTGCTGCCCAGTGACTCCCTGGCCTCTTCGTCCCCCTCACATGGGCCCCTCCAGACCTCGCGGGACACTCCCAGAACTGGCCACCAGGTGGCGCGGGGCGGCTGCAGGACCAGCGCCTGAGGGGGCGGGGCTTGGGTAGGAGCGACGGCCCGGCGGCCTGTGGCCTCCGGGCTCGTCTTAAAGGCGTGGGTGTTTGTGTCTGTGTATCCAGAGACCCGGTCTTCCTGTTTCCCCCACCATGGGACTGCGTGGATTTCTTGGGAATCTCTGAGAAGCGGAATAGAGAGTTCACACTGCTGCATCAGCTCATTAAAGCCCCACAAGCTGTTATTACCCCCATTTTACAGAAGAGGAAAACTGAGGCCCAGAGAAGGAAGTCACGTGCTGAGGTCATTCGGCTAACACGTGGCAGAGCTGGGCTGAAACCTGGATCTGTTTAGCTGTGGGGCCTGTGCTTTCCCCATGAACTGGGGAGAGTCTTCCACGTTGTGTGTGTGTTGGGGGGGAGGGGAGGGGGGTGCTTCTTGAGTATGTGAAAGGCAGGGAATTAAAGAGATTTGAGAGTGGGGAGGGTCCCAGAAACCAAGGAGCAACCCCATCCCGGAGAAAACAAGACTGGAGGGTGGGGATGGGGCGGGGATTCTCTTGCTGAGCCCCGAGGCACCCGGGCTATTGGCACTTCCCCTGTGTTGGAGGATCAGCGTGGCCACTGGCCACTGATGCCCTGTGTGACGCCCACTGCTCCCTCCTCTGCACTTGGGCGGACACTTGCCCATTCCTCTAGCAGCCTGGAACTCCCTCAACTGCTGGTGTCGCCCCAGACTGTGCCCTCTGGTGTCAGGGACTCATCCCAGAACCCAGGGCTGGCATGGACTGAGTCTATGGTTACTGCATTGGGCCAAACAGGGATGTATTGGCAGGGGCCAGGGGCTCGTTTCAGGAAAGTCCCTTCAGCAAGGGCATGCTCCTCCCCACTGGAGCTGAAGAATGAGCTGTTGTTTTGTATTGTAACGGTCTTTACGATGACCTGGATTCCTGGGTGCAGGTCCCCCTAAAGAACTCCTCTCCGCCCAAATGACATTCCCCTCTCCAGCCTAGAGGCTGGCCTGGAGCAAGCAAACACCGAGTGCAGCAGGAAACTGTAAGGTTAGACCACAGGAAGAACTTCCCAGCAGGAGCGAGGACAGCTTGCTTAGTTAGAGCTGTCATTCAGTAGAATGGGCTGCCTTGGATTGCAGTGAAGTTTCTGGAGTTGTAAATAGCAGAGGCAAAGATCAAGGCCAATGTAGGGCCTAAGTGCCTAGATCTTGTCCTGAGGGTGATGATGGGAGGGGCTGTGTGTGGCAGGGTGGGACAGAGGTGAGAGAAGGGGGGCGGTCAGAAGACATTGAGAAGGTAGAGCTGCCAGGAGCTGGCGGCTGGTTGTGGGGAATGTGGGGGTGCTGGGCTGCAGGGTGGGGGTGTCTTGGTTCAGGTGGGGAGCATGGGAAGGAGCATGTTGGGGGAACAGGCTGAGTGGGAGGGGCTGGGGCTTCTGAGCAGAGGCCAGGCCTGGGCTGGGGAGGGAGGCCCTGGCTGCAGGGATGGGGGCATAAGGCAGGGGCCGGCGGGGAGGGGATAACTGAGGACTTGGGGGTAGCTGGCATCACCTGGTGAGCAGAGAATCCTGAACAGCCCCTTCGAACAGAAATATCTCCAAGAAGGCTGAGGTAGTGCCACCTGAGAAGTGAGAGGAGAGTGGGGAAGGGGGTCCAGAGGGAGGGGGAGCGGGGTGGGCGCTGAGAGACGAGGTCAGACCCTCAGGGGCTCTGAGGCCACGTCTGGAGCCCCGGCCTAGGGGGCTGGGGCAGGTCAGACCCCTCCTCTGGGATCTGTCCACGAGGGGGAGCAGCCCGGGAGGGCCGGGTGGGGGAGGAGGCGGGGGAGGGGCTGGGCCTCTGTCCACAGCATTAGTGCTGGTTGGAGGGACGAGGGGGGTGCAGAACCAGTCAGGCCGCCGTTCCCACAGCAGCCGAGCAGAGCGGGGCTGCCATGGCGCTGGCCAGGCCTGGGACCCGCCACCCCAGGCCCCCGGGCCTTCTGCTGCTGCTGCTGCTGCTGCTCCAGACCCCTGCCCTAGCCCTCCTGGCTGGTGAGTGGGGGCCCAAGCCATGGGACCCTTGGGGGAGAGTCTGTCCCCCAAGGCTGACACCCCAGGCCTTGGCTGCTGGGGTTGAGGGCGGGCTGTCCGCGTGGGTCCCAGCCTGGAGGTGGGGCTGGGAAGAGCCCGGGCTGTGGGGTGCAGAGGGGTGCGTCACTGGGGGCACTGGAACTTTGTGGTGCTCCAAGGAGGTGAGTATGTTCTGGGACTTGTGGGTTGTGGTGTGTGGCGGGGGGAAGGATCAGGGGCTCCGTGTGATTTGTGGGGGCTGATTTGGGTGATGGAGTGTGGTGTGCGTCTTGGGAAATGCTGTGAATCCTGGTGCATTGTACCCGGTAAAGGAGGGGGTGTTGGGGCTGGGGGAGGAGGGTCCTGGCTTGTGAGGGGCTGAGTTTGGGAAGCTGCAAGTAACATGAGTCTGCCCTGAGTCGTGTGCTGGGTTGTGGGGTGCAGGTCGTGAGTGTGTTAAAGTTGGGAGGTGGATGGGCTCTCTCGGGTGAGCTGTGAGCTGTTTCCCAGCACGAGCTGTGGGTATTCTCCGGTGGGTTGAACTGGGTCTTTGCTCTTGACATGGGGGGCCTGGGGTGGGGGCAGCAGACTCCAGCTAAGTAATTGTGGTGGAGAAGGGGGAAGAGATCCAGGGGAGCCGAGTGTCTGCCTGCACCCCTCCATTTGTGGGGTAGCCCTGCCAGCACAGGGCGGGGGGGGAGGGAGGGCCTGGGGATGCTCTGGGTCCCTTGGGAGGGGGCTGGGGATTTGGGAACATGTGTGTGTCCCCCGCTGTCCCCTCCCCGGCATTTCCAGACCAAGCTGAAAGGGCTCCCTGGAGCCAGAGCCCCATTCGCCAAGTGGTCTCTGCCTTTGTCCAAGTTGATTCACGCGGGCAGGGCCTGGAATTCCTCCTGGGGGGTCTAGGGGGACGCTTGGTCTTGATCACTATAGCTACAGGGGCCAGGCCTGGGAAGTTCCCCGCCCCCACCACCCCTAGCTGGAGGAGGGAGCCAAGGAGGGCCTGCTGGCCTGTGGCCCCACCTCCTTAGAGCTCCGCAGATGGCAGGGCTGGGGGTGAAGCCTCTCCAAGCTCCTACCTGGGGCCTTCCTCTGAGGCTCGAGGTCCCCACGCTCACAAAGCCTTCATCTCTTACTGCTCTCCGTGGGGCTGCTCAGGAGGACGAGGACCCCACTTTGTAGAGAAAACTGAAGCTCAGGGAGGGATGGGGACTTAGGGGCTGGGCCCCCTTTGGTGACTCTGGGACTTGTGAGAGGTGCTCGGTGCCTGCTTTCTGCTGTTGGCACACGAGGGCATGACATCCTGCTCTGTGGATCCCTGTGTTGTACATACACGCACATGAACACAAATGCACACATGCATGTACCCACACACCTGCACACCTGTGCGTGGCATGCACAAAGGCACACACCGCCACATGAACTGCTGTCCACAGAAACCTGTAGGCCTATAGACACCAACATGCACATGCGGACGTGTACATTCAAACCCAAATGTACATCCACGTGAACCTGGAGGCAGAGGTGACACAAAATGGAACGTACCATGATATACACACTCACTCCCACATGACCCTGCTGGGATTACCCAGGGCCAGCCTTTCCCTCTGCGTTTTCTGTGCGGAGAGCTCCATTCCTGGGGATCCCCCAAAACTGGGATAAGGCACTGCAGGCATGACCATGTCTGGAGGCCATTACCTAAGCCTGACTGCTTGGGGAGGGGCCGGAGACTGTGTCACTTGAAAACTAATTGCCATCCCAGACGGGGTGGGGGTTTCTGGAGGGCCCCCAGCCCTGCCGCCCACCCCTGCCAGGCCCTGGGCTGGGCCCCTCCCTCCTGGGCCCACTCTGCCGCAAAGGCCCAGCTGGTTGCTATGGAGAGGACCAAGCATCTTGGAGCACAATGGGGCATGCTGCGCTCTCATATCCACCCTCCTCTTCCCCAAACACCCAGGGAGCCCAGCGCACAAAAGGGCAGCGAGTCCAGTCCCCAAGTCTGGCCCCTCCTTCAACCAGAAGGGGGTGGGGGATGCAGGGATGGAGGGGGAAGCCACACACATTTGACCCCACCAGTGTCGGGAATGTGGGGATAGTTGGTGTTTGCCTCAAATAAAGATTTGTTGATGAATGAATAATATCAGCCACTACGGGGCAGGCTCTGTGCTACTCGCTAATGTGGAATTTAATTCTCCCAACGGCCTTATGATACCCCAGTTTATGGAAGAGGTAAATGAGGCCCAGAGAGGGTCAGTACTTTGCCCAGAGTCACAGAGCTAGTGTGTGGCAGGGTCAGGATTTCACAGCAGACTCCTCTGTGCCTCTTTAAAAAGGGACAAACCCACTCACTCCCAGGATGCTACAACAACTTGGAGAGAGAATACCGTGGTTCTCCAACTTAGGTTTTGGCACGGAAATCCCAATTTCAAAGGAAATTGTAGATGGAAGCCCATGAAGTGTTAATTGTAAAATAGTTAGAAGTGAGTTGTTCAGGTGGCAGGTCCAGATGCCACCTGCTCTGTCTTCCCCTTGCTCTAGGAGGTGCCTCCCTGGCCCTGGCGCTCGGAGACTGCGGTTTGGAAACATTGGGATACGCCAGCGCCAGGCACAGGGTAGACTCTCTATCTGTGACAGTTTTTGTTGCGATTGCCGTTATCAAAATCACACCTTTTAACCTCGGGGGGTAAACATTTTTGAAAACGAGTATTCCAAACTTCTGCCTTTTTAGAGTGTTTTCACCATTTTCTGATGACTCTGAGTCAGTGTTTGTAAACCTCTACTGTTTCATGCTGTTATCCAGCCCTGCCCTGAAAGCCTAGTGATAGCAGATGAACAGTTTTTTTCTCCCTGTGCTAGAAACTTTCATACCTTATGAGATCATAGGTCGCTTTTTAAAAATATCCTTTCTTGCCTTGTAGACAGGAAGTTTGCCAAAACCACCTTCAGTAAAAAAAAAAACACTTGTCACCAGAGGCTGGCAGTTATAACCAGACCCGTCATAAGTGTGTGTGACGTGGCAGTTACCGAGCACTGAGTGGGGCCTGAAGCACGTGCCATTGCTAACAGCCAGGTTCTGGATAGACAGAGAGGACTGTCCTCTCTACTCAGGCTGATATTGGAACCTCCATTCTTGTGAAAACCTGTGGAGGCTTTCCTGGTGCTGGGGTGAGGCAGCTGGAATGTGCTAAAATGACAGTACGTGGGTGGCAATTCAGAGTTTGCAAAGTGGAAATGCCACATGCATTGGGAGATGTGGACCTCTCAGAAATCTGGAGGTGACCTGATTCTTAGTTTTTTGACGAATGATCCTGGCAAGCTTATCAACCTCTTTGAGTTGGAAAAACAGAAGTTTTCTTAACAGCACCTACCTTTTTTGGCTTGAATCAAATATGAGTGTAATAACAGATGCACATCGCCGAGCACATAGTACACACTCAGTAAATGGTTGCCGTCCCTCCTGCTTTCCCCAGGGCAGGGTGGCAGGTCGAAGGGGAGGGGTGGGTGTCTGTTAATCCCTCCCCTGCCAGGTCAGCCCAGGCAGCCTGAGAGGTCAGGAGGGATTTGTAAAGATAAGCACAGGCCCCTCGTTGTCCTGGCAACAGGCTCCGCCCCTCCAGACTGGCCCTGGGGACAACCCCACCTCTGCCCAGCTGCCCTCCACACCCCGCGCCCCTCCCGGCCTCTCCTCCTCTCTGCCCTGGGCTGGCCTGGCCTCCGTGGCTCACTCTGGAAGACAAGATGGCCCAAAGTCAGCCACTTCCACACCTCAACCTGCAAAGGAATCCCCAGGGTTGCAATGCAGATTCTCGGGCCCTGGGCCCAATGGTTCTGAGTCTCCAGGTCTGGAGGGGGCCCAGGAATCTGCATTCTTAATATGGGCCCCAGGTGATTCTGGAAACCCTGGAGCGGAGGGTCTGGAGCGTGAGAACTGGGTTTGGATTCCAGCCCCTCACGGGCTGTGGGACTGTGAAGTCGCCTCATCTCTGAGCCTCACCTCCTGCAGCTGTAAAGAGGGATAAGAGTACTATCCGCCTCGCGAGGTGAACGTGAAGGCGAAGGGAGGTGGCACGAGGAAGGCGGCTGTCCCTCACAGGCGGGCGTTTGGCGCTACTGCGTGTCTCCCGGGAAGGGCAGTGCCCTCCTCCCCGCCTGGCTCGGACTGAGAACCTCCTTCCTCCCCTGGGGCTGGGCTCTGTCCCCTGGGCTCTGTCACTTACAGTAATGGCCCATCTGCTCCCAAGGTCCTGGGAGGAGCCCCAAAGGTAGGCAGACTGTGACGAAGCACCCCCCACCCCCCAACCCGGGCCCTTTCCCAAGTGCTGTCTCCCCGGCCTGGTCCCTGCTGCTCCAGAATGGAGGGCTCTGGAGCAGAACAAAGCTCTAGATCGGACACCATGAGGGGCAGCTCCCTGTTGGGATTAAATGAGGGGTCCTCCAGAGCCATGCAAGGTCAAGGGACCCTGATCATAATGGACATAGCCTCTCGCTGAGGGCTCACTGGGTGCCAGGGCTCTACACCCCTCACCTCGGTGCCTTCTCACGCCATCCCCACAAGGTGGGCACTGTGTGCACCCCAGATACAACTCAGGTCTGTCTGATGCCCGAAACCTGTGCTCAAGTAAGAGGGAGTTCGAGCCACTCCCACCCCCACGGACCACCCATCTAGCCTCGGGAGACCCGACTCTGAACTGCTCAGCCACAGTGGCCGGGTGGGAGAGAGACTGCCCATAAGCCCCTCCGAGAGGCCCAGGCGCCCTGTGCCCTCACCCATAGGACCAGGCCCCGAGCTGGGGAGGGCAACTATGGGCAGAAGCAGGTCCTCTTTGCTTGACAGTGTTTCAGACCCTCTGCGCCCTGCTTGCTGCCCGGCCCCCGGTGGGCACTAGGGTCCCCCAGTCTGGGCATCTCAGAACGAGCCCACGTTGAGCTGTACCAGGTACTTTGGGCACTCGAGGGTGGGACTAGACAGCGGGCTGTCTCCCCGGGTCCGTCTGTGGGTATCTCCTTGTCTCACTGTCCCTCATCCTGCTTGGGCCCATTGGGCAGGGTGGAGGTTGGGCCAGTGGACAGCCCTGCCGGGTGGAATGTGGATGACGCCTGAAAGGCGGCCAGCCTTATCTGGGGGGTCTTCACCAGATGGGGGAGGGGAGGGTGCAAGGTCTGAAGCTGTTCTGAAGCCTTGTTAGTGTCTGGATGACAACCTGGGGGGGAGGGGCGCCTCTCGGAGCTCCAGGTGGGGGTGGCTCCTGCTGGAGGCTCGGCTCCCCCATCGCCTACTGACCCGACATGAGTGGGCCCCGGCAGCAGGACCTGAGGCTTCGAGTCATCATCCCCTTTGCAGATTGGGCAGTGGAGGCTCAGATGGAGAAATGACTTGCTCGAGGTCTCATAGCATAGTTTTCTGGGCTGGAGTTTGAACTCAGGGCTGTTTCACTTCACAGCCCAAGTTCTTATCTGGGTGTCACCCTGACAAGCCTCTGAGGAAGGGAAGAGGGCGGACAGGAGGGAGGCTGGCTCTCTAGACTGGGCTTCCAAACCAGTGGGTCACCCTGTGGCAGAGGCAGCTCCGCGTGGTGGGGGCATCACAGCGGCAGGTGGCAGGCGTTCGCTGACCCCCACTGGCGCAGTTCTGGAGCAGCACTTGCTGATGGGGGACAAAGTGAGGGCCAGGGGTCCTCTGGAAGTTCCCAGGCCAGTGGGAGGGAGGCGGAGGAGGGGTGGGGGGAGAGATGCCGAGCACATGGTCCCTGCCTTTGAAGTCGTCCATGCTCCGAGGAGGCGGAGGTGGCCCATCTCCAGTTTCGCGCAGGGATGGAGTTACCAGACCCCAGCAGGAGAGGAGGAGGGGGCGGCGGGAGCAGCCTCTCCTCCTGGGTCTCCCGGGAGCCAGTGGAGCCTGTGGAAGGGGAAACCGGAGGAGACCCCTCCCTGGGTGGGGCTGAAATCCCCCGGACAGACCTTGAAGCCTGTGCCCTTGGGAACTTGCTGTGTGACCACAGCAAGTCTCCACTTGAGCCTCCATTTGCTGTGTTGTAAAATGGGCACGACAGTCCCCGCCTCACAGGGGTGCTGCAGAGGGTGCGAGGGGACCACGAAGGGGAGGCTCACAGGGTTAGTGAGTGCCAGCTCGCTGGTCCCCCCACCCCACCCCAGACTTAGGCTATGCAGGCACTCCTAACTCTGTTCCCAGCTCCAGATGTACATGTGGGCAGCTTGTTGGGACGGACCCACATTGCCTTCTGGCTCCGGGTGCTGGGTTTGGGCCTGAGAGTGGGGGGAGGGGAGTGTCCTTATAGCCCTGCTCACCCTGCCCAGCCAGCTTCCTCTTTCTGCAGGAACGGTGACTTCAGAGAACCCAAGTGCTTGTGCCTCAGACCCGTGCGCTCCAGGGACCAAGTGCCAGGCCACAGAGAGCGGTGGCTACACCTGTGGGCTCACGGAACCCCAGGGCTGTGCCACCCAGCCATGCCACCATGGCGCTCTGTGTGTGGCCCAGGGGCCAGATCCCAATGGCTTCCGCTGCTACTGCGTGCCCGGTTTCCAGGGCCCACACTGTGAATTGGACATTGATGAGTGCGCGTCCCGGCCCTGCCACCATGGGGCCACCTGCCGCAACCTGGCCGACCGTTACGAGTGCCACTGCCCCCTTGGATACACAGGTAATGTGCCACGCTGGGAGCGGGTCTGTAACGTCTATCCCACCAGCAGCTCCGAGAGTTGACGCTTCTCTGGCAGCCCTGGCTGAGTACATATGTGCAAGCGAGCACTGGCACGGATCGGGCCCTGGACAAATGCTACTGCAGTCCCTTTACAGAGCTTGGTTTGGCTCTGGGGGTGGAGACGCCCCTCAGTCATCTCTGGCAGTGCAGTTTACAGAGTGCAGATTTGCCTGGTTCAGCTTTAATGAGACCTCAGACAGTATTTCCTGCGTTTACTCACTGCAGACCTGTGTCAAGCTGTCACGTAGACACTGTCCAGCTTCTCCACTGGAGTGGCACAGGATGTAATGTGGACCCCTTCCCTCTGAATATCCCCTATCATTCTAGCATAGATACACTTGTGGTCTGATTCAAATTGTCATGTAGATGTACCCCAGGGAGCCCTGCTGTCTTGGGGGGGGAGGGGTAACATATACACGAATGCTTAGAAAAGTGACTGGCACTGAGCACACGTCGGTTCCCGCCTCCAGAGGATGGTGCGTCGGAGTCCCACCCATGCTCCGAGGCAAGAGCGTCCTGGAGCTGCTTCCTAGCGTGGCCTGAAGTTGGGAAGGAGGGTGCAGCTGCAGTCTGCAGTGTAGACACTCTGGGTTCTACTTCAACCCTGAGTTCAGACAACTCACCACTAAGTAAGGGCAGTTTGAGGTCACCTCAGAGCAAGGGATCCAGATGGGGGGGGGCGCTGAGCTCCAGGGGAGGGTCATAGAGTGAAGAGACAGCACGCTGATGGAAATGGATTTTGGAAACTGGTTCCTGGCATCTTTCTCTTCACTGGAGCGTCTCAGTGTCTGGATGTCTTAGTTGTGTATGTGCGAGTGAGGGTCACATCTGCCCGTCTCTGCGAGTGAAGGACTGTTTTTATGGTAAGGGCCTCTCTGTGTCTGCCAGTATCTGCAGGTGTCTGGGCTGAGTGCGTGTGGGGGGAATGCGTGTGTGTCACCAGCAGGTGCGTGCGCCCGGATGTGCGGGGCTTGGACGCTCTGGGGAACTCTTTCTGGGTGAGCTGTGGATGTGAGCATGACTCATTTCTCTCCTCCTTCCCTTCTGAGCCTGGCGGGGGAGGTTGGGATTCCAGGCGGCCTGGGCCTGGCTCCCCCTGGCACAGAGGGTGGGAGTGAGCTGGGCCGAGGGGAGGGAGGGGTCACGGGAAGGAGGGGCCACCTTTCGTGCTCATTGAGCTGGGAAGAGGGAGGGTTCCTGCTGGAGGGCAGGGGCAGGGCCCACTGGAGTCTACAATGACATTGAACTCCACAATGACCTAGGACTGTGTATCTCCAAACTCTGCAGTTCTCCCTGAGAGGGTCACGCAACGGTCTCAGTTTGCCCAGGACTGTGGGGGATCTTGGGACTCAGGACTTCCACTTTTCTTGGTGGCTGGCCTGTATCGGGGTCCAAACCTGTGACCTTAGTGCCACGCTCTAACCAACTGGGCTCACCGGACAGCCAAGGGATTTCCAGTTTTAAAACCAAGACAGTGCAGGAAAATCTGGAGGAGCTGGTTATCCTACTCCAGCATCTCCCCCATCCCCAGGGTTTTTTCAATCCCCCTCCTCCCCAGGGTCTCTCTGTACACCCTCCTCAAAGCCACAGGAGTGAGCCTTCTAAAATGTGCTAGGGCCGTGTCCCTCAGCTGCTTAAAACTCTCAGGATGAGCTCCAAGTCTGCTGCCTGGCCCGCGAGGCCCTGACCCGGGCCACCCCTGCCTCACTCCTCCCTGCTCCCCTTCGCTCCTGACCTTCCACACAGCTCCCACCGCCTGGGGCATCATGTCCCGGCCCCACGCGCGACCTGACCAATGCTGTGGTCTCTCTCTGGAATCCAACTGCTCACCTTAGTCCCCTATCCCTTCCTTCGAAAGGGTCTTCTTCCAAGAAGCCTTCCCTGACCCCCACTTCTCCAGACCAGACCCCGCTCTTGCTTTCACAGGATCTAGTTTTCTCTGGCTGAGTTCATCAGCATTAGACGTCAGTCTCCATTTATGTAATCATGGACCCAGTCCCCGTCTCCTGGCCTAGACTGCTGAGTACTCCATGAGGACAAGGATGTCTGTCTCTTTTCTACCCAACCGCCAGCCACTGCTGGCGCAAGAAACACCTGTCCCGAAGGAAGGAACCGACCGAGTCTCTCTCTGGAGCCTCCCACTTCGCTCCTGGTAACTGGGGAGCACTTTCGGCCTCTGGGTGTCACCTCTCGGTCCCCGTGTCTCCGGCCCCTGTCCAGGCGTGACCTGCGAGGCCGAGGTGGACGAGTGCGCGTCGGCGCCCTGCCTGCACGGGGGCTCGTGCCTGGACGGCGTGGGCTCCTACCGCTGCGTGTGCGCGCCGGGCTACGCGGGCGCCAGCTGCCAGCGGGACGTGGACGAGTGCCAGAGCCAGCCGTGCGCGCACGGGGGCGCGTGCCACGACCTGGTCAACGGGTGAGCGAGCCCGCGCCCCGGGGCGCCGCGTCCCCTACGGCGGGGAGGGGACGGGCGCGGGGAGGGGAAGGAGCGGGCGCGCGCTCAGCTCCGGCCGCGCGCCCGCCCCAGGTTCCAGTGCGACTGCGCGGACACGGGCTACGAGGGCGCGCGCTGCGAGCAGGAGGTGCTGGAGTGCGCGTCGGCGCCCTGCGCGCACAACGCGTCCTGCCTCGACGGCCTCGGGAGCTTCCGCTGCCTCTGCTGGCCAGGTGCGTGCGCGCGTGCGCGGCCGGGGTTGGCGGGACCGGTGCGCCGCTATGCGCGTGCGCGGGTGCCGCCCTCGGACCAGCGTGCGCGCGCCTGTGACTGCGACCTGTCTGAGCCTCAATTTCCTGATCTGCAAAATAGGGTTGCTGCGAGGCGGGTGACAGTGTCATGCCCGTGAAGCACGTGGCACAGGCCTGGCACAGGCGAAGTGCTCGGCACTGCTAGTAATAATAGTTTGTGCTGCTGCTGCCGCCGCCACGGGCATTCCCACACCCCTCAATGCGTCCCTCGCTCGCTGTTGGTGTCATTCCGAGCTGTCGTCCCTGTCTGGCCCTGGGCTGGCCTGGTGACAGTGGATGGGGTGCTGCCTGGAGACCCCGTGTGACTCGACGCCCCGTGTGTGCGCCCCCAGGCTACAGTGGCGAGCGGTGCGAGGTGGACGAGGACGAGTGTGCGGCGGGCCCCTGCCAGCACGGGGGCCAGTGCCTGCAGCGCTCAGACCCGGCCCTCTACGGGGGCGGCCAGGCCACCTTCCCCGGCGACTTCAGCTTCCGCCACGCGGCCGGCTTCCTGTGCCGCTGTCTTCCTGGCTTTGAGGGTGAGCCCCCGCTGGGGAAGCAGCCAGCCAGTGGCCGGATGCATTGGGAGGGATCCCAATGGCCTGGTCCTGCTGCTCACCTTGTGCCACCCCGTCTGAGTCAGAGCCAGTCGCTCTAGCTATAAAGTGGACCCTTTCAGCTCGGGTCTGGCTCTGAGGGTGCAGGTGGGAGCCACAGCTGGGTCTCTTGCAGGGGACGACTGCAGCGTGGACGTGGATGAGTGTGCCTCACAGCCATGCGTCAACGAAGGCCGCTGCCAGGACCTACCCAATGGCTTCCAGTGCCACTGTCGGGATGGCTACACAGGTGCCAGGGTGGGACAGGCACTGAGGCAGGGCAAGGTCAGAGTTGGTGGACCTAGGGTGAGAAGGTTTCTTCTGTCTGATGTGTGGATTGATTGGGACAAGGAGATCAGAGAGGAGGTGGGTGTGGTGGCCCAGGGGCTGAGCTGAGACCTGGGCTTTGGAGGTAGGAGAGAAGGGGACTGATCAGCTTGAGAAATATTCAGAATGGACACTCTGTAGGTCCTCCGGTGTGAGTGGGAGGTGTCACGGATGATGGCTGAAGTTCTGTCCTGGGTGACACCAGGTGGAGGGTGGTGAGTTCAGCCTTGTGCATACAGAGTGTCTCTGGAGCATCCGTGGGGAGGAGCCAGGGTGGGGCTGGTGGTCTGGGGTCTGGGGCCCAAGACAGGGGCCTGAGCTAGAGCCAGAGACTGGGGGTCAGGAGCATAATCCCAGCAGCTGGGGCCATGGTGGGCTGAGTTTGTCTGGGACAATGCGTGGAGCGATGGGCAGAGAGAACCTTGGACTCCTGACATCAGAGGGCCAGGCCGAAGCTGAGGGGCCTGCAGGGAGGATTGAGGCGGTTCAGCCAGGACAGAGAGGAAAGGGGACATTACAGAGAGTTGGGGGCAGAATCTATAGAAGGATGAGCTTGACCTTTGGGGAGCTGGGTCCTGTTAGGCAGGAGTTGGGAGTGCAGATGCACAGACACTGGACACTGGTGAGCCCAAGGAACTACACACTCACCGGGTGTCCCTGCCCCCTCTGGAATGCCTGTGATGCCTCCCCCACACCCGCCCGCATTCCTGCTCAGGCACACTGCTCCTCTCCCTGGCAGGTTCCTGGGCACAGGCTCCCCCGGCAGATCACCACCACCCCTCCCACCCTCACCCCCCGAAGATGCTGGGGTTCCGCATCCCCCACCTCCTGCATGGCCAGCGCCCCTAGGGGCCCTGAAAGCCCATCCATTTCCTCCATGGGCTGAGGTTCTCCACGTCCCACTCTAGGACCATGGCCTTGCAGGTGCCTGGCACACCATGGCCACTACAGCATGCCGGGCGTCTGGAAGCATTCTCTGCATTTTATTTTTTCCTCGCCACAGCTCCACAAGGAAGGGGTTTAAAAGACCCATCTTACACATGAGGTGATGGAGGCTTAGGACAGGGGTGTCATCCCCCGGGTTCACCAGCATCAGCGGGAACCCAGATGCTCTCCCAGTTGAACTCAGCTGACGGTGACAGGGAGGGCAGGTCTCTGAGGTCAGGGCCCAGGAGGGGAACCCCGGCCATGGGGCTGGGCTCACTGCCCATCCTCCCTTTGGGCCGTGCTGGGCGTGGGGGAGGCCAGTGCCTGGCATTCCTGAGCCGGCTCTGAAGGAGGCAGCTGGGCCCGGTGGGGAGCTCTGCTCCCCAGCCTCGGTGCCCGCCCACCCCTCTCAGCCATCTGTGAGGGATCAATGGGGCTGCGGACTCTGTGGACCTTCCTGGGGGGCCTGTGGCTCCTGGCAGGTATGGAGGACTGAGGCCTGGGACAGGGGAGGTTGGGCTGCTGGCTGGCAGTTCCCAGGTGGAGGCTGTGCTGTTTGAGGGTTGACTGGCAGGCTTCAAGTCCTGGTGGTGTCTCTGGGCCTGGGTTCCTCCAGCTGGGATATGGGGCAGGGCTGGCCTTGGTGTGTTTTGTGGAGGCTCTGGCTAGGCTGGCATTGGGCTGTGGCATCTTGATCCAAGCTAGGGCCAGAGCATCTGGAGGGAGCTCCTGGAGGGGAGAATGAGGTGGCCCCTTCACAGCCAGCGTGGGGGCCCTAGGGCAAAGGGACTGAGGGGCTAGAGCCTGGGGGCTACTCAGAGTGCCCCAGATGCATACACCTGCCCCCACTCACTCCTCCATTTCATCACTCTGTCTGCAAAGCCATGCCAAGCCCTTTGCTGGACACCAAGGTCCTATTCAGGCCCTTGAAAGAGAGCCCAGCTGAGTAAACAGATACTTTCAGTACATGGTTCTGGGAGCTGCGCCTGGGAGTGAGGGTGACACAGCAGTTTGGGGTTGGGAGTCAGGGAAAGCTCTGGGTCCTTTGAGTTTGGGCTTTGTAGGATGAGTAGGAGTTTGAAAGGCGGGGCAAAGAAGGGCGAGGCACTCCAAGCAGAGGGAATAGAATGAGCAAAGCCCTGGACGTAGGACTTACCAGAAAATGCTTGGAAGAATGGTCAGTTGAAGATTTGTAGGGAGCAGGGCTGAGGCTTGGGGGCCTGATAGGGCCTAGCCCATAAGGGATCGAATGCCAAGGTGGGTGGTTGGACCTTAAGCAGCAGAGGAACCTCCCCAGGTGATGCCTTGGAAACAGACCTCCGGTTACTGGTGGAGATGGGTGGGAGAGGGGCTTCTGAAGGCAGGCCGACTGGGGGATGCTGGGCTTGGGCCCAGAGAGCTGGCGAGGCAGGAGACGTGGGGTGGGAAAAAAGGGGAATTGGAGAGTGTTTAGGGGATTAAATCCACAGGGCATGGAGACTTACTGGACATAGTAAGAGAAGGGGCATCTTGGATTCTGGCCTATGGGGACTTCAGAGAAATCCTTTGGGAACTCGTTTGGTTGATAGGTACTAGGGTCCCCATCATGAGAGGTATGTAAGTTCTGGGTCAAGAGTATGGTTCCCGCCCTGAGCACTACTGAGCCTTGGCCTGGTCTCTCCTGAAGGCCTGACATGCCAGGAAGATGTGGATGAATGCCTATCGGAGCCCTGTCTTCATGGTGGAACCTGTGATGACACCGTGGCAGGCTACATCTGCTGGTGCCCAGAGGCCTGGGGCGGGCGCGACTGTTCTGTGCAGCTCACTGGCTGTGAGGGCCACATCTGCCCGCCGGCTGCCACCTGCATCCCCATCTTCGAGTCTGGGGTCCACAGTTATGCCTGCCGTTGCCCACCAGGGACCCATGGACCTTTCTGTGGCCAGAACACCACCTTCTCTGTGGTGGCCGGGAGCCCTGTGCGGGCTTTGGTGCCTGCTGGTGGCCCCCTGGGTCTGGCACTGAGGTTTCGCACCACGCTGCCTGCTGGAGCCTTGGCCAGTCGCAGTGACACCCAGGACGGCTTGGAGCTGGCACTGGTGGAGGCCACACTGCAGGCCACACTCTGGAGGCACGGCACCACTGTGCTTGTCCTGAGACTGCCAGACCTGGCCCTAAATGATGGCCATTGGCACCAGGTGGAGGTGGTACTCCACCTAGGCACCCTGGAGCTGCGGCTATGGCACGAGGGCTGCCCTGCCCGGCTCTGTGTGGCCTCGGATCCTGTGGCCCCAGTTCCCACGGCCTCGGCAGCCCCGCTGACTGCTGGGCTCTGCTCCGCCCAGCTGGGTGGCGCGGCCTTTGCAGGCTGCTTCCAGGACGTTCGCGTGGATGGGCACCTCCTGCTGCCCGAGGATCTCGGTGAGAATGTCCTCGTGGGCTGTGAGCGCCGTGAGCAGTGTCATCCTCTGCCTTGTGCCCACGGAGGGGCCTGCGTGGACCTGTGGACTCACTTCCATTGCCACTGTCCCCGGCCTCACAGTGGTCCCGTGTGTGCTGATGGTGAGGAATGAGCCAGGTGGGAAGGCAGCACCTAAAATCTGGGCTCCCCCAGCCTGCAGGCCTCACGCCCTGCCCCCTCTCTGTCTGCAGAGGTTCCAGCTGCCACCTTTGGTTTGGGGGGCACCCTGAGCTCTGCCTCCTTTCTGCTCCACGAGCTGCCGGGTCCCAACCTCACCGTGTCCTTCCTCCTCCGCACGCGGGAGCCCGCAGGCCTGCTGCTCCAGTTTGCCAACGACTCAGCAGCCAGCCTGACAGTATTCCTGAGGGAGGGCCAGATCCGGGCGGAGGCGCCAGGCAGTCCAGCTGTGGTGCTCCCTGGGCGCTGGGATGATGGGCTCCGCCACCTGGTGACGCTCAGCTTCGGGTCTGACCAGCTGCAGGACCTGGGGTGGCAGGTGCACGTGGGCGGGAGACTCCTCGCTGTTGACACCCAGCCCTGGGGTGGGCCCTTCCGAGGCTGCCTCCAGGACCTGCGGCTCAACGGCCTCCTCCTCCCCTTCTCTCCCCTGCTGCTGGAGAACTCAAGCCAGCCCCGGGAGCTGGGCGCCGGGCAGTTCTGGAACGTCACCGTGGGCTGCGTCTCCGAGGACATGTGCAGTGTGAGTGCCCGGGAGTGTGTCCTGTTCCCAGGATCTATCCTGCATCATCAGGGTTTAGCACGCCCTTTTATTGATGAGGAAACAGAGGCTCAGGAAGTGCAGTGACCTGCCCAAGGTCCCACTACAAGAGTGGCAGAGCAGGATTTGCTCATTTCCTCTCCAGCCCAGCTGCTCTTACCCTCTGGTGGTCCCTGTGCCTCCTTCCACCCAGTCCTGGTTAGAGACAGACACCCTGACCCAGACAGAGGACTGCCCAAGCCTTTCCAAAGGAGCTACTTGGGGGACAGGGCCACCCATGGGTTCACGAACAAAGCACCAGCCCTGGAATTGGAATGGCTGTGTGCGAGCTCTGCTTCCTTTCTTTACCGGCTGGGAGACCCAGGCAAGTGGCTTTCCCTCTCAAAGCCTCAGTTTCCTCATCTGTAAAATGGGGATGATAGTGACTTCCTCTCCACTTGTCAGTGAGGAGGTGATGTGTCTGCAGGAGACGCTCAGTGGGGAACCACTGCAATGATGGTCATAGTGGGGTGACACTAACCACAGGCCTGAGCCAGCCCTGCCCGGAATCTCTCACAGCCTGACCCCTGTCTCAATGGTGGGACTTGCCTTGTCACCTGGAATGACTTCCACTGCACCTGCACTGCTAACTTCACGGGTCCCACGTGTGCTGAGCAGCTGTGGTGCCCTGGCCAGCCCTGCCTCCCTCCTGCCACCTGTGAGGAGGTCCCCGATGGCTTTGTCTGTGAGTGTGTGCCCTGGTCAGCCCACATGTTGGGCACTGGACACTCAAGCTGGTTAGATCCTGCTCTGACCCTCTGGGCTTATAGAATGCTGGATGTGGGCCAGGAATGCCAACAGCCCCTGTCCAGTGCGGTGGGGCCACCGCGTCCAGAGGGTCAGAGGCTTTCTGAAGGAGGCGAGCATGTGCTGGGGGTTTTCAAGTGCAAACTCTGGCCACAGGGAATGACATTTTGGGGAGGGAGAATAGCATGTGCAAAGGCCCTGGGGTCTATAAGAACAGCTGAAGCACAAGTACGGGAAGGGTGCAGCAGGAAATGTGGAGAGGGTGGCAGAGGCTTTGAACGCCAGGGCAGGCAGCTCTCCCAAGGGCATTGGAGAGCCATGGGAGGGTTTTAAGCAGAAGGACGAGCGAGACTCAGTGATGAGATGAGCCCGGGCAGCTTCATGGAGTGGGGAAGGGGGCAGATTTTTCGAGGGGTTAATATTGCAGGCCTGTGACCTGGAGGGCAGTGTGGGCACTGTGGTCTCCCCAGCACCGGCTGGAACTGGTTCTCCGGGGGTAGGGAATGCGCGAGGCGGATGGAAGCGAGAGCGGTGGGCTTGACTGCAGGTGCAGGGATTAGGTGGCACGGGGGCGTGTGCCCGCCCTCCACGGGCCCCGGGGAAGAGGGGTGGGAGACGGTGCCACTCGCGCACTCGGGGAGGGGGCGAGGCGCCCCTGGAAAAGGCCACCCCCAACGCTCCCTCTCTCCGCAGGTGTGGCCGAGGCCACGTTCCGCGAGGGCCCCCCCGCCGCGTTCAGCGGGCACAACGTGTCGTCGGGGCGCTCGCTCAGCGGCCTGTCGCTCGTCTTCCGCACGCGCGACGCGGAGGCGGGGCTGCTGCGCGCGGCCGCGGCCGCCCCCGCCGGCGTCTGGCTGGCGCTGCGCAATGGCTCGCTGGCGGCCCGAGTGCGCAGCGGCCGCGGCCTGCCCGGAGCCCTGCTGCCCGCGCCCGGGCCACGCGTGGCCGACGGCGCCTGGCACCGCGTGCGCTTGGCCATGGAGCGCCCGGCGGCCGCCGCCTCGCGCTGGCTGCTGTGGCTGGACGGCGCGGCGACGCCCGTGGCGCTGCGCGGCCAGGCTGGCGACCTCGGCTTCCTGCGCGGCCCCGGCGCCGCGCGCGTCCTGCTGGCCGAGAACTTCACGGGCTGCCTGGGCCGCGTGGCGCTCGGCGGCCTCCCGCTGCCCCTGGCGCGTCCGCGGCCCGGCGCCGTCCCCGGCCCCCGAGAGCACTTCGCGGCCTGGCCCGGGACCCCGGCCCCGCGCCTGGGCTGCCGCGGCGCGCCCGTGTGCGCGCCCTCGCCCTGCCTGCACGGCGCCGCCTGCCGCGACCTCTTCGACGCCTTCGCCTGCGCCTGCGGCCCGGGCTGGGACGGCCCCCGCTGCGAGGCCCGCGCCGACCCCTGCGCCTCCGCGCCCTGCGCCCGCGGCCGCTGTCACGCGCGCCCCGACGGCCGCTTCGAGTGCCGCTGCCCGCCGGGCTTCGCGGGCCCGCGCTGCAGGTGCGGAGGGTCGCGGCCTGGCGGCGGCTTATCCAAGCGGGGCGGGGCCTGGAGGGTGGGGCAGAGAAGACCCCGAGCCCGTGGGGACCCCCAGGGCAGCGGGTGGGGCAGTCCCGGTTGCCGATCCCTGGCTCTGCGGGCCAGTCGCTTCCCTTCTCTGAGCCTCCCGGCCCTCGTCTGTGAAATGGGGCCCACAGTCCAGTCCGACAAATTTACAGATAAAATTTGCATTTCAGATAAACGGTGCTGACGTCTGGGGTGGGGTGAGGGGACCCCGAGCTAGTCTTCGACGATCACCTGGAGGCTTTCTTTCCCTAGGAGCCCCCACCTTTGGTGTTCATGCCCCTATCAGTGCCACGGGTCAGGGGCAGAGTGGGGTGGTCGGTCTTTGACTCTACACACTCCCTTCGGAGCCGAGCTTGTGGAGGGTTGTCTGGCCGCGGCCCGACAGGAGAGTCCTTCCCTTTCACGGGCCTCTCTGAGACTCAGAAAAGTTCCCGGTCACAGTCTGTAGTGGGTGGGGCTGGAGCCGCAGAGTGACAGCCCTGTGTCCCATTCTTCACACTCCAAACACAACTTCCATGACTGATATTGAGGTCTGTAGGAGGTGGGTCCTGAATTCCACAGATGGGAATAGGCTCAAGTCGTGTGGCCACAGGTATGGGCCAGGTCCCAGGTGTCCTGCCATGCACCCCCCCAGTCCTGTCTTCTGCCTTCTTCCCAGGTTGCCTGTCCTGCCCGAGGAATGCAGCCTGAACTTCACCTGCCCCAATGGAGGCCCCTGTGAGGGCGGGACCCGGGGCACCAACTGCAGCTGCCAGGAGGGCTTCGCTGGCCGGAGGTGGGTCTGGGGTGGATTTAGGTTGGTGGTCTGGTGAGTGTGGAGAGTGGGGTGGGCTCCTGGGTCCCCTCCAGCAGGGCAGGGGAGGTGAGGTCCTTGCTCACCTTTTCAGGTGCCAGACAGTCTTCCATGTCACTTGAGTTCTTTCCTCTGGGGCTTCAAGACCACTGTCTGTTATGCAGACACCTGCTGCCTGGTGTCATTTCTTGGTGCCAGGTCCTCAGCCCACTGTGTTAGGACCGCCTGGGGATACGGCACAAGCGCCGATTCTCCCTCCAGACATTGCAGTCAGCATCCCTGGGCACCCGCCTTTACACAGGCCTTTCCCTTGTCCTTCTGATGGAGTGAGTCATTCTCTGTCGTGAACGCTGGGGTGCAGATCACATTCAGCTTTGGCACCTGGCAGGCCCAGCCAGGCAGGAACGTTGCATGGGACAATGGGTGGATACGCTTTGGCGCTTGGTGGGGGTGGTGGGTTGGGGAGCTAGGGCAGCTGGGGGACAAGAGGCAGGGGGGTGGGCAGCTTTCTCAACCGCCGTCCTTCCCCAGGTGTCAGAACCCCACCCTCCCTTGTGAAGCCAACCCCTGCTTGAATGGGGGCACGTGCCGGGCAGCTGGTGGGGTGTATGAATGTACCTGCAGCGCCAGATTCTCCGGCCAGTTCTGTGAAGTGGTGGTGAGTGACGCGGCGGAGGGGGCTGCCCTGTTTGGGACTTTAATGAGATGATGTTGAGGTGGGGGATGTGCACAGCACCTGTGCAGCCATTCCTGGACCAATCTGTCATGGGTGGGGAGTGGTGGGAAAGAGACTCAGGTCCCTTCCATGCCTCCCAGGCAGGAGGTATTTATTTTCATGCCAGGGAGAGCTTAGGGGCCCCACCATCCCTCAGCGAGGGCATGAGGCTCCTGGCCAGGCACGGCTCAGGTGCTTCCCCATAGTGCCCAGGGGAGTGGCAGTGGGGGCACTTGGGCCGGCCAAGTCCGAACTGGGACCAGGATTCAGGGTCCACAGGAACTTGGAGTTCTAGGATTTAGGTTGGTGAATCCAAGAGGCTGTCATCTCCAGGGTTTCTAAACTGGGGTTCTGGAGCCAGAGCAGGCTTGGCCACCGTGAAGGTGGTCCCTGACCCCAGGGGGGCTCAGCTGAGGAGGGGCCTGGACAGATGGGGCCATCAAAGTGGTCCTTGGTCCTCTTGCCCCCTACTCCCTAAGGGGTGGAGCAGGCCTTGAGGGCTGGAGGGGCAGTGAGCCCACCGCGGGCGCTGGCGGGAGGGACTCGGGAAAGGAAGTCGGGGGAGCAGCCTTGGTCTCCACAGGCCTCTGGCAGCCTGGGCCGTAAACTGCAGATCTCCTCTGCTTCTGGGGAATGTTTCTTTTCAAGTTGAACTTTTACAGTCTCTGGCTTCCCCACCCACCCTCCTCCCAGGGCAGGGGGAGGAAATGGCTTTATAGCTCCCCCAGACGTGCCCAGGGGTGGCAGCGGGTGAGGGCCCACTGGTGAGGGCCCACTCAGGGCTGGGAGGAACTGTTCTCTACAGCTTTGGGACCCCTTCTGCAGGGTGCTGGGGGTCCTGGTCACAGTGGGCTGAGAAGCCTCCAGGTAGAGAGAGAGGGCCCGTGAGTCTGAGACTCTGTGGCTCTGGAATCCTGTGATTCTGGGACTTCAGAATTCCAGGCATGTAGAATCTTTGATGGGGCATCTTGGGAGTCTGCGACTGGAGACAGGGAGGAGGTTTGCTGGGCCTCCCCAAATCTGGTCTGAATCTCCCAGGGACCTGCTGTGAGCGCAGCACCCCCAGGAAGGCGGCCCTCGTGGGCGCTGGCCTTGCCATCCGCCAGGCTCCACCCGCCCCGCTCTGGCTCCTGCTTCATCAGGCTGTGGCAGGGTTGTGTGAAATCCCACACACGGGGCTTAGCTCATACTAGGTGTTCAGTAAATGTTTTCTATCCTTCCAGCCAGAACCCCATTGTTGGACAGGACTCCCCTTGCGGTGGCTCTGACAGGGGACTTTCTGGCCTGCTTGCATACTCCTGGGGCTAGGCCTCTCTCTATCTCGCAGGGAAGCCTGCTCCCAGATCAGATTTTCTGGGAGCAAGACCTTGTGTCCCCTTGTCTCCCCTCTCTGAAGGGCCTGGGGCCTCCCGCCTCTCCACGGTCCCAGGCCTCACTGTGTGTCTCTTGCAGAAGGGCCTGCCCCTGCCACTGCCGTTCCCACTGCTGGAGGTGGCAGTGCCTGCAGCCTGTGCCTGCCTCCTCCTCCTCCTCCTGGGCCTCCTCTCAGGGATCCTGGCAGCCAGGAAGCGCCGCCAGTCAGAGGGCACCTACAGCCCGAGCCAGCAGGAGGTGGCCGGAGCCCGGCTGGAGATGGACAGTGTCCTCAAGGTGCCACCCGAGGAGAGACTCATCTAGGGCAGCCTGGCTGCTGGCGCCAGCACCATGGAGATCCTGGACCATTTCTACTTGGAGACCCAAGGAGGCTGCCTCCAGGGCCTGGACACCCACTGGGGAAGTGTCCCCTTGGCTGGCAGCCCCTACCTCTGCCCCGTTGTGGACTGAGGAAAAGGGGAGCAACTCAGGGAAGCAGAGAGGGGCCTGGCGAGGTTGAGGACTTTTCCATTTGACCCGCTGGGTTTTGCCTCAGCAGGTGTGTGGCTGTGCGTGGGCGGGCACACGCAGTGGCACACGGTGTGCTCAGGAGTGTGTGTGAGCGTGTACCTGGGGACGTGTGGGTCTGTAGCGTTCAGTGTGAGTGTTCTGACGGGCTGGCAGGCGTGTCCGCTGCTTTTGCCGTGTGTGTACGTGACTGTGTCGTGGGTGCAGGTATCCCCAGGGAGAGGGCAGCTGCACCGGGGAGACAATCTTTACCTCCCTGGGGCAGGAGCAGCCTGAGGCTGCTCGTTCTGTAGAAAGTTAGACCAGGGCTCGCTCAAGCACCAAGCCTCCAGCTCTGGCATCTTCTTCCACCCCCAGGGGCTGCCCCTGCCTGGAGGCAACGGAAATCAAGGGAGGCCATTAGCAGAGGCTGAGTGGGCTCCTGGCTCCCAGAACAAATGGTCCTTCAGGCAGATGTTTCTGCCCAGTGCCAGAGGCAGTCTCTCAAGGGACCCACAGCCCTGCCCCATGTCTGTCCAGGGCAAACCTGCAGGAGCAGAGACCAGGCTGCCCTGAGCTCTCCCACCTTGCTGCGGTCATTTGTAGGATGGGGAGGGCACCCCCTGCCTACCTCACAGGGCTGTTGTGAGGACCAGTGAGGACGACAACAGGGAATGAACTGGAAGACGTTCATCTCCCGTCTCATGCAAAGGACTGGGTGTTTTCTAGGTGTCGGGCAGTGTCATCTCACTGGCCAGAGTGGAGAGAGTGGGGAAGGAGCCTTCCTGGGGTTCAGCAGGAAGGCCACAGGCGTAAGCATGGAGGAGCAACACTTCCCGCTCCCTGACCCCCCCACACCCTCACCCGACCACCCCTGGTTCTCTGGCTCAGGCCCTGGTGGCTGCCTGCGGACCAGGCGCTCGTGACTGGCTGTGGCAGGATCCGGGGAGAGGACTGGAAGGGAGCCCTGGTCGCACAGCACAGGTGCAGCAGACACTGGCACTCTGTGTGCTGAGGCCGGGCCTGCAGGGACAGGCTCGGGGAGGATCGGCTGCTTGCTTCCCATCCCTTCCCTGGCGATGCCGGTCACACTGTGACCTCTGGTCTCAGGGGGCACCTGCCCAAGAGCCTGGCCACCTTCCAGCTTCATGGAGTCCCTTTATCCCCGATCCGGAGATGCAACTTTCACCTTCCTGGTTCCCAGGCCAGTGCCTCCTGTGAGGCTCCAGGTGCCAAGGCTGGGACGGGAGACCCTTTTGAGCTTTGAAAGTTGGAGGCTGACCTTACCTGGCTCTCCTTGTGGTTTCAGCTAGCTCCCAAATCTGAATGCTCGGCTAAGGGGCTTGCTTGGTCCTTATCCCACGGGAGAGGGGACCACCCTTCCTCCAACTTTCTCCATGACCCCTGGGAAAGGGGTGAGGAAGAACCTGGTACCAACAGCTTAGCCACAGCTGGTTCCTCGGTTAGTTTATGGAAGTCAGGGATTTGGCAAACCTGTTAGTTGTAGACCCCTAAGAAAAGACATTTTATGTGGAACCTCAACATATGGATAAAAGCTGGCTGCTCTTTTTTGGGAAGTACCATGTCCTCTTCCTGTCCTTTGTTCCTGCTGCCACTCTCAAGGACAGCCCAGGGAGGAGAACACAGCCAGCTGATGGGTGGACAGGGTGTGTGTGACTGGGTGTGTTTAACACCCACCACGGGTGACTGGCCCAGATCCCCCTCCAAACACAAGTGTCCAACAGAGGCACAGCCCTTGAAGTTTGGCCCTTGCTGAAGAGAGATACGTGGGGTGACTTTCCAGATGTCCCTTTGAACTTGTGCTTTGCTGCAGCCTGGGTGCCCTCAACACCATTGGTGGCCTGCAGCCCTGTCCCCAGCCTGCCCCCAGGCCCTGCTTATGAGGGGATGGGGGTGAGTGGCTCAGAGCCCCAAACAGGCACAGGCTTGGGAGCGGGCCAGGGTTGGGTCCTTTCCTAACTGCTCCATGCCTGCCTCCACCACCATGGGAGGGGTGGGAAGATGGCTGAGGGCCCACACAGGGCCTGGCCTCCGCTCCCAGAGCTTCCGCAAGGACACAGGGATGCTGGCTTTTTCCCCAAGAAGATTTTATTGAATACACACACGAAGTTCATCCTTGGGTTTGCAGATTCAATCCAGCAAGTGAAGAGACAGCACTGCTTGTGAGAACCTGGAGTGTCCACTGCCAGCCCGCAGCACAGCTGGGGAGACCTGGGTGCGCTCGGCTTCCCTGTCTCATCCTGTGCCTCATGGGCGGGGGCTGTCCATGCCGAGGGTGGAACTGGAACTGCTGAAACACCTGAGTGCTCAGGAGGTGCCCACGTGGCCCATATGTGACATGGCTCCCCCCAGCCAAAGAACACTCCTGAGACAGAGAGGAGACATGTCCTGCCGGTCCCGGGTGACTCGGGAAGGACTGTATGGACTGTGCGGGGTGGCCTCAGCCTCACTGACCCACACACAGCAGCGGCAGCCTCTCAGACATGGAGGGAGCTCCCCGGGTTGATGGGGACCTCAAGGGACCACCTTTTTCTCGTCAGAAACCCTTGGGTAGACTGTCTGACCATTCACAATAGGAAATGAGAAATCAGGTCAAAATGCTCACAATTTCCTGCATGTCTCAGATGATTGTTTTCTTACATGGTTGAGCGGTGTTTTAACTTGGTTTATTGAAATGAGTCAATTTCAGGATTCATCAAATCAATAAGGTAAAAAAGGAAAAGAAAGATAAAAGAAACAATAACAAAACATTTCAATTTCACTTTGGTGACGTGGCCTCAGGAATTTCTGTGCTGGGGAGAAGCTGCAGGCAGGTGGAGAGGGGCTGGCTCCCCCCCACCAAGTGGACAGAATTCAAGTCTATCTACTCTACAGGGGCCCGGACAAGGGGCTAAGGGCCGCTGCCTGGTTCTGACACACAGAGCCCAGGCAACTCCCACATCTGTCTGTGGCATTAAGCTTGGCCTTAGAGTTGGGATCTGGGTCACTGCTTCTTAGCTCTGCCCACAAAGCCCAAGTGACAAGAGGCTGAGCCCCTGCTTTGACAGTTGACAGCAGAGACCAGGAGAACCTGGAGGTATTGGAGTGACAGAGGGCTGGACAAGGGCTGGGGACTCCTCTGAACACACTCTGGTTCACGGGTTTCTGTTTTTCTTGCACAGATCAGGATTGCTAGTGCTCCCTGCCCCACTCAAGGCTGCAGGGGCTGGGTTGGCTATCACAAGGGATCCCAAGATCTCTCAGTCCCAGATCCTACCATGCCAGAAACGACTGGAGTTTGGGGGTTAGGGTGAAGACTCAAGAAGAACGTGCCTACTGCCAGAGACAGTTTGGAAAGGCCCTACCACGTAGATCCTCCAGCCAGGGAGGAGTCCCTACTTCAAACCCCAAACCACCCATGTCCCGTGCAGACCCACTCCCACGGAGGGTAACACTGACGCCTGTGCTCGCTGAGGTGGGGTGTGCAGGGTGGTATTGACAGGAGAGCTGGGCTTGGGCAGGGACATCTCCAGACAGAGGGTGGGTAGGACATGGCCTGGGGCAATCATTGGCCCAGCTGACCTCTTTAGTGCAAAACCCAACTGGGTGCTGAAGAGGGGTGGGATGGGAGCCCAGGAGCTGTATGAGGTCTAGGCTGGAGCCGGTACCATTCCCCAGACCTCAGAGATGGGCAGTGTGGAGGGGAGGCGAGGGTGGCAGAGAGAGGTCCCATCCCTTCCCACCAGCACAACCTGGGCAGAAACAGAGTGGGGGAGGAGGCAAAGGCCCAGCCAGCCTTGGAGCCACAGTAGTGGATCTCTCAGGCCTTGCTCACCCCCAGCCCTCAGGGACTGACTCACTCGAAGGTCTCCCACTGCTTCCTGAGCTGCTCCACTGAGCCCGGGGCCGGGGCTGGGCTCACGTCTTGCTTGGTCTTCCGCAGCAAATCTTCAAAGGGGTCTCCAGCCTGACGAGGAGAAGAGGGCTCTGGTGCTGGCTCTGGGCCCTGGGGGGGTCTGGGAGGCAGGCGTGGGGGTTCTCCAGGCCTCAGGGCCAGCCCCTGCTTGACCTCAGCAGCCCTGGCACTTGAGCGGGCCAGGGGTAACGTTCGGATCCTTGAAGGGGCAACTGCTGGGGGGCCCAGTGGCTGCAGAGAGCTGGTGTGGGTGCCCATGGGCATCTGGCCAAAGAGGTTGGGCATGGAGAGGGCAGACAGGTTGGGCTGAGATCTATGAGGGGCACAGCAGCCGGAAGTGGACAGCAGCAGGCTGGGTGCAAAAGCTGGCCCCAGGGAGGTGGGCAGGGCCCCGAAAGGCCCGGCTGGTGTGGAGACCAGGGGCAGGGTGGGCGGTGCCACCGGCACAGACGGGATGAAGGGGTTGAGTGGTAGCTGTGGGAATTGGGTAGGGGTCCCTGCGGGGGGAAAGCTGAACTGAGTGAATGGGGTGGCAGGGCGTGGTGGTAGGGTGCTGCTTGACCAGGCTGTGTTAAGTGGATCCAGGAGGGCGAGCAGGGCATCGCTGCCTGTGCCCGCAGCCCCTGGGGCTGGGCTGAGTGGCTGAAGCAGTTCGGGGGGGCCTTGGGGAACAGCACTGGGGAGGAGCCCCGGGAACAGGGCAGGGCTCATGGCGGCTCGCCTTTCCTGATCTGTCTGCAGCCGCTCTGAGGTGAAGTCACCGAGGGCAGTGCTGGCAGCCTGGAGTTTGGCTGGGCGGGCAGTAGGTGGTGGAGGCACAATGCCCAGCTCCGGGGTCTTCCTGCCCTGGGGCCGGGGAATGGTGATGCTGCCTGAAGTGGGGGTGGGCGCCTCCTCCTTGCTGAGTGGGTTCAGATTGCTGTCCCAGTTCAGGGGCCTGCAGGGCAGGGCTGGGGAGTTCCAGAGCACGGGTGAGGTCTTCTCAGGGGAGGTGGCTGGGGGCTTGGTGGGGATGGCCATGTCGTCCTGGCCCAGGCTCCAGAGCTTGTTGTATGGGTGGGCAAGCTTCAAGGCCACTGTAACCCCACGGCTCCTCTCGCTTCCGCTGAGGTCCAGCCTCTGTTGGGAGGGAATGAGGGAGGCAGTGACCACAAGCTGACCTGGGGCAGATGGGAAGGAAGCATGTGCCCATTGTCATGCCCCTCCTGTGTGCTGGGTGGGCACTGGGACTGCAGTCTCAGGCATGAGGCCCATTAGCTCCTAGGACTTGGAGCAGTTGGGAGCTCGTCCTAGGTGACCAGCAGAAAACCCAGGTCTGTCTGGACTTCAAGCCCAGGCTTTTCTCACTGTGAGGCTCAAAGGAATTCAAGAGAAAGCTCTTGTCCTTTCACACCAGTGGCTGGCAAGTAGTTTTAGGAAAATCACTCCATATACTGGCCCGGCTCTTTCTACTTTTCAGAGCATGTGACACCTTCGATCACCTGTAAGCCCAAGAGAGCAAGAGAGGCTCAAGGAGCCTTGGCAGGGATGGGAGTGATCCCACTACTGCCATGGGCCAAAGCCCTTCCTGGGGGTCTTGGGGAGAGTGGCCTGGAGCACCAGCCCACCTGTGTTTGATGCAAAAATGGAAGTGGGGGGAACAGTTCCACCAGGCTCTAGCATTTTCTCCAGTGACCGTGTTTGCAATCCAATTAACCCTGAGCACTGGCTGAGGACCTTGGAAAAGTTGGTTTCTCCCTTAGTCTCCTCCAGTGTCACATGGGGGGACCTGCCCTGTGTGCAGACAGCACCGGACCCCAGCAGATACCTTTCCCGCCTACACCATACCTGATAGTCAAAGGTCCCTGGCTGCTCCCTCAGGTCTTTGGGCGCCCGAAGGTCCTCCAGGCTCTTGGCCTGGCCCAGTTGCTGCAGTGGGGCATCCACGTCCAGACTGCTGAAGACATCTTCCAGGAGGTCAATGCTGGCAGCCCGGTCAGGTGGAGCTGGGACAGAGCCTGTGGGCTCCCGCACTCGCTGCTCCGGACTCTCCGCCTCATCACCTGCACTGTCTGACTCTTTGAGTGTCCGATATGGCTGTGGCCTGGGAGGAGACAGAGCAGGCTGGGTTCTCCCACCCAGGGCCTCCATAGGGGCAGCAAATAGCCCCCAACTCCTGAGAACATCCAGGCCTTGAGGAGCACCCAGGAGCCTTTCAGACAGGAGAGTGTTCTGGGGTCCCCATGAGGGCAGGAGTCAGGACAGCAGCCAGGATACGAGCTGGGCACTATGACTGACCTGGGGCTGAATTTGGGTTCTGCCTCTCATCCTTGATCTTGGGCGAGTCACTCTGGCTCTCACTTGCCCTGAGGGAGCCCATTTATTTCCCCCTAAACCACATGTCCTTTCACGCATCCTGGTTAGTCGGCTTCTGAGCCATTCAGACCAGGTGTGAGGAATGGGATGGGACTGGAAGGGAAATGCACAGGCAGGCAGACGTGTTCCTGTTCCTACCTGGTGCCTGCATCTGGTGACTGGCAGATAGCTTCAGAGTTGGGTCCTGTGAACAGCTCATAGAGAGCTGAGCTGGGGAAACGCTCAAGAGGGCAGCTGCCCAGAGAGCCCCAGGATACTCAGGGGGGACTGTCTGGGCCTCAGCTTGTGCTGACCCTGGTTCCAGCTCTGGTCATGCCATCTCTTGCTGTGGGACTTGGGCAAGTCACTTAACCTCTCTGAGCCTCAGTTGCTCAGGTGATGGTGGTGATTCCATGAGCAACAGTGGTGCCTGGCAAACAGCAGGCATGCAGAGGCTGGTACTGCACCAGCAACCTGCCAGTGAGGGTGGCTACCACATAGGCTCCATGCTAACAACTTTGAAGCACATTCGCACTTCAAAACTTTGCAGCCGGCCCAAGTGTAGGTAACAAAGGGTTCCTCTTGCCTTCCTTCCCACTGACAGAGTCCTAGGGCACCACTGGGCACGTGGAGAGGCAGTGCCTGGGTAAACCCTGACCTCTAGCGGAGCCCCAATCTGAGCAGGAGGCTGAAGCTGGCTGTGGCCCCAGGGTCCTTGGTGCTGGTAAAGTGGGGGAAGGGTGCCACCTGCTGGTCAAGAGCAGGCTCACATGGAAGGCCCCCTGAAGAACCAGGGTGGGGACAGACAGGGGAGGGCTGACGGACAGTCCCAACTACTGGGAGGAACTCCATCAGACTGTACTATCTCACTGAAGCAACACGAGCAGCCTCATTATAAATGAGGAAATGGGAGCTCAGAAGAGTAACTCCCCTACGTCACACTGCGCCCAGGGAGAGGTGGAAAGGGAGCCAGGTTTGCGAGACTTCAAAAGCCCCTCCCTCACTCTGACCAAGCCATCTAACCACAGAATTAAAGATCCTTTGATCAAGTTTAAACACAACGAAAGGGAAGAAGAAAAGTCAGTGTGCTTCTTAAAGAAATAGTGTTCTTTTTAACCTGTTTTGTTCTGAGTTAGAATGGGCCAGTTCCTTTTTAAACACACATGCATAGGCCTGTACCGACCTCTGAGGTCACGGGCTACAGAAGTGAGCATGAAGCCTTATTTAAATAATTAAGGCATCAGTTAATTGAAAAAGAACATGATGGGGCTGGGTCTTGGCCTTGGACTTGAGCTGCTGGACTCCTCGATGGGAGAGTCCTTGGATGTCACCCAAGCAGGATGCCTTTTCCTGCAAAGTGATTTTAAGTTGATACATGGATGAACATTTCTTATTCCAGTGGTTCTATCTTTATTCTAATTAGTAAAAAAAAAAAATAAATAACTAATACATTAAACCTATGATATTATTTACACCTAAATTATATTATTGCTGAGGACAAGGCTAATTTTTAAAATTTCTAAAAGAAAAAAATTAAAGAGAAAGATTCAATGTACAGAACAGATGGCATGTGAAGCTTGGGCAATGCTGGCTGGCTTAGGCCCCCACTTTCTAAGTGAGGACACCAGGAGGGGATTGCCCTGCCTGGGGCTACAGGTGGGCTGGTCACAGGAAAGGGCCAGGACCCTCCTACCACGTGGAGGCAGTGGCAGGAGGCAGAGCAGTCTGAGGTTTATAAGGTCCCCAGAGGATCCCATGGGCCCAGTCCAGGGGGAGGGACCTGATGCTGAGGACTTCTACTGGGGTTTGGGAACAGAGACACAGTGAAGGGGATTGTGAAGGGGATGGAGGAAAAGAAAAAAATCCCCTCTTTTGTAAAATGGCAAAAACTACCCACTCTCTGGAAGGCTGTTGTGGGCACCAGGGATGTTCAGCAAAGGGTAGTTTCCCTTCCCTTAAAGTTTCCCTTCCATTAAAAACACTTACACAGCCTTGTTTATAAACAAAGACAAAAGCTGTCTCTTTGCTCAATCCCAGCTCTGAAAAACTTGTGGGTGAAGGAGCAAGGACTAGCAAAGGGGACTACAAAAGCTTAATTTTGAGGGGAGGGGGCTGGATTGTGGGTGAACCTTTCTCTTCTTTTTTTTTTTAAGTTGCTATTTGTAATTACTATGAGGCTTAGGCTATAAATAATAGGGATCAAAGTTATCTTTAAAAAGTCAAGCAGATGAAAACATTTGGATGTGCTGGCATTCACATACACTTTCCATATCAGTAATTATTTTTTAACTTAAAATCCGACTCCCCATCTCCATGGCTTTCCAGGATGTGCGGAGATAAAGGAGGACTCGGGGACTACAACCAGGCTAACGGTATCCACCACTCCATGAACAACCAAGAACACCTTCCTCTTGTAAGGAAAGGGGACCAATGCTGCTGTCTCACCCTGTCACTTTGTTCCATCATCACAGCCCCTGGGGCTGGCAGAACGGACTCCCTGGGAGGAGGCACTCGAGGTAGCATCCACCCTGCCAGCTGGCACTGGGGCACACAGCAGGTGGCAGCTCCAAACACCCCTCCCCACACACAAGGGCAAGCAGCACGGCCCCCCACGCCCCCCATGCAGCCCCAGAGAGTCACCAAGCAGAGCTCAGGGAAGCGGAAGAAGGAAGGAGAGACCATTCAAAGGGAGCGGAGAAGAAAAAGCTTTCGGTGAAGCCAGAGCTCGTGCCCTCTTGCCGCTGGCATTCATCGTCAGAGGAGTCTTCGGAGAGGAAGACTGCATAGTGTCGCAAGGGCTTTACCAGGCTGGGGCAGAGGAAGACAAAAGAGAAGAGAACAGGTGGTTAGGGGCACTGTTGAGCTCGGCGTGTGGGTGGGAAGTTCCTGCCTGGCCCTGGCCTCCCTCTGCCAGCCTAGGGTGGGGGCTCGCAGGAGGGGGCCAGGGACAGCCCTGAGGTAAGGAAGCTGGTCCCAGATAGAGCAGAAACTGTGGATGTGCCATGGATCAGGAAGCATAAACTCATGACACAGGAATCCCATTTCCACCTGGACAGCCCTAAGTGTGGCAAAAAATGATGCCCAAAGACATCCATCACTGCTCTGCTTATAATATTACAGGATGAAACAGCCTAAATTTGCAGCAATAGGAATCTCCAGCGGCAGGAAGGAATCTGGCACAGTTGGCTGAAAGTTATCCTCCCACTAAACATGGTGTTGATAAAGAAAAACTTTAAGATCAGATGCAGAATTGCAGTTGTACTGCATTCTCTCTCATCTACTGATGGAAAAATGCATAGAAAAAAGACTGGAAAGGTTCGTGCCTAAATGTCAATAACAGCTGGGGGAGTATGGGCCATTCCCCCCTGCTTCTTTTTACTTTTTTATAATGAGCATATCTACTTCAGTAATCAGGAAAAAATTAAAAAGTGAAAGGAAAAAGTGAGCCACGTGGAAGAGCAGTCGCGAGAAGGCCCTTTTCTGATTAGCGGCTGCTCTCTGGAGTATCTCTCAGATGCCTCTTCAGAGAGTCTTTTTCATCTGTGATGTGGAAATTAAATATTCATCGTTATAAAAAATACATCTCCCTTGCCAGCCACCTGTGAGTCTACCTCTATAAACACAAATATACATAGCCCAGAGAACTCCACGCCTGGCTCCTATGAATTATATACTGACCAGGGCCCACGAGAGGCCGTGTGCTCGGGAGAGGCCAGCTGGACCGGGCAGAGCTGGGTTCAAACCCCACCCTGCCATGGCTGCTGCTCCAGCCACGGGCCAGGGAATGCGCGTCCACGCCTCTGCCCATTGTGTGGGCTGGGCTTGCTCTGAATTTTGGGGAGAGGTGGGAGAAGAGATAGAGGGTGCCTTACAGGGACATCCTGGGCTATCTCCTCTCCCCGTGCATCCCAGCCAAGGCAGTCTCCTTTCTTTACTTTATTTGATGGGATTCCTTTAAAGTTTTATTTCAGGAAAGGGCAATGTGTCCAAAAAGAGTACGAGACCCATGGCTGGAGGGTGAAGGAGGGACATCAGTTGTCCCCTAGGAATTGTGACTGGGCTTTGCCACAATCTGCCAGTGCTGGTGCTAATCCAGTTGTTACCCAAAGTGGCTCCCAGAGCTGCGGAGTGCCTGACGCTTCCACACCTGTGCCTTATCTCCCATCGTCCCTGGAGGCCAGCCAGGCAAAGAGCCTTGTCCTCAAGGCTTAGAGAAGGGAAGCCACACACTAGGAGGGTCACACACTAGGAGGAGGTGGGTCACAGCGCTCTGCTCCTCTCTGCTACTAGACCACCTTGCTGGCTGTTAGGGATGAGTTCCACCTCGGTCTTCTTGGACTAGGGAGGGCATCGGCTCCCGAGGGGCCTTTCCTCAGGCCTCAGTGGAGAGTGCAGAAGATCTGATGTGCAGGAGTGTGCCCCAGCCAGCCTCGGGGCAAGGCCACCTGGCTCCTGCTACTTCCACAGCAAACAAGGTGGAGCAGAAGGGCCACCTTCCGCACAGCTACTGGAGTCCTGTTTTGAATCACAAATCTGACCTTGTCACTCACCTGCTTAAAAAAACCTGCAAATCTGCCATTCTCAATCGTGATGTTGCTGCAATTGGTTGTGTGGTGAGTAAACCCACTGGGGAAAGTGTTAGCAATAATAATGCACAGAATTTGCAGAATGATTTGTCCGTTTAAAAGTTAGGGGGCACTCACTCTCACTAGCAGCACTCGACCACTCTTCTGAGCAGGTGAGGGGCGTAGGGTGGGCAGCCCTGGAGGTGTCCACTCTGGGAGCTCATGCTGGGTGGGGGGGGTGAGGATGCTGCCAAGTCTGAGCTCCAAGCAGGGCGGTCTCCGTGCTGCACATGACTCTGTGGTCCCCTCCCAAACTCCCCCTGCACTTTAGCCACGCTCCCACCTCTGAGCACCCGTGGCCCTTCCACATTCCACCCTTCCTATCTCCTTTGCCTGGTGCGCTGACTGCTCTTCACTCTTGAAGATTCTGCTCAAATGGCACTTCTAGGAAGCTGCTGGAGTTCTCAGCTGGAGCTTTCTCCCTAGATGGAGACAGCTCTCCCTGGCTGTGTGGCTTAATGCTTCACAGATACCATTTATCCTCTTGCGATTCTATTTCTGAGTTGAGCTCCTTAAGGCCGAGGCCTGGTTCCCGCGGCTTTTCTTTCCACCTGGGATGCAGCATTAGCGCCATGGAAGTTTGCAATGGAATAAATGAAAGCCACCTGCTGGGGAGACCCCACTTCATCCGTCCTCCCGGAGCCCTGCCACATCATGGAGCTCCTTTCATTGGCTTGTGGCTGTGGTATAAAAGTATCCCCTCTCTGGGTTCCCCATCTGTCCTCCGAGATGCTATGACAGGAAGAATGGTACCATGTTTTGGGTTAGGATGTCAGGTATACAGAATCAGGCAGAATCCTGGGGAAAGCGTTTACGACAGCATCCACAAGCAGGCACGGTGCCAGTTAACAATTACACGTAATTTCTACCCCTCACAACAGCCTAGCAGGAAGGTGTCACCATGCTGATTTTATAGAGGACGAGACCTTCATGAGTCCGTCCATCCATCTGTGCACCCAACCATGAGGCACTTTCTGCCTGCTCGTTGTGAGCAGACCCAGCAGAGCACCAGGGAGTCACTCGTGAAGAAGACAGAAGCAACCACACGACCAGCCAGGAAGTGATAAGCAGGGACTCTGCTCAGGCTGTCCACCCCCAGGGCCCTAGCACAGGCCCCTCCTCCGGCTTTGACAAGAAAGCACAGAGCACTGCTTGACATGTTAGCGGAACGCCACTAAACCTGCCAGGAATTTCTGGATTCACGTGAGAGCAAAGAGCCTTTGTTCTGGACTGGACCTTGGCTTTGTTAGATCAGGCTGCTGCTGTTCAGGCCACTGTCAAAATCCAGTGCCTCCCACATTGGTGTGATCATGGAGGGGGTTGAAGCGTAGGGATGGGGGAAGAGAGGAGCCCGAACTTCCAGTTCAAAAGCCACTTGCCTTCTCCGGCTGGCTCTCCTGGCCAGGTCAGCCTGGTTGGGCAGTGGCTTCAACAAGAGCCCAGGGTGTCTCCTAAGCACACCACCTGTTTCTGGAGAGTGACAGGGCACGCAGGTGAGATGCTGGCCCTGTGATTTGGTCAGATCAGAGCTTTGTCAGTTCCAGGCCACATGGATGACAAAGATCACACTAGCAGTACTTATAAACATTGAGCTAGATGCTGCCCATACAGTTCTCAAGAATTCCTTATCACATTCCCATTTTGCAGAAAAAGCAGCCAAGGCTCAGAGAGATGGAGTTACCTGCCCAGGGTCACACAGCAGCTGAAGATACAGCCGTGAATTGAAACTGGATTTGCCTGACTCTAAACCACTACGGAATCCTGCCTCTTCAGTTTCCTGGATCTGAAACAATGAAATAAGAGGTAGGGCGTTTCCCCTTCTACTATTAACGAAAGGTGAGATTTCAAAATAAACTTATTTAAATTCAGCTGCTCATGTTCTTCCATGAAGCATACAGTCAGATATTTGTCAGAGATAAAGGACGAACCATCGAAAACGTCCAGGTTTAAATTTTTTATTAGCTTAAGGCAGAATATGAAAAAAAAAAAAAGCACCTCTTCCCTCATTAACCCAATTCAGCTACTACCCTGCAGTCTGCCACCCACTTGCCTAGATTTTATTACAACAAAGAGCTGTCTGTGAAAAGGCAGATCGTGGCAAACTTGGCTACCCAGCAAGGGCTGCTGGAATCTTGGCGAGAAGGAAAGGGTTGCTGTCTGTCACTGTTTGGACCCCATGGTCCCCCCTCAGCTGCTCCTGCCTCTGTCCACTTTGTCTCCACGTGAAGTTCCCATGCAGATGACTTCCCAAACCCTTTCTAATGTTTGGTTTAACGTGTCGCCGGTTAGCGTGCGCGTGTGACAGTGGTGACAGGCGAGGCTGTTCCTTTTTAAATACCATGTCAGAGACACGGCATCAGGAAGTGAGGACGTGCTCTGTGCTCTCTGCCGTGCCGGGATCGCACTGGCTTATTTTTTAATGAGGAAGATCTGCATCTCGAGAGTTTTTTTCATGTGTCACATCGCGTGGACAAATCAGCAGCACGTCACGCTGGCCCAAAATGAAATGCTGACAAATGTAGATATTTCAAATTTAATTGACATTTAAATGTACTTGAGATAAAGACAGGAAAAAATCAGCATGGACTTGGTCTCTGGAGGTAATGAAGGGGAGCTGGTGATCATTTTTTAAAGGATCACCTCACTCCGGCACAAATGATCTTCACTTTGTAAATGTCTTGGCCACTCTGCGTTCTTCCGTCCTGGGGCTCCAGAGGGGTTGATGAGCCAGGACAGGCCCCAGGATGAGGCCCGGCCCTGCCTGCTTACCCTAGGGGAAGCCTGTCTGTCCTGCCTCCTGCCATTGTCCCCTTCCTATCCAGGCGACCTTGGAAAAGTCACTTCCCTCCCTGAACCTCGATTTCTTATCTGTAATATGGAGAGTCTATGTAAGCCCTCCTGAGGGTCTTACAAAAGTGAAATGGAAATATTTGCAAAGGGCTCTGCATAGTGCCCAGCACATAGTGAATATTCAATTATTATCTACATGCCACACTCATCTGCCAACAAATAGATTTTGACTGTTTGTATCCTGCACGGGGTCTTCCATGGCTGTTCAAGAATGGATAAGGCAGTCCCTGCCTTTGCATACCTTCCAGTCAGGGCTAGGGGTCCTCGGTTGGGCATATGTTAGTGGAATCACCTGAGAAACCCCACCTGGAGAGTCTACATGCTGCTCTGCAAGACCATGACCCAGGCCAGGCCTCTAGACCACACTCTTAGCATGCCTAGAGGTTAAAAATGCTAGAAAAAGGCTCTGAAGCAAGACTGAGGGTCTCTGGGGGAAGCTTGGCACAAGACCCCAGAGGAAGCTCCAGAAGTGGACTGGAGCTGTTCCCTGAGTGACCCAGGATAAGGGCTAGGACCATGCTCAGGGAGAAAGAACTAGGGCAGACATAGGAAGCTGCTGTACACAGGACCTTTGCACTCAGCTGTATATGAATAGCTGCTTAAAAACAACAAGAATAATCATCATTGTAATGAGTCACGATTACCAACAGGAGGGTGTTGTACCTGTCAGAGGAACTGGTCTGTTGGAAATGGGGGAGGGTGTGAGACCAGATAGTTCCCACCCCTCCGGGGACTCGCTCTGCCAGAGAACAGTGGTGGGGTGTGCCTGGCTCAGGGGCTCTCGGATGAAGCTCCACTTAGGAGATGATGTTGGAGCCAGTGGAGGCTGCACAACAGCCTGGAGGTGTCTTTGAGAGGAGAAGGCACAAGGGACTTGATGTTGGCGTGGGGAGTTCAAGAGAAGAGGCTGCAGGGGTTGGCAGTGACCAGGGGTGGAGGGCCTTGAGCCAGCACAAGGACTGAAGGTGATGTGTAAAGTCTGGGTGACATGGAGTCTCGGAGTGGCAGGCACACGCAGGGGCAGGAGGCCGTATGGCTGGACTGCCCCAATCTCTCTCTTGGGCTGGTTGTGCCCTTGGCTTTTCCAACCTTCATTCATGCATCTTTTAAATTATTTCTCAACCTGTATGTTTGTTCATTCATTCTTTCCTTCCCTCTTTCAACAAAAATCACTAATGCCAATTTTGCATGTCTATACCCATGACCTAGCATGCCTTAGAAGTCCTTCCAAGGCCACTGGCTGGACATTGGCAGGCAGAGAGGCCCAAGCACAGGTCAAGGCTTCACTCCCCTGCCTACTCTCTGGGCTTGATGATGGAGGGAAGATCAGGATGGGGACACCTTGGGGGCAGTTTCCTCTACCTGGAAGAGACATTGTGTGAATTATGTAGAACTGCCCCTCCCCCTGAGGATGCCTCTGCTTGCCGAGAGCCTAGGCCTGCGACTGAGTTCTGGGGACCGTGGTAGCCATGGACCTGGGACCTGGCAGACCTGGGAGTGTGTCCTGGACCCAGAGCAAGTCCTCTCACCTGCCAGAGCCTTGGCTCCTTCACGGACGAATAGGGCTAATGAGGCCCTGGCTGCAAAGCTCTTTTGAGGGCAGAGAGGTTAACCAAGATGACACATGAGAATGCGCTGGGCACGCAACAGGCATTTGAGAAATGATGACATGGACTCTGGAAGAGGCAGGTGTCTCGGTGGGGATGGAAAGCCTTTCAAAGGGGAATGAGATCAGTAACATTTCAAGGATGGGACCTCCCTTTTCCTAAAGCATCCTAAGGTCTTGCTTGTCCAGCTGGAATTAACTCCCTGTATGGTGACAGCTCTTGGGAAAAGTCCTCCCCCTCCAAGTGGCCAGGCAAAAGTGGCTGGAGACAAGTGGGTCCTATGTTTTCCCGGGCTGCTGCAGACCCATGGGGACTCCTTGGCAGTTCTCGCTTTTATAGTCTGGGGTTAGGTTCCATATCTGGCTTCAGGCTTGGCTTTGTCTCCAGGGCCTAGAATCCACCATGTGTGTGTGCATGCACACATGTGTGAGGTCAGGAGCTTCTCCCCCTGCTAATTGGGCCTGTGACCTTCTGCTTAGGTGTTTGGACTCCTGGCTGCACAGGGAGTGGGTCCTGGAAGTCTGCTGGGGGTAGAGCTGAGACAGCTGCCCCTAGCCCTGGGGTTCAAGGCCCAGATGGCATCTAGGAGACTTGCTCCTGGAGCTGATTGCAGCTCCTGGCTCTTAGAGGGCCAGCTTCATGTTCATGTCCCAATCATACCTGGCACATAGTAGGTGCTCTTTACATATTTGTTGTTGTTAAATGACACCCTTCCCCATCTCCAGCGTGCTGGGATTGCATCTTCAGGTTGCATCCTGCTGCCTGATTCCTTTGTCCAGTCAGTCAAGAAACATTTCTGAGCAGAGATCTAGGCTAGGCTCTGGTTTGGGAGCTGGAGTCAAAGCTGAAGGACACACAGCCCCTGTCCTGGAGGAGCTCATAGACTACTAGTATGTGCATGTGTGTGTGAGATATAAAGAGAAAAATGGCAACACGGTAGGTCAGTGCTACATCAGGGGAAGCTCAGGGGATTGGGAGCATGGGAAGGAGAGTGGGTGGTTCATGGGGGAGGTGTGTGCAGGGGGTCAGAGTACTGAGGCTATGGCAGTCACTGCAGGACATGAGGCAGGAGGGGAGGCTAAGCTGCTAACTTAGCATGCCTCTGTGTCTCCTGTGGGCACTTTCCTAAACCACGTTTCTTGGGATGTTACTAGGCACCATGTTGAAAAAGAGGGCAGGGTGACTTGCTGAGAGTTGCAGCACTGGTAGCTGGCAGGCTGGATGCTGACCCAGGTCTGCAGATGCCCAAGCCCTGCACATGTACCAGGTCACCGTCCAGATTATTGAGCCTCAACCCCAGGGCAGCTCTGCAGCTGTGCAGGAGGAAAAGGGGCTCTAGCCCTGTTGAGAGCCACAGCCCAGAGCCACTGAACTGTTGGGGCCATGATGAGCCCGGGTCTGCAGGAGAAAGAGGCATGTGTGATGTGCAGCTGCAGCATGCCATCTTTTGTCAGAGCATGTGTGCGACTGGCCCAAAGAGAGACAACTGCGAACTGTTCTAAGCACCTTGTGGAGCTCTCACTAAATGCTTCTGGCAGCTTCTTCTGATCTTATTTCAATCTTCTGGGGCCATGGTGCTGAGGACATACAGTGCAATTCAGAAAGATCAGACACTAATTCCTAAGCACGGTGAACTGGCCATTTGGTGTACAGACTGTCTACCCAGCTAGCACAACCTGGAGAATTTTTCCTTGTCCAGAAGGATTTCTAATGCCGGCCACACATTCTTCTGGGTTCGCCAGACCCAGATTTCTGGGGAGTCCAGTTCTGGTAGGAGTATAAAGGGGTACAATTCCTATAGAAAGTTGTTTGACAATAACAAAGCAGAACTCTTCCTATGTGACTAAAAAGGTATAGGCTTTGGCAATGAAGAAACCTGTCTGAAGCACAGCCCTGCTACTAACTAGCTGTGTGACCAAGGGCAGTGACAACCTCTTGGAGTCTCAGCTACTTCTATAAAATAGAGCTCACAATACCCACCCCCACATATTTCTTGTGAAAGTTAAGTAAAATGGTGTATATAAAGTGCTTAGCACATAATTCTCAGTTAATGGAAGTTGTTAATAATTCCATTTCTTATAATGATCTAAAATGAGAAAAAGTTGGAGAAAAAGGATGGTTACCCTGGCATTTTTCATATTAATGAACCCTGGAAATAACCTAAAGATCTACTATGAGGGGCACGGTTAGGCAGACTACGAACATACACACAAGGGTCCCACAGGCTACAAAGATAGGATTCGGATGAACTTGTCTCTTTTACCTAATTTCAGATTGTCTATAAGGCCACTGGATTATTTTTACAAACAAAAGTCACTTGAAAAGGGCAGATTTTGCATGGATCTGGCCAGAGAGGTGAGCAGGGCAACAGTCCACGGGCCCCTAGCGGCCGAATCTGGACTATTCTTACTTAGTGCAGTGAAACTTCAAAAAATCTGGATGCCACCGGTCAAGACCCTCTTGTGACTGGAAGGTTTTCTGTGTCTTCCCTACTGGGAGACAAGGTGTGCACTCTAAAGGGCTCAGCTCTGCAGATGGCCAGGGCTGGGCCGCTCTTAGATCCACCACTGACTGCAAGCCCCTTAACCGTTAACACTCAGAAGACAGCCGTCCCCAGGCTGTGATTAAACAGGCAGTGGGAGCACAGGATCAACTCCCTCCGTGCTCTCACAACTCTGTGTGGGCTATTGCACCTGGCACCTATGGCCGCCTCCCAGCAGGGGACAAACGATGGGCTACTTGGCAGAGAGAAGCACTGGGATCAGCATTGTCACTCCCTGTCTTGGCCTCAGTCTGCACACAGGGTGCGGTCCTGAGGGGAACAGGCAGTACTGATCACAGTGCTGCCCTACAGGGCTTGCTGTTGGCTCTTTCTAAGATTCACATTGGGTGGGAAATTCCCTGTACCTGGCAAGCCAAAGAGGGACATAACTTGAGGCCTGGCAGGCATGCACACTCTGAGTGAACCAGCAAGACCCACCTTTAATGGGTGGGGGCCGTGAACCTCTCTGCACCAACCACAGTGGCCACTGTCCTCACTACTCAGAGTAGCACAGAAGCATAATTAGGTTCTTACCAAGAGCCTGGACAGTAGAGAAGAAAGGCCTGGGCCTCTGTCATCAGACAGCCAACCCCACCATTTTCTAGCCCTGAGATCTTGGGTAACTCACTCAAAGTCTCTCTCTGAGCCTCAGTTTCTCCATCTGTTAAATGGGAAAGCCACCACCTACCTTTCACAACCTTAAGGGATATTCAGTAAATTTACTTCTCTTTCTTTCCCCAAGTAGAAATACTCGGGCACCAGTGGACACTGCTTCTTTGGCAGTAAGATGACTGAGCAGCTCTGGTTCCCCACTCCAGCCTCCAGGAATCCAGAGAGGAAGTGTGGTGTGCTGGGCAAGTCATCTTAGGACATGGAGCTGTCTCTCTGGGCAAAGCCAGACTAGAAATGGACTCCAACACACGCTGTACCGAGGAAAGCACCAGAGTAATGGACAGAATAAAACCAAGCAGGATTTTGAATCCGAGGTGATAACTAGATCTTGGGAACACTGGTCAAATACCTTTTTTGAGCCTGAGTTCCCACTCAGTGGAAGGGGAACAGCCTGGAACGTAACAGCTGCTCAGCTGCACTTCCTGCTGGCTGGCCTCTAGCCCACGCCTCTCTTGCAGGAGCCCGCCCAACCCTGACTCTTATCCTAGGGAAACCCTCAGCATTCCATCAGCTCTGTTCTGGATAATAACGAAAGTAGCTAATACTTCCTGAAGAGAAATGTTAACTGAATATTATCCAACTAATGTTAACTGAAAAACATAGGGAATGTTCTCCCCAGAAATCTCTGAAGTTTTCTTCCATTTGCCAACAAACGGTTTTAAGGGGCTAGGAAATCTACCCAATTGAGGAATAAAATTTGACATAAAATTTCACTTGGGAAATTCAAGTCAACAAAAGAGTCAGCATGGGAACTCCCTTTTAAGGCCTCCTTTTAAAAATCTGATGGAGCTGGCACCTAGTAGGAGTTCAAAGACACTTGCTGAACGGGTGGATGCGTGAATGGACAGACGGAGCAATGGCTGCACAGATGAGAGCTGGAGAGGAGGACATGAACTTCAGTGATGGACTGGCCAGAGAGCTGATGGTGATGCGACTGGACCTCGATGGACCCCAGAATGTGTGGCGCGGACAGGAGACAGTCTTATTCTTCATCAGCTCCATCTTGCTGTCCACAAAGTTAATTACTTAAGGTGCTATTGGAAGTGAGAGTGGCAAGAAGTCAGGAGGAATCTCTTTCCTCAACTTCATTTATTGTTTGTTTTTTTTTTTGGCAGCCGGCAGGTACAGGGATCTGAACCCTTGACCTGGGTGTTACAAGGCAGCGCTCTAACCAACTGAGCTGACTGGCCAGCCCTCTCCTCAACTTCAAAGATGCTGTCTGCTGCCAAAATCCTCTAAGTTTCCAATGCACTTTGATATTCCCAGTGAAGAAAAAGATCCATGATTCAAGAAAACCCAGACCAGATTAAAGGCCAGACACTAAGTCCATGTGCCCAACACAGAATCACCCGCAACAAAGGCGCATTAGTATGTGGCTCCTGCCTGCTGGCTTGTCTTCTTGCGTCTCCCAACACAATGCTGACAGATTGGTGGAGCTACTTTCTTCCCCTCCCCAGAACAATATTTTATGAGGAGTCTGTTTTATTAAAATATTTTCCGCTGGATGCTTCCTGTGTTTCAAGAAGTTGGTCTTGCCAGCTGGAGCTGATGACAGTTGACAAAAACACATCCAAGTGCTGTTGTGACATGGCATTTGGAAGTGGAAGAGCACAATGGGGGGGTGGGGAGACAGCATAGGAAGAGACGCAGGAAAACACCCGGGTTGCACCAGAAATGTCTGTCGCTGGCATTATGGGAGAACAGCCTCTCCCCCTGCTCATTAAAAAAATGCGAAAAGAAACCCTTGGAATGACGTCCTTGAGACGTACCTCTCTATCTCCTCATGGGTCAGAGCTGCTGTGATGTATGGTCACAGAAAACCTGTCATTTCTTTTCTATCACTGTTAGTTGCCAACCCTCCAAACTAGCCCCCATGCTCCCACTGGTTCATTTCAACCCCAAATGTTTCCCGACGAGAAAGCTAAAACAGGGCATACTGCAAATAGAAACTAAAAGTGATACCAACACAGTTCAGGAAATAACCAGGACAATGGGATTATCAGACACTGGCTCTTTGATACACACTAGAGAGCCATCCCCCATATCATTGGGTCTGGAAAAGTAACAGCGTAAATAAACGTGATTAGGAAGTCTAACCTCTAATGGGGAACCTGGCCACAAAACCGGTAATGTTGTTCTAAAGAACGTAAAGTGTTGTTGGTCTGGGTGTTTCTGTGCAATGCAAGGATATTCTGGGTTTACATCTCAGTAGCTATAGGCCCATGACCCTGTATCCCAGTACAGTGTCTAAAAGGCTTAGCCCAGTTTTAAAGAGGTGACTTTAAAGAAATGTGAGTAGTTTCATCCCCCTCAGGAGAAATCCTTAAGTTCTGAGGAACTCTGAAGCCATGCAGCATTGTGTCCACAAGGGGGCAATCATAATCCACACCAGTCATGGCCAGGGACGTATCCCTCAATGTTTCCATCATCCTATTGTGCAAAGTAAAAGTTAATCCTACACCCAAACTTCAGGAGTTCTCTCTTCCAAATTTCTCATAACCAAGCATGTCCTGACACACACACACACACACACACACACACACACACACTCTTGTGCATGCACTCCCAGAGTTTTCTGGACAAAGTCGGGTCTGCCCAGGCAGGCTGGTTCTATAAAGGCACGGTGGTCTTAAGCAGTACCCATAGTGTAAGGCAGAGAATCCTGGGAGAGCGGAAGTGTAACAGCCTGGGTTAGGTCACAGCTTGACATTTCAGAACTATTTCTTCCTTTTGGCTCCCATTCTGGCTAGGACCTGCCATCTCCCTTAACTTCTTTCTCTGAGACATTTTATGAAAGCAGGCCAGAAGTGAGGGCATTCGCCTTTCAACCCAGAAGACTTCAGAGTCCCTGCAGTAATTTTTCTGATTCTCCCAATGGCCCTAGACCAGGATGAATTTGTGCACTTTTCAAGGCGTCACAGGAGCCAATGAGTAGCTGCTGAGTTGTCTGGGCAGAGACTAAGGGCTGTGCGTGTTGGGGACAGAGGGAAGCCATGCTGCCTTCTCCAGCTGGCTCTGGAGTCAGGCCTGTCTGCAGTGCTCAGCCTCACCCCATTCAGGCAGCTCCATCTCTGGCCACTGCTTGTCTGCCTGCCTGGCTCCTTCACCTCGTCTATACAATAGCTACTCAGCAAATGACTCTAAGGTGGTCCTATGTGAGGTACGGGGCATGACACCCTGTGCCTGCCCCTGAGCAGCTCCAGGTCTGAGGCTAGGTAGATGAGAAAACTCCCAATAACACAAACGCTATGGCACAGGACTGCAGTCCTGGTCAGGTGGAGCAGTGACTAAGGACAGTCTTGTGTATAAATCTGAGCCATTGAGACCTTAAGCACCACCAGGCCTAGGAGGTGGTGGCCGCTGTTGAACAGCTGGCTGCCTCGCCCAGGTTCCTAATCCTCACCTGCTGACTGTACATCTTCAGCATAAGAGGCCTGGGACCTTCTTCTGAGTCTGTCTGAGAACTCTCTGGACCTCACCACTCAAAAACCCAGCCCAGGTGCCTGCCTGCCTGCCTGGCCTCCGGGGCCTCCTGCGGGTGTTATAGCCGGCAGAAGCCGATACTGAAGATCAAGACTTGCTCCCCGACTGACCTCTTTGTGAAACACCCAGGGAAGCCTCTCAAAGGCTGGGGCTACACGTGTGGGCTCCACAAAGCGCTGGCCCTGCTGGGTTCTTACAGACAGAGGGGAGGAGAGCAGGGGGTACTCACTGCTCAGGGCTCGAGACGGATGTCCTCCGGCCTTCCACTGTGATGTTGCTCTTCGGTCTCTTAATGACATGTGGACGGGGTGGGCGCACCTAGAATGGGCACGGAAGAAAGCCCCAAGTAGGGGTGAGTTGGGAAAGTCACACTGGAACATCTGAAGATTTGAATAAGCAGCCCTAAATCCCTAAACAAAAGAAATGTTTAGGGATTTTCAAGATATAGGCTACAAAAGCCCCGCTTGCCATGGAAACATCACCATTTACTTTGCAGCAGAGATATGTTAACTGAAATTTTGTGGCCTATACAAATCAGAACAATTTGAAATCTGGAAGAGCCTGGTTTCCTCATCTGCAAGATGGGCACTATTCCACCAGGCTCCTTGTAGACCTGCACTGAGGGTTCAATGAGATGATGTCCATATAGGACCTGGGACAGAGGCCCTAGGCCCTTATCAAAGAAAATGTCCCTCTCACCTTCCTCTGGAACCCAGAAACTGGTTTTGTAGAAAAAGGTTTCACTCAGACTTGTTTTTAAGGTACACATACTAGTTATTTTGCTCTTTTTACAACTGAATTATAGGATTCTTATTTTCCTCTCTAAATGGGAGAAGGGAAGTAAACAATAGCATCAGAGTGCGCCCATGAAAACCATCTGCATGTGTGCCAGGCCTCCTGTGCCTGTGTTCCCAGCAGGGCCCGGCCTGGATGCTGTGCACCTCGTGAGATCTGCTCACTGTGCTGACCTGGCTTGAGGGTTGGCGGGGGTCATATTAGGAAGTATACAGCACCCTAATCCCACAGCGTGACAAGATAGGTTTTTCTGCCCATAGAAAAAGATGCCCCCGTTCCCCACCAGAGCCCACGATGGGTGTTAGGCTAAGAATTTCTAGGTGCCCTCAGAAGGATACTCTTTTGGTCCAATCAACATTATATAGCCTTAAATTTGGCACTGTCATCTCTAAACATTTCCAGTGCCAGAGAGGACAGAGAGAGCTAGGAAAGTCGACCTGCGAATTTCATTGCCAATAAGAACCGAGCATCCCCATGCAGGGAGCTTCCTTTCTCTGCAGATAAGATGCCGTAATTGCTGAGTTTCAAGCGCACGCTTCATTTCCTGCCTGCCTTTTCCCTGAACTGCCCCCCCACCCCACCAGCAACTTGTGGGTGACATAGTGCAATGGATTAGGAACACAGATTACAGAAGCTTGGCTGCATAAAGGACAAGTCTTTACGGACACTCATCCAGCCCTCAGGTCTGCACACGTCTGATCTAACCAAAGTTTTTACTGTGGAGTGGCCAGTCTGATCTCAGCCTTGTTTGGCAAGTCAGAGATGTGGTTAAAGTCAAATGCATTCCACCAAACTTGCTGCCTTCTATGGGGTTATTGTGAAGATTCAACCACACGATGTAGGGAAAGCCACAGCATGGGGTCTGGTACATAGTGGGGGCTCAATAAATGCTCCTCTTGCTTCTTTGTGACCTGGATGCCCTCTTCTTGTCAATAACAAAAGGCAGATTGGGAGGGGGGTTCTCTGAATTAGAAGATGAGTTTTAGGATGATCTCATCCCTGCCTAGCATCCTGCACAGTGCCTGTACATAGCGGTTGGTTGCTCAGCAAGATTTTCAGAAACGAATGTTGTTGCTTGGAATCTAAGAAGTACATCATCCTGTTGCTATCATTATCATTGTTATTAGAACTGTGCCTGCCACACAGCATTCAGTCAACATTTTCTGAAATAAACCAATGGCTATATCCGCCACCCATTCTCTGAACTGGTTTCCCCAGCCAGAGCCCTCTGAGGCCTCTCTCGGCGCAGCTGTAAACAGGATCACCTGGCTGGAGTGATCCCCCAGACTGCTCGCTACAAGGGTGGGAGTTCTATTGGGGTGAAGGAGCAGCTCTGCCACTGCCCCAGAGGCCCTGGGGCAGGGCTTCCAAGAAAGGTCAGACATTAAGGCCTGTCAGCTCGTCCTTGCACATGGCTGCTCCTTGCTACAATAAAGGCGGGTTAAGAATGTGAACTTGTGGCTGAAATGGGGGGATTACGTTTGTGGCAACTTCAACTGAACTTGCAACGTGGTGAAACATGGGGAAAAAGAACAACAGAGCTAATTAGACGAGCTGAGCTGTCAGAGTGCCGCTGAATGGCTCAGCGCCAACAAACAAAAGGAATGGGTTGGCAATCAGCAGGATCGATGGAGGAGACTGCTTCATTAGGGATGATAAAACAGACAGAGCAGAGAGAGGGGGAGGGGAGCAGGGAGTCAGTGAAGGCGGGGGAGGGAGAGAAAGACACAACAGACCCGGAGACAGTCACCCTCACAGTTAAAGACACACCTGGAATCACACACACCTGATTGGTGTGGACAATGCCAGACACAGAATTATACTCATAGACAACCATCTAGAGATACACCAAGGCCTTGAGACTCCGATGTACACACAAACTCACAAATATACACTCTCAGAGGAATGCACAAGACCTGAAGTCACATATACGAATCACACACACACGGCGGCAGACCACAGCCAAGCACAGACACACACAGACAAAATGGTTTAATTAAGCCTGAATCACAAGACGATGTAGACAACTCCCGTCATATTTCAGCGATCACACCCGTCTTTCGGGGTGCCTAGGAAGGGTGGGGGCTGGGGAAGAGGGAAGAAACCACAGGCACACACAACACCGACTGGCCCCACCAGTGCTACGATCCCAGAGCAGCGCCAGGAAGAAAATGCTAAACAGGGATTTCCAGCTCTGTTCAAGGGGGACTGGAGGGGAAAGTTGGGAAGCCAGCCAATTCCCCACTGGATTTAAAACCTGAGAAATCTAAGTCGGCAGGGTTAAATGTGTATTGAATACAAAAGCACCGAGTACATTTGCTTTTAATGGTGAGCAAGAAATAATAAATACAGAGCTTATAAAGTGCCTCACATGCGGGCCGACGGCAGCTTCCTCTCTCCAGTGAGCCCCAACCCACTCCCCTCAGTCCGTGACACACCAGCATGGTTTTCTTCTGCTCTTTCCTTTTTCGTCTTTTTAAAAAGAAAACCGAAATCCTTTGGTAATATCTGAACTCCAGCTACAGGTGCCAGGCTACAAAGCTCCTTCCAGAAAGGCTGAATGGCTAGCCCCCCCTTGCCCTCACCACCCCAGGCCACTGGCTGTGCTTCTGCCCTGAATGTCTGCAGCTAAGTGACCCAGTAAAACCCGGCTGGGGGCCAATGGCTCCTGACATTGGAGCTTGTCATGCCGTCTTCTCTGAGGCCATTGACGGGTGCTGTACCCCACATCTCGCAGGTTCCCACTTGATGTGCAGTGGTGTCTACTGGAAATGTGGGCATGAATGTGTGGAATGAATAGTCCCCAGGGCCTCGGGGACCATGGGGCCCAGAACGCACACACCTTCTAGGGCTCCCAAATTGATCTCTCAGTGGCCCTGTTCAGCAGAAGGTGTTTGGGGGTGTATGTGCCCACTTCATGACAATATGTATGAACACTATATGACCTCATACATATATGACTTCATTGCCTTCACTAGGTGGGTACTGCTAAACCCATTTTACAGATGACTAAACTAAGGCTCAGAGAAGGTAAGGGTCTTGCCTAAGGTTATACAGCCAGGAAGTGGTCCAAGCTGTGACTCAAAGCAGGGCAGGCATCTCTGAATTCCAAGCCCAGGAGAGCTGGTCCTCCAAGGCACCCTGCCTCTTCAGCATACCATAAACCTAGGGGGTGCAGCCCTGAGTGCTGGGCTAATCACCTCTGACACCAGCCCAGTGACAGAGGCGGCTGCTACTCAGGCTTTCCTCATGGCAACATCTGCCTCTCCATGTCCTCAGCTGCCCACCCCGCCTTCCAATTTGCGTGAGTCCCCAAACCAATGAGACTATACAGGGTCCACTGTAGCCATCTCTAATACTTGAATTTTTCCAGGGGGAACAATCCTACCATGAATCGTGCTTTCCAAGAGATTCCCTGCTGGCCTTGGATCCTAGTTCTCTAAGCGGAATTCTGAGAGGTACCCACTGGCTGACTTTGGCTTAAGAGGAGGCCGTCTGTAGGTCGGGAACAAGGAGAAGCAGTGAAGGGAGGCGGCCTGGGCTACAAATTGGGAAGCAGCATCTGTCCCTCCTGGGCTGTCATCAGGACAAATGAGACAATAATTGTACAAGTACCCAACACAGTCCTAGGTACATTAAAAGGTGCTCACTAAACGTTAATTTTCTTTACCTCTGTATCACTGCCAGGACCTAACACTGCCCTAGAGATTACACAGGAGGCCCAGCCGGCTGCTGATTGATTTTTTCCTTAACTGAAGGCTCTGCCCCAGTACTTTATGCTAAGTACATCTCCATTTCCATGGAGACAGAGGGTCCAGGGAGCTTGGAATGCTGGAAAGACAAGGGATTGTAGAGTCTGGTGACCCTATTTGCAGTTGAGGGACTTGGGTGAACTCATCGAGCATCAGTTTTCTCATCTCTAAAGTGGGTGGGGATGATGCCTACTTCACAGAGCTACTGTGAGGCAACTGGGATGAGGGGACCAAACATGATCTACTGACTATAAAATCCTAGGCAAATGATGGTTATTCATAAACTGGGCCATTCTTCAGAAGCTGGAAGATGTAAAAGCCTGTGGAGAAGAAAAAGAACTGCCCACTGTGCACCAGGCACTGTGCTGGGCACTCTGCAGATGTCATCCACATTCACTCTCGCAAAACCCCTCTCTGAAGGAGGGTACGGTACAGGGAGAAAAGGGGCTCAGAGAGCCTCAGCACTTGCTCAAAGTTGCATACCTTTGGTATTCAAGCCTAGCTCTGTCGACTTCCCAAATCCATGTTGCTATGACTGTACTGACACGCTCACTAAGTCACACACAGTTCAACCCCAAAAGGGCTTCCTGCTCCCCAAAGTGGTTTCTTCCTGCTCTTTGTGGCTTCCTTCCTATGACAGCAAGCAGAAACATGCCAGCCCCTTGACAGCCATACTGATTGGAGTTTGGGTTAATCACAGTGTGATGGGGGCACAGGATGGATCCGTTGTCACATGTGGCTGGAAGTGTAGACTCACGACTGCCGTATGTGGAACCATCTAAATCCCCCCAACCGCCATCCCAGCCTTCTAACTCCCACACACAGTGGGGAAGGGAAGGAAAACTGCATCATGGAATGTCCAACATCTACCTGGAGAGCAGCTTACCCATCAATACTGGCTGTGTGCACCTAAGGTCCAGAACAGACATACAGTTCAGCCTGGTCACCTGCACACCCGGCCTCCGCACCTTCACAAGATGGATTTGGGCATGTGCGTTGGAGAGGGTGGGAGGGGCGGGGACACCTATTTGTGGGGTGCTCTGATTGCGCCTAACCCCTTTTGCTTGGCCGCTGAGTGGCGACTGCCTCGAACAATGAGAAACTTTTCTCTTGATAAATAGCCCTCACCAAATGGTCCTGGCAGGTTTCTCACTTTAAAGGCACCTGGTAAAGTTATGAGGCCTCAGCACAGCCAAGGTCTGAGCTTACAAGGGCAAACGATTCCACGATGCTTAACAGAGGACTCACACCCAATATTTTTCCATGGTATTTCTCTTTAAAAAACATGATGGGCCTCTCTCCCCCTCCCACTCTGTTCCCAGGTGTTGATGGGTTTGTCGTATTTTGTCCTGCTTTTCCACCCTTACTTGGCACTTGACGTGGGACGGGGATCTCCACGTGAGGCCTGGCAGGGGAGCAGTACCTGTCTCCATCGAGCTGGCTCGAGATTCTCTGGGCGTAGCCTCTGCCCTCGGGAAGATACATCAAATGCGTTTCCAAACTGAGATCTAGCGGGAATGAGACCCCTGCTGCCAGACTTCTGCCTCCTTTGTGAGGAAGGGGCGTTCGGAGCAAGGCTTTAAAGCTCATTGACTAGAAATATGACTCAGCCTATGAGATTTGCTCAAATGAGGCACACACAGCAAACACACCACACAGTGGCCCCGGCTACCTAGGGCTCTGACTTGCAAGTTGCTGAACTTATTCAGAAAAAGGAAAGAGAAGCCCAGAAAATGCAAGTTCAAGTTCATGCCACGCAGAGAGGGAAGCTGAAAAACCCAATTCCCGGTTTTCTTTTGCCAGGCAGGAGAGTCCAGACTCCCGAGGTTTAGTCAGGCTGGGGAGAGTGGCTCAGGCAGTGTTAGGAGGGGTGGGCAGAAGCACCGGCTACTCACAGGCCTTGAGCGCTGTATCTTGGGAGGCGGTGGTCGAGTGGGACGGAGTCTTTGCAGCTGCATTAAAGTGGAAACTTAAAACATCAGTACACACTGAGATGGTTTGATGCATTCCACGCACGCCTGGGAGAAAGCATCCACTCACTCAGGCCAGAGCCAGAGTGCCATCCTCCACGCCACCCACTCCCTCCCCACACTGTCCATTTTCCCAGGCTGTCCCCTCTGCTAATTCTGGCTTCCTCTCTGGCTGGATTACTGCAATCATCTTCTGACAGGGCTCCCTGCTCCGACTGCCCCTGCCATTCTCCACATAGGCTAAGGGGGACCTCCTAAAATGCAGTATGTCCATGCCGTATGAAGACCTCTCATGTCCTCTTCTGTCCTTGGGTGACAGCTCAAGGCCCTGGGCTGGCATTCCAAATCCTCTAAGCCCTGCTGTGTCCCACAGAGACCTTTCCCAACCATCACTCATTCCCACCCTGGGCAGACTCTCAAGTGGCACTGGGCTCTCATGACTTGTCTCCTGCCTGCCCCTTGGGGTGGAATGATCTACCCTATCCCGACTGGCAAACGTGTGCTTGTCCTTCAAGACTCCACCCAGGTCAGATGCTGCCTCCAGACTCCCACTGCCCAGAGCTTCCTGCTGTGTGGGATTTATCATGCAGCATGTCACCCCGCACCCCCCACACTATCTTTTCAACATCCATTTCCTTGAGAGATTCATCCCCGTGGCTGCAGGTTGTGTGGTACTTGGAAAGAAATATCTGCTCAATAAATGTTTGATGAACAAATAAAATTTGTACAAAATGCTTGGCTTTTGAAATCAGGATTTGAATCCAATCAAACAGAGCACAGGCTTCTTGGCTGTACCCTCAAACTCTTGAGCTTGAAAGCTAAGCTTTGTCCTTTCCACAGCCTGGCCAGCTGGATGCCCTGAACAGGTGTGGAAGAGGGTAGGCAGAGTAAAGAGGTACAAATCCACATGAGACTAAGATTATGGACTCAGTATACCCTGGAGGCTTCCAGTTGGCTCCTGCCCATTTAGTCACTCAGTTCACAAAGATGCGTCACCATTAGACACAGTCTAGACCTGCGCTGGCCAAAAGATAAGCTGATGGCCACGTGTGGTGAGTCCAAATTAAAATGTGCTGTAAGTGTAAAATGCACACTGGATTTCAGAGACTCTGTACAAGAAAGAGTTTATATTGATTACATGTTGAAATGATAATATTTTAGATACATTGGGTTAAACATATCATCAAAATTAATTTCACCTGTTTCTTTTCACATGTTCAATGCTATTACTAAAACATTTAGAATTCCACCTGTGACTAGAATGTGTGGCCCACATTACATTCTCCTTGGACAGAGCTAATTTAGGGCTTCACTTGGGGGAGTGATACTTTGGTTCTCAAACCTGCCTTAGAACTCACTTTTTGAACCTACCTGACTCCTGGAGGGGGCTCATGTCACAATTGTCCCTGGATCCCTGGTGCCCAGCACAGAGCCTGTCAGAGCAGCCTGAGGGGAAAGTTGGCCGAGGGGCTGAGTAGAGAATTGGGTTCCCTTGTGGCCCATCAAGGAAATGTCTGGATGGAAATACACTAAGGCTTCCCAGATCCAATGCCATTAAGTGGTAGTGAGGGCCAACTTATGCTTGGTGACCTTTCAATTGGCGGCTATCCAGGGATTGGGGATGCCACCTAGAGCACTTGGCACATGGCTGTCATGTTTTTTCCCTTTCGGGGCTTACAGGAAGTGTGCAGGGCAAAGGGAGATGAAGCCCCCCCAATTCACCCTGCTTATCATGAGGAAGAAAAGGACAGAGGGGAGCCCACCTCTCTACAGGTGCACAGGCCACGGCCTTCAGTCCACATGCCCTGCTCTCACATCAGCCCCCAATCACCCCCTGCTTCTCTCATGCTTGGCCATTTTGCTTCTGGGTGATCATCTTCCCTAACTCTGCTGTCCTACTTGTCACCTCTGACCTGGCCATTTCCATCCCTGCTAGGTGGCAGTATGGCAGAAGGCTCAAGAGGTGGCCTCTGGGGTCAGTCTAGGACAGAACACCAGCCCCCCCACTTACTCTGTAGGCTGCACTGGGCCCACGATTTAACCTGAGCCTTATACCGTTCTCATCTGTGAAGTGCAGGTAATAGCATTACCTACCCAAGAGGGCTGTTAGGAAGATTCAATAGGATGTGTGCGGCAGGTTCTTTGAACAGTGCCACCAATAGACATTAGCAACTATTACCATTAGCAGGTTTCCCTGCCTCTAGCCTCTCCCCCTCCCAATCCATCTTCTACACTTGTTTCCTGAGTGGACTTGAAAAAAATACACACCCAATCATGCCACTTGCCAGCTTAGATCATCTCCTGGGAGGCCAGCATCTCCCAAGGTGTCTGTTGAGAAACACCATCATGGGAGATGCATTGTATGAAAAGAAAAGACGGAGTTAGTTCCGCAGCCAGATGCATCTGAGAAATGCTATCTACTGTCTTGCTCCTTTTGGAGATTCACAATGTCTGTTAGCCTAGCAGAGGCTGCCGAGTCTTGCAATTAAAAAAACCTACCCAAACCAGGCAAAAATATCTACGAACTCTTTTTTAAAAAGTCCTGTCTCCCAAATGTATTTGAACACATACTCACTTTCCCTATAACACCCATTAACATGCCCTAGACAATTCTGTCTGAAGTGACAAAAGCCCTCCAGATTCTGAGCCCTACCACCCACCTGCAATTTCATCTCTGCCATACCCCACGTCTCCATATGCAAGTGCATAGGCTGTCATTACCATCTCATGCATTTCTTTATTAACCCCAGGGTCTAGCATAGCACTTGGTATATAATAGGTGCTCAGCAAATGATTTTTGGTTTAGGTAAAAACTCAACAAATCTTAGTTCTCTAGATTCCATAGTAAACTTATTTTTCCTTGTCATCAGGAAGTGCTGGTTCTTTTGCGATAGGATTTATAAATGGTGGGAGGAAGGCAGCATCTTGACCATACCCAGCCTAGAAGTTTGAAGATCAAGCCAGGGGGATTGTAAGATACCAAGAAAGGGTGATGTGGGATAGCTGTCCTGGCACCTTTGCATAGAAATCACATTATATATGATCCTCAATTCCTTGGCTGGATCAAAACGTGGCCACACTGACTGCTGTTTCTTAAGTGAGTTCAAAAAGACTGGGCCTCTGGCGATTCTTTTGCTAAGAAGAGTTCAGTTCAACAGTTCAGCTGGAATGTCCGGAGCTGGGCCGTAGGTTCCAATGGTGAACACAAAATGCCTGCCTTCCTGAAGGTCATGTCTTGTTGAGGAAGCAGAGTGACTCCCTAGTATGTTTATGGAACAACTACTTGGGGGCCAGGGCACAGGGATTCAGAGGAGACTAAGACACAATTCTTGATCTTAAGGAATGTATAGTCTGGTGAGATTTTACCTACATCACCGAAAAATATTGTTCCTAAAGTAAAAGGAGTATTTGTGGGCTAAAACCCCAAGAAATGTACTTTGGGTTAGAAAGACATGAATTCATGTGATGGCTTTTCTAGTTGAGCTCAGTATTGGTTCTGCCACTTGGGCAAGTTATTTAACTCTCTAAGTCTCAGTTAACTCTTCTGTAAAATGAAAATAACTCCCAAATTACCAGCACCGGTGTGGGGAGGACACAGCGGTAAACCTACAGCCACGTGAGGCTCTGGTCTGGGATCCCAAGCAGAGGAAGGAACCATCTAATCCTCTTTCCCCATGATGAACCCACAGGTCTTCCCAGAAAAGTTCTGTGGATGTGAGGACCCTGGTTTTCCAAGGGCGTGTATTATAAGCAAGGCTTTGTTGAAGGAGACTGGATTTTAATAATCTCTTCTATTTATACGATGCTTTCCTTTCAAAGCATTTCTCTTCTTTTCTTTGAGCCTCACATTTCCTGGTAAGGTAAGTTAAAGGATTATTTCCATTAGAGATGGGAAACAGGAGGCCCAGAGAGATTAAGGGACTAATATGAGGTCACACAGCTAGTAGCAAGAATTAAACCAAGCAGGTATTCTTAACCCATTGTGCTATCCTTGTCAATTTCTAAAGTCATCTGGAATCCTTTTTGACACGGTTTTCTAATCCTTGTCCCTTCTTGAAGTTAGAATCTGTTGTTAGAGATCGGTGCCTTAGAGAAAAGAGTGACTGATGTCTTCCCCTTCCTCCCTTATTTGAGCTTCTCTTTCTGGTACTTTCCAACAGAGGCACATGATTTATTTGTTCATTCACTTAACAGTGGAGTATGCTCTATACCAGGCACAGGGGGGTGGGAGGGGTGACAGTGCAGGTGGGACACAGAGATGCCAAGGTCAGTGTAAGTACAGAGCAAGGGCACTTCTACTGTATGGAAATGATAGGGGGTTCAGGTGTGTGGGATGGAGGAACCACGTGGTCCAGCAAGACTAGAGTGAGGCTGATATGAGGAAGGGCCAGGCCAGGACCTGGGAGGGGCTGGTAGGGTCAGATAATAGAGGGCCTTGAATGTCGGGCTAGGAAGTGTGGATCTTCTGAGCTCAATGGGAGTGACTTAATCAGAGACACAATAAAAGAGATCTTGGTGTCCTTGGTGTAGAAAACAGAGGGGAGGAGGATAGGAGGGCTTCTAAGGACAGACACTCCCCTCCAGCCACAGGGGCCTGCCCAGGCCTCCATAGTTTCAACTCACCATCCCTGGCCAAATGACTGCTGGGAGATGTGAACACAAGAGAGGGTAAGCCCGAAAGTGTGATTGACATGGAGGTCCCAGGGAAGAGAGCAACTCTTTGGCCTTTGCTGGTCCCTGCCTGGCTCTCAGCGTCTACATCTGTCAGCTGTGTGGGCCAGGTGAATATGCTCATTGGCTATGAAGCCCACATTTATGAGGATAGCATCTGATTTGCAGTTAATTTGTTGATGCAGCAAAACACATTGTTTCCAAAAGGTCAGGAGGGGAAGCTGTGTTAGAATATCAACTTAATTACCTGGGCGACATGGATGAGCGGGTGCCCTGCACAGGGCTGCAGGGTGGAAAATGCTCAACTGCCAGGTGCTGACTTGGGGGCAGAGAGCACAGTGTATACAGGCAGGGAGTGGGGTGGCCCCAATGCCTGGGGAGCCAGGCTCCCTGCACTGTTGGCAGAGCCGAGGTACCTTCTGTCCACCTGTGCTCCTGATGCCTAGCCAGCTGCCAGCACATTTGCTAGCTCAGAGAATCCTCTGCAGGGAATGAGGGCTGCTACCCCATTTTACAGATGGGGGAGGCAAGGACTTGCCCAGGGTCACACAGAGCAGAAAGATGACAGGCCTTTGGAAGAGGGTCAGTGAGCTCACTTCAAGTTAATTACGGGCTGGGTCAGGGCTCCTAGGATATCTGTGTATGGGTTGGGGATAGGCAGTTGTTTAGGAATGGACACACAGATGCACTCAGCCCCTGGGGGAGGGCACGCCTGGGACCATCCCTGTGAGGTGAGGATCAGCATCCTCATTTCACTGTTGGGAAAGCAGGGCCACACAGACGGTGAAATGTCAAAGTCAGCAGGAGACAGGCCAGACCCCAACCAGGGAGTGGTGTGGGGAAGGAGGTGGAAGAGGACAGATGCCCGAGGCTTCAGGGGCCCAATCAGCTTTGCCGAAGGCCAAGGGCTGTGCGTGCAAAGCTTGGGGTGGGTAGGGGGAGGGGAGGCACCCTACACAGGGAGGCCGGAGAAGGTGGGCTGTCCAATGGCAGTTGGTGCATGACAGGGCTGGCATTCAAGGCTGGCCCCAAAGTGGGTCTCAGATCCTTTGGGTCTGAACTGTGTTCTGAATTGTCCCTTTCCTGCCAGACTCCTACCTGGCCCAAACGGAGGCAGCCCAGGGATCCCTGAGGGGGAAGCTGGATAGGCTCTGAGGTTTGTCCCAGGGATGTGCCCCAACCAGACTCTGCCGAGAATAAAGAGGGTGAGAGAAAATTCACAAACTCCGTCGCTGTTTAACGAGGAAAGAGTTCACCTGGTTAATTTTCCTGGCTAGTAGCCACATCAATGCTCTGACCTGTGTGTGAAACAGACCCAGCTGGGAGGGGAAGACAAAGCTTTCTGTAGCTTTACAAAGGGCCTCTCTGGGCTGAGAGCAAGGCTCCTCTACTCTTCGGGACTGGAAATCGGCTATTATGCAAGGTATGGAAATAAAAGAGAGCTTCTTTTGATATGCCTCCAAAAAGGAGTGTATTGAAGTGATATTTTTGTGGAGTGTCTCCTTTGAAATGCCCAACAAGCTCTCGCAGGCACAGCTCTTGCTGTCCCCCAAGTCTCGTCATTATTTCCAATCCTCTTCGTCCACCCTTGACTAGAGCTGATCCTGCTTGTTGGGGAGGATCAAATGCTTGTCTCTGCTTCAGAGCTGCCCTGGTGTCGTATAGCACATGCTCTCTGCCTGAGCTGTTCGGCAGGGCACCCGGAAGGGATCATGATCTGGGATCTTTGGGCCTGAAGCATTTGAGGAGGTAACAAGCTATACTCTAGAGGGGTGCTCTTTGCAAAATGCTGCACGAGAGGGACTATTACATCACGGCCAAGGAAGAAGGTTCCATCTGGTGAGCGTCAATTCACACACGGCAACAAGGAGGTGCTCCTTCATGGAAAAGGAAGAGAGAGTGGGGGGCCCTCAATCTGGAGCACCTTCGATGGGCCAGGTGGTACTTGGAATATCCCAGTTGGTCCTAACGACTCTGGGATAGAGGCTCTGCTATGATCCCCATTCCACAGACAGGGAAACCGAGGCCTCTTGCCCAAATTCACACTACACTGTTCGGATGCTGGTGGGGCTGGGCTTCAATCGCTGGTTGTCAGACTCCAGAGTGAGGTTCCCATGTGCCCCACCTGCCAGGGGGGTGAAGGGGTGTTCAGGATCAAAAGTGGTCCTGGAAGAAAAGCTGCAGCACATGCTGTGGGATCTGGGCGAGATCGTCTCTGGAGAGATTGTGCTTAGGATCAGGCGCTCAACAAGGCACCTTGTGAGGCCATTCTCTCTGCTGGGCCTGGTTGCTCTCCTTGCTGTGAGTGAGTGCTGAGTTGAAGGACGTCTCAGGCTGGTCCCAAAGAGCAGTGCATTCTTCCCCGATGTTGACAGGAGTAGTATTTTGTAGTGGTGCTGGTTAATTTGTAGTGGCATTTGTGGTTTGAAGCCTTGTCAAGATCCCTGATTACTTCCCGTGCAGGAGCTTGGCTGACGGGGAAGTTCACATGCTGAACAAAAGCAGTGAGGCAGCTGTGAGGGATGGCTGTGCGGGGGCCTGGTGACCCTCGCCGCTTGGGGGACAGAGGCGGGGCAGGGAGGAGGGCCGGCAGCGGGATGGGGGGAGGGGAGCCTTTTGTTTTAGTCGGGTGCAGGTGCACTGTCTGAATAGGTGGCATCCCACTGGTGGCCGGAGGTCGGGCACCAGATGCAGCCAGTGGCTGGGCAGGGACAGGGCACTTTGCTGACATGTGCCATTCTTTGCCCAGACAGAAGCAGAAGGCAGGCGTCTTGCTGCTACCTCCACTAGGACAGCCATCTGGGATGCCCTCCTGAGTGACATTCCCAGGAGGTGGGGGATGTGTGGTGAGGTTAGAGTAGGGGCTTCCAGATGTTGGGAGAGATTATCCCCCTTCGGGTCCCAGCAGGGGCCACTGTTTCTTGCAATGTGCTAGGAGCTCTATGTGTAAGGTCTCTAATGATCTCAAAAACCCTGCAAAAAGAGGTGAAATCTCAACAAGGCAGAAGAGGAAACTGAGGCCACATGGCTCAGTGACTTGTTCAGGGAGGGCCTCACTGCTAACAGGTGGCAGAGCCATGATCCAAGCCCAGGAATGTCTGACTCCAAAGAAGTCCACACTCCTTCCACGAGAAACACGAATAGCAGAAGGAAGATGTCGAGACATAAACTTTATGTCATGTTGAGGGAGCACCTCTTTCTCTGGGGAGTGCTCCCTCTGACACCCTTTGAGTGTTTCTCCTGCTAAGTCTATTCTGACCACACAGAAAGATTTGTCTTTGCAGCCGCATGCATTTTGCCAGGCCCACGTCCCTACTTGGTGAGGGTTTGCTCAGTACACTGAAGGGCCAGGGCCAGCTCAGCAAAACCAAGGCTAATTTATCCTAATCTCTGAGATGATGTCCACCTCAAACAGTAAAATACTAGGAAATTTAAATGAAAATATTCTCCTGAATTTGTACAGACAGGAACACATAGCATCTTCTGGAAAGGGAGTCTAGTGACCCTTCCCAGGCCAGGTCATCACAAGCCTCCACACTGCTCTTCCAGCCACCAGCAGTCCAGGGGAGCTGATCAGTCCCTGTTGTCAGCAGGCCATTCAAGACCCAAGCCTTACCCCTGCAAGCTCCATCTCCCACCCCACCACAAGTAGCCCTTCCTTCCCAGACCTACAAAGATCCTGTCCCGTGCCTCATGAGCCAACGCCCTTAACACACATGCTGATTCTGATAAGCTCCTCCCTACTCGCCCACCTGAAGGATTTCTGGTCATCCATGAAAACTCTGTTCCCTTCCCTGAGATGTCTTTCCTCTCCTGCTGGCTCAAGAGTCAAGCACTCCTTCCTCTGTCCCTCCCCTAAGAAGGTGAGTCCTCCAAGGTTCACATCTGGGCTCCTGGCACCAGGCCTGGCATGTAGTTAGTGCAAAGTAAATGCCTGCCCAAAAGTGGGACACCAGCATCAAATGACCAGTAAGGCTATTGCCGAGTATCTGCATAGTGCCAGACCAACCAGTCATGGTCTCCATCGTTCGAGTTACTTTGTCCACAAGACTGATGTTGTTTCTGGCCTGCTTTGGATCAGGAAACCCTCTCAACCTAGAGGTATCCTAGCCTAACAGGTTGAGCCCCAGGGCCATCCCAAAAAGCAAGAGACTTTTTGAGTGGAATGCAAATGTTGAAGCGATAGGAAGTTTAGATGTGAAATATCCCCAAATTTCCCCAGTGTGTCTGTTAAAGACAGACAGTCAGGTTCACTAGACAGAGGGGCTGTTTTTTTTTTTTTTTTTTTCTTCTCTTCTTCCCTCAGAACAAATGGATGGAGAACCTGATTTTAAAATTCCTGGACCTTGGAATACATTTCTATCTGTGTCAAAGTCTACCCATCCACCACCTCAGCAGAGTTTAAAATCCTAGCTAATAGGTTAACAACTGTTTTTCTTCAGCTTCAAATGAAGAATATCAGAAGGCTGGGGGAATATGCAGCTCTCCAATTTGTACGGACTGCACACAGCTCCCTGCAATGTGTGTTTGACAGGACTGACATTTTGTACCGCTGTGAGATGGGAAAACGTGTGACATTTTTATTCATGGTGGCGTACGCCCTTGTAATGATCAGCTCTGGTCGATGTGCTTACCGCAGCAGCCCCTGAGCCCTCGGAGAACAAACAGGAACCCAAGGTGCCAGCAGTTCGACTGCCTTATTAAACACCGCCAGGATCCTAACGAAGACCAACTGCTGGAAAATCTCACTGTCAAATCCTCAAGGACATTGTCAGTGCACAGCTAACTGCATATATTTTTCATTTAAAATACTGAAATCTAGCATTGTGCCATTACATCCGAGGGGAGGGGCGTCCACTCCAGTGGCCATTCTGTCAGCTGCTTCTTCGGAACTCCAGATGCTAGAGCCAGATGCCCAGTGGGGTTCAGAGCTCAAAAAGGGGTGGCAGAGACAGGAAACTGACTTTCCAAAAACCCAGCCCTACCTTCAGGGTGAATGGCTGAAAGTTACAGGGCTCCGGTAAGTCACTTTAAAAGTCAACTCACTGGCTCTCTTTGTCAGTTAACATGAATCTGCACAATTAAAAAATCCATTTCCCCTCCTCCCACCAGCCAACCAACTTCCTATGGGTGCAACCCATTACATCCTGCAATTTGGTGCTAATCAGCCTTCTGCTTGACGGCAGGCCTTAAGACATCTGTAGGAACACACAGCTGTGGTAGGTTTCACACCTTGGCAGAAAAGCTGTGTGTCAGGGTGCCCACCTGCCATCTCACCACTTGCCTCAATTCGAAGGCCTCAAGGTCAGCGTGCAGTAGGCCCTCCTCCCTTCAGCAGTCCTTTCTAATGCGGACGCACACTGATGGATGGAAGCCCATCACTTGGCAGACCCTCAGAGCTTCGCACAGTTGTTAAACCAGGTGATTTGGTTATGGCTGCACATGCTAATGTATTGGTATACTTATTTTTGTAAATATGCATTATTTATACAATGCCTCTATTTCCATACTCAGCCGTGATGCACCAAGACACACTATACGATTTATTTATGGGGCCCTTGGCGTAACAGGCCTAACAAGACGCCTGTGCGTGGTTCTTGCCAGTTTGCAACAAACTGTGTGTGTGTGTGTACATGGTTGGCTAAACAACTGGATGTTTCCCGTCCAACATGGGCGCAGGCTTGCATTTTAAGGGGCGGCCCATAAAGTTGGTTTAGCATAAAACTGTACATCATCCTTGGTGGAAATGACCTGGATGCTGAGGAGCTGGCAACGTTCCACTCCCTTAAATGGGGAAGAGGCAGTGGAGTAAGCTATGGGTATCCTGATCTTTACAGGACCCAGAGATCATAAAAAGGAAGCCACAAGGCAGTGAGAGTGGAGGGAGTTCCCCTATGTCCTCTACGCAGGCCATTCTGCCCTTCAGCAGAACCTTCCACCCTGGGTTGCAGTGAGGGTAGCCATTGACCTTGCACACCCTGAAGGACATTAAATGTAGCCTGTGTCCGGCCTCATGCCACTCTATGATGAACTTCACCAGCTCCCACGGAGGGCATCTGGCTACCCATCAAGTTCTGTCCTTTTGGTCTAAATGTCTTGCAGATCTTGCCCTCATATTCACCCCCATAAGAGGCATCCTAGGTCAGGCTCCCAGCAGCTCTTGTGTGAATGTTAGCGGCATCATTGGTGGTCTTCCTGCCTCATCTGCTTCCGTCCCTTCCCATACTGGCCCAGAGTAAATGTTCCTAGCTGCATTCCCCTGAATACAACCCCTCACAGTTTAGCTCCTGGCCCTTGCCTGCTGGCTTCTGGTCTCCCAACATGAACCCCCTTTCCATGAAAAGTCAGGCTCTGGAACAGGAATCCTTTACATATGCCATTCTCTTTACCTGGAATGCCCACCCACTCTGGCTCCACTTGATACACAACTTGTCTTTCAAGATGCAGTTGAAATGTCACCTCTTCTGGGAAGCCTGCCCTGGTTCCCTCAGGCATCCCTAGTGTCTCTCTCCAACTGGTACCCCATGTCTAGTAGCATTTCTCTTTCCATACAGTTTATAAACTGTCCCAGGCAATGAATGCTATGAAGGCAGGAAACACATCTCATTCCTGTGACCTTGGGGCCTTGAATAAGGCTTGGCACCTGGCATGACTTGTTATATGTTGAATGAGTGAAGGAAGGACTTAATGAGGGCATAAAAGAATAACTCAGAGTTCTGCCTGGCAAAGAACTCCAAGGCTTCAGAATTTTTAGTCACAAAGGTGGGAGGAAAGCAGGGGAAGAAGAATCCTTAGCTGGTCACCATGGTTAGGGCAATGGAAGGTGTTTGGTTGATAGTCCTGGGGCAAAAACTTCCCTCTCTTCCTCCCTGTCTCTGCAGAAAGAATGATCCTGGATGGGCACACGTGAAGAGTCTGGCTCCTGGACTTCTGACAGTTTCACTCCAGGCCTCTCAAGGCACCAGCTGCCCATCTGGAGACATTCACTGTCAACCCCTCCAGAAAATGCAAACAAGACCCACCTAGAAGGGGTTTGGGACTGGAGCAACCCAAGGAAGGCCAAAAGGTGGCTGTAACCAGGGAACCATGCAGCAACATCCCAGAAATTCACTTCAAACTGCTCCCAGACAGTGTTAATCCCCCATCACATTTTGCATTGAAAGTGGGGTTTAATCAATGGTCCTTTGGGAGAAGTCCCTTTTATATATTCTGTTGATACACTTATTATATTTTTTAATTCCTTGCAGTATTAGCAAAATGCAATACAGTATTCCAGAAAACATGGAACTAAGCAGACCCACAATAAAACTAACTAGGCAAAACAATCACCTAGATCAGGGACCTGGTCAGTGCAACCTCAGGGAAAGTGTGCAGGAGACTGGCATGCAGCCTTTGCTGCTGGGGAGCTGCTGTCCCCGCCCAGCTGCCCCAGGGTCCAGTGAGCAGGACAGTAAGAGAAGCAAGGGCTCTGAATTTGAATCTGAATCTGTCCTACCAGCCAGGGGATTAGGGTAAGGTCCTGGACGCTACTGCATCAGCCTGGGGATGATGGTGTGAGAACATGCAGGCCCCTGCCGAGCATATTGCAGGGCACACAGTAGGCATTCAGAAGGATGGTATCATTGATGTTCCTAGCCCCATGTAAAGGCATCTGGGGCTCTGTCAGATTTCTTCTGGGCATAAAGCAAAGTCCCAAGCCCGGGCAGCAGCCGTGAGTCTTAGCCAGGAGTGAGGGAGAAGCAGAACAAAGTGGCCATGACCTCCACAGCTGTGCTAAGCCACATTGTTGGATTTTAAACATGCCCCACACCATTGGTGACCACAACCAAATGCTTCAGATGGAACTGAGGAAGCAGCTTGATGAGAAGCGCAGGGTAAGCCCAGGCTCTGGCATCAGAAAGACCTGGTTTTGATCTTGCTCTGCCACTTACTGTGTGACTTGAGGCAAGTTGCTTAACCCCTCCCAGCATCAGCTTTCTGGGGATAACAATGACTACATCAATATTACAGGGTTGTTGATTAAGGTAAGATTAAGTGAGATGATGCTTGTGGAGGGGCCTGGCTCACACATAAGGAAAAGAAAACTTCAATCTACGTGACCCTTCCTTACCCTCCATCTCTTGGTTAGTCCTTGTTGTCCCTTCCCCTGGGCGTGGCCAGGTTAATCATTTTCCAGGCAGTGCCTGGCTCTGCCATGGTTAGGGACTGATAGGGGATATGCAACAGGCAGCTCCTGGCACAACCCTCCTGTGGCCATGGAGTGGGAATCCCATGCAGCCACAGACACCGAGCTGACTCTCTAGGAGGATCTTGCTTGTGGGACATAATTTATTTTCAGTATTTTACGTTTTATTTCTCCTTCCCCACTGTGATAAACTCCCCACCTTTGGCGCAGAGAATTCTAATCTGAGAAGATGCCTCCTCTGGTCTTGCTGAATCAGATTTCCTGCTCTTGTCCTGCTGGGCTCAATATCTCCCTTGCAGGGAGCTGGATTCCGAGTGGTCCCAACACAGACCTTTAAAGAAATGCTGTTTTTCGGCTCTGTTTGGTCCCCTGGCAAAGAGGCCCTGCTGCCTCACTGCTGCACATGGATAGACTCAGTGGACCCAGGAGGCCTGTCACTCACAACACGGCACCATATGCAGGGATTCTAAAGCGAACAAGGCACTGCAGGACAGCGGCCCCTCTTTTCTTCCTTCTGCTCTGCTGAACTGCTTGGTTGCTCAGGGCACAAGGAGAAGCAGATCCGCCCTCACTCTTCCTGACTTTTGTGTGGTCATTCACCCACTGCTTGTGCATTCCCCAAACTCTCACTGGGTAACTTGTCTGTGTCAGGTCCTGCGAGGGTATCAAGAATGCAGAGATGAGGCCAATACCGTCCCTGCCAGGGGACAGTGTCTAAATGCATCACCAGCAAGCAGGTGCAGGGATGGCACTGCCCCAGAGCGATGTGGGAACGACTTGGCTTGGAGAAGTCAGGGAGGGCTTGAAGGGTTGGTAGCACCTTATCAGGTGGAACAGAAGAGGAAGGATATTCCTGGCATGGAGGCAGTAGGAGCTGCTTCATCGCTGGGTCTCCCTAGTGCCCAGCCCAGGGTCTGGCCTGGAGTAGATGCCCATAAAGAGCTGGTGAATGCATGAATACAAGGTGTTGCAGACTAAAGGGGAGGTCAGGACCCTGCTCTGTGTGGGGGCACTTCACAAAGACTTGCAGGGTGCATAGGAACTGGCCAGAAGTAGAGGATGGCAGGGACCTCGAACCCAGAAGGCCCAGCTGTGGTAAGGGTGGACTTGGGAGTGGTGACTTCTGGCAGGGCCCTGACAGCTGGGTATGTTCTCCTGACCACGTAGGGAAATCAGAAACCAGGGGAGAGGATCCTGGGGAGGGAGCCACTTTCTGGAGGGCTCATGGGACTGCCTAGCTCAATACTTGCTAATGTCTTCTGATGCCCTCTGTGCCTCACAAACTAGCTGAAGGGAGGGACACAGGACCCCAGGGATATGATCGATGTATGGGTGCAATGGGGCAGGTTTGGAAAGTCCAAGGACAGACTCCCAACATTCCAGTAGCTGAAGCTCATGAAACAAGAATGGGTTAGAGATGGACAGTAGGAGCTGCCAGAACAAAGGTGGTGCTAGAAACCATAGGTATAGCACCCTTATGGCTCCCCATGGAGCTTAGAGAGTTGGAGGCATGCCAGAGACAGGGAAGAGCTCCATCTAAGGGAAGGGAGGACAAAATGTATCTCCTGAGTACAGAGAGCCCAGCTCAGGCCTCCCTCCTTGTCTGGACTCTCCACTTCAGTCAGCCATGCTGCAACTAGCCAGACCAATTTCCACTCCTTTGTGTATTTTCGCTGAGTCTTTCCGGATACCATACCTTGGGCCAAAGGAATGATTTAAAAGGTAAGAACTGTCTATTGCAACCAGCTGGAGCAACCAAGAGGGGACTGCTTGGGCCAGGTGCAGGGCATTCTGGAAGAGCCTACAACAGCTGCCATCTTTAGACTCTCAGGTTTGGAACCTTCCCCATGTACCTGAGACAGCCTGAAGAAGCTGCTCCCACCATCCTAGGAAAATGAGCTCTCTGCGTGCTCTTTGAAGCAGATGAAGAGTGAGGGTGTTAATTGAACTTGACATCTATTTTGCAATGGTCTCCAGCAAGTCCACAGTGAGGGGGTGATGGGCACCTCCCAAGGATGCTGGCAGAGAAACCACCCTGAAGACCAAACTGGTTGGAGTTTAAAACAAACTAAAAGGGCAAAAAGGGGACTTTAAGATGCCCCATGGCATAATCACACAAGCACAAATCTGGGCCTTTCAAAACTACCAGATGAATTCTGTCCATCAGTATTAAGTTGAACCACTGGCTTTGGGCCAGTGGACTCCCTGAAGTCAGGGATTGTGTCACTGTCATCCCTATTTTCACAGACGTGGCAAAGAGTAGGTAGCAGTGATTATTTGCTGAACAAATGACCTAGGTTTTTGGCTTCTATCCTTCCTCACTCCTGGGCCCTGGATTGGAGCTGACCCTGCTACACTCCATTCCCCAGAAGCGATCACAGGCAACTGTGGGCAGCTGTGCCCATCCCTGTTCCCTGGGACTCCTACCTCCTCTTTCCTTGGTCTGCCATGCACTGACCTGCTCTTTCTTCTGTCCCTTCTCTATCTGGTGCCCTAGTTGATGTCTGACTTTGACTCTCAGCCCTGCAAATTCTCTTGGTTTTAGGATCCCCACAGGTCTGGGTATGAACCTCACTCTGCTGTCAGAGGACAAGGGGCTGGGATAGTGTCTCCTGTTTGGCCTCTGTGCACACTACCAATTTAATCTTTTCTCCCTTCTTTTGACAATAGCCCCCTGATTTCCTTTCCAGGAACCATCCCGTCTTCACCTCTCAGGTATGTGCTTCAGGTTGGGCCCCACCCACAGCACACAGAAAACCCTAGGCCACAATGACTGGTTTTGAAGTGGGCATATGGTCAAAGTTGGTTCTAGGAGTAAAGCCATGTCTTGTGTGGGAGTTACTAGGAACTGATGCTCATTTTTCTGCTGGTCTTGCACCTGGAAGAATGTGGTCTGGAGCTACTACAGTCATCTTGTCACCAAGAGGGGAAGGCCTGCTGAGAAATGGCACTAACAGAAGAGAGAATGCCAAGAAATGCAACAAAAAAACTGGGCCTGACTGACATGATCTGATACGTGGATCAAGCCATACCTGAAGCTAGTATGAGCCAACAATTTCTCTTTTGGGTCTCTTGCAACCCAAAGTACCCTGACTAATATAGATTCTGAGTAAAGGCCCTGACACTGGTCTCTGGGGCTTGACTGGCAACTGATACCAATACTAATGCCTACACATGCCATTTTTATCCTGTATTCTACTTTTTCACACACACCAGGAATGTATCCAGCATGCCTTTGTGACTAACGGTGGGTTTGATGTACAGAGGACAGAACACCAACTTACTTGTCTTGATGACAACTGAGGCCCAGAAACATAAAGAAGGGCCCAAGATCTGGAAGGAAACCAGGAACAAAGCCTCACTTGTGGCTCTACATCCTGGGATCCCAGGCCCGCACCCAGGCAGCTGCACTGGCCCTGTCATGACAAACCCAGCGGGAAACTGCAAGGTTCTCAGCACACAGCTGGGTGAGAACCTGAGCTTTAGGATGAACAACATGGCTTTGAATCCTGCTGCTTCTGAGCTGTACAGCCTTGACTAAGTCCCCATCCTCTCTGAGCCTGTCTCCTCTGCAAGAGGGGATAATATTGGAGACCCTCACAGGGTGGCTGAGAGGATGGAGTAGGCTAGCCCACTGGAATCACCTAGCACGGTGTCTGGGGTTGGAACAGAGACCCATTTCTTCAGGTCTCAGTGAGGAGCCTGGAGGTGGGGGAGAGCAACTCATCCCCAAGCCACTCCAAAACTCCCTTAGAGCATCCCAGTTAAGAGGTACTCAAAGTGACATTAAAGTGCTCAAGTCCCAGGAGGAGGCTGGTTGGGGAGGGTGACTGATCTTGGCCCCTGGACCTTCCGCAGCATCCTTAGTTTGTGCTGAATGGAGGTGGTGCAGCTTGGAAAGCAAGCTGCTATTCTGAATGTGCATTTCCTTTGGCTGCTGATATTTCTCAGCCCTTCCATGGCACATCAGGAGCTCCACACTCACTGCTGAGCTCTCTGGCCCTCTCCAGCTCCCTATAACAAGAGGAATACTACCTGAGAAAGCAATACTAAATGCTTAATCAGACATCTCCTGAATTTTCAACTCAATTCTTATGAATTTCCAGAATCTGATTTCTCTTTTTTGATTGGCAAGTTTTTCCTACTGAAATCGAACATGTCTGCTCAGAGGAGCAAACTCTGGCCTTGTTAACCTTTCATCAGAAAGCTGTCTCTTGGCTAGCCTGGGCTATAAAAAGGCGAGTGTTCATGGAAGACAGGCCTGGCCAGCCACCCTCGACAGAGACCTGACAAACCCACCACCAATTAGGGACCACACTGCTTTAGGTAATGGCAGTGACTGAGTTGAAACAACTTTGGACAGCACCCTGCCAGAATGAAGGCTGTGTGTGTGTGTGTGTGTGTGTGTGTGTGTGTGTGTGTGTGTGTGTCACAGTCACCCTGCAGCTGGCACAAAGACTGGATCAGAGCAGAAGGAGCTGGAGGGACACAGCGGGGAGACCACCACAGTAGCTCTGCTTTCTCACACAAAGACATGGCTGAAAAGAGCACAAAAAGGGGTAATGGAAAGGGGGAAACATCACAATTTGGAAACAACAGTGTTTGAAAGAGCAGTGTGCAGGGAGCTCAGCCTCATGGACTGTGAGAGCATGGCTGATGAGTTAGGTCGAGACAATGACTTTGGACTGTAGCCCATGATGCTCGCCTGCTGCCCTGGCCTGCCTCCGGCCTAGACACAGACTAAGGCAGCATTGTCTGCCATCTTCAGCGCCAGCTCCCAGCCTTGCTGCCAGAATCTCTCCCTCTGCACAATGACCCTCGGCCTCCTCTGGGTATAGGTTTTGCCTTTCCCACTGCGCGCTATAGGGATGCAGTGATAAATTCAGTGATAAATATGTGTGGGCAGGAGGGCTACCCCTGAGGAAGTGCGTGTTCTGAGAGCCCGGATGATGGCCAAGCACTGGAGGACAGGGCCGGTTGGGAGGCTATGTCAGTGGGTGACTGACAGTCAGTTCCATGCATACCCGTTGGGGAAAGAGACTGATCCTTACCTGTGGCCTATGTGCAGGACTGAGATAGGTATTTAAGAACAATATCTCATTTAATCCTTATAACAACCTATGATGTGGGCTGGGCATTTTCATCCCCAGTCTAAAGATGAGAAAGCTGAATTTCACTAAGGTTAAGTAACTTACCAGCTAGTTAGTGACAGAGCTGACACACAATCCAGGGCTGTATTTGCTTTCTCTGTCTCTATGAATGGATGTTGTATATGTGTATGTCTCTTGTGTGCATTTGTACATGTGTGTATTTTTTGGTCATACCATACCATTTGAAAGTAAGTTGCAGGAATCAAGATTCTTCTCCCTTAAATACTTCAGTGTGCATCTCCTAGCAATAAAGATAAATCCCTACAAAACTATATTAACAATAATTCTATAATATTATCTAACATCCCAGTCCATCTCCAAATTTTTCAACTTTCTCAAGAATGTCTTTAAAGCTGTTTTTGTTTTTAAACATAATCCAAATTAGATTTACACGTTGCATTTGATTATGTATCTTAGTCTCTTTTACAGATAAAATCTTTATGTCTGATTGATCCTGTTGATTTATTTGGTGTAACTCAAAGGATGATGAGCCTTTCCCTTCTCCTGACTACTCTCTTCCCCGCTCCTCTCTTGCACAGGTCTACCCATCCTTGGGGCATGGGGGCCGGGGACATCCCAGTCCTCTGCCTTATTCCTCTCCCCTCCTTTCCTGCAGCATATATGACTGGCATTAAGACCTCATAAATACACACAAAATAAAACGAGACAAAATCTAAATTCCTGTAATATAAAGCTGTTTCTACTTGGAAACAAAATCCTTATTAATGGAAAGTAAATATGGAAATAGTTTTTAACCACTAATGGGATATTCACTTCTTCTTCAAACGAACAAAATTATAAGCATAGCAACTGAAATGAAACCAAATAACTTGCTGGGCACACAGCAAGTACTTAAACAATAATCAATCAGTGATTACTTAAGTTAAACATCCACACCAATAATAAAACCCCAGGATGCTTACTGACTGCCAGCTCAGTGCCAAGCCCTGCAGAAGATAGTGGACTTTTCAGAGGCTCACGTTTTCATGAGAAAGTCAAACAATTACAAGGCTATGTGATAAGCATGGCACATGAAAAATCCTGGGATAGCACAAAGACAGGAGTTACCAACTCTTCCTAGGAGAGTTGGGAGGATTTACAAAAGGGACCTGATTGGGCTTGGACAGGCAGATTGTAAAAGGCCTCATGCACCATGCCAAGGTGGAAGAGGGACTCTTCAAGGGAGGCTACGAGCAGGGGTGTGACAGGCCACTTGTGCGTGCTTCCAATGGACCCCTAAAAGGCCACATAGGGACTGCAGCAGAGGGATTGGTGTTGCCAGTTGGGAACCTGTGGAAGAGACCAGGTGAGCAATTATGCAGCCTGCACTGAAGCTATGGCAGAGGCTTTGGAGAGGGGAGGCTGAGCAGTGTTCAGGAGCGGAAGGGAGAGGCTCTGAGGAGGGGAGGGTGGACACAGACTTCTGGATTGGCACTTCAGCAGTGCCATTTGCTGTGGTGGGAGATGGAGGAGGAGGACTGAGTTTGGTGGGGAGTGTACGTTCAGATTGGAGGCCTGTGGTTTGAGGCATGTGGGGAACACAGGAACACCTGCTGGAGGCATTTGGGAGGCAACGGCTGAACTGAAGGGAATTGTGTGTGACTTCCAAGCTCAATGGGGCAGAAGGAATTTCTCAGGGCACTCAGAGCCAAGGGTGCTGAGAAGGCATTTGCTGGCTGGGAGGCTTCTCCAGCCCAGCAGGGCACTGGCACTAAATGACCTGGCTCATTCCTCTAAAGCCAGGACTCTCCATACACAGAAGCTAGCGGGGAACCACATTCCAAAAGCTGCTCCTGGGGATGGTGTTAAATCTCTCGGTCGCAGCTCTCTGGAAGCAACAGTGGTGCTTGGTTTTGGCTTTGATTTAAACAGTTTTTCAAACTTTAAAGAGGCTTAGAAACCTTTGCTCAAATGGGAGAAGAATAGAGAAACCTTTCAATACGTACTTTTGGGAAACATATCAGATTGGACGGCAGGCCGTTACTTTGCAGATCAGTCATTTGGGAGCAACAAATAGAAGGGGGTCCTAGAACTGGTTTGCCATCATGTTCTCAGCGAAGCCTCATCCTCCCTGTCAACGAAGGGCTCCTGGGAGGGCTGGCCCCTGGCCGAGGCCTACAGCCTTGGCAGCCCACACCCAGGATGAGAATCCAGCATCACTGGACTCACAGCCAGTCCGGTTCCCCTAGCCAGGAGGGACAGCTGCGCACCTCCAAGAGAAGCAGAGGTGCTGCTGCTGGCTTTGGAGAAGGAATTAGCTACTCATTGCTGCAAACGCTGTCCCAGGCGGTTTCTTCATTTGTACAATGGGTAGAACATCTCCTTCCTTACCAGCGGACGCTGAAGACTTAATTCAGTGAGCACAGAGGTGAAAGCCCTACTAGCCTGTCCATCTTACTAAATGTAGGGGCAGAGTGGGTTCTATGGGGTGCTACCTCTGCCGATTCCCTGGAAGGGAAGGGGGTTGAGGCAAGACGCTCTAGCTGAGGATGCCCAGGCCCTGCTGGGAGGACACTGCTCCCTCACTCCTTCTACAGCCATGGAAAGCAGGCAATTTCCATCCCCTTCCAGGTGAGAAAAGCATGGGGAAGTCTTCAGTTAGTCTCTGTGCTCGCTCACTCCCTCCTGCCCAGAACAGGAGTGCCTCCCTTGGAGTTTGGGAGAAGGAAGTGAGGCTGCACCATCGCCCTTCCTCCTCCTGCCGCAGCTCCTGCTTGCCAGGAGCTATGGGCAGCTGTGCCCCGGGCCAGGCTCGCCGCTGTCCACTCATCCCGTGTGGAGTAACTCAGTTTTTTAAAATCTGAGGTAAAGTTTAAGCAAACATTTGGCCTCAGGTCTAACGCAATATTCTCCTTTCAGTCTTATCAATAAAAAAAAGCCGGCATTGTCTCCTGGGCCTTGTTTCCCAGTTGATTCTAAACTTGAGAGGGGGAAAATGGTTATTTGAAGACTCTCTAAACCTAAACATTTTCCCAGGTAGGAACAGGCACTCTCAAGTTATTTGACACTTTTGAACTCTTCAAAGAAACCATACATGATAAGAAAGCAGAGGCCAACTAAAAATCCCTTTATTTTGCTCGCCACAAGCTCTGTGTGGTGTGACATATGTCTGCTTTAGAAAACAAATGAATTGCTAGTGAGTTCAGTTTGTTGACAAAATATCTTGTAATTACGGGTCCAACTTGGGACTATGTAGAGTGGTCTTGGGGTGAAGAGGCTGCCTATGTGGGGCCCTCGGAGTGCCCGGAGCTCACCTCTCTCACTGCCTCCGCCACTCTCGGTAGGGACTGTCCATTGGCTGATCTGTCTCTATCATTATGCCCCACAATGGTGGGGATCAAAGACTTATTTATCCTACACACAGTATGTCTCAATATCTGGATGAATATCTGCATAGCTAAATGGAGGAATGGTCACTGTCTCTAAGGAGAAACTCTACTGAGGCAGAGGACAAGAGAGCATCTTTTCTCCCCTGGCAGAGGCAGCTCTTCCCTCGACACTAAGCTCCCGTCTTGCCAGCCCCCACAGCAGAGCTACTGTCCAAGGGCTCTGCAAATGGCCTTTGTCAGGCTCCTGGCCACCTTGTCAGATGCCTCCACGGAGTTCCCCTGCCAGCTGCACAGGTCCCAGCTTTGCAAGGTGGAGAGATTAATTTAACAATCTCAACAGTCTCTGCCTGTTGGCAAGCTAAGTGTTCTTAAAGAATGAAATCCACACAAATGCAAACCCAAGGCAAGGACTTTTTCTTAGGTTAGTATGCACTAACTGGCTGGTTGAAGATATTTTGCAGTGACACATCAGCTTTAACAGACATATCAAACAGCTGAAGTCCAGTTTGTTGACAAAATATCTTGTAATTTTGTTTGCTTGGTGAGGAAGCTGGCATGGGCTCAACTTAGACTGTCCTGTCCTGGGTTTTTGTGCTGGCAATGTGGCCCTGGGCAGGTCCCTTCAGGTCTGAGCTCCAGCCCTGGATAAATAAAATGGGGCTAATGATCACTTCCTTAAAGAGCTATGATAGAGATGATATAAGATATTAGGGGATCTGTTGTTTTCCAGAAAGAGAATGTATACCACTGGGGCCACATGAGTGGTTTAGGTGATCCCTTGATGAACACTTAAAAAAAATTTTCTGTATGCCTAGAAAAAATTGGACTAGTATATCAATCCTAGGATTTTACCAATGTCAACGCTTAAGATGAGGCTAAAGTTGGTATGGATGTCAGGTTTGAGTCTGTTTAAAGAAAAATACTAAGCAAAAAAAAAAAAAAGTACAGATAGTAGGAGAGTGTGGCAAAATTTCTGAAATGAAACTCAAAAGACTGTTCTTTGGGAAGAATGTCAAGTCCCTAAAACTCGTAACTGCCAATAGTAGGTGCTCTAGAAATGCTACCTGTATGGTTAGGGGTCCATCAAACCAGGCACCTGGGGAAGGACTAAAGGACAACCTACCACGGGGGCAAAGCTGGAAAGAGTTAACAGAAAGAGGTCTGCCATTTCCCTGGCCCATTCCCCTGCCCCCCAAATCTGTCACCTAATGAAGAAGGGGCCGGCACAAGTGAGCTAGCTGGCAGTTCACTTACAGCAAACTGATTAAGAATGTTCAACCAACAGCAGACTGTAGACCTTTCCAGAGAAAATAAATAGAGTGTAGACTGTATGCAAATGTGTTTGTCACTTTGACAGCACGTCTCAATTAAGGCATCTCGTGGCTGTGGGTAGGCTCTGCGGCTGCAGCTGGAAGGGAGAGCCCACTGCATGGCTGATACTAGGGGCTTGACCTTAATCCGCATGCATGCATTAAAAAAAATCCTGCCTTCTTGTACACTTGCATAATGCTGGCAGCCACGTGAGGGAAGTGACAAACGGGGAAAAAAAGCCACTTTCATCCTCTCCAGTTTGCAGACCTGTGAAGGCACAGACAGCTCTTATTTCAACAGAGTTTGGGGTGGCTTTTTTAATTGTTTATCCCCCACCCGCGTGCACATACACTCTTATTCTGCATTTAGCTGTGAATGACATTAAAGCATCTCTACTTCTTGCTGAAATGGAAAGAAGGTCTTTCTCCATTTCAAATAGGGCCTCTTTTTTGTGTGTTTCGAAAATGGAATGTTTAACACCATGAAATCCCTCTTCCCCCACCCCCTCTTTCTCTGTAATGGGCTCCAAACTCCAGCGAGGGGCTCCTTTCATGGGAAGGTTAGTGTGTGCAGGAATGAGGACAAAGGAAAGCAGGAAGCTGACTCTGGAATGCCATGCTGGCGACAACCAGGGGGTTGTGCTTTCAGCAAACACAGCCAGGGAACTGGGGTGTGGATTTCTCCAGCAGGGCCTGAGCCTGGGGAGGAAGCAGCTCTTCAGGGGTGCAGACGCCAATGCAATTTGAAGACAATCATTAAACAAATGAGCACCGCCCCATGGATACTCCTTTCTTGCACTGCATTTCAATTTTTATACCACACCTTTTAAGAGTAAAATGAGAAAAGGGGTGAACCTTCCCAAATTAAAGATTTATGAACATATTATCTGAGAATATTGATTACCGAAGAATGATTCTTGTGTTCCAACAAACTCACCCCTTACAATAATAACCCACAGCAATGATTTTGTTAGTTCCTTTCATTTCTAAATAGCTCAATGCCTGGTACATAGTAGGCTCTTGATAAATGTCTGTTAAAAATAGGAATATTTAAAATGTAGGTTTCTAGGTCTTTTATGTCGTGAAATAGCAATTACATTTAAGATAAAAATCATAAAGACTATTTTAGTCATGTGTCATCTAATAAATAGCTAAAGAAGTCAGGTGATTTAAGTATAAATAACCTTGCAAATTCGTGTTAACAGCCACATCTTTCTAGCAGAGACATTTCTCATAAACCAAAAAAATTATGACTTTTGCTAATCAAAAGAGTCAATTCAAGAGAAGTAGGAGAGAGTATACGATCTTTTTCAACGAAAAGTATAACCAGAGATAGGAAACGACTAAACATTTTTAGTTTCTATACAAAGTACAATGTTTTACTTAATGGAAAAAAAAATCAAACAGACAATTTTCAAATGCTCAGGTTGTTGAAAATAGTTGGTTAAAGAATCAGATCTCTAGAATCGTAGCACGGGTGTTTACTCTGAGAAGCACGACTTGCAATATTGATTTTCAGGAAGTACATTAATAAAGAACTCCTAATTGATTTTTTTTAAGACTTCGCTTGTTTCCTTTTATTTGAAGGTGCAAAGAAGGGCCTGGGATGCTAAAGTGTTCTAATGAGATGCTTAGCTAACAGAGGCGCCTTAACGGAGTGCCCTGGAGTGGGGGAGGCAGCAGCTGCGTTTAATGACTTCACTCAATAGTTGAGCTAGTTTATGACCACAGCCATGCTGCCTCCCTGAAATTTTTGAAAATTCACCCTCAAAACATGTTTGCACCAAATAAACATTTGAAGATATGAACAACTTCATGAAGTTGCTTTGCCAAAGACAACTAAAATGAAAAACTGTCTGCTGCATGTGCTACTGCTTCTGCTAAAAACAAAAAAATAAAAATAAAATAAAATAAAAACCCAAAACAAAACAGACCAGTAGAAGGGCCAAGGTACATACCTGTCCAAAGTGGACAGTGATCGGTCTCCGGTCTTCTCGGAGCTTGGGGTCCTTGGCCTCCACCAGTGGGGATGGCGCAGTCTTCGGCAGCTGCTCTTCCATGGAGGGGGCACAGCCATTCTCGGTGATGTCCTGCAGGGAGAAGTATGGTTGGGGGATGGTATTAGGGTTCTGGCACTTGTGCTCTCTCAAACCCCACAGCTAAGAGGCCTGCTCCAGAGCTCTCTGTGGGACATTCTGAGCTATCCTCCTGATAGAGATGGAGGAAATAGAAGGCTAACTTAGCTCTCTATGACTAAGGACTAGAGAGACCAAAATCATTCACATTAAATTACACAGATAACAATAATTCACAATGGTGGGGAAAAATCATCTTTCATCCTACTACTTACACAGCTATTTCCATTTTTACATATTCACTCTGTGCACATTCAGACAGTTAAAAATTATTTGCAATCACAGCTCATGCATAATTTTATATCCTGCTTTTCCCCGATATATTATAAGCATCTCCATGGTGCTACATAGTCATTATAATAATTTTAATGGATACATAATACTTTATTGAGCAGATATATAATACTTCAATAAACCATTCCAATACTATTAGACATTTAGGTTGTTTCTAATTTTTTTTCAACTTTCTAAATACCAGTGATAAATATTGTAGTTTCTTTTTCTTTTGTATTATTTCTTTTATGGAAACCCTAAGAGTGAAATTACTGTGTCAAAAGACATAAGCATTTTTAAGGCTTTTTATTCATTCTACCAAATTGCTTTCCAATTTACACCAACTACCAGCAATGGATGCATTATCAGTTTCACGGTTCTCTTTAGCCTTATCGTTTTAAAAATGTATCGCTAATTTAATAGGTGAAAAATTAGACCTCATTGTTGTTTTAATTTGCATTACTTTAATTATTTATGAGTGTGGACATTTTTTCCATGTTTGTTTACTGATGACTGTTTGTGAACATGATGTGGTCGTGTTCCCTCTTTCCTGCCCTTTCATCTTTCAGGCAGAGAATAAAGAGAATGAAGTCTGAGTCATGGCTGCATGACTTGGGGAACATTTAGGGAACCGAAGAAATCTTTTTAAATCCAGAAACTTATATTTAATTTGTACTTCTGATGAATGGAGTCAAATTATAAGGAAAAGAAAAACCTCAGTGTGCAAAAGGCAGGTAACAGCTCCTTTGGCTAAAGCTGACAGCTGACTATACACATGCATTATTTGGAACATGGCTGGGGTCTGCTTGTGCAATAGAGACCACATGTTTTATCCAAGTCAAGAAAGCTGCTTAAATCTTCACTGGAACAAGGCGGAGAATAAATGTACAAATAAGTAATATTTAAATAATCATTTTTTACCAAGTTAAAAAAAAACAACCTCACACCCAGAATTAAGTAATAAATACAATTTCCAATTCTTTTCATTGTAAAAATAAACACATTTTGGTCAACAAAACATACACTATGATACTTATTAAATTCTGCTCATGAGACTTTTGGTAATTGGTCGTTCTTGACTTCTCAGCTGAACAGAGAAAATGTTGACACATGGAGAAAAGTGGTCTCATTGAATAATCATGCATTGAGGAAGAAACATGTAATATCTATGAGCCTCAGTTTCCTCATCTGTGAAATGGGGATAATGGTAGCTATGAAGATTAAAGGAGAGATAATGCAACATAAGTGTCTAGAACAATATTAGCTATTCAATAAACAATACGAATTGCACACACACACACACTGTACATACATATGAGGTTACTTCAAAAAGTCCGTGGAAAGATTCGTTCATATTATCTTTTAATTCTATTTTTCCACAAACTCTTTGAAGAGTGTGTGTGTGTGTGTGTGTGTGTGTGTGTGTGTGTGTGTGTGTGTGTCATATCCAGCTGCCTACCTTCTGGCCTCCTCTCCTAAGGAATCAAGGCTGCCTGTAGAGGCCAGCCCTGAGGAGTCTCTACTGCTTGGTAAACAATACAGGGAGATGATGACCTCTTGGCTTTACAGGGAGGGCCTGGATCAGCTGGCTCACATTGCCAGGCTGAGGCTCAGTGATGAAAGAGGTTGCCGACAGCCAATTAGAAATGGCTCTTTTGGAAAGGGGCTGCCCTAAGGTGCTCAGGTCAAGTGGAACAAAGAGGGGGAGGGGCTCCTCCTGTGCCAGAAAGCAACAAAGGGCAAGAGGGGCATTTTGGATCCTGGTGGGGGTACTTAGAGGATAGACACAAGAGGCTGAATAAGGCCAAACAGTAACAATTTCACTCTTGATTCAGGAAAAATATTGTATGTATGTGTGCGTGTGTGTGTTTGGCTGAAAGAAAAATGGAGCTGCAAGGTAACATGGTAAGACAATATCGGTGTTAACCGAAAACTGTAAGATGATAGTTATTTTAAAGAAATGCATGTGGGAGTTTTTGGAAAAGTATCTTAGTTTAAGTATATAAATAAAAATATTGTATTCTAGTTTTGTTTTTACCATTAACTAGCTGTCTGATCTTTCCAGCTCACTCAACCTCTCTGTACCTCTGTCTTTATTTTTACAATGGAGAGACCACCACCTACTTGGCAAACTTCAAACTGCTAGGAGAATGGGTTAAATGAGATGAGATATGAGGAAGGTTTGAAAAATGTCACAGCACCGTGCAAATTGAATGTTAGATCCTTACCCCCTGCAAAATGGAGAGAGAACCTGCTAAATAGAAGAGCTTCCCTGTGTGGAATGCCTACTCTTGGCAGGCATTTTTCCAGACCCTTGACCTTCATGCTTACACTTAGTTCCCATAATGATCACAAGGTAAATAGGATTATCCCTCTTTTACAGGGGAGGAGATAAGGCTCAGAGAGGGTAACTTACCCAAGACCAAAATATCTTGAAAGAGGAGGAACCCAGAACTACGTGACTCCTGGCATTTATACCATATCCACCCATAACAATAACACAAGTGAAGGTGTGCTGAACTGAGGAGGTGCTCGACAAGATGTGATCCCCTCCTCCTCAGAAACCCCTCTTGTTACACTGATAATCTGCTGCCATGCCTTATGCTACCTATCTTTGTATCCCTACAGACTGTGAGTTCCTTGGGGTCTGGGTTCTCTACTCTAGAGCCCTGAACTTGCTCTCTGACAGATCTTTGAAAAGTTGAACTGAATGTTTGGAAGGCAAACGCGTCCGATATACATATGTGCCTGTGGGTCAAAAGGCAGTGCTGCACATTCATTTTATTTAGTTAGAAGGCATAAACATGCAAAAGATTTCTTACAAAGTCCTGTAGCTTGCCTCACCCATTTACTAACTTCTTCACTATGTCCTTCACCTAGGGAAGGACAACTGCTTCCCCCAGGATGCCACAGGGAGCAGAGTTGGGAGGAACCCAAGTCAAGAAAGAAATAGGGCCCGTTCACATCCTCTGCTGTATCCACTAGCAGAGATCTTACACATAGTAAGGAGCCAACAACAGCAACTTTTCATACCCATGACTAAAGAAATTATGGCCTAAGAACTAACTTAGGGTGTCAGTAAATGGTGGGGAAATAGGCACTTCACACCCTTCTGGTGGGAATGTAAATTAGCAATTTATATGAAAACCTAAAAGAAGTACACATCCTTTAGCCCACTAATTCCATTTCTAGATTATCCTAATAAAATAATATGAATTCCTGCAAAGTCTTACCTATGAGAATATTTGCCTAGAAAAAATTGGAACTAACTTAAGTGTCCAACAATGGGATTGATTTACTAATGTACGTATATATGTCCATCAGATAAAATTTTTTGTATCCGTTTAAAACAATGACATCAGGATATAGTAAATGAAAATACAGATTATAAAACAAGATTATTTTCTTTTTGCTTCACTGATTTGTTGAATTTTCCCCAACAAACATGTATTTCGTTTGCAAACAGGAAAAAACTGACCTTCTAAATGTCATTTTAAAAAGGCAAAAACAAGAAGCTGACCACAGGGGTAAACCTGTTCCTTCCTGAAAGCACACACAGGAGGAAGACCCCAGATAGAGGTGCAGATCTGAGGCCACCACAGGGTGGCAAATCTCTTCCCAGGAGCCTGGGGCTCAGCTCAGAGCACTGGGGTCCTACCAGTTCCTATCCCTTGGTAAAGCAAAGGAGTCAGAAAATAATTGTATTCCTATCACCTTCTGGAGCATTTGCTGGAATCAAAAATCACGACTGAGATCTAACCTCTACCCCTCTGTAGAGAAGGCACGCACAGCATACGATAAGTCCTCAGACATGCATTTCCATGAGAAGTCAGCGAGGCAGGGATCAGTGTCTCAGGAGACCAGAGGACAGACAGGGCTCTGAGTGACTTTGGGAAGAAGCTGGGGTTGGGGATGGACACAAACGGAGGTGAGGACACATCTTCATGAGACAGAGACATGAGAGTGGAGCAGTCCTGGCCCAGGGAAGGTAGAGAGCGGGCCTGTTTAAGGAACGGTGGCCAGTGCAGCAGCTGGGACATTCCACCCGCTGCCCAAGGCTAGGAGTGGGAAGGTCTGAAAGGTCTGAGGGTTTAGCCAAGGGAGTGACTTGGGCAGAGCTGTGTGGGAGACCTAAAGGGAGGTGATCCCATGCCAGCCATGTTCTCGGGTTATGCGCATGTGGGTATTGGGGCAGACTGGCTGTTCCAGATGTGTATATAAGAAAACAGACAGAATGGAAACTCTCATTTACTGGGTGGCTACTGGTTGCCTTTCAACACATTACCTCTTCTAATCCTTACAACAATCTAGTAAAAATCTTTATTTCCCCTAGTCTGTGATTGAGGAAAACTAGGTTCAGAGAGGTCAAGTAACTTACCTAAGGTCACACAGTTAATACACAACCAACAGTGAACACAGCTCGTTTACCTCAGAAGCCTAAATACCCTGTCACCATGGGGAGAATTTAAAGGCTCCCATGGGTATGAGGCAGAGGCCTTCCTGTCTGACTCAGGTTGCAGGTGGGAGAACTAACTACCTGTCTCCATTTTCAGATTCAGGCAGTGCCCTGCTTTTTCCAGCCTACCTCACACCACAGCAAATGCAAATTAAAATATGAATACTGATATCAAAATAGTAGCCAAAGTTGGGATTTCTGTGATTGAGGCTGCAGTGTATTTTAATGTGTCTGGAGACAGGGAGCTGACAGATGTGTGCTAAGGTGTGAAAATGTCTGTTCTACAAGAGTCTACCTAGATCTCCCTGCCCCACACACGCTGACTCTCTCTCTTCAATAAGAAACGTCTGGCCAGAAACTCAAGCTTCTGCTAAATCAACTGTGAATTTGCTCCTTTCTATCACTGAGACTCTACATCAACAAGCTAGATTTGTCTTTTAAAGATCACGGATTTAGAAACTTTACAAACGACTGTGAAATGGGCCCATTTGGTTAAATCATTTTTCCCCCTGCATTTTATTATTTCAAAGCAGGTGAACAATTCCATAAAATGTACAAAAGCAAGGAAGTGTTCAATGCTGAAGGACCTGGGCCTGGGGCGAGGGCACGAGGGGTAGGGCCCCTCAGCAGGCGGCAGCAGTTCCTAGGTTAGTGCTAAGGAGCTACATTTAGGTTAAAGGAGCCTGGAGCCTGGGCCCCGGGCCCTCAGTGACACTGGCAGTTGTCTGGTACAGCCCTTGGAACTCAATTCTGTGGAGGGCAGGGGGGCCGCTTGCACAGGGGTGGGTGTAAACACACAGACACACTCAAGGCACAGAATCGATGGCAGGGGTGGGAGGGATGCTGGTCAGAATCTGACAGTTTTAAATAGTATGGTTGAATCATTTTGATACTGAAGAAAAATGATAAAAATTTCAGGGGTTCGTCAGTAGGCAAAAAAGGGTGTCATTATGTGACTATCTTAATGTTCCTCGCAGATGAGGAGGAGCATGTGTGTGGACATGGGGCGCTCTCATGCCAGCCTCGTCTGCTGCTGCAGTGCAATGCGATTTGTTGACAGCCACAAGCCCAGCAGCCAGGCATTCTCCTGCGGGCCAGGTCTGACAGGAAGACGCTCTAGAGGAAAGACTGCATTCTGCCTTAGAAAGTGGCGGCTCGGTAGTGTCTTTGCCATTTCTTCCTCTTCCTAATTTTGAGCAAGTCAGACTTCAAAAGAGGCCGGGCTATAAAGGAACTTGACCACCTTGCTCCACTTATCCAGAGAACTATGTTATCCATCCTTTTTTTGTTGTTGGGCTGAAGCAGAGCAGATATGGAATAAAGCTACACTACAGGATCTATTAACAATTATTTGCCAATGGTCACACAGATAATCCTGAAAGCTCCTATTTCAGAGGCTTTGAAAATCTGCAGCACAAATGAACAAGGGATGGAGAAGGGGCCCTGCTCAGTCATATTAGAGATGGACCCTCCATACACCATGTCGACCTCTCCACAGGTCAGCTCCACATTTTCTATTTGCAATTCAAACCCAAGGCAAGAGAGAAGAGGGCAGGACTGGGTTCTTGATTATATCTGTGAGGTCACCATTGCTATGCAGAGTTAGAGGTGGCCAGGCGGCGGCCCAGCACATTTGAAAATTGGATCTTTGTTGGGAACTGCCTCAATTTCATAGCAGAAACCAAACTTGAGATGTCTGTGTTAGACGCATCTGGGGAGCCACATAGATATGTTGCCATGTAAAGGGCAAGGGGCAGTGGGGAGGGGAACAAAAAAGTCAAGAAATATTTTCTATTGCAGTGAGAGAGGTCAGGCAAAGGCAAATCCTAAATTAGCTCAAGAAAGGGAGCTGGAGAGCACCAGAGACCCAAGTCCTGTATATACTGAGCAATACTAGAGTTTCAATTACAAACAGCTCTCTTCCAAGAACAACTGCAAAATATCAAGTCTGTGGAAATCTATACGACCAAAGGGGGGAAAAGTGAAAATTGAAAAGGGTGCACTAATAGATCTGTCAACAGTCCAATGGTGACAAGCCACATTTCTATAAAATGCCTTCACCATTTGTGTCACCTGAAATGTACTGACACTCTCTGTAGAACATTATCTCCTGAAGCTATTCTTGAAAAGGCTGGCAGGGGGAAGAGGTGGGGAGGGGAAAATCTGCTTTATATACTCTCAAGGAATGGAAAGAGAGATGGCGTGAAAAGAACACGTCTAGATTGTTTAAATGAACCTTTGAATGGCCACATTGAAAAACCTGAGCTTAACTGCTTATTTGCAGAAATGTTACACATCAGAAAAAGAAAATTTTCTTAAGGCCAAATGCTTGTACATATAAGTAGGAAGGTAAGGTGATGTCTCTAGCTTAATGGTCTGCAGAGAGCAAATCTGACCAACGATGGTACATCTGTCCTGTGCCTGAGGAGGGACCCCTTTCTTTGCTTACTTCAGGTAATATTCTAAGACCAACCAGAGTCTACAATCTAGATATCAAGGAGGCAAAATTTCCCCCCTCCTGAAACTCCATTTTATACCTGCAATCTAACTCAGCTACATGCAACTGGGATAGGAAATAAAAAGATATTTAGGGACTTAAATAACATCCAAGCAAAGAATGCCACCTGCCAGTCTCTGGCAAGGTACAAGTGACTACAGTGAAGGTCCAGCTGGATTTACATTACAGGGTTTTTATTTCAGGATGCGATTCTCAGCTGCTAAAAATTCACTCTCAGCTGAAATTAAGAATTTAAATGCTTAGTCAGAGCAAATTATTTTCCAATTAAAAGAAAGGAATCAATTCCTTCGACCATTTTGAGTTAATTAGAGGTCCTTTTTGACTTCATAAAATTAAAATTGCTTTCAATTTTTATAAAACTGCTGAGCTAGACAAAGGCCCTTATTAGAATGATACATGTGGGGGTGTCAGGATAATGAAGCAAGTGATCCCAAACATCTTTTGTAGAGCAGAACACTTGTTTTATGAAGCCAGTGTGAAATACAGCAGTGGTGAGCACACGGATGCTGAAAGTCGACGGATCTGGAATCTAATCCTGACTCTGCTAGGCTCAAGCAGTGTGGCCTTGGGCAAATTATTTCACCTCTGAACAGCAGTCCCTTTACTCATGAAATGGGAATAATACCCCACAGTGTTGTTTTAAGGATTAAAGGTGAAAGCTCCTAGCCTGGACTATCCTTAACAAGTGCTTAACGAAGAGGGGCAACACTGATAACAAGGACAATGTTCGAAATAATATATAAATGCCCCCCCTGTTACAGTAACCTCACTGTATGAGTCTAGAGATTCAGGCTGGGGGAATCTGAGCCAGGATGTAGCCACGACGATTTCACAAGAAGACAATCGGAGCCTCCCTGTCCCTGCATAGTCTCAAAAAACCTAAACTGCTGGGCTCCTCTCATTTGACCCACCATGGTGAAGAGAGCCCGTAGCATGCCCCTAACCCACCCTTGTACCGTGTTGCATGGTGGCCATGTACATGCTGGAACTACAGCAGTCATTTCCCAGGAGATGATTCCTGGTTTTGATTAAGACCAGCCCTGGGCAGAGGTCAGCTGCAGGAGGGGGTGGGAAGGGACGGGGAGGCTGAGCCTTGTGAACCCCAGACGCCTGTCAACTCTGGCCCAGTGGGGCAGGCAAGGGACAGACCAACAGTGGTAACTGAACTTGCTCACCTTTGTGGGTTTAAGCCAGAGTCTTAATGTTATTTGAAGACAGTTTTTTGTCTGTGAATATTTATAACAGTGTGAAAACTCCTGGACAGCTGGTAATGTATTTTGAAGTGTGCTAACAACACTGTATCAAACAGCCCTCTATTGATCACATCATACTTTTTTGTGGCCACGCATTTCATACATGGTGCTTATACATTTTGAATAAGAACTTCAAGTACCTTTTGCTTCAAGCGGTTTTTCACTTCTTTTATTCCCATTTTTGCATGATCTTTTGCCTGCATGAAAAATTAATTTAAGTTAAGATTCCCTTTCTGTTTCCAGCAGGGACTACGCTTGATTTCAGTCCTTCGAGAATCACCTTCTCTGATTACTAGAAAAAGGAAGGAAAAATGGGATCATCAAGTCGAAACCATAATGGCTATGAAAACAAATACAATGGTAAAAGGTTAAAAAAAAAATCCCTTAAACAGGCTGCAGAGATTTTATTTTTTGCATTTTGATAGCACAGATTTTTTTTTTCCCTTCCTAAGCCCTTCTTCTGCTCTCTATAATTATTTATCTCAGCAGCTTGGTGACAGCTACTAGTAAGAGTAGAGCAGCAGCTTTTCTGGCTGCAAGAGTCAGAATATCCATTGTATTTCACTAGGGCAGGGCTTTAGGACCAATTTTCTATCCAGGCTGAACGGCCAGAACAGACACATTGCTGGGTTTCTTCAGTGCCATTTCATAAATCCCATTTCGGCAGACACCTTGACTTTTACTTTATGTCATTTAGGTGCTGTTGGCAGCTATTCACCCTATTAAAATAACTACAATTTAAGCACAGAAAGGACTAACAAAATTAAAAATGGAAATAAAACCACTCCACTTCGGTGGCTCAGGATTAAATTAGCAAGAGAAATCACAAGAGAAAAAAAATACTTGAGGCTTATAAGAGACGGAGCATCAGGACCTGATGTGTTCTCTTATTTTCATGCTGCTGTGGGCATGAGTCTCACAAATAATGCACTTCCAATAGGGCAGATATGAGAGATGATGAATAAGTTGGGACAAAAATCAGGGGGTGTGTCCCACCATGAATACTCTTCAGTAACCTGCAAAGGAGCTGCTTTATTTTGACATAATCAGGAAAGCTTTACCAGAACACCTGACAGACTATGCCTCTGGGTCTCAGGGACGTGGGCACAGAGCAGCCTGAATTTTAGTCACCCACTCCACATCTTAAAAGCTAAAACCAGCAGCCTCTCATTTCTTTATTGCAACTGTGAACAGCAACACCTTAAATTTAAAATGTCACTGAATTGGCCATAAAATATCAATGCTAAGTAATTCTAAAAGCACTGAGACCTTTAGGCAGTAGTGTAGCAGCCCCTGGGTGGTCTCTGCAGTAGAGCATCAGGTATATTTAAGAGTCTTGTCATGTTCAGGAACCAATCTGTTTGGATCCTGAGACCAAGACCAGTACTTACGAACTTGTAGACAGTCTTCATGGCTGGGTTTGCTTTTGTTTTCACAGTATTCAGAATTGCTCCACTTCCTTTCTACAATAAAAATGTCAATTAGCAACTTGGGTTGAAGACAGAGAAAGCCAAAGACAAAAAAGACCTCTTCTTAATCAAGTTAAGCAACATTTCAAGGCTGGCTGGTCACTGGTCCTTGGCAGTTACAGTTATGGTCACTGCAGAATGGCTCTGGGTGGGTGTTTGTGGGAGGGTGTGGACTAGAGATAAGGATGCAATAGCTGTTGAGGGGAGACTCTAGACTCAGTATTCTGCTCGATACCTGTACCCTGGTTGGAGGGAAGCGCAGCACAGGCCGTCTGAGGCAAGGGTTCCTGTAGTGCATTGAATTAACTCCCCCCAAAACTCCCTGAAGCTTGAATTGTGATCCCCAAGTTTTATGTATTAGAAACTTAGCCCCCACTGTGACTGTTAAGAGGGTGGAAGATTCTATGAAGGTAATTGAAAGGTGGAGCCTTGAAGGAGTGATTGGATTGTAGGACCATGCTATAGTGAATGGACTAAAAATAGTGGTCAGGGGAGTGGCTCTGAGGGCTTTAAAAGGAGAGTCTGCCTTTTACTCTCTCTCTGCTCTCTCTGCTTCCACCATCTTGCAATGTGAGAACCCTGGGTCACTGTCACCACCACCAGATGGACTTTGGACTTTCCGGCCTCAGAAACTGTAAGCAATATTCATTTTCTTTATAAATCACCCAGTTCAGTGTACTTTATTATAAGCAATAAAAACGGACAAATACAGTTTCCCCCATAGTCACCTATATCTTTTCAAGAAATTCTAGTTAGCATAGACAATGCTCAGGTAAGTTTAATAACCCTGGACTCTACCAGGGACAGCAAGCCAAAAACAGGGTCCTGATCAACCAGGATTGTCTGGAAATAAGCTACCCTCACCTACGCAACTTCCTTTCCTCACTTTGGTTTTCTCCATTGCTTTTTTAAGCCTCTCTGGTAGGCTGCCTTCCTTAACATCTAAATCTTGAGAAAAGCAAAGAATGAAAAGCCATAGTTATACCATGGCTCTGGTATAAATCCAACACACCAATTTGTCAGTCAGTCTTTTGGAAGCAGGGGAGGAGGTTGGGAAGGGAAGGCTTCCCTACTTCCTAAAGGAGGCCGTGCAGGGATCTGAAGCACACAGGCCAAGTGTTCATAGTCATTCATGAGTTCCTTCTTCAGTCTCATCCCTGCAGGCACGTTGTGAGGGCTCACTGAGTGGACACCTTCTGTTACGCTCTGAGGCCACTGAGCCAACGGAGGCCTGGTTTCTGCCTTCAGATATCTCCAATCTATGGGGGCACACCAGGGTAAATAACAGCGACACCAGGCAATGAGAGCTGCCCTGGCTGTGTGCACAAGGAGTGTAAGGACGCAGAGGTCTGGGGAGGCCTTAGAGGAAGAAACATTTGACCTAGTCCATGAAGGATGAACAGGAGTTGTTGTGGGGAATAGGAGGAAAAGAACGTTCCAGAGAGAGGAAATAGCACATAAGCACAAAAACTGAAAAGCCATGTCTTTTGTAGCGAGTGGGTACTGTACTGTATACAGTGTATCATGGAAGGAGTGGGAAGAGAGGCTGGGAGGCCAGATGGGTCCGCTCACGAAGGGCCCAGAATGCCAGGCTAAGGGGTCTACACTCTGGAGGGTTTTTAATCAAATGCATTGCATAATCAGACATGCGGTGGTTTGGAAAGATAATTCCAACAGATTCGAATGCAGAGACTGGAACCAGTGGGTATATAAGAGAATAAGATACAGTAATGAAATTATTGGCCTTAACTTATAGCACAATTTTTGGTAACTGCTTACATTAGAAATATTGAACTTTAATTAAAAACATTATAATTTGACCTAGAAAGCATTCTGTGTTGTGGGACAATAGGAAATTTCCACCCACTCATTTATTCCATGCTGCTTTCCAAAATTACTCAGAATCCTACTTAAATGGTCCTTTGGAGCATTGAAACTCCCTTTATCAATCAATCAACAAGTCCTTATTGCTTGTCTCTGACTTGCCAAGTGCTGTGTTTGGCCATACGAGAAGAACAAAGGCTGCCTTTCATCGAGGAATTGCTTACTCTCGGCCAACTGCAGCCACTTCCAAGGGACCCGCCTCGGCAGCAGCACATTTGGCCCACAAGCAGGAGAGAACACTTATCATGTTATGCTGGAGTCGCCTGTTTACGTGTCTGCCTCCCCAACAAGATGGGGAGCTCCCCGGGGAAGGGCCTGTGTCCGCTGTATCCCCAGTCCCCAGCATGGTGCCTGGCACACAGTAGGCCTTCAGTACAGACTCACTGATGAAAGGCAAGAGTTTGAATTCTTCAGCAGCTTTGGAAGCCCTAAGTGGCCGGCTCCCGACACAATAAGAAATTGTGAGGGGATTAAAAAAAATCTCTCTCAGTGACATCTCCTCCATCTTCCCAGGAGCCTTTGCTGTGAAAAATAATGCATAGCAGCAAGAGGAACACATTTTTGGTTTTCCCATGATCGTGATAATTGCACTGGTCCTAGAAGGAGACACCCAGAATGCACTAAGGTGACAACATTCCATTCAACACTGCTTGGCTGTCCTCCTGCCTTTCCTGCCTCTCTTTACCCTCACTAAGGGAAGACTTCGTCAGTCCAATTCTTCTAGTCTTCACCTGGCTAGAGAGAATGAAAATAGCCTGGTTTTAAAAACAAAAGCATCTCCAGCTGCGAGAATGGAGTGCTCTGGGCCTCAAGGCAGCCCCGTGGGTGGATGGGGAAGCAGGGGGCTGCCAAGAGGCTAAGGAGAGGCCCGGTAGCTCTGGAGGGTGTGCACTTACCCGGACTGTGGAGAGCCACTGGTGGTACAGCTTATCACTACCTGCGGAAGAAGTCACAGAGGCTGTTATTTAAAGAAATCACTTGCCCTCGGGAGTTCTTTAAGTTGTTTCCAGCATTCAGGACTTGGAAAGGTCAAAATCTGGAGAACCACGTGGAGGCTCCCATGTCCGCTCCCTGAAGGAGGCAGCAGCGAGTCACAGCCCCAGGTTTTCTTTCTCAGAGAGCTGATCACATCAGTGCCCGACGGCAAACCTTCAGAAGCCTTCCCATGGCCTACTGGATAGAGGTCAGACGCCTTCGACCGCCCCCGCCCCCCCCCCCGCCTTCTCCAGTCTCATCCCGTGCCCTCACCACCCTCTGCACTACCTGAGGCTCCAATCACGAGAAACTGCTAAAGTGTCCTAAGCACTCTCAGCCCTCCAGGCCCCAGCAAATGCTGTTCCCCTGCCTGGTCACCATTCCCTACTCTCTCTGCTTAGTAAACTCAACAACCAGCACAGATGTCATTTCCTTTGGAAGCTTCTCTTTACTCTGTCCTGTGAACAGCCCTGTAAAACAGGTAATACCCATTTAGAAGTACTTGAGCCACACAAGAGCAAGCACCCCCAGGGCTGTGTGTCCCACACTCAGTCCTCAATACACTTGAATAGTGAGAGGGGGAAAAAAAGGTCATTTGGTGAACTCTGTTCACTTTATCTGGTGGAATAAGGAGGTCTCATCAGTAGACAGCTTTTTTAGAAGCTCCAAATGACTAAACTTAGTTTAGCAACACATAAAGCCTGTCTTCTGCTTGGAACTCAAATTCAACTGTTAGAACACAACTCAAACCCTCCTTCCTTTGTCAAGTTCTCATTTTATGCAGTGAGAATTAATAGAGCCCTAATCTAACTGCACCGAAACCTGTTTCTACTCCTTTTCCTGCATTGGTTGAATTTTTATGTGTCTTCAGTTATGTATCTCTCTTTCCTACTCAGCTAAAAGTTCCTTAAGTAGAACTGGGTCTTCCATTCTTTACTCTGTGGCCTCTGGACACAGAAGATGTTGAAGAAATGCCTATCAATGATCCAATATTACTATCTGTAGACTCCTCCACACTGGTTTTCTTAATCAGCATAGGCTGGTAGGGCCTGTAATACCCATTGGTGGATGTTGGGTCTGGCTCTGTGAGCTTGCAAACTGCCATTTGGATTATCAGAATAGTCCAGACCAGGCACATAACCAGCAATAAGAGGGGGCCAGCAACATGATTATTATTATTTTGCATTATCATTGTTTTGATTTTGCTGTGAAAGACTGAGGCTATGGGATTTGGAAAGAAGACCAGACTGGGATTCATGAGGCAGGGTCAACCACTAACACCTCTCTGGGCCTCAGATGCCACCTCTCAAAAATGAGAGGATAATCCCTCCAGTTCCACAGGTCTGCAGAGATCAGGCGCAGGCAATGATGCTCATATTTTAAAGAAAACTGACTGCACGCCTACCCTGTGCCAGGGACTGTCTTGGGTGAATGTACAAACTTTTCCATATTGACTCTGATTTAATCTCAGCAGGAATCCTGCGAGGTGGGCAATGTTACTCTCAGTGAATAGATAAGAAAACTTTAGCTAAAAGAGGTGAAATGACATGACCAAGGCCTCACAGCTAGCAAGGAGGCAGAGTCCTGATCTGCATCCAGGTCTCCTAATTCGATATCTTGTGTGCTTCCCACTGGATGATGCCGGCCACTCTGTTTAACTGAACTTTGTCTCCCTAGGGGAAGCGACTGACCCCAAGCCAGAGGACTTCACTTGGGCCGATGTGTGTCAGAAAGTGAAGAGGAATTCCCCAAACATTTCAAGGTCAAGGCTGAAATCAGTCTCTTCCTAACTCCCAATAAAGAAAAAAAGAAGTCACTGCCACTCCTTGCCAAATACACCCTCATCTATAGCAGCAACAACCCAGACAGGAAAATGAAATGCTTCTCACCAGCATACTCGCCCGTGTTGATCTCCTCTTCAAAAACATCACTGAAACCTTCACCAGAATTGAGAAGGTCTAATCGACCATCAATAAACTATAGAAAGAAAGAACAAAAGCAGAACAGCTTGTACAAAGAGATAGGGGGGGAACCATTCAGCTGGGCACCTTAGTGTACAACTAAAGAACAGCTATGCTTTCTGGGATAGGAAATGTCCTTTGAAACTGTGTTTTCAAAAAGTGAGTTTCAATAAGCAAGTTTCTAAAAACTGGCTCTGTGTTTATGGTAACGTGGAAAACCGCATGGCATATTTGCAAAGGGTTTGTCTGGTAGCTGGACACCCTCTTTACCCAGCCTGCCTCCCATGAGCCACTTTAGTCTGGAGCCTGAGTCCCATCCAGGCCTTCAGCCTCATGCTTAGAGTGGAGACAGCTGCAGAAATCCCGTTAGGAAGCCAGACACAGTCCATGTTTGGGAGGGCTAGGCACCTGTTTGAAGAGCTGCAGCTGCGTAGCATTCTGCAGGAACTGCCTCATGGCTCCGGAGCGATAGTGGGACACGAAGGCTTCCTCGCAGAAGGTGATGGGTTCCTCCTGGTAAATGCAGAGGGAGGAGGAGGATCAGAGACAGGGAGTGAGAGAGATGAGTTCTTTAGGCAGAGCTTCCACATCTGCTAATTTACCTAATCCTCATTAGTAGTTCTGTCCTATGGATAAGGAAGCTGTTTCAGGGAGGAAGAATCATCCCCCAAAGTCACAGAGGGGGTAGGAGGAAGCAAGAACCAAAGGTTGGATTCCAACCCCCTCTCAACCTTTCCATATTAGTGACATTCATACCTCAACAGCAAGTTAGTGAAATATGCCCTTCAATGGGATGATTTTCAAACTTTTAATTTTTAGGAGAGCAACCCTTTATTCAGATAAAACCTTCTGCAAAAGGAGCCCTGACACAGAGAGCTCTGCTCTGGTGGGAGCTGGGGGCAGGGTGGTGGTGGCTGGGCTCCCCTTGCTTGGTGGCCTTCTCCGGCCTCCCACATCTCAGGCACTTTTGCAGTCCATAGGGCACTAGCCGCGGAATACAGTTTGAAAACCATTTACACAGTGATCTCAACCAAGAGCAAATTTTAATTTAAAAATAATTATTATGACCAAAAATAAAATTTACCATCCAATTTTGTGCTGATGCTCTTTGATAAGGAAGTTTGCTTTTACCAAACTACATTTTATGAGTCAAGATAACTGTACCCTAAGCTTAAACAAAAATCCTATCCTTGTGTAGTCAGCATCTCCATCTTTCTTTGAACACACTTGGGTGCTTATCTACACAGACAAGTCTTTAATTTCTGTGGTATATTCTCAATTCTGAGAGATCAGACTTTCATATCCTTAGCTGAATTAAGGGTAACCCCTCCCTGTTCAGACTTGATGGCAAACATGAAGACGTTTGAAGCTCCACTTTTATCCAGCTTTAATGAGTTACATGAGTGTTAAATTTACTGTCTAGCTTCTGTAAGTTCCAAGAGTTCCTCATTTAATCTAGCCAATATTAGCTCAGCAACTGAGCAGATTTTTTGCGCAAAGGCTGCAAAGATGACCCAAAAATATTAGTGTAGGTAGGGGGAATATTTATCTTTATACAGTTATGCCCTACCTAATTTTACAAAGGATCTGAGGCAGCTTACATGAACACCTAAAACAACAACAACAACAAAAAATCAGGACTGGAAAATAAATATAGAAAATGTATTTATCTGGGAAAAGAGTATCTGGATATGTAGGTCCTATATGGTTTCTAAAATTAAGTTACAAAATTAGCTCCGTGCTTCCTGGCTGCGAAAACAAGCAGAAAAACAATGCAAACTTCACATTGTGTACCAGGAAAAAAAAAAAAAAAAGCCTACTAGTTCCTGGGGAAAAAGACAGAGCTTTTCATTATATATATTACTTTGGTATGGATTTACAAATATTCTTTGCTGAATAGCTGAGAGACCAGCTAATGATAACCAAAAGAAGCCCAGCTAGAATTTCATGCCCATGGCTTGGAAGTTTTGCTTCTTATCCTTGGGACTGTAGCAGGGCAATTCATTCTCTCTCCAAGTGATCTCATCCCGGAGCACAGCGTCATTCGTACACTGACGACTCTTGAAAAGCATCATCAGCTCAGACACCTTTTTAAGGCTCCAAATCCATATGTCTCAATATCAACCTGGATGGCCCACTGGCACCTCAAACTCAAATTGGCCAAAATTTCCAGTTATTAGCCCATCAGGACTGCATCCCAAATCTGTTTTTCTTTCTTTCCTAATTATCCTTATCCATAACTACCCATAGTAGACCTATCAGACTTCCCAAGTCCTGTGAAAATGTCTGGTATGCTCATCTCCTGCTCCCCATCCCACTACCTTGGCGCAGGCCTGGACTGCTGAGATGGAGGTTTAACTCTGTATCCCTCCATGGTTTCATTCCTCCCAGTCTACTCCAATTCTTCTGGCCAGAGCAATTTATAAAATGCAAATTGGATCATGTTCCTATCCTACTCAAGAACTTTGACTGCATAGATGTTATTTTTGTATGATTATCTGATTAATGTCTGTTTTTTCCACTATACTATATACTGCATGTGGGCAGGAGCAGTACCTGTTTTGCTCAACATTGTATATGAAGCATGTGTGGCACACACAAGGGGTCCTGTGTGAGAAAGGAAAGTCCTAGTTCTTTACCCAGGCAAATCAACCCATCCTGAGCTGACCCTACCTTTCTTTTCCAGAGTCCTTTTGTGTCACTTTGCCTATGTTCCCCATACCTTTTGCTCTAAACGCATCTCATCACATGCCACGTCCTTTCCTATGTCCTTGCTTTTTCTAGTTCTATTCCTTCTGCTGGAGTGTCCCCCTCTCAAACACAGGCCTCTGTGTGGCAGTCACTCATCCCTGCTCAATGCTCCCACACTGCCTCCTGCACCCCTGGGTGCTGGGATAGTCTTCACTAGTGTCCCCTCTGACCAGAAGTTCGAGAGAGCAGAGGCTCTGCTGTACTTATCCTCTACATTCCCTGGGGACAGCACAGAGCCCAGCCCCCAGTTAGAAACTCAGGGATGTTAGTTAAAGAACCACAGAATGAGCTTGACCCTGGTCCCTGTTGCAGGAGCCCTGTGGTCTCAGTGTGGCTGAGACACTGCTTGGCCTGATGATAAAGAGGTCTCAGACCGTGATGCGAGGTGACACTTGTGTCAAGGGGGTTTACAGCTGCTCAGAGGAAATGCTCACTGGAGTTGGTAGCATCTGCTCCTGGAGCTTTGGCTCAGCATTGCCAGGAAGAAGTCTGCTGAAGGACTGATGAACTCAGGAGAGTTTGTAACCAGATTTGTATATAAGGGTAGCCTGAGGCAGGATTTAGCTGTAGGATAGCAGAAAGAATCTCATGTTGGGGAGACATGAACATTTTGGGCCTGTTGTCTACTTACCGGAGGTGACATCTCCCTGGATCAGATTATGTGCCATAAAAACAGACAACAGGACATGGGCATGGATGGGAAATATTCAGGGGAAATGTGACAATGGGGGCTTTGTGAAAAGTGCTTAAACAACAATAAGCATGTGTGTCAGACGTGGAAACCAATGCTACCATTCAGTGTAGTGCTATTCGGTGGGCTGGGGTGGAGGCAGAATGTCCACAGGAGTCAGGAGAGGAAAAGGCCAATCCTCCCTGGGAAGCAGGTCAGAAAAGGTGACGACAAGTGGGCACTTTTCCTCCAAGCCTGGAAGGGTGACTAGGAGTTAGACGAGCAAATCTCGTCCATTCTGGGCCCAAATCTTCTATCTTAATCCTGCTGAAAGTTAGTGGCACTGTCACCCAGAGTCATGTATAAAGGGCTGAATGGCACCAGGCACAGAGGGCACTGGAGTGACCCACCTTCAAAGACAATGACAATAGTTTTGGATCCCATACCAGCCAGCCACCAAAAAAGTAAATAAATAAAAAAATAATAATAAATCAATAAAGACAATGACAATAATCACAGGTCACCTCATTTGATCACAGGCTCTGTGTGAGGCCCTGTGCTATGCACTTCACAATTCTTTTTATCATTCTGAAAATTTGAATGAAGTAGGAATTCCACTCAAATTTTACAGAAGAATCACTGATGTAAGGTAATTTGCCCAAGGTGACATGACCTGGAAATGGCAGAGTCACGGTTTAACACCTGGTGGCCTCCAGAGCCTAGGTGTGGTCATCATGCACCTGATCTACTGTACCCTGGGCTTCCTCTAAGGCCTCAGTTCTCTTTGCCCTCGGACATTGGCTGGAGAACAGGAGAGTTCTTTTTAAAGTTGGAAGCCTTCAGGCCGTCCTGGACACTCAAAGCACTTCAGAGACAAACAGCGCCTGGGGGTAAGCAAGCTGCCGAAGACTCTGCCTGCCACAGGCCCGACGCAGGGATTCTAGGCCATTTCCACCAGCGTGTCCATCCCCATCCTGCAGTTGGAATGGCCACCCCCACTCCACGACCAGCACTGAGTAAGAGTAAGGGAACGTGTCTCGTTAATTCCTTCCTTTGTAATAAGTGCCGACTTAGCTCTCTTATTAGCCTGATTAAACCTTTTGTCTTCTTAGGTGACACTCTAGGCGCTGGGGCTACTGGCTGATGGCAGCATTAATTCAGGGAAGTCAGACCGTGAGTGCTCAAGCTTAGATCGCATTAGCAGAGTTTGCTATCTATGATCCCGAGGGCAGCGAAACACAGCTGCTTAACCCCATCACGGACTTTGTTACAAAAATACAAGTTTTACTCTTGGATTACTTTCTTGACATATGAAATCAAAAGAAAACTCCATCACTAATGAATTGAATCTTTGTTAACAGGTGAATCTTTGTTAACAGCTAAGTTGGTGATCTCAAAGGTTTTTGATACTCCCGGCAATAAATGACTTTATCCACAGCATTGTCAGTACTGGCATAAAAATAAAATCTCCCATAAGATTCTTATGGACCCACACTTAAATTATTAAATTCTTATTTTCCTTTACAAATTTAATTTTTAATCAAAATTTTATGTGTATATTTACCACGAGATTCTAAGAAAAAAAGGAGTCTTCTCTTTATAAACCTTGCTTAAAATTGAAAAAATAATACTTTTGGAAGGTCCCTCTCTACATCCAAACATTTTTAAGGCACCTACTATGTGCCAGGCTCTGTGTTAGGGGAATACAAAGATGAATAAAATATAGCTCCTACAAATAATAACAATTGAAAGAGGGGTGGGGCGTGGATGCTGGTATAGATGACACAAGAATGGCAGGACGTTATGTTCACAGCAGCACTATTCACAATAGCCAAAAGATGGAAGCAACCCAAGTGTCCATCTACAGATGAACAAAACGTGGTATATACACACAATGGAATATTATTCAGCCCTAAAAATGAAGGAATCTCTGACACATGCTACAACATGGGTGGTCCTTGAAGGCGTTAGGCTAAGTGAAAGAAGCCAGTGACAAAAAGACAAACGCTGTGTGATTCTACTTGTGTGAATCATATCTAGAGTAGTCAAATTCATATAGACAGAAAGTAGAATGGTGGCTGCTGGGGGCTGACAGGAGAAAGGAGGGGGAGGGGGTATGGAGAGTTGTTTAACAGGTGCAGAGTTTCAGTTTTGCAAGATGAAAAAGTTCTGGAGATGGACGGGGGTGATGGTTGTAACAATGTGAATGTACTTAATGCCACTGAACTGCACACTTAAAATAGTTAAGATAGTGAATTTTATGTATATTTTATCACAATCAATTTTTTTAAATTAAATAATCTTTTAAAAAATTATATTAAAACAAGAATGACAGAACATTTACAGATGTGGAAGCTGGGAGACAGGTATATGGGAGCTCATTTTCTTTGTACAAATTTGAAATTTCCCATAATAAAAAGCTAAAGAAAAGCTCCTATTATTGAGGAATCTTGTCTGGTTCAGAGAACAAATAACTATGGTACAGTGTGACAACCAGAGGGCTAGCTTTGGTTTTGATTTTTTTTGATGAAGTTACCTTTACAAAAACTTAAAACTTTGTTTTGATTTGATCCATTTAAGGTAATACAACATGGTGGAGAGAGAACATGTCTTGGAGTCAAAAGTGAAGTTTGTGCACTTGAACCTTGACTCCGACCATACTAGGTATGTGATCTTAGGTGACTTGTCTTTCCCCATCTGTGACAATCACAATGCTGGCCCACCTCACAGCATCGCTTTGAAGATTAAAGTGGATTACAGCAAATAGAGTTTCCTACAGTAGATTTCCAACAAATAACCATTTTCCTTAAGGGCAGAGACTAGGTCTCACCAGGGCTGGCAACAATTTGCAGGGCCTAGTGCAAAATGAATATGTAGGGAAACAGTGCTGTTAAAGTGTAAAACTGCCATATTCAGACATAAAGCTTTTTTCTTTCTTTCATGGCCTCTTTCTAGAGCTATCATGGTGGGTTTTTTGTTTTGTTTTGTTTTTTACTATTTAATGTAATTCTAAGTAATATTTTAAACTATTAGCATCAATTTTATTGTTCGACATTATACTGTGCAATGCCTGGTTTAAATGCTACTGACTCATATGTGGAATCACAGTTCGTAGCTGATTCCTGCATTTGTATTTTGCTCTTACCAGTGAAAATGCTGCACAAAACCAACTCAGCTGTTTTTATTTCATTTTTTGATATGCACACATTCTATGAACATTCTCTACCCTCGGCTTACTGATGAGAAAGGAAAGGAACCATGGTTGCTCTATCTTTTCCTTTCCTTCTATGTCATCACTTTCAGGATAAGTGGTTGGCTAAGTAGCGGGTAACATAAATGAGAAATACGATTGTTTCCTTGGTCATTCATGTTTCTTAGAACACCACTGCCTTCTTTCTGTGTTCGCAGCAAGTTCTGGTTCTCAGGGCAAATGTGGCTCTTGGGGCTCTTTGTGCCCCACTTACTCAGCTGTGCAAATTAACCTGGTCACCTCGTGAGCGCTTGAGTCTTGCTGAACTCCTACGCATCATGGGTCTGCTGGAATTCTGGGGGGCATCAAGAAGCTATGCGAGCGGTCTTCAAAAAGCTCATGGAAAGATTCAGATTAGTTTGTAATTCTATTTTCCCACAAACTTTCTGAAGTACCCTCGCATATGGGATTGGGATGGCAAGACTCTGCTGAAGACACGTGTTCTGTACATGCGTTTTGAGCACGTCTCCTGTGCTCACATCCATGCTCCCCCGTCTAGTTGAACTTCACTTGCAAAACATAAGTTCAAAGGTAGGAGTGTTGAGAATTTTGGATGGTGACAGCAGAGCACTAAACCAAGCATGTGGCCCTGTGTGACTGCACAGGTCGCAGCCCAACATGAGAGGGAGGTCATGCTGTCCTCTCCCCTCTCTCTGTGGGTTAGGTACTCAGAAGGCAGCTCCGGAGTTGACTCTGTCAGCCACTCTGTGCAAGAGCTTCAGGTAAGTCTGTGGGCTGATGGAAGTGGGGTTTCTAAACTCCTGAGCATGACACTCGAGACTCTCTGTGGCCTTCTCCAGATGACTGTTCTTGCTGATGACATCCTGTCCTCTCATCCACACACACACATGCTCCTCCAGAGGTCCTAGACTGTCTGCCATGCCCCAACCCTTCATATGCACTCACTCCTGGCTTCCTTCTTCATAGTACACCCTTGGGAGAACCTCACTTGGTGCTTTCAGGAGAAAAAGGCCCCAGTTCCTTCTCAATGACTCCACATGAATAGCACCTGTGCCAGGGCCGACTGTCCCCAGTGCAGTGTCCCGCTGTTGTTGTAGGAAGAGGCAAATGAGTGAGTGGGACATGCAGCTGGGTTCCAGTCCTAGCTCTGCCCCTTGCTGCCCTATGTGCCAACTTGAGCAGGTGCCAACAGGGCACCTCTCAGATCCTCATCCTTCTCACCTGGAACTCGGGGAGAACTACCTGCTTCAGGGGATTGCTGGGTGATGAAGAAGGGATGAGTGAGACAGTGTAGGTTAACAGTTCTCAACCTTGGCTATGCATTAGAATCACCGAGGGCACTTTTAAAATCCCTAATGCCAGGGCCACAGTTTTTAAGACTCCCAACTGACTCCAGTGTAGCCAAGGCTGAGAACCACTGGTGTAGGTAAAAGTGACTAGCACAGAGCCTAGACCAATCAACAGTCTTTTTCAAAACTTAAGATTAAAGAAATAGAATAAAGCAGCCAGGGAACTTGGCCTCAACTATCACCATCAGTCCCATTCCAGCTGTATTTTGTTTAAATACGTCCAGATGTCCTGCTCAAGGCCTCGGCACTGCTCCTGGAGCTGGGAGGATAAGGCTGTGTAGTCTGACAGCTTCTCCTCACAGAGGCAGCTGTGGCGGCAGCCAGGGAAACAGGGTGAATTCCCAGTCAGCATGAAAAAAGGCTTAGTGTGGTGTCTGGCCTAGAGAATGCCGCATCCTTTTACTGCGAGGCAGGGAAGGAGAAAGGGAGAGTGGGGCCAGCAGGATTATATGACAATGACTTCAGGTTAGCCAGAAACAGGCATGAGTGGAGGGAGAAGGACGTGACAGTAGGGCACTTGCTCGGGACCAGATGACTTGTCATCTCTGCCCTCACTCAATCCTCCCAGGACTTTGGGACCTGCATAAATGAGTCCCATTTTACAGATGAGGAAAGGGTACCCAGAGAGGTGAAGCATTTTGCCTGAGGTCACAGAGCTCATGGGTCTAGTGACTCCCAAGTCCAAGCATGCTTTACCCACCCTCAGAGGCACAACATGGCACATTCGAGGGCCTGGGTTACTAGCAATCCGAGGACCTCCAGGGGGACTTGGGAAGGTGGGTCACTGCACGGCTATAGTCAGATAACTCTGGCTGGGCCAAGCCATGTACTGGTGCAACAGGACCAAGACAGCTTTGTGATCAATTTGTGCGGTAGCTGAGGCATGCCAGGGATGCTTCCAACCAGGGCCACTGCCATAGTAACGAGCCCTAAACAAAGAATCAATGTCTCATTGTGAAGCCAGCTCACTGTTCAGATGATTTAGGTTAGGGGGAATGTAGATGTCCAACAAGAGCTACTGCGATGATTCGCAGGGCAGGGGTGGCTGGGCTGATAGGATTTGGCCATTCTGGCCAGCCACTGTGGTATCGACAGAAGTCCCCATACGCACTTGCTAGATTACAGTAAAGACATTCAAATCACAGGCGCGACGGCCCATGCCTCGGCTCCTCTGTGCCAGCAGCCCCTTCCTTCTGCATTAACCGAGACAAACAGGGAGAAGTCAGGAAATTCTGATTAGTGCAGGAACGGCAGATGAGCTGGGAGGCCCGTGGAAGCCGAGGAGACACAATGAAGTTGGTCTTCATGCATACTAGCTTAAGATTTTCTTCCCATAAGAAATGCAGGTGGGAATCGGCTCTAAGAGGAAGGCAGGTGCGGTGATTAAAAGCAGCGACTGCTTGCTGAGCACTAACCCTGGGCTGGGTGTTTTACATGCCTTATCTCACTTATTCCTCACAGCAACCCATGAGGTGGTTGTTATTATGATCTACACTTTACAGATAAGGAAACCGAGGCTATGAAAGGTGATGTCACCTGCCTAAGGTTGTAGAGCTGAACAATCACAGAGTCAGAGTTTGAGAGAAGTCTGTCTGGCTCTGGGGCTCATGCAACACATCATCATTTCTCTTTGATTAAGAGAAGTAATCATAAGATTGCATTTGACATATTAGCGGCCACCTGGGGCTTCTCTAGCAGCAATTCAAAGAGATGGCTTATAAGTTAATGATGAAGAGGGCCTCAGAGAAATGAGTGTGAGTTTCGGCTCTACCATATGCCTGTAGTAGCCACTCATCTCTTGGAGCCTCCATTTTCTTACCAATACGATGGAAATAATAATTTCTACCTCATGCTCTGAGCGTTTGACACCATTACGCAGGGTAAGTCCAGAAGCAGTGGCTGGCTCAAGGCGAGAGCTGACAGTAGAGAGATGGCAACTATCCGTGTGCTGCAGCAGAGCGACAGCTCTCCCCAGTATGGACACAAATGGGGACACGCTGAGATCTCAACATCAAACACCTACACAGTGGCAGAGTCTGACTCACTGCCACTGGCAGCCACGTTCCAGGTTCTAACACAATGATGGTTGCATTCCAAAGTCTCATGAAGAATGTGCCAGTGACTGGAGATGGGGATTTCAGTTTCCTGAGTGTGAGGAGAGCACAGTTCGGAAGAATGTACTGTAGAGAGGACGGGTGTTGAGGGCCTGGGGGACCCCTGGGAGAAACACAGATCAACCTGAGAAGTGATCAACAGGAGAACCAACAGTAGCTGTAGCAACGGCAATAGGGGACTCACGGATGAGGCAAAAGGACACGGACACAAAACTGAATAAGCACAAATTAGTCTGTAGAGACAAAAAGCTCCAACCCTCTGAGTTAAGTGAGGAGGGGATGGACAGACCTCCTTAAAGATGTGCTGCCCACCAGGCCCTTGGTGACACAGACCTCTCGGGGGTTCCTTCGCAGCCCTACCCACACATTGAATTATGGGGCTTATTTATTAACCCTCTGGTTCCCTTATTATCACCCCTGTCCCAACTGTACTTGTCCAGTGCTGAGTCTTCACAGGGCTGTGTGGGGATCAGTTGATTCATGCAAAGTGCTTCACTGAGGGCTTGACTCCTTTTAGAGGGGCTAAAAAGGATCAGTTTTCCACCCCAAATTATGGCAATTTTTGCCCAAGGCATGCACTATATGATTCTACTTCAAGCAGCCCTGTTTCAGCATGTGTGACATGAACTATCTGTGCAGGGCAAGTGATGGGTCAGTGGAGGCGAGACCATCACTTGGAGCGAGGAGAAAGGAACTCTACAAAACTGCCTTCTGTGGGGACCCCCGCATGAGCTGGGCCTGCCCAGTGCCGGGATGCAGCAGGCTCAGGGTGAGTGCTGGTGGTTGACTTCTCATGATAACCCTATTAAGAGAGGCTCTTTCTCCTCATCTTGTGACTTGCCTGAGGCCATAGAGCTGGAAGAGCCATATCTGTATTTCGAGTCAGTTCCATCTGACTCCCTAAAACACTCTAGAACTCTGGGCATGCTCAGATGCCCCAACATGTTTTTTTCTCTGGGTTTCTGGGAAATCCAAGATACAGCAGATGATTTTCTGCACAAAAATGTCCTTTTACATGTACTGTAGCTGCAGTCTCACTGCAACAAGTCCAATGTCTCTGAAAGGGATTATGTATGGCCTGGGGGCTCAGAGGCAGCTCAGTGCAGCCCATAGCTCCATGAATGGGGAAGCAGATGAGCCTCTCTGAGCCTCAGTTTCCTCAGCTTTAAAGTGGGTACATCAGCTACATCATATTATGAGGTTTAAAATGGTACAATGTTTGTCAAGGTGCTAGCACTGAGCAGCATACAGCAAGTGCTCCAGGGAGGTCAATGTTCCTCTTGGCTCATTTCGCATGCCTTTGAGAGCTGGGCACCGCAACTTGGGTGGGACCTTCCACACCTGTCATCCAGCAAATACCTGTGACTGAGGGGACTCTGTCCAGATGTGGTGGGTTCCAAGAAGGATCATGTGGGGTAAGAGGGGATGTAAAAACCAAGCGCCAAGGAGGAGCAGGCGCTTGTGAAATGGAAAAGCAGGAGGAGGGCACAAGCAGTGCAGCGGAGCCGTGACAAGGGTCTCTGGAGTACAGCGAGGAGCTGGTGTTGCTGGAGTTTGCAGGCATGTCGTGGATGGGGTGAGTGAGGGAGATGCAGATTCTCTCCTTCCTCATTTGAGGGCATCTTCCCTGACAGAAAGAGCTCCAAGAAGTGGTGGACACTGGATTCTCAGGATACACAAAAAATGGCTCTCCCCCAGGCATGCGCTGCCAGCCCTGAACAGAGCCTTGCGTGTTGGGGCAGCAGACATCATTCCCAGGGCAACTTCCCACCGGGGCTTCATTTCCTCACAGACTCATCCCCCAACAGCCAACATGTCATTCCCCTTTCCCTGGCCCCCAGTGCCTGTAGAACCAAGCAGAGTACAGAGTTGGAGAAGGTCCCCAAGGCTTGACCCTGCCTGCCGACCTCATTCCCCAGACACCCTGCATTATCATAACACAGGGCTGGCTGTGGTTCTCCAGGCAGGTCCTGCCTTTGCACATGCTGTGCTCTCTGCTGGAAAGCCCTCCTACCTAATGTGATCTCAGGCTGGGATAGTCCCCCTCGCCCCGCAAGGATTCACTCAGGGCCCTGGGCCGCTGCCCTGGGCCTCCTCCCTGCCTCAGCTGGACTGGGTGTCCCTTCTCTGGGTGCCGTAGCCCTCTGCTCCCCTCTGCTCTAGTGTTTACTGCCATTCATGGCATTGCCTGGCTGCCTGTCAGCACCCTCACTAGATGGCAGCCTCCTCGAGGGTGCAGGTAGGGCCTAACTTGCCTCTGTAGCTCCAGCTCCCGGCATAGCGCCTGGGTCAGAACAGGTACTCCGACGCTGGTTGCATGAATTACTCTATCACAGATCAGGCAACAGGAACGTTTGTGAGGAAGAGGCAAACAGGGTGGAGAGCCAGAGACGTGAGGAGGAGAAGGGTTAGAGAGAGGGAGGGGGAAAAGGGAAAATGTAGTGTGTGCTGGGAGGGGCAGGGGAGGGCGGAGGGAGGCAGGGAACACCGTCTAATTAGACCACATGTGCAGAGCAGCATCTGGCTCCAAGCGCAGCAGTTTACACCGCTCCTGGAGTTGTCGTGGAGACAACCACATGACCAGCCTGGAGCTGAGGCTCAGGGGCAGCAATCCAGCTGCACTCCTAACATATTCTGACAGAGAGCAGATGGGCAGCTATTTGCAAGGCCAAAAAACGCCAACTCCACTCCCCTCCAGACCTGTGTGCCCTCACTGATCATTTTCATCTTGTAAAGTCATTCTTATCTGCCCTGGAACCACCAGTTCCTCTTGTGTAGGAATCAGTGTGAGAGCTGCTATTTCTGTAGTTCTCTGACCATCACAACTTCCAGCCTGCTCCTGCGGGTGAGGAGATACCACCACCTCTAACGAAGGGGTCCTCAGTGGCCAGGCTCCCTTGCTATGAGGCTCCTCCCCAATCTCTTTCTCGATTAAAAGTGTTAAATTCCTCACTCTTGGGCCCCATTTAACAGACCCAGGCCTGGAGTGGTGCTGTGTCGAGGTGGGGAGGACACGGGCTTCAGTAGCCGAGCTCCTGTTCTACTGGTACTGGCCTTGGCATGCATTTAACCTCTCCAAGCTCAGTTTACTGTTCTGTAAAAATGGAGTAACACCTACTTTCAGAGGATTATTTTAAGGATTAAATTAAATAATTATGGAAGAGCCCTGAAAATTATAAAACTATATAAATGTCAGCTGCTAGTATAATGGTAATTTTTGACTGGGATTAAAAATTCTTTTTAAGTCTCAAAAATTTTAAGCAGAAAGTTCATATCAGCTGAGAAGTGGGAAAATTACAAAATCACAGAGCTTATACAGAACTATAGTATATCACCCACATGGATGGCAAATGTCCCTCATTAATGTCTTCAGTAAGGTGGGAAAATGGCTGGTGATAGAGAATCAGGCTGAGGTTTGAATTTGGGCTCTGACCCTTACTAGCAGTGGGATCACATGCAAACAACTTAAACTCTCTAGAGCATCGGTTTCTTCACATGTAAAATTGGAATAATCCATGAGCTTGTTCCAGTTGTGCGAATTAACTGGGGCAGTACACGCAAACTGCGTAACACATCGTAGGCACTCAATGAATGTTAGCTCCATTTTCCTTCTCCCTGTTCATTTAATGGAATCAAATAAGACTGAAGTTGAGAAAGAGTGGAGAGAAAAGTGGGGGTTCGGCTAGCCCGGGTTAGAATCATACTTGCTGGCTGTGTGACCTCGGGGGAGCACCCGTCTTGTCTGGGCCTCAGTTTCCTCTTCTGGAAAAGCAGGATAAAAATAGGACCTACATCATCACATTGTCAAGTGTTTAAAGGAAATAATGAACATAAAGCAGTTAGCATCCAACAGCGGTTGTCATTGTGTTCCTCCTCTCTCTTACTAGAGAAATCTTCAACAATTTCAGGAAAATTTGCACCTTTTCTGAGGGTCTAGCTTGGGGCACTGATGCTGCACTGTCTCAAGAGTAATGAGTTCCATTTTTGATGTCTGGGAAGCAAAGCAGAGCAAGGACCCCATCGGAGGTGTGGGCTGCTCCGGATGCCCATCAGGACAGCCGTCCATTGTCCCCTGGCCCGCTGCCTGAGTGGTCCAGGTGCAGGCAGGCTTATTTATAAAGCACCACAGGGGTTCTTGCGGCTGCACACTAGCCTGCTGTCACAGGTGTGGAGAAGGCCTGGCTAAAAATATTGCTAACGTGGGTTTAATGTTGCCCAGCAGAGACTAATGATTGTTTTAAGTAAATATTAATTATGAGAGTCACCCAGATAGAGTGCTAGAGTGGCATGCACACTCCTGCACCTATATGTAGGTGCAGTGATCACTTGGGAAGACAACTTCTTATATGACTCCTTCAGGGAGCTTAATGGCTGGAAGACCCTAAATTTTGGGGGGATTCCTGGCTAAAATATTTGGTATGTGTGCGAGATACAGGAATTTCTTTATTTGAGAGATGATCTTCCCCAGGCTGAACAGCTGATTCAGTTCTACTGGATCCTTTATCATGAAATACGGTCACAATGGTGTGGAGAACCCGGATTTGGACCAAGCCCAGCAAATTGGCTGGCTGATCTCGGGCAAGTGCCCACCCAAGAGCCAGGATGTGGGGTTGCACACCTTCGGTGGTGTTCTAGTTTTACGGCTTACGAGCTGTGTCCGCTCAGGAGTGCTTGCTCCCCCGAGTTTCAGTTTCCTCACCTGAATTGGAAGCTAACATTTGTTGGCCACCTTGATCAGTGGTTCTTACATCTGGTGGCACATGGAGAATCACCTAAGGAGGTTCTTTTTAATGCACATTCCTGGGCCATAGCTCAGACCTTTACAAAGATGCTCAGGTGGTTCTAATGCATTTGGGAACCTGGAGTAAGAGGTGGTGCTATAATAGTAACAAGAGTAACAGATGCTTATATGTGCTTACCATGTGCCAGGCTCCTTTCTAGGTGTCTTACATATATTCACACATTTAATCCTCATAACAGCCTCATGAGATAGATATTGATGCTGCCCCCCTTTTACAATTGGGAAACGAAGGCACAGACATGCGAGGTAACTTCTCTAGGTTCACAAAGGCAGGATTTGAACCCAGGTGGTCTTGCTCAGTTCTGCACCTGACCTAGAACTGTGGCACCAGGAGGCTGGTGGTTCTGCTTTCCCATCACTGCATCCCCAGTGCCTCAGCAGACCCTTCCCCAGAGTGGGTTATTGATATGCTAAAGGCATGTCTACACAGGCTCTATCTCACAACATCCCAAGGAAGCTGATGTCATAACCCTCCATTTTCAGATGAAGAAACTGAGGGCAGGATATTCCTTTAAGCTGCTTAGGGTCATTTCAACAGTGAGTGTTGAGACTGGGATTTGAGGCCAATCCTGGCTTTCTCCTTTATCTCTTGCTGCAGGCTACTGGGACATGATAGCAAATTACTGCTCCACAAGATGGATGTCAAGATTAAGTGGACTTTATAAACTAAATTGCTTTCCAAATTCTGCTGATGGACTGCCTTAGTTTCTCCCAAGGTAACTGGCTTCAAAGACAAGGGTGCTCAATAAACATCTGTGGATTTAATGTAAACACATGAATTGAGATTATGGCTTCACATGGTTCTTGGAAAAGAACAGGATGTCAGAGGGGTTTTTTTCAACCTTGGGCTCTGTCACTGGGACATGTGGAAAATAACAATCTTATGCAAGACCAAGACAGTTGCTGGTCAGGGCTCCAGATTCTGATTCTCTAGAGCCTGGATTTAACCTTTTCAGCTCCTCATCTCTGTGTCTCAAGTCCCTTCTGTGATAGACAATGCCAAGAGAGGGAGGTTGGAACTGCATCTGACACAGCAGGACCTGGGACAGACTAAACCTAGATGACCGAACTCAACTGTGCTCTACAGAAATCCACTGGGAAAATCCCAACCTCCGTTGTTACAATCACATCATTAAGTCTTCAAAAGGCTTTTGAAGGTTGTCAAGGGGAAGAGTATCCAGGGGACTGGGCTGAAGTCTGTGCCTGGGGCATCACAGTGGCTGTCACTTGTAGCCATTTCCCTACCTCAGGGTAGCCCATGAAATAAGGATAGTATGTTTCCCAGGAAATGGTGGCCCTTCCCAACACTGTGGCTAGCAGGAGTCTCATTTTGGGGAAGAATGATTCACCATGACTGTCCTTCCTTCCTTCTGTTCTTCCTAATAATAATAGTAGCAGTGACCATTTACTGAGTGCCTGTTATTCATATTCAAGTAGTATTTATTCTAGTTATGGATAGACATGCTGAATGGTTTAGGGGTTAGTATACTGATGTCTGCAACTTTAAAATGCATCAAAAAATAAGATGCACTGACAGATGTATAGATGGGCAGATATGTGATCAAGCAAGTATAGTAAAATGTTAGTGGTACAATTTAGATGGTAGGTATGTGGGTGTTCACTGTAAACTTCTTTCCGCTTCTGTATGTTTGAAAATTTTTATAATAAAAAGTTGGGAAAAAAACCCACAAGTGACCATGAAGTGCCAGCACTTCAGAGGGGCAAGAGTGGTAGCAGGAGATGTTATTCTACAATCAACTAGTCTTGAGGGGACGCCACATAAGACATTGTGTTAATCCAATTTATTGCTGATGCAGTGACAGGGAGGTATTAAAAAAGTGAGTCATAAATGAAAAACAAAGTATTGTATATCTATTATGAGCCAGGCACTGCTTAAACATCAGAATAGTAACGACGAAACCAGTCAGGGTCCCTCGCCTCAAAGAGCATGGGCAGATCACATAAACAGATAATGTACATGACAGACAGGGTAAGGATCTACCCTCTTTTTGCAGATCTGGAAATAAAGCTCTGGAAAGTCGAGCAACTTGCCCAAATCCATACAGCAAGCAGGTGGGGGTGGGCTTCCACATAGGCACGTCTGAGTCTCGTCTGGGTTCTTTCCTCTGTCACCTGATGCCTTTCAAAAGGTCACTAACATCATCAGCTCTCATTTGCTCTTGATGAGCACAGCTATGAGGAAAACTGACATCCCAGAACCACTTCCAAGTCTCCTTCCTGTCGTTCTTTTCAGTCCTGCTTCTCCTTAGACCAAGTCCTGGAACACCAGCAAACCAGTTGTTGCTTTTTAAATTCTTTCCCCTTGGGAAACCTTTTAGCTTTTAAGATGGCTTCAGGGGGCTGTAGGGCTAGCGAGATGCACAGGGGCTGGTTAGTTTGGCAGAAAGAAAAGCCCAAAGAGAGCATCTGGATGCCAGAGTTTTGACTGGACAGTTCCATGCCCTTCACTGCCCACTGGGCCTGTCTCCAGTTCCCCAAAGGCCTTTTGCCAATAACCCTCTACAAGAACCAAATGATTCCCACTCTTGCTCAGGAGCCTCTTGCTCCTCGATTCCTTTAGAAGCTAACTGCAGGGTAATTTGTTTCCGGCCAGAGGACTGTCAAAAGACCATTCCAAGAAACCCTGAAAAGAGCTTGTATTTAGTAGTGATGAATGGGGAAGGCAAATGTCAGCTGAATTCATTTTACTAGCAATATATTCCCTGGTGACAGGACAGACGTCACCCCACCCAACGCCCGCCTCCTCCTTCCAAATATGAGCTGATAATTTGAGATACTTATGAACAAAGTTGTTTTAGGAGAAATATAAGAAAACAGATATTTTGCTGATGGGCTATCTATTTTACTTTCTAAATATACTTATCCCCTGAGCCCTCCATCTGACCCTGTGAAGCTGTCCTGGGTGGTTCCCAGGCCTCCTCCCCAGGCCCCAGCTTCCAGGCCCTCTCCACTCAAATCCTGCTGTTTGCCACCCCTGAGGGACCTTTCTAAAGCCTACTCTGATCATCTGATCACGTCACACCTGCTTAAGCCCTGCATTGCCTTTGGGAGAAGCTCCAAGGCTGTTCTTAGCTTGGCATGCCAGCCCCCTAAGGCCCCTCCAGCCATACCTCCAGCCAGACACTCCCCCTTGCAAACTGCAAGTCTCAATGATTGCAAACTGCCTGTAGCTTCCTGTGCACTGCACACTTTGCTGCTTCAAACCTCCCTGCTTTTGCTCGTGGTGTTTCCTCTGCCTTCAATGCTGTTTCCTCCCTTCTTCATCAAGCCAACTCTTGCTCATCTTACAAGCCAAGCTCAGGTGTCATGGCCTCTAGGAAGCTGTCCCTGTCCCCACGGTCACCCCTCTCTGGGTTGTCCTCTGGGCTTCCATGGGACTTGAGTTTACCTCTATCATATTATATAATAGTAACCTGCTTAACCACCAGCCTCCCCCTTGGTGATGTGAGCTCTTTACAGATAGGGAGTGAACTGTCTTATTGGTCTATAGTACCCTACAGAGTACACAGCCTGGCACACATGTGGAATGGAATACATGCATGTTGAATGAACGAACCAATGAATGAATGAATCATCTATACTCTTGGGTGGGAGTGAGTCTCATGAAATGAAGCTGCTTTCTGAAAAGTAAGAATACCAAGATAGTTTGAAACAGACTCACACTGTCCCGGAATTCTTCCTTAAGCAGACGGCATCACAGCCAGGCTGCAATTACAGACATGCGCACATACACACGCACACATTGTTTTAAAAAATTCATAGAATGCACTTAACGCTTTTTTTTTCTTATTAGAAACCTGTTTACAATCTTGTCCACTGTCAGTCTTAAATGTCACTTTTCAGAAAGCAGGCTGCTGCCAGGAGAAATTTATTTTCAAATTGAATCGCAGCATGTTCATGCAGAGAAGCGCCTCTTTTGAATCTCCAAATTGGAGAGAATTCAGGGAAGAGAAAGTGAGGTGATTAGAATCTGCAGAGGCTGATTCAGGAGAAAAATTTATGAGGCTAAAATATGCACAAGTGAGCTAAATAGCAGCTAGTAGTTGGTGGAGATGGTGAAGATGGGAATGGCAACTTCCTAGAAACCTACCAGAATAGGGAGGATGCATAGCGAGAAGTGGAAACAGGAAGAGCAACCAGGAGAATGAAATGGTGTGGGAGAGGTCCAGGCAACAGGAAGGATGTACATTACAAAATGGAGTTTGCAGTAGGCATCACTGTCCCTGCCACTTAGAGGGAGGTGATCAGAGAAGACTTCCCGGAGGGGAGGCCTGAGCTGAATTTGACTGAGTTGCTTTGTGCCTGTTCAGAAAAGGGCTGTCAGCTTTTAGGAAAGTTGGAACTCAATAGTATGTACGTTATCTTTATTTTTATCACAAACATACACACTGTCAGGTTGGGTGCTCCTTGCCTATCATTCCCTTGCCTGGCAAAGGTATACTCAGGACTAACTCAAGGAACTCGACCTTTGGGACGCCTTTCCCAAACTGGCAAGAAGCCCAGTCATCCTTGCCTTTCACTCATTAACTCAGCAAGGAGTGGCTGAGAGCCTGCTGCACATCAGTCCTGGGGGCTGTCACGGTCAGCTACCCAAGGGTGGTCAAGCGACCTCACAAATGTATATTTACCACCTGGGATAAGGCCTTGGAGGAGAAGTTATGCTGCTAGAGCACATAACAAGGTGCCACAGACTCGGTCTGGACGCTGCAGAAAGTGTTCCTGGGAAAGTGACCTGTGAGCTAAGAGAGGAAGGTAAGCCAGAGTTCCTCAGGCCTCAGAGGATGCAGGAGTGCAAAGGAACTAAGAGAAGGCCAGAGTGGCCGGAACATGGAGGGCAGAGGGAGAAGGGGCGCGGGCCAAGGCTGGGCATAGATCATGCAGGGTTGTCCTACAGCAATGGGGAACACTAAAACTTGGGTGGCCGGAGGTGAGGAATGTAGACAGTTGCACTTTGGAAGGGTCATTCTGGCTTCAGTGAGGCCAGTGGTCAGCCAAGGAGGCAGAGTGGAAGCAGAGTGCCCACTGAGGCAGCTGCCAGGGAATTCAGGTGAGAGATGGCGGGAGCTGATGGGGCAGGAATGAAAGGGAGGAATTCAAGGACTATTTTAGGAGGTAAGAGTTGATAGGGCTGTGAGAGCTGAGGGATCTGATAGACTGACTATCTCCCCCTACCAAGCCGAGTGCCCTGGAGAAGCAGATAGGGCCAGGTGGGACTCACCAGTGCCCCCCTCCTTCCTGAGGGGCCAGCAGAGGCCTGGAGCGGGAATTGTTTTGGACACCTCAAGCCCAAGAGCAGTGCCTGGCCGAGGCTGGCTACTTAGTTCCTCTGACTGGATGCTTGATGAACCCCCATAGCAGCCTTCAAGAACTAAGCAAACAAATTACAAGCAGAGCTAGACCTGGACCTTGCAGGCCTGGCTCTGTGCAGAGTCTATTTGCAAAGCACAAGACTCCCAGCCCAGGCCTGGGGACTCTGCCAGGTCCCCCAGCTCTTGGCTGACCTGATGCTTGCATACTCGGTGTTCGCCTAAGTCTGTCCTGTGCTCCATCCGACTGATGTCCCATTCCAGATGGCTTCTGAGGGAGAGACTGTTCTGAGGCAGCTCAGGCTCTGGAAAGGAATGGGCGGGGCTGAGACTCCCAGCTCTGTCACTCACTATCCATGTGACTATGGGACAATCTTTAGCCTCCCAAGCCTCAGTCTGCTGTTTGTAAAATAGGAATAAGGTAACCCACCTCACAGAGTTGTTGTGAAGGACAGGTTTTATGTAAAGCAGCTGACTCAGGGCCCAACAGGTAAGAGACACTCAGTGGTTGATAGCTGTTCTTACTGTCCTTCTTTGAGACACAGCTTTGTTTAAAATCAGATTCATTCTTAGTCTCCTAGGACTGTGTAGCCAACTGGTTAGTGTCTCGTAGTAACTGCCATCATCTGACACATGCTATTAGATATTACATTTATTTATTTTAAAATTTGTCTAGATCTGGTCAGAGTGACTTGGTTCTGTTTGAGTCAGCAGCTCTGGTCTTTTGGAAGCCTGTGCTCCTATCTTAAGAGTTTCTCGGGCTGAGCCCGTGGCGCACTCGGGAGAGTGCAGCGCTGGGAGCGCGGCGACGCTCCCACCGCGGGTTCGGATCCTATATAGGAATGGCCGGTGCACTCACTGCCTGAGTACCGGTCACGAAAAAGACAAAAAAAAAAAAAAAAGAGTTTCTCATTCAGAATCCGAGGAGCTGGTGCCAGGAAACTCTTGTCTTTGCATCCTAAGTTATATAGTAATTCTCTGCCCGGTAGGCCACACCAGGAGGGGAAGAGAGCTTGGTTGTGCAGACGGGTGGATGTGGGTTTGAACCCTACCTCTACTATGTATGAGCTGGGCAGCACAGAGCAAATCTCTCAGGTGGGGGCAAAGGGCTGTGGTGAGGACCTTGACCTTGAATCTCAGTGTTCTCTGACCCATCAGAGCAGGGGCAGAGAGCACCACCCAGGGATTCTCCCAGACAGCCCTCTGATACTGTCCTTCCTTTGCCTTAAATCCTTCAATGACTGTCCTGCCTTCAGCATGGCAGTCTCTCCATTCACCAACATTTACGGAGCACCTACTATGCACCAGGTGCTGTGCTATGTACAGGGGAGGTGCAGTAGACGGGAAGGCCAAAGTCTTTGCCCTGCGTTTGAGGCCCCCCATGTTCTGGCCCCGCCCACCCTCCCTGCCCTGCTGCCCCTCACCCTCCACCCCACCCCAGGGTGTACTCCCCAGCTGTACTAAGTGCAAGCTTGCAGGTCTGTGAATGCATAGGACACCAATGAGCCTTTGCTTAAGCTCCTTCTGCCTGGATGGTGCTTGTTCACATGGTCCACTTGTCTGACCTGACCTCACAGCATCTTGTGCTGACCTTGTTGTGGCCCTCTGTGCACATGGTGGCATGAAAGGGAGGCCCTGGGCAAGAGGGGAGTGCTCACTGGCTGTAGAGGCCAGAAGACCTGGTTCCTCTCTGCTCCGCACCCTTCCCTTCTGTGGCTCCTGGTGTGAGTGGCATCACCCTCTGCCCGTCATTTCCTCTGCTGTAACATGGAGGTAGCAATGTCTCCTCAGAGTCTTATTTTAAGAACCACATGAGACTGATGGAGGTACTTGGTAAATGGTAGCCATTACAATTGTCTACGCAGTTTCTTGTCTGTCACCCTTATCAGACTGGGAGCTCCCTCAGGGCAGGAGTGGCACCTCTGCCGTCTCAGGATCCCCAATGTGAGAGGCAGAGCCCGGCATGCTTGAAATGAGCAAGTGTGAAGTCTTGGGGAAATGAGTCTCTTGAAATCAAAAGCCATTTTGGTGTTGAAAGAGTTAAAATCTGCTAGTGATTATAAACAAGCTCCATTTCAGCTCACTTGGTGTGAGTCACAAGGCTTAGCAGGTGTGGGCAATAATTAAAGGCTTCAGCAATCTACCTGGGCAAGGTATTTTTGCCTCTTATTCCAAAGAGGAAACTCTCTCTATGGAGAGCAGAGGAGCTCATTAATGAGACTAATTAGGTGTAAAGGGGGTAGAGGCTGGCATCAGCTGCAGCTTGGAGGAGCTAATCATTAAGCTCTGTAATCTCCTCTGCTGAACACAAGCAGATCAGGCTTGGGGGCTGTGAGTTGGGCTCCCACACCTGAGTACCTGACCACAGGCTTTGGAGGGGCTGAAAGGCCTTACCTCTCCCCCTGGCACTTTCCGCCAGGAGAACGCATGCACACACACATACCCAACACATGCACAGCATGGGATCAGCTGCCAGGAAAGAAGCCAGATCATCCAAGAAGACGCTTTTCTCTTAGTGCTCACTCACCTCGGAGGAGCATGTGCTGGTTTTACAACAAGGTTTCCTGGATACAAGCGGTGGATCAGAGATCTTCTTGGCCTCCACATGTGGAGAATAAAACTCTCATGCCTAGATTTCCGGATTTTCTAACTAGTACTAACGTTAGCTAGCACTGGAGCAGGTTCCTCATTCTAAATCCATCTCCTCCCTGGCCTTGAGCTCCATGACCTGGGAAGGAGGGGCTGATTCCCCCCGACCCAATCTTTACCCCAGGTGTCATTGATACACTGGACGCATGGTGGGACCGATGGGGGTTGGGTGGGAAGAGAACAGCCAGACACATTTTGGGACTGCCACTTTTCTCAGTTCCATGGGTTTGGCCATATTACAACCTTTCCAAGCCCTAATTTGCTCATCTGTAAAAGGGGGATAATAAGATCATGTGTGCAAGAGCATTTTCAAAAGTATAAACCATTTATAAAAGTAGCTCACTTATAGTCATCGTGACTTTAAAATTTCAGTAAAAGGAGGGAGAGGCTGAACATGAGGGAGGTGGGCAAATAACTCCAATGAAGTCCTCACACTGAGCTTGAATTAGCCAAAGAGCAATGTGTCCTGGGCAGGCCATGGACAGAGAGACATGCACCTGGAACACTAGGCTCTCAGATGGCTGGCACTGCTGGGGCATCTCTGCACCATTCACAGAGCACAAAACCTTGACTTGGGTTTTGCCACCAGTGCCGCCTGGGAGGCTTGCTGTTTCAACTGGATACCCTTAGAGACATCGGGGAGGCAGGGAAGGAAGCAGATGGCTCCTTGTCTCCCCCATGAGACCACTCCATAAAGCACCCCTTTGAGTTTCTATACCCACAGCCACATCTGACATGAATTTCTCAGAAAGTTGGCACCAATTAAACTGCGTGTGTCCAGCTCAGGGCTTCCTGGTGTCAGCTTGCTTCTTGTCCTTAAGAGTCTGGCACTGGCATGAGCACCTTGGCAAAGCCTTCCCTGATATTCAGCTCCTCATCCCCATGCCCATGTGTTAGTCCCTACATCTTCCACAGTCCCTCAACCTTCTGGGCGCCCTCCACTCTACCACTGGCTACTATTGGGATCACTTATTCACACATTTGTCTCTTGCACTCCATTGTGAATGGGTAATAAAACTCTCTTTCCCATTGGGACTGATCTTGCCAACCCATGCCCAGCCAGGGCATGTGACCCTGGGGACCAAGTGGAGGACCCCATCCTCTGGTCACAGTGACTGGTTCAGGTGGCCCAGATGTCACCCAAGCTGGGTCAAGCATTGTCCTCTGAGAGCTAATGTACAGACACTGAAGGGAGCTACAAGGGCCATACAGGCCCTTATACTTCTATTGCAAAGCAAGAAAATATTTGAAAATAAAACTAACAGGTAAAGAAAAGCAAAGCCATACAGCTGAAAATAAAACAGGTAAAGAAAAGCCAAGCCAAACAATCGTCAATGAGAAACGAGACCGCATCATTTGAGCTCCTGGACCCAGCCGTGCCAGTAGCAAGCCTTGGACTTCTCAGCTATGTAAGCCAAGAAATTCTCCCTCCCACCTTTTTTGCTCAAGTTTACACTAGTTGGGCTTCTACCATCTACAACCTAGAGACGCCAAGCCAAGCTTTAACTGAGTCAAAGGCGTTCCAGTCAGCCTGCAGGTTGGTCTGTTTCCTTGCCCTCCCCCAGGGTTACTGCTGCTACTGTCCTACCTAGAACAGAGTCTTCACAGTCACTTCTCCCCTCATGTCTTCTACTTATGAGCCAAGATCACAGTTCTTGTATGTTTTCTCCCTGAACCACAAGCAAAGACATGGCAGGACTTGAGGCTGTTCTCAGACCAATGTCTAAGGCCCCCAATGGCTCTCTTGGATACAGCTGTCCTGTGGACACTTTCTGGCCCCACAGGCTCCTTATAAAGACCTCTGTTTTGTAAAGGTTTTCTCTAAGATCACTTATAATGTTTTCATCATTTTCCTGGTCTGAACAACAACAAAGACCACAAAAATATAAACATAGACAATGTTCTGCAAAGTCAATAGCTTAACCAACTGAGACAACTGGCCAGCCCACTTTAAAATAATGGAAAAAAGCAGGGGGTGGGAGGGGGTAGGCAGGAGAATGAAAAACCTGCTTCCGTTAAACATAAGAACTAAATACTTTTGGGGACTGATATTTCTGGAGCCCTTACGTTTTGTGGACATTTTACTATTCCCATTTACAGATGAAGAAAATGAGACTCAGAAGGTTAAATAATTTGCTTCCCAATACACAGCTTGGCATGTGCCACCTCCTCCTTCTCCTTCAAGGCCCAGCAAATGCTGTCTCCCACGTGACCTGATGCCTCCTTCCTGGAACCTCCAGTAGAGCACCCACAGACACGCAGGCAGCAGTTACCACAAGGTGTCCTCCTACTGGTGGTCTTAACCAGTGGATGGGATTTCCAGGCAGACACTATTTCCCACTCATCTGCAGATCCTACCCACCAGCACAGGGCATGGCCCAGGGCAGGGCTGCAATAACTGTTTGCTGGAATAAACAAATGGACAACGGAGTCACAATTTGAACCCTGTTTGTTGGACTGCAAGCCAGACAGTGCTTCCCCTCCTGCAGCTGCCCTGTAACTGCCAGGACCTCCCAGCCTCTCTCTTGTTCTCCCTGGAGGGAGCCAGGCTGGGTAGCAGAAGTGGTTACAAGACTGGAGAGAGCACGGACAATGGTAATAAATATGTAAAATCCAGAATTCATTACATCCAGCTAATTTCAAATGCAAAAGACACCACATCCTCCAAGACAGATCCCAATGAAGGAGTCTGGTTTGTAGTAGACAATTTGAAAAGTCGATCAGAATTGTTCAGTCCAACTCACGAAATCATTTTCTTCTTGATGGGCAAGAAACCCACAGGGCTCTCCAACCTCTAATTCTGTGCCCCAGGGATCATCCCTCAGCCTGCCTCAGTTTAGTTTTGTAGGAGACCCTCCCTGAGGTCCCCGAGTGGCCTCCCCACCCGATGGCACCATATGAGAGACCCTCTGGACACAAACCTCAAAACCTATAAAGCAGAGGATGCAGTTCTCTTAAAGAGACAGCGTTAAAGCAAGATTTTAACATAAAGCAACCTCTGTCCTCTGGGGAGAAGATGCTCCATAAGCCAGAGATAAAGCGAGTATCCCTCACGCAGCACACTTGAAAACATGCACCTTCGTGTGGTGCCTGCCTTCATCAATCATCCCCAAAGAAAGGGAGAGAGGGCCTGCCGAGCCACCCAGGAAAGACAGCTAATGCTTACAATTCGGCCAGGCAGGAGGTCTGCAAATGCTCCCTTCTAGCCTTCCACACTCAAAATATTTCCTATAGTGAAGGCTTCAAAGGTAGGAAAGCGAAAAAAGATTTCCCCTCTGCCCTATGCCAGCTGAGAGAATATGTTCCTGTTCCCTTGTTACACACACACACACACACACACACACATGCACACACCACAGATGTGCACACACACAGCTGCAGGAGAGAACCAAAACTACAGACCTAGCTAGAACGAAGGGGACTGTGTTTGAGACCAAAGATGAAGGTAATGCCAAAGAATGTAATATGAAGCAAGAGATTCTATTTTTTTTTTTTCGAGGCTCAATTTCCATTTCCAAAACTTGCTAGAATTAAAGGACATTAAGACAGATCGTGTAGGTACAGGCACACGTGTGAACTGTCACCAGAGCAGTGACACACACAGGAAATGCTCCCATCTGCGAATCCTGGCATCATGTTGACTGGGTCTCCACCATCAAGTACAGGAAAGCTCACTCTTCAGCAACAACCAGCCAGGAATGACTTGAAGGGCACTAGACAAGGCTCCCATCCTTTCTTGACTAAGTCCCCAAACTTCTTCCCTATTGAGTCTGCTTTTGCAGCATGAGCTCCAAATAATTTCTCCCTCTACCTGTGATACTGAAGTCTGCAGTTAAATCTTGTTAATGTTATTTAATACAAAAGTCAAATTTGGCCCTTATCAGTCACTAACACTTTAGTGAAAATTATTTCATCCATTTGATGTCTAAAAGCAGTGAAGACCAAGTCATGCCAGATTTTGTGTTTTTCTAGTAGGTGGTCACGCGGCTTGGGGATGGGGCTTGGGTTAAGGGGGAGGAGGCTACTTTAGACACAGCACAGGCTGATGTCAGTAAGACATCTGGAAAAACTCAGTCTCCCTGTGGGCAAAATGAGGAACATGGGCTGAACAAACAGCTGAATGGCGGGTTTGTAGCTGTTGTCAACACTGTTGGCTAAGGTGCTTTGTGTTCAATAGGACTCCCTGCTTGTTCTGTTCCCAACCAACATCATCAATAATGACTTAGTTAAAAACAGAACAAATGCTGATAAATCTACAAAGGAGCTGGTGGCAGAAAGGATTAAAAAAATTCACAGGAGACTAGAACAATGGGTTGAAACTAACAAGTTGGGATGTATTTTGGATGCATGTAAATTCTTATACTTAGGTTAACTAGAAGTACTAGTTAAGGTTATAACTGGGAATACTAGTTAACCATTTAAAAAGCAATTTATATGATAGGTGTAGAAGAGGCAGAATTCTATGTTCAATACATGTTCAGTTCTGGCTAACAATGTGATGTGGTTCAAAAAAAGAAGAACATGGCTTGCTGGTTAGCTCAGTAGGTTAGAAGGTGGTAACACCAAGGTCCAGAGTCCGATCCCTGTGCTGGCCAGCCACCAAAAAAAAAAAAAAAAAGAATGCAACCCGCCACATTAACAGAAGTAGAGAACCTTGAGCTTAAGTGTGGTAGAGCCCAACAAAAACATAATGAAGTAATATATGTAATTTAAAATTTTTAAGTAGCACATTTAAAAAGTAAAAAGAAATGAGAGAAATTAATTATAATATTATATTTTATTTTACCCAATATCTACTATAATTTCAACATGTAACCAACATGGACAATTAATAATGAGTTTGACATTGTTTTTGTACTAAGCCTTAGAAAACTGGTATGTAGTTCACCCTTAGAGCACATCTCCATTTGGACTAGTCACATTTAAATTGCTCCACAGCCACACATCGCCAGACACTACTGTATTGGACATGGCAAGGCTAGAGTAGGGGTGGGATAAGGCCACCAAGCTCTGTTCTCAACAGACCACATCTGGAACAGATGGTATTTTAGGCATTTTAAGAGGGACAGTGATAAACTAGAACTTGCCCAAGACTATCTGAAAGTCTGGGGATGAGATAGCTTAGTGGAAAAGGACTGTGTTCTTCTAGCACTGTAGGAAAATCACAAGCAAGAGATACTGGTATCAGGTGGCTACAGAGCATAAAACAAGGACTAGTGGATAAAAACTGTGATGATAAGATTTTGGGTCTTTTTAGAGCAAGTTTCCCTGGTACTAGAGAGGGGTGTGTGAGCAGAAGCCAGATGATCTGCAAAAGAGGATATATGCATTGATAGAAAGTTGATGTCCTCTGTTAACTCTGAGATTCAAGGCTCTGAGATACTAAGTACGACTATTAAGTAAAATGACCATTGTCCAGCCAACAAACCAGAACATACAGATCCAAAGATGTTTCCTCCTTCAGGAGTCTTCCTGAGAGATTAAGGGTTATTCTGGCTATTCTCACAGGCTGTAATTCCGGTTGTCACACACAAGCATTGTGGGGCCTTGCTTTGCACAGTCTCTGTCTTCAAGGAGCCCACAAGTGAGGGTCTGTGGTGAAAACTCTAGTGTAATGTCAAGTCACTGGTTCTCAACTGACTAGTGAACAGAAAGAACTACAAGAAGGGTCCCTGTGTGCACCCCCCCCCCTTAAATACCCTGTGTGAGTGCTCTTTCTGCATCTCATGGAAAAACAACACTTCCAGGTGCCCTCCTGGGGTTCAAGGCTAGAGGGGCCTCCAGCCCATTCAGGATCCTGGGAAGCACCAGATCTCTCCAGTGCTCTGCTTTGTCTCACTATCTACTGATCATCTGTACCTGAATGTGCCACAGGCACCTCAACATCAGCATGTCCCAAACTAATCCCACTGTTGGGAATATACCCAGAGGAATGGAAATCATCAAGTCGAAGGTATACCTGTTCCCCAATGTTCATTGCAGCACTCTTTACAATAGCCAAGAGTTGGAACCAGCCCAAATGTCCATCATCGGATGAGTGGATACGGAAAATGTGGTACATCTACACAATGGAATACTACTCAGCTATAAAAACGAATGAAATACTGCCATTTGCAACAACATGGATGGACCTTGAGAGAATTATATTAAGTGAAACGAGTCAGGCACAGAAAGAGGAATCCCACATGTTCTCACTTATTGGTGGGAGCTAAAAATTAATATATAAATTCACACACACACACACACAAAAAACCGGGGGGGGGGGGAGAAGATATAACAACCACAATTACTTGAAGTTGATACGACAAGCAAACAGAAAGGACATTGTTGGGGGGGAGGGGGGGAGGGAGAAGGGAGGGAGGTTTTGGTGATGGGGAGCAATAATCAGCCAAAATGTATATCGACAAAATAAAATTTAAAAAATAAAAAAATAAAATAAAATAAAAAATAAAAAATAAATTAAATAAATAAATAAATAAATAAAAAATTAGTCCTGAGCGACACACACAATCCCAGTGTGTCCTGGGGAAAATCACACTGTTATCCACCCTCACCACCCCAGCCACTCCCGAGTTGTTTTAAGATGGATAAATTCAAGTTATAATAAACTTGAGACAACATTGAAGGGGGAAAAAAAAAAAGCATGTCCCAAACTAAATGCCTTATCTCCAGCCCTCATCCTCAACCTGTTCCTCGCTGACCCCAGATTTGGGTAAGTTTGCTATTGAACGATTTGGCTCTGTCTCTGGCCCGTGGTGCTGGATCTCACTACCTAGTGGGAGAGGGACACATAATTCTGATATAAAGAACCAGCTAAAACAAAAGACTTCCAAGGAACTCCTTTGGAGCAGGAGGGGAAGAAGACAGATGAATTCCACAGAGAGAGCCTGAGCAGGTCTCTCAGAGGAGGCTTCCTTTCCCTCCCCAGACATTCACAGGGCTCACTGTGTGTCAGGCTCTGTGATGGACACTGGGGGCCACCAAGGACTCCAATGTGCCTTCTGTCACTGAGGTGCTTCCAGCCTCATGAGAGGGACAGGCAGGCACACAAATAAGGGCAACAGAGAGCTCATGTGTTAGGATAGAGGTTTACCTGGGTATAAGCACAAAAGAAGAGAAGGGGACAGTCCCACCCTGGCTGTCAGGAAAAGCATAAGAAGAACAGAGGGAGAATGAAGCTTGTGCTGAGCCTTTGTGGCCTCATCGGGCAGGCCACAGAGGGCATTCCAGGCAACAAGACAGCATGTGGAACAACCCAGGGCATGAGGGAACCAGCTGCTCCACAAGGAGACTTGGGGTGACAAGAGGAGAATGTGAAGGGAAGAGAAAAGAGGAGATCCCAAACCAGATGGTGAAGGTCCTGGATGCCAGGCCAAGGAGTGAGACACTATCCTGCAGGGATTGGGGACACAGGAGGATTTTACGATGAGATCTGTCAGGAATAATTGTATATATTTTTTAGTACAAGATTTTTTTGTTCTGCCTTCATTTCAGTAAAAATGAAGCATCATGAAGCTGGCAAATAATCTCTGCATCCCAAAGACAGTGCGACATGTGATAATGACTGTGAAGCTCAACTAAGCCTGTTAGCAAGAATGACCAGGGAGTGAGAGGGGGACTGACGCCTCGGCTCTCTGTTGGAGGATCATCAGGAAGGGGCCATTAGAAACATGCTAGCCAGGTAACAGGAGGGAAACAGGTCTTGGCAGGGCTGTGTTGCCCATGGAGAATTAGCAAATAAAATTCAGAGAAGAAAGCAGGGGCTTCTGTGCTTACCCAGGGAGGCTCCTGGAGAATAATGTCACGTGTGGCTACCACCTGAGGAGCGCTGGATGAGGCAGCAGACTTGACATGCTGCTGCAGGCTTTAGGTGAACAGAAGGGATGCCCAGGCCCCTCGCAAGAGCTGATCCTCATTCCTGACCACCCTCCTAGGCACCATGTTAGGTACCAGGAATGGTGCCATGACTAAGGCATGGCCGACTGTCCTCAGGAAGCTCACACTCCCTGACCCAGTGTCACTGGAGCCTCAAGGGAGGCAGGAGAGGCTTCATCATCCCCATTCCACAATGGAGGGCAACTGGTGAGAGAGGGAGGGAACTCGGTGTCTTCACGCATCCAGTCCCTGCTACTGTGCTCAGCGCCGAGTTCCTCTTGTCACAGTAATCACTCAAAATACCAGCAGAGTGAAGCCACTGACCAGAATGAGAACTCTGAGTGTGGGACTGCCATGATACCACTGGGGGGTGCCCAGAGAGCAGTGCCATCGCAGCAGCAACTCTTCCCCCAATTCCTAATGCTCTTCGGTGTCAGACACTCCATCCAAAAGATGTTCACAGAGTGCCCATCGCAGCAGCCCCCACCCTAAACTGTTCGGTCTGACCTGGCGCTTCTCTAACAGCAGTGTGCACCCTTGAAGGAATTTAGCTTTCAGGGATCTGATTTCCGGGGTTCAAAGCTGGACATTCTGCCCCTAGAGGTACCTAAAAACAGTTTGAGAAGCACTGCTGTGGCTATTAGTTGCTGCTAGAGAGGTACAGGCTGGAGGAGTACGGTGGAGAATGGATTGGAGGGAGAGAGTGGAGGCTGGGACAGCAGGGGGCGACTGCTTGTACCACCACCGTCACTTCACGAATGGCTCCCAGCTCCTCTCTCAGGGAGCAATTTAAGAGAAAAGCAGACATGGGGGAAAGGTGTGATCTGTCTCTGGAACTCTAAAAACATTCTGCAGAGGTTTCTGGGGGAAAGCCCCTCCACCAGGGGTGCTACATCCTGGGGAAACAGGGATCTGGGCAGGCAGCCAGAGGCCCTCACATTTCCTAGGGGAATGGCAGAGCACATTGCTTTGAGTGGGCCAGGGCTGAGGGTCTCTCAAATGACAGCTGCTTTAGTGCCAGGAATGTTCATGTCAGCTTGTGCTGCTGGAAGAGGTTCCAAAGAGGAGACTAGATCCCCTAGAGCTTCTTACTTCGCTAATAAAACCGACTTCTTACACTGGTTATCCAAAGGAACCCAGGGCAGTGCTAAGTACTTGTATATGCACCCTGGGTTGGTCTTCTCTGAGTTTAACTCCTGGCCCTGCGGCTCACCAATGCCTGGAGGTCCTGGCATATAACTGCACCCTCTTTGATCAAACCTGATTCACCCGTGAAGCTAGCGGGGTTGGGGGTATCTCAATTTCGCAGATAAAAAAACTGTGCCAAATGACTTTTGGGAGATTCACGCAGTTTTTAAGAGGCAGACCTAAGGCTAGAATCCAGGACTCCTCATACTGAATTCAAAGTCTTTCCATGGCCTCTGGGGAATCTTGGCCAAAGGTGACTCAAGGTTGCATACCCTCAACAGTGCATGTACAAATGCTATTTCCAGGTGGTCGTTAGACAGATCATTGTGTCAGATCCTCCCTATTAAGAAACAGTTGACAGTCCCCTTTTGTAGCCTCTGAATGGCTGCCCTCCCTGCTTGGGAGCCCACCCCACCTTCTAACTATCCAGTAAACTCCTATTCATCTTTTAGGACCTACCTCAGATGTTTCCTCCTCCTCTGAGAAGCCTTCAGCCTTCCCTTTTGTGCACTTCTCTTGTACATTTATCTATTACAACCCATCATTGTCTTTTTCCTTTAATATCTATCTGTCTGCCTCATAGGGCTTGAGGAGCTTGGGGACAAGGTTGTGCTTTATTCATCTTTTTGTCACCCGCAGCCAGGAGTACTGGACACACACTGGGAGCCAAATGAATGCATTTTGAATGAATGCATCTTGAATGAATGCACCTTAGTAAGGCCCCCGGGTTCTGAGAGCTAGAAATAGTCCCATGAAGACAAACTTTCATTAACACCACACAGCTCTTCCCTCCATGAGTAGATATTCAAATGGCCCATGTGACTGAGTCACAACACCACAAGACAAAGGCCTCCTTTCCTCCTTAAAGGAAAAATTTAATAAACAATGGGTGTTCCAAATTGCTGCTTTCTCCTGTATGAAAGACATCATGGGGGTGGGTGGGGGGACATCTTTGCGGCAGGTAAAGGGGAGTGGGCAAAATACCAGGTTTATGTGGTCAGAGACCATGATACTACCATCCCGAGAGAACCCACAGATCAATATTAAGCAAGCGATTTCTCAATTCCTTCAGAAGGACAATAGGTTAGACTTTTTGATTCTTTTAAAGACATGTAAGCATCCTGCTGTTAGAGACTCCTCTGGTTCTTGCCCATCTCTTTTCTCCTAACATTCCACAGTGAGCTGTCTTCATGGCCCATGACACATATAAAAAGTAACTATCTGAGTATTTTAAAGCACTATTTTTCTATTGTTTTAATGGCCTCAATAAGGGCACCATTGTTCCTTAGTGGTATACACGCTTCATTCTAGTAATTAGCTGTCAGAGAGGACCCGACAGCAACCTAATGTTGTCCGCTCAAATCATATTAATGAAATGCAATCCACTCAAATGTCCTGAATGCATATCTGTAATTGCATTAAGTAGAGAGACTGGGGACATCAGGATCAAACTTCAGTCTCTGAACAGAACGTTACGATCAAGCACATTAATCCATTATTTCCTCAGAATCTGACAGCCAATTAATATACCAGGCCTTTATACACCAGGCAAAGGATTGATGTCCCTGTCATGATTTTGTTTTCAAAAAAACCATTAAAATGACTGTTTGTACTCAGGGATGTCAAAGTAAATGCTGGGTGTAATGTTTCTAATCAAAATCAATTGTTCAAAGGTGGAAAGGTAAGAAACAAACTTTGGAGGAATATTGTCATATCTTCCAAAGAAGGAAATTTAAAGATCTGAAAGTCTCACTGCTTTTCCTGGTGCTTTGAACAAAAAAGTAGCTAAAATTAAGTACTAGTCAGAGTTCAAATAACTCTGCTTCATCAAGTGATTTTGAACAGGACAGGCATGGTGTGGGTTCTTTTTTATTTTTATTTTTAACACAACAGGTCTTCACTTTAAGGATTTCACTGGTATTTACAACTAGGCATATAAATACCCAAAGCAAGACTCCCCAGTCCTGAGTGTTCCTGCTTCACTTCACAGAACACACTTTGTTAATTACCAAAGCTGCCTTCCACAAATTAGAACTTCTGCTGGACTGGGAAGGCAAAAATGAGAATAAATACTTCTTCAAATCTGCAGAACTGCACAAATGTCCTATGAACAGACCCACTTGGAAGAGTGTGCAGGTCAGCAGTGCATTCAGGACCATGATAAAATTTAATTAGAAGCTGCTATTAGGACACTGTTATTGATGTGCTGGAGCATGCAGAGAGAAAACTGCAGCCTACACACTGCTGGTGCCCTTGGTGGGAACTGTCTTCGTTGGGCTGCTCACATTTTGCTGAAATCAAGCTCGCTGGTGAGACTGCCCAGGCTGTTTGAGGTTGAGGACCAGAATGTGCATTTCTGGGCTTCCCAGGATGGTGACCCTGTCTGCTTCTCCAGTGCTCCCACCGCTCCCTACCTTTCTGTTATGTTACAGGTACACAGCCACTAGTGCCGCTCGCCTCCACGAACAGGTCCCTCTACAAATTTCTCTGAGTGACAACTTTCAACACGAGCGCTGGAATCCCTGTCTCAGGCTGGGTTTAGAATGCTTCTATGGGTCTCCACAACCCCCTTTTTGACAGCCTTACCATGCTGTGATGGAAGTGCCTCTTCCCATGCCTGACTTCCTAACACAGGGCCTGGCATGTAGTACTGACTCAGGCTCTTTAAGGCTCTTGATATGAATGGCTTCTACACTCCTATCAGCAGCATAGAAGAGGACCTTATGGGCATTATTTCAATTGTAAAAACTATGTTGAATCTATCTTCCATGGTTTACCATAGAAAAACTGGCTATTTCTTGTTTTTTCCATCGTCCCATTGCCCTTCCACCTAAAAACACCCCCCAAAACAAAAGCCATCATTCTATTCCTCGAGTAAGTCCCAAACCTGGGGAATTGGGACACTGATTTTATAAGCAAAACCACAAAAGTAGCAGTTGCCTCATCAACCCAGACCCAATGCTAGGAGAGAGAAAGGTGGTAATTACTGTGCAGGCAGCCTTAAGAGAGTGTGGAGATGTACAGGGTATGAAAAAAGATGTATGCGATTTTAGGGCTCATGTCAGAAAGACACTTGTAATAGAATTTCTATGCTGACAACTAAGAGATAGTTTAAATATGTAAAGCTTTGGGTGAAATTACCGCTAAGAAACTCTCATTATAAAGAAGAGTTCTGTACAACACAGGAGGGCGGGGAAGCACGAAGGGACACTTAACACTTATAGAGTCCCTACTGTGTGCACTTGACACATACTAGCTTTCTTATTCTCTCATTTAGTCTTCACAACCATCCCTGTGAGGCAGGAATTATGAATCTGTTTTGCTGAGGAATCTCAGGAAATAAAGTAATGTGTGTAAAGAGCAGAGCTTGTCCAAGGTCATCAGCACACTGGCCAACAGCTGAGTTGGAATTTGACTCTAGGTCTCTCGTCCCAAAGCCCATCCTTTTTCTCCATACTATGTCTTATCAAAGGTCAATAATTTTTCTCTTGTGGAAAGAGTTTTAACTACCATTACGGCAGAACGCTATTCAAAACATCTGGGAGCTTGGAAGAAGAGGCACAGTAAGAGGTGAGCATAATAGTGTAATGGAGGGCGCCAGGGCTTTGGGGTCCAACAGGTCAGTGCTCAGCTCATGGCTCAGTCACTTCCTAGAAGCATAGTTTTGGACAAATCACTTAGCCATTCCCAACACCTGGTTTCCTCATATGAATTATGGGGATGAAACCACATACTGTAAAGGGTTATGGGAGGAGCAAATGTACTTAAAATGTGGTGTCTGGTATGTGGCAATGATTGCTCACTTTTCCCCAGCTCTTACTGAGCATGAGGCAACGTTCTAATCACTTTACATATATCAACTCAAGCCTCACAACAACCCCAAGAGGTAGAGAGTATTATTCCCATTTTATAGATGAGGAGGCACAGCACAAAGAAATTAAAGATTTACCAAGGACAGTCAGAGCTGACATCTGGATCCTGCAATTTGCCTCCGAAGCCCATGTGCTTAACCACCACTTACTTTCTCCTGCTTATGGGTGATGGCAATGATAGTGATGGTGATGTTGGTAATTCAAGGCTCAGCTCAGTCACCTCTTTGGGCAGGTGCTGCTGAGCGACCTCTCCACTGGCTGAGCTAGCTGCTCCCACAGCACTTCTTGCCCATATTAAAACCTCTGACTCCTGTACTCATCCAAGAGCGCCTGGCAAGCAAAGCCTGGTCCTCCCCTCACTGAACCCTCAGTGCTCTGCACAGAGCAAGCATCCTGTCGCTGCTGAATGAATCAATGAGCAAGGAAGCAGGGATTCCCTCCACACCTGGGCAAACAAAAGCCCTGTACTCATCCTAGCCAGTCAGCATACATGGGGGTTTCATTGAAAAGCAGAAGAGTCCAAGAATTTACTTTTTCCCCAGGTTTCATTTGAACTATTTTAAATGAAGCAGGCCACCTGGATATACCATGATCTTTGCTTCTAAGTGAATGAATGTTTATGAATGCCATTCAGAAAAGACAGACACAAAAGGCCTTCACAGGCCACCACTTCTCAGGATTCCAATCATGTCAGCTTGGCAGACAGGGTGGGATTAAATTTTTCCAAAAAGCAAACTGAGGCAACAAGGGTGCCAATTTCAAGCTCTATATGAGAACTGTTATTGTTCTGAAGTGAATCAGCAACACTTAATCTAAGAAAGAAAAATAAACTTATCATCTTACCTCTCCACTATTTGGCGAACTCCTATTTATCTCTTAAAACCCATTGCAGACAAACCTCCTGTGAAGTCTATCCTAATCCCTCAAACGGAGCTAATCTCTCCCTCTTCCGGGTTACTTGAACAGGCTTCCATAACTGCACTTAATGTGCAACATCGAGAGTTCTCCATATGTCTCTCCCACTCAATGCTGAGGGCAAAGACAGTATTCTCTTCATGTCTGCGTCTCCAGCTCTGAGCTTAGTGCCAGGACGAGGGTAGGGGATCAGTAACACTGAATTTAATGCAAAAATGTTATCACCCAAAGAAAGAACCATACTCAAATCTGGGTTTCTCATCACTAGCGTCAAGGGCAGGATCTAACCACTGGGCTCAACTTAGCCCAGAGTACCAGAGTGTTGTTGCTTCAAAGATAAAGCCTGCTGATTTTTTTTTTTATGCCCAGTTTTTAAAAAAATTGTGTTAAATACATGTAACTTAAAATTTACCATCTTAACCATTTCTAAGTGTACAGCTCAGGTGTATTAAATACATTCATAATGTGTGCAACCATCAACACCATCCACTCCCTTCACTCTTCACCGTGTAAAACTGAAACTCTACCTGTTAAACAATAACCCCCGTTCCCTTCTCCCCCTAGCCCTTGGAAAAAACCAGTCTACTCTCTATTTCTATGATTTTGACTACTCTAAGTACCGCATGTAAGTGGAATCATATAACATTTGTCTTTCTGTGACTGGCTAATTTCACTTAGCATATTATTCTCAAGGTTCATCGATGGTGTAGCATGTATCAGAGTTTCCTCCTTTTGTAAGGCTGTATAACATTCCATTGTATGTATATGCCACATTTTGTTTATCCATTCCTCTGTTGATAGATACTTGGGTTGTTTCCACAGTTTAGCTATTTTGAATAATGCTGCTATGTACATGGGTATACAAATATCTCTTTGAGACCCTGTTTTCAATTCTGTAGGTATACAGCCAGAAGAATTGCTTGACGTAAAGTAATTCTATTTTAATTTTTTTGAGGAACCCCCATACTGTTTTCCACAGCAGCTGCACCATTTTATATTCCCACCAACAGCACACAAGGGTTCCAATTTATCCACATACTTTTCAACACATTCTTTTCTGTTCTTTTTGACAGTAGCCATCCAATGGGTATGAGGTGGTATCTTATTGCAGTTTTGATTTGCATTTCCTAATGATTAGTAATTTTGAGTACTTATTCATATGCTTACTGGCCATTTGTACATCTTCTTTGGAGAAATGTCTATTCAAATCCTTTGCCCATTTTTGAATCAGGTTTTTTCATTGTTGAGTTTTAGGAGTTTTCTATATATTCTGGATATTAATCCCTTAACAAATATGATTAACAAATATTTATGATTTACAAATATTTTGTCGCATTCTGTGGATTGCCTTTTTATGCTGCTGATATTGTCTTTTGACGTACAAAATTTTTAAACTTTCATTAAGTCCAATTTGTCTATTTTTTCTTTTGTTGCCTGTACCTTTGGTGTCGTATCTAAGAAGTCATTGCCAAATCTAATGTTGTGAAGCTTTTGCCCTATGTTTTCTTCTGAAAGTTTTATAGCTTTAGGGCTTACATTTGGGTCTTTGATCCATTTTGAGCCCACTAACTTTCTAACATGTCTACAGAAAAACATTTCTAAGCAATATGAACCACCTCCTGAGAATTATCTAGGGAGAGTAGTGAGCAGACAAACTGTTATTCAGTTCCTGGCTTTGCAGTGTCTAGCTGTGACCATGGATACTTAACGAAGCCTTAGTTTGCTCATTGATTAAGCAGGAATAATACCACTTACCTCATCGGGCTGCTGGGGAGAGTAAATTAAATAAGGCATGTAAGGTGCTTCACACAGTGCCTAGCAGACGGTCAGTGCTTTTAAATGGAGGCTATCTGGGGCAAGCAGTACAGCTCAGCGTTAAGATCATGAACTTAGGTCAATCAGATGGGTTTGAGACCTGATTATTAGCCATGTGACTTTGGGATACTCAGCCACCCTCTCTATGCCTGTGTCTCCTTACTCATCAAAGTGATACAATAGCAATAGCTTTTTAGATAGTTTCAAGGAATAGCTGGGAGTGTATATAAAAGTACCTAGCACAGTCCACAGCACATAGTAGGCACTCAATAGATGGCTTCTATTGGAAGGAACCATAGAAACCTTTAGAATCAGTTTTCATCTTCTGCCTCCAATCTCCTAACATTGAACCATTCCTGTATCAGTCACCAAAGTTATTTATGAGCTCTTGAAAGGCTGCCAGGCAGATGACTTTAAATATCAGCATCTGACCAGTCTTAAGATTCTAGGGCTCATGCAAAGCTCACATATCAGCACTGAGAAGGTACAGTTATTTTCAGAGGGAGTTTTCCTTGAAATGTATCTTGAACAACTTCAAGTATAACCAGATGTCTAATTACCTTTCTGATACTGGTGATGTCCTCTTCTGCCATTTCTCCCCAACTCCAATTACCCCCCAACCCCCTGAAGGCTGGAGTAATCTTTCTAAAATGCTGATCAGATCCCGTATTTCTACTGACTATAGATCTCAGTGGATCTCCCTATCTCCAATAGGTCTTTTGCCTCAAAAGGGTTCAATGGTCAGTAAGTTTGACACACCCTGGATTAAGCCAAGTTTAGTACTGGTGATCGCTGATGGATATGTACAGCTTTATTGTACATTGTATACTTCCAAGCCATACTCCTTAGAACGGAACGAGTAAGATTCTAGGCTTTTCCACAAGCCTTCCTTTCTGGTTTGGTCCTTCCCTCTGCTCCTTCTGCAGCCCACTTCCACGTTTCAACAGCACAGAACCCATTGCCTTCCCCCAACAGGTTGCTCCCTTCATTCTTGCGTGGCTCTGCCTGGAAGAGTTCCCCTTCTCCACCTGGGGAAACTGCACTCACCCTTCAAGACTCAGCCAAAATATCCCCCTCCTCCATGACACCCATCTTTCACCTCATCCCACCTACCCTACCCCCAGAATACACCATAGGGATCCCTTTTAACAAAGGCATGACATTTCTATACTTGTTTTTTGCCCCCACAGGGAGGTAAGCTCTTGGAAGGCAGGGCTATGAATGATCTGTCTTTGTACACTTGGCACTAGGCTGCACAGAGCAGGTGCTCAGTAATGCTGAGTGAACGCCCACTGAATGTCAGAAGGGGCCATTGGAAAGTAATAGAATTTTAAAAATATGGCTTAAATGCCTTAGGGTTTATAGACTTAAAGACTTTTTATTTCTCAGAACATAAATCCTTAGCATCTGACTATAAATTCTTAGTGGATTTAAGAACATCATGTACTTTCTGCTCTGCTGAATACAGAATCTGAGAAAGGCAGAGCCAAGGGGCTTTTAGAGACCTGATGACCTCGCTCTGTCATTTTAAAGAGGAAGAAACTGAAGCTCAGAGAAGGGAGGGGCTGGCCCAGGGTCAGTTCTCCTGACACCCTGGCCAGCCCTCTTTCTCTGCAACTCCATGGACTACCCAGGCAATTCCTCAGGGACATGGTGGTGACCGATCAGGACCTTGCAATCTAACTGCCTCCCCATGCCTAGCTGGGATAAAGAGAACTTCTCCATAATGACAAAAAAATGTTCTGCTTGGTAATTATGAACCCAACAGTCATGAGGAGCTTTTGCACATATAGAAAAGGCTACAAAAAAGCAGTGACAGCATGACACAAGACCCTACCCCCCTTGTAAAAAAAGAGTTTGGCTGGTGTTCATTTTTAATGTTAAATGATGAAGTCTTTAGGCAGTTATATTTCCTCAAGATAGCTCTGAAGGAACTCTGTGATAATTTGGCATCAATTTCTAACTTATGTTACCTAACATATTTTAGCAGCTACGACTCCCTACATGAGATGTTCTATATGGACAGATCTATGGTGATTGGCAAATTACAATATGTACAAGTACAAATGCTTCTAGGAAATGGGGCTTTATGTAAATATGTGGTATTTTATACAGAATCCATGCTACTTACACACACAGGTTGCTGCAATAGATGTGTAAACAGATCTACCTTGGAGAAGATAATGTTTGTCTTTAAAATGACTTGAGCTTATTTCTTCTTTAAATAATGGATTGTGAAGTGGGATTCATAAGCACCCTCTACATCCTGAGGCATGTAGGCAATGCAGCTTTAAAAGAGTTAACATAGCCCTACCAGAAGTCCTAACAAATTGAATCTTATTTAATTAGATATTGTATTGGGGGGGGGGGGGATGAAATAAAATTCTTTCATTAACTTAACCAAACTCCCTTAAAGGCAACAATATGTTCCTCTCTGTCAGGACAGAATGGAATGAAATCTTTATTTTAATTGGGGTCAGATGAGGAGCCATTTGGCTTCAGATGTTTTGTTTATCAGCCCTGAGCTTTATGGCTGAACCAGAACGTGAAATGTTCCATTACACAACCGTTCCACTTAAAAGGCCACTTTCCCAATGATTTTTCATGTTAAATGCTGTAAATATAGCCCAAACTAGATTTGAAATTTAGAAATAGAATATCTAAAGATCCCCCAGTGACATGATGCCCCCAGGTGGCTTTGGATCCGAGATGCTATTTCTTCTATCCAGCAACATGGCTCCCTTAGACAAGTAGCCTGTGATCAAGAGGAGCAGGCTGGAATTGTCTTCCAGGGTGCTGCTGATCCTCAGCATGAGTAAGTACGTCCCCTTAACACACCTGAGCTGAAAGTCGCCAGCTACAATAAGCACTTATCAAGCACCTCTGAGAGAGAACATGGCCTGGTGACTAAGAGCAAGACTCTAGAGCTAGACTTTCTGCATTAGAATTCCGACCCTAACACTTCCTAGCTGTGTGACCTCGAGCAAGTGAGTTAACCTTTCCATGCTTTAGTTCTTTTGTATGTACAATAGGAAAAATAATAGTATTTACCTTCAGGGCTGTGGTGAGGATAAAATGGGTAGTATGCATAAAGTGCTTTAGCCAGCGCCTGTCATAGGGTAAGCACTATTTAAGAATTGCTGTTATTACAATTATTAAGTATTTCCACATTTATCCTTGTAACAACTTAGTTGAGGTGAGGATAATTAAGTCCATTTCACAAATGAGGAAATAGGCTCAGAGATGGTAAGTTACCTGACCATCCATGGTAATGAAGCCAGAAAGTCACAGGAGTGGGATTTGAACCCAGGCTTAAGTCCGGGGTTCTTTCCACTAAAAGATATTGCTTTCAGGGCAAACAGAATAAACATATATTCAAACTTCAGAACCCAGAGATAGCTCAAAATTTTCATATGCTCTTTAAAAAAGAAACATAAAATTTTCATATGGGTAATTAGGCTGAGAGGAACAAGTTTGTAACCACTGTTTTCTCTTACAAGATCTAGAACTTCTGTCCGTAAGAGAATTCTAAATAGACCTTATTATGTACAAAGAGATGAACTAAGTCATCTGATGTAGCAAATAATTCAAATTACAAAATTTGTATCAGAACTGAGGATAACAATAGTCACAATTAAGAGCATTAACCTGTACATTATGTGTTTATGTGCAAACTTCTAGCCATTGCAGTTGATTATATGAAATTATGACTTCTCACTCCCCAATGGGTTAAAGCAGAAAATATTAACTTAGAAAAATTATTTTTTGTCTTAAAATAACTGGTGTTCAGAGTCAAAAGACAGTTTCCATTTCTACTGTGAAACTTTATTTGGCTTTATTCAGGTCCCCTTAAAATGTATTCTATCAGAAAATAACTTTCTTCTTCTTCTTTTTTTTTTTTTTGTCTTTTTCGTGACCGGCACTCAGCCAGTGAGTGCACCGGCCATTCCTATAGAGGATCCGAACCCGCGGCGAGAGTGTCGCCGCGCTCCCAGCGCCGCACTCTCCCCAGTGCGCCACGGGCTCGGCCCAGAAAATAACTTTCTTCTTATCTTTCAAGTTCTAGCATCAAAATCCATCTAGAATTTCAGGATTCTTTTTCAAGCACATTGGCAATGAGTTAATGATGACATTATCTGACGGTTCCCAAACAACGTAGGCAAAGGGAGATAGAACTGATCAAGAAAATACTGCTTTGGCTAGAATTGGCAAGTCCAGAGCCGATGTTATACAAGACAAAGCTCCTAAAGTGAAACTGGGAAAGTAGCAAAAGTTTTGGCAAAAAGCACATTTTTTACTTTCATTTTTAGTGATCACAACAGAATCATATTGTCTGCACCTGAGAGTCATATTCTGATAGTCTTTGAAATTTGCATTCACACATGCTTATGGAAAATAAAGCCATTTTAAATTAATGCATTATTCATAGTTCATAAATTTCCAAGACAACACCCATGAAGTTTTCTCTATACATTCCCATCTTCTGTAAAATGTTCTATTAAGGGAAATGTAATAAAATGAGCTATTTCTGCAGTTTCACAGCAGGTATTTTGATTTGATGACACTTGCTTTTCTTTATAATTTTCATATAATTATGCCACGATCTTTGACAAATAAAAAAAGGCAGGTGGACACCTGCATGTATATAATTTGCGAACTACACATCTTCAGTGAAGAAAAATACTTGTTTTAAAAGTTATTGATTCTTTTAACCACAGAGTTCAAAGCAAAGGTGGCATGAATATCTAAATAAATATCAAGGGAGTGTCAAAGGTAACCAAGGAGGGACCAGGTGAGGTGTGAAGTGTTAACTGTATTTTAAAAAGTATAAAAGAATAGAGGAAAAATACAGATAGACTGAACTTCCAATTATCATAATGTTGTCTTCTTTGTAACACATTTTCAAACTTGAAAAAAAACACTGAAGCCAGAGGAATTCAGAGTATAGTACTGTGTCCTTCAAACATCTCACAATCCATGTGCATACAGTTTATTTAAATATAAAGTAAAATGATGACTTATGAAATGCACATTTCCGTCACAATACATCATCTGTCAAACAAAGGATGAAGGAAAGCGGGGAGACCCTTTTGCATCTGTTTGACTGGGTAATAGAGACCCTGTTTCAAAGATGAGCAGGGGACGGCTCACCTGATAATTCTCACACTCAAACACATGCCAGTGCATGTAGGGAATCTGCAAAATGAAGATATCTGATGGATTATGAACATACTATGAATGAACTTTGGCTCTGAGGACAAAGAAGCATGGTCAATGTGAGAAAGCCCAGCTTTGCAGAAGAGGTTCACCAACAGGAAGCACATGAGAGGTGACACCTTGCTATCCCAGACAGTACACGGAGCTGGGGAGGCAGATGGGTGTCTTCTAAATTGTCACCACCTACCTGACTAAATCAGTCTTAAGTCAGGTTCCTCATCTATAAAGTGGGGACAGAAATACTGGGAAGGGCTGTGGGGAGGATTAGAGATCATGCAGCACAGTGTCTAACACATGGGAGGTGCTGAACAAAAGGGAGCTATCAGCTCTCGCACCATCTTCCTTTATGACCTTGTTTGCAGCCTTCTCTCCAGGTTGCAGATGGATGCACATCCCCAGTGAATGTGCAGGGTGGCACCAAACAAGCGTTTCCAATTTTAGACAAACCAACAAGAGATGAGGGCCTTCTGATCCTCCAGCTCTGGTCCAGACTTTCCCCCAACAACTTCAAGACCTGTTTCTCAATTGCACACTGGATGCCGCCACTTAGAGGTGACCCACCCATTTCTCAAACTCCGTACTCCACTTCTCGACCCTTCATTTCTTGCACCATTTGGCTGGTTGCATTCCTGACCTTGGCCAAGGAAATCTCCACTCATTATTCATTGGGTTACATGCTCAGGGTCTATCTCTTTCTCCTCACTTCTGAGCAGCCATCTACTTCAGATGAACCTACCTGCAGAGTGTGTACAGCCATCTCTGCCTCTTCATGACTTATCATTCCTCTCCTGGACCAGCAAAATTGTTCCCTTTCAAAATTCAGCTCAAAAGTCTAGAGAAACATCCTCGCCACTGCCCTCCTCCCATAGCCCCAGTAACACTGCTGGGGCCCCACGTGCCTCACCTTCCCACCTCTCTGCTTTAGCTCAGGAAGACAGAGCTACCACAGTTTCCTCTGTCCCTCTCGCCACACTGAGAGCTTCTAAAAGGCTGAGACTACACTGTATTGATTCTTGTGCTCTCTGCATCTACCTCAGACCCAAGCACAGAGTGGGGGTCCAGGAAAGTGGGTTGAATTTGTTGATCACAACACTGTACACATAATGCACTCAGATAAACTAAACTGATAAAGGGAAATATGGAATGGAAAAAACAGTGTGAACTCCAATGGACAAATCCCCAACTGTGTCCTATCACAACAGAATATAGCGGGAAAATGTCATTTGCGCAGCACTTTCCACTTGAGCATGTCTGCGCCTGCCACTTTCGTGAACAGTGGCCATGTGAGATAGGTAGAGTGGGGATTATCATTCCTGTTCTACAGGTGAGGAAGTCAAGGTTCAGAGGAAGAAAGTAACCTGTATAAGAGTACACAGCAAAACTGGTAGAGTAAGATGTGACCCAGGCTTTCTGGACTCCAAACCACTGGCCTCCCACCACCACGCCACTCTCTGCGACCAGAAATGCAAGAAGCTCAGTTCCTGCTCCCAGTTGAGCCAATGGTGCTGACTGCTTCTGAGGACAAGTGTGGTCTTGAGGCTTTTCCCAACATGGGGGATGAGTGGGGGGCAGACAGGAGGTATTTTTCAATAAAATAAGGAAAGATTTCTAATATCAGAAGCATTTTAAAAGATGAAACAGGTTGCTTCAGAAGGAAGCTCCCTGGCACCAGAGGTATGCAAGAGTGGCTAGGAAGTCTCATGGGAGGATGTTGCAGAGAAGACTTGAACGTGGAACAAGTGATAAGGCCATAAAATCCTTCCAGCCTTGGTGCTTAGGAAAACAATGTGACCTAAGAACAGAACAGGAAGCAGGCCGTGCAGGGGCCTGCTACACTCCTCCTCTCCCTGTGATCGCCAGGGCCCTACTCACCCCTCAAGGCCCCATTCAAACATCCCCACTTCCGAGAAGCTTCCCCAGAAGCCTTCCCAGGGTAGGGACCCCTCTGCTATGCTCCCACAGTCCTGTGTAGGTGACTCTTCAGTTGGGAGCCCAAAGGTCTGAGGCAGTAAGACCTGGGCTCCAGTCCTGGCTCTGGCATTGAAAGGATGGCATTGGGGAAGCTACTTCACTAGTCCGAGATCAGGTTACTGTAAGGATCCAAGGGTGAATGCACATGAGGTGCTCAGCACTATGTCAGGTACAGAGTAAGTGCTCAGGAGATGACACCTGCCACAGTGCATGGCAACTGCCCACTGCACAGGATAAGAAGCATGTCCAATTCAGCTCTGAATACCCGTCTTATCACTAGCACAGAGCTGGATGCAGAGTGGCTGCTTGGTGGGTGCTGGCTGAGGATGGACAAAGGCAGTAATCGATTGACAATTGCGGCCGCTGCACTGGAGAACAAGGCCTGGCTTCAGGGCGGACCCAGTTCTGGTCCCAGCTCAGCCACTTATGAGCTCTGAACCGGGGGCAGATCATCTCATGTTTCCAATTCCCAGTTTCCTCACCTGCAAGATGTGACTGATACTAGTATGTGCCCCTCGTCCCTTAGGGTTTGCTGTTAAGCATTACAGAGTGCCAAGCCAGCCTCCACTGTTGCATGTCGGAGGGCAAGGTGGGAATGCAGACAGGAGAGACAGAAGAGCCGCAGCCCGGCTGGGGACTGGGGGCTGTCTGTGGCCCAGTGTCCCCTGGCTCCCCAAACAAAACCCAGCAGTTATCAGGGCCTTGTGACTTGAGGGTCTCCACGTTGCTTATATGTGGAAGCTGTGTGTGGTCAATCACAGGGAAACCAAAATCAGAGGGGAAAATGACAAAGGGAGAGAGGGAGAAGAATATAGAGGATCGAGTAGGTCAACGCGTTCCTGGAAAATAAAAGCTCCAAACAAGAACCAGCAGAATGGCAAAAAGGCAAACAGACGATCAAAGTCAGGAGAACAAATGCAGGCCGGGAAGTCAGTGCCAAAGAATTGATTAGTCAAACATATGAATCTTTCCTGTTGCAGCAGGAACATCATAGCCCTGGCTCCTCCCTGTGGAGCCCTCTCCTCATAATGGGAGGTATGAAGAGGCCGGGGAATAAAGCAACTTTCATTTTTCCTCCACGGACACAGAGGGCCAGGCCCCATGAGGACCTCGCCTTGTGCTGGCTTCGAGGGGGAGCGTGGCCCCTGGCCACAGGAGTGGGGTGTGAGTGAATGGGCTGGCACTTGGCTCACTTCACTTCAAAGCTCAGAGGCCTCACAGACGCAGATCTCGGGCAAGAACAGCATCTGGGACTTGGACTTGTAGACTCAGACGAGGAAAGGTGAATGTCCTTCTCGGTATCGTGGGGACTACAGTTCCTTCGCTCCTCTTTCCAGTGCTCCATTCTTGCTGCACAGGCCCGCTGGCTATTCCAGAAGCAGCGCTAACAGAGCAGCGCAGGACTCTACAAAGCAGGAGCCAGAAGCAACTGGAAGATTCCCTCACATGTGGGGTGGCCCCCGAAAGGGTGAGCACAAGTTTGCCTGGCAACATCAAAGAACTGTAGGTAATTCGGAGCAGTGGAAGGAGGTACAGATCTGGAGTCAGCGGACGTTGGTTCAAATGTTAGCTCTGCCATTAATGGTTATGTGATCTTGGCCAAATGACCTCACCTCTCTGAGTCTCAGTTTCTTAAGCTGGAAAATGGGATCATGATATATATCTCAGGTGTTGCTGTGAGGATTAAATTAGATGAGATGTGAAGGTGATTAAAATTGTGTCTGCCTCATACTTGTATAAACTCAGGTAATCTGAAGAAGACATATTGTCATATTTAAAAATATTTTTGGTATTCTGGAAATTAGAGTATAAACTACATAATGTGTAGCTCTTCTCTCAATGGGCTACAGGAACTTGGATCATTCAAGTTTGTTACCTATTGAAATGCCATTCTGAGGCCAGTTTACCTTTTGGTCTTTCTTCTCTGGTGCCCTGTGAGGTGGCCGTGGCCTGAATTCCAGAAAGAAGAGCTCAGGGCTCGCTTCTTTGTTGACTCTCTCAGTACAGGCCAGTCCTCCTTGTTTACCCCACACCCACAATGAAAATGGGCCTGGCACAGGGAAAGGAGCTCAGACTAAAGAGTCAGAGACAGGTTGGAAGCCCAAATCTACCACTGACTTACTGTGGTAAAAGGCCTGTTTCTAAGTTCTCAATAAACATTGTATGCATGCTAGTCGAAATTTTGAGTATGAAACAGTTTTTTGGGGGTGGGTCCCAACGGACAAGCACTATCCAACAGAATTGATGCAACTGGAAGATTCTCTACAGACTCGAGCTATAATGTAATTTCCTCAGTCAAGATCTCTACCTTTTTTGCTGGCTGCTAAGAAGGTCAACTAAGGCCCAGGGTCTGAGGACATCAGAGCTGGAAAAGTCTTTGGATTTCATGCAGTCCATCTTTTCCTTTTGCTATTTGAGAAACTGAGGCCCCAGTTAGGCAACTTGCTTCTGGGTTATACAAGGAACTCGAAATACTGCTTTGTGTTACTACTGTTACGATCTAGCTCCAAAGTCAACATACCGAACCTTGCCCTTGACTGTTAGCAGGAAGGAACTAGCTCAATGCTTCGTGGACAGGATGGGCTGGTCAATACAGCTGGATTTACTGCAACTGGAAGGCAAATGACTATGCAGAACAGTGTGATACACCCTGATCATTTCCTGAACTACCCACTACAATGCCTGCTTGAGAAACTTCTTAGATAAGAACTGAAACCTTTCTCCCCTCCTCACTGCAGCCTTGCCCAACATTTATCCCCAAAGCTTTCATTGTTTGGAAGCTGTTGTTCACCAGATCAGAATAGGAGATGATGGAGTTTGGGTGTATTTTCCTCCCAGAACTCATGGAAATTTGATCTCCAATGTGGCAGTGTTAGAAACTGATTGAGTCATGGGGGCGGATCCCTCATGAATGGATTAGTGCTCTCCCTAGGAGGGGGAAGTAATGAGTGAGTTCTCGCTCTATTAGTTCCTGTGAGAGCTGGTTGTTTAAAAGACCCTGGCAGCTCCTCTCTCTCTCGCTTCCTCTCGCCATGTGATCTGCTTGTACCCACCGGCTGCCCGCTGCTTTCCACCATGAGTAGAAGCAGCCTGAGGCCCATGCCAGATGCATCTGTCCCAGAAACGTAAGCCAAATAATCTCTGTTCTTTATAAATTAGCCAGTCTCAGGTATTTCTGTTATAGCAATACAAAATGGACTAACACAGGAGGAAAGAGTTTTTATTAAGGAACAGAATCCCCTTCCTAAGTCCAAATGTCAATGGGAAGGTTGGGCAAGGTAGGCTTTTATTTGGAGTGTGTGTGAGACCAGGATGGCTCAGCATGGGTGTCAGAGCCCAGTGTGGTTGAAGAGGGCATCTATTTAGTCATCAACCCAACATGGTTATCAGACCCTGAGGGCATCCATGTGGAAGGGATGGCAGCAGCAAGCAGGACTTCTGAGCCAGGGATCAGCCTGGCCCAGGGTGTCGGAGCCTGAGGGAGATGGGGAAGGTCTTTATATAGGACAGCAGTGGCAGCAGCTCGGCATGAGATGTGGGATCTAGAAAGATCCCCATGGGAAGAGGTGCAGCAACAGTGGCCCCAGTGCTGGGGTGTTGGAGCTTGAGGTAGGGGGGGCATTTGTGTGAGGGGTAGACAGTGGAGGCCCAGCCCTGGTGTCAGTGTTCAAGGAGGACAAAGGAGGGCAGCTGGGTGGGGAAGGAGGTAGGGGTAGTGATAGAAATGTGGTTCCATCCAAATAAATAAATGTATTAAGAAAACAGGAGCAAATAGGGGGCTGACTGGTTAGCTCAGTTGGTTAGAGCATGTTGCTGACAATACCAAGGTCTAGGGTTTGATCCCTGTACTGCCCAGCTGTCCCAGAAAATAAAATAAAAAAAGAAAAAAGAAGGAAAAAGAAAAGAGGGGCAAGCGCTTTCACTTTTGTGAAATATTGTTAAAAATATGACAAGGGAGGAAACTAGAATGATTCCTATGTTGGACTGGAATTGGAGGCACTGGTGTGAACCCATGGCTTTCAATATGTGTAGACAGATATGGAAATAATAGAGATGAAAGTGTGTCATGTGGGTATGTGTACATGTGTGTATGTTCCCTGGCTCTATCCACTGAAAGGACCTGGCATCGGCAATACCATGTAGCAATGAGCATGCCTGGTGCCCAGATCTTGGTTTCTAAATACCAATCCCCACCAAAAGGAACCAGGGCTCCTTGAAGAAAGGGCTGATTCCAGATCTGGAACTGGAAATGTACAAGATGAACTGGAGGCATCTTTGCATGCTTGAATATATATGGAATATATATAGTCATGGGTTATATAATTAGATAATCCCCAATGTGGACCATTCTATAAGACAATTGGCCTGATTCTTCAAAAGCGTCAATGTCACAAAAGGCTAAAACAAAACAAAAGGCAAGAGGGATTGTTCTAAGGGCACCAAAGAAACACAACAACCAAATGCAATGTGTGATCCTTGATTTGAGCCCTGGTATGTTAAAAAGGAAAGACTGTAACAAAAGATATTTTGGAGTCAACTGGGAAAATTGAAGTGTCATGAAAATTCAAACTCACTTTTGATGGTTCAGCAAAAAACAAAACAAAACAAAACAAAACCCAAACCAAAATTAAACAAAAGATGTAGTTTGGATGTATATGAGGGATCTTCAAAAAGCTCATGGAAAGATTCATATTATCTTTTAATTCTATTTGTCCATGAACTTTTCGAAGTACCCCTTATATTTAGAAAGATAATGCAAATGTGTACAACATTAATTATCAGTGAACTTAGGTGAAAGGTTCATGGGTATTCATTGTACTATTCTTTGAACTTTTCTGTATGTTCAATTTTTTAAAAAAATATAAAGTTGAAGAAAAACAAAAATGTCAAATTTTAATTTTTTTAGAGATGCTTACTAATATAACAAGGGTGAAATGAAATGCCTGGATTTGCCTTAAAATAGTCCAACAAAAACAGTGGGGAACAAATAAATAAAATAAATATGACAAAATGTTGATGGTGGTTGAAGCTGTGTGATGGGTGAATAGGGGATGTGTACTAGGAACTTTTTATTTATAGTTGGGGAAGGAAAAAGGTCCCAGTCCAGAAAAATGTACTTGATGCAAATTTACAAGGTGGTTAATACCCGAAATATATAAAGAGCTTAATAAATCTGCAACATAACCGGCTCCATTTTAGACAAGCCCAAGTACAAAACGGCACTATCCACCTCCTCCCCTCCCCCATTCTCTTTGACAAGAAGCCTCATGGTTTTGGAGAAAATGAAACTGTCATGCGCAGAACTCTCCATTCCCATGACCTAACTCAATCCCCACCCAGGAATCACATCACCCAGCTCTTGGTGCCAACATACCAATATAAGCTCCCACCACCCTATGTTAGGCACTGTCCCCATTTTCAGGGCAGCCCTGGGCTGCCTGCCACTTTGAGCACAGCCCGGCAGATTTTCTTCCTTTAATAAATCTTGATCAGTACCCGGCATCGTGGCTCACTCTTTCAGAGCTTATGTAAATAAAAATAAAAAACACTGAGAGCCTAGCAGATAAATAGACAAAGGGTAGAGTTCATGACAGAAAAACAAATATCTGGCTAATAAACGTGAAAGAAAAGTTCAATGTCACTAAGTAACCAAAGAAATAAAAATTAAGACATAATCCAATTTTCTTCATCTGTTAAATTAGCAAAGATGAAAAATCAAAACTCCTAATTGTAGCACAGGGTGGCCAAAAATGTAACGTTGAGAAGATGAGCAATAGTAAAACATCTATGAAAAGTAATTGGGCAGGTATATCAAGAACCTTAAAAACAGACATATCCTTTAATCCAGCATTTAGTTTAATCTGGGAATTTAGTTTAATGAAAAACTCTAAAATGCCAGTGAATTTTTATGTATAAAATTGTTCACATCAAAACAACAACAAAAATTTAAACTCCCCTCAGGAGGGGCATAGTTAAGCAAATTCAAGCAAAGGAGTTATAGTGTCCCCCCTTGTCTGCGGGGGACACATTTCAAGACCTTCAGTGAGTGCCTGAAACCACAGACAGTACTGAACCCTACACTGTATATTCTATTTTTTTTTCCTATACATATGATAAAGTTTAGTTTATAAACTATGATAAAGTTTAATTTATAAACTAGGCACAGTAAGAGATTAACAATAGTAATGAAACAGAACAATTATGTCAGCATCACTACTCTTGCACTTTGGGGCCATTATTAAGTAAAACAAGGGTGACTTGAACACAAGCACTGCGATACTGCATCCATCAGTCAGTCAGTCAGTCAGAGAACCCAGGCAGCTACTGATGAACAGGTGAGTGGTATATACAGGGTGGACACGTTGGACAAAGGGATGATTTACATCCCAGGCAAGATGGAGTGGGGTGGTGTGAGATTTTATCATTACTACTCAGAATGGTGCACAATTTAAAACTTATGAACTGTTTATTTCTGGAATTTTCCATTTAATATTTTTAGACTGTGGTTGGCCACTGGTAACTGAAACCACGGAAAATGAAACCACAGATCCTTAAGGGGGGACTACTTTATGTAACCACTTACAGCTGATTTATTTATACACAATATCTCATGGTGTGTGAAAAATCTTTACGATAAGGATTACATGAATAAAAAAGAAAAAGTTGTATTGATTGCATAAGCTCAATTATGTAAAAAGGCATAAAAACATTTGTAAAGAAATGAACCAAAATTTAATGCTGGATGCCTCTGGGTGGTAGGAATGTGAGTGACGTTTTTTTTTCCTTATGCTTTTCTGTCTTTTCCAAATTTCCTACAATGAAAACATATTACTTTTATAATCAGAAAAAAACCAATACACATTATTATTTTTTAGATGTTGTCTCGGCCTGGTCCTTTGCCCTGGTGTAAATTTTTAAGATTGCTCCTATTATTATAAGAAGAAAAACTTCACAAGTGACAGGCTATTCCTGAGTGGCATTAGCGATTCACCTATGTGGGATGGATTTTAACTAGCACAAAGGACTCTATAAGTAGGAACATTCAAAGGCAATTAGCTGGTAACAATATTATAAATAGAAAAGGAGCCAAATAAATGTTTCCTGGATATCATTAATTTGGTTGTAAAATAGATTCAGAGTTACTCTGATAACCCCATATAAAGAAGGCACTCATTATAAAGACAGCCATGTGTTAAATAAGAAAATGTAGATGCAGAGATGGCCCTGCTGTATATAACTAGGATATTCCCACATAGACAGCAGTTCTCAAAATATCACCCTCAAAAACAAACACTTCATCTAGGAAAACAATCCCAGTGCAGTGCTAATTGAGCTGACACTGACTACCTATCCCAGAATCCAGTTCTCCTCCTCCCCACTCTGGTTTGGTCTAAATGCTGTGACCCAGTGCAGGCCACTTCTCAGAACTTTACTGGTAAAGTGACATGATAAATTTATTTCATTAAAAAAAAAAATTACTGCCTTGGAGTAGAGAGTAGACTGGACAAGAGAAGCCATCGGAGTGCACCTAGCGCAGCACCTGACGAGTCCCTCTGATCCCATCTCCAGAAGAGCTCTCTCCCCTCCATTTCCCGACACAAGCGAGTCCAAGCCACTTCCATGTCCTGCCTCACAGTGACCTTCCAAGTGCTCTCTGTGCTTCCACAAAGACCTGCCTCTCAGCATCCAGCAGGATGTTTTAAAAACATAAAATTGCGTCACGCCTGTATTAAAAACCCTTTACTCGTTTTCCACTGATTTAGAATAAAATCCAAAATCCTTTCCATGGCTTGCAAGACCTTGCATGACTTGGCGCTGCCTAAATCTCTAACTTAAACTCACACCACTCACCTCCTCACTTGCTACACCCTGGACTCCCCATTTTCCTTCGGTTCCTCCAAGGTGCTGTGTGGCTTCTCTCCCATCCTTCCTCCACCTAGAACATTTTCTCCCTTCAGCCCAGAATGGCTGGCTGATTTTCTCCTTCACCTCTCAGGTGAAATGTCAGCTCCCAGAGGGCTTCCCTGACCATTCCATGTGAAGCAGAGGTACCAGACCCTGCTCACCTCCTTCATAGCTCAGAAGAAAGGTGTTAAAGGACACACCCGCATGCCTCCTTGTTTACCAGTTCCCTAGGCTGCAAGCTCCTTCCAGACAGGATCATCCGTCTCTAGTCACTACTGCTGGCTGCCTATCCAACCCTCACTCACTCCTCTCTCTTTCCTAACAGAATCTCCATTTTGTCCTCTGTGAGGATGTGTTTCAGGTCAAATTCCCAGAGCCAGGTGCAGGTCCTCACGCTGAAGCTGATCCTAGCGATCTCATTTCCTTGTCAGTGACTGGTTAGGGCATGGTCATGAAACTCAATTCTAGTGAGTGACACATGAGGAATAGTCACCAGGAGAGCTTCTGGGGAAGCTCTTCTGAATCTTAAGAGACACCAGGAAGAGAAAGTCCTTTCACTGCCTTTGGAAATTGTTGTAATGGGGATGTAATGTCTGCAAGTGACACAGCCATCTTGATACCATGAGGGAAGCCTGCCTGGCAGTATGGCCAACAGGCTGAGGTTAGCAGACTCAAGAATGAAGGAGTGGGGTTTTCGGTACCATCAATGAGCTGTCAATTAGTCAATCACTGAACTGCCTACCTCTGACCTTGCCATGATCAATAATAAAGTCCATATTATTTCAGCCTGATTTCTGCAACCTGTAGCTGAAAGTTTCCTGGTACGTTACTCTGTTTCCACCATTCAATGTATGGTCTGGCACATAGCAGGCATACAATAAAACCTGTCTGAATGAATGAATGAGAGAGAATGTTTATTGTAGATTACTGTATTAATCCATCTCTGTTGCTTATAACAGAACACCTGAAACTGGGTAATTTATAAAAAAATGAAATTTATTTCTTACAGCTTTGGAGGCTGGGAATTCCAAAGTCCAGGGAACACATCTGGTGAGGGCCTTCTGAGTGGTGACTCTACAGCAATTCAGGTTATCACATAGGGAGAATATGGCATGAGTAAGAGCTCTCTCATGTGCTCCTTATAAAGCCACCAGTCCACACCAATAATAATTCATTACTCCATAAATGGATTAATCCATTCATGAGCACACAGTCCTCATGATCCAATAACCTCTCAAAGGTCCCACCTTTTAAATATTATAAATGGATCTCCCACCCTCTTAACACTGTTACAGTGGGGATCAAGTTTCCAATTCAAGAACTTTGGGGAGACACATTTGACCCATAGCAATGACTAAGAAAAAAAAACTTGCTGCTAGAGTAGGTTTCACACCATTTCTATAAAATAATGTTCACTTTTTGTTTCTTTTCCCTCTTACCTTTTTATTATACAAACTACATTAAAATGAAAAAGAACGAAAAAATTTCAAACACAATTCTACCATCCTAATGTATTACAAGACCAAGCTGTTAAAGGTTCTTGCTATAAACACAAACCTCTCACACTGAGGCAGCATATGGAAATGCAGCTCCCCAGGAAGGATTTCATAAAGTCCCCCTGTATGCCAATGCTACGCTCTTGCCCTTAGGTACTCGTGCATTATAAGCTTAAATTAATTTTACAAATATCTCAGGATTAGAAAGAAAACTTTCCCATTGGCTATTACAGTTCCTGGAATACTGACAGGAAAGGTTTTAAATGCATATGGAGCATCCATTTCCAAATAAGCCCCTGGGAGGCATCCAGTGGTCAAGGGGCTTTGGAGTCAGATTTGAATTTGGCTCTGCCACACCTATTGTTATAACTTCAGGCAAGTCACTTATCTTCTCTGATTCTTAACTTCCCCATGTGTAAAATGGGAATAATCGCTAATTTCACCGGTTTTTTTTTTTCTTGGTATGATTAAATTAGATACCCATATGACATTTAGCTTAGAGTTTAGTATACTGTCATATTCAAAAGAAACTACGGTTATGATGAAATTGTTCCTATGATGATCCTTAAAGAAGGACCTTACATGCTGAAGGACAAGTGAACAGGCTAAACACCATGTGCCACAGTCTTGAAATAGGCTTCTGTGTCACCAAACGCTGTCTTCCTTCCTGGGGAACAGTATGGCCCAGTGAAAACAGCACAGGTCTTTGAATCAGTCAGAACTGGGGCTTAATCCCACTCACTGGCTGTGACCTTAGGTTCGATAATAAATCCTTCAGTTTCCTCACCTGTAACAGGAATCCTAAAACTCCCACCCTAATCCCTACCCTACCTAATTTATTTGTGGACTAAGTGATAGAACACATGGAAAGTGTCCAGTACGATGCCTGGCACACAGGAAGGACACACTATAGGTGAGCTCCCTTCTACTTCTTCTAATATCAGTTCTCCCCAATCACATTCAGGTTAAAAGCAGAAGTTCTCACTACACAATAAACTGGGTCCTCATGGCAGGAGGGCACAGAAATGGTGCAGTTGGCTTTTAAAAAGATGACTAAATTGCCCAACAATGGCAAATACATACAATAAACCTATCCCACAAATGTTTTATTTGGTTTCAAGGCCTGCTGAGCCTGCATCCTGCTACCCTCTTGAACATGGGGTCTGCATTGCTCACTCACACAGGGAAACTTGGCAGACCCCTCTCTCCCACCCAGAGCTGCTTCTTGTGCCCTCTGCCTGAGGATGGCAATGTCATAAGAGCAAGGGAACAGCACAATGCCCAAAGATTTATGAAAATACGCATCTGAAAAAGGGAATGCTGTGCAGAGAGTGGTCGTGTGGGCAGGCCTGGTGCATGGGAGCAATTACAGCCGGCTTGCAACAAATCAGTGCTGTTCCTATTCAATTGCTTAAAGAATTGCCATAGCAACAGCAGCCACACATAGCAAAGTGGCAGCAAGATGGAGCAAACACTTGAAAAAGACTCTCTCGTTAACCCTCCTCCCTTCCCCAAAATGAATAAAGGGCCATTTTGTTTCTCTGAAATAGTCTTCCAATCAATGTCCACACTTCACACCAAAGTGGTTGACCAAATGCCCATCTTTATTTTCTCCTTTTTCTTCTTTTTTGGTGTTAATGATGATAACAGCAGCTCAGCTACCTTTTAATGAGCTCCTACTATGTCCTGGGCCCTGAGCTGGTGAAAGCTTCACTTAATTCCATCCACCAGCATTTGCTGAGTGCACACTATATTTGCACTGGGGACACAAGAGGTTCTAGACACTGTCCTAGCTTGCAAGGAGTTTGAAGGCTAGAGAGATGGAGCCATAAGCCAATTTACTTATGAGTGGGACAGCATCTGAGCCAAATCTTGAAGAAATGATCAGTGAGGTCCTAGGGATGTGTGCTAGGGATACAGAGATGAATGAGATACATGAAAGCAAAGCACTGATGTGAGGCCACATCTAATTGCTAACATATGGAGGTTATGAGACCATATTCATAACATACTTGACAAACCAAAACAGATTTCAGGAGGGGTGAGTAGGGAGGGTAAACATTTAGAGTGTTGTCTCCTATCAGTTGGTGGGCTAGGTCTGTCAGCTATGTTACAAATGGACAATATAATAATCTCCTTACGTGCTACAGCAGCAGGGAGGAGACCACTTAAGCTAATCCCTAACCTGCCGTGTGCTCTGCCCAGCACCTCATGTTCCTCACCCGGCTGAGGTCTGCCTCACAAGATCCATGCGAGGTGGTAATTCTTATGTCACGTGTAGAATAAGATGTTTTTAGGGTCACACAGCTACTAAGTTACAGAGTTGGAGATATGAATCCAAATTGTCCTGTTCAAAAACCTGTTTGTTATGCTGTAGATTCAGATTGTTGGATCACTAGTTAAAAAGCTCATAGCTTGGAATACCAGAATTGAAACTGAAAGATATCTCATACTGTAAAATTAATCCACATCTCATGAAAAGGAGAACTAGTAAAAAACTTAAAGAGCGGCACCTTGCTGAAGAGCTCTCTAGACCAGAGATGCTGGTGGTGGCTCAGTGCAAAGGGTTCTGCTTCTCTGACTACTTTGACTTGGAAGTGGAAGGTGATTCCAAGGTTGGGGTGTAGAATGAATTTACCTGTAAGTATTTCAATATATGGGATATATGCAGAAACAACCTGGGTCTGCTCTTTGGAATCAACATCAGACTTGATAACCATTGAACCCTCTTAGGCCAGGAGCTTGAATTTCTAAGAGATGATCACAGCAGGAGACCTGAAGTGCCCTAAGCAACTAAGAAACTCTTACAACCAGGGAAACAATAGAACTAGGACCTTTGTGTCTGTTGAAACAGCATAATGATAGAAGGGGTGACTGGAAAATGTAGTAGGAGAGGAAAAGAATGAAGGATCTGGTGGCATCTCAGGGATGAAAAATGTATGTAAATTGGGGTGTTGACTTGGCACTGAATGACAGGTCTTTTATACAATTACCCAAGGGAAAACATTACTCTTTCCTGACATCTGTCTAAAACAGGCCATTGTGTGGGGCTTCTTACAGGGGCTCAGAAATACCAAGAATAGGGTATAAGATGCAGCACACAGTAGGCACTCAATAAAGAGTCTTCAAATAAATAAATGAACACCACCCTCAGTATGCTTCTGCAAGCACAATAAGAGGATTCAAAAACCTCTTTCAATGATGCCTGTGCGTTTGATGTTCTCATTTACTATAGGAATAAAGCCTAGGGTGGATCTAGAATTAAAGGTTGCAAGCTTACATGCCTTCGTGGGCTCACAGGAATATAAATGAGTGAAGGGGATGAGGTATAAGACCAAAGTAAGTGGCAGCAAACTCAGACTAGGCATGCCTTGTCTCCAAATATTTGGGGGCATACAAAAAAAATAAAATAAAATAAAAAGGTTAAAAACACACCACTTGACAAACCAAATATGTTTAAGTGCTGAATTTGCTGAATCTGGCCCACAGACTGTCAGTTTGATCTCTGATAAAGGAATGGATGTACTACACCTGCCTTCTCAACAAGAATCTCTGCAAAAGTGTCCTGGACTGGCCACTGACAGAGGCCGCACAGTAACAGTTGAGGGCTGTCTTTAGAGAGGTGGGTCATTCCATCCCACTGACTGAACATTTGCACCTCTGTGTTCTTTAGTGCTTAGATGAACAGATGGTGGTATGCACTCTTGTTACAGAAACTGAGGAGCATAACCAAAAGCTGACCTCCAACTTAGCCACCTTGCTGGAGAAGTCCGACATGGACTTCAACACGAATTGTTCCATACCTGGAAAGCCAGAAAATTACAGTTTATTTTAAGACTGAAAAATGGGAAAAGGATAGGGAAGAGACAGGCACTGCATACCTCTTATTGCTAGGTAGTTCACATACACCGACTAACTAACTTCTCTGAACTATCCTAGGATATAGGTATAATTGCTGTTTTACTGATAATAATACTGAGGCTAAGAAAAGGAGGAGACATGTTCAAGGTCACACTGTGAGTGAGCAGCAGAGCCACGATCTGAAGCCAGGCAAGCCTTCCTCTTAAGCACACGTTCTGTTTCTAGGAGAGGCTGTTAAGGGAACCCAGACCAGTAGAGCAGCCCTCTTCACAGAGAGAGTTCTATGTCAATTTAGAGGCTGCTATCAGATACAACCTGGCTTGCTGGGTTAAATTTACCCTTGTTGGGGGGGAAGTGGGAAGATGACTACAGAAAGATGCACAGCAATAATCCCAGCCTCTTTTTTTTGAGGGTGGCCCTGAAAAACATGCTAACCACTGAGACTTCAGAAGAGAAGACCCTGTTAGAGTTAGCCTCAATCACCTGTGTACTAATGTAGGTGGCAGACAAATGCCACAAGCCAGAAGGGCAGAGAGAGGACAGCTTTAACTGGATCCCTCTCTCACTGATCAATAACTCACCAAACAATAACCAGCTGGCATTATGACCCTTCTCAACAGGAGCCACAGGGGAAAATGACTTAAAAACAGGCTCAGGACAAAACAAGGCAGACTGGAAAGTCTACTTCCTTTTCACAAATGTGTCAAAAAAAAGACTATAAACCTTCCAGGTTCACCTAGCTATCGCGCTCCACCATTCTTTATTCAAAACTTCTTCACGGTCCCGAAACTGCTGACTCCTCCTGTCCCTCTATGCCCCCGACCACTGCCCAACATACCCACACCTGCCTGGATGTCACAGAGAAAACTGAAGCCATTAGATGGAAATTCCCTCCAGCACCTCTCCCTCTTCCTAGGTCCCCATGCCTTCCGGTGTCCATTCCTGCTGATGCTCACACAGATGGCCTGTTCTCAGCTCCAAGGCCTGTCCACTTGCCTCCCTTTGCTACACCCCTTCCACCCCACGGCCCAGGTTCTAGCAAATAACCTCACCTCCCCTGGCTCTTTCTCATCAGCATTTCCATGTGCTCAAGTCTCTTCCGATGTTAACAAAACAAACACACCCTAAAGCCCCCCAAATATTCCCTCAGCCCTACATTACCATCCGGCTATCAACATTCTCTCTCCCCACCTCCTGCCAGCCAACCTGCCCAGAGGGAATGTGTAGACTTTACCTCCACCATTTTGTCATGGAATCTGTTCTCACTCAAGATCCCCAGGACCTTCTAGTGGCTAAAACCCACAGAGGATTTTCTGTCTTTTTCTAATAAACCTCTCTTCAGTGGCATCAGACACTGTTTAAGCACTGTCATCCCTAGGCTTTGGTGTGTTATCCTGGTTTTATTCTCACTTCTCTGGATGTACCTTCTCTGGCTCCTTTGCCAGCTCCTCTTTCTTTGGTCATCTCTTAAATATAGATGTGCCCTGGCTTACACTCTCTCTTCTTCTTGTTTTATACTCTTTCCCTGGTTAATTAATTACCATCCACATGTTGACCTCTGTCAAATCCATACCTTCATCTCACCGTTCTCTCATGATCTCCCAGATTCATATGCAAAGCCGCCTATGTGGACATTCAATGCCCACTAACAAGACAAACTCAACATGAATAACCTTGAAGCCATCTCACCCACACCCCCAGACTGGTTTTTCTTCCTTTGCCCCAGTGAATGGGAAGAGCCCCACGCAGTCACCCGTCCTGCTTTACTCTTCTCTCTCTTCTCCACTCACTCAATTACCAAGACTCTACCCCTTCACATTTCCCAAGCCCATCCGCTTCTCTCCGTCCCTTCAGCCACTTCCACAGGCCAGGCCAGGCCACCACCATCTTTCTCCTGGATTATGGCAACAGCCTCCTGGGTGGTTTCTGCCTCCAAGCTTGCCTCCTACCAATCATTTCTCTTTTCACTCTACTACCATGGCCACCTTTTAAAAATGCCCGCATATTCATGTTAACTTCTCTGCTTTAAAAACTCTTCTATAGCTGCCCCATTGACCTCAGGATCTATTTTTAGCTTCTTGACACGGCTTATAACATCTTCCCCGATCTGGAACAAGCCTCCCTTTCAGGTCCATTGCTTGTCAGGCCCTCCTTGTGCCTGTGTCTATGTCACTCCCTCTCCCTCTGCCTGGAGGATGCTACCTCCCTCCTTCCCCTGGCTAACTCTCACTTATTCCTCAAATCTCAGCTTGGATATCACCTCCTCTGAAGCATCCTCGCCAAGCCACAACTCCTTGTTAGGTGCCCTTCCTAGGATCTCCTACATCAGTACCGCACTCTACCGAGTGAGCCACGAGCCGGCCTAGGATCTCCTACATCATTAGACTGCAGTATCACTGCCTATTTTGCTTGTTCTCTCCACTGGTCTGTCTCATTCCCTAACATCAACTCAGTGCCCAATCTGGTTATTGTACTAACACATAAGAGGGGCTATTTGTGGTTAAAACAATGAATGAATGAATAGACACTTCAAAGAAAGATACACGCTAAAACAAAAGTTAATGCTATCAGAGTGGACATAGGATGGCAGAAAAACACCAGATTTTGGTATAAATCAACTTCTAACTGTGATTCTGCAACTGACTTGCTTTGTGACCTGGGTTTGATTGTTTAACATGTAGGAATCTCAGTTTCTCATCTGTAAAATCGATGTTACTACTTATCTCTCAGGTTGCTGTGAGTATTAAATGAGAAAACATATGAAAGCACCCGCCATCATACATGGTGCATAGTGCATCAGAAACGATTTTTAAAATTAAGAGAAAGAGTCTAATTATTCAAAAAGAACATTTTGAGGAACATGCAAATAGAGCTGGCTGGTAAGACACATGACCAGCACTCCATCTGCAATGATGAAAGAAAGTTAAAGGCGGGAGTCACGAACTCAATATCAAAGCTATTCTCTGCAAAGGAGAGGCTTCCTCCGAAGACGTTAAATTAGAAGAACTAAGTTTGCACATGTTATTCTCATTACTTTCCTAGGAAGCCGCTGAGAAGAGGGAAGCCATTTTTTTGGGGGGGGGGCAGCTTCTCTAGGACACTGTTCTTGGGGGAAACCAATATTGTTTATTTCTTCCAGGACTGGGGGTTCCTTGACAGAAATTGAGATGAAAAGAGAAAATTTTGCCACATTTATTGCTGGAGACTGATGGTGTGAAAAAACTCTCCACATGGGCCCTCAAGCCAGAAGTTATTCTAGACCTTTCCTTCCAGTGCTCATTTATTGGCTGATTCTCTTAAAACTCTCCCAGATTTGTTCTCTTCACTCCATTTCCACTGCTTCAGAGTTCTGAACTAAGTTTTTCTGCGAGCTCTGATAACAGCTTTCTCTGCCTTGGTTTCATCTCTGTCCAACCAGCTTCCCCAATGCCTCTGGAAATGCAGATGTTTCCTGCTTTGAACTCTGAAGCAGCTCCACTAAGGATGCCCAAGCTTCCTATGAGGCATTCAAAGAATTCCACAAACTAGCCCCTACCCCTTAGTGTCACCTTTCAAAGACATATCCTACAATCCAGTCATGTAGAACAACTTGGGTTTTCTCTAAAGGTTTACACATGCTGTTCTCTCTATTTGAAATAACCTTTTGCTTTATAGAAAACTCCTCCTTCAAGACCCATTTCAAGTGAATATTTCCTCCTCTGGGAAGCTGTCCTCGACCGATCCTGGCAGATTAATTATATCCCCTTTATGCTGCTTTCTTATCTAGCACTTTCTTTCATTATAGTCTTCGTTATACTGCATTGCAATTGTTTTTCTTGTTTGTTTTCCTTATGAAATTGTGAGTTCCCCCATCAAATAATAGATGATCAACATATTTTTTAAATGAATGAATGAATGACAAAATAATGTATGTGTCACCCTCATCTTTGGCTATGATGCCCAAGGTGGGTGGTGTGAGCTCCTAAAAGGTGTTTCTGAACTACTTGAGACAAATAACAGATATAGCAATAAATTATGAGATATGATTTGCACAGAAACAATCTGTGTGCGCTGGACCCTTCCTCCCCCTACTATGGTGATACTCAACGCCCAGCACACTCTGTGGGCGCTTAACAAATGTTGAATAATAACAACAATAGACTTTTTTATATTTATAGAATAGCATTATAAACATTTCATCACTTTCCTGTTGCTGAAAAATTCTAAGTTTAACAACATCTGCCCAATAAAACAAAACCAAAATTCTTCTGCTGAGAAGAGGACAAGTGGTACACAAACAAACCCTGGTAAACGGTCTATTTAGACAGCCAAAAGAATTTAAAAGATGGGAATTTTGCACACCATAAAAAAACCCCAAAAAACTAAAGTTGTCTTCCTCAGAAACGACTTAGGATGAAAATGGAAAAGAGGCCAAATATAACTCTTGACACTTCGCAGGTCTTCCAGCACGTGGCACCCTGTGTCTGGGGCTGAAGTCACTTTCACCCTCTCAATTACATCCACCCACATAACAGGATAATGCAGTGATATGAAGCTACTTTGCTATTCTAGGATTTGAACTTTTGGGATGAACACATGAATTCACAAATGATAGAATCCAGGTCAGGAGGTGGGCAGGCTCCAACCAAATCCAGGTTCTAACTCCTACTAGCTATTTTACCTAAGGTGAAACCCAATCTCATTTTTTTTGTTATTTGTTTTTAACCCATAAAATAAGGTGAAGATAATATTAAAGAGGTCACCAGCACAGATCACAGATCAAGAGTAAAAGAAGATGAAAGATCAGGTAAGAGCATGGATAACAGATTGGGAAATGCCAATATATTTATACAGGAGTTTCTAGAATAAGCAAACAAACAAATAAACAAACCAAAAAACCCAAATAAACAAACCCCCAAAACCCCAAAAAACTTGGCTTGGCAGAGAAGTAGTATTTGAAGAGATAATTCTTAAGAATATTTTAGAAATGAGGAAAGACAGGAGTCCTAGGATTGAAAAGACATTGAGTGCCAATCAAGATAAATAAAATAAATTCGCTTTAGACACATTTTAATGAAACCTCAGAATATAAGATAAAAGAGAAAATCTTAAAAGTTCCTAGAGAGAAAAGGTATATTTCTATATAGGAATGAATTGTGTTTATAACAGATCTTTTGCCAAGAAAAACAGATGAAAAAAGACAGGTCTTCAAAGAGCAAAAGGAAAATAATTGTCAATGTACGGTTTCATACCCAGATAAGCTATCCTTCAAGAGTCCAGAGTTTGCAGAACTTCACTGAAAGAAATATTAAGAAGAAAAATGAACCCACAGGAAAACAATGGTAAACACAGATATAGATGGGTTGTAAAACTAATTAACTACTGTCAATATTTTATTGCTAGTTTTTTTTTTTAAATGAAGTTAAAATTGTGATAAGAATAAGATTTGTACATGGGGTGTCCATTTATTAAAGTATGTTAAAGTCCTTGTATTATTGGAGAGAGAATAAAGATACTAAAATTTAGAATTGTTAATTTATATGATTTTCATATAGGTAGTTTCATTCCGTTTTTTAATTTTCTGGGTTAGACTCCCACAAAAATCTTCCTGGGAAAGCAAAATGCTTTTCTTTTCCATTTTATAAATGTAGTATTCTGTGATATTTTACAAATAGCTAGCATCAAACTAAGCTCATATTCTAATCAACTCCATAGAAGGTTTAAGATTCTGTCTCTCCCACCAGTTTGGTCATTTTCCCATCTGAGTAATTTTTCCCTTTCTTTCTCAGTGTTTTACACTTGAACTTCAATTTTCTTTTCAGATCTTCTCCAACCCCCTACTTTTTTTCTTCCTTTTACCTTTTTATTTTTATATAATTTTATATTTACAGAAAAGTTGCAAGAATAGCAGAAAGAATTATCATTTACCCTTCACCCAGATTTCCCCAAATGTTAACATTTCCCCACATTGGCTTTATCCTCTCCACATCCCCCATCCCCCCACAAATATTGTACAACTATATGTAATATGTTTTACTAATAAAATGTTTTCCTGAAACATTTGAGAATAAATTACAGACATGATGTCCCTATACCCCTAAATACGTAAGTATGGTCAGTTCTGCTATAATGTGACATATGCATTCCTAAAAATCACCATGCTTAGAGGCACAACACTCAAAAACTTCATCAGTGACACATTAGAAATAAGACAGAAACCTAACAAAAATGGAGCACACTTTTATACACGGTAAACAGTTAAGATATATATAAACACCACAATAAATATGTCATTTTAGCTTAAAAAGATGTGAAGTTTTCTTGTGGAAGTGTGGCAGCTTGTGAGTACATTGTGAAGTAGTGAAAAGAGGACAGAAGATTGTAACACTGGATGTGGACAGGATGGAAGTGGCTCATAAACACAAGTGATGAACTGGCAGATATTTGAGGGGCGTGTGTATGTGTTTTGCGTATTCTCATACACGTTGGTTAAATTGGATGCAGTTTTCTGCATTCACCTAGAATTTGTCATGGATGAAATCCTGCATAATCAAAGAAATCAAATCAAATGAAATTCACATTATGCTCAAATCGTTTCCTAATATACTGATTGCATTGGAACAATCCTGTGTCATCAGAATAGGTGTTATAGCAAACTGACTACATTTCCTAAAACCAAGAATGCTCTCTTATAATACCAGAGTACGCTGATCAAAATCAGGAAATTAATACTGAAACAATAAAAATCTAATCTTCAGACTTTATTCAGAATTCACCAATTGTCCCAATAATGTCTTTTCATACCAAAAGAAAATCCTGGATCATACGCTGCATTCAGTTGTCCTGTCTCTTAGCCTCCTTTAATCTAGAATAGTTCTTGGGTCTTCCTTTGTTGCAAGACATTAATATTTTGAAGAGTACAGGCCAGCTATTTCGTAGAATGTCCCTCAATTCAGGTCAAACCCTCTACTCTTACCTCAATCTATCACTGTTAGCTAAAGCACTATTAATGACTAAAATCTTCCTGAATGTCATTCAAGAGTGGAGGTAGGGTCTATGTCTTTTATCATAGCACCCTTTGAAAAATCAAGTGAAATCTACATTGGGAAACCTAGAGAATGGCAGTTACCTAACTGACCTTAAAATAAAAGTCCTTTCTTTTAAGAGAATTAAAAATGGAAAGACACACAGAAAACCCATCCACCACAGAAAGTAATTGGCTTATCATACCCCCAAAGTGTGGAACGTATGTATCACTCACAAGACAGTTACTTTTAGAGGTCTCACTATATCGTATAAGAACTGCAGTGTGTATTAATCAACCAAAAAGGAATTAATAAGGCTGCAGCCTAGGGCACAGCATGAATGAAAGAAGCTGCATCTTATACATGGATAAGTAATGCAGATAGTAGCTTCACCTATATTTAGCACTCACAAACAACAATCATGCACAAAAGTACGCTAGCATATTTTATGTAGAAAATGTAGGTTTATAAATTAATGTGTAAATGGATGATCTCATTTTCGCTTCTTCAGTCTCTGCTGTTGGGTTGCTCCTCTTACAAAAGGAAAAGCACATTTTCTACAGAATCAAGTCCTATATCTAAATTATCATTCTACTACTTATTAGCCATGTGGTTGTGGAGTGTCTAGCTGTGTCAACCACATAGAAGGTGCTCAAGATATGTTTCAGAAACATTTTGATGATGGTTTCACTTATTTAGTGGTGGACTTTTTTTTCACCTGGATTTTTTTTATCTTGATTAAAAAGAAAATGGCACAAATTCACTCGTTCACTCACTCTCCTTAGCACACCAAAAATGTGGCTATGGAATCTACAGGACATTCCACTATCTTTTGGCATTCTGAGGTTTAGAACAGAAGAGGAAGAAATGATACTGCACTTGAACCCGGCTTTCTCAGAGTCTAAAAAACTAACTTGCCATTTATTGTGCTATCAATGGAGTTCAGAAAGATAAACCTCTTGGAGTTTGGAGGTTGGTGACTTGTGAATTCTTTGTGTGTACCTGTCCGGCGGGTATCTCGTAATGCTGAAAACTGGAGGGAAAGAGTCTTTCAACCAGTCAGGATTAGAATAGAGTGCTGAGGCTGGCACTATTAAGAAGAACACCCATCTGATCGTTCTGAGACTCTCCGTTCAGAGCTGCAGGGAGCAGTTTGCTTGTCCAATAGAGTTTCTGAATTCCCTCTTCCGCGAAAGGCCAGTAAAGTGAAAAGTAAAGACTGTGAGTTGGATTTCCTGTGTTTAGTTGCTAAAAACATGGGGAAGAATGTTTACTTTCATTCAAGTTGAGCCATCCCCTCTCTTCCACGGCCACTGCAGAAGCTCAGAACCTTAACATATTGGGTCAAGGCATATTTTAGGACTCTTGGTAAGTTTGAAAACGTGTTATGCTAGACGTGTTATATCAATCTCCTTGCATCAATCTCTTTGTGTTTTTCCACTGTCTCCTGCCCCTCCTCCAGACCCTGCTTACTCTTATCCTCAATTCTGTTTCTCATTCCCTCATATTTGTTTTTTTAAGTTTTATCAGACATGTGTATGGCCTGAATAATTTAGTTTGCTTACTGTTGAGCCTTAAAAATCAGTATCGTACATTTCTAAGATTCATCCATGTTGTTGCTTATAGCTGGAATTCACTAATTTTCATGTTTATATATTTCATTGCATACATATACTATAATTTATTCATCTATTATCCTTCAATACGTATTTGAATTGTTTCCAGTTTTTTGCTGATATGAACACTTTTGTACATGTCTCCCAGCCTAAATGGGCAAGAGTTTCAGCTTTAATAAGATAATGCCAAATTGTTTTCCAAAATTGTTGTACTAATTTATACTTCTACCAGCAAAGTGAGAGCTCATGTTTCTCCACATATTTATCAATATAAGTATCTGATTTCCTAATTTTTGCCAATCTAATATATGTAAAATGTAATATTGCCTTGATCTTGGTCTAGTTTCCTTGATTATTAATAGACTGGAGTATATTTTTCTAAGTTTACAAACCACTCATGTTATCTCTCTTGTGAAATGTCTGTTCCTATTTTTCCTCTGTTTAAATCTTTATGGATTCATAGAAATTCTTTATATAACCTAGAAACCAAGCCTTTTTTTGGTCAAAGTTGCAAACATAATCCTTCAGTCTATGGCTTTTTTTTTTTTTCACTTGCTCTGTAGTGACTGTTTATTTACTTAAGGTAAAAGTTCTACTCAATCTTCTCTTACAAATAAGATTCAAAAAGACAGAAAGTTGAAGGGAGAGCAAGAATCTAGGAGACATCCTTGATTCTTCTCTTTCCCTCATCCAGCACATTCACAAGTCCTGTCACCTCTACCCCAAATATGACCACTTCTCACTATTACCACTGGCCACAGTGGTCTCTCCCCAGACCCTTCACTCTTCCCTGACTTCTACTCTTATGCCCCTACAGCCCTTTCTCCACATAGCAGCCAAAACAAACTTGCAAAAACTTAGACTGGATCATGCTATTATTCTGCTTCAAGTCCCTCCAGTGGTTTCTGCTATACTTAGATTAAGATCCAAACTCTTTTCCTGCGCCCACAAGGTCCTCTGTGGTTCGGGCCCTACCTGCCCCCCTGAGTTCGTCTCCTATGCCTCTCCCCATGTTCATTCTGCTTTAGCCGTACGGCCTTGCTTTCTGTCCCTCTAATGGGTCTAACTCACTTCTACCTTAGGTTTCTGTACTTGCTGTACGTTCTGCCTAGAATGCTCACATCCCAGATACTTGTACACCTGTTATTTCTCATCACTCAGGTTTCAGCTCGGATGCCACTTCTGTGGAAAGGAGTACCAAAAACACACTTCCGCACTCCCCCACATGCTCCTGCTTCTCATTTGCTGCCCCTTACAGTGTTTTTTCTTCATAGTATTCATCATTATCTGAAACTGTTCCATTTTTGGTTCATGTTCACTTTGTCTTCCTCCACTAGAACTTAAGTTCTATAAATGCACTTACTGCACTTGTAAAAGATATTCCTCCTTGATTTCTAAGGAAGAAATAAAAAAACAGAAGAATGGGATTTGGGGAATTTGGTGATGGTTCCAGAAGTGGTAGTATAGTTGTCCAACATCTTCAAATGTCCACACAAAAAAGGCAGAATGACTATATAGCAAAATCTCTCAAATACATGTGCAATATTTACAACAAAACTAGGTGAACAATGAATCACAAAAGGCAAGAAGGTGACTACAAACCATTAACAGCGCAAACCACCAACAGACCTGCTTGGTGCTGGCATCTGTGCTGACAGACCTGAGAACAAGTAAACCTCAAAACAGTGATCAGGGACTTGCAGAATGTTCGGCGGGCCAATTTGAGAGCAGGAGCTGAAACTGGAAGGGTTTTGGGCTCTTCAACAGCAGGTGAGTGCAAGGGGCCCACGGTAAGGAAGACTAAAGGGGCTGGGGTGGTCTAGCCCTATCAAACCCTATGAGCCCCTATGAACTCCTGAGAGAATGCATTAGGAACTCCTTTCCAGAACAGGAATCCACACTGGGGAGAAATGGCTGCGAACAGAATCAAGATTGAGCAGGACAGAGACAAGAGAAGAAGAGAAAAGCAGGTCTAGACCAAAGTGGGGGAAGAAAACAGAAAACATCAGGAAGCAGCTACCAATTTTTTGATCACTACCAAAAACAACAGAAAAGTTGTTAACTCTGTGAAGTTAGAAAAGCTTTCTTAAACTTCATCTTATTCCAAAGTCAGGAAACCTAATTTCACATAAAAACAATTAACAAAAAAGCACTGAGATCAAATCCCACATAAAGTTATTATAAGAAAAATAAAAATGAACAGAATGACATGAACACAAATAATGAAAGAAAGCATGCTTAAAAGATATGCCCACAAAACAGATTAAAACTATAACCTACTGTGTAAGAAAGCCAAAGACATTAAGGAAATGGTACAAGGCGAGAAAGAACCACATATATCTGATTTATAAAAACTTAGAAGTGAGGGAATAAAACTCAGGAAAGAATTAGAAATAAAGACTTCTCAGAAATGAAGAATCAGAAATAAAAACTTCTCAGAAAGGAGAGTTTTTCTCAGAAAAACTTTCTCAGGAAAACTTTCTCTAAAGAAAACTTCTCTAGAAATAACTAGAGGGAATATGAGAGCAAATCAACTCAACAGATAATGTCTAAAGAGAAACAAAAACCTTCAAGACTCAGAAATAAATTAAGAAGAATTATATCTCCATAATAATAGAAAATATTAAAGAAGAAAAAGAGATAAAAAAGATTTTACAGACAGTAATAAATACTGAAGGTAGACAAAGAAAATTAATATACGGCTAGCCGGAGTCTCTGAAGAAAAAAAAAAATGAAGCAAAAACCAGAAGTGATGCTAAAACCTATAATTTGTGAAAAAATTCCTGAAAAAAAAAATTGTAAAACTGTATATTTGTGACACAGTTGAAACTATTTCAAATATGTTGAATGACCACATAGCATACCTGAAACTATAGATCCAGAGTGACTACACAAAACAGTCTAATAAAATTACTGGACTTTAAAGAAAGAAAAAAATTCCCTGGGCATCTAGGGGGAAAAAAAAGTGACTTATTAATGAAGGAAAATTAAGATTATCATCATACTTTGATAGCAATACTTTTGCTATGTGAAGTAACACATTTGAGATACTCCAGGAAAGAAAGTAGGAACCAAGGATTTTATATCCAGCAGGACTGACTTTCACGTATAAAGGAAAAGCTATTATCAACATTTAACAACTGAGAGAATACTGGAACCTACCTAAGGAACCTACTAGAGAGCAAGCTTCAGACATCCAGAAATGACTGAAGGGACATCATCTGGGGCTGGTGGTAACACACAGAGTTATCTGAAGACTAAGACTCAAGGAGACTGAGAGGCAGAGACTGTAGTGTGTAATGGCCGTATGTTCTAGCAATGTACATATGGTTTAATCAAAAATGGTGGGACACAAATAAAATTTTAAAAAAAAAAAAAATGGTGGGACAATAGGGAGAGAACATGAAAAGAAAAGTGGAAAGGTTCTTGTCATCATGCTGTTGGTAGTATCTGTATTGTTTTCTGACAGTATGAAAATAAATTAGTAATTATAGAGTATTCTTTTTTTTTTTTTTTTTTTTTTTTTTGTCTTTTTCGTGACTGGCACTCAGCCAGTGAGCGCACCGGCCATTCCTATATAGGATCCGAACCCGCGGTGGGAGCGTCGCTGCGCTCCCAGCGCCGCACTCTTCCGAGTGCGCCACGGGCTCGGCCCTAGAGTATTCTAATTCTATTGTTCATGTGCTCCCAAGAACCAGAATTCTCAGTATGAAAGAAAGGAAATACAAATGTGATAGAGAAAAGGTTAAGTAAAAGCTCTGTAGTCTTGATTTTTAACTGGAAGCATCAATATAAACTTAAAAGATATCTGTATATATAAGTATATGTATATATTTCCTAGTTCTGCCCACTGAAAGGCCTAGAAACAATGACTAACCAAGTAGCAACGAATATACTTAGCCAGGTTTAGAACATGAGATATCATTTGCACTAAAAGAAATCAATGCTTCCTGAAGAAATCTGATTCTAGATTTGGGAGCAGGAAATGTACAAGATGAGCCTGGAATCTTTTGTGATATCAAACAGCAAGGAAGCTATCAAAGACCACTTGAGTCATGTAAAAAAAAAAGTACTCAGGTGCCAACCTGAAGTATTTATCATGGACCAAAACCCATCAAACATGTTTATATCCACCAGGCAATTAAAAAAAAAAAAAAAATATATATATATAAATATACACATATACATATACATATATATATAGTATATATATATATGAATTGTCACCTTTGGGGGATGATAGAAAACCAACTCATTATAGTAAAAAATAGTAAATAAAGGGAAAGAATTAAGCATTTATCTTGCCTTTGCTATATGAACTGTACCACTAGGTAACTAAATACTAAATGAGGGAAACAGTCTCCTTATAAAAATATTCCAACTAATAAATGAAAAGTAAATGATAAACTTAGAATATCACCATTTTGCAACTCCCAGTGAATTAAGCATCATTGCTACTAAAATCACTAGACACAACCAAACTTGGTATGCCTCCTACAGTCTTGATAAAGGGAATTGAATCCCAGTCTATTCAATCTCTGGATCCAGTTATCAATCAGCAGAAAACACAGGGGACAGAGGACCATGGTGAACCGTACCAAGATTATGCAATCAGCAAAATCCACACTGGGAAATTCCACAGGTCTGGGTTCTTCAACAACTAAATTGTTATTAAATGAAAGGAGTGAAGGAGGAATCTATAAGTTAAAAGAGAATCAAAAGTTGTATTTTTTAATTTTATTTTATTTTATTTATTTATTTATTTTGTCTTTTTCGTGACCGGCATTCAGCCAGTGAGTGCACCAGCCATTCCCATACAGGATCCAAACCCGCGGCAGGAGCATCGCTGCGCTCCCAGCGCCGCACTCTCCCGAGTGCGCCATGGGCTCGGCCCGAAAGTTGTATTTTTTTTTTTTTTTTTTTCGTTTTTTTGTGACCGGCACTCAGCCAGTGAGTGCACTGGTCAGTCCTATATAGGATCCGAACCCGCGGTGGGAGCGTCGCCGCGCTGCCAGCGCAGCACTCTACCAAGTGCGCCACGGGCTCGGCCCAAAAGTTGTATTTTTTTAAATGGCAAAATTTATCTATAGTATCTAGGGATAAATATTTGGGTGATAAAACTTTTTTAAAAATGCGAGGAAGCGATTACTATGAAAGTCAGGGTAGTAGTTACTTGCGGTGGAAGGGAAAGGGTTGTGGTGAAGGGGTTTCTGGTAGAAAAGCTATATCTTGTCCTGGGAAGTATTGGTCTTACAGTAATTAATTAAGCCATTCATTTGATTAAGGCAATTTTCTTTATATGTTTTATTTTACAAAAAAAGATTTTTTAAAAAAGTGTAAGATACCGGGCTGGCCCCGTGGCTCACTCGGGATTGTGCGGCGCTGGTAGCGCGAAGGCCACGGGTTCGGATCCTATATAGTGATGGCCAGTTCGCTCACTGGCTGAGTGTGGTGCAGACCACACAGTGCCGAGGGTTGCGATCCCCTTACCGGTCTCAAAAAAAAAAGTGTAAGATACCTATCTAGTGGGAAATATTGTAAAGACTGAATGTCAACATTTCTTTGTAAACAGTGTCATCACGATAAGAATTATTACTATCTTTTTCATTAAAATACACATACTTTGAAAAAGAAAACTTCATATGTACTCCATTGTTTCCTCACAGGATAGGATGCACAGAAAACTCAGCTATAAATTAAAGGGTTATTTTTACATTTTTTTAAAAAGTAATATAATTATGTTCTCAACAGCTAAGTACCATGCTATATTATCTCATTTAATCTTCACATTTTATGAGGCAGATTACATTTATTCTCCCCATTTTACAGATGAGGAAACTGAGCATAGAGGGTTTAATTAACTTGTCTAAAATTACATAAGTAGAATAGAGGTGGTGCCGTATTTGGAAGCCAGGTCTACCTGACACCTGTGGGCAGGTTCCATGTCGATCCATCTCTGCTCTCCACTGCCTACCACTTGGCCTGGCACAAAGCAGGTGCCCAGTATCTATTTATGGAATTAAACTTATTTACTGAGTTGTAAAGATTAGCAAACAGATTAAGATTACACAAACTACTCCCTACAGCATCATTTCTTAAAAGTAGAAAAAAAAGAGGTGATGAGTTCCTTTGAGCCCAGCAGTCACAGAGACCCTCCTCTAGAACAGTCCGGTCTCCTCAGTACTAGGGCTTGAGTCCAAGCTGGCAAGATGCTTTCCGCACCAAGATTAAATGTGTCTGGGAAACCAGAGAGATGAAAGAAATAGCTACATGCTGCTGACAGTGGGGAGTGCAGCAAAAATGTTTTCTGTACCCTAGGAATGCAAAGTCACCACCCTGACACATTCAATTATGAACTCCAGACTAAGAAGCAACATGCTAGAGTTCATGTTTCCTCACCAGACGCTGGAAACCATCACCAAAGAGAATCAGAAGCAGCATGGGACCAGTGGAAAAACTGAGTTCTAGAGGCAGACAAATCAGGCTCCAATCTGACTCTACCTCTTCCCAGCACCTTCCTCATTTGGGGGTTCTCTATCCCCTTCCTCAGCTTCTTTTTTTCTGCACAACACTTATTACCATCTGACACATTATATGTTGACTTCCATCTCTGTTTACTGTCTGTGTCTTCCTAGAAGATAAGGGATTTGAGGGGTGGGACTTTATTTTGTTCACTGCGGCATTTCCAGGCACCTAGAACAGTGTCTGATATTAGCAGGGTCTTGATAAATGTTTGTTCAAAGTTGTTGAATTAAGTAATTTCAATTCTCTCTGCTTTAACATTCTTATCTAGCAAGTTGGGGATAATACTGTGCACATTTGAACAAGAAAATATAAAGAAAGGACAAGAAGTAGGAGTTCAATAAATACTAGTGTTTTCCTTCCCATACTTCTTTTGCATAACGCTTATCAATGGAGGATAAAACTAATGAACCTGGGATAAAAGTTCTCCTTCAGAGAATAGACGACATTCTTTTAAGCTGGCAGTTGACCTGCTCAGGACAACCTCAAAACCTACAGACAATTTTTAATATTGTGAAGATGAAAGTGAAAATGCACAGCAATAAGAATATGAGCAAAGAAAGTCTCCAGCAACTGGCTCATGAACAACACCAGTGAGCTGTGACCCATGGGAACAGGGCTGAGAGGAGACCTGCCAGGTCACATCACTAACAGGGACCAGCAAGCCAAACATAAATAGGCTCCAGTTAAAGGCGTTCCAAAAACCCTGCCACGCCTCCATGGAATGTGACTGCTGGTGAATCGGGCATTGACTGGATACGAAGCTGTTGTGGAGGGCTTCTGCTGTTTCAAGTACTTCTTAAAACAATTTTAGGAAGGGGGCATTTTGATCCCTATTTAACAGATGAAAAACCTGCAGTTCAGTGAGGGGGTGACTCCCAAGGTTTCACAGCTTGTAAGCGGTAGCTCTCCTTGAACCTCAATTTTCTTTAGCCTGTACCAAACTGATTCCTATAAGACATGCACAGTACCTCCCTAACACTCAAATATTCCATGGAACATTTTACAAGTTTTACCCACCCTCCCATCTCCAGAGAGAGAATATATTAAGAAATTACAGACATCTACTAGACAATAATTGTTAGCTAATGAAACCTTAGCAAATTCCCTGAAGTCAGGGTAATCAACATGCGGATTTCTGACATTCCTGTTAGCTCCAGGCTAAGCCCACAAAGTTTTAAATACATACTTCATTCTTGTTTCATTATACAACAGGAACTTCCCAGACATATGTCAAGGAAGCCCTGTGAAAATACTGTATAAGTAGAGATTCTCTTCCCTGTTTTATGAGTGAGAAAATAGGGTTCAGAAAGGTATAGTAACTTGCCTAGAGTCACATAGCTTAGAAGAGTCAGAGTCCAGGTTGGCAACAAGTCTAACTATAAATCATGGGGCTTTTAATTCCACTATGTTATTCACTATGTATTACTGACCTGGTGGGGAGGGCCACTAAGCCTTACGATCTGGGACCTGGTAGTGCAGGTTCTGAGCCTGCTTGACCTCAGACTCACATTCCTGTGCTCTGCTCTGTACAGATGGAGGCTGACCTTTGCAAGTGGAGTTCCCAGGACTCCCAGATCAGCTGGGTTCCTGCTCAGTTTGGATCATGGCAGGCACCAGCCTGAGATGATGACGAGGAGGAGGAGGAGGAGGAGGATGATAACGGAAGGGAGAAGACTGAGTATTTCTCTACTCTCTGCTTGACTGGGCTGCCCAGCAACAGTTCACCTCCTCCCTGACTCAGGTGCTCACTGCATAGACTTCACAGGTACCAGCTGTAGTCAAATGACCCTGGCCCCTGGACTGGAGACACCACCTCTGCTGTTACTAATCTCTGGATTACCTCTTTGCTCTTTTTGGGTCTCAGCTCCTCCATCACTCAGGTAACCATTTCCTTGCATTATTTTCCCTCTGTTGTAAACATCTGCAGTGGTTTCTGCCATCCTGCTTAGATCTTGACTGATGCACTGACCAAATGGCAGCCTGTAGTCCTGGCTGGGCTCTGTGTCTCAAGACCACCTTGTGGCCAAAAACCTCTGTCTGGCCAGACAAGAAATGCTTTGGAAAAAGATGTGCTTACTTTTTCCGAGGTTCACAGCCATGAGATTGGGGTAGAATGAGCACAGCTGGTATCCTAATTCCATGGTGTAGAGCAAGAAAAATTCATCATCAACCATTAGCTATAGCAGTGTTTCTCAAACTGTTGTGAGGAGCGCTAGATGCATAGAATGTTAATAAATATTTTGTGGAAAAGGGATTCTGAAAAATGCTGGGTTCAACGAAATTAACCAGATTTTTTTTTTTTAACAGCAGGGCTTCAGTAATGTGCATTGCAAATATCCAAGGGGGAAAAAAAAGTTATGGTATGTGATATGTGACAATTTTGAATTCTATGGGATCAGAAAATATCAACATCTCATGGGTCTAATATTTCAATGAACACTGCTCTGGAAACTCTGGTTTATGATATTAGTGCTGAATGCTTTGGTGGCCTTCAGGGTCTTTCCTAGACTGGAAACTGACCACTCCTTCCCTTCATCTTTAGCCATACTCCTTCCTGTCTACACTCTAGCCACACAACCAATCACAGTACCCAGCCATGTCATGCTGTTTCAAGGCCCCTTGCCTCCACATGTGCTACCTTTGCCCCCTGCTCCTGGGGACTCCTGTTCCTCCTATAAGGTCTCACCCCAGGTATATCCTTCCCTGGGAAGCTTCCCTCAGATCCAGGTGGAAGTGGTCAGTCCTGCACTTGAATGTCTACTGCCTTGCACAACATTCTATTACAGTAGTTACCACCCCTTACTGCAACTCTCTGCTTACTGTCCATCTGTGCCCCTGCACTGTTGTTAACAACAGTGGCAGGGTCTTATCTGTCAGGGTGTGTAAGCCAGTGTCCAGGGCAAGGTACACACTTGGTAAGATCTGCAGGGGGAACAAATATCCCAAACTTTCAAATGCTTGTACCATTTTCTGCTATCAAGGCTTGATTACAATTGACTGAAAATTCACAATCAAGTAAAAGCTCTATTATTAAGATGATCTCTAATAAGTCAACCTTGTATTGGTGTGGCTACTTTTATTGTAATGAAAATAATTGATGTTTTAAAAATCCTAAAATGAACTGAAAAACTATCAGAAAACATGGGTTAACACTGCAGTGAGAAAGATAGCCACTAGGTGTCAGCCCAGGAAAAGAGGAAGAAAGGATACATTTAACCAGTGTTTTACTTTTTCGTCCAATTATCACTATAAATATCAAATATTTAAACAACAAAATATTAGGCAATTAAAATTATCTATTAAAGGAATGTTTTTAAAAAGATATATAAAATTTTGACATTTCCCCCTTGCAAAATAATTTATAAATGGTGTTAGTTTAACCTGTATTTGTCAAGAAACATTTGCACAGATTAGAGAAACTGACTCTTAAGAGGAAACCAGCTCAGTTTTCTGAAATACCCTCAAATTGCATGTAACATGGACCATATGGTAAATCACCATCACAGAGCGGTCAAAGGAAAGAGCGTGGTCGCCGGAATCAGGCAGATGGAGGGTCCAAATCCTGGCTCTGCCACTTCTTAAAAAGTGACATGACCTTTCCTAGCCTTGGTTTCTTATCAGTAAAATAGGTCTACACCATGCTCTCTGTATAGGGACCATAAAAATCAAATGAGAGAATATATGTAAAGAGCTGAGCATATAATAAATGTTTGATAGTCTTTTCTTTTCCTTAAGACTTCAAGTCTTGATGACTTATTTAACAAAACTTCTTCAGCTCCCAAACAACTAAGGACATTTTAACTAAGAACTATGCTGATTTCATTCCTTCAACAGAGTTATGAACATCTCTTCTATGTATCAAGGTCTGTGTCAAGGAAACATGAGTAAACAGGATACATCACTGCCTTCCAGAGCAGACTTCAGTTTCTTTGTGGAAGGGTAGCATAAGACAGGATGTGATGTAGCCATATATTTCAGAGAACGTATCCACACCCCATATAAAATCAGTGTGGATGTATGTCCAAGAGGGGAGCGGGGGAAGGAAATCTACAATTTTATCCTCTAATCATCACACATACTATGATGTCCTCCATAGAACAAACCCACAGTCCCTCCATCTTATGTTACTGAGCTTCTACTGTGTGCTGGGGGTATAAGAAAGAATAGGATATACTGTTCTTAAGAAGCGCACAATCTAGCTATGTACATGAAGTCATACGGCACTGTTTCAGGCTCCAAATTGTCAAATGTTATTATTGCTTGAAAATGGACCACAACGGTTTCCTTTTCAGAGTCTCATTGCCAAAGTGAAAGACCCTAAAGCAAGATTATTTTATTTAACATTTAAGAGCAATCATTTCTCTTTGCCACTGCTTCCACAAAGATACAGCATTTGAAACTGCCACAGCGGATTCAACTTAACCCATAAATACACTTTCCTCTTGTCTATTTCTAACTGGAAAAGAGTATGTACTGCACACGACGATTTCATAGAGGATGATCCTCTTCAGACCCTAAATGCCTTTGGTTAGCTGTCATGCAGCTGCTAGGCTGTGCCTTTGTTTTATATTTACATATTCACTGTGCGGTGTTTGTGTCAGCTTATTCTTCTCATGCTGAGATAAAGCTGTGGATGGTACTTTTTTTTTTCCCACTACGCATCTATATTGTGCAACAGTGAAATATGACCACAGCCTTTCTGGTGTACAGCATGGCAAAACAGGATCAGTCATTTTTGCTCATCAGCAAACACTTAATGAGCATCTACTAACATCAGACTCTGTGAGGGACAACAAACCCTATCCTAAAAGAGCAAAGTAAGAAAGGAGTCAGCATTACCAAATGAGACCAAGTTAAAGCCTAGAATTCCTCCAGGACAGTCTAAGATACACTAGCTGTGTTTTATTTTTCAAGTATTTTAGAACATATGGGAATTTCATTTTGATTATATTCAGTGATGCTCTTTGAAATCATTCAGTTGAGTTTGATTATAGTGTTTGAGTAGATTTCCTGCCAGTTCTCATCTTCTCTCTTAGGGACCTACTTTTTACTGGGGCAGTCTACTTCTAGAACAATGGTTCTCAGTTCTTCGGGCATTTATTGTATGACTCCAAGGTAACAGAACTCCCAAACTGTGTTTCTGAGCAATAAATGTGTCCCTGTAACGTGGGCAGTGAAGATTGGTGTCCATATGGAACAATGGTCACCTTTTCTCAATAGGCAAAAAATTTTTGATGAAATAGAAAAAAATTCTCAGTTATACTTCCTCTTATGCATTTTTAAAACTGACTTTAATGCACTTTTTAATGTTAAATCCTTGGTACTCACCATTCCCATTTGCCTATAAGTTCTGGTGAGCAACAGCATGAACAAATAAATACCAAATAAATATTAAAGGAAATAATTAAATAGGTGATTTCTTCCAAATCCTTTATGCATCATTTGAGATAAAAGCCATACTTTCACAGTTAGTTCCAAAGATAGGATTAAAGGTGCCAGATTTTGTTGTGTTTTGCATGGTTACAGGTACTCTGACACTTGCTGTACAAGTATGGACACCACTATTCTAGAATGTGGCAGTCTCACTCTCCTCCTCTTCCTTCTTGTCACCCAAGAATGGTCACTATCATTTAGTTAATATCTACTATCAGCAAGGCACTGTGCTGGTGTTTTATATACATTGTTGCTATTTTTCTCAATAGTCCTACAAAGTAGTCATTATTTCCATTTTACAGATGAGAAAATTGAGGCTCAGAGAGGTTAAATGACTTCCAAAGTCATCTTCTAGTAGAAGACAGAGCCAGAATTAAAACCCAGGTGATTCCAAAGGCAATAATCTTTCCATCACACTTGTTGGCCTCCTAGTCACATGGAGCCACAGAACTACAGTGCTGGTTCCTGAAATACCAGTGGTGGAAGCACCTCCCCTCATCTCTGCTTCATTTCCAGGACATGACCACTAAAATGAGAAAAAATGAGAAAAAATGGTAACCGGTAAGTCACCAGACCCTTCTGTAGTACACCTTAGATTCCTGCTGTCAATGCATCTGCTTAGCTCAGGCCTATAGAATTGGGCTATAATTCCTATTTGCTTGCCTAAAATAAACTTGAAAATGAGAAAATCTTTCACAAACTTTTCTTACAGAATATTCATGGGTACATATTGCTGCTTCACAAAGATACCACCATCCACTCAAAAAGTATGAGCTCTGTGTGGAAAACCAGTTTGGTGGTTCCTCAAAAAGTTAAACATAGAATTACCATATGACCCAACAATTCCACTTCTGGCTATATACTCCAAAGAATTGCAAACAGGTGTTCAAACTAATACCTGTACGCAAATATTCATAATAGCATTATTCACAGTAGTCAAAAGGTGGAAAAAACCCAAGTGTTCATCCACAGATAAATAGATAAACAAAATGTGGTATATACATACAGTGGAATATTATTCAGTCTTAAAAAGGGATGCAGTTCTGATACATACTAAAAGATAAATAAACCTTGAAAATATCATGCTAAGTGAAATAAGCCAGACACAAAAGGACAAACACTGTATGTTTCCACTTCTATGAAATATCTAGAAAAGGCAAATTCAGAGGGGTGCAAAGTAGATTAGAGCCTACCAAGAGCTTGGGGGAGAAGGGAATGGGAAGTTATTGCTAATGGATGCAGTGCTTTTGTTTTTGAAGAAAAATTCTGAAAATAGATAGCAGTGATAGTTGCCCAACACTGTGAATGCAATTAATGCCTCTGAACTCTATACTTAGCAATGGTTAAAATGGCAACTACTGTATGTATGTATACATACACATACATATATACATATACATAACCAGAATTTTTTTAAAAAGCATGGGCTGTGAAGACAGAGCTGGGTTTGATGGATTCAGTTCCCAGCTTTACAACTCCCAAGCTGTGTGGAGAATCGCCCAGCCTGCACATAGGCACGCCCACCAGTACCTTCCAGGCTTCGCCTAATTTCCCCTTTTCCCTGGTTTCCTTGCTTCCTTACTTCTCGTCTCGCTGTACTGTGTATAGCATATTAAGGTTCCTCAAACCTTTATTTAGCACAAGATGAAGGCTCAGACAAATTAGGAATATAACGTGTTTTGTGGGAACCCTTTGCTCTTCTTTGTGGAGGGCAGGGAGCATTACACCATCCCTTCAAGGGTCTCAAGGTTCTTAATTCTCTTCATTTTGAGCCACTCTTAGGCTAAGTCAACTGAAATCTGCCTCCTTATGATGTCATGACAAGTTGGCCCTCCCAGTCAAGCTCCTGCACAATGACATATTTCTTCTACTCAGAAGACTTCCAAATATAGTATTTCAAAGCTTTATCCACCAAGATGTTTTGTGGAATATTAATTATAATATCAAAAGACTGGAAACAACCTAACTGTCCAACGTGGGAGAGTGGTTATGAGAATTATATTACTGTAGCTGTACTTGATGGAATATTCTGCAGCTATGTAAAAATGTATATGACATCATTTAAATGAAGGGAAAACTTTTATTTTAGATCAGATTGCAGCTATGTAAACCCTCTGTATAATGAAAAATAAAGAGTATATATGAAAGGTATATGTAAGTTTGGTGGGACTATGGTGATGTTTCAATTTTTCCATTTTTAAAATATTGCTCTATTTTCTATTACACTAAAAGCAAACAAACACACCTTTTTTTTTTAAAACCATGAGATCAACAGTATTACTTCACCAGGATACAGATATATGTGATGTTTTTCCAGTCTGCTCCAACACAGCTTGGTGCATTCATGCTTGAAAGCCAGGCTATCAATCTGCTTTTATCTTAACTTCTGTGTCTTCAGGGGGTTTTAGGTGGATAAATATGACTCAGCAGAATCCTGTACAAAATCAGAGGCTGTAGGGGGGATGATGCCAGTGTACCCACAGCTGGATCTGGAGGCCCAGCCTCTTGGGATGGACTCAGCAAGCAGCTAGAGTGAGCTGGCCGCTGCCTGTTCAAACAGTTTGTTTGCTGCCTCTGCCCGGCGTCTGTTCCCTGCAGCCAGGGGCTGTGCTCTGTCCACCTAAGGGAAGCCCAGCCAGCAGGCTGGACCAGAGAGAGCCACACAAGCCAGCTGAACAAACAGCTGCCATAGTGCTCCATCTATACTGGCCTCTCCACAGGTACTGACAAAGAAGTACCAACATCCATCCATTGTTTTCTTTGATCTAACATTTACCAAGGACCTGCAGTGGGCCAGACATGGGCAGAAGCACCTTCACATACATCATCTTAACACAAATCCATGTGGCATGAGCTATGAAATAAGAAACTCTGAGCAGAAGTAGAGACGAAATAAAAACACACAAATCTATTTTTGAAAGTTCTTTAAAACTGAGACCATTGTGCTATAAAATGTCTTTCAAAGGGTGTGGGTTAGTCTTATTCAGATTTCATGATGATATAATTTTAAACAAAGGACTGAGGTAAGAGATTCTTTTAAAAATTCATTCATTTCCCTAGGAGGGAGAAAGGGGAACGTTCAAGGCAAATTCAAGAACCACACTGCTATACACATCCTCCAAGAGTCGCAATCTTCTAGCAAGCAGATAAAGGATGCCTGGCCTAGCAATTAAAATCATTTGTCTTTTATCCCCTTCTTGCCAAAAAGGACCCCAGCCCTAACCAGTTAATCCCTAACACACACTGCTACTCCCAGAGTTGCCTGGCAACTGCTAGGAGGCGTGTCAGAGAGCAAGAAAGGCCTAAATAAATGAGCTGGAGCCTGGTCTGTCACTTGACATGGATAAAGGGGGTTTCTCCAAATGGGGCTGCCTGGCTGCTTGTGGTTCTGTCACTTAAGTAGAGAAGAACAAGTTGGCTTGGCTAATATTGTTGAATATCTTGGGCTTTGCATTTGATATTCTCCAGGTGATTGAAAAATGGGTCACATGCCCTTGAGATTTGTAGACACCCTCCTCTGTCAGGCAGCAACCTCCAAAGCCTGAAGACAGGAAAGAATGCAATGTATACGCCCTGAACAGAAGCTGAGGGCCAATCCCCTGTCTCGAACACTTTTCTGTTCCTTAATTTCTTTCACCCATTCTTCCACCCATTATTCCAAAATATACTCACTGATACCTTCACACTGTGCCATGACTTGTGCCTGGTGCTGGAAATGCAGAGAGAGAAACTTAATGCAGAATATGTGGAGACTTGAACAAAGGCAGTTTGGAGTGTGGCCGATTTGAGTCTGCCTCCTGGCTCTACTACTTCCCAGGAAGTCACTGCCAATTTGAGCCTCCACCCCCCTCTGTAAAATGGAGAGAGTAAGGGGCAGTCACAGGGAATTACTGAGATCATGGATGTGAAGAAACTTGTAGTTGACCTCGTGGGAGGCCACTGAGGACGTAGTAGACTTGGGTGTGGCCATATACCCTTGTGGTCTCACTTTCTGACCCCTGGGATACCCCTTTGAAACAATTCACTTGGTCCTGAGAAGACATACCACAGTGAGCCAACATAGGCTCTACCTGTCCTGGGATGGGCACACTACCTCCTCAGCAGACCTGCAGAAGCACAGATAGAGAGGGGCAGTCCAGCCCCTGGCACGGGACGGGGCCTCAGCAAGTGGACCCCCTCCTCATTCCTTCTGGACAGGGGAAAGAAAACAAAGCTCAAGAGTCTACCCAGCCAGCTGTATTTTGAGTTTTTTCCAGTAGAAAATTTAAAAAAAAAAAAAAGGCCAATGAGTTAAAAATCTCAAGTGAGCTCTGAGCCAGGTAAAGGATCTTCAGACCACACTGCCGTGGAGGAGTTGCATATCTCTGACTCTCAGGCCAGGGCTCAAACCTTCTTCACAGAGCCAGACATGACACTGAGCAGCCCAGTGGGTCCCCCAAGCTGCTAGGGTCCTTCTTGGTGAGAGGAGGCCACGAGTAAGGGACAGGGGACAGGGTAGGTACCATGTTGGGCTTATTTAAGCTTCACTACACTCCTGCAAGGAGTGGATTACACATCCATTTTATGGAAAAGGAAATAGAAGATCAGAGAAGTAAAGTAACCCACTCAAAGTCATGAGCTAGTTAGGAGCAGAACAGAAAGGAGCATGCTCAAGTCTATCACGATTCATGTTTTAAACAAAACACAATACTCTGACTTTTGCAGTAACCTGACTGCACTGCTGGCCCAGGGTGAGAAGGCACCACACCTGTGCAGTGAGCATCTTGGTGGACACACCAAAAAGCGGTGAGGGCAGGTAAGCCTCAGGGGCTGACAGTGGCGTGGCTGGGCTGCACTTGGGGCCCACGTGCACTTCTCCAGGCCTTTCACCCCGCAGGCTCTGTTTGCCCTCAGCCTTGGACTGTTCTCGGGCCCTGCCCTGCCATCAGCTTCAGGAGCTCTCCCCTGCAGACTACCACCTGTTTCTGGCCACCAGCTTTCTCCCTCACCTCATGTATCAAAAGCCTCAAATGCACTCGGATCCTTTGACCCAGTAAATCCACACCAGGGAATCTGCCTAAGAAAACAGCGCAGACCATGCATGAAGATTTATATCAAGATATTCACCGCAGTGTGGTTTAAAATTGTAAAATGTTATAGACAATCAAAAAGACCAGTATTAGGATAATGTGTGGGCCTCAGCACTGGTTCCAGATCATGGGAACTCGATAAAAACCTGTGAGTGGGGCCCAGACATTTGTCTTTTTAAAGCCCCACAGGTGATTCTGATCCACAGCTTGGGCTGAGAACTGCTGGGATATGTGCAGCCATTATAAATGATGTTTCAGAAGAGTTTTTATAGGATGTGAAAAAGGCTTACACATATGAAAAGGCAAAAACAAATTTGGGATACTTGATTGCTTTACCAGGAATATCTCAACTGGCTCACAGAAAGTAAAAAAAAAAAAGGAAATGAAGCAAAGCAAAAACAAATCAAAAACCCTAGAACTTTGGTGGAAACATGCTAACATGGTATCTTAACTCTGGATGATAGTATTATGTTACTTTACACATTTTTTTTTAAAAACCAAGAGCAGGTGCTATTTTTATAACCAGAGAAACAACTAAAAGACAAGTGGCCCTGGGGAGGCCTGCCCACCCCTCAGCACTGTGCTGCTGGCCAGCCCACCCCAGCAGGCTCACCAGAGGCACCATTCTTCCCAGCCATGCAGCCATTGCCACCCACCACCCTCTGGCTCACACATAATTTGTAGCCATTATTTTAAATAATCCCCCGAACTAGCCTATACAGGGAAAAGTTGTTACCCCATTTTTCAGATGAGGATAATCTGCTGGAATTAAATCTATGGTTTAAAAACCATCTAGGTAACATGGTCATGACCTCAGGCTGAATGCTTAGTTGAAAAATTTCAGGCCTCCCAGCTTCCCTCCTGGCCTATAGAAGAAAGGCATTCTGGCATAGATGAATGGGACTGAAAGCACGATGGATCTGCTGTGTTTCACTGATTCTAAGACAAACATTTTTTTCCCATTTTACCCTCTGAAATTTAAACATGGTTTATAATTGATGGCATCCTTCAGTTGTAATTGGTGGAACTCTTTTCCCTTTCTAATGGTTCACAAACTAATGGTACATCTTACGACTGAATGGTAGCTTAGGTTCAATGAAAAATGCTATGTCCACTGCCTAACCCATCACCTATCTACTAAATGATACTTTTAATGGCTACATAATATTCTGTAAAACCTTCATATGGATGTGCTTTAACTTACTTCACCAATTACTTATTACGGATACTTAGTCTGCTCCAACTTTTTACCATTATAAGTACTGCTACTGTGAACACCTTGGCATTAAGCTTTCCCTTTTTCTGCTAGGAGCATCACCATCCTCTCCCAGGTTCCAAATCTTGGGAGACATTTTGACATTTCTTGCCCCTTGTTTCCCATATTTATGAGAGTCTACCCATTTCTTCCTTTTCCTGGTGTAACCACCTAAGGGCTCTCTTCTGAGTTCCTATAACATTCCTCTAACTGTTCTCTCTGCCTCCAGCTTCCCTTTCAGTCCATCACTATATTACTGCTTAAACCTGACTTCTGTTATGTCACATCTCTGCTCAGAAACTTATACTTTCTATAGGGTAAAGGTCACACTCTTAGCCTAGCCTCCAAGGGTTTGCCAAACTCAGCTCTAATCTCTCTCCATATCTCCATCCAAACCCATTACTCCAGACAAAATGGCCTACTCATTGGCCTTGAGGGCTCCTGCCACCAAGCCTTTGCTTACGCAGTTAACTCCACACCCATTACAGGAAGGGATGCTTCTGCCTTTCTTTTTTCAAATCTTAATCATCAGATCCAATTTGTTTAATCTTTTTAATGAAGGTTTTATGGCTTATGACGAACCTGCAGATGTAGAAAGGATAGGTAGGCTCAGCCTCATTTCGCAGGTGAAGAAACTTAAGTTTAAAGAGTTGCTCAAGTTAAGTTAAAGTTGCTCAAGTTTTATACAGCTAAGTAGACAGCCAGGCTTTAAATTCCAGGGCTTCTGTCCTTGAACCCAGTGCCTTTAGACTCAAGTGCAAGCACAACCATAAACTCCTCTTGTGGAGCAACTTGTGTCCAGATCACATACCCAGCAATATGTACAGAGATTCAACAGCCCCTGGATTCTAGACACATACACGACAACAATGAGATAATTATAAGAGTGAAATGGCACAGGTATTTCAAAAGGTTCATGGAAAAATGTAATTAAAAGATAATATGAACCTTTGGTGAACTTTTTGGGCCAGTTGTCCCATTCTCATTTTAGAGAGGGGAAGGCAACAGTATTTTCCTTTAATTTTGCCAGCTCTCAAAACAGCACTGAACTTGATTGGTTTCATGGGGCCCAAAATCATGACAAAGAATCAGAGCCACCTCACTTTGAGACAAGCAGGGCCTGGGAACTCGCATTAAGCTGAAGGCTTTTAGAAGACCTAAGGAAAGTATTTCTTGGGAGCAAAAAGCATGCATTCCTCCTGGTATGTGACCATGACATTGTCCAAAGCAGAGGCAGCCTAGAAAGTACAGCCTGAGTGCCAGATGGAAAATGAGGAGGAAGGTGGTGTGAGGATCCTGTTCCCCCAAGCACCCACTGCCCCGGCTGCTTCACAGAATGTCCTGGGTGAAGGGCAAACAAGATGTTGGTTATTACTGTTTGTGTTTCACCTAGACATAGGATGGAGTGATAGCAGCAAAAAGATAATCAACAATGTATAATTATGGCTTGTGAGGAAGTGTGATCAGGTTCACCCTCAGCATTTTTATATGAAATGCACTGCCTGTCACCTACTCATCTTTTGTCATTTAATCTAATTAAATGCTATGGTTAAAACAAAAACAGAAACGAACAGCCCTGGCCTACAGGCAGTGCGGCCCGTGCAGGTCCCTGGCAGCCCACTTCACTGGGCTGGATGTGGCTGCCGCCACTCCCCTGCTCAGGATGAAGGGAGCCCTCTGCTCCTGAGAGAAGAGGCTGTCAGCAAGGCTTCCCTCTGCCATTCTTTCCTGTACAGAGCTAACCACATTGACCTGGTCCCCAGGCCAATTTCTCCACTCTCCTTGGCCAGGAGGCCAACAATAGGCTGATATCACAAGAAAGCCTCTCACTGAAGCTCAGAGAATCGGTACTATCTTTGGTTTCAGGGAAGACCTGATGTCTTTATATCCTCACAATAACTAATCACCTAATAAGGCAGGCAGGGGACCTGGAAGAGTAAACTGAGGCTCAAAAAGACAGGTCATGGAGGCGAGTACTATCCTTTCCCAGTTCTCGTTGTACTTTTTAGTCTTTACACTAGGAAGGAAATCCCCAGGATGCTTTGCTTTCTCAAGTGTGGAAGAGAGGTCCCTTCAAAGGACAAGGAGCAGTGAGGCACAGCAGGAAAGGCGCGGGCTTCGGGACTATCTGGCTCCTCTAGTGGTAAGTCATTTCTCTTCTCTGAGCCTTGGTTTCCTCATTTGTAAAGTGGAGCAGATCATTGCTACCCCACAAGCATACCATGAATCCTCAATGAGAACAGGTGGTTGTGAAGGGCCTGGCACTGTATCTAACATGTAGTCGGTGCTTATTGTCTGGGGAGTCTTAACATTCATTGGAGTGGTGCATATCTCACACGTGACAGTTTCCTTGTGCTAAGAAGTAAGGCAGGGGAGGACACCACCCCCCTGACCCTCTAGCACATACACACACAACCTCTTCTAGGAGAATGCAAAAACCAGAAGAATCATGGGATTTCTTATGGCTCCTGAGGTATGTTTCAGGCCCCTAAGCCCAGACCAAACATGGATTCTGCAATATGCCAGGAGGCTACTCACCGGCTCAATTTTCAGAGCATTTCGGTAGCTACCGAAGAAAGCAGCCTGGGCCTTGAGGAATGCTCTGGCCACACCATCGCCAGTGGTTGTGGAGACCTTCTTCAGCCTGTTCTTCAGTGAAGAAATCTGGCAACAGAAAGAAAGGAATCACAGATTGAGGACAGGGTTGAAAAAGGATGGCTGTCTAAGCAAAGTACTTACAGAGCTCTAGAAAATCCCTTGGCAGGGGCAGGGGGGAGAAGGTGTGGGGGGAGATGTGTGTCGATTTGACACCTCAGCTGCTGGGAGAATAAAAACATGTTCAGTGTTAGGGCAGGTTTCTGAAATTTAAATGAATGTTGCACCTGTTAGAGCATATCAAATAAAAACAAAAACAAAACTATTTTTAAAGCTATGTGCAGGTAAGTATTTTCACATAAATTTTCTCATTTAATTCTTTCAACATTCTTGTGCGGAAGAGATTAGTGTTTCCATCTTATGAGGGTAAAATAGTCTCAGAGAGGTTAGGTTACATGCCTAGAAACAAACCCAAGATGTGGCCAAACTGGAACTTGAATTGAAGTCTTATAATCTGAGCCCAAACTACAAAGACTTTTAGTCCCAATTCCATTCCCTCTTCAAACTGTTTACTAATATTAGAAATAAAAGACTTACATACCTCACACATCATACTCTAAAGGAATAGTGGCACCTCATAGATATGTACTCAACGGGTCAAAACAAAGCAGACAAGAAAGTGATGGCAACGGGAAAAGAAGAAGCTATGAATAGATTTAGTATTTAAATGTAAGCCATAAGGTCTCATATGGGGGCTAGAAATGGACTTCAAATTTGACTTAAGAGCCTCCTAGTGGCCAAAGCAAAGAGGGAAACATGAGAGTTGTGATATTCCTTGGGTCCATGTACATTTAACAAATAAGCCAGTTGCTCAAATGAATAAAGATTTTCCTGAAAGTAAGACCTAAAAGAGACTTTTCCCATGAGATAATGTAGGAAAGACTATGACATGGAGGCTGTTGCCCTCAACATTAATCTTTCCAGACTTTCTAATATGCCATTCATCCACATCGGGATGCCACATTGCAGAACCTCAGGGTATGCCATTCACACCAGGTTCCACATGAAAGGTGCCCTTGTAAATTGTGCAATGTGGTGACCTTGAGTCACTTATTCACTCGACAAATATTTATTATTTCCTACATGTCCAGGACTATGTTAGATGTTGAGGATAATAAAATGAGTGAGACCAGACACAGGCTTTGCCCTCATTCAGTTGACATTCTAGTGAGAAAAATACCAATACCGGTGACACCACTACTGTGATGAGCCTGTAACAGAGCTTGCCAAGGAGGTCAAGAAAGCCTTCCCGGAGGGAAAGGGGCTTGGACTGATATCTGAAGGATGAGATAAAGTAGTTAATTAGGCAAAAAGGGAAGGATCAGTGTGGTAAGTATGGGCAGTAACATGCAAAGGCCCTGCAGTAAGGAGGAGTTCAGAGAATAGAAAGAACTGTGGCTTCAGTGGAAAGAGTGAGGGGGACTATGGCTTAAAATGAGGCTGGAGAGAAAGGCAAGGTCTCTCATCTTGAGAGAAACAGACAGCTAATGATTGTTTTTAAGCATGTAGGTGACATATTAAGAGCATATTTCATATTAAGAGCATAAGATATAGGACTACATAATAGTCTGGCATTATTTAAGAATAAAACTTAGGATGAAATTTAAGGATAAAATAGAAAATTAGATTTAGGTGGCCCATGAATCATTCACAAATTTGCAATATGAATGAGCAATGATCATTTTTCTGGGCACAGGATCCATAGCTTTCCTCAGATTCCTAAGGGTGCTTATGAACCTACAAATATTAAGAATCACTGATCTGGGATGGACTGCATACACTTTAGAAATGATCCATAAACATTATGTTTTGTTGCCAAGCTTCTGATAAAGGCATTTTTAAATAGCTTATTGAGAGATATTTTGCATATAAAATTCATTCATTTAAAGTGTATAGTTCGGTTTTTAGTATAGTCACAAGGTTGCACAACCATCACTACTATTTAACTCCAGAACATTTTCATCACCCCAAAAAGAAACCGCATACTCATTAGCTATCGTTCCCTATTCCCCACCAATTCCACCCCACCCCAGCCCTAGGCAACCACTGACCTACCTTCTGTCTCTATGTACTTGCCTATTCTGGACATTTAATATAAATGGACTCATACAATGCTTTTGTGATTGGATTCTCTCACTTCACATAATGCTCATTTTGAACAAGGTTCATCCATCCTGTAGCATGTATCAGTACTTTATTCTTTTTTATGGTCAAATAATATTCCATTGTATGGATATACCACATTTTATTTATGTGTTCATCAGTCGGTGGACATTTGGACTCTTTCCACTTTTTTGGCTATCATGAATAATGCTGCTATGAAGATTCACATACAAGCTTTTGTGTGCAGACAGCAGAGATTTTGAGGTGAGAACCCAAACAGCAAAAATTCTCTGTTGCCAGACCTTATGCAATTAAGGTAAACTAAAAAGACACATGAGGTCACCAAGCACAGTACGTAGCACACAGTAAGCCACTACTAAATGTTAACTGAGTATAGAGAAAATCCTGTGCTGTTGCTAACAGTATGTCATATGCTTGGACAGTAATGAATGCAGGTGGGACTGCCATTCTCCTCTAAGAAGTCAGAAGCAATGGGACTGTGCATTGAGTGGGGTGGCTACTCTACCTCTGCTCAAAGATGGGTCGTAGAGAACAGTTTTCCTCTGGAAGCAGTTTGGAGTCTATCTCAACACCCAGGTATATAAAATGGATTATTGTGACCTCCCCTTTTTTGGGACACATGTGTCCCAGCACCACAGTGGTGAGGGCCCATGTGGAGCACTGCAGGCCACTCAGCACCAGGGCAGACTCTGCATGGACTTTCAACTTGAAATAGAAATGTGAAAAAGAAACACACTTTATTAAAATACTAGAAATATTACCTACTCCCCGTCTCCCGCCCCCCACCCAATAATAAAAATCCTGCCCTCCTGGGGACTAGGGTGACATTTTCATTCTTTGAAATGGTGCAAGCTACTGTCGCTCTTCTTCTGGCACCTCAAAGGCCTTGGGCCACCTGTGCCGCAGATTATTCCTCACTTAACCTTCCCTGGCCTTTCCCTTTCATTCGGGAGGTGTTTAATTACCTTGGATTCACAACGCTGCACTTCAGGTGAGCCTCTCCTAATGGCCTCATTACCATTTTACACAAAGAAGGAGTAGCTGACTGTAACTGAGCAAATACAAGTGCGTTCCTGCCTGCCTGCCCCAGCTGGTCTTAAACTAGCCAAGTGGTCCTGGGCTCTTGACATCCCCTTGACCACTTAGGCCAAGACTTCTGAAGACACCCCTCACCCTGCAACATGCAGACGCTTTTGTCTTGACCTGTCAGCACTTCAAACTTTGAGACTCCAAGTGTATGTGCATCTGATAGCTGGTGACAGCATTTTGTTCTTTAAATAAAAGTGAGGGAAGAAAATTCAAGGTTTAAATAACCCACAGTTGGACATCTAAAGCTGAACTTGCCCTGAATACTCCTGGGGGTGCTGGTCAAATTAATATTGGGGTTTATCAGGGGTAATTTAGGGGTGTTGGAGGTGTTGGTGAGGATGGTCTCCTCCTTTAAAAAACTGATCAGCTTCTCTAAAGCTCCCTGCCCTCCCAGCCCGTGTCCCATCTCGGTTACAGTAGCCAGCCAGTTGCCCAGGCCAGATGTCAGATCCATCCTTCTTCTTTCTTTCTCATAATCACTCTCCACATCTCATCAACATCACCCTCAGGTATGTCCTGAATTTATCCTCTTCTCTCAGTGTCCCTGACCTTGGCCCTGCAGGGTCCATCTTCCCTGACCCAGATTGATGGAGTAGTTTCCTAAGTGCACTCTCTGCCTTCAGTTTCTCCTCAATGCCATCCACCCATAGCTGACCTAATAATCTTGGAAAAATGCAAATCTGATCACTTCAGTCCTCCATCACAACCCTTCAATGCCCCAACCCTTGGCCATCATCACCTTCAGAAAGACATCAGACTGCCCAGAGCAGTTCGTGCAGGCTTCCCACAGTTGGCCTTGTTTCCATCTGCCCCACTTCATGTTATACTTGACCAATACTGAATTGCTATCCAGATGTGTATACTACTCTCTAGCCCATTCACATATCAATAACTCACACAGAGTTGTCTCTTGTCCTTCCTGCCCTGCTTGTGAATATCTATTCACCCTTTGAAAGACCATCCAGGTGTCCACCAATGAGGGCCTATTAAATAAATCACACCACATCCTCACAATGAAATACTACATAGCTGCTAAGAAGAACGTGGCAGTACTCAAAGAACTGATATGAAAACATGTCCACAAAATACTGTCAAATGAGGAGGGCCAAGCAAGTTGCAGCGTAATAAGTACAGCACGAGTCACTTAAAAATTATATATGAGTATATATGTGTAGCAAAAATCTAAAATGCCATGTATCAAACTTTAACCATGCAAGGATGCTTTCACTTTCAATTTTATACACTTGATTGTTCTAATTATCCTTTATAAAAAAGCATATGTTACTTTTGTAATAAAGAGTTAAAATGAGGTATTTTTCTTTAATAGTCAAATTACCCATTGCCTTGGGTAAAGAGAAAGAGGGACTCCAGATGTTCCCTCCATCTGTGAAGCCACCCCTGACTGCTAAGTCAGGCCCCACAGAGTGTGTAGGTGGTTCTACGGTGAGCTGCAGTGTCCTTGCTGGATGGTGAGTTCCCAGAAGGGCCAGCAGCCAGCACAGTGCTTGGCTCAGTGTAGTCTTTCAGCATTTTCTGCTGAATGAAAAGAACAAACAAGTGGCTGTTTCAACACTGAAAGGGATTTCCAGTGGCTGAGCCTCTCTGCCTGGAGGAAAATATAGGATCACACTCTTCAGTGATAAATCCTTAGAAGAAACTGCTCTCTGCTGGAAAGGATTGGGGGAGAAACTGATACTCATCCATTCCCCTCCTGCAGAACACCACTGCTAAGACAACGATAATTGCGAGGAAAATGAACTTCTGGATGCTGAATGAGTTCACGTGAACAAGTCCACCCATCTTACACAACATCACAAACTCCACATGTCCAATACCAAACGCAGCAGCACCGCCCCTCCTCCAGCTCCACCCACCCTGCTCCTCCTTTAACTGGTTACTATTCACTCCACCTCTCAGGTCTCTTGGCTTCATCTCCTCCTCTATCCCCACTGCACTCCTCAAAGCAGAGAGCAGACAGTTTGAACGATGTAAGCCTAGGTTTAAGATTGGAGCCTGGCTTCTCTACTTTCTGACCTTCCTTTGCTGTAAAATGAAGTATCTGCAACATTTATACACTGTGAGGATTAAAATATAATACATGTGAAATGGATAATGAATGTAGCAGAATACCTAGTTTTTTTGTTTTATTATTCGTTTAGATTTCATCTTTTACTTGGACTTTTGCACCTTTCTTTAAGCTGGTGTTTCTTCCTCTATTTTCTGCCTGGTCTAATCCATCCTTTGTACTGAACTATCTTCCTAAAACAAGAGGCTGAATCATGTCACTCCCTTCCTCTAAAATTTTTAATGGCTCCCTACTGCTAATACAATAAAGTCCAAACTCCTTAGTACAATATTTAAAGCCTTCTATGAGCTTGACTCATGCTCCATTTCCAACTTTGTCTTCTACTTGATTTCAGAGGCCTCAAAAACCCATTCCTTAGCCTGGGATACTCTTTACCATATTCTCTAATAAAATCCTTCTATTAAAAAAAAAGTCTCCAACTTCCTGTGATACCCTCTGTCAGAACAAATAGCTTTTTCTTAGGGCACATTAGTTTGCTCCTTTGTTGATATCCAATCTTTGCAGGCCCTGGGCTGGAGATATGCTGGAAACAGAGGTGCAGATGAACGAGGACTTAGCTCCCGAAGGCGTCCAGTTTAGCTACCACAGACCAGCCACAAACTAGCTTATGACTACTTCAAAAGGGGCTCTCATGTTGTATATACCATTCAGCCTATTATTTAGCTCTTTATATACCAGCAGTTTACATATCTTTCTCATAGAACAAAGATAACCCTTGCAATACATATCAGCACTCAACAAATATAGGTTTATTTCTTTACCACTTGGTTGCAACTTGTGGAGCTTGGGGAGAGAGGGTTTAAGATGACACACTATTAACTGTCTGCCTCTAAGACATTCCTATCCACCTCTTGCCATCAGTGCTGACACCTGAAAATCGTTTGGCTACCTCTCCATTGTGCTGAGGATATAGACTAAAGTCCTAGCTGGGCTGCAAGACCCATATGACTTGGCCACAGCTTCTTTTAGATGCGAGGCTCCTGCACTCTCTCCATGGCTTCAGCTGTACCCTCTGGACTCCAATCCCACTGGCCTCTCACACACCCCAGGACCTTTGGATAGACTACATCCTATTTGAAGTCCTATCATCCACCATCACCCCCTCGCCTAGAATTCAACACTATCCAGTAGAACTTTCTGTAATCATGGAATAATTGATCTTCTGTCCAATGCTGTTCAATGGAATAGATGCTACTGAGCACTTGATATGTGGCTAGTGTGATGCAGGAACTAAGAGCTCTGTTTTATTTAACTTTAATCAATTTAAATTTAAATAGCCACATGCAGGTAGTGGTTACCATACTGGACCACACGGGGCCCTAGATCAACTATTTCTCATCCTTTAGGTCTTGGCTCAAATACTGCTTCCTCTGCCAGATGTCCCATACTAGACCGAGGCCCTCCCCATTACGTGCTCACTCTACCTTCCCTTTAGCAGTGGTAGTAATGCAATGTGTAATGATGCATTTTGCCACAGCCCAACTAACGTCTGTCTCTTCTGTCAGACTGACTGGTCTAGGCAGGCTGGGACCAAGTCCATCTCTGTGCTGGCATGCCCCTAGCTGGAGACATAGTTCTTCTAAAAGTCTGGCTCAAGTCAGTCTGTGCGGGGGGCCTGCTTCTCTTCCCTGGGAGTTGCATTAAGGATGTCGGAATTGGACTTAAACTATTTTTTTTTCAATAAATCCTACACCCAATGGCAGCTGCAGAGGAGCAACAGAGTCACATTTTCCTTCCCCCCTTTAAGGCCTAAGGCAAGCTGATTCTTTATTTCCTGAATAAACTAAACATCAACCTTTATTCAAAAATCCCCTGGGCAATGTCTGGGTCTGGAGAGGGGAGAAGGAACTAGCAACCTGTTTTCCCATCCTCAGGGGCACATAAACATTGGCTCCCTCTGCAACCTTCACACTGGTGATAAAAAGTGGCAATTTTTGGTGTCATTATCTAAGTGTATCCACCTATGCATCATTTGTTCTCGCTTCAAATTTGAAGCAAAGTCTGGATATGTAAAGGCAATGCCATACAACTCTCTTTCCTAGTAATAGTTTCTGGGAGAACCAGGAATTCATCATGAGAAAGGAACAGAAACTAGTATCTATCAAGCACCTTGCTAGTTACCAAATGCTACTGCAAGTGTTTCCATACCCAGCACTGTATTACGATTTCAGACAACAGGGCTAGGTAAGCACAATTATCCCCAATACATAGATGAGAAAAGTGATACTCAGCCCTACATCACACAGAGAATACAGCAAAGGGCAGAAACCCAAGTCAAGCCCAAGTCTCCGACTCCAGAGTCTATGCTATTCCATTAATTCTCATGTTACCAGGGTTTCTTAGACCAGCAAATGAGATCTGTTCATGATACTGGTTTATTTTTTCCTCAACTTAATACATCTCCATTATTGCTTCCACTCATTCCTTGCTTTTCTGTTTCTTCCTTGAGAATACGGTTGTACCTTGACCTCAGGTGGCTTTAATTGCTTCTTCTGCATCCTATTTTCCCCTCCAAGATGCCGGCTCTCCATGGGGGAGTGAGGGTGTGCTAGTTATGTAGCACTTTAAACTGGAGCTGGCTCTGACCCCAGGGGCCCAGGTCTCTGCTCCCTCTGTCTCTCCTGGCAACTTGTAGGCCAAGTAAAAGTCAGAGAGTTAGAGACAAGCATTACAATTCTAAGCAGCTTTTTGTTAGACAAAAGGATCCATTTTCATTATGTGAATGGCTACTTCACTATGTGCTATAATGACTCTGTCAAACATCCCATTAACAAACTATCAAATCCTTAGAATGACACTTTTGGAGTAAAAAAGTACAATTTTAAGACCAGAAAAGGCCCATTTCCACTATCTGCCAAATAAAGCTTGGGAGGCATCCTGCATATATAAGTGCACCCCAGCTCCCTCCCCACGGGTTTAGTCTGAGTACCTCAGCATTTGAAATGGAAACACGCAGTAGCAAAGACTTTTGCATTTTTCCATCTATCTGTAAAACTCACTTTCATCCAAATACTTTATTTTTTTTTTTGGCCTAGAGTAAGTGAAATTCTTTGTTTTCCCTAGAAAACAATTTAGTTTTAATACCACACACACACACACACACACACACACACACACACACACACACACACACACATTAATGCCTTAGAAAATCCTACTGAAGCTACAGAAGACTATAAGATCTGAGCTCAAAGTAAATATGTATTTATATTATTAGGTGGCCATTCAATAAAAAGATTATTTCTAACCAAATATGTGTATGCATGTATGTATGTGTGTGTGTGTGTATACACACACATACACACATATATAATGTACCCGGGGAGTATTTTCAAAGAAGGGTTTTCTCCCCATACTTCTGGCAGTTCAGGTTTAAAGGTCAGATTTAAGCTATCACCATGTTTCACAATGCAATCTGTGCAGTGCCGCGTAATGAAATGGTTCAGTAAAGGTGCTTGTGGAAATTCTTTTAATTAGGTCTAAGGCTTTTCAGTTGTCAACATGAATAAACCAAGAAGCATTCTCTTGCAAACACAACACACAAAATTAAAATGTAAGTTACCTTTGAAAAAACAGATATGCACTTACAAAAGGAAAGTTATACATATTTTTTACAGCATAGCCTCCATCAATTTTTTTAAAACTACCAACATCTTCCAAAAACAAAATGGATTACAAACGAAAAATAAAGAGGGTACTCTATTTCTAACGAACCAGAACACCAATGCCTGGTTCTAAGAGAAAGTATTTAGAGGAAGACTAAAGTTCATCATAACTAAAAATGTTTATCAAGAGACTAATGACTTTCTTCATGAGCAAAAGCCACCTTCCATTTAACTATAATTAGTTCTACAGATCAGCAGTGTCTCCGTCAGACACACGAATGTCCCACAATGACTCCTGCAAATTGAATGACATCTATTAAAAATGCACCAAAATGCACTTTTGCTCTCAGAAACACTATCCAAGGCCCCAAAATGAGCACATCACAGCAGGAACATCATCGAGATGCCTGCTTTTCAAAGCTGTGTTGACAAAGTAAACCACATATTTGGAAATTTTAACCATCAGTTCAGAGCTGAATCCAGGGACTGAAATTCACAAAATAAAACTGCAAGAAAATGGTAGGTTGCCTTGGGAAGTTGGACTGTATTTGCACTAAGCTCTGATGGAGAAATAAAACTAAACTATTCCAATCACCATCAGCTTGGATTTAGATGCATACAAAGGTGTTCATAAATGCCAACTGGCCTTGAGACTTAATGTGGAATAGGACAACTCAAACAGTGCAGTGTTAGCATGTAATAAACAAGCATGTAATGCCTTGACTGATCAACCGATGAATGTATGGCTGGTGAACTCTGAGACTGAGGGTACAACATGCCCCAGTATATTGACTGACTCTGTGTTCAGAGAGACCTGAGTTCAAATTCTGACTCAGCTGCTGGCTATTATCTGGATGCCTCTAGGCAAATTACTTAGCCTCTTTTCTTTTTCTATAAAAGGGGATAAAGTACCTTCCCCTCCTCTTTTTGCTGGATTGTTATGTAGATTAAATGTCAAGATTTCCAAAGCCCCTAACACAGTGCCTGGCACACAATAGGAGCCTAACCGATAGTGACTATTCTTCCACTCTCGCTCAACTCCAAAGCCAAAACTACCCAAGCCTTTATTTTAGCATTAAAAGAATAAGTTCACGATTAACACTGTCTAGGGCATCAATTACTGAAATGTCACTCATTATGCTGAGCCTACTGGATTTATTTAGTGACCCAAACTCGGTGTGTATTTGGGAGTTAATGAAGTGCTTGGTGTTTACAAAGATAAAAGTAGGATTTGTCTCAGCAACAATTGTGGGCTGAATGGATATAGATTTCCATGCTTAGAGATGTGGCCGGGCCAGATCCATGGTGGATCACATGGATCCAACCACACAGAATAAGATATCTCCCAAGGGGATCCGGACATCTCCACCTCCTCAGGGGAGAAAAAAAACAGGAAGGGGGGGTGGGGGTGGGAAGTGTGTATAATAGATGTGTTTCACAGTGTCCCTGCTGCGATGAACAACTTGATCCACTTACAGTTCCAAACACATGATGCATAAAAGAGCTGACAGAAATTCAATTCTTGCAAAGAAAAGCATCTGCTCTCTAGTGGAAACGGCCAAATATTAAGCAGTTTTAAGGCAGGGCAAAGACCTAGAGGAGCACACTTCATTATCTAGATAGCTAGAGTAAAGAAATGCAGAGGATTACAAATGAACGAAAAAGTAGCCAAGATTCCAAGCATTAATTACCCGGAGTAAAATGATTCAAGTTAAATCTTTGTTACGACAAATATTAAACCCAGCTGTGTTTATGTAGCAGTTGTGAAAAAAAAGAAAAAAAGAAATCTGTGTACAGTATCTGTGAGCTCTGCCAGTTAATTGAATTCGCTGGCAGCACTTCCTCCACCACAAGCCAAACATCCTCAAAGATAAAATGTAGCTTTTAAACAGACCTGGGGAAAACGGAATCAAGAAATTTCAACCAATAAAACAACTCTTTACTGGTATGAAAGTAAAGTAAAATTCAGTAATGAAAGGAAGGAAGTCTCTTAAACATTTACTGCATTCCAAAGCTTGGAATTGTGGTTTATTGCTGAAGGCTCTTCTGATGTCCCATGGTGCCCCTGCTCCAGCATCTTTAATGAAGTCCCATAAACTCCCATAAAATCCTCGATTGTTGACAAATCATACACACACACTCAAGGCAAGGCTCAATAGATGGAGATACTCTTTCCCTTCCTGCATGAAACTTACATGGAGAGTGGCCAACGTGAGACAGAGATCAACAGACAATTCCTTAAAAGTGTAAGGGATGAAGGACTGGACACTGGTCACAGGTGATACTGATAAGAATTCTCTTTAGCAAACTGTCCCCTGGCCCCAAGTCCAATATCAGTAGACTTGGGGTGGGAGGGAGCTTTGGCCAGAATCTAGGGACCACAGAAGCAACAAGAGGTGGGATCCAACACTCTACCCTTATTCTGAGACTCATCACAGTGCGGATCTCATCACATCATTCCTTGGTTTAAATATCTTAGTTGATCCCCAAACTTATTTTTATGACCATTCCAAATCTGTCTACTTCTCTGGTCTCATATTACATCTCTCCCAACCACACAGCCTACTTCCAGCTATAATCAACTATTAATCCCTGCCCAAACACTCTGTGCTTTCATTTGCATCTCCAGCCTCCATGCATTCCACTCCCAGACTCGTTTCCCCTTTTCCAGGAACAGTGACTGTTTTTTTACATGTCTCTATGGCCCTATGGCCCAACATAGTGAGCACACACCCAAAAAACTTTGGCTGAGTAAATAAGGGATGGATAATCGTCATTCCTGAATTGGCTATAGATTTGCCCATTTGGGACACCCTGAACCAGAAATGTCTCGGAGCTCCTGTGGATGAAAGCAAAGCTGCTTATATAAAGATAAGGGGGTAGGAGAGTGGGAAACGATGAGGGAGACAGAGATTGGATATCGCATAGAGAAAAATGAGAAGCCACTAAAGAGTTTTAAGTTGGGAAGTGGTATTCATGCTTTGGAATATGCCTTCATTCATAGCATGGACGATGGACTGGGATGGGAGAAGTGGGGGCAAGACTGGCAGTCCAGTCTTCCATTAGCTCTTCTACTAAAGAGCCTTTGACCTTACTGAGAATAAAGATGATGTCTTAATCATCTCTGCATTCATTACACCCAATACGAAGCCCGGCACATAGTAGGTGCTCAGGAAATACTACTGAATGAATAAACATTCTATTAGAAAATAATAACAATACATGCACTAACATGGCAGAAGGATCAAATCCACAAGAAGAACTAGTCCCTTGCTTCTGGGATCAAACGCATTGTTGACTCACAAGGGTAGGATCATACTCCAGTACCCAGGAGTCCTGCAGCACCTCTCTAGACTGTGACAGTTCTGGGCCTTTGGAGAAACATGGCATGGAGAAGCTCCAGCCATGGCTTGAGATAAACAAGGAGTCTGTAAACAGGCCTGTAGATCAGCAAAAGATGGAGTATTCTTGCTACGTTTTGCCTCCAAAATCCACAGCTAGGGAACAGTGCAAGACTACAATGAAAACACTACATGTAACACTTCATTGCAAGTTCCATGGAATTAAGCAAAGTACAAGGCATTATTCTGGCCAACCTCACTTTCATGTTAATGGCAGAAAAAGCTAACTGATAAGATTATAAAACTTGAGACTAAATTGTCTAGGAATAAAGCAGAAAACCAGAGCCGTCCTGCCTCCAAAGTTACCACATTGTCTATGTTCATAAATCATGTGAAGATCAGCAGAGCTGTTCTGAAAGCTGAAAGCTACTCAATTTTGGAACCTCCCTTTTAAAATTAATTTCCAAGGTCTCTTCTTTAAAATTAATCTTTTTAAGTGATAACATATATACAATAGAATGCATACATTTTAAAAGTACAAGTCCAGTCCAATGATTTTTGACGAATGTATTCGCCTGTGAAACCATCACCACAATCAAGAAACAGAACATTTCCTTCACCCTAAAAAGTTCATTGGTGCCCCCTTGGCAGTCGGGCCCTACCTCCTCCATCCCAGCTCAAGGCAACCACTGATCTGCTTTCATCCACTATAGACTATCTTTCTCACTTTTACAATTTCATATAAATGGAATCACATAGTATATACTCCTGTGTCTGGCTTCTTTTCCTCAGTGCAATACATTTAAGATTCATTCATGCTGTTTTGTGTATCACAAATTTGTTACTATAGAATACTCAGTAATAAAAAAGAAAGGATATAACACAGTTTAACCATCTACCGCTGGATAGACATTCAGATTGTTTCTAGTTCTTTTTCACTATTAATAAGGCTGCCATAAACATTCATGTATAAGCCTATTCGGACACAGATTTTCATTCCTCTTGGAAGAACACCTAGGAGTGGGATTGTTGGGTTATATGGTAGGTGTATGTTTAACTTCACAGAACACTGCCAAACTGTTTTCCAAACTGGTTGTACCATTTTATACTCCCATCAGCAATGATGAGAGTTCCAGACAAGTTGTTCCACACCCTGTGAACACTTGGTATTGTCAATCTTTAAATGATTTTTAAAGTCAGGTTTATTGAAGTATGACTTACATACATTAAAAATCACTACTTTTAGTGAATAGTTGTATGAATTTTGAAAGATGCATGTATTTACATCACCACAATTAAGATACCGACCAGTTCCATCATCCCCCAAATTTTCCACGTGCCATTTTATAGGCCTGGCAACCACTCAGCTGATTTCTATCTCAATAGTTTTGCCTGTTCCAGAATGTCATATAAATGAATTCTTTCACTTACTATAATGTATTTGCGATTCATCCATTCTGTTGAATAGATCAGTAGTTGGTTTCTTTACATTACTGAATACTATTCCATTTTATGGGTGTATTACTGTTTATACATACACCAGTTGGACATTTAAATTGTTTCCAGGTTTTGGCTGCTAAAAACATTCTCATATGTCTGTTTGTATGTACATAAATTTTCATCTTCTTGGTAAAGATCTAGAAGTGGGACTGCTTGGTCATATAGTAAACACATGCTTAAGATACACCTTTATAAGAAATTCTCAGTCTTTTTGTTTTAGCGACACCAGTGGGTATACAGGGGTACCTCGCTGTGGTATTAATTTGTACTTTCACGACTAATGATGCTGAGTCTCTCTTGACGTGCTTACGGGCTATTTGAATATCTTTTTTGTGATGTGTTCAAATATTTTGCCCATTTTAATTGGACTGTCTTACTATTGAATTTTAAAAATTATATATTCTGGATAAAAGTCCTTTTTCAGATATAAGTATTGAGAATATTTTCTCTCAGTCTGTGGCTTTGCCTCTTCATTTTTAAAATGATACCTTTTAAAGAAGGTAAGGTTTTACCTTTTATGAGGTCCAATTTATCACTTTTTCTTTTATGATGTATGCTTTTTTGTCCTATCTAAGAAATCAGGTTCATGAAGATTCTCTATTTTCCTCTAGTCATTTTATAGTTTTTGCTTCTACGTTTAGGTCTATAATTTTTTTTTTTTTATTGAAAGATAATTGACTATACGTATTTGCGGGACACAAAGTTGACTATCAATACTTGTGTACAATATGCAATGGTCAAATCGGGATAGGTAGCTTATTCAATATTACTGTATGTAATTATTCTTTGTATCCATTAACCAATTTCTCATTAACCCCCTCTCACTCCCCCTTTCCACATCTACTAACCACAGTTCTTTTCTCTCATTCTGAAAGTTCAATGTATTATTGCGATTGTTCGTTCTTTGTTTCCTTCCTTTATAATCTATTTTAAGCTAATGTTCACAGAAGGTAAAAGTCAAGGTTCATTTTTTTCCATATGGATATCCAGTTGTTAAAGAGATTTACATACATGTGTTTGTGTGTACATAAGTTTTCATTTTCTTGGTACATACCTAGAAGTGGGACTGCTTGGTCATTTAGTAAACATATGCTTAAGATACACCTTTATAAGAAATTCTCAGTCTTTTTGTTTTAGTCATACCTGTGGGTATATAGTGGTATTTGTACCGCGTGATTAATGATGCTGAGTGTCTTTTCATGAGCTTATTGGCCATTTGAATGTCTCCTTTCCCTATTGAATTACTTTGATATATCTGAATATGTCCTTTCCCTGTTGAGTTACTTCACTTTCCCTTCTGAATTACTTTAGCATATTTGTTGAAAATCAGTTGACCATTTAAGTGTAGGTCTACTTCCAGACTCTATTTTGTTCCATTGATCTGTATTTTATTTACACTGCATTGATTAGTATAACTTGATAAAAATCCTACAACTTTTTTCTTCTTTTTCAACATTGTTTTGGCTATTCTAGATGTTTCGCATATTCATATACATCTTAGAGTTAACTTCTCAAGTTAAAAAAAAAAAAGCCATCTGGAATTTGGGCTGGGAATATATTGAATCTATAGATCAATTTAGGGAAAATTAACATCTTAAAAATATTGAGAAAAAAAATACTGAGTCTTCCAATCCAAAACATGGAATATCTCTCCATTTATTTAGATCTTTTAAATTTTTTCTCAGAAATATTTTATAGTGTTCAGTATACAAATCTTGCACATTTTGTCAAATTTATTCCTAAGTATTTTGTTTTGTATGCTATTTTAAATGGTACTTTAAAAAATCTCATTTTTAAGTTGCTCATTACTAGTACATAGAAATATATTGATTTTTGTCTACTGACCTTATCCTGTGCCTTTACTAAATTCATTTATGAGACTCTTCAGGATTTTCCATATACATAGCCATGTTATCTGAATAGGGACAATTTTATTTACATCTTTTTAATCTTTAGGACTTTTATTTCTTTTCCTTGTCTTAGTGAATAGGTTAGAACCTCCAGTACAATGATGAATAGAAATGGGAAGAGCAGACATCATTTTTCTGTTCCATTCTCAGGGAAAAGTAATCAGCCTTTCACCAGTAAGTACTATGTGAGCTGTAGAATAGAGGGCACTGAGTTTGCTAGGAGCTTTTCTCAAGAATGGGTGCTGAATTTTTCCTAAAATATTTTTTGCATGTCTTGAAATCATTTTCCTTTTTAGCCTCCTGTTGATATGGTAAATTACATGGATTGACTGGTTTTCAAATATTTAGCCAATCTGCATTCACTTGATCATGATGTATCATCCTTTTTACATATTGCTGGATTCAATTTGGTAGTATTTAAAATTTTTGCATCTATATTTACAAGGTATATTGGTCTGTAGCTTCCTTTTCTTGTAAATTCTGTCTGGTTTTCATGTTAGGGTAATGCTGACCTCATAAAATAAGGCGGGAGGTGTTCCTTTTACTTCTATTTTCTGAAAAAGTTTGTGTAAGATTGTATTAGTTCTTCTTAAACATGATAGAATTAGCTAGTGAGGCTATCTAGGACTGGAGTTTTCTTTGCGGGAAAGTTTTAATTACAAATTTGAAACTCTTCATTAGAAATAGTGCTATTTTTCTATTTTCTATTTCTTCTTGAGTCATGTTCTATACTTTATGTATTTCAAGGAATTTGTTCATCTAATTTGTCAAAATAGTAGGCATAAAGTTATTCAAAATACTATCATATTTCCTTTTTAAAATAAACTTTTGGAATATTTTAAAGGAAAAGCTGCAAAGATAATACAAAGAGTACCCATATACACATACTGCTCATCGGTTTTAGTTTCCCCTAACATTTTTTTTTTCAATTTTATTTATGTTTATTTTTGTGGGTCACAATGTGTTATTTCAATAGATGCATATACTGCACAATGACTCACTTAGGGTAGATAGCATAGCTTTGTACTCATCAGTCTACCACTTTTCCTTCCTTTGCCTTCCAACTCTGGCAACCATTATTCTACTCCCTTCTATGGGAACCATGTCTTTTTTTTTTTTAAGATTCCACATATGAGTGATATCATGTGATATTTGTCTTTTTGTGCCTGACTTACTTTACTTAACATGATGGTTTCCAGTCCCATCCATGTTGCTGTGAATGATAGGCTATTAACCATCATTACATTTGTCAAAACTAAGAAACCAACATTGGTACATCATTATTAACTGAACTCTGAATTTAGTGATTTCACTGGTTTTTGCACTGATGTCCTTTTTCTATCCCAGGATCCAATCCAAGATTCTACAGTGCATTTAGTTGTCATGTCTCTTTAGACTCCTCTGGTCTATGACAGTTTCTCAGTTTTTCCTTTGTTTTTTATGACCTTGACAGGTTTGAGAAGTATTGGTCAGGTGTTTTGTAGAATGTCTCTACATTTGAATTTATCTGAAGTTTCTGTCATGATTAGAGGGGGTTTTTGGAAAGAATACCACACAGGTGAAGTATCCCTTTCATTATACGTTACATCAGGGGCTACACAGCACCCACAAGACATCACTGGTGGTGATTACCTGCTTAAGGTAGTGCCTGTCAGTTTCTCCACTGAAGTTACTATTTTTACCTTTACATCCATATTTTTGAGAAGTGAATCACCAAGTCCATTCCATGTCCAAGTGAGGTGGGGGTAGGGAGATTAATCCTCTTCTCCCAGAGAGGAGATTATTTGGAATTCTTCTATGAGTATAAGGAAGATTTGTCTCCTCTCCCCACCAACTCTCTCTTGATTAATGTTTACATGGTATATCTTTCCCACTCTTTTATTTTTCATCTATCTGACTATATTTAAAGTGGAATTCTTATAGACAGCATACAATTGAGTCTTGCTTTTTCACATAACTTAATAATCTCTTTTAATTGGAGTATTTAAACCATGTATGTTTAACGTAATAATCAATACAGTTAGATAAATCTATCATCTTGCTAAATTTTTTATTTGTCCCATCTGTGTTTAGTTCCTTTATTCTTTGCCCCCAAAATCTTGTGGACCTTCAATATTGGCTTATTAGCTATATATCTCTTTTTTTTTCCTTAGTGACTTGTTGAAGGTTTACAATATACATCTTTAACTTAATACAGTCTACCTTCAAATAATATACCAGTTTACATACAACACAAAAGCCTTTAAACAGCATATTTCTATTCTTGAACCCCTGCCCTGCCCTCTGTGCTGTCATACATTTTACTTCTATCTATGTAATAACACACCAATACGTTGGTATTTTTACTTTAAACACTCAATTATCCTTTATAGAAATTAAAAATGAAAAAGCAAGTCTCTTACATTTACCCATACAAGACTTACTGTCCAAGTTTCCCTATGGTATCATTTTTCTTCCATCTGAAGATCTTCCTTTAACATTTCTTGTAGAGCTGGTCTGCTGACAATTATTTCTCTTATTTTTTATTTGTCTGAAAAAGTCTTAATTTTACCTTCATTTTTGAAGCATATTTTCACTGGGTATAGAATTCTAGGTTAACAAAAATTTTCTTTCATTACGTTAAAAACGTCATTCCATTATCTTTTGGCTTACATAGTTTCTGACAAGAAATATACTATAATTACTTCTTCCTCATATCTTTTTTGTCTAGTTAATTTTAAGCTTTTCTCTTTATCACTGGTTTTGAGCAATTATCATAATGTGCCTTTGTGTGGTTTTGTTTGGGTCCATTATGCTTGAGGCTCGAGCTTCTTGGAACTCTGAGTTTATCATTTTCATCAAAATTGAAAAAAATGTCTATAAGCTCTTTAAGTATTTTTTCTGCTTCTCTCCACCTTCCTCACCTTCTGTGACTCCAATTACATGTATATTAGTTCTCTTGATACTTTGCTATGAATTACTGAGGTTCTGTTAACTTTTTCTAGTCTTTTTCCTTTCTCTACTTCCTACTGGATAATTTTTATTCAAGTTCGTTGATCATTCATTCTGTGATGTCTCATCTCCTCTTAATATCATAAGTGATTTTTTCATTCCAAGTATTACATTTTTCACCTGTAGATGTTCCCTTTCATTCTTTTATGTTTTCCATTTCAGATCTTTCTTTAAATCCATGAGCATATTTATAATCTTTGTAATATCTGTTTTAAGGTCCTTACCTGCTACTCTTATCCTATTTATCATTTCTGAGTCTGTCTCTATTGACTAATTTTCATATTCTTAAAGGTTACATTTTTCTGATTCTCAACATGTCTCATACTTTTAAAATAGGATGCTAGATGCTGTGAATATTATGCTGTTGAGTTTTGAATTTTGTTTTCTTTTAAAGAGGGTTGAAGCTTATTTTGATAGGAGTTTAAATTTCTTACACATCAGATTGATCTTTTCAAGGCTTTGAAAAAGAAAATAAGTTTGCTTAAAACTTTTAATTGAAGTTTATCATACACTTTAAAATGCACACCCCATTGGTGTACAGCTTGATGAATTCTTTCCATGTAATCAGCCATCAGATCAAAACCCGGAACATTACCAGCACCACTAAAGCCTTCTCTTATGCTTCTCAAGGCTTAACTTTAAGCTTTGTTAGGGTAGGACTAAAATAACCTTCACTCTAGAGCTAATTTAGAACTCCTATCAAGTCATGGCCTCTAAGGGTCTCTAATGACTGTCCTGAGTGATGAACAAGGTCTCTGTTCTGTCAGTGTGAATGATTCCTAGACCTGAGTGAGCTCTGAGAACTGCTCATCTTATAGTTCCCTGTTGGGAGTTTCACCCTACACATGACTAGCAGATTAGTCTTCAGCAGTTTAGACAACTCGGATTTCTGAAGCTCTTTTGCTGAGTAGCTCCCTCCTGTTACTCTCACCCACAAAGTTAAACCATTTCTCCTTCAAACTCAGATCTTTAACCTTTCAACTTAGCAAGACTGTCATGCTTAGCTAGGAATCCCCCTCCTGGCATCAGCATCTAGAAAATGCCCCAAGGCAGAAAGCCAGGGGGAAGGTAGGTCTCTCCTTTCACTCAGGGATTGCAGTGCTGCACTATTGTCCAATATGTGAAAACAGTTGTTTTCTTATCTGTCCAGAGTTTTAATTGTTAATGGCAGGAGGATCAATACAGTTCCAATCATGCCATCATGGCTAGGAGCGGATCCAAGGCCTCATTTAATAAAATTTCCGGCATGAATGCCACGTTTTACAAGATGTCATCTACCCAAATAACCCAATCAATGTGTGACTTCCACCCTTCCATCTACCTATTCCTTGGGAAACAAAGATGAATAAAACTTAATTCATGCCCTCAAAGAACTCACAACTAAAAGGGAAAGCCAGAAATGTGTAATTAATCAGTATGATTATACAAGCGATACAAGGGGCTACGGGGACATATAGAAAGATATGGTCAAGTCTACTTGGAGAGGTCAGGAAAGATTTTTACAGCATAAGGTTTAGAGTAAGTCTTGAAGAATGAATGAGAGATTAAAAAACAGGATAGGACATTTGGGACAAAAGAAATCCCATATGCAACGTATGAAGTTATGAAACAACATGTAAGTTTGGGAGAACTACTAACAGTTCCAAACACCTATAATATAGTGTTGAAAGCAGGGAGGGGAGAGAGATAAAGCTATTAAAAAAAAAAAAAAAAAAGACTTGGGAGAGTCATATCATAAACGTCATGTTAATCATCACTCACATCCATAATTCATCATCGACAACCATCTATTGTGCTCATAGGATGTATATTTTAAATATATTATATACATTCCATTTAATTCTCACAATAACCTTATGAGAAAACTAAGGCTCAGAGAGCTTAAGTAATTTTGCCAAAGGCCACATGGCTACTAAGGGAGGAAGCCAGGATTTAAACACAGGTCCCTCTGATTCCAAAACCAAAAACGGAAACTTGCTTCAAATCTATAGACAATGGGAAGTCACAGAAGTATTTTTTGCCTTAAAAAGTTTTCTGAAATTTGCGTTCATTGATAGAGCAGTTTTAAGTAGGAGATAAATACAATTTATGTTTTTAGAAAGGTCACTCTGGTACCCAAGGAACAAGGATTGAGGGAGACTGGTCAGATGAACCAGTTTTGAGGCTGCTGGTAATAGTGCAGGAGAGAAGTAAGAGCTTGGATTAGGTGGTGTTTAGGAAGAACAGAGAAGAGGACGTGAATCTGCAAAATGTTTGAGAAGCAGAATCTGTCCTATAGTGACCAAAGAGCTTTGGCAAAAGGGAGATTGTAAGGTCAACTGTGGACATGCTGATACACTGAAAGTGCCAGGTCTTATACCAAATGCAAGGGACACAAGGATAAACAGGACATGGCTTCTCCTCTTGAAAACTTGAGAGTTCATGTAGCATAACAGGATCAAATCTACACATTCCATTGAAATACAATAAGTGCCTATGGACCACTTTCCCTCCCCATTACTATCTTCAGAATCCTTAATGAGTCTAGAGATCCAGGCTGGCAACCACCACTGCAGAACATTCTCAAGCCTGCTACAAACAAGTTGAGATTATCAGGTGTTCAGGGTACCAACTGTCCCCCAACCCTGCCTGTGATTATCAATAACAATTTTATTAAAAACAAATGCAGGTACCATTTGTTGAACACTGACAACATGGGATCACTGTGATGAATATTACTATTATTAATTCCCACAATAATCCTAAAAGCAGACCTGTACTCTTCTTTTTAAAGTGGGAAACAGGCTCAGAGAGGAAAAGTAAATTGCCCAAGTTACTTTGGTGCCCCAAGGCTACCCCATTAACCATTTAAAAAGCATCTTGGAATTTTCCATCTTCAGGGGGCCTCCATCATCTTCTCCCAACTTTTGTCACTCTCTTCTCTGAGCCCTTCTGGGCCTGATTCCTATTTCCCTTGAGGTCCCTACTATGTTATACTGTAATATATATGTAATTCACACATCTTTTCCCCCTGATGGAACGTACTCTTTGAAGATCTTCTTCCCCTTTGCTGCTAAGGGCCAGCAGAGGGTCAGAGCAGTGCAGATGGGACCAGTCAAGTCCTTTCCATGGTTTCTGAGCTGCCAATTACTCATATCCAGCTACTTCAGAGCTCTGGGCCATTTCTTGCACCCGATACACCTCAGCTTCACTTTCCACACTCACTGGGAAGTTGTAAGGCCCATGCCTAAGATACCCATGGCTTAAAGAAGTGCTTCTTGGGATGGAGGAAAAAGAGGAATTGGTAAAGGGACACGAAAATCAACTATATTGTATATGATAAATTTAAAAAAAGAAAAAGGGCTTCCTGTCCGCTGAAAGGGAATAGGAATGGAAGACTCAGAATCCTTAGAGCAAAAGAACTCAAATCATAACTAGCAGGCCCTAAGATACTGACCATGTACCCTGTCCTGACATGTTACCAGCAACCTTCACATGTGTATGGTATTTTTTTTAGAAAACTAGAGGTGGAAAAGGGGAAGGGAGGGGGTGAGGAAGGGGGGGCTAATGAGGAATTGGTCAATGGACACAAAGAATGATTGCGTATTGTAGTGATGAATAAGTTAACTATATTGATCTAACTGCCACACACTATACAGAATTATTGAAAATCAGTGTTGCACCCCACATGTATGTATAATAAAAAATAAATTAAAAATCATAAGCAAAATTTAAAAAAAAATTTTTTTCCCCCTAAATTCTGTTATTTCTCATTGCTGCAGAGAGAGGCAGTACACAAACAATGCAGGTAGCACAGACTTCAGTGTCATCCAGACTGGGGTCCCAGTCTCAGTTCTGCTCCTAGCCAGCTGTAGGATTTATGGTAAGGCACGTGCTCTCTGAGGCTCTTTTCTCCCTATAAAAAGGAAAGAATACCACTCCCTAGGGCTATGATGCTAACTAAATGAGGTCCTGAATGCAGAAGATACTTGGAGGGGCGGTGGGGCCAGGTGGCTCTGTGCACCCAGAGAGCTGGGGTCATGTGGTGGCTCCACCTCTCTAGTTCTGTGGATGAAGTGGAAGAGGATACCTTCCTCAGACTGGTGTGTGGAGTAAATGAGAGGTCAGAGACAAGCACTCAGCATGGTGGAGTAAGTCCACGAATAATAACCATGGTTTAATTCTGTTACAAATGAATATCTTTATAGAACACAAATGACTCCCCCCAAATTTCACAGTGAAATCTTCACTGCAAGGCATTTGTCAACAAAACAGTCTCTTTGGAATAGCTATCCTCACAGTGCCACAGGGGCTCAGCTGGCAGCAATGGAGCACCAGTGCCCACCAGGCAAAACACTCCCCCTACCAGGACACTGACTCCGGCCCCGTATCAGCACCACATGGCCAGGAACATTGGCTCCTTTCAATCTGAAAGTCAGGATAACTTTATAGAACTTCTAGCAAACAGAGCCATGGAGGTCACACCAGAAACATCAAAGCCATACTTGCCCATAAAGCCCAGTCCTCATCCGTGTGTTAAACGGGGGAGAATGGGTCTACTGCAAATAGCTGCCCAAAAGGCAGCCCCAAGTTGCAAGGTGAGATGGGTGTTTGTAGTCACATGGTAGTGTGGCAAATGAGACAGCCAGCTACTTTTTGCTCAAAAGAACCCACATTCTGCCTAGACCTGAGGTAACAAGGAGAGATTTGGGGGACATACAGCCACCGTCAGAGCACTGGCAGCAGATACCCTGCTCTGAGGGAAACGGCTATGCTTGACGACTCCAGGAGAAAAATATAGGTTTGAAGTACCCCAAATTGCTTACACTGAAAACCTTCCCACCCACCTTCTGTGGTATTACTCAGGGGATGCTGTCCTGCTCTCTGGAGATGGCAAAGCACGGGAGAGGGGTGGCAAGACCCCCAGGCTCCCACAGAATAAGGAGCCGTCTAGGTTCTCTGGTCACTTCACAGTCTTTCTGATTAAAGTTATAATGGCAAAACAAGACTCAAAAAATAAGCCACCTCCCCATTTTCTGCACTGAGACAAAGATTCCAGAAAGAACAGAGTAACAAACTGCAGTTCTTAGGCCAGAGGAAAGCCATGGCTGCCTCCCCCCGACCCCAAAGTTGTTTTCATTTCCATTGCATGAGCTCACAGGAATCAGAATCTGAAGATCCCATTACCCACCACATCATTAGGGAGGCTCTGGAGGTCATCAAAGGGGGTTTCCAGGGTGTTGGTGTCCACGTTCAGGATCACGACATCATCCAGGGCCATGTTTCTGACTTTCTGCAAGTAAAAAAAATGTAGAATAGAAAGTCACTGAAGCACCATCAGGACACAGATATTCCCCCTGGCCTTCTCTGGAGAAGGGAAATAGGAAAGAAAAGTGACATTTGACAAATGCTACCTATGAGGCAGGCCCAGTGCTAGGTGCTCACATTTGTTGGCTCACCCCACTCTCACAGCAGCTCTGTGAGCCTGCACAATCATCTCCAAGTTCCAGGAGTGCAAAGCGTTTCACACAGACTAGGTAACACACCCGGGTCACACAGCTAGGAAGAGAGATCTTTATACCCTATCATATTGCCCCCCCCCCTTCTTTTTCTTTAACAGAAGCTGAGGCCTAAAGCTCTGGCCTCAGGAACTCGGATGTACAGCTAGGCTCTCAATCCATCCCTTTTCATTTGCCAAAGTCTACTTGCCCATCTCTGTTTTGGATCTTATCATTCTTGGGTGTGGAATATGATGTATTGCCTAGAGGTAACATGTCAACATTTCCCTTAAAAGCTAAGTAGGAAGATCACACTTTCAATTTGGTTGCATTTTCCATAGGAATCTGGCTAGTAATGGCTCAGAAGCTCTGGCTATAGCCATTCTTCTATTCGTACAGTTACAGGACGGATGAGGGAGACTCATGCCTACTAGGTATTCATGCTCAGTGAGGGGAGGAAGGGATGAAGGGACGATATGGGGAATAAAAGAGCCCCCCACTTGGCAGTAACTATCTTGTACTTGTGTGTTAGTACAAGACAATGTGTAGCCTGAGTTTTTAAATTTTAATCACACTACTTACTCACTGCTAGAATCCATCTCCATTTTTCTCCTGCCTACTCACAACTTCCAATCCCATTCAATCCTCCTACCAATCATATATCAAGCTCATTCCTTTTGGGTCTTAAGATTTAGAACTGTTGTCTTTACTTTATTTTGCCCTGTTTACGTAGAAAGACCCCATAATTTGTTGCTCAAACTGGGATGCTTGTGGCTCTGAAAGAGGGTATATTACATTAGGGCAACAGGCATAAAATGGGATGTGTGGTCACCCTATGTGTAAGGGATTGATTTCATTATTAGTCACCCTCTGAGCACACTGCATGTGACTATGCAGGTATGCACTGCCCAAGGATGCCCAACTAGCCAAGGTGGAGCTAAAATCCATAAACCTGAGTGCCTGCCAAGTGACATCAGTTGGGGAAGGGGGCAGATGGCTTTTCCTATTCAGCCAAAAGCACTGTATAGGATAGCAACGGAGCTAGACATCCGATGGCAGCCAAAGCCCAAGTTTGCTAATGCTCTGGAAATGGACAATTACAATGTACTAGAAGCCTATTAGTTCTTGCTCTATGCTTTACTTTATCTCATTTAATTCTTATCAAATCCTGCAAAGTGCAAGTTATTACCCTCATTGTACATAATGTGAGGAAAATGAGATTCAGAGAGGTGAGGTGAGTGGCAGAGGTAACACAGGACTAGCTGCCTGTACCTCCACAGGTCTCGCTCTTTGTGTTGTATCACCCGCCTTGTCACCAGACACCCTCCGTGTCACCAGACACCCTCCATGAGACTGAGCTCCGCACAGCCCTTGTCACTGAGCCCCAGCACCCCTTCACCACCGGCCTCCCCTGTTGGGGTGTGGGCTCCTTCAGGGGTGCATTTCTTTGGCTCACTGCTGAATAACAACCAGCATCTGACAAAATGACTGGCACTTGCTAAGTGCTCACTAAGACTGGTTGACATTTGCTCTCTTAAAGCCCAGCCTCTAGGACAAACTTGGCACCTAAGTAAACATCATGAGATTCTTCCCAGCAGGAGGTAGAGCCATGCTGGTCAGAAGCCTCTCAGGGTTGAAAAAACAGTCCCAGGCAGCAGAATCCTGGAACCCTTCCAGTTAACACTACCAGAGCCTCCAAGTCTCGCTACTGATTGACTTCTCTTAGCCACTAGAGGCTAGTCCACAAACCTGCCAATCAATTCGTAAACATTTATTAAGTGCTTACTATGGGCTGAGAACCACAAAGGAGGGACAAGACTGCCAATTTATGAGTTTATTCTCCCCTCCGAACCCCAACACTCACTAACTGCTGTCTTACTTAGAGGGTCAAAAGCTATCAGCAAATGGAAGTAGTGGATAATGATACAAAGAGTGCTTTTAGCACTTTTGTTTTAAAAAGCACAACCCCCATTTTATAGAGGAGAATGTTAAGACCCACAGTGAATTGTCTAGGCTCCTCCACTGCCATGCTCCGCAACCCAACAGATTAAATGCCTAGCAGTGTACTAGCAGCAAGTGACAAAAATAGCATTGACAGTCATCTTTCTCACTTATGTCACACCTCAGAGCACTCAAGCACTGTCACACAGATCTGTCCATTTCTATCTGAGGAACTGGAGGTGAGGTGTCACAATCCCCATTTCAGAGATGAGAAACTGAGGCTCCACGAAGTGAAGGAGCTTGCCCAAAGTTATGTATCTGCTAATTGGCTTCTTCGTCTATAAATCTGAGATGGTAACTGTGACCACATTCCTCTCTCCCCACTCCCCTCTGGGCTGCCATGAGGATTAGCAGTAACGTATGCATAGTGCCGGGCACACAGTAAGACTGAATAAGTAGTGGCTATTATTATTACTTTTATAATACACACAACAGTCTGAAAAGCTGTAGTGGCAATGGCTGAAGGGCAAAAGTCCTCTGGCCCTTTCTTGGTAGCTCCTTGGGCTCTTGCTTCAAAGGCTGAGGCACGGTCAGGGAACATAGAATCAGAGAAGGACAACAAGGAAGAAGAATCAAGAAGTCCACAACTCAGCTGAGGACTCCAGGCCTCGAAGACTGAGCTCAGGCTGCTGCCCCATGGGATCACCTGTTTTGACCTTCTAAATAGTCTCAAACAGAAGAGGGCAGGAGGCAATGGCTCCTGGAGAGAAGCTTCAGGGGCTGATAAGCCCATTGAGTGGGATGTTGATTCTGGACCAGAATTGTGCCTTGTTTCTGTGTTCCCAGTAGAGCCCCAACAGCAGACACCAGCCCTTGTGGGCTCTCCACTGCGGGGCTGGAATAGGCTTTTGATTTCTTCCCACTCCTGGCTGGAGGACTTGCTGGTTAAGCTGTGTGGAGTGTTTACTTTTTCAACAATGGCAGCAGGCTGAAGAATAGGAAAAAACCCGGCCCTTTTCTCTGACTTAGCAGGCCAGGGTCCCCTTAGTAACCAAAATGCCCCAAGCACCAGGCTCCAGGCTGGAGTTGGGTCGGCAAAGTTCCCTCTTATAGGACAATGCTGCCCTCCTGGTGGCAAGGCCTCTTCCAAAGGGGCTGGCATGGACTCAAGGGCCTTCCTGAAGCTCAGTGTTCCCAAGGAAAGAATGGTGCCCTATCCCCGAAAGGCTCAAGGAAACAAGGGGAATGAAGAAAGGCAAGAAAAACTCAAACTGGAGGTCAGGGTGGGAAGCGCTGGGGGAGAAGGAAGCTGGACTATTGCTAGGCACCAGCTCCTTTAATCTTAACCATGCTATGTAGATACCAGCCTCTCCATGTGAAGGTGAGGAAGTAGAGGCTCAGAGAGGTCAAACTGCCCACAGTCACACACCTAGTGAGTGGCAGAGCCAACTTTTGAATGCAGTCTGACTCCAAAGCTTACTTACCTCTTTCTGAAGAGATCCCAAATCCAATTGCTCAGACTTCAGGATGAGGGTCTGTTCAGTGCACGCAGTTATACTAATACTCTCAGGGCCTGCCTTCTCTTACACAAGATAACACTTTCCTTTTGTATCATAAAAATTACATATGCCCACCATTTAAAAAATGGAAAAGACAGAAAAGTTCAAAGAAGAAAGTTAGCTACCTCAATCTCTCCATTTGGAGACAATATTTGGTATATTTCCTTCCATATCTCACCCCACACACTTTTTAAAACACAATCGAAATAATTTGTAATGCTTCTTTCTGATTTGCTCACTGTTTACAATATAAGCAATGCTCCACTTCATTAAAAGCTTTGTGAAGATCATTACTAATTGCTACAGGGTGTTCTACTACATGGAAAAAACCCAACCAAGCCTCTTTTGTAGGATGTTATTTCCAGTTTTTAAGAAATTATGTGTAATATTATCATGAAGTCTGTAGGAATAAAGCTTTGTGTTTTAGGATGGATTCCTAGAAGTGGAATTTAGTTTCCACTTCTTAAAAAGTATCCCTCTTGAATTTGATTTTGAGAGAGAAATCTTTAGTTCCAATTATTTTAAAGTCATTTCATCCACAGCTTGTGTTTCCTACTCTAAGTGAAGAAAAATCAGCAAAGACACGAGCAGATGTCAAAATAGTCCTCCAAAAACCCTACCCAATTAAAACACTTACTATACCGCAGCACACCGAGACAGCTCTCCGGTAGCTTGTCCCACCAACACATTCCCTCTCTTTTTAGTTACAACATATGCCAAAGCTCCTGCCAGCTGCAAACCCTTCCCCCACCAGACTCTATATGCTTTTTCTCAGAATGAAAGAAAAAAAAAAAAAAAAAAAAAACTGACATGCACACTGGCTTTCCAAATGGCATTTCTTACACAGAGAAACACACAAAAAATGGCACCTTCCCATAAATATTGTTAATCAAAAATGTCTTTCCCTTTATGCTTTGTGATAGATGGTCTTAGCTTGACCCCTGTCTTTCAGGCCAGGGAAGGGAAAACGCAGTAAGGAGGCAGTCAGGAGCAGCTGAGGGATACTGGCTCTAACTGCCTTGTAAGATTCACCTCTGGATTACGTCTCACCAGCTGGGTTGCCTTAGGTGGTTTACTCTGCTGCATAAATCCTCCAGGTTTTCATCTGTAAAATGGGGATCATGACAGTACTTACCTCGCGGAGGTGTTGTGGGGCTTAGATAGGCTAATGTATGTAGAAGATTTAGCATGATTCCCAGAACATCCATAATAGATACTCAACAAATGGTGGCTCTCTTGCCTGCTTATGCCCTCTCCTCTGATGGTTCCTAGAACTCAGCCTCGCCTGGCTAACCTCGCTCCAGAGAGCCTGAGGCAGCAGTAAGCTTTCCGTGACCTGTGCTCCCCTTTGGTTTATTCACACTATTAGAACAACATGTTGATCTAGAGTTACATAGGTGTCCAATTCCTTCCTTAGTGGTGGGCTTCTTGGGGTCAGAAGCCATATTTCTATATTCTCGGCTTCTACCCCAATGTTTGGCATAGAGCAGGCAATTCATGAATGAACAAAGAAATGAATGAATGAATAAATGAGAGGCAGCAGAGCCTAGAAGTGAAGAGCACAGATGTGGAAGCCAGTCTGTCTGAATTCTAATTCATCTCCATCACTCACCAGCTGTGCCCACTTGAGCAAGTCATTTAATCGTTCTGTGCCTCAGTTTCCACCTTGATAAATTGGGGATGATGATAGTACCACCTCACAGGCTTGTTATGAGGATTGATGGGTTAATATTTTTAAAGTACTTGGAGTAGTGCCTGCATGTGGGAAGTACAAGATAAGTGTTTGTTAAATAAAAACAAATGATCTTTTGAAGGTGATGGAAATATTCTATATCTTTACTGTCGTGGTGGTGGTGGCTTCACGATCATATAAAACTGTCAAAATTAATTGAACCATACGCTTTAAATGAATAGTTCGTTGTACATGAATTACACCTCAGCGAAGTTGATAAACACATTGTTACTATGTCCAGAACATAGAATAAAATCACAATAGACTGTAAAAGATAACAATGCACGAATTATGGTGAATGAATACTGCACAAGGTAATTTTTCCCAGGGCCATCACCCAATGTACATTCAGATTTGCCACTGTGTTTGGCTCCCTGTACCCTTCCTTTTTTGTCTAGCCCAACATTTTTTTTTTAAACTTTGATTTTCAACTCATGCCCTCTTTGGATAAACATAAAAACATAATATACCTAGAGATGCTTGATATACTTCCCTACACAAAGATGGGTCTATCTGAGAATTGCTCTACCTTTGGTGTCTCCCCTATAACCAAGATTTTATTGAGCCTTACTTTATAAAGTTGGTTGTAATATACCCACCCCAAATATAAAATAATATCAGCTACACTCATTCAAACCACACCAGCCCCCCATACAGATGGCAGTGACTCTGTCTGTCCAGGGAGGAGATTAGGCAGCTAGTAACAAAAGGTAGGACTCAGAACCAGGCCTTAAACTGAAGGGCCAGGGTTTGCACTAGCAATACAATCCCAGGGATCCAAAGAGCTGTCAGGAGTGTGCACTGCTCACCTGGCTGGGAAGCCGGGGGCTAGATGCTGAGACGTGGGGGTACAGCTCACCTCCAACTCCTCCAACAGACTGTGCAGATAGGACGGGCTCCTTATGTAGGATGGAGGTTATGGGGCTCAGTGAGGTGACAAGTGTGGAGTAATGAGCCAACACTCAGTAAAGCTTTTCTGTTGTCCCTACCCCAGGATCATCTCCAGTGCCCAGGACAGTGCCTGATACATGGCACAGGCTCATTAATTGGAGAATGAGTGAAACGTCTGCGGCTGGCTCCACTCTGCTGGGAGGCAGGCCTTGCAGCAGATGTCAATGTGAGCCCAAACGGACAATGTAAGCCCCACGTAAGCAAATTGGAGTCTGCTCAGGGAAGTGCGATGGGAATAATAATGATGGCAATGATAACCATCATGTAAAATTATCATGATTAATTAGTGTAGAATTAATTCACAGTGGACACGGAAAGTAAGACAGGAGTTAACACGGTGATTAAGACCGTGGTTTCTGGAATGAGACAGTCAGATTCAAGCCTTGTCTCTGCATTGTATAAACTTCAGCAAGTTCTTTGCTTCTGAGCCTCAGTTCTCTTATCTATAAAATGGGGATAATTCTGTGAGATAATGTATGTAAAGAATTCAGCTCAATACCTGAGTGCAGTTAGTGATCAATAAATGTGTAATTTTTTTCATCAAAAAATAAAAAGCAAGTTTCTATCCTTGCAGTTTGAAAGTTATGTCAATAAAATGAATTAGAGTTCTAAGACAAAGGATTTAAACAGCTGATTTTCAGAGCAATGGTAGAAGCTAATAAGACTCTACTATTATGATTTTGTGCTATTAAAATTTAAACTACCACCAGCCTATTCTTTTCCTGGCTATGTCTCATACAAGCACATTCTCTGGAGCCAGACTGCCTGTGTCTGAATCTCAACTCTCAGTTAGAACTGTGCTACCTCAGGCAAACCATTCAGCCTCCCTGTGCCTCTCTTTCCTTATCTGTATAATAAGATGAAAATAGTACTAACCCCCAAGACAGTGGTTATCCTTGGTTGGAGAGAGACTGACTAGAATGGGGCACAGGAGGGGTTTCTGGAGGGGCTGGTGAATTTTGTTTCTTGATCTGGGTGGTGGTTACATGGGTGTGTTCACCTTGTAAAAACTCAACTAGCTGTACACTTAGGCTGGGTGCACTCTTCCCTATAACTCTCATACTTCAATAAAATGTTTATTGAAAGTGTAAATAATACAGACTTCACCAGATAGATTTGGCAATCCAATGAGCTAATATATGTATAATACTTACCATAGTGTTTGGTATGTAGTAAAGCAGTAGATACTAACTATTATTATTATGAAAAAATGATTATAGCAAAAATTCTGTAATAAAAGTGATTCAACATAGATTATATTTCACTGTTAGAAAATACATCTGCAAAGGTAGATATTTCCAGGACATATAGTGCTTCCTCAATCTGTCCTGCCTCCCTCCAGTGAAGAACAAGGCAGCAACACTGTCAGGCCCCTCCTGAGATCCCTCTGCAGTCCTGAGTCAGCTTGCTTTGGGAGAGCAGCAGGACTGAGGAGGAGGAGCATGCACCAGATAAACTGGGTTGTGGATTTTATCTTCTTCAATTCCTAGTGACAGGACCCAGGGCAAGTTATTTAAATCTAGTTGAACCTCAGTTTCTTCATCTATAAAACAGGTTGATAACCACTTGCTACATAGGGTTATGAGAGGACTAAGAAAAAAGAAAAAACAAATAGAAAGAAATAATTATTTTGTGCCCATGTGGTCATGTTCATATCTGCCCAGGGTACCAGCATGGACCACAGGAAGGACTTCTTTTTCCCTGTGGGGTTGACGCCCTGAAGCCAGTAAGCATAATATACTCTCTAATGGCCCAGGCAGCACCTCTGAGACCAGCAACTGGACCATCAAGCAAAGGGGATGGGCCAGGCAGACTTCCTGCAAAGACACTCACTTTGAGAGGACACGGCATCCTCGTGAATCAGAAGAGCATTATCATGCCCACAAAGTGCTCTGCTTTTGTTCAAAAAGAAGTCTAGAATAAGTTCATCCCTCCGTGAGAGAGGAATGATATGCTGGATATCCCCCTTAAGTATGACTTCTTGGCAGCTTTTTCTTTTTTTTAATTTTGAAAGGTAGAGAATACGTTTTAAATTAAAGCAACAATTACATCTTAATAGTTAATTAAAACTTTATACTAAATTTCTGCTAGGTTTTATGAAGTCACCTCTTCTGCTAACTATATTATATGGTTATGTAACAGTCCAAGACACAGCTAACTTTACAGGGGGCTTGCATGTGCCAGAAACTGTGTTATACACTATGTATCCATCATCTTACTGATGCTCACAACAACAAAATTATAGCCACTGGTTGTTGTGTTACTCCCATGGCCTGACCCTTAACTTGTATCATTTAATGTAATCCCCATGACACCCCTGTGAAGAGAGAAGGATACTAAGGGTCAGAGAGGTAAAATAACTCATCAAAAGTGTCATGGCTAAGAAGCAGTGGTGCTAAGCATTGAACCCAGTTGAACAGCAAGACCTTTGTACTATCCAGTGCATTGCATTATTTGCTCTGACACATTGTTTCAATCAACAAACATATTGAGCAACTGTAATATAATAGACCCTTGTTCCAACACATATCAGATGAATCGAGCCTGTAAGTAGTTAGGTGCCTGACTCAGACTCCATTAAAATTCCCAAGGAAAGGGTTCCCTACAGAATATCATACCCATTTGATGGATGAGGAAACTGAGGCTAAAGAGATTAAATAATTTGCCCATGTTCTTACAACTGATGTGTGTTAGAGAAAGGATTTGAATCTGGGTTCCACAAGCCAGTGTTCTTTCCACTATACAGCACACATAAAATGTGCTCAAATGCATGCGCATATATATGAGCACACAACAAAGAACAGCATGGGGAGCTGGTGGCCTCCTAGGAGGAAGGGAAAGACAAATAAGAGGGAAAGTGGAAAGGACAAGAAGAGGAAAGGTGGGAATTCAGGTATTCTAAACTCTTTATTGCCCCCTGAAATCTCAGATACGCACAGAGGAAAGAGTGACATTTTCCTTCCCTTCCTCAGGCCTCAAAGGTCACTGAGCTGCCAAGTGGTTGATAAACGTAGTGGCTTTTCTTTGGAGCCAGGAGTCACTGATTTGCTCCTTCCTGCTTCACAAAATTAAAAATCTAAGCCCCACAGTTCAGAGGAGCCCTGAAAACACTGCTGGAATTTCCCAGCGTGCTTTAAACAGAAACAGAAGCTTGGCAGGGAGGGGAAGCAGTGTGAGCACCTCCTGGGTCAGGCCAAATCCACTCCTCACAAAGTAATAAGTGCTGACTCTCATGAACAAGTCAAGAGAGTCTCAGGCCAGATCAGTGAAGAGCTCTTTCTCCAACGCCTCCTTTCCTGACCATCCGGCCATCGGACAGTCATTCACTCACTCCTTTGGTCATTCATGTCAACCTTATGCTAGGTCTTCAGGACACAGCGACAGTTAAACCATGACCTCCGATCCCAAGAAGCTCCCTGCCTCCTTGTGGATGGGGCATGAGTATGTCTGAGAAAGGGCACAGTATGTAGTGGAAGAGACCTCTCTCCAGTGGAGCATCTCCATTCACACACAGCTTGCCTGATTCTCTCCCACGGACAGTCCTGGGGCCAAGGTCAGAAGGTCCCAAGGTTGGTATCCTGGCTCTTTCACTTACTAGCTAGGTAGCTGTAGGCAGACTCTTAGCCTCCTTAAGCATCAGTTTCCCTCTCTGTGAGTGGGGGTTATAATCCCTACCTGCAGGATTGTTGAAAAGATTGGAGGAGACATTGTAGAGGATTTCTTTTTCTTTTTTTTTTTTTTTTTTTTAAAGATGACTGGTAAGGGGACATTAACTCTTGGTTTGGTATTTTCAGCACCACGTTCAACCAGTGAGCAAACCGGCCATCACTATACAGGATCCGAACCTGTGGCCTTGGTGTTATCAGCACCGCACTTGCCCGAGTGAGCCACGGGCCGGCCCCGAGGATTTGTTTCTTATGGAGTCGGCCATGAGGCAGGAACTCAGTTGATGCCAGCAGGGCTTTATCTATGAGCTGGGTTCTGCCAGCTTCCCTGGCAGTAAACCCTACAAGTCCACCCCAACACGGTGCCCCCATCCAGCCTAGCTTCCTTTCTGCCCTCCAGAAGGAAGGCGGAGCACATTCACACCTCAGATGCTGCTGTTGTTCTGCCTCAAATTGTAACAGCCTCCCCACTGCTAGGGTTTCCTCATGTATAAAAAGAGGATGAGGAAGGTGTCGATACCTTTCCCCATTGTTGCAAAGCACAAACACAAGACAAGACCGCAGAGCACTCAGGAAGACGTGAAGGGTGGCCCACACGTAGCTGTGTGGTAAGCTCACCACGACAACCTCCATTTCACCAGATCCTGCTCTTCTAGATAACCTTCCCAACTACTCCTGCTTCCACAGCAAGTTGTCCTCTCTAAGTCCTAAGCCAAGCACAGTGGACAACAGATATTTCGGTCTCAATTAAAACTTGTTTAGTAATTTTTTTTTTCTTGTTCTTTTTTTTAACATTTATTTGTATATATTTGTGGGGTACAGTGTGTTTCAATATGTGCACGTTGTTTAATGGTGTTTCTAATCGTTCCATGTCTGCCATCACTTTTCATTTAAAATAACTGTTTCAACTTCACTATATTCACATATACAGCAGTAATATTCACCACTGTCATCTGTAAAGCACTGCAGAGTTTTTAAACATATTATATTTTAAAATATATTATTTAAAAATATCCTCAAAGCAACCTTGTGGAAAAGCTAAAATTCCAAGAGGGAAGGTAACTTGCCCCAGGTCCCAGAGTAATAACTGAAGTAAGATATGAGCTTGGGACTGCCTGACCCCAAAGCCTGGTGCTCTTCTCCTCTGTGTGCTGCCTCCTCTATATTCCAGGCACAGAGCTGTTGCTGAGCAAATACTGAGGACAGTGGCCATGTCACCTATTTCTCTTGTGACCTCCATGGACAGACTTATCAGTGCCAGATATGTAAAAGCAAGCAGAGCCTAAAAGTAGGGCCAGTATAATATCTTTCATTTGTACACACTAAAAAACTTCCCATAAAGAAATAACCGGGTTGAATCCTGGTCCTGCTAATTACTAGCTATGTGACTTTGGACAAGTTACCTAACCTCTCTGTGCCTAAATTTCATCACCTGTAAAATAGGGCCACCACTACTAGAGCATAGCCTTGTGGAAATTAAATAATGAGTGTAATGAGTCTGACAGTAGTTCAAAATAGTACCCATCCAATTTGAAACAATGAAACTTTAATTTAAGAGTTTCACTGGGGGTGTTGATTCCCTAGTTCCAAAATGGTTTGGGGGTCACCCTATCATAAAATTGGGTCTCCTTCCTCCCACACAACTGCCACTTGCCATCATTCATTCATTACTAAGCACAGCAAACCCTGACTCCCATCTCCACCTGCCTTTTATTTGAAATGTCAATTTTTAAAGAGTGGAGAGGTTGGAAACCCAATTTAACAAGCACGCTGAAACATTGTTTATTGCCCCCATAAACATGGCTTAGTGAGAATTACGGACTTAATCAGAGTGAACTTATCTCCCGGTGAAAAGGAACACTTTAAATTTCAGAAATGGCACCTTCACTGTGAAAATCTCTTAACTTTTCAAACAAACTACAGGGGGTCTTAAACATATGGGCAGTAAAGGGGCAGCCATTATTGTGATTTGTCTTGCCCAAGAGCCATGGGGACCTAAAGGTCCATAACAACTTTAAGATCTAGGAAAAATATTTGGAAAATCATATTCAGGATACATGTCTCTAAAAACACCCAAAAGAAAGGACCCAGGAGTTGTTAGAACAGGAACTATTTAATAAACAGCAGCACTGAGAAAGCTCATTTCCCCTCCTGTGTGTGAGATTAAACATTTACCAATAGATATTTTGGCAATATGCTTTTCAGAAGAGAGGTGCTACATAAACCCAAAAGGCTGCTAAATAGTTTGTGTGATTTTTTTATTCTTTTTAAAAAACCACTTCCAGAGCATGAGGTCCTGTGAACCCCACATTCCCTACTTGAGGCTTCATTAGGGCTGTTTGGATTATTCCAAGAGAGGTTTTCATAAAGACGCCCCCCATCTTGCAGAGAATGTATCAGCCTGGTTGCCAGAGGCAGGAAAGGCAACAGATATAAAATTTTATTATTTCAATGCCCCAGTAGCAGCCAGAAGGACTTAATGAAATTGCCAAGATTTACAGTCTGAAATAGCTATTGCACAGACAGATATGGTTAAGGGAGCTGTGCCCTCTGACCTTTCAACCCTTTGATCCTCACACGGCAGGTGGCCTGGAGCCCCCTCCTGGGCATCTTCCCTCTCTTCCGACACTCCTGAATCTTGATGTGCAATAAGCCTGACCCTACACAGGTGACTCTCACAGTGCTTATCACCAGCAGCTGCTACTAATAGAACAGCCAAAATCACGAGGCCTGGAGACTCACTCCAAGGTGGGGGAGGAAGAATATGCAGTGCAGTGTCCAAATGGTGCTGAAATGAGGCCCAGTAATTCAGCCTTGAGTCCAGTTGTTCAGCAATGCGTAATGTTGTCATTACCAAAAACTGTCCTTAGAAATGGAGCTCCAGCCTCCCCCAATTTATACTTTGAGTTAAGGAGGAAAAAAAAAAAAAATCACCTTTCAAAACTCAATTACAAACCTCAAAAAAAAAAAAAAAAAATCAACCCCCAAAGTCCCAAATACATCTCTCAGAACTTCCCCATAACCATGTGCAGCAAATTTATACCAACGAAAATCAAAACAATTTTTGGAAACCTAAAATTGACTGTTTTCAGTTCCATGAAATTTCATTTAAAAAACCCCATATGCCAAAATGTCCAAATTCTCTTATTTTTAAAAATTGGGATGGCTTCCAAAAATCATAGCTCTATCTTTTTCTTTCTTCTTTTTTTTTCCCCCTTCTTCTAAAGCTAGGGATGGGTAATGTGCATATATACTTATCAAGCTTCATAATTTAACTCATTCGGTTAGTACAAAATACTCACAATCAAATGCTGAAGAGAGGGTATAAATTTATTACTGTTGGATCTTTCAAAACAATTGACTCCTAGGCACCAAGGTTTAACAGATTATATTTGGCTAAGGAAGTGTCCAGGAGTCCAGGCAGCCCCAGTCTGCACCTTTTAGCTTTTGTCAGATATTTGGGTTTACAGAAAGAAGGATTTTAGGGAAGACACATAAACCATTTTATAGTACGTTGATAACTTCCAACCACATAACAAAACTTACTTGATCATACTTAAGAGAAGCCCTGAGCCAATGCCTTTGTTTCTAAAGAAACAGGATGGTGGCCCCAACATTTATCTACAAAGGTCTGAGATGCCTATTGGAAATATTTTATTAATAATAACACCTATCATTGAATGAAGGCCTATTAGTGTACATGACACATTAGCTATATGATTTCCATTTGTTACTAACTTAAGGTAGGTGCCCCCATTTTGCTGATGGGGATGTTAAGGCACACACACCCACAGATGTTCAGTGACTTGCCCAAGTTACACAGAGACAAATGGCAGGGCTGAGATTCAAACTCAGGTTCACTGCCTGCCCCAAAAGCCCATGGTCCATCCATACTTTTCTCAACAAAAGCAAAACAAAAACAATCACAACAACAACACACACTAATTTGTGCAGAAAACGCCGGATTTCAGCTTGCTTACACATTGCCCTGGCCCATTTAAAAGCCTTCCGAATCAATTATTTTAGGTCATTAAGAGGAAGTTTAATTTGGTTGACAAACACCCCTACTGTGATGACCTCACATATCAACAATAAATGCCCGATGGTCACAAACCCGTACCATGAGTTGGCTGAGCATGGTGTTAAACAAAACCACATGTGCCCAGATTCCAAGTGGGATTTGTCTAGGCCAAGGGTACCTCTCTTCAATCATCACGCTGCAGGTCTCTGAGCTCCCAGAACAGCCCCGCCCCTAATCACTTGCAAGGAGTTTATGAAAAGAAGTCACCAGTCTCACGTGGCTGGGCTCAGTTTAAAATGCTTTTAAGCTAGTATTAATTTAGAAAAAGTCACTCTTTAAAAAATTAAAAAGGAGGCTGAAAAAGAGGGCAGTCAATCTTAGGTAGATGAGCCTTTCTAGCTTTTTTTTTTTTAAAGAAAAATATACCAATTCTACACCAATGTAGATATTGATAATCACTTCCACTTTTTTGGTACCTACCATGTGTCAGGCACCAATCTGGGTGTTTTCATGTATTTTCTCACTCCTCTTTAAATACTCCTATGAAATGGGGAATCTACCCATTTTACAAGTGAGGAGTCTAAGACTCAAAGAGGCACCTTAACATACTCATCAGCAAAACAAGGGCACTTGCCTCAAAGTGGTGACAATTAGAAATTATACGGCTAAAGTGCGATGGATATTAGCAGACCCTCATTTGATGGTTGAGATGATCATTTATAAGAATTTCCAAAAGGCATTTCTTAAGAGTAGATAGCATAATTACAGTTTTGTACAAAATGGTCAAACTGTGTGATGGTCAAACCATACCTTCTCCCCTCCTGCTAAACCGATTTCTCCTTTAAACAAAGGATCTTGTTTAAAGTGACCCAGTGTGGTAGAGCTAGACAGAATTTGAACTCAGGCCCACTTGACTTCAGAGTCCAAGAGTGCTTTCCACTCTAAAATAAACAAAGCCTCCTGAGTGCTGCTCCTTACCTTAATCTGACAAGAATTGGATTCATTCAAGCTTCTCTTGGTAACAATTGATAAACTTTAAGTTTTCTTTGAAATCAGTTTTAACGTTGCTAAATGGAACTTACACATAATGACTGGCTAAGTGATGATAGGAAAATCAGGGAACAAAAGCATCAGTGATGGTTTCACATTTTCTACTGGGATTGCCCTCATAATACACAGTTTTTCTACTCAGTGGCAGAAGGCTATCCCATCTCACAAGAGAATGCTGCAGTAACAAAAGACTGAAAATGCACTGACTGCAAGAGATATATTTTAACTTGGCCAGAAGTACTTGTTACCCTTAATTACAAAAATTACAATTAGAGCTTTAAATTGTTTTATTTTAACTAATTTCAACATTAGGATAAGTGGCATTTAAGACTCACACTCATTTTAAAAGTAGATGCCACTGCAAAGAGGAGGGAGTTTCTAGAGAAATCCTTCTGATAAATTCAGGGCCTTTGTCAAGACCCAAGATGAACAGGGCATTTATACTCTAAATCCTCTGGATGTGACAGAGACTCATGTGATGACTCACACAACATACAGCATGCTGAGCAAATTCCAGGAAAACCACACTACTGTCCAGTTACTTTTTTCTTTACGAAATAAAGCAATATCCAGGGTTTCATTGATCTACACTTTGCCTCTTCATTTTGTACAACTAGTTAGTTGAAGACGAACGATTGGTTTAGCATTTTAAAAAAACTCTTCATATCCTTTATATCAGTTCATTCTCACAACTCTTTGAGATGGATATCTTCTTAGTTGTACAGATGAGAGAATGGAGTCTTGAAGACACGAAGTGACGGGGCCCGAATCACTAGGGTAATCAGAGCTTTTCTGTGGAGGAACATGGGGCTGCCAGTCGCGAGCCCTCTTTTCCCCTCACCACAATCCCTATTGCACGACACTGAGAAGGAAAAGCTAAGGCACAGGTGGGGACCTCTGCCTGGGACTGGGGTGGAGCCTGGTGTAAGCCACGCAGCCTGTTGGGAGAGTGCACAGAGCAGAGGCTTGGGGGGCTGACAAACTTATTGTAGCTGAGGGACTGGATGCAAATTATTTTACCTCTCTGAGCCTCAGTTCCCCCATCTGCAAGTGTCTATATCTCCTACTTTGCAGAGAAAGTGAGGAATGCTCAAAACGGAAAACAGGTAGAGTCCCCAGCGCAGTGTTTGGCACTAATCAAGTACTGAAAAGATGTCTCCTCTCAACCCTCTCCCTTTCTTGCCAAAGTTCTCACCATGAATCTATGACTGAAAGAACCAGGTGGGATTTTTCATGTAAATATCACCTTCTTATAAAGCAGGAATATGATTACTTAGCACTAACAAATAAAACTTACGTGAAATTTCTTTTTTCTTATCAGGACTTATGCAAGTCACCATTTATACCTGAATACGATTACGGCTTAGAGTTCTGCATCAATTGCATTAACAAATGTTTGAACCACATCTTACTCCTGTCTACATGTGAAGTCCTACAAAGAATCAAAATGGTACAATGGTAAACAAGAAACACTCTTCTTCACACACTATGAAACTGTTTAAAAATAAATATCAAAAAGAAAAAAAAAGAGAGAGAAGAAAAAAGGAACAAACGATTAAAGATTTTCTATGCTGGGGGAAAAAAACTAGTTAAAATAGTGCTAGCTCAATTGACACAAATTCAGGTTCTTTGAAACACAAAGAAAAAAAAAAAAAAAAAACCATTGCTTTCCTTGTCTGTGAATAAGTGAATCTTGTTACTTTGTGTAGAAGTCCTATAGTTAAATTGGGAGACCCACTGCAGACACAGACAAATGTGGCCTCTGGGCCCCAGCGACCAAGGCAAGCTTGATTTGGCACCCGGATGCTGTCCTCCCAATGGTGGCTCAGTGCTGTTCTTAGCACTTGGTATATTTGCAAAACCAGGCTTCTAGGGGCCCCTGGCTAAGCCTTCTTAATAAACGGTAGTGAGAAAGAAAGAGGAATGCTGTGAGCTTGGCCAGTCTCCCTGTGTGCCCATCACATACCTCTTGGAATTGCTGGGGGCCTGCCAACTTGGTACCTGGGTCTCACTCCCCCTGTTCCTATGGCCTGGAACTACCATTAGTATATAAATTTCTACCCTCAAACTGGGGTAGAAAATGAATATTTAATTTGTAAAAAGTACTTGGGAACAGAGAGGAAAAGACAAAATCTAGTAAAAAGTGGTGCTTAAAACCTCAAAGAAAGCCATCACTACAAACACCTCTGCCACAGCTTGGTAGCAAAGGAACCATTCAGAAGCTTGGGGTTTGGTACGCTAACACATCTGAATTTTATATACATGGTTTTGGGGTGTAATTTCCTTAAGAATTACCTTGATCTTTACAAATATCAATTTACTTTATTAACATGGTTAAGCGGTTTCCAAGCATTTTATATGGAAGGAGTGTGTTTCTAATGGCCCAGAAGGAGAGGCCTGACCATGTCCCTCCCCTATTTACACCCTTCAATGGCTCTCCATTGCCCTATAAAGTTCAAACTCTTTAATATGCTTACAAGGCCCTGGATGGGCTGGCCTCTGCCTGCCTACCTCAGCTTTCTCCTCTCCCTTCTGCTCTATGTGACGGTCGGACACTGAACTACTCACACTTCCTGGGAAGCTCCATGGTCTACACCTCAAGTCTTTGCACATGCTGTTCCCTGTTTCTCTGGTTTACCTAATTTTCATGTATCTGTCACGTTTCAGTTTAGGCATCCTTTTACCCTGAGAAATGTAGCCCTAAGTCTGGTCAGTGTCTCTCCTACCAGAGTCTATAGCATCCCAAATTCACTGCAATTACTTTCTACTTGTCTTTGTCTGCTCTAGACAAAACTCTTTGAAGGTGGAGATTATGTCACATTTACCATTTTATACAGAACTCCTAGTATAACGCAGTGCCCAGCACACAGAAGGTTCTCAAAACATTACTGTGAGAAGGAACGTGTATTGTGTCCCTGCTACATGTCAGACACTGGGATATGCTGTGTATATACAGGACTCAGCTCTTACAGACGAAGAAAGTGAGGTACAGAAAGACAAAGTATCATGACTGAAGTTAACACAGTGGGGAGTGGTCACGCAGGGGTCTGAAAGTACGTTTACCAAATTCTACACAAGCGTCATTCCCAACCCTGTGTGGTGCCTCCTGCATTACAAACCAGGAGAAAATGGTATAGGCACAAACCAATTTTGTTGAAACTTTCTTTCCCTAGGGAATGAGGATGATGACCCTTGTAATCTAAGAGTTCCTAAAACACAATTTCAAAACCGCCATCTTAACAATGTAAATGGTTTTAAGGCCACTGTAGAAATAAAAACAGTAACAATTGTTGACCCTTGCTGAGGTCTTTATGTGCCAAGCATCTGCTATGCATTACCTCACTGGATCCTCCCAATGATCCTATAAGGGAGATAACAGCCATTAACCCCAGTTTACAGGTGAGAAAACAGAGGTTCAAAGGTCAATTACCTTGACCAAGATTACGTAAGCAGGAAAAGGGGGAGCCAGAATCCAGAGCCCACATTCTAACTGCCACACTCCACTGCCTTGTGTATAGACAGAGCTTCAGGTTACAAGCTAACCTGAGCCTTTGTTTGGAATGTGTCACTGCTTTCACTTTTCCTTCCTCTTCCTGACCATTTCGCCACCAGAAATGATGAAAAATATCTTCTAGATATATCCCTCATATCATTTTGAGGTCTGTACACAAATAATTGTTTGTGAAGCTCCAAATAGGAGAAGCAGCATCTACCAGACATGACCTGGCACCTGCTACAAGACATGGCACAGAAGAGGGGCTGCATTAATGCCTCTTGAACTAAATTGAGATTGCATAAATAGAAGGACACAGTCACTGTGTAATCTGGCCATGTTTTGGGATTTCCTAGCTGCCAGCTAACATGATCACTCTCTCCAAGAAGAAAGTAGGTCTTTGCCAAAACCCTTGGCTATTCTGCTAACTTGCCACTAGCCTCGAATTGCTTAAATGAGAGAAAGAATATAAAAAGGCAGAAGGAGAGAGAAGAGTGATGATCAGCTATAAACTTGTCACTTTAGAAGGAAGGTGGACTCTTTAAGGTGACTAGGTTACCATTTAACAAATAGCGACAGCATCCTGTGAGAGTACGAAGTGTAGAATTAGGTCTTTCCTAAAAATAACCTTTTTCCAAATGAGAACACTGGGTTATAATTTATATTTCTTTTTGTGCAACAAATTTGAGTGTCATAAAAATGGTTAAAAAGTCTTCCTATGGTAGCTTTTTCTAAACTTTTATGAACATCTGCCACATTCATTTGAAGTTTAAAAAATTCTGGCACATATGCAAAGGCATAATAAGGTGCCTATAGCTTTCAAGAAAAAAATAACAAGACAGTCAAAAATAAGCTTTTTGCTGAATTGCCAGTAAGAAAACTAGTGTAGTGAGAGGAGATGGGCCTTCCTGAGCTCCTTCTTGCAAGAGCTTTCCTTTGGCCCCAGGTCTAAGCTCCTCCCCATGTGATAGCCCAGGATTCCTGGAGGAAATCTCAGGGGAAGCATCTCTTGCCTAAAGGGTACAACAGAGCCAGACAAATCCAATCAGAAAGCACAACTAGGGCACTCCTACTCTGAGCTAAAATCCAAGGAAGGAGATCAGGGAACTGAATTCCAAGATTTGGTAGTTCACAGCAGCCCAACACACCCAGGAAACACTTCTTTGTTGAGAAAGTGTTTAAGCTGGCTTCAAGCGGGGGTGACTGCCATTTTTGTTTTAGGTCAGCACAGCAAACTCTTCCCCAACCTCAATCAACAGGGCTAAGATCTATCGTGGCCACTGCTTCCTGAACCATCTCACTGAAAGACCTTCCAAGACCAGGCAGAGTAGACTTTTACCCAGTCACGTAAGTATAAAACTCTGTCTCAGCTTCCAAATTTATGCATATTTTGCATTGTATGGTTTACTATAAAAGACCTTATTTTAAGTTACTTACAATTATATAAAAAGTAAAAAATTTACTTCCTCTGTTTTTAAATAAAATTATGGCACTGGGTTGTCTGAACACAGTGATGCTTATTGGAAGGCTTCTAAATGTGCTCCAAATTACAACTGTCTAAGCACTCACTCAACCCTTCCACTCAGAAAACATTTGCTCAGACAGTACCACCTGCTTCGTATCCTGCTAGGTGCTGAGGAAACCACGGTGAATGATGTACACTCCTTGTTCCCAAAGAACTCGTACTCCAGGGGATGACAGAGAGAAACAGGGGAGCAAACAGTTATTATCAGAGCAAGAGGTACCACAAGTGAAAGAAGACAACAAAACAGGAGGACTTCTTGGAACAGTTAGAGAAAGGTAGGGCTTATCCATGTAGAGAGGCGCGGGAATGTGGATTTGTTTAGGGCTCAGTGAGAGTGCTGGCTAACAAGGGACAGCGATAGAGCAGAAGGCTTGATAGCAACAGAGAGAGACTGCAGAACTCAGTGGGCAGGGCATTTTACTTATGAAATGAATGAGTAAGGCTTTGCAAGAATCCAAGAAAGGAAAGAAAAGTGTCAAGTGAAGGCAGAGAGGAAGGAAAAGACATTTCAAACACCTGGTGAGTATTTAGAGAGAGAATGAGAAAAAGGAACTCCCAGTCATGCTCAGTGTCTCCCATTTGGGTACCTTTGCAGGCAGTGGTGCCATGCACACAGACCAAGAACACCAGAAGGTGAGCAGAGTGGCTTGGAGAGAGAGAGAGAGAGAGAGAGAGAGAGAGAGAGAGAGAGAGAGAGAGAGAGAGAGAGAGAGAGTGTGTGTGTGTGTGTGTGTGTGTGTGTGTGTGTGTGTGTGCATGAGTGTACATGTGTGTAAATAATAAGTTGTTTGGGGAAGACAGTGAGACACCCGTAGTACATCTAGGTGGAAATCAATGGAACTTGAAACTTTGGACCTGAAGTTCAGAGGCAGACTGGGGTTAGAATCACAGCTTACAGTCATTGACATTGACTTGGTAGCTGAAGCAAAAAGCCTTAAACAAGATGACTAGAGGGCATGTAGAGAAGAAAGGAAAGCCAAGACTAGATACTTGGAGAATGCTGAAGGCAGTGGGACATAAAAAGGAGTCTGAAAAAGCCTGTGCTGGAGCAGTCTGGAAGGCAGGAGGAGAGGCAGGCAGGAGGGAACTGTGGACTCTGACAGACCAAATAGTCTTTAGATTAGTATTTCAAACTCTACAACAATTGGCACTAACAGTCCATTAGATAGTATTCACATTTAATTTTTCATACAGGAGCTGTGAATAGACCCCCAAACTTGACAAACAAAGGTAAAACACAGAAGAAATCTCTTCAATCTGATCTAAATACATCATCTAAGATAGTCTATAAACTGTGTACTGTATGTGCTTAGGGCTGGGTGATGACAGGGAGGAACTGTTAACAGAATGTAGGAGCCACATGGCCGTCCTGTCAAATTAGAAATTTGAGCAGATTTCTGTGGTCTATTTTGATCAAGATTCTCAATGTCAAACAAACAGGTTTTTCGATAACCAACTTGTTTCATTTTCGTAAGCACAATAGCACAGTGTGCAACAGTTAGTGAAGAAGCAGGTGGTCCTCGTCGACGTGAAATGAAGGGAACAGAAGAAGAGAAGTAGCACTTCCTTTAAGACATGCAAAGCGCCATCACAGACGGACATGGCTGTAGATTTTCCCTCTGAGGGCTTATCTCCTGTGAAAACACGCAAGCCCCCAGCCCCAGCCCCATTTTGCTCTAGTATAAATTTAAGCTCTCTCCTGAGGAGAAAAAGTCTTGGGGTTCATGTCCACAAACTAATGGCACTTACAAAAGCACAGAAAAGTCCTTTAAAAGAATTGCTATCTAATTGGTACAGCCATACAGAAAGCAATCTGGCATCAGATTCATAGCTTTGACCAAGCATTTCTACCTTAGGGGTCCTGTGCTAAGAAAATAAGTCAAAATGCAGACAAAGCCTTATGCATAAAGATGTTCATTGAAATGCTATGCATAACAGTGAAAAATTATAAACATCCTAAGTGTCCAACAGTAGGAAAATGATTAATTGTGGTATATCCAAATAGTGGGAATAATAGGCAGCACATTAAAAATTATTATTACCGAGAATAAAAACATGTAGAAATTCTCATCCCATAATGTTAAGTAAAATAAAGACATAAAATTATATATATAACATATCGATTATGCACATTTATACAAAATATATATTCACAGAAGAAAGAGTAGACAGAAGAATAGTAAAAAGCTAGCATTGGTTCAATTTGGGATAATGGTATTGTGGATAATTTTAATTTTCTTCTTTACACTTCTGTACACCTTTTATATTATATTTCTACAATGAAAAATGTAATACTGTTATAGTGATTTAGAGTAAACATCATGTTGAAAAGTGAATCATTTCCCTTCCCTCATTCAAACTCTTGAAGAACCTTTTCCGCCTGCCTCCTTGACCCTTACTCCCTCACCCCTCAAAATTGACAATCTCCAAGCAAAGTGGAGAACCCTGAAAACGAGAGCCCCATGGAAGGGTGTAAGTTGAACGCTCAGCTCTGTGCACCTGGGAGAAGGCTATGCATGCGGTGTTGCTTCCACACACTCCTGTGTGCAGAGCTGCGAATCCTGAGACTGTGTCTTTCCACTGCCACATACCAGAACAAAACCCCGGGTAGAGCATTATGGGGAGGGAAGATGCCAACTTACCTCCATTAAACTTAAATGGATTCCTATGAGGTAGGGCATGGGAGCACTGTGAAGAGAAACAGAGACACACAGCTGCTTTAATGTCTGTTGCTTCTGACAGAAAATTACAGATGGTTCACTATTTGGAGAAAAACTGTTTTAATAAACGTATGCACAGTTACATTTCCTTTCACAACAAAAATCCTAATATGACATTTTGTTCCCAAGCCTAGAGACTTCAGAAGAATTTCAAAATGCAGGCAGCGCTGGAAACGGCATGGGTGGCAGGGAGAGCATCAACCTTGGTGTTAGTCCTCAAATAGCAACGAGGCAACTGTACAGCCTCAGTTGCCTTATCTTTAAAATGGGATAGTGGCATGTTGTTACTAGAACGAGAGAAGATATACATCAAGTGATTAGTATAGTTCCTGATACAGATGAGAACTATTATTGCCATGATTACAACGGAAAAGGCAGTTAAGGTTGAGTGGATGGCATAATGTGTTTTAAAGAAGAATGGTTTTTTATTTGCTGTTTCCTTCTGCCATCAAGAGATGTGACCTAACTGTCCACTCTGATTGGACAAAGTCCTTGGAGAGCTGCCAGCAAGCATCTCCTTTCCAGCTGCACACATGTCATCTGATGACACTATAATTCATGAAGCCTATGCCAACTGCTTCATTTACAGAGCAATGAGTTCCCTAGGTTAGTGACCGAGCAAGGGGATGAGAACCCAACTCCAAAGGTTTTGAGACCTGGGCATCTTAGAGTCCTTGACCAGTCCTTCCTTTAGTTTCAGGTGTGTGTGTACACATTATCATTTATAATGCTACCTACTAAGGATATATGTGCTAGGCATTATAGGAAGAACTTTAAATTCATCTTTTATTTATTTATTTATTTGTCTTTTTCGTGACCAGCACTCAGCCAGTGAGTGTGCCGGCCATTCCGAACCCGCGGCGGGAGCGTCACCGCGCTCCCAGCGCTGCACTCTACCGAGTGCGCCACGGGCTCGGCCCTAAATTCATCTTTTATAAGCCACATAACCACCTTGCAAGATAGGTATTAACCCATTTTACAGAGCAGGAGATAGACCTAGAGAGGTTAAATCATTTATCTAACCCCACAAAACAAAGTATGTGATAAACCTGGGATTTGACTCAAAAGTATGTGTTTTTTCATTTGTGCCACACTGACTTTGTAAAAGAACCTAAAATCCCCAGGCTCACCTCCCATACAATGTTTTTCTTCGATGAGGGGAGGGAGGTCAAGAAGTAGAGGGGAAGGGACTGATTGGCAACTTTGCCATATGCCTCTTCAATATGCGGAATATCCTATGAAATGTGCAGAGGGTATTTTATGAACCTAGAGGAAAGACACTGGCTCAGACTGGGTGACCAGATACTCTTCCTCTGGGGCAGCTGGGGAGGAGAAGTGGACAAACAAAGATGGTTCTTTGGGGACAGGGTTGGGCAAACAAGGAGTGGTAAGTACTGAGGCAGGAGAGGTTTGCTTCCAATTGAATACTAAGGAGTTTAGGATTTCTACTGAAAGCAGTGGATAGGCAATGAAGGTTTTTAAACATCAGATGTAGATTTGTAAATTGCTCTAACATTTAAAAATAAGAAAGGGCACAATTCCCTCATTACCATTCAACAAATAAATTCTTCAAGCAAAAACCCTTCCCCAGAATATGAGTATAAAATGTCCTCCTTGCTACAGATCTCAGCAGTAATATATCTTGGGAGCCTGTAAAACAGACTTGAATATTAGCAGCACAGTTTGGGAGCTATTCTTATAGAAGACTTTTGTATTTGATAATAGCTAAAGAAAGAACTATACATACAACGGCAGTGAAAGTGGAGTTGTCCTTTCTTTTCTTTCTTCTTCTCTCTCTCTCTTTTTTAAAGGTATCTGCTGTGCACATTCAGCTTCTCTTCGCTTCTAGGGGCAAGGAAATGCCCTGTGATATTTTTTTCCCTTAAACTGTAAACCATTAGTTTAGCTGCCAGCTACACAAATGCTCAAACTTCCCAGTGTGCCTGGCTCTGCTGTCCAAGCTTTTTCCAGTGTACACTGAAATGAATGTGTTTCTAATTAAGTAGCTTCAGGAACACGACAGCTTCAATGTCAAAAATACAAAGTCTGAACCCCGGCAGGAAGTCTTAAGACTGCAAATGTCTCATCTAGTGGAACCTTGCCTAATGTAATGAAAGGAAGCAGGAAGAGTGCAGAGTTCCAGAAAAATGGCCACTTATTAATGTGTCCAGAAGCACAGCCTAACACATAGAAGGGAGAAAAGCTTGAATCCATAATATTTAACTAAATCTTATCAACTTCTCCAGCTCCTACATTTAATCATGCAATTGACCAGTGACATGAGTTTTAATTAGAATTTCAGAACTAAAATTCCAACAAATGAGTTAACCTACAGAAAAAGACATTCAAACAATTGTGAGAAAAAGGTGAAAATAAATACCTACGGCAAAAGCCCTCTCTATAATTTAACCATAGGCTCTTATCTGAAAAAGAAGTATTTTCTAGAATTTTAAATACGGAGCTTTTAATGCCATGCCCTTTTGTCCTGCAATAAAAATCAACGATACCCTGAAAGAGAGGAAAAAGGAGGCTTATAGAAGTGACTGTAGATGCAAGAAAGGACAAAGTGGGACTCACTCTTCAGGTATCTTTAGGTAGGCATTTTTTTAAGCCTAATAATTTTCCAAAGAGTAATTATGGCCTATCATTGAAATGTAGTTTCTTAGCCAAGTATTGTTAGGACTGCAACCGCTCTGTATTTAGAAAATATTTAAAACACATTTACTCTGAAATCATAGCAGCTCCATGTTTTGTATGCATGCAAATTTGGACAAATACCTTTTACACTGTCATCATTTGCTTACAAAGACTCAAATACTTCCCTGAATCTACTGCATTTTTGCTTTGCAAATATATAATTACAAATTCTTAGTGCGGGGAGGGAGAGAGAGGAAAAAGAAACCTAGAGTTTCCTTAACATCTCAATATGGCAAGTATGTAACAGGTAATTCTAGGTACATTCTGAAAACAATTTCTATTCCCAGTATACCTCAATAATTATTGCAGCTACTGACTCATTTTCTTGGAAACCTCTTTTCTATGCCTTTTTATCATAAAAAGTAATTTTGGGGAAAAAATAAAACAAAACAAACACCTACGCATGATTACATCAACTTAACACACCTACTTTTATTTTTGCACTATTCCTCCTAAGACTGGCCCACATTAACAGTTTTATATATTTGAAACTACAGAGTGCATACATTTTATTGTTTTCTCATTGGCTACACTAACATTTCCCATATTCTTCTACAATTTTTGTGATTATTATTTTAAAGACTGCATAATTCTCCACCAAGTACAGATGTACCATAATTTATTGACCCTATCCCTAGATTTAGACATTAAGTCGCTTCCAACTTTTCACTATTAATAAGTAACATTGTAATGAAAATGAATGACTTCATGTGCATGGATTCCCAGACACAGAATTACTAAATCAAAGGGCAGGACTGTTTTTTATATCTTTTGTTGTATCTTGGCAAAGTGTTTTCAAAAGGGTAGTACCTGCCCCAGTGGAAATCTTTCAGGGTTGTTATGAGAATTAAGAGACAACCTATGAGGTGCCCAGCATAGGAGCAGAGCGTGGCAAGCACTAAATGACTATCAAATCCAAACTAGTTCTTTTAGAGCCCCTGGCATGGCTGGCACCACTGGACTCACTCTCCTATCACCCAGAAAATGGGTTCTTGTTCCAGCCCTGGTTCTGAAGGATACCTGGCTCTAGGACACCTGGGAAAGCACTGGTGAAGATAGTCAAGACTCCATGATGAATAGGAGGTAATTAATGTGCATCATCCCTACAGATGGGTTTCTCTCTCCCAAGCACACTGTCTTGTCACCTGTATACTCCACTGAGCTCAGCCACGTTGCCTGTCACTTCTTTGGGAGGGTGCCTTTCCTCTTTCTTTTAATGTGCCACCAAGAATAGAAAAACCACCAAGGAAACAATGATTCATTGCTTTCTGACCACTTAGAATGACAAATTTAAAAAGCCTTTTCTCTCTCTTGAGCATACATTAAAATGAAAATATAGCAAAATAAATTAGATTCCTAAAAAACTTCTTCACATTCAGAGTCCAACTCATCTGAATTATTTTCTGATTCAGAGTCATCAATGTCCATGTTTTTCCAAGAGTATCTCAGTAACAAAATAAAACAAAAATTCATCCACTAGAAGCTATCTGCCTGTTTTAGGTCCAAGAAAGAACTTATGTGCTGCTCTTCTAGAAAATATGAATGCAAATACCTGCTTCACTAAAAGCAAACATACACCCTGCTTCTCTGCTCCAGTGACTGTCAGCATTCCGTCACTTTACATTTCAATGCTGAATCACAGTGCAATGCTGAAGATGTTTTAAACAGCAATTAAACACAACATGTGCAGAACCAACAATGCACATAATTAAATTAAAGCAGTGATAATATTAACAGCTATGACCAAATTCATGCATAGGCAGGCCATGACAACTGTGTCACAACTGCCGTATGGCTGGCAGTGATTATAGGATGCCACTGTACATCTTGGAATAGCAGAAGAAGGTATGTCTATACTAGGCCTTGGGAATTATTGTACTATCTGACTTCAACAGTAACATCCTAGGAGGGTAAAAGCTACTCCTCCGTCCTTCTCCCACGCAAAGGAAAGGAAAGGTATCTTTTTGAATCCTCTTAAGAGGAAAAGGAACTAATATTTGCTGAGCTACTATAACCCAGTCACTTTTATGCATGACATGCATAATTTTCAAGGTAACTCTGCAAGGCATTGCTGTTATGCACATTTTCACATTAGGAAACAGGCTCAGAATGGTGAATTAACTTGCCCAAGGTCACACAGCTAGTTAAGTGGTGAAGTCATACTTCAAACTCAGCTGCTCCACCGAGAGCCCACACTCTGTCCATGTCACATAGCACATACTTCGTACTTCAACCAAAAGGAAATGAGTGCTGGTGTACCCAAGGAGCTGTTCTCCCAATCCTCAATGAACTCCAGGCCTGCCATGCAGAGAGCTCTTCTCTTACAGGTTAAGTCCTACAGTATGAGCTCATTCCTAGCAATGAACAGCCATGAATATAGATACTGCAGATTTATTAATGGTCCTGTAGTCCCCGTTCATTTTTACTGCACTTTCACAATTTAATTCCCTTCCCCCAGATAACTAGAGCCCTCTTAATTATGTTCCCCTGAGGTGAGCAGCTAATTAGAAATGCGTCAGGTGAAATAAAGGAACACTGGCTGCTGAAATACATAAAATACAGCATCCCAAGACAAAGGGGGAGGGGAGAAGAAGGTGGGGGAGCAGGAGAGAGCCCTCCACCCCCAGGTAGGCAATACCTCTTCAAAGTCTGGAAGGAATTTAGCTTAGGGTAGCCCAGGGATTTGGAAAATCCACTGTTCTTTTCTTTTTTTTCCATATAAACGTATAGTTAGCATTACAGTTTACAGATCATAGGACCCATCTTACCTCTCAGAGTATAGCACCTTCTTAACCAAATACCCTGATCCATCAAAAGGGATCCCACAAGTCTTTCCTCACTTCACTATTTTTAAAGGAAAGGAAAGCTCTGAAAGAGGTCTTATTCATTTGAGTTTCTTTTCTTTTTTTTTTTGACAAGAAACAAAAGTGCACAAACAGCTTGTCTTACAGTTTTAAATTCTGCTCAAGATAACGAGGCCTGACGTTGTTAGAGAGGTTAAAGGACAAAAGAATGGAGAAAGGACAAGAATAAAGACCATATACACATCTCGTTGGAGAACACAAATAATCACAGTTTTGGTCTTACCGACAGCCACCAGATAGATGCTCTGCAGGCTAATATGATGGCCAGTGCCGCACAGGGAGAGTAAGAACAGGCACCATCACCTGTGCATCTGCCTTGAGCCAGCAGTAGGACGGGGCTTGACAGGCATTTTCTCACTGGATCCTTACAACAGTATGAGGGAGGTATTATCAGTACCTCCATTTCACAGATCAAAAAACAAAGGTTGGGGAAGATAAATAACTCATCTGAAGTCATGCAGCTAGTAAGTGGCAGAACTGAGAATAGAATGCAAGCCCATTATACTAAGATAAAACAAGATTATTGTTTCCCAAGAGACCAGCATTTGCATAGCCCAAGGAAGGAGGAGTGGAAGGTTAGGAGATGTTCTCCCTGAGGGCCCTGCAGCTACCACATGACCCTCCACATTCTGTCTGAGTTCCCCCTGCTGCAAGTCCCTTCACCACAGGAACCTTCTAGTTCCAAACTCACCTCTGAGCTCTTAGTCACATGGTGTACCCGCAGGCCTAGGCCCCACTCTTCCTTAAAGTCCTACTGAACCCGTGCTGCCCACTTCTCAGATCACCCTAGTCATTACCAACACCTCCTCTCTTTTAGCGTCTTTTGTCTGGGTTACCCATTAGGCATAAAGCCCGAGAACTGAGTGGTTATTCTACATTGTGAGTCATGGAATAGAACTGTTTCCTGTTTCCCAGAGTCTACCATGGTGCCTTGTGCACAGCAGGAAGAATAAAGACAGCCGAGCTGCTATTAACTGAGTATGCAACAAATTCCAAGCACTACATGGGAGGCTCTAGTTACCTATCTCATTTAATCTTCAAATAACCCAATTTATACCATCCACTTTATAGATTAAAAAAGGGTATTCTGAGAAACTTGCTTATGGTCACCCTGTTAATGGTGATTCCAGCCTAAATCCTTCTATTTCAAAGTCTCTTACGCTACTCTTACTTAATAGTGACTTCACAAACCATATGCTAGACTTAACACAAAATGGTTATTTGGTAACTATAGCTAAAAAATAAAATAGCAATTCATAGCCAGTATAAAACTATATTTGCCTTACTAGCTGGAACTGATAGGTATTCTTTTTTGTTCTAAACAGCATTTAAGGCGATTTATATGAATATATTCAGTACAGCCACAAAAGCAGGAAAAGAAATAGGGGCAAAGGGGAAACAAAGGACTCTGTGGAAAGGTTAGTACTTCAGTTTCATGCTGTGACCCCTGCTGTGACGGCCACAAACGTGGCTCAGAGCACTCCAACCACCAACCCACAGAGGGAAACAAGATCCTAAGACGATTTGTGGTGTCCACAAGAGAATAATAAACCAGTCACTCAGTAGGTTGAATTTGAAAAAGGCTCCTGGGGGTGGGAAAGAGAGAAAACTACCATCTTATGGTGCATTTACTACGTGCTCAGTGTTTTTCAAATACTGGCCAGTCAAGTCCACAAATATTACTACGTATCAGGCACCACATTGTGCTGGAAGGAGAGGAGAGAAAAATAGATCTGGCCTCTGCCTATTTGAAGCTTACAGTTAATAGCAGATTAAACATTATTTTATAAAATTTTATTAAAAATTGCCCATTTAAATTATTGTATGTGTGCAAACTGCTGCAAGGAGACTCACAGGGTACTGTGGAGTACACAGTGCAAGGGCCTGAGATCCCCTCATTTCATCTTTGCAACAATCACGAAAGACCGACCTCCATAATTTACAGAGGAGCCTATGGCTCAAAGAGGTTAAGTGACTCGGCAAAGGTCACAGCTGCTGAGAGGCAGAAAATATGGCTTGAAAAGTAAAACTGGTGCAAAGGCCATGAGTTAAGCAAGCTTTTCTTAGGGGAAAGGTATTTAACTTCTTTCCTGGTTTCCAACTCATCCCTGATTTATAAGCAACAAGGGAGGACAAGGATCCGTGAAGGGACCAAGAACAAGTCTAGATCAGGAGAGGAGGCAGAGACTGCCTAGTTTCCACTGCGGTTTTGGCAGCCAGGGCTCAGGGCCTCCCAGCAGTGGAGGTAAGCTTAGTGGGAGCTGGTGTTCGGCACTGGAGATGGTCTGCTAATGCAAGGCACGTGGTGCTGATCAGTGAAGGAGGAGGAGAGGGAGGAAAATACCCTTCTAAGTGTGGCTCTGCGGCTTCCTGGGGGTGGAAGGAAAGGAGATGCCTTCTAGAACTCCAAGCCACTGGACCCAACCGAAATGAGCACGGGTTACAAAGATAATGCCTGGACAAAAACCTAGAAAGCTCAACATCAAAGCTTGGAATAGTCCGCCCTTTTGTGCCTCCTCAGTCTACCGGAAGGAGACAGACTTGGAAAACATCAGAAAGGGCTCCATGGGTAAGACCACTGCAGCAGGAGAAGTTAATCACAGAGGAAAGGTCAGGAGACGGGCTCTCTGTTGCCACAGAGTTCAATGAGAACCATTACAACTAGAGACAGCTGCAAAAGGGAAGTGTCAGGTTGTGAGCCACCAAGCAGCATATGAGACCCCCAGAGAAATGCAGGAATGAATGAGGTACCAAACAAATGAGAAGAGAAAAAGAGAAAGAGGTTTTTGGAGAAATAAATGAAGAGTTTAAAAAATTAATGCAACTGGTAATGGCAGGAAAAGATTCTCTTTTTTACATTTTTCCAGGACTAAGATATCCTGTCTGCCAAGATGCATAGTAACTTTTTATTACCTTTTTATTTTTTAAAATTTTACGGGAAGTGGGGGAGGGAGAAGGGAGGGAGGTTTTGGTGATGGGGAGCAATAATCAGCCACAATGTATATCGACAAAATAAAATTAAAAAAAAAAAAAATTTTTTACTATTATGTTTTTTTTCAGTGGCTGGCAGATACAGGGATCAAGCCCCAGACCTTGGTGTTGCCAGCCCCACACTCTAACCCACTGAGCTAACCGGACAGCCCCATTTACCGTTGTAGCCTAGACTTTCAGTCTTTCAAATGTTTAAGGGGAAGACAAACCCACATTTGTTGAGAGATTACTCAGAGCCTAGCACTGTGCTGATGCCTCACCTTTTTTCCTGGTGCCAACACCTGAGAGAGAGGGACATGTAACCCAAAAGCCCTGCCACGAGGTTCCTTGCTCCACTGCTGAAGGTTCCTGTGACCCTGACGTTACATAGTCTGTGGCTGATCCTTCACTAGTGACCTGTGGTTCCCAGAACATATATAGAATATCTTTGCTGCAGAGACCACTATGCTGTACCTTAGAAGTTCCAGAGTTTTCTAAGTGTTGGATTCGAGCCAGGCTCCAGGTAAGGGAAGAATGAGGAACTACATACAGAATGTGTTATGAGAAATGGAAAACCAGGCCAAGGCTTGGTCAGGTAAGCAGAAGTCAGAGCAGCTATGTTCCCGTGAGGCTAGTCAGAAGCTGGAGCAGAGGAGGCAGGCTGTTGCCCCTTCCCACATCAGGCAGCAGGAGCAGGTAGGGAAGGTGGAACTGGCAGGACAGGTCCAGAGGCTCAGATGCAGATACAGCAGCCAGGGGGATGGAGGACCACCAGGGTGGTTAGGCTTTGGTCAGGAGAGCTCCCCAAAGTGTGGGTGTGCTGACAACCGCCATTACCTAAACCCGGAAGGGTCATTCCCATGTTAAAGGGACACTATGTCTTCTCCAATCCTGCGAGCCTAAGCAACATTGTGAGAGTGATGCTGAAGAGACTGGATAAAAGTGGTCTTGCTGCACCCCCGGTATCGGTGCCTTCTGGAGCACCTGCGGAGGGACCAGGCTAAAGGTCTGATGCCTACCATTTACAGAGACTCCTCATTTTTGTAGAACTTTTGCTTTCTGCTGTATATACTTTTGAAAGGTTAAAAAAAACATTTTTTACAGTGAGGATATATTACCTTACTAACAACAATAAAGAATGTATTAAAAATCAAAGGATCTGGAATTAGGTAGTGGTGATATTAGCTATATTAGATATATCTAGATACCTAATACAAGGATACTTCAAAGAGTTTATGGAAAAATAAAATTAAAACATAAAATGAATCTTTCCATGAACTTTTTGAAGACCCCTTGTATATCAGATATACTAGATAGTGAATTAGATAATTAGAAAACACTATAAACCACTAAACTGTATACTTTAAAAAGGGTGAATTTTGTGGTATATGAATTATATTTCAATTAAAAACTCTAATGGAGATCTTGAAAAGACAGTTTTCACATAGAGTCTATAGTATAGATTCCATAAAAGCTGTAGCGTAGATAATGCAAAGAGCCCAGTCTCTTCTCACTCTCATTTTCCACCTAGAAGAGGGTTTACTCAGAAATTGTCCAGAGCTTCCACCCAAGGCTGTTGGCACATTCAGTTTTGGATGCTGAAGAAAATGAAGATGCATCTCAACGCAGGGATCAGTGCCTGTCATCACCTAACAACTTTTTAGTTATGTACTCGGTGGCAGACTCTTTATGTAGAATGATATTTTTAGCTGTATTCCTGGCAACAACTTTGCAGATGAGGAAACTGAGGTCAGAGAGGTTATGTGACTCACCCAAAGTCACATATTTAGTAGGACCAACGCCAGGATTTGCATCCAGGACTCTGACTTCCAAGCCTAACTCTTTCCTACCACTCAGTCTCTCTGTTCAAATTTCAGGGTCAAGTTTAGCCAAACCTTAGTATTTACCTAGCAATCTAGAATTTCCCTTCATTCATCCAACACACTTTGTGTGCGTGTGTGTGTGTGTGTGTGCGCGCGCACTTCTTGACAATCAGGACCAAATTTCCCTTTTTATTATGTCTGAAACTGAAATCCTGGTCCTTATCCCCTCCTGCCCCTCCCAGGTAAGCTCCTGTCACAGTGGTACCACCCCCTGAGCATTGGACCATTCTTAGTCCCTTGTTGCTTCTTAACTTAAAAAAAAAAAGACAACCCCCCCCCCCCCAAAACAACACAACTCTGTTTTCCCACTCTTGCCTGAACACCTGGGTTCTTTTGTGAAGTAGTGTCTTCTCATATCCAGAACCATTTATGAGCTCCTATCTTCCTGTGCCCGGTGTCAGGGATAGAATAGGCACTCAGTACTTCCTGCAAAATGGAATTGACACATAGCTTTTGCTTACTTGTCTGAATTGAATCTTTAACAAAACCTACATGGCCCAGAGTTCAGTGTATATAAGTACAAGAGAATTTTAGCCACATCTATCCATCTAACCCACTCCCATCCTACCAGGGTTTTGTGAATTTCAATTGGATTTTGTTGAATCACTTATATATATGTATACTTATACACATATTCATTAATATACATTGACTATATATACATCTATACAGTCATGAATAACATGAAGATAATACCTACTATTTATGGGCACTTTCTTTGTGCCAGTAGTAATTACTATTCATCTTCGACAGAAGAGAAAATCAGCTCAGAGAGGCTCAGTGACCTCAAAGCTAGTAAGGGGGAAAGCCAGGGTCAAGGCCAGGTTTTTGTTTCCACTCCACCACACTTTTACTTGATTTCTGTCTCTGCCACCAAGAATATCAACAATCCCATTAATTTAGCATAAATTTATTCCCTATGCAAAATTCCATGGCATCAATGAAGATAGTGATTAGAATGAACCCAGTTCTGGTTTAACTGGATGTCACTTCACAGCTGTGTCCAGTCTGATGCCCCCCATTGCCCACACGGACTGTGCACCCTGTGCTCAGACATATTTCTGACTTATTGCTGAAACTCCTAGATGGAATACATGATGCAACATGTGGGGTGGGTTTAGAACCCTACATACAACACAGATAAAGAGTCTAGAACTAGTATCTCTCACAGAGAATCTGAGCATCTCCACTCTGAGAGTAAGAATGGCTTCCAGAGTTATCTAGAAATGCCAGGAAATAGAACACATTTTAAAAAGCCAAATGTAAAATGTAAACTTTAGTTGCACATGTCCTATTCAACTTTTTGGTTCAATCATGCTCTCAGGAATTAGCTTTGGCTCTTGACCTGGCTGTCTTTCAGGGGAAAACATGCACTTGTCTTGCTCTGCTTTGAAAATATTATACCATGAAGATGTGTTAACAAGTGCCCAGAATAACCCAAATACACAATTTAATTTGGGAATTGATTTGTGGTCCTTATTTAGGACTACTTCTGAAGGAAAAAGTGGGGAAAGGAATTTACATGGGAAGTACCATATGGCTTCTACTGGGACCTTTTATTAGCAAAATTTAATTAGCATAGTAGTTGGTACATAATAAATGTTCTATAAATATTTGTTGAATGAATGAGTAATTAATGAATGACAACATACATCTACAATTAGCAAGTCATCAAGAAGTCTACACAAAGAATTTTTTCACAAAATCTTGGTGATGGGTACAACTTACTCTCGAACACTTTGGAGGATTTTTAGTAAGGAAAGCTTTAATATCAGACGGTCTTGGATTTCAAGAGCAGGCTCTACTATTTTTAGCTGTGTGACAGTGGGTAAATCACTAAACCTCTCTGGGCTTCAATTTCCTAATACGTGTAGCAGAACTAGTAATATTTACCTTACGCCTTAACTTTGAAGATCTGCAATAATGTTTACAAAGAGCTTGCTGCATACACAGTATTCAATAGATGTTGACTGTTATTATGAAAGTGAATGCTGATTCTCATCAGTGAGTTAATCCTTTTGTCCCAGAAATGGGAAGGCTTCCTCAACACTGGCCAAGGTCAGGACTGCCATCAGCTAAGGTAGGGAACATTCTCATTTTCACTTGCAAAGTCAAGCGAATGGCACAGATCTAAAGTAAAAAGGAACCAGCAGCACATGTTTTTAAATATTCATAAGGGCTGGAAATGTCTTACTCCTTTCGTTTTCTCTGCCATCTGCTTTTGTTTCTTTTCTTTTCATTCTTATGCCACAGCTGCAAATGAAAACAACCATACAATAACTCAAGTTAAATAAAAAAAAAAAAATCAAAATAAAAACAATCTGAGGGGTAAAAGAGAAGATGAATTACAAAGTTTCCCCCTGAGCTCACAAAGCAGCAGAAGCAAGAAAAACATCTGATGTGAGTTAAATCTTCTGGAAACCAAAATCCATGTCCACGATCATAATAATGGTGATAAGAGCAATCACCATTTTCTCAATGGCTCCTATGTGCCACTTGATGACTAATATCTCAAATTCCTATAGCCACTCTGTGGAGTAGGTAAATTATACCCATTTTATAGAAAAAAAAGACACTGCAGATCAGAGAGGTAAAACAGATTTTTAATGGTTACACAGCTAATAAGAGATGAGACTGAGATTTGATTCCAGGTCTGTCTGAATCTAAAACCTAGGCACTTTCTACTCTACCACCCTCTCCAAAAATGGGAAGAGACATGGAAAAATTAATTTGGGAAATATTTAGGGCAGACCATTTGTACTAAACTGATTTATTCAGATAATTAAAATCTATGATTATAGCTCTAATTAAAGTTAACTCAGATAATTGGTTGTTGTATTTGTGAATGTACAATTAGAGTCTTCTACATAATTGCAGGGTTTCCAGCATCATACTTTCCATTTATCAACTGCATGCAAACTAGAGCTTGCTCTACTAGCCCCTGGTTTACCAAAGACTGTGATACAGCTTTGGGGGTCTTTGGGCCCAAGGACCATGACCTATGATACCAACAGCAGTATCTGGACTCAGCCCCATTTAACATGTCTTTGTCCAGAAGTCAATGAATACCTCATCTTCAAGCACAATGTAAAAAGCTCTTACGGCCTACACTGTTGTCCTGAAAACTCCTAGCAGCATGTACCTGAAGAAAAACTGGCAGCAGTGGTCCTCATGTGTTAATTACACTTGTGAAGTCTATTATGCATAGAAAGGGCACCTGCTGGCAGTGAAAATGACTAGAATCTGCCCTTCCTGTGCAGTGAGTAAATTGAGAGTTCATTTCTACAGGAGATAATAGTTTTCAGATTCCATTTCGTGTATCCCCTGCATGGGGACGTACTTAACATTTAAATCATCTGCAGAGGAACAAACCTCCTTCAAATTTACATGTTTCAGGCTCCTAGCACTTTACTTAAAATGCTAGTTAGCCCTGCTGATTCTTACCACCAAGGATTAAACTCAACGGTGGTGAAAGTCACCCAGCACAATAGAATAAAGTTATTAGCATTGACTCAAATTTCACGACATTTGTAGTTTCTGACCAAAGCAGTGGTAGCAGGCTGAAGGTGATCAAATCAAGCCTTGACTGGAGGATCTGATTTTTTTTTCTTTTGAGGTCTTTCATTTCATCATTCTTACAACTGCAGTTAACAGACACCAATCCCCACCGGCTTGTAATCATCCTTTAGTTAAATGTCAAAAAGTTATTTCATGAAAACAAGAGAGCAGGAGAGAGCCTGCTATCACACAAACACGGACACTTCCCAGATGGAGACTCATCTCAAAACCCACTCAGGCACCGATAAATACAAATCTTAACTCTGGTTTTTTGGAGTCGAAGTCTGGGGTGACAAGGCCTTAGCAGCCTTCTTTGCCAGCTCTTCCCTTCTAAGCTAGACCTGCCAACATCATTGCCCTTGGTCAGGCTGGTGACACAATTCTTGAGAATACTAGAGTTAGAGATGAAGTTGAAAAGAGGACCTTGGATCAGTCTTCCCAGGAAGAGTAAATCATCTACTAAATCCTCTAAGCAAACAAGAGGGAGAGATGGCAGCTGGAAACAATGGGCTAGAAATGATTTTTCAAAAAATAGCTTTTCAATTATAAAGACCATACTTTGTCATTGTAGAAATATTTGAAAGTACAAAAAATTAAATAAAAAGCATGCAGAAATTCTCTCCTTCCTCCCTGTCACAAGTCACTGTTAAACATTTTAGCATATTTATTTCCAGATTTCTGCCTCTTTATATATGTATATGTGTACATACACATCTAATTCTTGTGTTATGTATACACATACATGTAATTCGTGTTTGTTCTTATAAAAATGGGGTCATACAGTGCATAATGTCTACATCGGGGCAAGTTACTAAACCTCTTGGGGCCCTGATTTACTGATCTGTGAAGCAGTACCTGCCTTGCAGGGTTGCTGGAAGAATACAGTGGGATCACAGACATAAAGGAGACAGTCCAGAGACCAGGGCATTGGAGATGTTCAACAATGGCAGCTATTGTTATCACAGATGTTCCTAACGAAGCATTTTCCTCTCATTTCTGGGAATATAAGCTGCTGGTTTTAAACTAGCTAACAATTTAGCAACCAAAACTTTCCAAGTAATGGAAAGCTAAAGCTGTACTACTTGGCACACAGACAATATTGATTCTCCCAGTTCCACCAATGCCTGAACACAGAAGCCCCTCAGTGTTCCTGTCTGGAGCACAGCATGAAGACTCTTCCAGTGGCAATGCTGGGTTGCCCTTCAGAGCAAACGTCCGGGGTGTGGTGTGTATGGGGGTGTGTGTCTCTCTCCACGTGGGGACCCTGAGGCAATGTCTGTGGGAAAGGGACCTGTGTCTGTGTGGGGTCTGCCTGTGAGGATGTTGTACGTCTGTAGGGGAGGCATGTGGCAGCAGGTTCTGTGTGCTAAGAACAGAGTCAAAATGGGTCCCAGAGAATCCTCAGGAGAAAAATCCCAGGCCCAGGTGAAGTCGGTGGCTTTGGACAACTGCTCTTCCTTCCTTAGGGGTGGTAGGAAAGAAGGAGAAGACTGACAGGCAAGAAAGGAGCAAGAAACAAGCCTGGGACAGGGAGGAAGGCAGTTGTGGGAACACAGACCATCTGGCCTCTTGCTTCGCATCAGAATGGGGTGAATCCCATCCCTGAGCTTGGTGCATGCTGGAGAGAAGAGAGCCAGGTGTGAGGAAGGCAGCGAGGGTTCAGGCATAATGCAGAAGAGGAGGGAGTACTAAGGTCAGACAGCACCACTTTCTAGTGTATCTTCTCTGCAATGGCATTCAGGCTTTCTCCAACAGAATCTGCCAAAGAGCAGATAAGAAGATAGTAGGGGTGCCCAGGGTCAGTGGCAAGGCCACTATGGAATTGGTGAGAGACCCGGAAACAGTTCGTCTCTCGTGGATCTTACCAGTCTGTGTGCAAATAATCTGTTTGTGCACCTGTCTTCTACACCCAATTCTTTGAGGCTCTTTTGATCAAGACTAACTCTCATCTGTCTTCCTGCACTTAGCACAGTACCTGAGACATGGCAAGCTTCAGTAAACATTTGCTGTACTGAAAAAGCTCCCAAGGGTCCAGAGCAAACAGGAAAGCAAAAAAACCAGAAGGAGGTTAGTTAAAAGGTAGAACAGAGAGGGAACAACAGGGGTGAGGGGGAAGGGCATGGCAAAGATACAAAGGATATTTGGAAGAAAAGGAGAAGAGGTGGCCAAGGAAGGAAATCAGAATCAGAGGGGAGAATTCGAAGCCACAGATGCGGGAACTGAGTGAGCTTCAAATGGTTAAATGACACGAGGTGTGTCACCCTACTAGGTGGCTCATAGTGCTTTCACTCTTTATAAAGTGCTTTTGCACATACATTATTTTATTTTATCCTGTAAACAATTGAAGGACTAAGTTCCAGTATTTCTAGGCTTCTACAAATAAGGAAAGAGATTTGGAGAGGCAAGGTCTCTTGCTCTAAGTTACACAACTACGCAGTAATGGACCTGAGACAGGGACTCAGATATCCTCCTCTCAGCTCTGTCCTTGTTTATGCTACTACACGGCCTGAGGGAGGGAAGTAACCTTTCTATAGATGACAAAATACAGCAAATGTGAGCTCAGTGGAAATAAGGGGAGGCCAACAGTGTGGATTCTGAAGCCACTGAGGATGGCAGAGAATAGACGGAAAGAAGATGTAGATGCCTAAACAAATGGGCATTATGACCCTGGAGACAAGCAGCTGACAGTGACAGGGTGGTGAAGAAGGTTCTTAGGTTCTGTGCTAGAAGCCAAATGACCCAGTGAAATTTGGCCATGGCAGTGGGGACAGAAGTCTAACAATCTCCACTGTGGAGCCTGGGAGCAGAATGAGCAGCTTCAATCGGAGAGAGCTCAGCATTCCATAAAGTCCCCAACAGAATGGGAGACGCTGGAGAACTTGGTACAGGGGAGGGGTCGGGGATATAACAGCCCGGAGGTTTGAAAACACTCCCTGAGGAAAAGAGGAAACCCAAATATTTAATGTAACAAGGTGAATTAGTTATGAAGGGTTTATATCTTTATCTTCTCCTATCTACAATACCTCCTACCTATTCCAGAAGAGATGAAAAATAAAATCTAGACCATCAGTACCTAGAAGTCAACATAAACTGAAAAGAATTTCCAAAATAAGCCAAGGTTTAAAGAGACATAATAAACAAAATGTGGGCCCAGCCACCTGACAAATCAAGGTGAAATTTAAAATAGGCCAGGATTACATTCTCCACATAGTGGGAAACACACTGCTCCTTAATCTCATAAGAGGTGGGAGAAAGGCATGGATAAAGAAGACCCACCTTGATAAGAAAGATATATAACAGAGAATTGGACCAATTCACTTAGTGCTATGCATAAGAAAGGGCCACTGATTTTTGCTTGAGAACGCTTAGCTACATCTTTGCTATACCCAGGGCTTCTGGGAAGGAGGATATGCTCAACAGATTCAAATCAGCAGTGACTGTGGAATGCCTTTAATCTCCCAGGACAATCTAGCTACCTGGGTGAACCTTTTCAGAGATTATTGCAAAACAGGCTGGGGAGACCAGTAAGAATTATGACTGACTTGGACTGATCACTCTGAACCAATGGTAAACGTTCTGAATCATCTGTTAAGTGACAGGACTGTGACCCCTCAGATGGGTCCTTTTCTCCTGAAGCGCTAAATTTCTGACAGGCAATTAGTGCCTTTCCTATGTACGTACTGTGCTCCCTTACCAACTTCTGCTGACTTGAGCTGTTTGGAGACAATGTCTTTAATCATATTACACTAGAGAAAGAAGTTATTCATAAGGAAAATGAACCCAAATCAGTCACACAGTCTTTTCCAGTAATCTGCTGAAGACATATAGCGAGGAAGACAATGCTTCTGCAGAAACATCTACTAAGCACCTACCATGAGCCAGCTTTTCTACAGGGTGTCTTTCATCCGTTATCTCATTTCATCTTTATATAATTATGCATTGAACAACTTCATTTTGCAGATGAGGAAACAAAATCTTAAGCCAAGCCACTTGCCCAAGGTGGCAGAGCTGACTCCAAAATCTTCCTTCTTCCTTCCTTCCTTCTACTAAAACATGTTTCACTGAACAGTGAAATACTCATCAAGAAACTTCAGAAGGTTTTGAAGTCTGGCTTGTGATCCCAAACCACAGCTGAGAGCAAGCCTCAAGGAACATGCCAGGGCATGGCTGAAACTTAAAGACCTTGGGGATCTCAGTTGTTCTTATCACCAATTTCCAATTTGTCTTAGGGAAAAAAGAAACACAACCTCTTGGTGCTTTGGTTCCCCAAACTGAGGAATGGGAAAAGTATTACTTACTCTCTTGAACTCTTCAGAATGACATGACATATATGAAAGGTATTTGGAAACAAAGGTAACATACAGTCAGGAGTGGTCTAACATCCATGCCATTTGGAAGTTAGTACTTTTAATTTAGAGTCACCAACTTCATTAAGAAGTTACAGAGCTAACATGCCCAGTTAGTGCCCAGAAAAGCAGCAGCAGAGGGCAGGGTGAGCCGCAGCCTTACCAGCAGTAGTCCAGCAGATGGGGGGGCAGCACGGGGATGTAGACGTGCTGCCAGTACATGGGGTAGAGCATCGCAGCAGCCCCATGGATGCAGGCGGTCAGCTGCAACAGAAGCACAGCAGAGACTCAGAGCTCAAGAACTGAAGTGAGGAGTACTGTCCTCTGACTTCAGCAATAAAATCAAATACATTCCCACCACCATATTTAAAATGATAAACTCAAAAATCTGGAGAAACAATTCTAAATTAATTCAATAACTAATTCAAATTTAGTAAGAGCTATCTCTTCAAAAAAAAATCTATTCTTTTTCTGATTATAAAGCTAACGCAAACTTACGGTAGAAAATTTAGAAAATGGAGAAAGGAATAAAAGAAAATAAGAGTCACCTCTATCTGAAGATTGTTTAACATTTTAGGGTATTATATACATAAGCACTTATATTCCCTTTTCTGATAAAATTGGGATTACTGTAAATACAGTGTTCTTTTGCTCTTTTTGTAAGTTAACATTATTTGATGCCATTTGCCCACGCTTTTAAATATTCTTAGAAAATATATCTTTAAATAATACTCAAGGAATTTCCCATAATATATTTAGGTACTCTTTCATTAAGTCATATAAGCATAGCAAGTCAATAATTTTTTATATATGGTTCCTAGATGTAGAATTCAAAGACAGGGGTTATAAATATTTTAAGGTACCTAATAAATATAATATGCAAATACCATAAATACGTTACTATAATAAGCAGATGAGGGATGGAGGCTCTTTACACTCCTCCAGCCACTGGTCTCCCTGCCCCTAATCAGCACTAAGTATTGTAGGCAAGTTAGTGACTTTTACATTGGATCTGTCTTAGTTTTATTTTTATTCCTCTGATCATGACTGAAGCTGAACATTTTTTCATATGTTTCTTGACTATATTTTTTAGGTAAATGGTCTGTTCACATTCTTAGCCCACTTTTTAAAATGAGTATAAGTATCTTAAAAATTGATTTATACATGATCACCAATGATATGCGAAGGATACTAGCCCTTTCTAATGTTTTTGAAAATAATTTATCCTTAATTTTCTTTGAATTTCTGGGTGAAGAGAAGGTTTAAATAATTATGTAGACAAATCTTTTCCTTCATGATGGTTTCCACTTGCTTTTATCCTAAGAAAGTCCTCTAATTTTTCTCCAGCTGGATTAAATTTAACTCTTTAATCCATCTGGAATTAATTTAGGTTTAAGAACAGAGGTGAGAATTTATTTTTCCACATTGTTAATCAATTGCTCTGGCACTTTTTACTAACTAATCCTCTCCTTATTCTTTTGACATGCCCCCTATTTTGTATTCTTATTATTTTTTTTCTTAAGAGGTAGAGATATCATACAATCAGTATTTGATACAATTAAAATTTTAGAAGACAAAGATAGTATAAAGGGATTCAATTTCTACAAAATTCAATATAGTGAAAAAAAGGAAAAAAACCAATCTTTGGAGATATAGCTATGAAGTGACAAAAGCCAACAACACATGTTTCTTTCTTTCTTTTTTCTTTAATGTTTCTTTGGTTTCTGGGAAGCCTGTTCCCATGAGGACTTTGCTTCTTTTGGAAGCTGTTAACTGGCCTTTGCTGACAGAAGGACATTTACGTGGCGAAAGAGTGACGTGCCAAGGCCCAGTTAAAAGAATCCCAGAGGTTAGTGTAACATGAACAGCTTTAAATTGGATATTCTGCTGATGTTTCACAGTTGTGAGAGCTGTGTATTAAAGCCAGGGCCTTTATTCCATCCGTACCCCCACCTCCCATTCCCTCCAGATCCTGTTCCTTAAATCAGGTACATGCGATGAACAGGAGATGATCCAGCAAAGCCCTCAAGAGCTGTTCCCAGCTACCCTGCCAAGGCTTGTAGGTTTAATCCATCCCTTTAACTTCGTATAAAGGAAGTTTTCACATATATACATGACTAATCCCTTCAGGGTGTCTTAGAGATGAAAAATCCTTGCTGGTGTTGAAGGAGTGGAGAATGAACCAACTTTATGCCAGTCCTACCCTGAAGTCAGGCTGGAGGCTTACACTGGCCTTGGGCCCCAGCTCTTTCTGCTCATCCTTTAACTAGCTGCCAGAGTGCTCTTCCTAATGTGCAGGAGCAGTCACATCACTTTCTATTCAGAAGACTTTGGGGGCATGTCTGGAACAGGCTGTCTCCACCAGTAACCTAGAGAGCAGCAACTCCAGCCACAGTCTCTACAGCCTTCTCCAAGTTTTTCCTTGGAATACATGACTTGCATACTTAGGAACAGTTATGTACTCCTTTTCCTCCCTCCTCTTTCCACCCATCCTCTAAACTAGCCTGGATCTGTGCCCCTAGCAAAATCCTCTCTCAGGTCTCTGCACAAGTACTACCTTCCTCTTTGAAGCTTTGCCTGGCTTCCCTGCACATATGCCCCATTATTAACTGAAGTTTGTCCCTTGACTAGGAAGTATAGAACAACCCTGTCTCTCCTAATTTCCATGTTCCCAGTGGCACAGCAGATATATAAATGCTAGTTAGTGCAATGTGTCTTGAATAAATAAAAAAATAATCCTTACTTAAAATATATTCACAATATAAAATTAGTTAGTGGCTTGGCTTTTAACAGTACTATATCAACATTTTCATGACTCTCACAGTGACGTATATGACTCCAATTCCAAAACAACAATGGCAAGCTTAGACACACAAATACACTACTTTTGAAAAACCAAGTCATTCATTCATTCATCCATTCAGTTAATAATATGCCTACTCTATAATTTGTAAACAGAAATAAATAAAAGCACTTCAAAATCTATAAGGTGTCATACAAATGTACAGTGACATGATTGCATCAATTCATTTGTAATTCTCTTTGAAACTCATTCAATAGAATTGTCCTGGTTGAGACTGAACTTGATTACCTGACTGTTTTTAGCTTAAATTCGCTTGGGACAAAATCCATTGCAACTGATAAAGTAGCAGAGATCTTATCTTCTGATAATATTCTTTTCATGTCTCCTTAACCTCAAAAAAATCTACCAAGCTAAATGTCAAGATTTTAAAATTACTTATACCTCATTAAAAAAAAAAAATTGAGTTTTTAAAGTGTTTGATTGTTTCATTAGGGGGATTTCTAAGGGCCAAATCTTTGCAGTTGGGGTAAAGTGCATTCACCCATTTGATTAAGAAAACAAACAAACAAAACTGGGAACTGTTTGGCTCTTTTCCAAAATACTAAATGTCACCAACTATGTGCATCATTACTTAAGAATAGTGGCTAAGCTGATTACAAGAAAAGTCTTACTATATATCTACGCTTAAGCAGAAATAATGTATTATGTTCCATAACGTATCACTAGCCATTTATTTTAAAATATTTCTAAACCCCGTTTCTAAAAGTAAGGGTCCTAAAGACCTATGCTCATTCCTTACAGAATACAAAATTCAAGAGTAATGAAAGTATACAATTTAGAGTATCGTCAAAAAAGGGGTATTGTGAATATTTAATTGAAGTGCAAGTTGAGGAAAATGATCCTATCAAAATCTCACTTGGTGGGAGAATAGAAGGATAGTATGTGCAAAATTTGCCCAAAGTCATTAGTCACAATGAATATTCATCAGAAGCCAATTATCAATCCCATTTAATGACACCCCAAAAGATTTTGCCCTGAAGCAGCTGAATAGTCTAAGACTCTAGACAAAACTAGACAAATTATACAGCCAACAGCCAGTCTAACCAGGATGCAGACTGTACAGTAAACCACTGGTGGGTTTTTGGACACAGTTTAGCAAATTCTGTCCTCAATTAGAGCTACACAAGGTCAGTTATATCTTGGAGCTTTTAATATGGCTCCATTAGTTTTCTTTAGGGAAAAGAGTGAAGAGGAGAAAGCAATGCGGCTAGGACATGAATGGAGAGGGGATCAATGATAGAGTTGGAAAAATCACAAGGATACTTTTTTTTTTAGTTTAAGGTATTTCTCAGAAATAATGCCCAGACTGCCACAATCTTAGATTCCAATAGAATTAGAAATCAGCTGGTTCCTAATGGCAGCTCTGCAATTTAACATGGAATAAATATAAGAAACCCCCCTCTTAACACTTTTTGGTTTTTAAAACACATAAATGTATCATTATTTCAAAATTAAATAAATTAATTTTTACAGAAAAAAAAAAAAAAGAAAAGAAAAGAAACAAAGCCCCTTCAAAAAAAAAAAAAAAAAAATCCCCAATAGTGTATGTGTCCAGCACCATGCTGGGGGTTTAGGTTCTTGCCATGTTCCCTTTCACAGACTCACATAAAGTCTCTTTTTGACCTGAGCAAGCCACTTCCTCTCCTGGGTCTCAATTTCCTCATCTGTAAAATGAGAAGCTGGACTACACGATCTTTGTACCCGCTTCCAATTTTGACAACTTATGATTCTAGAGGAATTGCCATCTTTTGACGTGAAGAATGCTCCTCCTCTGCCCCAATTTACCTTCTTCTGCCAGACTAACTAAGCTAAGTAAATCGGGGTCCATCTCAAAGTCAGTCTTGCTTTCTCATCTCTGCAGCTACAGGGCCCACCTGGAATTCATGGGCTACCTGGGAAGCACCACCTTTCAGTCATCCATCTCTATCACCTGACCGTGGAGGGCACAGCCTTCTTCCATGCTTGGCTCCAGATACTCTGAAGATCTCCCAGGCGAAAGATCTTAGGAGATCAGGAGCATGAGACTATGGATGTGAGCTCCTTAGAGACAGAGAACACATTCAATTCCTCTCTTTAACCCCTACTGCGCTTGACAAAGAGCAGGTGCTGGGTAAATGTTTGGGGAATTAAGTTAGAATGCCTTTAGCTTGGCATCGTGAGGAATGGTAGGCAAGATTACCATTTAATAAATTTCAGTTGCTTAACAGATCACAACTAGAAGCTGCAAATTTCCTTTAGAAAGTATTGAGATTGCAAGTTCTAAAGGCTGGCTGAGGGGGGAAAAAAAATCAGGTGGTCACAGTCATTCTTCACATCCTGGAATCCAGAATGTTAAATAATCAAACTGACAACTGCTTCAAGGGTTAGAGGCATTTGGATTTCCTCTCTGAATCTAAACATACAGAAATTGATGACATGAAAAGTATAGAAAAAATACCAGATTACTAACTTTAAAGAGAAGTCATTTTAAGTTTACTCATTTCAACCAAGAATCATCCTATGTAGAACAGTTGTAGAAGATATTGTATGTCTTGGGGAAGTTGTTAGCTTTCTCAATTTGAGAACTAGTAGATTCTTTAATTATAAACCATCTTTATAGTCATCAACAAATACAAGGGTACTTCTAAAAGTTCACAGAAAGATTCATAATTAATTTTATTTCTATATTTTTTATAATATTTCTAAATATTTCTAAAATATTTCATAATTTTAATTCTATCTTCCATGAACTTTTTGAAGTACACTCGTAAATGGTACGTACCATGATTCAAACGGTGCTATGGTTTTTGTTTTTGATTACAATTTATTCTCAATGGATAATCCATTATAAAATCAGCAAAACGCTTTAAATAAAATCTACAGGGGCTCTCTATAAGTTAACCTATGGTTCAGCTACGTTTAAATCGTTTTTACTATATTTAGTGGGTGAAGAGCTGGTTTTTAAGAAACTATCAAAGATGCCTTAGCAGAAAGGCAACTTAGAAAGCCTCAGAAATCAAAGAACCTTCTGCTAGTCTAGACAGATGACGGACATGTGAGTGGAAAGAAGAAAAAGCAAATAACATCCTGCTTTTCTTAAAAGCTGATATGTAGTGCTTCTTATTTGGGGGGAAAGAAAGCAATCTTTCTTCCAGTAGCTCTCTTTTAGCTTGGTGGAACTCATCTTACCTCTTCCTGCTCCATTATCCTTTGAGGAAAGAGAAGGAAAAAAACCAAAAATCCTCACCGGGAAGTTAAGTAGAGAACCTTCCCCCAAGAGCAATATCATACAGTCAAAAGGAAGTGCACTCAGGTAACCACCCGCCTACTTAATCACATCTCTCCTTTTTTTTAAAGCTACCTGGAGTAATTAGAGTAAGTTATTAACCAAGGCAACAAATTTCGTGCCAAGATTTGACACTTCAAAACATCAAAGCAATTAAAACTGCCAGAGAAAAGCTTTAGTTACCAAAGCAGAGGCAGAAACTACGGTCTGGTAAACTACGCTACAAATAAGCCCAGAGCACCATGAATGAGGAAAGAGATTTCTTCTCACCTTAAAAATGAAAAAGAAGAAGGCAAGGTTACATGGGGATTGACAGCAATTCACTTAAATACTGGCACAGCAACTACGCTGCCACTCCTCCATTCTGTGTCTATGACAGACATTACTAACTGGTTGTGGAGTTGGGATGTGGCCTAAGGATCTCACCTAACATGCAACCATTGTGAATAGATCATGGTCAGCACTCAAGAATAAATCTATTTGCCACCTCAAACCTAGTATAAGTAGATATTTACATTTCTTTGAAAATATTTCTAAGATCATAATTTATATTTAGCAGATAAATTTACACTATTGTTTTAATAATCATTTTTTATTTTTTAAAAAGAAAGCATAACTGAACATGGAATCATGACCACCAGGTATCCATACATGGAGAAGAAACTAAGGAATCTTCAGGTGGTGAATTACTGAATTTGCATGCATAGAGAAAAAAAAAAAAACAAACCTCTCCCTTTTAGAGTTTTGTCAGGCAAATTTAACCTTAGAAAGTGATGGTAAACTCAGAAAGATTAAAGCTAGAAAACAACCACCACCATGACCACTTAATTAGCACTTACTATCTGCCAAATACTGAGAACACTGCTTCTCATATATTTAATTCATTTAATCTTCACAACAGCCCTATGAGGTAAAGCAGCATTATTATCCCCATCTTAAAGATGAGGAAACTAAGGTTCCTAGATGTTAAGGTACTTGTGTAAGGTTACAAAGCTAGTGGCAGAGCTAGGATATAAACCCAGGGAAGTCGAGCTCCCAAGTCTGTGCTCTTAGCTCACTCGAAACTGCCTCTATGCTCTGATCTGCATTAATCCAACAATTACTGAATATCCAGTATGTGTACACACCATGCCCTCAAGCAATTTAAAATAGAGAGGAAAAAGATCAAAATGCAAACAATCAACTCTAACACAAAAGCTTTATGAAAGAGATGCTATAATAGAGGTTCAAGAATGTTAACATATAAAGAAGGAATCATTAATTCTGCCTGGGGCAAAAATCAAGCCGGCTTCACAGAGACAGAGACAGAGGATTCAGAGCCGACAGAGCATAGAAGGATGAAGACGGAGAAGCTGTCCTCCTCCCTGCTGGGAGGCCAGTCAGATGGTAGGGGTGCCTCAAGTGAACACAAGGGCGTCTGAGGCCACTCAAGCTCTATGTAGTGATGACTGTGAAAACTTGAACGAGAAATGACCATTTAGTCAATGACTAAGTGACTAGTGAGAAGTGCGTGGGTATGCAAAATCTCCTATGAGTTGCCATGACTATTTTCTGTTGTTTGGATTCATTCACCAGCTACTATCACCAGTTATATTAATTAAATCTTCAGAACTCTCTTAGGATCTCTATCAACCTCTTTGTTCTGAAAGTCAAATAGGAGTTTATTGCTTGCAAGGATGAGATTCAGCATCAAGTAACATTTACTGAATGAGTAGTACACCCACCACTGGGCTATGCTTTTTCATTTCTATGATCATTAAATCCTTTCAATCCTGAGGTAGATGTTAATACTATCTCCATTTTTATAGAAGAGGCAGACTCAGAGAGGTCAAGTAACTTGCCCAAGATCATTTGGCTAGAAAGTGGTACAGGGAGAACGAAGTAAAGGGAGTAAGCCTTTAAAACCAAAGGGAGTAAGCAATCAAAACCATCCTGACTTGAAGCCTGATGTCTCTCCTCCAGCCCTGTTGTCCTTGTCCTTGGGAAAAGATACTACCAGCAGGGCTGTCTGATGCACCCAGCTGGTAGACTCTGTGTAGCTATCAAGGTAGCACAAAAGAAAAAATGAATTTTCATTCTGTCTGCGCCAATCTCTGACTGTGTTGCTTAATCTTACATCATACTACCTTGTTTTGCCAAAGAGACCACACACTTTCTGCATGCAGAAACAACAGAGGAAATTATGAGTCCTTGTTCCCAGCGACTATGCACATAGTAGGTGCTCAAATTTCTTTAGTGAAAGCCATAGAGACGTCTGCCCAAGTGGATGCCATTTAGAGCTTTTTGAGTATATTAAGATGTCAATGACTTTTTGGTAGAGATCTGATTCATAAGAGTTTAAAAAGTAAGCTATCATTCCCACCATCTAATGTAGTCAACTCATGAAATAAATTTATACATGACAACTTTAAAAAGTTCATGGAAAAACATAATTAAAAAGATAATATGAATCTTTCCATGAAGTTTCGAAGTACTCTTGTACATATTTCATGAATTGACCACATTACTAAAATAATAAAGTTTTCTGCTGTGTTCTTAATGAACTGACTAGGGAAACACCACCTCTCTAGATCTATTTACATACATGTACCCAAAATTACACCAGCGGACTACACTGGCATTCCATAATATTCCTGAGAGCTTGAATAGATTATAGTTAGCTATGTCCTGTTCCAGACTAGCCAAGGCCAAAATTAAGGCCCTCTCAAACAAAAATATGAAAACAGAGAACTTTTTTGTTTTAAAAAAATTTTTATTGAATCAAATTAATTATACATATTTTGGGGGTTCAACATTGAAATGTTGATCAAATCAATACTACCAGCATATATATTGTTATGAATCGTAATCATTCTTTATGCCCCCTGTCCAATCTCTCCCCGTCCCCCTCTACCTCCCCCTCCCCCCTCCCCCCCTTTTATTACCCTAGATTTCTTCTCTCCTTCTGAAAGAATAATGATTACTCTGTTGATTTGTTACCTAGATGATCTGTCCAATGCTGAGAGGTATGATCAGGTCCCTCAATATTATCATAGAGCAGATGCTTCTTCTGTCACTCTGAAATGGGCTTTGTGGAGAGAGACATCCTCTCCTTTTATCTCTGCTGATGACTCCCTTGTGTCACTTGTGTCAATGCATTCCAGTGGCTGGCAGACCATCTGCGTGGTGATTGTGATGTCTAGTCGCTTTTGTGGCAGCCATGGTTACTGCGGTGGCTGTGGTGGGCCACCCACATGGAGGTGATGTTTTTGGCATGCTCCTTTGTGCCGGCAGTGTGCTTGGTTGTGGGAAGTGTCTGGTCCCCGGATCCATGACTCAGGTCTCTGGGCAGGGCAGGCCCTGAGGTGCTGGCGTGGTGTGCCTGGTTGTGGGAGGGGGGGTCCAGTCCCTGGCCCCATGTCCTGGGTGGGGCCCTGAGATGCTGGTGGTGTGCCTGGTTGTGGGCAGGGGGCTCTGGTTCCCTTATCCATGCCTTGGGTCCCTGGGTGGGCCCCAAGGTGCTGGCATGGTGCTTGTTTGTGGGAGGGGGTTACGGTCCCCAGATCCATGCCTCAGGTCTCTGGGTGGGTCCAAAGGCACTGGCACAGTGTGCCTGGTTGTGGGTAGGGGGTCTGGTCCCTGGCTGCATGCACCAGGCCCTCTGGTGGGCCCCAAGGCACTGGCGGCATGCTTGGATGTGGAAGTACAGTCCAGTCCCTGGCTCCAAGCCTTGTTTTCCCAGGTGGGCCCCAAGGTGCTGGTGGTGTGAGTGGTTGTGGGCAGTGGCCCGGTCCCCACTCCATGCCTCGTGCCCCCTTGGTGGCCCCAAAGCACTGGTGGTGTGCCTGGGCTGGAACTGATTTTTTGTCCTTTGCTTACTTCTAAAATGGGGGGAACTTCCTGTGGGAACAAGTACTTGAACTCTGTGGTTGAGCTAAATTGCTGCTTTGCTGCTGTTTCCCTAGGGAAGGCTTTTTGTGAGACCCAGAGTTTAATGGTTGACCTTATAAGTACTTCCAGTCCTCTACGGACCCAGTACACCTGGTTTGTGTAGAAACTCTGATCTGGGCCTGAGTTTTTCCATCAAACTGCACCCCATGCAATTTTGCATTCCTGACCAGTCTCTTCTGAGTGGTCCTGCGCCTACTGGGGGGCAGATTGGCTGTGCCCTTGTGTTCCCCTGGTGGGCCTGTCTCCCCCACTGCCCCTGCTCAAAACATTTCCCCTGGGATGGGCCCTGTGCCAGTCCCTTGTGATGACTCACTGGCCTCTGAATGGCTCCCCTTTTTCAGGTGTTCTGGCTCCTCTCTCCTGCATGGGTCCACGGGAACCCTATTAGTGATCTTGCTGTCCTATTCTCCCCTGCCGCCTCTAAGTAACTCCATCTGAAGGGCAAAGCTGCAGCTTCTGCCAGCTCCTGCTCCATGCGCTCAGCAGTTCCAGCCTTAAAGCAGCTGCAGCCCAAAACGCTCAGAGCAGTTTTTTCTTTCTCTCATTGTGGTTTCTCCTGCCTTCATGAACTCGGTAGGTTTCTCTTCCTCTTCCTTTGAGCTCCAGTGGCCCCAGCTTGGCTGATTTACATTTTTATAGTTGTAAATTGGTTGATTTGTGGGAGAGAGTGACGCTGGGGACCGTCTATTCTGCCATCTTGACCAGAAGGCGAAAACAAAGAACTTTTTAAGTGCTAGTCTGTACTCATAAATGTCTTCTAAACAAACTGAATCAGTCTCTCTTATGTAGTCTCAAAACAAAAATGAGTCTAATAATGTGAAATAATAACCACCAAAGAATAAACGTTTTTGTTTTACAGAACTGTCTATTCACTGGTTCCAAATCTGACTTAAAAAATATACATTCCGTGGTTCCATGTTAGACCTTTTGGACCAGAATATCTGGAGGTGATGCCCAAGAACCTACATTTTAAACAAGTTCTCTGGGTGATTCTAATACAACTAATCTGTGGATCAGCATTTGGGGATCACGAACCACCTAAATCCTGTGCCTACTCCAAAACAGGTGCTCAATGTTTGTTGAAGCAATGCGAGAAGAGGCAGGAGGGGAAGGTAACTAGTCGGGAGGCCGTGGCTGGTTGAAGTCATACCAAAGCATCACAAATTAAACTGTTGATACACTATATTGTGATAGAGTCTAAAGAACATCTCAAGGTTCTTCATTCCAGTTATAGTTTAACATGAACAAGAGAAAACCAACTCACACATAATTAAATGAAAATAGTTCAAAAAGCAGTTAATTGTATTTACATTTAAATTTAAAAACCAGAGAAAAACCACATAAATAAACCATACCAATCTTTTCTCCTACTTTCTGTCATTGGAAGTTCCTTTCATTTATTTTTAACAGTTTTTAATATTCTCTGAGCCCCAATAAAATTTTATGTAATGGAGATTAGAGAGGCTATGTTATGTGAAAGTTTGGCTGCAGAGTCTGTATTTCGTGCCACTTCATTACATTTTGCTAAGGATTTCCCTTTTCACCAAGAGGATTAGTTTTCTTCTCACTTCTTTGAATACTCTTCTTAGGTGGTTAGTGTGAACTAGGTTAATCTCTTTTTTAACATATAAAGGATGAACAAACAAAATGTTCGATTTATTTTATTTTTTAAATAGAACACTAAATTTAGTCTTAGAATTCTCTGTTTGGTAGGTTTCCAGTTACAAGGTCTTGGCTTCCCTTGAGCACAGTTTGAGACAAAATAATGCAGTTTGTTCCTGTGGCAGGAACATGCAGAGTGGAGTGTGCAGGCAACGAGGCCTTGGCTCTGGTCCAATATTTCAAACCTCCTTAAACTGCCACTCTCGTCTCTGCTTCAAGGGCTGCAGATAAGCAAACAGGATTAGTTTGTTCTAGTCCAGAAGAGCTAAGAAAGCATCAAACACATCATTCAGGTGACCAGCCCAACACACAGGCTGGCAGAGTTGTGAAAAGATGGAGCTCATCAGGAAAGAAGCAAAATTGAAGCCACATCTGAAAAACTGCCCAGTCCACAAACTGACCCTTTCCTAGGTCACAAGACCAGATGGTGCTCGGACAATGAATGATGTCAGTGGGAGTGAGTGGGACAGGATTGGGACCAGGTTGGAAAGTACCCATGCTTTCACTCAAATACTGAAGTGTCTACAGAAGTGTCACCCACCACTCTCCAGACTACCAGTGCCCAGGTCCTGTCCAAGTCCCACATTCTCTGGGACTAATTTTCATCTAGACGATATTAGGTTACTCTTTTCTTCCCCAAATGAAGTACCATCTGAAACGTAATAATTCTTTTCATAGTTACAGGTACCACACAAATAATTAGATGCGGAGGCCCAATTAATTAGGTAATAGTCTTGCCACTAAACTGTCTTTTCTTCCTAAGAACTTGTTTTAAAAAGCATCCACTGGATAAAACAAATACATATTCCCTAGGAAAGTAAATATGCCTTTGTCAATAAATTTAAATGGGTATACTTAGTTTTCCAAACTACTTGCAGTACTCATAAATTATAAAGGGGGCAATCAGGGCCAAGATATACAGGAGCTGGGAAGGAACTACAGTACACGAACCCTGCAGCCTCAGCAAGTAAAGGAAGATATGCTCCAGGGCCCCAGTGAGGCTGCTCCGAAAGGAGGAGAACGGCGCAGGTGCAGCTAGAAGTCATCCGAGTCCAACAACATATGGACGGAGTGGACTGAATCTGAACAGTGTTTAAGCAAATGGGGCTTTGGCTAATAGAGGGGGTATGCCAGTTAGACATTCACACATTGGCCTTGGGTTTCCCTGGTGCCTAGAGCAATGCTAGGCACACAGAAAGGGCTCACTAAATCTAAAGTGAAAAGCTCAGATGTACATTCAAAGACAACAGCCAGGCTGAGGCAATTTCTGTCTTTTTAGATCCATGGTCAACAGAATCATGCCAAGAATATTTCTCTAAGTACAGGTGTCATAGGGAACTCGTGACAAATGGAGAGTTACCAAGGAGGCTGTATGAGATGGTAAGAAGGATATTGGCCTGGAGCCAAGAGCAGTGGGTTTTAATTCCATCTCTGCTGCTCATCTAAGTCAACTTCCTGAGCACCAATATTCTCATCTGTAAAAGGAAAAGAAAACCAACTAGGCAACCTAGGGTTTCTGTAAGAACTAATGAAAAAAAATATGATAATCATATATGTATACATATATGATTATTAGCACAGCACTCGGCACATAATAGGAGGCTAAGAAAGATGCACTTAGAATTTTAAAAGGGTGGGGAAGAACGGGGTGCCCCCATATAAAGTATTGAGTATGAATCTAAATAAGTATATGGATGCCATCAACATGCCTCTTTGGCAGTCTTGGAGCTATTCAAAAGTTACACAAGAAACTCCTCTGATCACTATACAACCAGGTCTTATTTTTCACCCAAACCAGTATTGCTCAGCTCCACCAGTCACCTTATCCACCAGATTTGGCTCAGAGTACCTTTTTGGCTCTTTATAAGAATTTTCAAATTCCCTCACTGGGATGGATATTCCTAACAATGAGCCTTTGGCTCTTGTGACAGTTCCTGTACAAGGGTTCTAAAAACAATGTGAGAAGTGGCACCAAATGAACATAACCCATTCCCCAAGGCAAGCACTTTGAAGGGGTTAAGATTCTTTTGCATGAAGGTACTCCAAAAAGTTCGTGGAAAAATAGAATTAAAAAATAATATAAGTCATTCCAAGAACTTTTTGAAGTACCCTTGTATGTGTAGCTCCTGGATGTTTCTTTCCAGAAGCCAAAGCCTCCTTCCCTTGACACTGCAACATGAGGACCTATTTGTATGGTTTGTCTCTCCTACTGACGAGGGTGTGACCATGAGCAGTTATTCCACATTTCCAAATGGTTAGGCTGTTCTGTAAAATGGAAATAATATTGATCTTCCAGGAGTGCTGATGGAATTACATGATATCTCTATAAAGGTATTATCTTCGACCTGCCTGCTATTCATAGGAGTTCTAAAAAGCAATAGGAATTAAACTCAGATATGGAAACTTGGAAGAAAAATGAGGCCTTTGTGCTATAAGAAATCACACTGAAGTATTTACATTAGGGAACAAGATTTAGTTAAGCTTTCCCTATTTATCATTTATAAAGGAAAACAATCAATATACATTAACTGAGCAAAGAGAACAAAAAGTTACATTTTTCTTATACAGAATTTCACAGTGTTATTGACCGAGAAACCCTGAAATGCATATTACCTGACTCTGAACTAAATATTTTTAGGTTTGTCTCTATTGACACAGTCATTTTTATGGAAGATAGCACTCTGGAATGTTCGACAGCTTTCATCTTTCAGATGTTTGATGGCTCTGAGGAGCATTAAGCCTACATCTTCAGAAACAAAATTGAGAAAAAATGTGATTTATCAAGGTATTACAGGCCACATCAGGAACTGTCAAGAGAGGGTCATCAGAAAATCTTGGGCTGAAATAGCCTTTGCATCCCTCTACCCCCTGCATCTAAAAGATAATAAAAAACCACTCTTGAGGAAACGAAAGGCAACAATTGGAAAACTTTTTAATTTTGAATTTGAAGAGGTCCAAAGGCTTGAATTAAACTGATGTCTTCTGCTCAGTAACTTTATCCCCTGAGAAACTCCACATAGCTGATCAGGACACTGCTGATTGATTGCAGGTGGGATATCGTAAGAACTGCACCTCCCCCAAAGAGGTTTCTACCACCAATCAGTAAAATTTAGAACTCAGTTAAGAACCAACTATTATGTTAAAAATGTTTTAAGTCAAAGTAATACATGTTTATAACCTTACAAACAAAACAAAAAGTAAAGGCTAATACTGAAAAGCAACAGTCCACTTCATGATTCTCCTTACCCCTAATTCAAAGTAATCACTTTTTCTAAATAACCATTTCTTGGTTTCAAATTTTAAACATTAAAATTTGACTTCTCATTATAGCATTTATTAATTTGTTATAAACATATATACACACTACATGCCAGACCCTGTTCTAAGAGCTTTGCAAGTATTAACTCACTTTTATTTTACTTGATATGAGGTCCCTGGGGACCCGAACAAATTTAGTGGAGAGAAGGGAGCTAAATCCTAACAGAAGACTGAGGAGGGAATGAGAGGTGAGGAATTAGACAGTAATAAATAACTCTCTTGAGGAATTTTGTTCTAAAAGGGAGAATAGAAATGGGATAAATGGGATGTGAGTCAAGAAAGTTTTGTTTTGTTTTTAAGGTTGCAAGCTACTATATCATCTCGGTACGCTCATGAGAATGTACTTGGAGAGAAGAGATTACTGCTGGAGCAATTTCCTTGAGGTAGCAAGAAGGAAGCTGAAGTGTCACCTCAGTAAGCCATTCCTTGCCAGCTTCTACAAGTGCAATCCCTGCTGCTTCACCACTCCCCATCCACTCTCCTCTTTTGCTTCATTTTACTCCTTAGTACTTATCATTAGCTACTGTACTATTTAACTTATCTTGTCTATTGAGTTTAGTACTTATCATTAGCTACTGTACTATTTAACTTATCTTGTCTATTGAGTTTAGTACTTATCATTAGCTACTGTACTATTTAACTTATCTTGTCTATTGAGTTTAGTACTTATCATTAGCTACTGTACTATTTAACTTATCTTGTCTATTGAGGATCTACCCTACTAGAATGTAAGCTTCCTGAAGACAGATTTTTGCCTGTTTTGTTCACTATTATAACCCCAGTGCCTAAGACAATGCCAGCATCCTGATCAGCTATGTGGAGTGTCTCAGAGGATAAAGTTGCTGAGCAGACATCAGCTTAATTCAAGCCGTTGGACCTCTTCAAATTCAGAATTGAAACATTTTCCAATTGTCTCTGTAAATTAAATGACCTATTCAGTTTTTCTATTTCTTCTTTAGTCAATTTTGGTAAATTACACTTTTCTGTCCATTTCGCCTTTGTTTTCAAATACTGGCATAAAGTTGATAACAGTATTTTCTTACTGTCTTTAAAATCTGTGCTGCATCTGTTCTTTGTGTTTATAGATTTATTCCTTTATTTCGTTTTGGTTTTGGGAAAGAGCAGAAATAAATGTAGTAGATTAAACACAGTTATGTGAACAAAACCATACAGAAGACACGTTCTTCCTTATCTATAAGAGGGAAGTAATAACAGAACCTACCAGAACTACTGTAGTGAGGATTAAATGAGTTAACATATGCAAAGTGCTTGGTATAGTGTCTGGCACATATTAAGGGTTCAAAAATATTATGATTAAATTATAGGAAATTCAGTTCCATTGAGATAATGTCCTGCTTTTGTCAACTGAAGTTTAATAATCTAAACCAACTGTTTATGGGCTAGACTCTCAAATATATTCTCATTTCATTCGGAACTATAAAGAAGCAAAGATAAATCCGGTTGGCAATACTCTCATTCTGAAACTCAATTTGGGTGTTCATGCCCTGAGATTATAAACTGCACTTGTGGTATAAAAGAAAAAGAAAAACAAAACAAAGAAAGAGGGCTACAATAGGCTGCTCTTCCCTTGAGGGCAGGGGCCATGCTTTTGTCACCTACTATGTGCTATAAGTCTAACAAAAGAAATAATAAAACAAAGAATTATGATGAAAATCATAAAGAAAACTGTTAGTCTCACAAAGTTTTCATTATTAGGTGCCTTTTATTCATAGGTAAACACATAACTCATTTCATTCATAGGCTTTTCATTAGGGAATCGCCACTAAGAAAAGGTTTTTCTACCCACTCTAACAGAGGCGTGCCTATTAGGGCATTCTACTCCCTATAAGTTAGTTTACAGGTAACACTTCTATATGTAAGTTTTACCTAAAAACAACGACGACGACAAATTCTGCAAACAGATACTGAACTATTTAGGGCAAAGTATACCAATTTACTTTGTAAAAACTATGATTTACTTTGAAATGCATCAAAAATTAAGATGGACTGATAGATGGTAAGAAGAATGGAAAGACAGATAAATGTGATAAACTACAACAAAATGTTACTGGTAGAATCTAGCTGAAATTATATTGGCATTCACTATAAAATGATTTTAACTTTCTCTAACGCTTAAGAATTTTCATAATAAAAATTGGGGAAAACATAAACTCCTTCACTTAACAAGTGAAAAAAACTAAAATAAAAATAATTTGAAAAATATTCATATTATACATACAGCTAAAGTTATTACAGTATATAAAGAACTCATTCCAATTTATAAGAGAAACATCAAGACCCCTATAAGGTAAATGGGAAAAGACATTACCAAAATACAAATAGGAAATAAGCCCATGGAAAATATTCCATTACCTCTAACCAAAGAAATTAAAATTAAAGCAAACCTGAAATACCATTTTACATCTAGTTTACTAGCAAAATTAAAATACATGCATGAACACACACACACACACACATACACAATTCTGGCAAGGCTGCAGTGAAAATGGTACACTCATATACAGCTGGCAGCACTCACTATAAACAAGCACAGCCTGTTTGGGAAGCAATCTGGCAGTCCCTATGTCATAGTACTTATCAAGTCCTTTGACCTGTGGTCCCAACCTCTTAGAACACAAACGAAATCAGTCAAAAGGAGCCAAAAGATAGGACCAGCTGGTTAGCTCAGTTGGTTAGAGCCCAGTGTTGGTAACACCAAGGTCAAGGGTTCAGGTCCCCATACCGGCCAGCTGCCAAAATACAGTATTACCTACTAAAGGATTAAACTATGAACAACCTAAATGTCCATCAAGAGAAAAAAAAATTTAGTAAATAATGACACATCAGAATAATGGAATATGGTGCAGACAAAAAATGACAATAGTGGAAGTTTATGTGGAAATATGCAAAATGTTCACAACACACAATCAAATGGAAAACTATTTATAACTGATTGTGAGACTAAAGGATAAATGAAATGTGCTCTGGCACTGTAAAGGAGCATGAATAATTAATGAAAGTGACATGTTACCATACGAGGGGATTGTGGCTGATTCCTTTTTCTAAAATTTTCTTTAATCTTGCTGATACATCTTTCAATTAAAATTAAATCACTAAAAAGCCCGTCTCAAGACTGTCTACTTACAGTGCTGAGTTTGCTGCAAATGATGAGGATCCGGCGTTCATACAGCATACTGGCATACAGATGCAACATGTTGTTTACATCCACGGCCACAAAATATTCTGTCAGATTTCTCTAGGAGAAAGAGGAGGCAAAGTTTGTGGCTTATTTTGTTTGTTGTTATTACAAATAGTATCTAATAAACGCCCAAGAAATAGAAAATCATGAGAAAGTATACTTTCTTTCTGTCCTATTCTTTCTCCCTGGGAGACCAAATCCCATGCATGTATAAAATCATGAAAAGTAAAGTTGGAAGAGACCTCACAGATGAAGCAGTCTGAGCAATTATATCTTTGTTTGGTGATTACAGTGTACAACATGAGGTTGTATACAGTACTGTGATTGTTCTTCATGCCAGTTCTGAAAGGTGAGCAGCACAGGAATTCCACAATCTTACAAATGAAGAAATCAAGGCTCAGAGAGATTGTCAAGATCAAAGAGTCTAATAAGTAGTGGAGACGATACTGCTGCTCAGATCTTTGGACCTCAGATCCTAGAACTTTCCCAACACCCAGGGACCAAAATGCTCCTGGCCAGAGTCTGCTTCTGTGCAGTAGATCCCACCCACGAGGACAGGATGTGCCCCGCTCCTGTCATCACTGTTTGTGTCCCCCTCCTCCACAGTTTACATGCTCTAAAACAGCTCAGCTGGAATTAAAGCAATTTCAAAGATTTAAAGTTTTAGGTATTTAATTCAAAGGGGAAAAAAAAAATTGAAGACAAACAGCAGCAAGTTGTGACAAAGCAATGTTCCAACTAGCTATTTTCTGTAGCCTAGGCTCCACTCTTTTAATTAGTACTGTAGATTGGTACTCTTCAGGTTTCAAAAAAAAAAAAAAAAAAAAGGCATGTGTTTCATTTCTACAACCCTTTCAATACCCACCTGACTTTAATAATACACATAAATATGCTAATTTCTTCAATGTTACAGGTTTTCAATGCCACACAATATAATTCTCTGAAAATGAAAGTGATTGGGGAGGGAAGGAGTGCTATTTGCCAGGGGCTGTAGTTTATAATGATTAAAGATCTACAATCCATAAATTGAAGTAAACCAGGTTGATTTTACATGCAAAATAGCATAAAGTGCTTTTCAACAATATTATGGGCTGGGAATAAGAATGGGCACTTATCTTATGATCTATTACTGTTTGGAGTACCAGGTTAACCATCAACCTTTATAGATAAAGAGCAAGTGAATTAATAGCTCCATATACTGAATACCTAGCAAGTGCCAGGCACTGTACCAGACCCTTCATATGTGTAATCCTATGCAATCTTCACAAAAATCCAATGACATATTTTTCTTCTTATCATATAAATAAATTAAATCTGGGAGAGATTCAGTAACTGGAGGAGTCAGATATGATTCCACAGCCTACACACTTTCCCTTACACTACATTGTCCCTCTTAAATACCATTAAATACCTACCATGCACAAGGCTTTACATATATTATTTCACTTAATCTTGAAACCACTCCTTGAACTAGGTATTATTATCCCTATATAAAAATAAGAAAACAGAGGCCACACAGAAAGTGGATAAGACATGATTCAGTCCTGGGCAGGTCTGTCTCTAAACCTATGCTCGTTTTGTGTACCACTCAAAACTGTAGGTAAAAATCATGTTTGGAAAAAGAAAGTATAGCATAGGAATAAGATGGGATCAAAATATGCCTAAAGAAAGGGAGAAAATTCATTAGAAATGATTGTTACCCCATTTATTGAATAATCCTTATGTGCCAAGCAACAGGTACTTTACCTGTGTTCTCTCTAATCTTTCAGCAACTCCAAGATAGGCATTATCATCTCCATTTTATAGGTGGGAAAAATGAGGTTCGGGAAGGTTCATTAGTCTTCTAAAAGTCACCTAGCTAGAAAGGGCAGAGCCAAGTTTCAAAACCAGATCTCCTAAATCCAAAACTCATTCTCTAACCACCACACCAATTTGTCTCTTAAACTTGATGGAAAAATGAAACAAACACAAAAGGCAGTCTGAATTAGTCAACAAGAGTATCTCTTGCCCAGTAGACTGAGGAAGGCTAAGCTAATGATGTCAGGGCGGGGTTTGTTCTGAAGACAGTGACATGGCAGAGCTCTTTTCCCAAACAAAAATATGAGGCCCTCAGCTGAGCATTTCAGTAAAAGCTTAACTGCTGATGAATTACATGAATTTTTCTTTTAAGAGAGGATGGAAGTAAAAAGAAAATAGAAAATGAGGAGCTTAAAGAAGGCCAGAAAGCCCATTAGCACTTTTGACAGATCCAAAGATAACTCTGAAGCCACCAAAACGTGGCCTCAAGAGTCTGCCAAGAAGCTTCACGCTGGGTGGAAATATGTTACACAGCTTGCAGTCCAAATAGGGAGACACAGCGTCAGAGACAAATCCTGTGCCTTATTTTGGTGGGAGAAAAAAAAAAAAAAAAAATCAGAAAGATAGTTTTGTGGATGGAGAGGCAACATTTCTGAAATAAAAATACCTCTTGATTGAGGCATTCCCCCCGTCCCCAATCAGGTTCTGGGGGACTCAGGTGCTTGTTCCAAAAACTCTACACAGGTATGTTAAAAATATGTAACATTTAGCCAAATTCTCTCTAAACTGTCATGTACTTTTTTTGGTATTTCTCATCCCATCTGTGCTGATTACCAAGATATTTGTGTCTAAACAGAAGCTGTCTTTCTTATCTGCTTCCTCCCCTGCCTCTTTCCTTCTGGGATACCACCCGCCTGAGGGGGTGGGAGTCGGTGGGGGGGAGTGCCAACAGCCCTGGGAACCTTGCTCAGCCATGGGAGCACCTGTGGGACAGAGAAGGGCCTTGGGAGCAGCTGTAGGGAGCACTTGCAGATTCCACCAAGCCTGAGCTCAGAAGAAAACCCCTTGGAGACAGGATCTCCCTCCCCCTGCCTTTGCCTTTAAGCATCCAGTAGCTTGAGCTGCACTCATCCTTAATTTCTCAGACCTGCTTTGCCTTTTCATATCCCTGGATCTTTACTTCTGTTGTTTCCTCCACCTAGAATGCTCTTCTCTTCTGTGAGGGTATCCATTCACCTCTCAAGACACAGTTTGAATGTTACCTCCTCCTGGAAGACTTCCTTGACTCCTCACTTATCAAGCTTCTCTTAGTTTGTCCTTACCGTATAACAACTCAGTTTTAAGTATGTTTTTGCCACTACACTGAAGTCTGTTTGGGTAAAATTTGTATCCCACCATCTAGAGTTTGATGAAAGAATGAATCAGTGAGCAGAGGGAAACAAGTGACCAAAGACTGCTGCTCCTTAGCTCTCGTGTGGTCAGTGTGGTATAAGAGGAAGGCACCAGCCTGGAAGAGGGACAGTTGGGCATATAAGGAAGAACATGGCATCTGACTTCAGAAGACCTGGATCTGAGTTGGATGAAGTGATCAATTACTTAGAAATGGTGAAGGGCCAACAGAAAAAGAATTGACATTGGAGCCTGCACAAAGTCAGGCACAATAGCTAGGGGTGGGGTTGGGGGATAAGAGGGCGGCTTTTCAAGGTATCTGTGGCTATATTTATTAAAAATGTAAATAAATCAGTGATTTGTTCATCAGGTAACAGGGGTGGGGGTGGAAGAGAATGTACACAAATCCAATGCTCATTTCACAACCAGGTCAATTGTATTTCTCCAGTGGTTAAGACCAGAGTGTAGGAGAAAAGAAGGCTTTCATGGCAAGCTGTCTTTGGTCAAGACTGCAGCCAGAACACACTGTGAGCTTATATGTATAAAAGATACGAGGTATGCTGCTCTCTTATAGCACTTTGTTTCACCAGACTAAGTTTTCAATCTCCCATTTCTGTCTCCTATAATCAGGCAGTCAACACACTTATTTAATTCCTACTATGTGCCTAGCACCATCCTGGGAGCTGGGCTTGCACAGGTAAACTAAATATGATCTTCATCTTCCAGGAGCTTAATCTTCAGGTTAGAGGGTCATTTGACCCAGAAACCCAGTATGAAGGAACTGTGGTCAAGGCCACACTCCAGGGATAGTTGAGGAAAGAGACTCACTCTGCTTGATGAATATGGGGGGAAGGCTGGGGAAGATACTTGGTCTGGGCCTCCCAACTGGGGTTCACTCAGTGGACGGGGGAGAAGCATATCCCAGGCAAAGGGAAAGGCAGGGAGGCAAAAGGGGCTACAAGCAGGTCAGGAGAGTGAAGGGTAGGATGCAGGGCCAGGGCAGTGGTGTAGCAGGGGAGCTAGGTTCCCAACCTGTGGCAGCCTAGACTTTATTCCACTGGTAAGAGGAAGCTGCTGAAGTGTCATGTGATCATATTTGTGCTTCAGAAAGATCTTCCTAGAGGCCCTGTGGAGGATGGACAGGACAGAGCGAATAGGAGGCGGGGCAACCAATTAACAGGCTGTTGCCATATTCCAGGAAAGAAATGATTAAAATATGTAAACAAACAATTCAGAAAAATGCTTTGGATACAGATGTGACAGACACCTATAAAGTGGAATCACAGGACCTGACAATGAATTACACTTGGGGAGGGTAGGAAGAAAAATCTCAAATGACCCCTAGGCTTCCAGGTTATTGTGCACCACACTTACCCACTTGCTCAAACAGTTTTTTAAAGGGAGCATCCATTCATCTAGTAAAGGATAAATCCTCCTTCTAAAGAACCATTATTCCTGTCAAATATGATGTTGCTGGCCACCTAGTCCTAGGCCTTGCTTCCACAACTATAATGCCACTGTGGCTAAGCCTAAGCAACTATTCCCTTCACTCACTGCCAATTGCTTCTCTGTGTGACTCACCTACTAGAAAAGGAAAACCTTATTTAGAGAACTATTCTCCAGTTTCTGTGCTCAAAAAGGTCTCAGTTTTCTTAGTGCTAAAATGTCTTTAGGCTTAAGGACATTCCTGTCCTACTCATGGATTTTAAACATTATTTTGGCTATATACACAGTTATGTCCCCTAGAGCATCTGGCTCTCCACCTAGCTTTTAGTATGGCCCCATTCTGTAGGGATGGGTAGCAGGGATACAAAGCTGACCACAACCTAGGCTGGAAAGGGCTCAAATGCAAGGAAGTACTCTGGACAGAACAGCATGGAAGTTGAGTTTCAGAAAAGGCATGCAATGCACAAGCTCCTTAGACTCTCTAGGCTTTTTACAAAGAAATGCTGGCAATGGTCTTTTCTAGTGCTAACCCTCTGTGGCTCTAAATCCAGATAAAGAGGAAGGGAATGAAACCTGGCAAAACCCCATTCCCTCCAGGACAAATCTCAGAATGGCTGCTCCCTTCTGACTGTCCCTGCTGGCTCCTGTGCCAGTCTAGGTGGCTGGGGACTTCAGGCTCCCTGTGATCCATGCCCGAGGTTATGAAGCAGGTGGGGGTGGTGGTGGTGCAGGGGTGGTTGGAATGGGTTGGGGATGGGAGGGGATATAGTGGAGCTTAGAGAGAAAGCGTCTTAGGTTCAATACGTTAGGGAAATGAGATAATCCTCAAACCAAAGAACTGACTCTAAGCTGGATACTCCTTGGAGCCTTCAAAACAGATGCTATTCCGCCCCACTGTCTGTCATTTTATTAGTCTTTGTGACTTTCCACTTCATACATGGTACAGATGATAAAGACTTACTGTACTGTGTCTGGAGGAGGCTTCCAAGGCAAGAGGCTTGGTTTTGTCAATAGGTCTTGTTTCCTGAAACAATTCCTATTCAAATTACTTCACCGTAATATAAATTTTTAAAACCATCAAGTGATTGCTTTTTAAAGAAAAAAGTTTGATTACCTTAGTTGTGTAGGATTCTTTAAAGAGAATAATAAATTTGGATTCTAAAATAATCTGTCTAAGAAAGAATCCTGCAAACTCACATAAGCTATCAAATCAGAGAAGTATATCACAGGAAAGAAAGCAGAGTTTACCCAGAGGTCAACTTTTATCCCTCTGTGTGAATGGAAAAACCATTAGAATAAACAATTACCTGACAACTCTTAAGAGCAAAAATGGAATTCTCTATAATCTCAGTATTTGATAATAGGTCTTCTACTACCACCTCAACTTTGTTTATTTTGAAAGTCACTATGAGTTCATAAATCTTTTCTATATCATGGTACATCTTTTGACAAAGTAGAGTCTGGGCAATGTTATGTGTAACTGTCCATTCTAAATGCTTTCCTTACATCATTAACCACTTGGTATGACACCGACCAGATAATTAAGACAGGTTTGTTTAATATTCCAAATGAAGGTCTATATGATTATCCATTAACCAAAAGTAAACTTCAAAATCTGGCCACTAAAAAAAAATCCTTTATACAGCCAGTTTACAAAGTAATTATTACTGCATATCTGTTCATGATCTGTGACTTTTTAAAATGCAGGTCAACTGTTTAAAATTTATAATGATTTATGCTCATTTAATTATTGCCTGCATAAAATTCACTCCTACATGTGTTATCTTGATAGACAGAGAAAACCCTGATGGGCAATTACTTAGTGATAGTTTTTCAGTGAAAGGAAGAAAATATTTTTACAAAGAAATTGTAGAAATAATGAAAATTAACTTCAACAGAGACCTGAAAATGGAAAGAATTAATTTTCGACGTTTGCTTTTCATTAATGTCTTGCAGACAAATTGGCCCCAAAGCCAACTGAAAGCAACTGTTCTCTTTCCTTCTTCTGAGAGTGGCTGCACTGTTCACTCATTCAGTCATTAATTTCATTTATATATGGAATTTATAATGTTCTAGGTACAGTGCTAATTATGGTGATGCAGTCATGAAAAACATATTGTTCCCTGTCCTTATGGAAGGAGAGATGACAATTACCAAACATTCACACAATTAATTCTATAACTTACACCTATGGTGAGTGATTTCTTAAGATGGGTAGAGAAAGCCATGGAGCTGGAGGCCCAGACCCAGCAGCATGTCAATGCTTAGATCAGACTCACCCAGCATTTACTGGTTGGGCAAGTTACTTCACATCTCTGGGTTTCATTTCCTCTTCAGAACAGGGATAACAACCATATATAAGGCTGGTGTAAAGATTTCATGACATAACAAATACTGCCTGATCTGATCCACAGTGAGTGTTCAATAAATAGTAGCTCCTTCCTCTCTTTCTTACATTAACCCTTCTCTTAAGCTATTTAGAACATGATTATCTAATGGCAGAATATTGTTAAGTTCCATATCCCAAAGTCCATTTACTCTTTTCATTGTTTATTCTCTTAAGTTGAGTATGTGCCTTAGAGGAGATGATCAATAAATGGTTCCAGAACACCTCCTATATTACATGTACTAGAGCCCTGGACTCCATTTGCTGCACCAGCCTTCAGAAATTCTGCTAAGAGCCTTTTGTGGTTCCATGAAGTATACACCCCATGAAAAGAAAAGTATTGATCTTCACAATCAAGAATATCAGCAAAAACCTAGAAAAGACAAACTCTGAGGAGTAATGTTCCCTAAACTTCAGTCACAACTCAGAACTCAAGAGAGGTTAAGACCAGAATTCTGGGAAAGTCAAGGAAAGGGAAAAAGAAAAGGACCATTGAAAGTAGCACCTCTGTCATACTATGCATTGTACTTGGAACTTTACATTCAATACTTTGTTCATGTCTCACATTTTCTGTTATTAAAGAAGGACACTGAGGCTGAAGAGTATAAGTAAGTAGCCCAAGGTCTCAGAGTGGTGGAGCCCAGTGTCTGGCTGTCTCCCCAAACTCATGTTCTTTCCACTGCAGCAGATTATATCATATGAACAACCCCTGGTTATTGCTTGTTTCAATTTGCAATGCAGCAATTTAGTCATTTTAAATTAATCCTTGAAAAATCACCAAGAGATTAAAATGCAAATTTCAACATGACTAGAGTTCAATAGTGATTCTATGTCAAAAATCACATAAATTGGTCCTACAAAAGTTCAAATTCTCCTTAGAGAAAAAGCTTTCCTGCTTCATTTTGTATTTGAGATATAAAAAATCATTTCTTTTCCTTTTTTCCTCATGAGTATCATAAGTCAACCCTAAGGAGGTAGAGGTATGTAAAAGAAACAAAACCTTACAAATCTGGTCACTACACCCCACTTAGAAGCAGACCTAAGGCTGGCAACCTCAGGTCTGTGAGCTCCGGGTTCCCTCTATGTAAAATGGGGCTGATGCCTACCTTTCAATCCTGTAAGGATTAAAATGGAATCATGTGTCTTGGGAGTCTGACAGATTGGTATTACTATTCTGCTTAGAAACAAACAAGGCCAGCCTTTTACTGGTTTGCAAAGGAGGATTTAGGAGACAATGGGTCATACACAGGGAATTGGTTCATTAGCAGCAAAACCAGCAGAGGCAATGTAAATTTTGAAAATGGTGGGGGCAGGGGAGATGACATACTGTGCAGAGAGGAATTGAAGGTATAAGGCTATGGAGAAGACAGTTTCTAAAAAATTATTTCTAATCCCAATAATTGTGGTTTTGAAAATTAAGAAATTATCAGAACTTTCAGATATGTTAAAATTAAGAAATTCTTGGTTGTTAAAAAATTTAAAAAAAAAAAAAGATAAACCCGACCTAGACAATAATTTCTATCATAACAAACTTTATAATAGAAAAACATTAGAAACCATCTAACTGTCCATTAGCAGGGAAGGCAGAGTTAAAACAGAGTAAAATATGGTGCATGAAACGTACATTTATCTTTTCTTTTCTCCTGATACAAGAAAAGAATTTTAAAAGGCATAAACCCCAAATAACAGGAGAAGAGACAGTAATGAAAGAGAGATGTCAAATTTTTGAAAGCCAAACAGCAGATGTTGCTAAAAAAAGTGGTTCTTAACCTGAGCCACTTGCTGCCAGGGGACATTTGGCAATGCCTGGAGACATTCTGGGTTTTCACAGCTGGAGGGGGACATTCTGCCATCATGTAGTGAAGAGAGCCCAGGGATGCTGCTAAACATCCTTCAATGTATGAGACAGCTCTGCACAACAAAGAATTACCTGGCCCAAGCTGTCAAGAATGCCGACTGGGGTTGAAAAGAAAAGCTTAAGACGAAGGTTGGGGTGGTGAGAAGAGCAGTAACTACCAAGCCCACCTCGCACCACAGAACTCCAAAAAAGCTCAGGAACTGGAGACACCTAGAACCTCTGAAGGCGAGGGGAAAGGTACAAATAAAAATAGGAGTAATTCAATCCCAAGATGCTCCTCTCCCAGCTCACTCAGCTGCTCAACTGGCCTTTGCATGCCCTGCCAGAGGAGTAAGTGTTTACTTTCTAGAGGAACTGAACCAGAAAGGCCTGGGGACACCAGGTACAACTGACAGGTGACAGGGCTTTAACTCAAAAACAGGAGGATTAAATGAACATATACATACGAAACACTGACACCTCTAACCCACCACCCTCATTCAGCTTCCAGAACACTGGTAATAAAGCATACACTGCCCAGGAAAGAGAAAACTGACTAGTCCAAAAGAAAAGGTTCTGCTACTGATATTTGAGAGCTCCCTGCCCCCCAAATAGCCATACCGGTTCCAGGCTTCAGAAATTCTTATCCATCACCTACAGTAAAGCCCGTCAACTACTAAACCCCGTTAATGAACACCAAGTTTCCAATCAGCCTTTACTGCCTTGCTCTTAAATGTGATGGGGCAGCCATTTGAGGAAAGCCTCTCGATAAAAGACACAGAACAAAATAAATAGAAGATAGGAACACTGAGTAAGAGAACAATGCAGGGGGAAGAACAATTTTTAAAATCTAAAAATAATAGTATCAGATGAAGAAAAAATGGCAAAAATAAAAAATTCAAAAGGGTAGAAAGATTAGTTGAAGAAAGAGGGAAGACTAAAAGAGAGAGATGGAAAATAGGTGGAAAAAAACAAGAAAATTAAAAGATTGATACAGGACAGTTAACATCCTACCACAGAGGGCCCAGAGAAAGAAAGGAGAGAGAAATAAAGAATTTTTCCAGAGGCCGGTCAGTTAGCTAAGGTGGTTAGAGCACAGTGCTATAACACCAAGGTCAAGAGTTTGGAGCCCTGTACTGGACAGCCACCAAAAAAAAAAAGAATTTTTCCAAAGAAATAATATGGGAAAATTTCTCAGCTATAAAGAACATGAGTTTCTGGATTGAGCAGGACTACCAAGTGCCCAGCCCAAGAGATAAAAACTGACCTACAGCAAAATGCTCATTGTGCAATTTCAGGATGCTAGAAGAGACTAATAAAGGGTCGTAAAAAAAAAAAACCCAAAATTACGGGATCAGAATAGCTAAGACTTCTTCGCTACAATAAACAGGAAAGCTAGAAGTCAGCAGAGCAACGTACTCAAAATTCTGAAGGGGAGAGTCATTTCCAAGCTAGAATTCCACACCCAGTCAAACCATCAAGAGCAGAATAAAGTAATTTTCAGTCATGCAAACTCTAAAAATGTTGCCTCCAACATAATACTTTCTCAGGATACTGGAAAATGTTTCACCAAAACGAGGGAAGAAAATCAAGAAAAGGGAAGAAATGAAATCCAAGAATCCTTACATGACAAAAAGTTGTACAAGAAATGAAGTGTAATCATAATCAGTACCTGCTTCAGTAAGCTCATTAAAATGTAAACGTTACTGATTCAATGTGGAAATTTCCTAAAAATAGAGGAAGAAGGGGAGAGGAGAATATGTGAGTGAAAGTTACTTTTTGTGCATGTATGTTCCTGGAGGAGGGCAGATTAGAGGTGGTAAAAGCCCTAAACTCTCATCTTCCATAGGAGGGGTCTTCAGAAAGTTCATGGAAAGGTTCATATTATCTTTTATTTTTCCATGAGCTTTTTGGAGTATCCTCTTAGGAGAATTAATAGGTGATCTCTGAAATGTAAGATATGGCAATATGAACATGTCACTTAAAAATATGGAGACAAAATTACAACTGCTAAAAACCCAAAAGTAGCTGCCTCTGAGGAGGGAGAAGCACAGAGAACTTGGAAATTGCTGTTTTTCATCAACTATGTTGTTCCATGTAATTTTTAAAGCCATTAATATTCATTACTTTCATAAAAATAAAAATAACATTAAATAAAAATATCATTAAAAGAGATGAAGTAGATAGACACAAAGTTTTTAGAATATATTAGACCAAAAAAAAAAAAAAAAAAGAGTTGCCTAACAATATCAATAGTATCACATTTGTGTTTTTTAAAAGTCTACAACACACAGATAATCACACATACAATACTGTAAGTTCATACAGAAAGATCTAGAAGGACACTCAAACACTGCAGGGAGAATGGGACTAGGAATGGGGAAGGAATGGTGGCAATGGGGGCCTTTCATTGTTTTCTATATGTACTTCTGTATTGTTGACATTTTTACAACAAAGATATTTGTAAAGAATTTTTAATGACAGGTAAATGTGCATGATATAGTGTTATAGGAAAAAGCAGCTATAGAGGTGTAATTTGGTATAATCCCCATTGTATGTTTTTAAAAATGTAGCTTCTAAACTTTAAAAGAACACTTTTGTCTTAAAATATTACCCAACCACCAATTTAAGCAGTTGAAATTAACCTGCTCTGAATAAAGCAGGAGCAGAGACCCAGCGTTCTGGTCAGTCGGCCATCTGTCTCCCTCAGACCCTGCAGGGGACTCAAAGCAATCTCAGTTCTCCAGGCAGCACAATTTGAAAACTATTACTATCATAAAAAGGAAGGAAAGAAAAAGATGACGTTTCTTTTGCTTTTGTATGATGCACTTACACACAACCTTTTTCTATGATTTGGAACAGTTTAAGTAATAATAATCTGTTCCTTGAACACGCCTATATAACCACCTAAACCTGATATATCTGTAGGGGCAAGGGTGGAGATGAAAAAGAACTTCATTAATCTCTTCAAGTTATTACTCTATATTCAATCTGCCTATTTCTTAGGTCGACTTTGGTCATTTATATTTTCTAGAAAATTTTCTACTCTCATGATTTTTAATTTTATGGAGTAAGTTTGAAATTTCTTTTATTTATTATTTATTTCTTTTATTTATTATTCTTTTCAAAAGTTCAATTTTTTAAAGTCTTACTTTTTCATTTTACTTGAAAAACATTTCCTAATAAATTAAATTATAATTTCTTTTTCTAGTTTTGGTTTTCTTATTGCTATTCTTTTCCTAGCTTCTTGAAGTCAAAGTAAAGTTCATTATTTTTTCAAAACTATGAATTTTCCCATGTGTGGTTTTGGCCATATCCCCTATGTATTTGCTGTTTAGTATTCTCACTGTGATTAGTATCTAAATAATACTCAATTTCAATTTTTCATATTCTTTGACCCAACTGCTATTACAAATAGGTAAATATTTTTAAAATCTTTATTAATTTCTAGTTCTATTTTAGTGCAATAAAAGACAGTGATCAATAAGAGTTTGACTTTTCCTTTTTGAAATTTTCAGTGTGATCTAGTACCTGATCAATTTAGACAAATGTTCCATGGCATATGAAAATAATCCTTCAATAGCCTTTTGCTATTTGTCCAGGGTATACTCCTGGTTCTGCTCATCCTGCAGGACTTCCCCAGTGTTTTGGGGTTTCCTCCATTGTCTATACTTAATTGATTGTCAAGAGCCAGTGATCTTCCCCATTATATTACAAAAATCCCCCAATTTTCTGGTTTGTGGTAGCTCCTTCTGCCATTATGGGGACATTTTTCTCCTTAACTTGTCACTTCTTTTATCATTTTAATGGAATTTTTGAGATGAAAGGTAAAAATCATGGGCTCAAAATATAGCAGTATGTGAGCATTCAGCCTCAAGAATCAGAAAGATCAATGTTTGAATTCTGATTCTACCACTTCTTTGCTGTAGAACCTTAAATATGTTACTTAAATTTTCAGGGCTTCTATTTCCTCATATGAAATGAGAATAATGATGGTAGTTACCACCTAAGCTTCTTAAGAGTGGTAAATAAGAAAAGGGAGATACAGCTGAATACATCATTTGACAAGTAGTAGTTCTCAAACATCAGCTAATGTTGCTGAAATGAGAACTTTGGTCTTAATTTTTTAATACTTACTGTCAAACAAAAAGGAAGTGACATTTTCCTTAGCCTGATCATATACATAGTAAGCTTTATGGGTATGCTTCACAATCCCAACTTATTAAGACTGTTACCTAATCACAATACCACAGCTTAACTTCATCAATTACATTTGATTACTTGACATTTGTAATCTGTCTGCTCTATAGACAACACTTAGAAGAATTTCCTTTCTGTGAATCTACAGTAAGTGGTATATAGAAAAATATACCACTAATTCTAGTACTTTAAAAAAGTAATCAAGTATTGAAATCAGGAACTCAAACAGATATTTATACACCAGTGTTCAAAGCAGTGTTATTTACAATAGCCAAAAGATGAAACAATCCAAGCATCCATTGATGGATAAACAGATAAGCAAAATGTAGTGTGTATATATACATATACATATACACAATGAAATATTTTTCAGCCTTAAGAAGGAAAGATATTCTGACACATGTTACACCATGTATAAACTTTGAAGGTGTTATGTTAAATGAAATAAACCAGACAGAAAAGGACAGATATTGTATGATTCCATTTATATGAAGTACCTAGAATAGTCAAATTCATAGAGACATAAAGTGGAATGATGGTTGCCAGGGGCTGTGGGGAGAATGAAATAGGGAGTCATTGTTTAACGAGTACAGAGCTTTAGTTTTGCAAGATAAAAAGAGTTCTGGAGATTGAACAACAATATGAATGTACTTAAACTACTAAACTGTATACTTAAAAATGGTTAAGATGATAAATTTTAATTTTACATACATTTAACTACAATTTTTAAAAAGTAATCAAGTGCCTAAGTGATAGCTATTCTATATTTGATTCTACATAGTACTATTTATAAGCACAGTAAAACACTGTGAAAATGTGTCATAAGGCTAGATTAGACATGTCACTCAGCTTGTTTGGTGGGCAAACACTAACCTTCTGCTCTCTTACACTCTAGTTCACTGCTCCTAAGTCCTTACAAGGTGGAGATGGGGGTCCTCACACTTTACCCACGCATACTTTATTTTATTCTCAGAAAAGTGAATATAAGGGCCGAGCCCGTGGCGCACTCGGGAGAGTGCGGCGCTGGGAGCGCGGCGACGCTCCCGCCCGCGGGTTCGGATCCTATATAGGAATGGCCGGTGCACTCATTGGCTGAGTGCCGGTCACGAAAAGGACAAAAAAAAAAAAAAAAGAAAAGAAAAGAAAAGTGAATATAAGGGCCGGCCTGTGGCTCACTTGGGAGAGCGTGGTGCTGACAACACCAAGTCAAGGGTTAAGATCCCCTTGCCGGTCATCTTTTTTAAAAAAGTGAGTATAAAAGTGTAAGAAGTAGATGTGTAATTCCACTTGAGTAAATCTCTAATAAAGAAACCACTATATGAAAAATTCTTTATATAGAAACATTTGATTTATAATAGCAGAAATGAGAAACAATCTAAATATACAACAGCAAGAGAATGGCTAGTAAACTGCATAGCAAATGGAATACTATGTAGTCAACACAACTGATTCTTATGCATGAAAATGAAAAAGATGCTCATGTAATAGGTGATTTTAACTATGTAAAAAATACATTCTAGAAAGGCTGAAATGAGAAATAAACATGTTAATAGGTAATTACCTTTGAGAAGTATGAATACTGATCCCTCCTTGTCTTTAGTTTCTATACTTTGCGAATATTCTATTTGTTTTTGCTTTTACAATGAATTTTGCTTTTTATATTTGTTTTGTTTTTATAACATATTCCTTTTTAAAATTATGGTTATGATTTTTATAATTATATTTTTAAACATATCCTGTTATTTTAAAAAAATAAATAAATAGAAAACAAAGAGGAATAAAACTTTAACTTTTTCTTCCCAAGTACTTACATTTTCCGGTATGCTGGGAAGCTCTCTGGTATCAGGCACAGTAAAATAAGAATGCTGGAAAAGAAAAGCCAAAGCTATTTATTTTTGCAAAAATGTGTAATAAGCACATTACGCAGAATTCAGGTGAATGATCAGAAGGTATTTCCTTACTCAGATGAGGAAACAGTTTCACTCATAGGAAATATCAATGGAATATTTTCTTTGGATAATGTTGAATTAAACCATATGCATTAAATCATTAGTTCAGTAGATGGAGTTCTTTTCTACAAAAGATGAACATCTTTAGGAAATATAAACGAAGAGTTCAAAGGGGTTAAAGGCTAAATTTCCAAAGAAATTTGCATGTTTCTGAACACATGAAAGCTGTCGGTTTTATAATTTATCGTTCAACAAGGCAAGTGGACCCTGGGGACCAAATATTACTAGATTCACTAAATGATGGTTTTTACCAACCAAACCTGCCATTTCATGTCAGCATCTGAGATTACATTCATCTACAAACTGCCGCCAAAATTTGCCTGGAAGGCCCAAGCGATGTTAAGGACAGCTCCAACTATAAGTACTCATGTGCTAAGACCACTGCCGACAGCGAACAGTGGAGAAACTCTGTCCACAAAGCACACTCTGTGAATAAGCCTCCTGACTTCTAGTGGGATCTCCAGAGAAGGGAACTAGAGACTCAGTGGAGTTGAAAATCGACCTCTTCAAAGAATTTTCAGTGAGGCATCTCCATGTATGTAACAAGCATGTGTCTCTGAGTTAAATGACAACAGGATGAACTGATGACACCTCCTCTGCTGCTGTTAAAAGACTCAGAGGACAATGGCAAGCAGGAATGGGAAAAGCCTAGTGCTGGCCAATTAAGGATGGGATTGTGCAAAGGCCAGGAAAGGTCACATGCAGAGAAGGTCAGCTTAGCCATGGCCTAAGTTCAAACCTGGACCCCCAAGTGACATTTCAGGAAGTTCCCCTCCCTCCCTCACCTCTGTCCTTATTCTTGGGTAAATGCAGTATAAGTAGGTCTTTAGAAGAAAGAGTTGTATAGGCTTTCTGAAATGAAAGGCCCTTGGGACAATTGTAATAATGACAATAACAACAATAATAGTATGAGCTACTTGTCTAATAGTCAACAGATAATTAATGAACACCTGCTGTATGGAAGGCTTTATGTCAGATATTCATAAACATTATCTCTAATTTTCATAAAAAATTTTATGATAGATATCTCCATATTACAAATGGGTAAATTAATGCTCAGAGAGGTAAAGTAGTCAGTCTAAGGTTACACAGCTAGTAGATGGCAGAACCAGGACTGAAACCAGGTCTGTATTACTAGAGCTATGCTCTTTCCCCTATAAAAGACTGTTATACCTGTGTTTTTTATGTGCAAATAACAGCTAAAGGAACTTGAATAAATTAAAAAGTAAAAAACAAAAAAATTATTAAAAAGATAATTTAAAAACCTTCTGCAATATATTATTTCGATATCTATGTGTCCAAGCTAAAATGTTACCCATGAAATATTACCATAGAGACGGTGTAACGCGGAAAATGTTACATGAACTAGTAAACAATTAATGAAGATTAAAATAGAAAAAGTAAAATACAAGGTTCAAAGTTGACTCCATGAGATATTTCTACACCAATGGCTAGAAGGGAGTTTCAGAAAATGTTCAGTAAGGGATGTCCATCTGGTGAGGGTGTGGCACAGAGAGAAAGTCAGCCACTGAATAGCTATGTGAGCTTAGGCAACTTCACTTAATAGTACAGAAACTCAGTTTTTGAATTTGTAATTGGGAATCATAATATCTACTTCAAACCTGTTGTGAAGAATAAATATTATATATATGAAGTGTCTAGCATTCAATAAGTGGTATTTTGACAAAAAATTATTATTACTCTTAACTGCTATTTTACATTTCTATTTTTCTCAAACACCTATATGAGACACATAAAAATATTCTCTTGATCGCCATTTTATCAACATTTCAGGATTTATAATCTGGATGAGACTAGCCCTTTGAAATTGGAAATGCAATATAAAGAGAGTTCCTAGTGAACAGGAAAGAAAAAATATCTGCCTTTACAGATGCAATGGATTGCAAATAGTGAGCCAAGGCAATTCCAAAACCAAGTAGTCCCTAGGCTGTCCTTTGAGATTCTGTCTTGCTCCATCGCCCATGAAATGCTGAGGACCAGGAGAGGTCAGAAACATTCCTAGAAACCACTGGCATGAAACAGCTGCACCACCCCAACAGTTCCTCCTGCCCCTGAGATGGCTTGTCCTTGAGGCCTGGCAGGCACTGCTGCCTGTGCAGTCATTTGGGGGAAAAAGTGGCCCTTCCTCCCCAGCAGCTGCTGACCCAGCCAGGCTACTCCACAGCTACCTGTCGGATGTCATTACAGTCTGAAGCGGCAAGATCAAGCTGCTTAGGAAAAAGGACAGAGACAAAGGCAGGATTGCTTAACTATACAGCAAAGACTGAAGTAGGTTTAAAGCTCATTTGTTTATCTTTTCCAGACAGTCCCCCCTCCCTTATGAATTTTTGTACCAAGGTTTCTTTCCTTCCTATGCTCTATTAAAATGAGCAAAAACTTCTATAAATTTGTTCATTCATTGCTCCCTTCCTCCCTCCCTTCTCCTTCCTCTTCCTTCCCTCGTCTCAACACACATGGCACAGTGGGAAGAATACAGGCTTTGGATTTAGCCCTGGGTTTGAAAACCCAAATCTTATCAATTATTAGCCACAAGACTTTGGATGGGCAAGTACCCTTTCCTCTCTAAACCTCATCTATGAAATGGGAATGCTAATATCTATTTTGTAGAGTTGTTTTGCACATTAGAGATAAATATTTAGTATAAATTAGGAACTTAATAAAATGGTAGATCTATTATTAGTTATTAAAGTAATATTTCTTTCAATTTTATCATTTAAAAAAAACTATAAGAAATATTAATTTTCTTTAGGAGGGCAAATAGCTTTCTAATCACTGAATACCAACATTATACATAGTTCTAATGAAGATGAAGAAAAAACTTTTTAAACTTTTAGGCCCCATGACATAGGGAAAATAGCTCTTTGATAATAATCAATACCTGGGCAAGGGGGTGTCCATCTGAGAATTCTGATGAAAGTAGTGACAAGGGTTTGACCTAGGGGATTAGAGAAGTCCAGTAACTAAAATATAGAAAAGATCCCCTCCACCTGTTCTGATGCCTATGTGACAAATGAGGAAATTGAGGCCCATAAGTTGAAGGTCTTGATTAAGGCCCCTCAGGTCATTGGCAAAAAGACGACTAGGGTGAAAATCTCCCATTTGATAGTTCAGAGGATTTTCCACACTAGCACGCTGCAGAACACATAATATATATTTAAAAACATTCAAAGAAACAATCATTATTGTAGGCCATGAGCCATGCTCAGCACTCCCTTTCTGTCCAGGGACACACAATTCCAGTGAGGGAGATAGGAAAACAGACCATTCCAATATGGTATAAGTACTGCAAAGTATACAAGATGCTTGGGGCAAAGGAGAGAACCTGAGCTAAGCCTGTGAGGTATCAATGGAGGATTTCTCTAGAAATTAAATCAGAGTTGACTTGTGTAGGATAAGTATGGGTTACTGTGGCAAACAGTGGAAAGGTAACATTGAAGGCTGAGGGTGCAGCATGGGTTTCGGCAAAGGGGGATGCAGGGAGCCCAAGACAAAGCTGAAGAGGCAGGCAGGGGGCAGCTATCCCACCCCAGCCCAGCATCTACATTCCAGGCTGTGCTGGTGCTGGGATGATAGAGAGGAGCCTGGGGACATTTGGGACCTGTCCATTCCTCATGGAATCTCAGAGAAAGGAAAAAGTTCAGCTCCTTGGCCTGCCCTGAGCCCAGAGGTCTCAGAGTATTTGGAGTAGGGTGAGGGAGGTGCAGATGACAAAAGACAATACTGTTCAGCTAACTCCCTCTTACTGTTAATAACGAAATGGTCTCTCAGTGATGGCTAATATTCTGCCCCACTTACCACGCTGAGATGAACAGACACTCCTGGGTCAGGGATTGGAAGTTTGTACAGAGTTTCAAGAAGCTCAATCCACTGATTTTCCTGAAAGAAATAAGAGGTCTAAGTAACAAAAGCAAGGCTGAGCCCTCAGTAAGATACCTGCGGGGAGGTCTGGGCACACAGTGAGCTAGGTGCCCTCATGACTGAGGGAGCTGGGGAGATGCCAGCCCCAGTACAGAAATAGTTGTGATATTCAAGTAGGGTGGGACAAAAGACACTGCGTATGGCTCAAACATAAAAGCCAAATAGATCCTCCCACACCAAGCTTGACATTTTCTACTCAGTGAGACACCTACCATGACCGCCTTTTATGGATCTTATACCATAAGCTCCCAGCAAATCTATCCCCTCAACTCCATAGCAACAACGTTTAAATGCAAACAATCCTAGCTTACAGGCTGGGGGTGGTTGGGAGAAATAACGATGACACTATAGATGTTGTCTTCATCATCATTACCCTCAATTAATTTTATTGAGTGTTCACTGGGAACACAAGGCAGCTTCCAAATATGGAAAGTTAGAAATGAACTAAGTACAACAGCATGCAATATAGGATGATGGCTGTGCATTTTAATTAGTGAAAATAAGCAGCAGAATGAGATACAAAGCAGTACAAATTATTCGACTGAAAACAAATTCACCTTTAAAATGCTCAAAAGAACACTGCTCACAGAATTAATCTGAAAGCCATTTCTCCCACCCTGTGGAATTCTTTGTACAAATAGAATAGTAATTAGTTTACATTTGTATCCATTTGCTATCTATTTGATCCTCCCTACTACCCACTTTACAGATGTGAAAACTGAGGCACAAAAAGGTGAAGCAACTTGTCTCAAATAAGCCAGTTAGTAACTTGCACAGCCAGGGGTGAAACACAGGCTCGCTGTGTTCAAGCCTAGAGCCCGCCCCACTTCACCACAGCTGTCTGTGGTAGTGAATTTGAGGACAGGGGGCGAAAAAAAGGATGAGCCCAGACTACAAGCTTGGTTCAATCTGAATTCTCACAGAGGAGAGAGACAAACATACGGGTGTGTGTGCGCATGTTAGTTTTGCCATGAAACAATATCAAACTTACAGAACAGTTGTAGAAACAGTGCAAAAACCTGTTTTTATTTCCTGAGTCATTTGAGAATGAGTTGCTGACATTATGCCCCATCATCCATGGATACAAACAAGGACATTCTCCTACATAACCACATTGAATCATCATAATCAGGAAACTAACATTGATGCAGCATTACCATCTAATCTTCAGACCCTGTCACGTTTTGCCAACTGTGCCAATAATATCCTTGACAGCAAACAATCCAGTTCAGAATGACATGTTGCCTTTAGTAGTTATGACCACCTAGTCTTCTTCAGTCTGGAACAGCTCCTCAGTCTTTCCTACATTTATAGGACCATCACACTGGGAACACCCATTTTGTGGAATGACTCTCAATTGTCTGTTTCCTCATGATTCAGATTTCAACTTGTCCCTTTATTGCTGATGTTTGCTTTTATTATTTAATCAGTTCATCTGATGTCTCCACTGTGGGGTTATGCTTTCCATTTGTATTTAGTAAGTATTTTTTGGAGTGATCCTTTGTGTAAATATCCCATTCCTCAAACTTTCAATTTATCCATTTACTTATATTACTATGGGCACATGTTTTCTATTTTATTCAGTGTGTCATAATCCTTTGCTACCATTATTTGTTTTGATATTCAGATTGTTCCACATATGACCAGTGGGAGCCCCTTGCCCCTTCAAGTTCGGTTTTGTGTCTTTCTGACATTTCCCCATCATGTTTTGAGCAGTTCCTCACTTTTTTGGCACAAAAAGCATTTCAGGCTCATCTTATACTTTCCCTGCCCCAGCCCTGGAATCAGCCCTTTCTTCAAGGAGCCCTGGTTCCTTTTAGTGGGGAATTGTATTTAGAAACCAAGATCTGGGCATCAGGTGTGCTCATTGCTACTTGGTATCGCCGATGCCAAGTCTTTTCAGAGGATAGAGCCAGGGAACATACTATACACACACAGACCCACAAGACACACTTCCATCTCTATTTCTTTACCTGTCTTCACATATTGAAAGCCATGGGTTCACACCAACGGATCCAATTCCAGTCCAACATAGGAATCATTCTAGTTTCCTCCCTAGTCATATTTGTGACTACATTCCACAAAAGTGAAAAACCTTGCCCCTGTTTTCTTAACATACTTACTTGTTTGGATGGAACCACTCTTCTACTGTTACCCCTGCCTCTTTCCCCACCCAGCTGCCCTCCCTGTCCTCCTTGAACGCTGACATCCAGGGCTGGGCCTCCACTGTCCACGCCTCACACAAAAGCCCCCCCACCCCACCCCAGGCTCCAACACCCCAGCGCTGGGGCCACTGCTGCTGCACTCCTTCCCCGGGTATCCCTCTAGAATGTTGGGCTCCAACACTGCATGCTGAGCTGGTGCCACTGTTCTTCCACATAAACACCCTCTCCATCTCCTTCAGGTTCCAACACCCTGAGCCAGGCTGCTCCCCGGCTCAGATGCCCTCCTCTTCCCTGCCATCCCTTCCACATGGTGAGAGTATCATGACCAGGTGCTCTTGTACACTGCTAGTAAAGGACATCCTTACAGAAAACAGCATAATTTTTTGGAAAGCAGTTTGGCAAATGTTTTAAAAAGACTTATTTCTGCTGAACTTATGATGGCCTGTCTGGCATTTTCCCTTAAGGAAACAATCTAAAATAAAGAAAATGCTTGATGCTCAAAGATGTTAATGACAGTACTTCTTATAATAATGAAAAAATCCCAAATAAAAATTCTAATAGGGAAATATTTCAGTAAATCAAGGTACATGATACAATGTTATACAGCCATAGAAAAAATCACAACATTTTTAATACTATCTCTGAGTAGCTCCCAGGCTTCTCACCTCACACCCACCCTTCCCAGGAAAGCTTCTGCTATAATGGTACCTGAAAATGTGGGCTATAAAGTCTAAATACAGTTGAAATTGATCTTTGCCAATCATGGAAGATAACATATCATTTCTTCTAAAAGTACAGTAAGGTATAGCTGCACGCTTAAAGTTATTTTCAGATCCTTACAAAATTACTGTATATGCACCACAAAGCCTTATTGAAATGGGAACTTAGGACGGCTGGGTAAGTCACTTGCCAGTTAAGTGTTTTACTTGCAAAACCCAGATTTGCAATATGATGTGAGCAATTCAAATTTGAGCCTTGGCAAAATTATAATTTAATACATGTCCTGAACTTTCAGGGCTGCTTGGGAATATTAGAAACTATGAATATTAACTCTGTGAATGCTAAAGGTCTATTTACTATTTCTTTAACAAACAAACAAAAATTAAGGAAGAAAACCACCCAAAAGGCTAGCAACACTTATTTTAGGGAAGGGGTAGGGGCAGATTATGAGTGATTTTCTTTTCCTTCCTAGTATTTTCTGAATTTCCCAAAATGTCTGTAATGGGCATGCATTACCTTTTTGGTAAGTGTTTTGGTGAAACATAAGGCATGTGTTACTTTTATAATCATAAAAATGTAATTAAAGTTTACTTATTAAAGAGAATTATTTAAAAAAAAGGTAAATACCTGTCTTTTTGTCGTGTAATCTGCCAAGATGTTAAGTAGTTTATAAAAAACCTCGAACCAGGGGAGATAGCTGGGGGAAGAAGAGGAAACACATGAAATATTAGTATGCAGGTCAAAAACTTTAACCAGGACCTAATTCAAGACTGATACATTTCAGTTTTTTTCTACATCTTGAAGAGTCTTCCTGCATAGACTGTGCTGGAAACAGACTGGCGAAATGCTAATTATTTCTGGGATTTAAAAAAATTGCCTGTGTGAGGCAGAGGATTCAATGTCCATTATAAATTATTCCCATGCCTCAGAGCTAGAACAGGTTCACAGAGAAGAAATTCAAAGCGGACTCTGCAATCAAGCACCATCTCTGAGTAGACCCCTAGGCCTCTCCTACCACACCCACCCTTCCCAGGAGAGCTAACAGTTTCTCACGATTAGACACATACGTCTCCCCCGCCCCCAGCAGTCCCACTGCTGGCATCTACAAGGTGTTCCAAAGGCTCCATGAGACCAAAAACATTCATGTCGTATCAGACATTCTATTTATAATACACCCTCTCTCTATTTACTGCAGGATGAGCTCTAACTCTGTTCCCACTGCCCTCCACAAGGTCCTGACTATCGCTCCCTTTAACTCCAATGACAGTCTAACTGCAGACCTCATCCCTGCAGTCCAACCTCTGTGTGCCTCTAGAATGGTCCTTCTAAAACGCAAATCCACGTCACACAATGGATTAAATTCCTGCAATGCCATCCCATCACTACAGGATCCAGTCCACACTTCTTAGGATGGCTTTCGAGGCTCATCACTGTTAGGCCCCTGCACCTCTCTGGCTGTCCTCGCTCTACTTCCCTCTATACACTCTCCTCTCATTGAGGCCTCACTGCAGGAATGTCCAGGCATCCTCCAGCCTGCTCGAGCTTGCATACATTCAGCCTTTTTCTTCCATGGACCTTCATGGTCTAGTCTAGCTGATTTCCACTTATCCTCCTAACAGCCCACAGCCCTCCCTGTCCCTGCCTCACATGCCCCTGATTCCCTCTTTTCTGCACTGCCCTGGTCATACACATGCTTCTAACATTTCCCACATGATGAAGCACTCAACAGCATGTCTGTCTTCTCAACATACATGACACAAACAGAGAGGAAGGAGCACATCTCTCTTCACTTTGTCTTCCCAGTGCCTAGAACGGAGCCCGGCACACTGTCAGTGCTCAGTGTTTACTGAACAAATAAAACTCAACAAAGACTAACAGCGAAGGCACACAAGTACTGTGAAATTGCTGTTGAAAAGTATCCCCACTCCCAAGAAGTTTTGCCAATTACTTTAAACGGCTTTGCGCTCTGCAAGGAACTTTCCCAAAGCTACATCATGCAGGCATGTGCGAAGTGTCGTACCAAGCGCTTGCCTGCCTGCCCACGCCCGCCCTGCTGAGCTAACAGCGTCCATTACTGATAGAGCTGGACACGATGTACAGCACAGATGTGACATCCTGCCAGGCAGAAGGGAATCAGCACCCTGTTCAGATTACCGGCTGTACCACTGAGGGTAACAAATGAAGTGAGAGGCAATAGAGAGGACAGATAAAGTGCACAGTCCTCTATCATTAACGTCTGTCTGAAGCCAGTACATGCTACTGTAAAATTTAAGTAGCTTATCAAAATATACTGATAAGCAACTTAACTTTTCACTTCTATGACAGTATTATCACTTACATTAATATGTTTCAATCAGCTCTGGCAGCTGCATATTGACTATTACAGAGCAAATGCCTGCTGCCACTTTACAGAGCATTTACTTTGGCAGAGCAATGTAAACATTCAAGAGGGATTAGGGAGGAGATAAGTTTCTCCCTTCCTATTCTGTTAAATAAACCTCAGCCGAGTTAAAAGCCATTATAGTAGAAACAAGAAATCCCTTCAGAAGAAAACTCTTGCACAGATTAGAGGGCTCTTGGTAAACAAATTCAACCAAGGATTACAAATATTTTTTCCCCCCTGAAAGAAAAATACCACTAGTTAAATCCAGCAACTGAAAGTCAGGGGGGAGCGTGGAAAGGCAAGAAGAGAAAATATTTCCCTGCGAGGAAACCATGGAATTGAGTAAATGGGAAAAAAGCAGCACTCGTTTTAGGAATTCTTGATGAAATGACAGGGGCGGGCTGGGTTCTCTGATAGTTTAGGACTACAGTAGACATCGAAGCAGCTTGGGACCAGTTTGGCTGACTGACATGGCTCCCTCACCTGCTGTGAGGACAAAGATGGTAACGTGCACAGAGCAACCTGGCCTGCAGCAGCCTGCGCTCAGGTTCTCACGCTCAGCCTCACCCAATCAGTTCTTTGTGGCTCTGCTAAACAGACCATTGGCCACAGGAGGTTTGTAGTTACTCTGGAAATCAGCCATTTCTTTCTTCCTTTGGCTTGACCGGACACAACTGTTCCCCACATGTTGTCCCCTGTGCACTGACAGATGAGTATCTAGTGATGGCAGTGTTAAGGTTTTGAAACCAAACCCCAGCTGTCTTCTTCTTCAAAGGATCCCTGTTTTCCCCTGTTGGGAGGCCAGGGTTCACAGCTGAGCTTTATCCAGTGGTGTTTCCTGTACTGCTTCATTAGTGCTGGCACAACAGCTTCATGCTGCCTGCTAGGCTGCAGGTGAGGACACGGAGCCCCTCCACTCCATTTTGTGCGTGTCTGTCATCATCGAGTAAACAATACTTCCCAGTCCAAAGACAGGAAACAAACACTCCATTACGCTGCCCCTCCCGGACATCTAAGGGGCTCAAACATCTCTGGTCCTGCTCTACTTGCCACCTTTATGCACCGCTTGAGTTCTTGCTGCACAGTATCACCGAGTGGTGGACTAAGTCCAAGGCTGGGGCCAAAAAAACAAATAACAAATGGTTGCTGTACTCAAGAAAGCCATGGCCCAGTCAGATGCAGACACAGACAGAGAGAGAGTAATAGTTTGGGTGGGAGGAGCTTGAAATCTTTCCCAAGTGCTTTATTTAGGTTAGGCATTTGGATTGATTTACAAAACTATAATGGAGCATTACCATGACCCCATCAGCAGATGGAGAACAGCCCACTTCCCAGGCACTAGCCGGGATCCAAGCTTCTTTTACCGATTATGGCTCAGGTAACTTTGTCCCAGGCCTAACAGCCAAATGGAGAGGTTTTTGTTTTGTGTGAGGCAACATGAAGTTTTAAACCTGAGATGAGCTCAGATTGTACCCACAGTATTCCTACACACACTGACTCACTAACATGGGGCCCCACAGGCCCTTGGAAGTTGTGCAGGGACAGATTCTAAAGATAGCACTTATGGTGACAATGGCCCATGGCCAAAATCACCCTTAAAAAGCTCTTAAATTGCCCCCAGAGTACAGTGGACATGCTTTGTGTAGACAAAAAGCAGTTGGTCTGAGTCGGGGTGGGGTGGCATGCTGAATGAGAACTTTCTATGTTTAAATCTACCAGCTTTGTGAGCTGCTCACTCTCAAGCTGAACTCAGGAACTAAGTTCGATTTAGGAGGGCAGATGACTCACTTTTCTAATGTCACTCCCCTGAATGGATTGTCAGGATAATCATTCCCACTGGGGTGTGGGTGTGTGTTTGCACATATGTATGACTGACCTTGTATAAGTTAACTATCTATATGATGGGATTCCACTTCATTGTCTTAAGTATTAAAGTAGAAAAACACAAAAAAATGTTTAAAAGCTCTCCCCCTTCTCTTCCTAGAGGCTTAGTTCCAAGCCATGGGATGATCCCAAGCAAGGCAGGTGTGTGTGGGTGGTGGAGGGCAATGGTGGCAGAAGAGGGGTGGTAGAGGCCAACCTGGGAGAATGGCAGTCTGCAGCAGGATGTCAGAGCTCAAGAGAGGAGAGGGGGGTTGTCCTCCTGAAGGGGCAGCCCGGCATAGGATGTCAGAGTCCAAGTGGGATGAGGAGGGCAGCCCACTCAAGTGTGATCTGGCATCATGTGTTGAGGCCAAAGCAGGGGGAGGACTTCCTGGTAAGGCAAAGCCAGAGCCTGAGCAGGATAAAGTGAGTGTCCACACAGAGTGGCCGGGCATATGCCAAGCCAACGGGCCTCCCCTTTACTCTGTCATCAGAGGGAAAACAAAGGGACAGTTGAAGAGGAATAACATCCTAAGGATGAGTATTTAGAACCAAGGAGAAAGTGATTATTTCCCCCACCATCTTAACCCGCAGCAGAGTCCAGTAGATTTCAGCCTGATCAGAACCAGTGTTTGCTTTGCTATCTTAAAAAGAAAATCTTAGACAATAGTCATCCACATAATTTGAAAAAGATCAATATAATATTGGGGCTGTAAGTGATTTATGATAAAATTTAACATGTAAACACTCAAGCACCATTATAGTAGAAACGACAATGAAGTGTGCCTCCCTAGGAAGGACATGTTGCACAGCTGCTCCTACCCATGTCTGGGCTGATGAGTTTAAGAAAGAAAAGCGGCATGGAATAGCATCTGTCAGTTGTTTTGGGTGACTTTCTACTATCTGAGGAGCTCTTGAAATTCCACCTTGGGTATTCAGAGAGATATCCTTTCTTTTCATACTTCCTGTCAGCAGAATTTGCCAAGATTCATCAGACAGCAAAGCATCCCTTGTTTAAGGGTGTTTGGCATTCAGTTTTCAAAGCTTTCATATTAAAAAAACAATCCCAAAATTTTAAAAAGCAGAGCAGCATGGCATATGCTGGGGAGAACACAGACGTGAGTCCAATAACCCTGGCTATGAATCTTAGTTCTGTTACTTTCTAGCTGTGACACCTCGGGAAAGCCGTCTCTCAAAGACTCAGTTTCCTCCTCTATAAAGAGATATACAACACCTTTTAAAAATTATTATTAGCATATTCATCATTACAAATTGTAATCTTTCTCCATGCCTGCACCCAACCTATCACTCCCCCACCCCCTCTCCTATCTCCCCCATGATCTCTAGTGTCCTTAGCTTTGTTCTCTCCTTCTGAAAGTTCAATGTATTATTGTGGTCTTTTCCTTCTTTCCTTCTTTCCTTTCCTTTCCTTCCTTCCTTCCTCTCTCTCTCTTGTGTACCTGATTATATAAGAGACATACAATCCAGTGTCTGGACACTCTTCCTGTCCCTCCCCTCTTGCTGAGCTCAGCATTGGGGAACTCTCTCTCATTCCTGGTGTCTGGGTCAGAGACTCCTCCAGCACTCTATAGGAATTCCTCATGCCCTGCAGTCAAACAGAGCAGATAGGAAAGCAGAAGCTGGTATAAGAGGAAAATACTGATGATGTGACCGCTTAAAACAGAACTCCCCACTCAGCCCTTCCAGTTTGTCCTAGCATGAAGCTCACGTTAGATACTGGACACCTGCTTAGAGTTGAGACAAAGTCACTGACAAATGAAGACCTTGCAGCATCAGAACAATTAACAAATGATGAAGAGGGAAATCAGGAAAAACAAGGATGGTGACACAACAGTCACATCAAAAGAAAATGATTTCAATATCAAAGGATAAGAGAGACCTTTGGGAAACTGAAGTCCTCAAATACTTTTGGAAAAATGACTCTTTTTATGATTATGCTGTGAAAGTCAAACACAAAGTGTTATTAAGTCAGAAAAATTATAACCCTGCCCACCCCTAAAAACTTGACTTGTTATATATATTCTAAGAATTAATGCATTGTTGAAATTAAAAGCTAGGTTTTGTTGAAATAAATTTATTTTCAAAATTTTAGGTTCACTTTTTCTAGATAACATCCTAAACTTTTCTCCATTTTTACTATGAACTTTTAGTCCCCATTTAAATAGACGCATTTTATTCCCAGAATATTAAGACCTCCTAGGCTTACCCTACATTAAGACTCATCATAGTTTGTAATATATGCTTGCACGTCTGTCTTCTCCATTAGTATCAACTCCATGAGATCAAGGGTGACTGTCTTGACTGTTTAGCCCCTAATGTGTGCCTAACATGTTAGACATTCAATAAATCATTTACAAATGTGACTTATCACTATAGTTTCTAAGGCCATTACCATTAGAGCTATACAGTAACAGTCAACCAACTCTTGTTGGGAAGTGGGGATACAAATTTCACAGGCAACATTTTGGTTAGGAAAATAACCCAGAAGTGGAAATGATCCCTGCCCATGTCCTGCTGGAGTCTGTGACAAATTAGGATAGAATGACCAAATATTCAAAGTGGACCAAAGAGTACCTACAAACTTTACATTTCTTGCCCCTTGCCCATCCCCCCAACACAAGTATACCCCAACATCTTTCTTTTTCATTTCTATTTCAAGTGCTATGGGAAAATGTCACAAAACCACACTGATTACTTTCATTTAGAAACCTAGTTTTTTTTTTGTTTGTTTGGTTTTTTTTTTTAGAAACCTAGTTTTTCAAGCACAGGTGAAATTAAAATTGCTCAAAACTCCTCTAATCTGGCAGTGCAACAGGTTCCAAGTCCCCTGCTAAAGTCAGCTCCATACTTTTCCCTTCTTCTCTTATTCCTAACCCACTTGTCCTGCTCTTCAGGAGACACTCTTCTCTCCAAACTTACTGAAGAGAAAAGCTCTAACATGAGATTTCCTCTCTTCCACTTCTATACTTCTCTTCCCTTCTCTCCCTCATACTCTCCCACATTTATTAAGATCTACCCAGTATGCGCCTGTCACTCTGCTAAGGTATTTGAGAGAAGAAGACCCAGGACTCCACGTTTAGGAAGCTCACAGTCTAAAGAGGGAAGCAGACATACTGGCAGATAATGTCAGCAGCACTAGATCATTGCTCCGATAGAGGTTCACACAGGGAACAGAGGAGAGGTTGCAGAAAGTCTTCCACAGAAAGTGACATCTCACTAATCAATTGTACACTGACTGCAAAGTCAGGAGACCCACCTGAGTTTGAGTGTCAGTTTTGTCACTTATTAGCTGTGGCCTAAGCCATGTTCCTCCTTTCCCATCTGTGCAATGGGGTTATAATATCTGCCGTCGCATGGCTGTTTTGAGGATAAAACATATGCGAATGCACCTACCACTGTGCCTGGAACACAGTAAATATTGGTTTGCCCTGATAATACCTTACTCTTATTGGTAATAAGATCAAAACTCAAAGGAACCTAAATAAGAGAAAAACAACCTCCTATGGGAGATCAAAGCTAGTCCTGCCCAACCTGAGCATTCTGCTTTCCTCACAGCTGCAAATCTCAAAATGTAAATTTGTGGTATTCAGTTAAGCTCAAGAATCTCTGATTTATGTCCATAATTAACATCCCATTGTGATATCCATTGTATCTATGTAGGAAAATATATTGCAGATACTGAAAGAGTAGAAATATTAATTTGCATTAGGAAAAACCATAGAAAACTCCCATAAACATCTGTGCTTACATAAATCTACCCAAACATACACTTGGATTTGCTTTTGGAAACAAGGCTCTTTTCCTCTTGATGGGTATTCAATAATTGTTGCTTTTAGAGAATGGATTTGTCATCTTTTCTATGACAGTATTACTGTGATTGAAGGAGATTGCTCAGAAGGAAAGCACAGAGGCACTTTTCTGTTATCACTGGTGAAGTGTTGGTAACATGAGATCTTTGGAATAATGGCACCTACACTGACAATTCGGTGTAATTCTCGGTATTTTCCATCGAGCCCAGAGAGGGTGAGCACATTGGCCTTTCATCATTTTCCTAGGACAGTTTATGATGCTGCCCACTCCTGTATTCACACACCTGGACGTTTTCCCCCATTTAGAGCATCTTATTTTATGGTTTAAATTACTACTGTAATATAATGTAATGGGTTAGTGAGGTTCTAACCAAGGCCCACCTTGCTGAAGCTTTCATAGCCTAAGAGAGAAATACACTGTCTCTACTATAAAAAATATGACAAAGAGAAGAAATAGCTATACAAGTAATCCTGTCCTATTTTCAGTAGTAAACAACAAAATTAATTATCCCACTGAAACATCATTTGATACTATTCTCATTTTACAGCTAGGAAGTGGAAGCTAATAGGGAAAGGGAGAAAACATTTATCAAGCATTAAGTGCTTTGAAATATTACTCTTCACAACACCTCTATGAGACGATTTATTATCCCATTTTACAGATGACAAAACTGAGTCTCAGAGAAGTGAAGTGACTTCCCTAAGACAACACAACTATTAAAAGCACAGCTCAGACAAAAAACTAGTCCAATGTGATTTCAAAGTCCTACTCACTCTATACAACAATATTAGTTGTACAGTATGATCATGTATAATGATCAATTCTGAGACTAGAATATAAAAATCTTACCTTGTGGTTCTCACAGTAACTCTGATAAAATGAAAACTCATCTCCAAACACCCCTCAGCTCTAAGTGTTCTGAGTAATCCAGCTTTGGCTGCCTCCCAGCAATTCAGGGTGTTTTCTTACTTTGCCAGCTCCAGGGACACAAGTCATGTGTCAGCTCTTTATTGCTTTAGGAATTAGTGTACATTTTATATTCAGAAACACTAATATAAGTAGCTCAATTTAAAACATTTTAGTTAAAAACAACAGAAGAGTATTTTAAGTTTCCAGTGCCTCATGTCAAGACCCAATGCCTCCGCTACCCTAAATGTACATTTTTAAGAACTTATCTAGAAAAACCATGGCCTGTGTCATAATTTCTTAAACAGACTGTGTTGTCTTTTTTAATTGAAAGTATAAAGCTTTAAATGTATGCTTATGGTGACAATTAAGGAAATGCTAGATGAGACAGGGCATCAGACATCCACGAATAGCACTCATTTAAGTTCATTTCCACCCCAGATCTCTAGTTGAATGTTATATCATTCAATCGCAAATCTCTCTATAAAAGTGTCTGGCTGTCTCTTAAACCCATTTACGCTCTATGCTTCAATGCCTTTCCTTGGCAACTTTTTCCATATGCTTAACTTCTTTCAGGGAAGCAGTTCTGTCTCAATTCACAGAACAGCACACCAATCAACACAAGCAGGCAGGCAGGTAAAGAAAGGAAGAGGGAGAAACAGGCGCACAGAGAGAAAGTAGGATATGAATGAAGCTTGTCCAATAAAGGTAATGTTTTAGAAGGCAAAGAGTTTTAAGCCGAAAGAAAACCTAGCACCTACCCCCAAGCAATCAGAGAGCTCTGAACTCGAATTTATAACCCAAACACTCTGTACCATATGCAATCTGAGACACACTACTGGTAGCACTACTGGGGATTTATGACTTATGACTTGTTCATATTTAATTTGTAACCAAACACTTCCCCTTCCTCTTAGCTACGTTAGAACTCTTGATTAACTCTTGTTTTCACAGGTCAGAGGTTAAATAAAGGAAGGGAAGCATTCTGGGGTGAGATTGCCCAGAACACCACATCCAAGGGTGACCCTGTGCAAAGAACATTAAAATAAGTGATAAGGCTAGAGATTGTTCCAGACAGCTGATGTTCAAAGCCTCCTTAGGGTATGAAGCAGAACCTTACAACTAAAGACACACAGGAAACCGGTCTGCTATCAAGTTACCTTTAGAGCGGATCAACTCTCACCAAGAGGTTTTTCCCCAAATGTTTTTGGAAATGAAACCGAGGGTTTTGAGGGAAGGGAAAGCAGGAATTTGTATAAGCCAAGCCAGCCCTTCTTCTTGCTTCATTCTGCCAGAGGAGTCTGTCTTGCCCATCAGATTCTCCTAAGAAAATCTCCAGTGTTGTCTAACTTGGTAGCAGACCTGGGCCAGGCTGAGGCAAGCAAAATCCTTTGTACAAAATTAATCACACGGAAGCACAGGCACGCTGCTGAAGAGGGTATAATCTGCCCAACTACAACTACAAGATCCATCTAGTTCCAATCACCTTTACTGCTACTCATGATGCACCAAACATAAAAATAATAGTAGTAGAGGTCACCGTTTATTCAGGAATCACCAAATGCTAGGAGCTATACAAGCATTTGCTTATTTACTTCTCAGAATAATTCTAAGTAGGCACCATTATATCCCCAGATAACAAATGAGGAAACTGAAGCACAGAAAGACTAAGTAACTTGCTCAGAGTCACACAGCCACAAAGTAGATCAGGGCTGAGTCCAGGTTTGTGTGACTTACTATACTGGTAGGTACTTTTCTGAAAAAATCTCTCTCAGGGAATAGTATCAGTAAACTGTACATTAGATGACACATAAGCTTTCTATTTGATTAGGCGTTTCAAATGGTTCTCAAAATGGGACAATCATTAAGCCTGTTTGCTTTATAGAGAGCATTCATTCACTCATTCATTGCCTAATATAAGCCAGGTGCTGGGTAGAGAGTTAAATAAGGCACAACTTCCACTAAAGTAGGTCCCTGGTTTAGATTTGTACATGAAATCATTATGAAATTAGGAATGATTTGATAGAGGCAAAAAGAAGAGAACTTGTTGAGAAGTAACAGCTGCGCCACACTGAAAAGAGGTGGGGTGTGCATTCCTTCTGCGCCATAACCACCTAGCAGCCACAGCATGAAACAGGCAGTTTCCTCAACTGAGCCCTTCAACAGAACACAGGAGCCCAAACCAGAGCAATCAGAGGAGCTCAGAATCCGTGACAGGGTGATCAAATTGGAACCTCAAATGCCATTAGTCACTCTCTGTTGTGACCCTCATAACAATCCGACCCCTTAGCCACTCCTGATTTTTAAAATAATCTTTGTGCTTATGGTGTACTGCTTTATTATAAACCAAGAGAAGCAGTCCATAATGCTTAAATTGGTGATATAAAACTCCCTCAGAACATGGCTGTATTTATAAATCTTAAAAAAGAAACTCTAAAGCATAAACTTTAAAGAAAGGATGCTCAATCAGCAAACCACCTAGCAGAAATAGGTTTCTCTGATATAAATTCTTAAACTCATATAGTATAAAAGAGAGCAGGAAAGTTGCCTTTTAATGAATAACTACTAAAAGCAGAAAATCAAAATGAGGGTCAGAAAATGAATGCATAAATCATTATTATATTTTCATCAGCATTAAATGTAATAACTTAAATTTTTATTAGTATAAATAGTAGCTCTTCACTACTTACAACAGCAAAACATATATACATTTACACCCTTAAAATGTGTTAACAGAATGGCTAAAAAAATTATAATAAATCAGGCAATAGGAAATTATGTTTTACAACTACAGATAGAATTGCCATATGATCTAGCAATCCCACTGTTGGGTGTATACCCAAAGAAATGGAGATATCACGTCGAAGGGATACCTGCACTCCCATGTTTACAGCAGCTCTATTTACAATAGCCAAGATATGGAACCAACCTAAATGTCCACTGACGGACAACTGGATGAGGAAAATATGGTATACATACACAATAGAATACTACTCTGCCATAAAAAGGAACGAAATACTGCCACTAACAGCAACATGGATGAACTTAGAGAAAATTATGTTGAGTGAAATAAGCCAGGCACAGAGAAATATCACACATCCTCACTCATAAGTGGAAGCTAAAAAAAAGTAAATAAACAACAACAAAAAGATAGAAAGACACAACAATCACAATAACTCACTGAACTTTCAAAAGGAGAGAACAGAACTGAGGCCACCAGAAAAGGGAAAAGGGGAGAGGGACGGGGAGTTAGCAAGAAATTGGTAAAGGGCCACAAAAAATGATTACATTGTGTAATGTTGAATATACTAATTACCCTGATTTGAGGCTCACATTTTGCATATAGGTATTGATATTCAATGTTGTACCCGATAGATAAGTACAATCAATTACGTTTCGATTAAAAATAATTTTTAAAAAAAATTGTTTTAGAATATTTCTTAATCGTATAGGAAAATATCCACAAAATAATATAAATAGAAAAAAAGAAATATACAGCACTACATATCATATGCAATCATGTACATTCATAGAAAGACTAGGAAAAAATAATAACAGTGGTTATTTCTAGATTATGGAACTGTAGATAATCTTTGTTTTCTATATCTTCTATGGCAGTGCCTTGAAAATTACGGAAAAAGTTGTCTTTTAAGTACTCTGTGTTATTCATAATCACAAATACGTGGAAACAACCTAAATGTACAATAGAATGATTACCATAAATTAGAAACTATCAAAATGATGAAATATTATATATTCATTAAAATCAGACTATAGAAAGATATTTAACATAGAAAACCTTCACAATATATTTATGAGGGTACTTTAAAAAGTTCATGTTCTGATTCATATTATCTTTTAATTCTGTTTTTCCATAAACTGTTAAATATAAAAGTTTTTAGATATAAAAGCAGACTCTATAATTTGTGCAAATGATTTTTTCATTTTAATTTTTGTGTTTTCCTACATTCAAACTTCCTACAATGCACATGTATTACTTGTATTAACTATTAATTAAAATATCCTCCCTTTTCTTTCTTTTCTATCCCCGCCCCCATAAAAGCCACATGTGTGATTCCTCCCTGCCTACCAACTTCCAAGTGCTCTTGCTGGAGGGTAGGGAAGTGGATTGGTCAAGGAGAGCAGAATGAAAGCAGCAAGAGCTTTCTTGCTTCTTCAAGTGTGCTTAACAACTGTGATGACCCAGTTCCTAAGTGGGCTCTCTGGATGAAATGGAAATGTGTACTCTTTAACAAACTGGTCACACCAGACCCTCATGCTCTTGCCCCTTCACCAAGCTGATCACGGATCTCGGTTCCAGGGCAGGGGTAGCTAGCTAATAAGGTTTTCAGTGGTTTTTCCTAAACATGGGAGCAGTCAGCCTCAATAAACCTGAATGGGCCTCAGGAAGAGAGAAACCCTCACTTATCCAAGGTCACTCATAGCTGTGAAGGGAAAGAAAAAACGGGTCAGAATCTATTTTTCTGGTCAGATTTTGAGGCCAACTCTGCAGGGCTGGATCATTCGTACAAACACTTAGTAAGCACCTGTATATGCCAGCCCTGTGCTAGAGAGCTAAGGATAAAGAAATGAACAAGATGAGTGCTGTCTGTCCTCAAGGAACTCTAAGTCTCTTGGGGAAGACAGACACACATATGGCTAATCCCAATGCCATGTGATGGTGCTGCACTGAGGAAGTTGTGGGAGCACTGAGGAAGGGTATGTCAGCCCAACTGGGATATCAGCTCAACAAGGAAGAGAAGTACACTTCCATCTGGAGGGAACAGAATACTGTTACACAGGCACCAAGACACAGCACTACAAATATCTCAGTGTGGTTAAATCCCAGAGTATGGGTGGGGCAGAGTGTTTCTTTCTGTGCTGTTTTTGGAGGGTGGGGATGGGGTTGAAGGGAGGAATCTTGGCAGTAGTAGAATATGAGACTAGAGAAGTCCAAAGACACTGGCTTGTAAAGAGCTTTACGTGCTGGACTAGGGAGTTTAGCTCTTACTGAAAGCAAAAAGTGAGGGCTTCCAAAAGTCAGAGCTTCTGTCAGTGCTCTTTTAATTTCTGAATACAATTTGAAAAAGGATTTTGCTGTAGGAGAAGATAGCTTAAAAATGAGCACTTGCTAGGCAGGTTGGCCTGAACCTGTTAGGCAGAGGTTGTCTGCTTGCTTCAGAAGCAGCGGCATACGTTGTGTGATATGGCAGGAGAGAAGGTGGAGTCAGACAGTCCACAGCAACACGTGCGGTTCTCCCACTTACTAGAGGGCTCCTCCTAGAGTTGTTACTTCATCTCTCGAATGCCACTTTCCTCTGCAAAGGGCAAAAAATACTTCCTGTTTACCTCACAAGGTGATGGAATGGAACAAATTAAGCAAAATAATACAAAGTGCCTATCACAGTTCACAGAATATACCAGGCACTGAAAAATAGGTGGCTTCTGTTATGACTGCTAGGTAGGAGATGTCTATTCGCTGTCTTCGGAGAAAGAGTAGTTGTTAGCCATATTTTGGGTGATTTTAAATGCCTTTAACATGCCGAGTACCACATAGCATATGGATATTTTTTACAATTACTTTTAAGATTGCATCAGTCACAAAAGAGTGGGCTGGGCCAATAGGAATTTTTAAAATTAATATTTATTCACTTAACACTAGAGAAAGATTTCATTTCAAAGACAGAACAAAAGCAGAGAAAAAATAGATGGGGATAATAAATGTGTCACCAGTATTTTTTCAATCATTCCTCAATGAATAACTCTTTTCGAGCTAACACTACAAATGATTACTTGTGCTTCCCTGACTGAAGAAATATCATATATTATTCTTAGTTAACTAATTTAATAACATCTAAAACTAGAAGATTTGGTATGCTATAGCAATACAAAAGATAGCAAAGGTGATAAGACTCTAAGAGCTAGCATTAAACAAACATATGGATATTAACATTTTTACCTCTCACAAATATTTGAACTTAACTCCTATGGCTCTAAAATAGAGCAGCTTCAGTCAACTTAAAGACTAGTTCTGCACTCTGAGCCATTCATGGGAGGAGAAAGAAAATATCTGGTCCCTCAGCTCCATTAGGCATCACCTCAGCTGTGTGTGATGAGTATTTTCAGCTATAATGTACAGATGAAGAAATGGAGGCTCAGAGACATGGAGTGACTTGTTCAAGATCCCCAAACTAGGAAACGGGCAGTAAGAATTTAAAGTGAGGTCTCTCTGGTTCCAAAGCTCATGATCCTTTTTCTTTTCTTTTTTTTTAATCAAATTTGAATTATAGTTTACATACAATAAAATCCACACATGTACATCTACAAGAGTTTTGAAACTGACACCCACAATCAATATATACAACATTTTCAAGACCCCAAAATGTTCTCTTGTGCCCCATCCAATTTAACCCCCTTCACTGGGTGTCCATTAATGTATCACAGCTCTTCCCACACTATACTGAGATCATCTGTTTTCCACCTGTCCTTCCTACCATCTCTACAAAATTCACTTCTTTTTAACATAAAGTACAATTCACTCTTTTGACAGATGCATACACTGGTGTAACAGCCTCAGACAATCAAGATACAGAACACTTCCATCACACACCACCCAACTTGCTCGTGTTACCCCTTTATAGTCAACCCTTCCTCCATTCTCAGTCCCTGGCAACCACCAATCTGTTTCCTATTCCTCTAATTTTGCCTTTTTTCAGAACGTCATAGAAATGGAGTAATACTTTTGAGTCTGGCTTCTATCATGATCTTTTAAGTCACATATAGTTTAGCTTTTTTCCCCACTGTTGACCAACAAAGGACAAGTTTTAACAGTAACATAGGCCCATGAGCTTTCTCCTAGCTAAGAAATCATGCCCAGACCACAGATCTGGCCATAATACTGTGGATGGTGCCAAAGGTTTTGCAACTTGACCAGAAAAGGCAGAACCCAAACTCTTTGGCACCTGGCCCAAACAGGTGAGGCAAAGGAGGTGCGAGAGCCACCAGCTGCTCTAAATTGTTCAACTCTCATTTAGTAGCAGAAGAAACATGAGCCCAGAGAGTATAAGGGACTTATCTAGAACCATCTGCAGAGCCAAAAGGACATCCCAACAAACCCAGAAGTAGATATCTCTGTCCCCACTGAATGGTAATCCCCCAACATTACTTTGTCCTTTTCTTTTTCTTCTCTACCTCCTACCAAGTAGGGTACAAAAGAAATGGCTCCTGAGAAAATGTCTAATAGGGTAGTTGCTATCTTCAATATCTAGAACTGTCCTGAAACATCAAGTTTTCAATTGGATTCCACAGGGAATTCCCATAGTCTTTTACTAAACAGGATTGGAAATGATGTCCGCTTAGCTCCAAAGCAATGATCTTTCTGTCCACTGTACACTTTGATATCTACTCTGACACCCATCTGGTTTAGTATTTGATGGCTCATTTGGTCATCAAACATTTATTGGCTGTGAGGCCCTTTGCTAGAACCTGGGGCTAACAGGCTAACACACAATCTCTAATTTCAAGGAGCTCAGTGTCTAGTGGGGAAATCACGTGTAAATCAACAAGTGTAATTAAGGAGATACATGGTATGAAAGAATGATACACAGGCACCAATGGTTTCAGATGAGTGTGTACCAGCCCTAGCAAATGTGACAGAATTTCTTTCAGACCTAACAGGGTTTGTTAATAATTCTAAAATTAAATAAAAATGGTCACATTAGAAGATCCTCTATTATACAGAAGGACAGTTGAATAAAGGCTACTAGAGCACAGAATCCAGTAGTGATCCCCAAAAAAGGCTACCTAATTTTTGTGAATAATTTTCTTCTTCCTTTTTCTGTTAATACAAAAAAAAAAAAGAAAGAAAGAAAAAAACCACACAAAAAAACCTGGCACCTTTGTCTGGGTCTAGAATAACCAGGAAATAAAATGGCAAGTCTTACAACTGTGAACTTCAATCAGCTCATTACAAACCAAAGTGACATATTTGAATGCATGTTGCTACATTCATTTACCTATTCTGCCAAGCCATTCAATTACATGATTTCAGATTTTATATAAAAAATACAGCCATGTTTCTTTCAAAAGCTGGTATTTGGAAAAAAGTGATTAGAACAGCATGCTATGATACATTAATACAGTGGTTTCATTTAATGGACAATGGCAGTTTCTGAAATGCTCCCTGTACTTTAAATTATTGCACTTAGAATGCATGACTACGACGTGTCTCAACTTTTTTCTTTACTGCTGAACAATACCTTCCACTGCCACTCTGAATGCAAACAAAACACATTATGAGAAGAGTTTTATTAGCATTTGTAATCTTAAGGAAAGTCATTCTTAAAGGTGGGGAGTAGTACAGGAGATTGTTCAAATCGTGTGAACACTGAGAAGGATAAAGCATTACAAATGTGTAAAGAGTAAAAGCGGGAGAGAAAAAACTAAAGCAAGAGAAAAGTCTTAAACCAAAATTTAATGTCCTCTTGGAGAGACAGGGCACAAAAGAGGAGACTGAGTTTATTCTAACCAGAAGCAGCTGTTGCTGTTCGAATTAGGAAGCATTCCTAATGAATCAGCAGTTCTTATAATAAATATACTCCCCTTTGAAATGTGAGGATTCTGCTATGAGAATTTCTTTTGATATATTTTTTACATGAACTCATTAGATGGAGAAAAGGCAGGGATTGAGCATGTTCCTTTCCAAATTACTATGGCTATTTTATCCATATCATGTCCTCTCAAGGTTAGTTAGACTGGGCATAGGAAAACAAAACAAAAAAACCCACAAAGCTAGAGGTTTCTACTCACCAGCACCCTTTGTGGGTCACTCTAAATAAATTTTGTAAGGTGCTATGTAACAGCCACATCTTACCAAATACCTGCCACTACATGAGCTAGTGCGAATTAAGTTTAAAATGGAAATCAGAGCCACACAAACAATCAAAGAGGCATTCCTTTTGCATTAAGAGGAATCCCCAGACTCCAACATGGTGAAGATCTGCTTGCAGAGTATATCCTGTTTGCCAGATATTTGGCTAACATTTTAAGAGAAGGGGGGGGGTTATGCACGCATGCATATTTATTTCATCCCCACTTAGGTTCTATATTCCTCTTTTTCCTTGCATGAAAAAATAACCATCTTAAACAGAATTTTCTCTAAGCAAAAATTACTGTGTCCCTATCAACAGACAGAAAATTAATTTAAAGGCATATCTTCCCCTATTACTCTACCCACCACTTTTCTTTCTCCAACTTTTAATCTTTCAGCCTTCCTCCTCCTCCTCCCTCTCCCCTTCTCCCTCCCCTTCTGTGGTGGGTTTCCGGTATTCTTGCAGCCTCAATACAAAAACCTGAAGGAGTTATAAAGAGACACAAGGTGTAATCAAGAGCTGCCTTGTCTTTCTTTCCCTAACACCAATGGTACTTAAGCCTTAAACTTGGAAATGAAAGTGAAAGGACATTCTAAACATAAACACAATTTTTAGGCTGCTTAAAAACAAACCTTTTCCCAAACTTAGACATGACCTCCTATCTTACTCAGGCTACTTTTGCTCTCAACAACAGTTTAAGAGATGCAAAGGACAGGTAGACGTGCAGTTAATAGAAGATTTAACTCTATCATTACCATATCATATAGAAGAGGCAGAAATAAGTAGTTCCTTAGAGGAAAGCATTGGATCACAATGAAGAGGGCTGGGGGGATTACCTTGCTGCTTCTACAACATCAGAGCCCTAATAAGGTAGGAGGGATCCAAAGACCAAATCAAGAAGTCATGAAAAGAGATTCCTCTGTTTAAAGATCAGTGTGTGTTCGTTTTATATCCTGAGTAATTAGGAAACTGGCATTCAAAAAGTCTCAGGAAATTTGTCTGAGATCACCTGATAAATGTTAGAGCTATATTTGAACCCAAGTCTCTCTGGAACCAAAACCATACCACCATGTTGCCTTCCTAGTGACTTCCAAATCAAGAATCACTGGGCAACATTACTTGTTTAGGACATCTCCTAAATGTTCTAACTGTTCACTCTTGGCCATAAAGCTCTAACTTAGTGTCCTTCTCTCAGATGGAGAAAACAAGGCAGAAAGAGGTTAAGTCACTTAACCAACACTACATAAATCCATTTAAAAAGTGGGACTCAATGTCCTAGCAGACAGATGACTAAAATTATTTTTCCTTTGTTTTATAACGTAAGTCTAACCACTGAATAGTTAACTCCACAGAATTCCCTTAGACTCCTTCCCCTGCAAATTTGCATTCCTACATTAATGCCGACCCTGGCCTGGTGCTTATTTGGCTCAGGCCTTCATCAACCAAAAGGACAGCTTGGCAGTTTGTGCACTGCTTGCCCTGCATTGCTATGTTGGACAACTACACTAGCTTTGAAAATACTTCATTCAATAAACATGGATCAAATATATAAAGGATTGGCAGAGGAAAAAAAGTCCAGACATCTGAAACGTCGACAATGATATCCACACAAAGATAACTACCTTAGAGCTTCTTTTGATAGCAGAAAAATTGTAACAAGCCTAAAAAATGGCAATATGTTTTTCTCAGGGACTGGAATAAAAGACAATTAATTATAAACCCAAGATTCACATATCAGAGATAGGCAAATTACTCAGCTTGGTTTCCTTTTCCTTAAAATGGGGCTAACTACATGAAAGTTGTCATAAGGATTAAACAGTGCAATTCGTGTAATGTGTTTAGCACAGTCCTCAGGTGGAAAATAATCGATAAATGGCAGCTGCTATTACTATTACTATTAATTCCAACAGTAGAATATCATTAGGTAAAATATGGCACACCTCGGTGATTTAACATTATGTGGACATTAAAATGTTTTCCAGATAGAAAATTTTAATGTTAGAAAATTGCTTATATGTAAAAAAAAAATCAAGTTAAAAAAGTATGTAATCTAAAATATGTAAAGTTTAAAATACACACATATGTATAATCTATATTTTACATATATTATTATTAGGAAGGGGCTAAAAGGACATACACCACAATTTCTATCTTTGGATGGTGAAATTAAAGGTAATTATTTTCATCTTCGTATTGAAAAAAACATGCAAAAGTCAGTTTCATCCTTTTCCCTGTAGATATACAACTATCCCATCAACTTTTTTTTTTTTAGTAGACTACTCTTTCCTCCTTTAAATTACCTTGGCACCTTTGTTTAAAAAAAGGAAAAAAATCAATCGATCCTCTATTCTATCCCACTGATCTGTATGTCTGTCCTTGTGCCAATACCACAATGTCTTAATTACTGTAGCTTTACAATTAGACTTGAAATCAGGTAACGTTTGTCCTCCAAGTTTATTCTTTTTAAAAATTGTGTTGTCCATGTCCTTTGCCATATAAATCTCCATATAAATTTTAGAATCAGCATGTCAAATTCTATTTTAAAAAGCCTAGTGTTATCGCATTAACTTGATAGATCAATTTGGGAAGAACTGACATCTGTATCAGTAACATTCCTCCAGAGAAATACAATCAATAGGAGATACACACACACACACACACACACACACACACACACACACACACACACACACACACTTTAAGGAATTGATTCAGGCAAGTTCAAAATCTACAGGGCAGGGCAGCAGGATGGAAATTCAGGCAGGATTTCTATGCTACAGTCTTGAGGTAGAATTCCTTCTTCTCTGGGAAACCAGTTTTTGCTCTTAATGCCATCAACTGACTGGATAAGAACTGTCTATATTATGAAGGATGATTTTCCTTATTAAAAATGAACTGATTATAAATGTTATTCACATCTAAAGATATCTTCATAGCACCATCCAGAATAGCATTTGACCAAATAATTGAACACCATGGCCTAGCCAAGTTGACACACAAAATTAACCATCACAACATCCTGACAGCCTTGAGTCCTTAAATTCACAAGCATGGTTTATCTCTTCATTTATTTAGATCTTCTTTTAACATATCTCAGCAATGTTTTGTGTTTTTCAGTGCACAGGTCATGACAATATTTGTTTATTTTACCCCTATGTATTTCATATTTTGATGCTATTTTAAAAGCCATTGTTTTATTAATTTCAATTTACAATTTTTAATACCATTTCCCTCACTTCACACCATAAACAAAAATGAACAAAAATGGATCAAAGACCTAAATATAAGAGATAAATCTATAAAATGCCTAGAAGAAAACAGAGATTTATAGGACACAAAAAGCATGAGCCATAAAAGGAAAAAATTAATGGAGAGCAGAGCAAGATTGTAGAATAGGATGCTCCAGCAATCCATCCCCGCTTCCCCCACAACATCAATTTGAAGAACTATACACATATGAAAATATTTTCATAATGGCTAAGGAAACCAGATGAGAGATCACAGTAGTTGGCTATAGCATAATAATAAGAAAAGACACATTGAAGAAAGTAAAAAGGACAGTTTTATGTTACTTGCATCACCCATTCCCCAACCCCAGGCAACACAGTGCAGAGAGAGATACTGTCCACTTGGGGGAAAGAGAAGGAAGTAAGCATGCCACAGTAAAATCAAGCATTAGGCAGAAACCCAAGGCCTCTGACTCCAGGCTGGTAGCCATGGACTGAGCCTTTAGGCCTGCCCTGGCACCAAGCAGGAATATGTAGGACCTGTGAGACAAAGGAGTTCCAGCCCACATTACCACCAGCTGACTACAATGGGCTTGGGCTCTGAATAACCCACAGTGACAGGTAGGCCTCAGAGGCTTCAGCCTTCAAGTACATACCAGCACTGCACTGGCCATGGTGGTCCCAGGCTTATAGCACCTTCCAGCACTGCAATGGCTGCAGCAGTCATGGGCTTAGGGACCATACCAGATGACATCCACAGAATCTGTGGACAGGCTTACTCTTGAAGGATGATTCCAGACAAAGACAGATGTGAAGACTGGATTAACTACCTACTTCTTCAATGTATAGGCATTGATGAACAACCACAAGGATCAAGAACAACCAGAATAACATGATATCACCAAAAGAACAAAATAAAGAGATAGAGATCTATGAACTGCATGACAAAGAATTCAAAAATAGCTACTTTAAGGAAGCTCAATAAACTTCAAGAAAATACAGAGAAACAATTAACAAAATAAGAAAAACAATAAGTGATCAGAGTGAGAAATTTAAGAGAAAGATTAAAATAATTTTTAAAAAATCAAACAAATCCTGGAGCTGAAAAATGCAATGAATGACATAAAAATGCAATAAAGAGCATCAATAGCAGAATCTACTGAGCAGAAGAAAGAATCTGTGAACTTGAAGATAAGTTAGTTGAAGGCACACAGTCAGAGGAGGGAAAAAAAATGAATGAAAAGTAATAAATAAAGAAAGCTTACAGAATTTATGGGATAGCATCAAAACAGCAGCTGTATGAGGGTACTTCAAAAAGCTCATAGAAAGACTCATATTGTCTTTTAATTCTATTTTTCCATGAACTTTTAAAAGTACTTTTATATGAATTATTGACATTCAAGAGGGAGTACAGAAAGATAAAGGAATTGAAAGCTTATTAAAAGATATAATACCAGAAAACTTTCCAAATCTGGTGAAAGATAAAAATATCCAGGTACAGGAAGGAAAAGGTCTCCAATCAGATTCAAACCAAATAAGACTACCCCTAGACACATTATAATCAAACTGTCAAAGCCAAAGAGAAGATTCTGAATGCAGAAAGAGAAAAGAAGCAAATAACATATAAGGAAGTTACTATATGCCTAGCAGCAGACTTCTCAGCAGAAATTTTACAGACCAGAAGAAAATGGGATGATATATTCAAAGTACTGAGGAAAAAAACAGCCAACAAAAATCCTATACCCAGCAAAACTGTCCTTCAGAAATGAAGAAGACATAAAGACTTTCCCAGACAAACAAATGCTGAGGTAGTTCATCACAACCAGATCTGTCTTAGAAGAAATGATAAAGGGAATTCTTCAAGCTGAAAGAAAAGGATGCTAATGAGTAACATCTAAACATCTCAAAGTATAAAACTCACTGATAAAACTAAGTACACAGTCAAATTCAGAGTAATCTAATACTGTAATGGTTGTGTGTAAATCGCTTATATCTTTAGTAGGAAGGTTAAAAGAGAAAATATTAAAAATAATAACTACAATAATTTGTTAAGGGATATGCAGTATAAAAAGATATAAATGGTGACATACATTCAAAACGGGGAGGGGAGAGTGGAGTTGAAGTGTAGAGTTTTTTTTTAGTTTTTTTTTTTCCCTTGGTGATCAAAGCTAAGTTGTTATCAGCTTAAAACAACCTGTTACAATTATAAGATGTTTTTTGTAAGCCTCATGGTAACCACAAACCAAAATCCTATAATAGATACACTAAAAATAGAAAGCAGGGAACAGAAATGCGCTACTAGGAAAAAATCTACAAAGAAAGGAAGACAGTAAGAGAAAGAAAGGATCTACAAAACAACTAGAAAACAATTTTCAAAATAGCAGTAGTGAGTCCTAGCTTACCAATAATTCCCTGGACTATAAATGATTAAAGTCTCCAGTCATAACACACAGAGTGGCTGAATGAATTAAAAAACAAGATACATCTTTTTTTTTTTTTTTTTTTTGTCTTTTTTGTGACCGACACTCAGCCAGTGAGTGCACTGGCCATTCCTATATAGGATCCGAACCCACGGCGGGAGTGTCGCCGCGCTCCCAGCGCCGCACTCTCCCGAGTGCGCCATGGGCTTGGCCCAGAAAACAAGATACATCTACATGCTGCCTACAAGAGACTCACTTCACCTGTAATGACACACATAGAATGAAAGTGAAGGAATGGAAAAAGAGATTAAATGCAAATGGAAACCAAAAGAGACCAGGATTAGTTAGGTTAGATAAAATAGACATTAAGTCAAAAACTGTAAAAGGAGACAAAGAAAAAAATTGATAAACTAGACTTAGAAATTGTCAAAAATGCTGTTAAGAAAATGAAAAGGAAAGCTACAGCCTGGGAGAAAACACTTGCAGAGCACATACCTAATAGAATACTTATAGCCAGAATATTTTTAAAACTCCTACAAGTTATTAAAAAGACAAACAATCCAATTTAAAAATGGGCAACAGGTTTGAACAGAAACTTCACCAAAAAACTTATAAAAATAGCTAATAAGCACATGAAAAGACTTTCAACATGACCAATCATCAGGGAATGCAAATTAAAACCACAATGAGATAGTGCCATAATTCAGTAGAATGACTATAATAAAAAGACTGACAATATCAACAGTGGGTGAGGAAAAAGAGCAAAAAAACTCATGTATTATTGAAAACAATGTTGCAGTTTCCTATAAAGTTACCAATGTACCATAAGACCCAGTCATTTTAGCCTAGTTGTCTATCCAAGAGAAATGAAATCAAACGTCCACACAAAAATTTAAACATGAATGTTTATATAAGTTTAATTTACAGTAACCAAAACCTGGAAACAACCCAAGTTTCTATCAAAAGGCACATAAACTATGATCTATCCTTACAATGGACTACTCAACTCAGCAATAAAATAGAACAAACTACTCACATATATGTAACAACATGATAAATCTCAAAGTTATTCTGACCAAATGACACCAGACAAAAAAGAGTACTTACTGTATGATTCCATTTATATGAAATTCTAGGACAAAGCTAATTAATAATGAAGAAAAATAGATATACGGTTGCCTAGGGCCAGGGCTGATGGGGGTTACTGAAAAGGAGCATAAAGAACTTTTGGTGGTGACAGAAATGTTCTATACCTTGACTGCAGTAGTGGTTACACATCTGTGTACATTTGTCAAACTCATTAAATTGTATACTTAAAATAGATGAATTTTAGTGTATATAAATATACATTTCATATTTACATATGTTTTCACTTCTTCAGATCACTCATTTTGGCATATGGAAGATGAGATATTTTGAAAAACATTCCCAATTGATACAATTAAATGATAGATTGTATACTTTCATACATAATCTTGAAAACTATTGCTAATCTGGTAAAGAGTACAGATAAGAAAGAGAGAACGAGAGAGAGAAAGAAAGAAAGAAAAAGAGAGAAAGAGAAAGAGAGAGAGAAAGAAAAGAGAGAGAGAAAGAAAGAAAGAAAGAAAGAAAGAAAGAAAGAAAGAAAGAAAGAAAGAAAGAAAGAAAGAAAGAAAGGAAGGAAGGAAAGAAAGAAAGGAAAGAAAGAAAGAAAGAAAGGAAAGAAAGAAAGACGGAAACCAAACCCCAGAAAGGTAAATTAGCAACAAACTGGCTTTTTGCCAAACCATGGACACTTTGAGTTCCCAAATGATGGAGATACAAGGCAAAGATGAAAGGAGATAAGCCTAGAAACTTCCTAAGGACATTGCAACCTCACGCTTAGGTGGTCAAGCACTATATCTTTATTGTAAGACTAAAAAGATTTGAACAAATTCTACCAGCAGAAAGGTTTTCATTCTTGACACTACTGCAGGGTGGAAGGAAGCATCTCCACCAATAATTTCTAACTAAAAATATGCTCTCACATGGATTTGCAATCCAAATTCACCTAGCATGGTCTGATAAAATGGTAAACAGATCATTTATAGAGCACCCTAGTTATTAATATCCCTAGGTGATAGATAGCCAGAAGCATAACTGAAATATAAACCTACTCTAGAGGGACTCAAAATAAACCAAGGTCTCCCAAAATTCCTACAAATAAAGCTTCATGGACAACTAAAATAAACAGACACAGAATTTGAAAGAGTTTAATATGCTTAAAAAGTAAAAGATTGAAAATGAGTAGAAAACATAAAAACTATAAACAGCCACGCAGATCTATAAAAGAAGCAAATAGAACTTCACAAAATGAAATGATTAGACACAAGTAAAGGTAAAATTGGTGAGCTAAAAAATAAACCCAGAGACATTATCCATAATGTAGTCTAAATAGACAAGAAGACAAAATAGGAAAAAGAAGATGAGCAACAAGAAAAAGAGAGTAGAAACGTCTAACACATTCTAATCAGATTTCCAGAAGGATAAAATAGAGAGAAGGGAAAATAATCAAAAATCAAAGGAATAATGCTGAGAATATTCCAGAATCCAAAAATCCCAAACAAGATAATTTTTTTTTTAAAAAACCCACATCAGAAACAAAATATTGTGAAATGCAGAACCACAAATAAAAAACAGCGAGAGAGAATAAGCGAGTTAGTGTAAGAGCAAAAATTAGGCATACTCATCTATGGCAAGTAAATGAAACAAAAGCAAACTGGAAACACCAAAGAACCTCCTTAACCTAACAAGGAATACCTATTTAAGACCTATCTTACTGACAAAATGTTAAAATACTCCCTTTAAAATCAGGAACAATAAAAGGGATATTCACTCTCTTTGTTTCTATTCAACACTATACTGTCAATGCTTAGCAGCACAACTGGACAAGAAAAGGAAACAAAGCATGTTAAAAAAAAAAAGAAAGGAAAAAAAGATAAAATAGTCATTTACAAATTTTATGATTTTCTATCTGAAATCTAAAAGAATGTATAATGAACTACTAGAATTAATTAGGTAGCTGGGCAAAAGATCAATATTCAAAAATCAATTGAGTTTCTAAACAACAGAAGAACAGAAAAATGTAATTAAAAATATATACCATTTACAGAATACACACAAAAATAGATTCTTAGGGGGAAAAAATGAACCAAAGAAGTGCAGGTCTATTGGGAAGAAATGTTAAAATGTTAGTAAAAGACTTTAAAATAAGAACTAAACTGACACCATGTTAAAGAATTGGGTAGGAAGACTCAACATAAAAGTGTCAATTCACCCCAGACTTATCTATATATTAAGTGAAAGCCTAATCAAAATTTCAACCTGCTTTTTATGAAACTTGATAACATGTCTCTAAAATTTACATGGAAAGATAGAGAACCAAGAAAAGCAAAACATTTTGAAGAAAAGAAGAAGGTGGAGAAACTTGAATGGAAAGATATTAAGACTATATCTGTAATCAACACAGCAAGATTGATACTAGTTATGTACCATCCTTGGGAGAACTGAGAAATACAGTCATCCCTCAGCATCTGCTGGGAATTGGTTAAAGAACCCCATGTATGCCAAAATCCACAGATGTTCAAGTCCCTTACAAAACAGCATAATATTTGCATATAACCTATGTACATCCTCCAGTATACTTTAAATCATATCGAGGTTACGTACGATACCTAATACTATGTAAATAGTTGTTACACTGTATTGTTTTTTGTTTGTATTATTTTTATTGTTGTATTGCTATTTTTTGTATTTTTTAATTCATATTTTTGACCTGCGAATGCAGAATCCACAGGTACACAGGGCTGACTGTAGTCATTCATATCCTCTTCTGAATTCTGGGATCAGAAGTGGAGTGCTGTTTGAGAAAAGTTGCATATAGGAGGTTAAGACTAGAAACAGGGAAACCCGTTGTGATCCATCAAAAAATGGTGGTGGCTCGTACTAGAGTGGTAGCAGTGGAAATGGAGAGAAGTCACCAGATTGTAGATATATTTGAATATATTACATGTAAGTCTGGATTTGCTGATGGACTGGATATAGAGTATGCAAGCAAAAGAGAAAAGACAAAGATAACTGCAAGGTTTTGGGCATGATCAAATGGAAAGATGGTACTGCCATTAGCTGAGATGGGGAAGACTGAAAAAGGAACAGATTTGGGGAGAAAAATCAGTAGTTGGATTTTGGATATTACATAAACCTGCCTATCAGACAGCCGAGAAAAAACGTAGACAGCTGGAGTTCAAGGGAAAGGTTTGGGTTTGAGATTAATATTTAATTTGGGGAGTTGTCAGATGGTATGTACAGCCATGAAATGACACTGGATGTAATGAAGGGAGTAAAGATATTTAAAGAACATCAAAAGTCTAAGGACTGAGCCTTGGAACATACCACCATCAAATGATTTGGGAAGGTAGGAAAGAATCACCAAAGGAGACAAAAAAAAAAAAAGCCAGGGAGGTAGCAAGAAAACAGGAATGTAGGGTTTCCTGGAGCTCACTTGAGGAAAAATGTATCAAAGAGAAGGTGGTGATTAACTGTAATAAATAGATCAAGAAAGCTAAGTGAAAATCAGTCACTATTTTTGGTCACTGGTGACCATGACAAGAGCAATTTTGGGGGGGGGGTAGGGGTGAAAGCCTGAATCTAGTGGCTTCCAGGGAGAAGGTGGAAGGGCTCTGAAGATAAGTTCGGCACATTTTTCAAGGAATTTTGCTATAAAGGGAAGAAGAAATAGGGATGAAATGGGAGAGCAAAATTAGTTCAAGATAGTAATTTCCCACTCCCACCCCCTGAGATAGGAGAAATAGCTACATGCTTGTATAATGATGAGAAAGACACAGTAGAGAGGGGAAAAACTGATAATCCAGAATAGGAAGGGAAAGGGCTGGCCAGTTAGCTCAGTTGGTTAGAGTGCAGCCTTGTAACACCAAGGTCAAGAGTTTGGATCCCCATACTGGCCAGCTGCCAGGAAAAAAAACAAAAACAGAACAGGAAGGGACAACTGATAGAACCATATGTTGAGTAGATGAAAGGGGATGGGATCTAAGGTACAGATGCAGGGTTTTTCTCTTGCTCAGAACTTAGAAGGTGCATCCGTGATAACAAAAGAGAAAGCAGCATATATGGGCAAACTTGCAGGTGGGTCAGAAGACGTGGTGGTAGCAGCTCACAGAATTTTTCTGATTATTCATAACAGCAGTGTCTGTTATAGCAAAAAAATAAATAAATAGCTGGAGACAATCCATGTGTCCATCAACAGGAGTAGTTTTAATGTCATTGGTCATGATCTAAAATTGAACAGTAGATTCTCAGGTGTTCGTTTTATCGTCACTTGACATGTACATTATATTCTTTCATATGCATCAAATAGTACATGTAATAATTATTTATTTATAAAAGTTCTGCTCTGGATAAAGGACTAGGATTCAGGGGTTTGTCAGAGGAGACTTGCATTATATCCACATTGTCTTAATTACTTATATGATATTTTAATTATTTACAAAGAAAACGTTGATGTATTGCTTGCATAATATTTTTGGAGCCTAAGTTCTCTAGGTAGATGGGTTATGGGTCCTTTTCTTCAATTTTTTGGTAGGCTTTTTTATTTGAAGGGAACATAAGTATAAAAACTAAAAATAGAGTATTGTGATGCAAGAGGGTTTTTTTGTGTGTCCTGTTTTATGTTTTTACACCATCAACCAAATTTTGTAACAAGGCATCATGTCATAAGAATTTTGAGGGCCTTTTGTTCAAGTACAGGCAATAATCATTTGGGAAATCACTATCAGAGTTTGAATGCTGAATCCTGAAGGCTGATTTCAACCAAATTTCCACTCTAGGGAATCCTTTCTAGTCGAGAAAAGATAACCTGAGCACAGCTATACTGTTGGGTCATTTAATGAAGACCTTATTTTTTAAAACTGCTGCATCACACAAATTTAATTTGAGCTTTTAAGAAATTCCAATATTTTAAAAATGTTGCTTGAACCCCTAAAAATTATCATCTAATTTAAAAAAATTTTTTTTTTTTTTTTTTTTGCCTTTTTTGTGACCAGCACTCAGCCAGTGAGTGCACTGGCCATTCCTATATAGGATCCGAACCCGCGGCGGGAGCATCGCCGCGCTCCCAACGCCGCACTCTCCCGAGTGCGCCACGGGCTCGGCCCTAATTTAAAAATCTTTGAAGAGACCATTTCAATGTACCCTCCCCCACCTATCTTGGATAATTAATGTGTATTTGAGAATGTTTATACATAAAGGAATAAACAAATATGCATTAATATCGATATATTAAAGAGCTTGATTTAGCCATTCTACAATGTATACATATATCAAAACACCATGTTCTAAACCATAAATAGGTATAATTTTTATTGTCAATTAACAATATAGATACATTAATATTTATATACTAATGTCTTCCAACTCTACTGCTACTATTAAATACTACTACTGTATACCTGAAGCAGAAATACCACGTGCACATTTGATTAGGGGCAGTCATACACCAGCCTGGCCTTTCAGGTGATTCAATGACCTCTTCATCATTCTGATCTCCTTTATCAGCCACCTCCTCCTTTAGTTTCTCCTTAACCTTCTCATTATCTGCTCTGACTCTGAAATCACTAATTAAGACTCCTTAGTTCTGAACCTAGTTTCCTATCCTTGGTGTTTGCTCATCCTACAACTCCTACTACACCTTTTCTTAACCCTCATCACTGATAGCCTCTTCATTCTCCCCATGTATCAGACCCTCCTTTCTTTACTCCTGCCTTATCCAGCTTAGTTCTGTGGTCCGTCATACCAAGACCCTAAAGGGCCTCTGTCTCTCTTCTTTTCACCGCTCATGCATGGAAATGCCTTATCCCTGAATGACTCCAAGTAGTTACCTTCTCTGTGCCTACAGTTAGGCAGATATGCATGGCTGGCAAAAAGTTCCACACAAACATATTATACCTGTAAAAATTCTACATTTACAAACAATATCAATCTAGCCTTCAACACTAGCCATCCAGCCATTCTTTTTTCACTCGTTGGCCTACATGACTTTTTAAATCTTCTCCATATCTACTCAAACCTCTAATCTCTATATACTCTCTTTCTCACTCTCAGTATCTGATCTTACCAAGAAAATAGAAGCTATCAGACAGGAATTGTTTCAACTTTCCAACAACACATTCATTCATTCGATATTTACTAAAACCTTTGGTATTCTGGGCTCTGGAACCACATCACCTATGTCCTTATTCTAGATCCATCCCTTGGGTAAGTTACTTAAACTCTTTGTGTTTCCATTTATTCATATCCAAATTGGAGATAATAGTAGTACCAACGTCATGGGGTGGTGATGAAGGTTAACAAAGATAAATAAATTTGGAGCATTTAAAATGGTGCCTGATGCAGACTAAGCATGCCATAGATATTAGCCATTATGACTACCATGATATTAACTACATAGGCCAGGTGCCAGCTCTATGTATACAAATCTGTATCCATCCTTTCCTCCTCCCACTTCTGTTACAGCACAAGAAATGTCATCTTCTTTTAACTGGGTTTAAGAGAAAATAAAAAAATAAATAAATATAGACTACTATGAAAAGACTAAGTAAACAGCCCAAGGCCAAAAGGATATTAAAATGTAGAATTGGGACTAGATATCAAGTTCAACTCTGTAACTACACCATTCTGCCTTCCAAATTTCCAACATATTTAATTTGGCAGAAAGTTCTACCTAAGTACCTCAACTCCTGCTAGAAGTGAAGCTCGGATTTGACAAATGAGAATTTCCCTCAAGTAAAAAATGAGCCTATAAAGTCCTGAAACTACAAGAATGCATAAAACGCTCTAAATTACAGAAGAGGGAGCACTGAATTCTGAAGGTGGTCAGGGAAAAACTTCACCGCCTATATGATGCCAACGGGAATATTTCGAAGAGAAGTATGCAGAAAATCCCTGGCCGAGAGTTAACAAGGGGCAGGGAATGCCTTGATGGTGAGAAAAAGTTATAGCTGCTACCAGCAGGAAATCTCTTGGACATGACAAAACCTGTTTAATAAAAAAGGAGAACATATTAAAACTATTTGGCATGTGGGCCCGAATCAAACAGTACAGCATAAAAGTCTGGAGATCACCTGAGGACTAAAAGCAGAGTCCCTTCAAGTAGGGAGTTACAGTTCCAACAGCTGTCAAGGAATTCCGATCCTTCAAATACTATTAAAGAGGCAATATAAAAGAACTTTAAGGAGTAACTGTGGATATGGCAGATAAGAGATTTCACTATGCTGAGAACACCCGGAATCACTTAAGAGACATCTGTTATCATCTGGGAATCAGAGATTAGAGCACAAGATCACTGGTTTAGGTCAATTCAGAATAGCATTTCCATTTATCCTCAGCAACTGCTCACACGAATAGGGCCACAGGACTTTGGGCTTTTCATCATCTCTCTACACAAACTCCCGATTATGGCATTTACAACTACACAGTTTTCCCACAAGTCAGGATAATAACAAGAAATAAATTTTAAAATGAAGAGAAAGAATGAGAATATTTTTTAAAAACTAGACTACCCTGCATATCACACTATGCCAATAATTCTTACATACACTATCATATTTAAGTCTAACAATGAGGAGGATATTAATTAATTGTTAATAATGTGATTATCCCTATTCTATCAATAGAAAAACTGAAATTGAAAGAGGTGAAATATCTTGCCCAGGGTCCTATGAGCTGAAATTGGACTCTAGGTCTTTCTGACTTTGCCACTATACATTTTCATGTGGGGAAAGGATACCCCTTTTATAAAACTAGACCAAAGGCTTATAAACAAAAGCCATCTAAAATGATAACCTACTTTTACCAATATTTAAAAGTTAGTGTGTATAATTAGAAATACTCTTGTCTAGCAGGGATATTAGAATTGAGCAAGTGAAAGAAAGACAAAGTAGTGGCATTATGTGCTGGAGAATGTACCACCCTCAGCAGTTTCATTAGAACACTCCTAAGAAGTCATCCTGGTGGGCAGCGACTAGTGTCTTCTCACATTGCTGCTGAACTGCTTCAGATACAGACACCAGCCCCAGCGGAAGAGGAGCCTGTCAAAGTATGCAAGTGGCTCCCTCCAGGTCACCTTGTCCACTACCAGGCTGGGGGGACAAAAACTCTCAGAGCAGCCCTACTATAAGAGAGAGCGAGAGTGCTCTGGCATGAGAAAAGCACACAATTTCACATGCCTGTAAATTACCATAACTGTAAAACAATGGGGGAAAGGGGGGAACTGACAAATCGAAAATGAATTCCATTCTAGGCTCTTTCTCCAAGTCCACAGATTGGTTGCCAGGAACAAACATTTCTCCATATCAGATTTCACTGACTTTTTAGAAATTATTTTTTCACTGACTTCTAAAATATGTTCTGCTCACAACTTAAAGTAACCCTGTAGTTTAGAGACCCTGGGTTAGCAGTATATCACACTGGCATGAGGTTCTAAAATTCACTCATAAAAACTTTTTTGGTCAGACCATCCTATCAGACTGTTAGCTGACTGAAGACAGAAAGCACAGCTCCTTTACTCATTCACCCACATAACTCCCTTCCTTCATTCATTCACCCACATCTGTGCTTAAACCAAGTAAGTGCTTAACACATGCTTAGTTAATGAGTTATTCAGCAAACTACCTAGAGCTGGTATTCAGATGTTAAGCAGCAAATCCCTGAATTTAAAGTAAGCTATATCTAACCTAAGGTACTAAGATTCCAGGGCCATCAAATGTAAGACAAGAGCTCAGAAAAATTAATACTCTAGCACTGGATCTTAAAGTCACAAATGCCCTATAAGAAATGACCTGTGCTGCCCTGGACCACTCTAGGGAGCAGCCTCTTTTAAGAAATATGTGATCTTGGCCACAACCAAAAGCATGGCAGAAAAAGGCAAATTTTCATCTATTCCTTTCAGAAAGACACTGTGAGCAATTCTAGAGAGTAGTGGAAAGGCACAGCATAAGAACAAGGGAAATTACTACTCCTGCAATCATTGTTTTTCAGTTAGCATCTTCACAGATCTCTACTCCTGGGTCAAATTATATCTGATCAAGTAGAGAGTGGACCCATGAACAACACTTACCTTCAAAGAGGAAAGAATACTTACAATACCCATTTGCTTTTAAAAGTTCCCATATAGTAACAGTACTAAGCTCTCATTTTCAGCATTAGCCGAAAGAGTGTTCAAAGCCTTAAAAGGCAGAAGGAGGGGGACTGAGGGAGCCTGCCGAGGCATCACAGCTGCCTTGAAAGCTAGAAGACTGCTGTAGTCACAGTCCATCAGTTTCATGCCTGTGGTTTCCTTTCATTCTCAGAGTCAATTTAAATTACTAATAATCAGGAAACCTACATGACAAGACATCCATTAAAGACAACTACTAATAAAATCAGAACTAAATATCAAATAGGATCATGGTACGGCTGGCTCCTGGGTTATAATTTAAGATTGCATAAAGTACAAAGTAATGTAGTAGAAGCACTGCTCCGAAGAACAAAATTAATTGCCTTTGTGAATTCTCCCAACTCACAAAAATTCCTTCAAGGAAGTTACTGCTTTGTGAACAAACAGTAGCCACTTAAAATCCAGATGCTCTCAGTATCACACACATGCCTGGTGGGACAGAAGGATGAAGAGTACATTTTTATTTAAACTTCTCAATAAACAATGCCAACATCTTTAGAAAGTGCCACCTTACTATAATCATATGAACCATAAACACAAATGTATCATCCAGATTTTAAGTCTGATGGAAATAACTTAAAGAGTGAATATGGCTCTTTTTTACTTTACTTTTCCTTTTGCCTACTACAGTTACTATTCAAAATATATTGAGAAAAAGAGAAATACAAAGTCACAGTGTAGCCCAAGAAACTCTGCATTGCTGGACGGCATTATACAAGGCATCTTCAAAATGTTCATGGAAACATTACTATTGTCTTTTAATTCTATTTTTACACAAACTTTTTGAAGTGCCCTTGTATACAAAATTTAAGTGAAGGAAGACCAGACCTGCAGTCAGATAACCTGAATACTCCTCTCAGATCTGGTCAGATACCACGAGCAAGTAACACCTTCTCTGGCCCTTATTTGTAAACTAAGGGACAAAGACTGATACTAAGCTTGACTGTAAAATCATGAGAGTGGAGAATTTCTTGATCACCACTGTAGTCCCAATACTTGCTTGTTGAAAGACTGAATGGAGTCCATACCATGGGCCCTGCCCTAACTCTGAGATGTATATAACTCATCAGATCCCTGTAACAATGCTGTGGAGAATGATTATCCTTATTTCATAGATAAGGAAACAGAGTTCAAAAAGAAAGCCAACTGTGCAAGACTATACAGCTACTGGGTGGAGTAGGGATTTGAATCTAGGTTTGTTTAACACCAAAACCTAACTTCTTTCCTATTTTCTTCCACTAAGAGAAAAATATTTCTGTGAAACTGAATGATTTTACTACACTGAACATATCTGAAATCATTTAAGTCCATTACAGAAATGAGTATACAGAACCATTTTTTAATTCCTAAACCTTATTTGAATTTAGGACTTTTACACCTTGTTTACATTCACGTTAATTTTGAATAATGTAGTGGGCAGAGCATTGCAAGGAGCCCCTAACAATCTCCTAGAGGTTGCCCTTTGGCCACTCTATTTCCTCAGAGATTTTGCCAGAGTACACAGTTTTGTTCCCTACCATTCTAATCCATAGCCAAAATGCCAAACTGTGTGTTGCTGGAATGTCCCCTATTTCTCCAGCATGCAGGGTCCAAATTTTTGCAAAGCTGCTACAAAGGCAATTTTGGAAACAACATACAACTCTTAACAACTCTCCCATCTGGTTTTCACACCAGCTCCTTCCTCCATAAGCCCACAGAAGTCACAGTCAGCTCCTGTTTTCTGGGAAACTAGCTATCTTTTCATCTTGCTGGGTGTATGTTATGTCTGTCTGTCAGCAAATTGGGAAATGGCCTCCATCCTGACAGATATGTTTTGTAAAGCCTTAAAAGCACATACACGAATGTGAAGGAAAAAAAGGAAATTTTTCTGTTTTGGACTCTGGCCATTTGCTCTTTACAACTTAAGTGTCAAGGGAATAGGATTTCCCAGGTAGATGTACTAATGTAAAATGCATTAGTGTTAAGGTGGGGGCTCCCAATCCACCCAGGGCCAAAGGGTTAATATAAAATGACAGAATTTAATGACTGCTATTATGGTTGCCAAGCAACGAAGAGAAGGTGTGCCATAAAGGCCTAATTAATGAATGAGGTAGCAAGAGTTTCTGTTAAGTTGGTAAGCAGTTCACAGTTCACCATTGGTTGGCTTTGCCCAGATGGTAATACTCTTAAGCTTTCTTAGCTCCACTGAGCAGCAGCAAAATAATGTGATTATAGTTGCAGCTCTGGCAAAAGTTCTGACATCTTTTCCATACTCACTGCAATTTCTCAAGTCAGTTGAAACAACAGCCTCTTGCAAAGATTCACACAGAGGATTGTACGCCTGCATTTTGTTCCTCATATGATCCAGATCGAGAGGAACATTGGGATTATTCTTTTCTGGGCACTCTTTTGCTGCAATAACATTTTGGGAGCAAAACTGAATTGCCATTGGAACTGGAGGCTTTGTTGGAAAAATGTTCTTTTCAAAGGAGAGCCCAGATGGTAGTAACAAAGGACTAAAACCAGAGTTTCCACAACTTGCTAAGCTCTATACTAGTGCTTTACATTATCTCTAGTTTCCATAGCCCTGTAAGGTAGGAATTACCACTCCCATTTTATAAACTAAGGCTCAGAGAGGCTAAGTATTACACCCTGCTCAGCATTACACACACTGCTAGAATATGGCTGAGCCAGGATACAAACCCCATTCTGACTCCCATGCCCATTCATTCATTCTCTCCTCAGTGCACTATGCTGCCACTGCTGCGAATGGCAATCATGAAGACAACTGCCCGCCAGGGAGTCCTCCTTAGGTATCAAGCACAGAGCTGATACGTATGTATCTATTATCTTACTTGAGCTTCATCTTTATAACAGCCGAGACTCTGCTGGTATAATTAATCCCCATTTTAAGGATAATGAAAATGAGGCTCAGTTAAACTAGTAAATGAAGAAACCAATACTTGAACTCAAGTCTATGGATGCAAAGCCTCCTCTCACTATGCCACACTGCCTCAGTAACAGCACAACTCATAATTAAAGCCATGACCATCAATTAAATATGTGAACTTTAAGAAATGTACCTTCTCCATCTGAATGTAGCTCAAAATCACTGCATATTCAAACAGGGGAAGGCCCTAAGAGCAGGTGTAATGGATTGGCAAGAGAGGGAAAAAAAAGTTTTCTTCACCCCAATCACCAGCTAAGTCTTGAAGAAAACAAGGGGGTGGGGGCGTGGGGGGAGGCGAGGAATGACAGAAGCAGCAGCTGTCTCAGAAAGCCTGAGCTCTGGGGGAAAATGCTCTTATTCTTTAATGGAGGAGGGTCTGTGCATGCTGAGGGGCCAAAGGGGGGCCCCAAATGAACAAAGGTAAAGAGAAGAGAAAGAAAGATTGGTCTGAGACCAGTTAAAGTGTTCTCATTAATGGGCCTGCAACTTAAAAATGTAATCAAAGTAGAGGGCCCAGCTCCGTCTAGCAAAGGATCAGAAGAATTGTCCCTCTGATCCTTTCATTCACTGAAATAGTCTTTTTACTAGGCCCAGCAACTAGTACTGACAAACATTTACTTTTCTGACTATCAGGGCTATTTAAAATACATTCAAACTCTTTTCAGACTAATCTTGGCAGAGTTAACTTTATCATTGTCAACATTTTCTCTTATGGGTTGGTACATGATTATTTATGGCTAACTCTCACTTATCTACGGCAATTCTGAAAAGCCAAGATTGGTTTCCTGCTGCCATCCAGTATATGTGTGGGCAGCCTCAGTCCTGCTGTCTGTGAGTGTACAATTGGGGAACACAAACAACTCAATGCTAGTTTAAGCAAAATGAAATTAGAAGACTAAGTCAGTCACCTTTGCCTAAAAGAAATGGCATTCATTCATTCATCAAACATCCTATGAGCATTTAAAAGGCAAAATGCTAGGGATTTAAGTACAAAATCCTGGACCTTCAGATTATAAATGACATTCCTTCCAAGAGTGTAACTAAGCGAGGACTATCTTCTGCCTCAGACTGTCAGCTCGCTCACTTGCTCACTCACTTTCCACACCCTCTCTGCCCTAATGCAAGTCCCCACAGCTGCTCACCTCACCTACAACTGGTTCCTTCACAAAATGATTTTCTAACACACAAATCTGATTATGTCACTCCTCTACTGAAGATTCTCCAGGTCTCTCTTCACTGACTTCAAGATCAGGGCCAAAGGCTACCACAGGGCATGTGACATCCTTGGTCTCTGGTCCTCCTAGCCTCACTTCCTGTCATTCCCCACAGACCCCCTTGAAGGGAGCACTGTGCTCCCTTAATTCTGGGCCTCTGTCTGTGCTGTTCAACCTGCTTATAATGCTCTTCCTTGTCCCCATTCCTGTCTTAATTCCCTAACCACCTGGGTAACACTCTCCGTTGCCCTTCAGGTCTCATCTCACTTCCCATTGCCACCCAGTTAGGTGAGCTGTCTTCCACAGGGCACTTCTGTACACTTACCACAACAAGATTGTTAGTCTGACCATCTCTCCCACAAGGACATCTCATCTTTGTAAATCCAGCATCAAGCACTGCCTTGTTCACAGTAGAATATGGTAAATGTTTACAGAGCCAATGTTTATTGAGTGAATGAATGAACTATACCTAACACTAACCATATTCTAACGTGACCTTTACTTGCTGCCCAGGTTGTTAAAGAAGAAAATTCCAAATGTGCCTTCCTTTCTCCATTATTCTTCTCAAAGGCATTGAGCTAGTCTAACCTTCATAGTCTTAGCAGTTGGTGCTCACCTCCATTTTTAAGTCAATTGAGTTGCTCCAATTAACCTGCATTTCTCATCCTAACCCTTAGACTTGGAAATTGAGAGCTACAATACAAAACAAGCACCTTTCATCAAGGGAGACTGAAGAGAGGGAGGATCCAGGAGATCACACCCGTGGAACATCTAATCAACTTCTAAAACTGCACATACCTCCATTTCCTAAAGAGATTTCAGCATAAATTTCATCTTTTAGTGGTAGCACTGAAAAATAAACACTGCATTTTCAACACTGGCTCTAGGCCAGAAGTGACTTCAACTTCGGCACAGTTAACCACCTGGAGAGAGGAGGAGAAGAGAGAAAGAGAAGAGAGGACAGAGGAGCATAAAATTGAAAAGAAAAAGAAAAAAATCATTGAGCAGGCTTCTGAAGAAAAGCTTGGTTGATTTAAAATGAATGCTAGGATGCAGACAGGAGGTGGCAGCATGGACTTGAGGTCTGAGAATCAAAATACTTGGCCAGGCCTTCCCAGCCTTTTCTTCAAGGCTGTGCCACAGAAACCAAACCATAACCTCTCTGAGCACAGATCATCCTCTACAAAGGAAGGAGCAACTCACCTTTCCTAGCCTAAAGGATATTCTGAGAATAAAAAGACTAAAAATATAAATAGCAGTTCCCAAAAGAATCAAGTGGTAAAAAATACAAATTATCCCCAAGTGCTTTGATAGCTGATAGAAAATTGTCAAAATCTGAACTTGCATCCTAATTTTGACTACTATTCTAAATTGGCTTCTAATGATTCAAAAACATGAAATTGGCTTTATTGTATACCATTTCAATCTGGCTCAAAAGCCATTAACAGATTCATATTCAAGAAAATTCTGAGCAAAGAGAAATTCAAAAGCAACTCATTCATTTTTGAAATCTGAGTTTCAATGAGTTCTAACTTTACAGTAAAACATCTCTTCAGTTGTAATACCATTCAGAGTGCAATGACACCAATTATGCCCCAAGCCTCACTAATTGTTAAAGCTTTGTATATAGCTAAAAATTTTAAAGTTGAATATAAAACACTCTCGTGACCCTCATTATATTTTTGCTCAAAATTTTTCAATATCAGTAGCAGAAATGTGAGTTAAATGCCAAAATCCAGTGACATTCAGAGAAGGAATTTATAAAGCCTTTTAAAACACTTAAAAGCTGAATGGCTTAGGTCTTTGATGTGACTGAATGCTTTGTACAACAACTTGAGAAAAGTTTCCTTCTCTCCAGTATGCAAAGGCAGCTGCCCAGGACTACAGGTTCTAGAGTGTGATTTGGAAGCATTTCAGCATCACACTCCTCATAATTCAAACCCTGGTTTCTGTCTGTCTTTATAGGTCATTGTTGGCCAGATGGAAAATATTAAGGAAAAGATATTGCAACTAACCAGCAGGCTGCGGTACATGGTCGCAAGGCCCCAGTTAACCACAAGCAGATCTGCAGGCGGGCTCTGTTCAGCTACAAGCAGAGCTCTGGCGCATCCTCTGCCCAGCAGCAGGAGGGCCCCAAGCCAGCTGACAGCAGCCACTGTGCCAAACAGACTGTGCGGGTCTCACTGCTTGCATGCTTCCAGAGAAAGAGGGAGAATCGATGGGGTCCTTTATAAACAACTTCTTGCTTTCAGGCTGTGACCAACTTCAAAGGTGGCATAACTTAATCTGGTCACAAATTATGCCATAGAAATCTCGAGGCAATTTCTTCATGAGGGAATACCTATGTGGTCACTTATAAACAATACTAAAATGTAAACAACAATGACAAAAGAAAAACAAGTTCAGCTTTTACCAAGTAAGAAAACTGCACAACCAAACATAATTTCGACTCTCTATTTAAACCAATTTTTAGTAAAATCTTATTGGATGCTATTGAATGCAGGTCTTAAATGTCAAAGTTTATGTTGTGCTATGACATTGCTTTATATGTCCACCTCTATGAATGAGGCTTGACTCACAGTACTGACTCACCCTCAAATATTTGTTGAATAAAGTTTTAATTGCTAATAATGGCTGAACAGGGAAGGATTTGTCTCAGTACTGCATATATATTACATTTCCGGAAAAATCATTTTTACCAAGAAAAGTTCTCATTTAGAAAGGATGTAAGGTAGGTTTTATCATCATTATTCCCTTTCCACAAAGGCTTCGGATAATAGTAACTTGCCTAAGATTGAATCCAAATCTCCTTATGAATAGTTTCTTCCACAACTCCATGCTGCCTCTCTATATCATGCTAACGTACTTTAGCCATTCCAAGCATAACCATTTCCAAAATGCACTAGGCCATAAAGTTCCTGTGGACAGGGATAGAGCTTTATTCACAGCTGAATCACCAGCACAGAGCATGAAAGCATGAAAAGGCAGAATGAACAGAGAAGGAAGAGCCTATGGCTTTTACCAGTTGCTCATTCACAAGCACCCACCAATAGATAGCATCAAATTTGTGCCCAGGTATCATTGCACAGGAATATAGTAATTGGGTGGTTCTTGATAACAGAAGGACAAAACACTAGCAAGTAAAGAAGAGATCTTGAATATAACATTTTAACCTAGAATCCAGAGACATAGAAGGGGTTCTATGAAAACCCTTACAAAGTTTTATAGACTTCATAAAAATACCAAAGAACATTGTTTTGGAGACAGTTCCTGGAGCTCTCAGCAGATTTCCAAAGACTTTCTATCACCCAAAAAAGTAAGCCCTATGAAGCAATAAAATTGGAGAAGACTTTGGAGGGCAGAGTGGGAAAGGCCAGGGACTCTGTGGTAGAAGGCTTATGTTCAAGTCATGTCCTCTGAGCAGCCATGTAACCTTGGTCAGGTCACTCTGAAACTCAGTATTGTCATCTGTAATTTACCCAGTTGTCACAAGATCTAAATGCGTTGATATTAGGTCATCTACAAGTATTTCTCTACCTGACTATACTCCAAGTGTGTAATATGAACAGGAGATGGTACAAAACCACTGAAGAAAATATAATGAGGGTAACAGCTGCTCTTATTTTCTCTGAAACTGTTTTCTTATTTAGTTGCCTAAGAGTGAAAAGCCAAAAGAATCTACTTTTTTCAGAGTGTCTACTATAGAGCCTCATTTATATCAAGCTAAAAGTTAATATCCATACCTTAAACTAGTTTTTCTGCAGTAAAAGAAGTTGAATGGTATTCTCATATGCAAAGAAAACAAAAGAAATTCTAAAATGCTTATGATATCCATGGAAAGAAGGCAACATGGAAACTGTCTCAAACCTAATGCACCCCTCTCCAGAGAAAAGCACTTTTCAAATCCTCCCAGATGTATCCTTTGAAGCTATTTGCTTTGACATCATAATTACAAAATGGTGCAAAGGCTGAGATCACAAACAGATGATGACTGAAAGAAGAATGAACATCAAGAAACAATCTTTTAGAGCACAGCCTTGTAACACCAAGGTCACAGGTTCAGATCCCAGTATCAACTAGCTTCCAAAAAAAAAATCCTTTACTTGCTAAATATCTTGAATGATATGAAAACATCTTCAGAAAAAAAAGATTGAAAGTTAAAATGAACTTAATGAAAACTCAGTATTTAATTTTTTAACTGAACCATTTATATTAGCACCAAAAAGGAAAACAAAAACAAAAACAAAAACAAAAACAAAACCAGGAAAGGAATATTTAGGTATAAATTTAACAAAATAGGTTTAGGAGCTATAGGCTGAAAACTACAAAACACTGAAGAAATCAAAGGATCCCTAAACAGGTGGAGAAATATACCATGTTCATGGATTGAAAGACTCAAATATTGTTAAAATGTTATCTTTCCCCAAGTTGATTTATACACTCAACCCAGTATCAGTCAAAATCCCAGTAGGATTTTCTGTAGATATCAAAGTAACTAGAAGAGCAAAATTTATGTTCAAAGGCAAAGAAACTAAAAAAGCCAGCATAATTTTGAAAAAAGAAGAACATAGCTAGAAGACTCAGGTTATCTGATTACAGGATTTACTATAAAACTATGGTAATCAAGACAGTATGGTACTGACAGACACATAGAACAATGGAACACGAAAAGTCCAGAAACAGACCTACACAAAGTCAATTAACTTTTGCAAAGGTGCAAAGGTGATTTAAGGGAGAAAAGATGGTCTTTTCAATAAATGGTGCTAGAATACATGTTGAAATGCTTAAAAAAAAAAAAAAGTCTCAAGCTATACCTTACACCTAAAAAAATTAACTCAAAATGGATCACATACCTAAATGTAAAACATAAAACTATAAAACTTCTAGAAGATTTCTTTCTCTGCTAGTTTGTTACTGGAGTATAAAAACACTACTGATTTTTTCTTGTTGATTTTGTATCCTGCAAATTTACTGAAATCATTTATCAGCTCTAAGAGTCTTTTGGTAGAGTCTTCAGTTTTTCTATATATAGGAACATGTAATCTACAAACAGGGACAGTTTGACTTCATCTTTTCCAGTCTTGATGCCTTTTGCTTTTTTCTCTTACCTGATTTTTCTGGCTAGTACTTCTAATGCTATCATACATACAAGTTGTGAGAGTTGGCATCCTTGTCTTGTTCCTGTTCTTAAGCTTTTCCCCTTTGGGAATGATACTGGCAGTGGGTTTGTTGTAGATGGCTTTTACTGTGTTGAGATACTTTCCTTCTATACCTAACTTGCTAAGTCTTTATCATGAAGGGATGATGAATTTTGTCAAATGCTGCTTCTGCATCTATTGAGATAATCATATGGTTTTTTCCTTGATTTTGTTGACGTGGTATATCACATTTATTGACTTGCATATTTTGAACAATCTCTGCATCATTGGGATGAATCCCACTTGATCATGATGTATAATTTTTATGATGTATTGTTGTATTCTGATTGCTAATATTCTGTTGAGGATTTTGGTGTCTATGTTCATCAGAGATATTGATCTGTAGTTTTCCATTTTGTTGTACCTTTGTCTGATTTTGAAATCAGGGCAATGCTGGCTTCATAGAATGACTTTGGGAGAATGGCCTCTGTTTCAATTCTTTGGAACAGTTTGAAAAGAATTGGTATTAATTCCTCTTTAAAGGTGTGGTAGAATTCAGCAGTAAATTCATCCAGTTCTGGGCTTTACTTGGTTGGGAGACTGCTGAATACTGCTTAAATCTCATTGCTTGTTATTGGTCTGGTCTACTTCTTCTTGGTTCAGTCTTGGTAGTTCGTATGTGTCCAGAAATTTATCCATTTCCTCCAGGTTTTCTAATCTGTTGCATACAGCTATTTGTAATAGTCTCTAATGATTCTTTGTATTTCTGTGGTATTGGTTGTAAAGCAAGTCCATTTACAATAATCATCAAAAAAATAAAGTGGTTAAGAATCAATGTAATCAATGAGGTGAAAGATCTCTACATTGAGAACTACAAAGCACTGCTGGAAGAAGTTACAGAGGACACAAAAAGATGAAAAGACATTCCATGCTCTTGGATTGGAAGGATTAATATTGTGAAAATGTCCATACTACTCAAGGTGATCTACAGATTCAATGCAATCCCCATTAAAATGACATTCTTCACAGAAATAGAAAAAATAATCCTAACATCCATATGGAGCAACAAAAGACTCCCAATAACCAAAGCAATCCAGAGCAAAAAAATAAAGCTGGAAGCATTACACCATATGACTTCAAATTATACTGCAGAGCTATCATAACCAAAACAGCATGGTACTGGCATAAAAACAGATACTTGGACCAATGGAACAGAATAGAGAACCCAGAAATCCATCCACGTACTTACAGCCAACTGATCTTTGACAAGGGCAACAGGAGTATACACTGGGGAAAGGACCACCTCTTCAGTAAGTGGTGCTTTGAAAATTGGATATCCATATGTAGAAGAATGAAACTAATTCTGTACCTCTCTCCATATACCAAAATCAACTCAAAATAGAATAAAGACTTTTGTATAAGACCAGAAACTATAAAACTCCTAAAAGAAAACACAGGGGAAACATTTTAGGAAATAGGACTGGGCAAAGATTTCATGAGTTAAGACTTCAAAAGTTCAGGCAACAAAAGAAAAAATAAACAAATGGGATCATATTAAACTAAAAAGCTTCTGGCACAGCAAAAGAAATAGCAAAAAGACAACCTACAGAATGGGAGAAAATATTTCATGAACTATGCATCCAACAAAGGATTAATATCCAGAATATAAAAGGAACTCTAACTGTTAAAAACAAGTAACCTGATTTAAAAATGGGCAAAGGAGCTGAATTGGCATTCCTCAAAAGAAGATATACAAATGGCCAACAGACACATGAAAAAATGCTCAACGTCACTAAGCATCAGGGAAATGCAAATCAAAACCACACTGAGAAATCATCTCAAAACAGATTGGCCACTGTCAAAAAAGACAGAGAATAACAAATGCTGGTGAGGATGCAGAGAAAGGGGGACCTTCCTACACTGTTGGTGGGACTATAAATGAGTGCAGATGTTATGGAAAATGGTATAGAGGTTCTTCAAACAACTACAGATAGAATTCCCATATGATCCAGCAATCCCACTGCTGGGTGTATACCCAAAAGAATGGAAATCATCGTGTCAAAGGGATGCCTGCACTTCCGTGTTTATCACACTCTGTTTACAACATCTAAGAGTTGGAACCAACCTAAATGTCCATCGACAGATGATTGAATAAGGAAAGTATGGTATAAATACACAATGGAATACTACTCTGACACAAAAAGGAATGAAATTCTGCCATTTGAAGCAATATGGATGAACTTAGAGAAAATTATGTTAAGTGATACAAGCCAGGCACAGAAAGAAAAATAATTGTAAGTGGGAGCTTAAAATAAACACATAAATAAATAAACAAAAAGATACAACAATCACAATAACCTGTTGAACTTTCACAAGGACAGAACAGAACTGAGGTCACCAGAGGTGGGAAACGAGGTGGGGGTAGGGGGTTGGTGAGAAATAGGTATAATGCCACAAAAAATGATTACATTGTGTAATGACAAATATGGTAATTATCCTGATTTGAGGATCACATATTGCTGACAGGAATTGATATTCAATGCTGTACCCCACAGATATATACAACCAATTTTTTAAAATTAATTTTTAAAATTTTACAATACTCTTTTTATTTTAAATATCTATTTTTTTAGATAATATATTATACATACATGCAGGGTACAACATTGATTTTCAATAGTTGTGCACAATGTGTGATGGTTAGATCAGGATAGTTAGCTTATTCATCATTACAATACTCAATCATTCTTTGTGTCCGTTGACTGAATCCTCATTAGCCCCCCTTCCTGCCCCCCTGAATTATTTTTTAAGTAAAAACAAAATTTAAATTAAAAAAAATTTTTTAAGTAAAATTTAAAAAAACCTTCTAGAAGAAAACATATGAGAAAATATTTGTGACCTTGAGTTAAGCAAGCAGTTCTTAGGTATGACACTTAAAATACGATCCATAAAAGATTAGATTGATATGTTAAGACTTTATCAAAATTAAAACCTTTTGCTCTGTGAAAAACCTGTTAAGAGAATGAAAAGGCAGGCCACGGACTGGGTGGAAAATTTGCAAATCTCATATGTGGCAAAAGATTTGTATCAAGAATATTTAAAGAACTCTTAAAACTCAACAGTAAAGAAACAAACCAATTTTTTAAATGGGCAAAAGATTTGAACACTTTACCAAAGAAGATATACAAATGGCAAATAGGCACATGAAAATATGACCCAAATCACCAGTCATTAGAGAAATGCAAATTAAAATCACATTAGATCCCACTGCTTACATAGAATTGCTAAAATAAGAAAACAGTGACAATACCAAATGCTGGTGAACACATGGAACAACTGGAATTCTCATACAATGCTGGTAGGAATGCAAAATGATACAGCCACTTTGGAAAACAGCTTCTTATCAAGTTGAACATATACTTAGCATATGACTCAGCAATTCCACTTTTCAGTATTTACCCAAAAGAAAGAAAAACTTGTGCTCACACAAAAACCTGTATGCAAATGTTTATAATATATTCATAATTGCAGAAACCAGAAAAAACCAAATGTCCTTCTATGGTGAATGGATAAACAAACTGTCAGTACATTCATACAATTAATGTATGGAGGAGTAGGAATGCCTACTCAGCAATAAAAAGAAATGAATCACTGGTATACACAACAACAAAGATGAAACTCAAACGTATTCTGCTATGTGAAAGAAGCTGGTCCCCCAAAGGTAATACCGTATGATTACATTTTTATGACATTTTTAAAAAGGTAAAACTATAGGGATGGAGAACAGATCAGTCTTGTCAGGGGTTGGGAGCAGAAGAAGGATTTCACTCTAAACGGGCAGCATGAGGGAATTTGCAGGGGGAGGGCGTATAGAGCTGTTCATATTTTGACTGTGGTGGTAGATACATGACTATATGCATTTGTCAAAACTCATTAACTTGTACATCAAAAAGTAAATTTTACTGTATGGAAATTTAAAATAAAAGAATTAAAAAGTCTCATAGAATCTCATAATTTTGAAGAATAAATAAATTTAAACTTTTCTAATACTCTTATTTGATTGAATTTAGTTAGGAATGTAGGCTCTGGAATCAGAAGAATCCTGTCATATTTTATTTGTATCACTTTAGGCAAGTTACTTAATCTCTCCAAGCCTCAGTTTCTTCATTTGTAAGATAGAGACTACAGCTCCCTCTCAGAAGGTCATTATGAGGATTAAATGAGAGAATGCATGGACAGCACCCAGCAAATAGTAAGCACTCAATAAATATGAGTTGTTAAAAGTTTTTATGCATATTTTAGCAAGTTTTTTAAGTTATGGAAATACAGGATGTTACATTCACCCAAAAGGCAGAACTACTTCTTTGAGATTATAAGGTGATACTCCAAAACAAATAGAAGTCACCTATTCAGAGGAAATCGCTTGTTTAAAACACAGAGATGACTAATCATATACATAATGATCTAGGTTTCCTTATCAGGATTCAATATTATAACTGATTGTTCAATTATGTGTCTGCTTTCAGACCCTTGGCCATGTGAAGGTAGGGAAAGTGTGTCTTGTATATCACTGCATCCTCAGCATGTATAGTGAGTACCCAGCACCTACAGACACCCCAAAATGTTTCCCTAACCTAAGTCACAGAAGGCAGAAAGTATGGGATGGCAGCAGCATATAACAGTGGAAGAAACATGGACTTCAGGGTCAGACAGAGCTAGGTTCAAATACTGACAATATTAATTAATAACTATTCTCTGAGGCTCCCTTTCCTTTCCTGTAAAAAAGATAATTTTTCCCTTGCAGGGCTGTCAGGAAGACTGAATGAGATAATGTCTGTGAATGTACATGTACAATGTACATTTGTACATTTGATTCTCTAAACATGATGGGCTTCTACTATAGCAAATTTCTGTCTTATTCTCTCATATCAACACATCTCAAGAGAGGGCTTCGGAACAAAGCCTGGGGAAATTTTTTTTAAGAAGTAAAAGAAAAAAAGCCATATTACATTTCAAGTTCATCACCAGGTAATACTTATATACGGATCAGTTACTACAAAGCAGTGTCATAACGTTATTATTTGATCCTCACTCACATATTTTGAGGGACATATTATTGTCCTCATTATATAGATGGGAAAACAGAAGTTCACAAAAATTAAGAAATCATCACGGAGATATAGATGGATACAAAGGAGCTAGGACCTTCTGATTTTATATTCTGGAGTTTTTTTCTCCCAAGAGAATCAAGGAACAAATTAAAGAACACATCCTTCTAAAGACTCAGTGATACAGCAGATCCTATGATGGCGGTGGCTGCGGTGGTTGGCGCAGAGTAGCTGAGGTGGAAAAGGTGGCCACTGGGCCTTAGGCAGCCAGGAAACTTGTGGACCTTCCTCTTGCTGTCTCTTAAGGGAGGACCGCTGCTGGTGGCCGGTTGTGGGGGCTGACCGCCACTTTGCCCTTGGCAAGAAAGGCTGCCTCATTTACAGGCAACAGCTTTGAAGTATGGAGCAGGAAAAGAACTGTTTCTTAGCTGCAAAACTGAGTCTCTAAACAGGGAACACAGCGCCGAGGCTGCTGTTGACGCTGCCAGGATCCCGGAGGCCGTGGCCGCGCTGAAGGCAGCCAGCTGCCCTATTCAGGATTCGAGGTTTCAGGCTGGAATAAAAGAAGATTCCTGGGAGCGCCCAAGCCGTGCTGCGAGCCCGAGTGAGCAGCCCGAGGCGGCGGCGGCTGAGAACGGGGACGGTGATGACGCAGAGGCAGAGAGGGAGCCGCCCCACCCAGCACAGCCCTGTGAGTGACCCCAGGCCCAGCCCTGCTCGGGGAGGAGATGCCCGCCCGGCTTCCACTTGCCCCACCAGGCCACTCACCAGCCCCGGTGCTGCCTCCATTTTCTTAGGTGGTGGCAGCTCCGGCCCGGCTCGGCCAAGCCTGTCCTCCTCGCCCGGCTCAGCTCCTCACTGACCCTACCCACTTGCTTGCCCCAGTGCGGGGCTTCCCGGGGCCTGCGCGCCAGCCTCCTCTCCCACTCCCTCCACGGTTCTCTGGCAGGGTTGGTGGTGTGAGGCGTCCCCGGCCAGCGTCGGGAGGGCAAGGAAGTACGGGCTGGGCCGACTGTCACTCCACCACAGCCTGGGCTCAGGCCCCTGGTAAACTTCCTGTTACCGGGAGGCAGATACCATCTCTGTGGCCACCAGTTCGGAAAAACGCCTAACCGATTTCTGGTTAGGAATAGCGTGGTTGGAGAGTTCGCTTGAACCTGCCGGAGAGCTGACTGCGGGTAGGCACCAGACTTGGTCTGCGCTGGGGGGATTCAAAGGTGAACCATGTGCTGCGGGCTCCTCCCCCGAGGAGCTCATGCTCTGGTGTGGGAGATAAGACAAGTACACAAATAACCGCGATACCAGGAGGAAGGTAATAAGTCCCGAGAAAGATCTACACAGTGCTACAAAGGCACCCAGAGTGACCAGTCGTCTGCACCTAGCAGAAACCTGGTAGACTTCCTGGGTGGGGCGGTGCCGAGCAGGGTCTTGAAGGCCCAGCTGATAGATGAGGGCTGCAGAAGACATGTCCAAGCCCAGCCCAGTGCGCACAGAGGGGGGAGACGTCCGGCTAGGGAGGCAGAGACTCGACAGAAACCACACACCCTGTGGGGTCGCCACTGCGTGATCCAACAGCCCGGGCCAGAGCGCACGAGACAGGGAGAAGTCCTGCATGGGAAGTGGAAGCTCAGCAGAGACCACACAACCTGCGGTACCGCCCCGTGATCGAGCAGCCCAGCAGAGTCCAAGCTGACCAGAGAAGTGGCTCCCCGGAGAGGCCCAAGACCCGAGGCAACCACACACACAAAGCACTAGAGGCCAACTGAGCAGTCACGGAGGTAGCCATACCAAATTGGCAACCACAGCAACATCTTAGTTAGTCAATAGTCTCAAACCGGTGGACTGTGAAAACCCCTGCCACAATGAATAAACATCAAAAAAAAGATACCAGAAATACAAAAAATCAAGAAAGTACACCACCAAAAGTTAATAAATCTCCAACTCTAGATCCTATAGAACAAGAAGCCATTGAAATGACGGACAAGGAATTTCGAGTGATAATTCAAAGGAAACTGAATGAGATACAAGAAAACTCAGCTAGACATCATGATGAAATGAGGAAAAGTATACAGGATCTGAAAGAGGAAATGTACAAGGAAATCAATGTCCTGAAAAAAAATGTAGCAGAACTTGCTGAACTGAAGAAATTATTCAGGGAAATAAAAAACACAATGGAGAGTTTAACCAGCAGGCTTGTCGAAGTTGAAGAGAGAACCTCTGAACTTGAAGATGGGCTGTTTGAAATAATACAAGTAGACAAAAAAAAAGAAAAAAGAATCGAAGGCATTGAAGAAAATCTGAGAGAGATATCAGACAACCTTAAGCGCTCAAATATCTGAGTCATGGGTATCCCAGAAGGGGAGGAAAACGGAGATTGCACTGAACACATATTCAACAAAATAGGGGCAGAAAACTTCCCAGGTACAGGAAAAATCACAGATCTTCAGATCCAGGAAGCTCAACAATCTCTAAACGTATTCAACCCAAAAAGGCCCTCTCCAAGACATGTTATAGTCAAATTGGCAAAACTCAGAGACAAAGAGAGAATCTTAAAAGCTGCAAGAGAGAAGCGTCAAATCACCTATAAGGGAGCCCCAATCAGGCTAACATCAGACTTTTCATCACAAACCCTAAAAGCTAGAAAGGAATGGGATGATATATTCAAAATACTAAAAGACAAAGATTGCCAGCCAAGAATACTCTACCCTGCAAGGCTATCCTTCCGAAATGAAGGGCAAATAGTATATTTCTCAGACAAACAAAAACTGTGGGAGTTCACTACCACACGACCAACCTTACAAGAAATTCTCAAGGGAGTACTGGGTTTGGTTCCTGAAAAATAACTACCACTGCCATAAAAACCCAAGAAAAATCAAAACCCACTAGTATAATAAAAATGGCATTCATGAAGAGAAAACAAACAAACAAAAATGCTATCTACAACCTAAGGAACCAACAAACAAAGAAACCAAACAGTAAATCAGAAAGCAAGGAACAAAAGACACCTAAGACAACCAAACAACCAATAAAATGCTAGGAATAAATCAACACCTTTCAATAACAACTCTTAATGTAAAAAGCTTAAATTCCCCAATCAAAAGACACAGACTGGCTGACTGGATTAAGAAGGAGGACCCAACTATATGCTGCCTACAAGAGACCCACCTCACCCATAAAGATTCACACAGACTGAGAGTGAAAGGATGGAAAAAGATTTACCATGCAAACAGAAAAGAAAAACGAGCTGGAGTAGCTATTCTTATATCTGACAAAATAGACTTTAAACTAAGAACCATAAAAAGAGACAATGAGGGACACTACTTAATGATAAAAGGACTGATCCATCAAGAAGACATAACAATCATAAATATGTACGCACCCAATGTTGGAGCAGCCAGATTTATAAAACAAACTCTATTAGACCTAAAGAAGGAAATAGACACTAATACCATAATAGCAGGGGACCTGAACACCCCACTGTCAATATTAGACAGATCATCTAGGCAAAGAATCAGTAGAGAAACACAAGATCTAAATAAGACTCTAGACCAATTGGAATTGGCGGATATCTACAGAACATTTCATCCAACAACCTCAGAATATTCATTCTTCTCATCTGAACATGGATCATTCTCCAGGATAGACCATATGTTAGGTCACAAATCAAGTCTCAATAAATTCAAAAAAATTGGAATTATCCCATGTATTTTCTCAGACCACAATGGATTAAAACTGGAAATTAATAACAAACGAAACTCTGGAAACTATACAAACACATGGAAATTAAACAGCATTCTACTTAATGACATATGGGTCCAAGAAGAAATCAAGCAGGAAATCAAAAAATTTATTGAAACTAATGAAAATAATGATACATCATATCAAAACCTGTGGGATACTGCAAAAGCAGTATTAAGGGGGAAATTTATTGCATTAAATGCTCACCTCAAAAGAATGGAAAGATGGCAAGTGAACAACCTAACACTTCACCTTAAAGAACTAGAAAAATAAGAACAATCCAAACCTAAAGTTAGCAGACGGAAAGAAATCATTAAGATCAGAGCAGAACTGAATGAAATTGAAACCCAAAAAACAATTCAAAAGATCAATGAATCAAAAAGTTGGTTTTTTGAAAAGATAAATAAAATTGACAAACCATTAGCATGGCTAACAAAAAAAAGAAGAGAGAAGATTCAAATAACAAAAATTAGAAATGAAAAAGGCGATATTACAACTGATTCATCTGAAATACAAGGAATCATTCGAGACTACTATAAACAACTATACGCCAACAAATTTGAAAATCTGGAGGAAATGGATAAATTTCCGGACACACACAAGCTCCCACAACTGAACCATGAAGACGTAGAAAATTTGAACAGACCAATAACAATAAAGGAGATTGAAGCTGTTATCAGAAGGCTCTCAACAAAGAAAAGCCCAGGAACAGATGGATTCACAGCAGAATTTTACCAAACATTCAAAGAGGAATTGACACCGATTCTTTACAAACTATTCCAAAAGATTGAAACAGACGCAAATCTCCTAAACTCATTCTATGAAGCAAATATCATCCTGATACCAAAACCAGGTAAAGATATAACCAAAAAAGAAAACTACAGGCCGATATCCTTGATGAATATAGATGCAAAAATCCTCACTAAAATACTAGCAAACAGAATACAGCAACACATACGTAAAATTATTCACCACGATCAAGTGGGATTCATCCCAGGGATGCAAGGTTGGTTCAACATACGCAAATCAAGGGCCGAGCCCGTGGCGCACTCGGGAGAGTGCGGCACTGGGAGCACGGCGACACTCCCGCCGTGGGTTCGGATCCTATATAGGAATGGCCGGTACACTCACTGGCTGAGTGCCGGTCACGAAAAAGACAAAAAAAAACATACGCAAATCAATAAATGTGATACACCATATTAATAAACTCAAACACAAGGACCATATGATCATCTCTATAGATGCTGAAAAAGCATTTGATAAAGTTCAGCACTCATTCATGACAAAGACCCTCTATAAGTTAGGTATAGAGGGAAAGTATCTCAACATAATTAAAGCCATATATGACAAACCCACTGCCAATATCATCCTGAATGGGGAAAAGCTGAAAGCTTTTCCTTTAAGAGCAGGAACTAGACAAGGATGCCCACTCTCACCACTCCTATTCAACATAGTGTTGGAAGTACTAGCCAGAGCAATCAAAGAGAAGGAAATAAAGGGCATCCAGATTGGAAAAGAAGAAGTCAAACTGTCCCTGTTTGCAGATGACATGATCCTATATATCGAACAGCCTAAAACCTCTACAAAAAAACTGTTGGAATTGATAAATGATTTCAGCACAGTAGCAGGATACAAAATCAACACACAAAAATCAGTAGCATTTCTTTTCTCCAATAGTGAACATGCAGAACGAGAAATCAAGAAAGTCTGCCCATTTACAATAGCCACTAAAAAAATAAAATACTTAGGAATTGAGTTAACCAAGGAGGTGAAAAACTCTATAATGAGAACTACAAACCACTGCTGAGAGAAATTAGAGAGGATACAAGAAGATGGAAAGATATCCCATGCTCTTGGATTGGAAGAATCAACATAGTGAAAATGGCCATACTACCCAAAGTGATATACAAATTCAATGCAATCCCCATCAAAATTCCAAAGACATTTTTCTCAGAAATGGAAAAAACTATCCAGTCATTTATATGGAACAAAAAAAGACCACGCATAGCCAAAGCAAGGCTGAGCAAAAAAAATAAAGCTGGAGGCATAACACTACCTGACTTTAAGCTATACTACAAAGCTATAATAACCAAAACAGTATGGTACTGGCATAAAAACAGACACACTGACCAATGGAATAGAATAGAGAATCCAGAAATCAACCCACACACTTACTGCCATCTGATCTTTGACAAAGGCACCAAGCCTATTCACTGGGGAAGGGACTGCCTCTTCAGCAAATGGTGCTGGGATAACTGGATATCCATATGCAGGAGAATGAAACTAGATCCATACCTCTCACCATATACTAAAATCAACTCAAAATGGATTAAGGATTTAAATATACACCCTGAAACAATAAAACTTCTTTAAGAAAACATAGGAGAAACACTTCAGGAAACAGGACTGGACAAAGACTTCATGAATACGACCCCAAAAGCACGGACAACCAAAGGAAAAATAAACAAATGGGATTATATCAAACTAAAAAGCTTCTGCACAGCAAAAGAAACAATTAACAGAGTTAAAAGACAACCAACAGAGTGGGAGAAAATATTTGCAAAATATACATCTGACAAAGGATTAATATCCAGAATATATAAGGAACTCAAACAACTTTACAAGAAGAAAACAAGCAACCCAATTAAAAAATGGGCAAAAGAGCTAAGGAGGCATTTCTCTAAGGAAGATATACAAATGGCCAACAGACATATGAAAAAATGCTCAACATCACTCAGCATCCGGGAAATGCAAATCAAAACCACATTGAGATACCATCTAACCCCAGTTAGGATGGCTAAAATCCAAAAGACTCTGAACGATAAATGCTGGCGAGGTTGCGGAGAAAAAGGAACTCTCATACATTGTTGGTGGGACTGCAAAATGGTGCAGCCTCTATGGAAAATGGTATGGAGGTTCCTCAAGCAATTGCAGATAGATCTACCATATGACCCAGCTATCCCACTGCTGGGAATACACCGAGAGGAATGGAAATCATCAAGTCGAAGGTATACCTGTTCCCCAATGTTCATTGCAGCGCTCTTTACAATAGCCAAGAGTTGGAACCAGCCCAAATGTCCATCATCAGATGAGTGGATATGGAAAATGTGGTACATCTACACAATGGAATACTACTCAGCTATAAAAACGAATGAAATACTGCCATTTGCAACAACATGGATGGACCTTGAGAGAATTATATTAAGTGAAACGAGTCAGGCAGAGAAAGAGAAATACCACATGTTCTCACTTATTGGTGGGAGCTAAAAATTAATATATAAATTCACACACACACACACAAAAAAAAAAAACGGAGGGGGGGGAAGAAGATATAACAACCACAATTACTTGAAGTTGATACGACAAGCAAACAGAAAGGACATTGTTGTGGGGGAGGGAGGAGAGGGTGGAGGGAGGGAGGTTTTGGTAAGGGGCAACAATAATCAACCACAATGTATATTGACAAAATAAAAGTTAATAAAAAAAAAATAGACTCAGTGACTTTCCCAATATTAACTAGTTCATAAAAATTAAAATACTCCTATTTCCACTATAAGCATTTCTAGATGTTCTAAATGGGTTCATCCAGGGAGAAATGAGTAATTACCATTCATAGAATCTCTACTATTTTTCAGGCACTTTATTGAATAATTTGCAAACACTGTCTCTCACAACAACCCTCTGAGGTAGGTCCTTATATATGAGTTTCAGAGATGAGGGGAAAAATAACTAGTTTCAAGAGGTTAGGTAACAAAGATTATAAGCTGGCAAGTGGTGAGCTGGTAATCAAACAAAACCTGTCTGTCTCCAAAGTGCATGCTCTTTCTACTACATAAACCACAGTACTCACTTCCAGAAATTTCATGATACTTCTGTGGTTTTTAAAGTCCCAGTTAAAGAAGCCAGCTTCAGGATTTTTTTCACATCATCCTCACTGCATATATAACACTCAGTATTTTCCTGGACTTCTAGAAATTATCCTTTTGCAAGTAACAAAATAGTAAGCAGTGAGATATACTTCCTTTAAAAAGTTTTTTATTATTAACGAAGAATTCTGAATTCCCCAAATAACATCTACCTTTTAGAAAAATCAATGAAGTTAGCTAGCAGATTATACAATCTCTACAAATGTACTCATAGATGTACAAGTAGATCTGATGAGAATCTTTAGAATAACCACATACACCAATTGCAGTTTTGTCTCTGTTGAGGCTAAAGGCACAAGTAAATAAAAAGAAGGTCTTTGGTAAGCGTTTGAGAACAGATGACCTGTAAGAGCTATTCTGTGCATTTGGAAGGGCTAGTATTACCATTTCCATTTTGCAGGGAAAGAAAAGCCCAGCATCAAACCCAAAGTCACAGTCCATCACAGGCTCCGAGGCCATCAGGAGTCTAGACGCATGGTTTCTTCTCTGCTAAGCCAGTGGTTCTTCTCTTACTATATCAGGATTCCAGGCTAAGTCATGCTATATTGTTGAAAGAAAAAAGTCCCTTGCTCCGTTTTCCCAGGGAGAGCTGTTAGGGAAGAGAAGATAACTGTGCAGAGCCACCCCACCTACTAGAAGTAGGTAGAGACTAGCATTCATGTTAGCAAAACTGCACTAAAACTTCTGTAATCCCTCTGATCATGCATCTCGAACATATCATCCAAGAAACATGAATTATGACAATAAAGCCCTAATGAGCTCATTGGGATTTAATAGATGATTCTGATTTTTTTTTTTAAATCACAGAATATTTGAGTCTTAGGGGATATTGACAACTATCCAGTCCAACTCCCCCATTTTACAGATGAAACTGATAAACATCAGCCATCTCACCCACTATCATCTGGCCTATTAGCAATACCTATAAGACTTGAACCCAGGTCCTAAAACTACGAATCTTTCCTACAGACTACACTGATGCCAATGAAGACTGCCTTAACTGATTAACTACCAATGCTGTGAGGTTATCAATCCTAAAATTATAGACTGTCAATGTAACTTATTCAGTATTTTTAAGACAAACAAAATTTCATTGATGCCAATGAGGTGAGCTAATGGAGTATAGTAATCCTGCCTGGGTTAGAATTACTATTGTGCTAGGTTAGAATTACTATTGACAGCTAATATGGAAAATATTTTTAAATTTTTTAGTTTAACCTTTAATTGAACTCAGCCCTTAAAGGGCAACTCACTATGTAACTGAGCAGTTCAAATTAAATTTATTAAAAAACACAGTTGTGTCTGGAAAAAAAGCCATAATGGAAGAAAAGATTTTCATGTGCATTCCTTGATTTTTAAAATGGTATTATATGATAACAGGACTCCCTATCCTCCTATCCCCAAAAGAAAATTTCAAAATCCATTTTCTCCAAAGGATTTAGCCATTGGCAACACTCCAAAGGGGACAGATGATAGATGGGTATGAATCATGAGCAACTTTGAAAACAATACTCTTAAACCAAATACACCTGCATTTTAAGATAACTAATCCCCACACCTCAAAAGTTAGTAAATGGACTGCCTTTGGGAACTGTTATTAAAGTTTTGCCATTTAAATTCTAAGCCATTATATAACCAAAAAGTAAAAATATCCTTCTGAGAAATTTATACGAGAAAATTCTTTCAAAGAGCACTTAAAAGAGCCCACTAGTTTTAATATTCTTAAATGAGAAAACTTCCTAGAAGAATGAGAAATTGAAATAAGAGGAACAATAACCAGAATGTAAAGCACTGAACATATTAACATCTATCAAGGGACTCATAACCAGAATTTGTTAAAGAGGATTTTAAGATTAATAGCTAAAACGAAATTAAATTTAAAACATATTTAAATTTATCTGTATGTTTGTTACAGACACAAGATCTCAAAGAAAGTCACTAAATATAACTTAACAATCCTAATCAATTGTTTGCAGATTCTCCTTTTATGAAGTAAAAACCTGAAGATCAATACTCATCACAAGGCTGCTCATTGCTGACACCTGGGCCAGATTACATCAAACATTGCCTTCCTGTTCAACACAGGACAAGAAAATTAAAAAAATTTTCCCCATTTAAACCTGTCCCTAGAGCCATAAAGAATGAAAAACTGTTCAAGTCAACAGCTTTGGGAGTGGGGGGTGGGGGGGTGATGTTGTTTTTGTTTGCTTGCTTTTCATTTTTTACTTCATGCATTTTCAATACATATATGTACTTTTCTCTTCCCTCTTTCACCACTCATTGGCTATGAAAAGCTCTGAAAGCTTGCACTCTGATTTATTAGTAGAACAAGCTTCATATCCTAAAGTGCCAAAAGAATTGGCTACTGGTAAGTAACCATTTGAAAGACACCAGCAACTTTGTTAAGACTATTGTTTTATAGTTAAATGCCATTCAGAGCAACTTGAACTAGACCTTTCTACCATCAAAGAAAGTAATTCACTGTGTTGCCTGGGACTTGGCTGGCAGGCCACCCTAATATTTATCTGGGGACAACTTTCACCTTTGGCTAGAAAATACTAACACAGAGCTTGAAATTGACCAAAGTAAGAAAAGTAAATACTGTGGAAGAGGCTTAATCTGACTTTGCTGTGGTTATTACTCAAATGATGAAACCTGCAATACTTTGTTGTAACATATTCACATGTGCATATGTACACATACAGAAGGAGTTAAAAAACATTTAGTCTGCCTGTAGTTACAATATAACATTCCAGCCTTCACCATGATCTAGAAATGTTTTCAAAAATAAAATCTAAGAGACATAACCAATTGTCCTCCATACTCTCAAAAAATTTGTTCCGCCACTCTGATTTCAGTGCTGCTTTTCATTAGCAAAAGTTAGGAAAAAGGGGGATTTGTGGAGTTTTGAGAGCTGACTTAACAAGTTTCAAATAATTACCTTACAGACACTAGAGCAGGCAGTGCACTGAAAGAGTAATAAGTCCTTGTACAAAAAGTATGTGGAAGGACAAGGAGGGAAAAATAACAAGCAAAACCTGGGCTTTCTTCCTAAGCTTCAGGATTCCTGATTTTCTTATTAAAAATATATGGTAAACCATTTAGCTTTCCTAAGCTCTACAATTAACTTCCCGTTCTGAATAAAGATAATTTTCAGATATAAATAAAACTGAGGGAGAAAGCCAGATTTTAAAGCATCTGGGAGTGACAAAATTGAGAAAAGAAATGTGGTAAACCAAAGAAAAATCTCAGTCCAGCTTAGATATGACTTGTAGCTGAAAGTTATCTCAGGTTTTCAGGTCCCACTCTTCTGAGATGATGAACTCATACTATCTTTTAATGAGAGGCTCATATCTGCCTTTGATGTGTGAAAGACACTCCCAGCTGGAGGAGAGTACAAGAAAGATCTGAAATATTTGCTTCAGCTGCAAAGAGCCATTAATGAAAGTTTAGAAAATGAGGTAACATTAAGGGGAAAATCTTTAGAAAAAAGGATGACATACTCTCATCTTGTGAAATCTTGGGGGGAAATATTCCAGTAAAATAAAATCTGACAAATAATCTTCCCTCCTCTACACACCACAGTTCTTCACCCTCCTCCACCTTGTCCAGAGTGTGTTCTTAATCCCCTGATAAGGAAGAGATAGAAAAAGGGCTTCATATAATTTGCTACTCACACAAAACACCAAGGGTAAGACTCACATAACAAATACAGAGGTTATAAAATCCAACGGATTCATCAGCTCACATTGGGGAGTTTTAGAATTAATTTTTGTAAAATCACCTTTAAGTGTGCTTAAGAATGGCAGCACTTAAGGGGAAATCCTGTGTGAAAAGGAACTCAACACAAGTTCAGACAATTCTCCATAATTCTCTGTACTGCTTAATGTTCTGAGATGACTATCACCACTTTATTTGTCAAAAAAACAAGCAAAAACAGAATCCAGCTTTCTTAATCACTCATCTAAATATATTTTCTAACAATCTAATCTACTTTTATTATGGTGTATAGGCACAGAAAACAAGCATTCAACAATTTCCGTAGGCAATTATACATTTTCTATTTAGAGTTTGGGACACTTTGGATCGCTCTTAACTGGCCTACAGAATAACTATTTTCCCTGAATGAGCATGGAGATTTGTAGAGGCAGAAAATTATTTGAGACCTCTTCTTATGATTCCCTATAATAGAGAGCAGGAGAGAAGCATATGAGGAAAATATTAAGTTCCTTCATAGAGAAAAATATTCTATGTTGCTAACCCCTGAATTAGGTATTTTATTTAACAGGTTTACATATATGTTAACTTTATAAAGTAGGTCTTGTTATCTTTATTTTACAGATGTGGGAAATGGGGTTCAGACAAGGCAAGTGATATGATTTGTCACATGGCTAATAAGTCAGAATTTGAATCTAGTTCTGATTATATAGAAAAGCTTTGCTTTAGAATGTTAGGTAATTAAACACAATGGTGTCTCTTACCTTCTGTGGAAGAAATAAATGCTCTAAGGTAAAGGTGCTCAGGAAGAGAAATTGTGTGTGTGTGTGTGTGTATACAGGCAAATATTGGGACTGGGAAACAAGTTATTTTAAGCAATTTTTATTCATTCATAACAGACCACCTACTGTGGGTCAGATACTCTTATGGGTCTCTCAACTGCATCTAAATTCTTGTACCCTCTCTAGGAAATTATATAATTTCTCCTTTCAAAGTTTCCATATTCCTAGGCCAACATGACATTCCTTTTTTTTCCCTCACACATGCCTGGCTGAAATCATGCCAAACCTCAGCAGCTTTTTAGAAGTGATAAGTCTGCTAGAGTATTTATGTTAAAAATAACAATTTCAACAGCATAACTGGAAATAAATATTCCATTCCAATAACCAAAGTTTTCTAAGCAGTTAAGTAGAAAGAGATATGAACTAATACGATCAGATATCTCAGGAAGACAATCAATAACTAAGATAGCTTTCCTATCTACCATCAACATGTTAACAGCATTAAAATAAACAAACTTTGTAAGCAAAATAATAGCTTCCTCTTTTTGGCCTGATTAGTTTATCCATTTCTCAAAATTTCAGATAATATATTTCAGACAATGTAATCTTCTGGATTAAAGGCAAGAACTAGGAAAAATATTAGTTTCTAGTCTCAGTTACTATGCTGGTTTGCAGAGGCAGCAAATTGTTTAAGGCCTTTTTTTATGATTCCCTTCGATAGCAGGGGAGAAGAAATTGCTTAGCTTCATCATTCCTCAGGTTCCTCAATAAGTAAAACGGAAAGGTTACCCCTTCAGCTTGATAGGAAACTAAACTTCACTAAATAAAGCTCTGAAGTGAAGAGGTGCTGAGCACCTTCCAAAAAATGATAATTCCTTAATCTGAGTTTCAAGTTCTTATTCTATGTTTGAGCAACACAACATTGATGAAAAGAAGATTAAATCAATGGTTCTGAGGAGAGAGGAGAAAGGCCAGGCTCATCCCCATCAAAAAAGAAAGGGCAGTATTTTCTTTCTTCTTTCCTTTAAAAAGAAAATAGTGAGAAAATTCTGATGTCTCTATCCCAGCCAGAACCCTTGGAAGACGTGTCCAATTCAGGCCAGAGTGTTGCTTTTGGAGTGAAGGGGTATCGCCATGCTCTGGAGTTCAGTCTCCTCTGCACATACATAAACACAAGTGCACAGCGCCCCAGTGCTATTTGTCCCCTCGGCCTCACAGCCCTGCCAGTTGGCAAACCCAAGCCAGGAAGTTGTCAATTCCAATTGCGTTTAGGCCATGTAGTCCTATTAAAGAAGGCTTGCTGGTTAAGGGGCGTCCTCTGTTTCCAAAGCATGGGAAAAAAAAAAAAAAAGGCTATGCTTAGATTGGAGCTGGCAACTTTCACTGACTAGAGTTTTCAAGGAGCTATGAATGAGTTTAACAAAGGAGGTCTGTGGCTAGTTTCTGGCTGAAGTCCATGTCAACAGTTTTTAAGGTCACAGGCCACACTAACTAACATTTATTCCCAGCAGACCCTGTTCTAAACACAAGCTGTAAGTAGTACAAATTTGGAATTTTTCTGTAATCCCTTGAGATATTCCTGATCCTTCCACATGTTTCTGCTCAATTAAAAACAATTCTCACTTTGCACCACAAGAGAGGCCAAGCTCAGCAATCTCAGTCCATCCTTAGGGTAGATGAACAAAAACCTGGCAAATCAAAGGACTTCAGTGGGGAAGGGAAGGAATTCAGCTGGATCACACTGAAAAGTGCAGACAGCTCCCCAGGGGCTCAGTTTGTGAAAGCATAAAACGGGTTATGACAGAGATCCTGAGGCCATAAAAAGCAGGTTTGAGGCACACATTGGGAATAGGTTCCTAGTCATTTTACACAAATAAGATAAAAATTTGAGAAAATTAGAAGGTCAACTAGGTGAGTGGAGAACAGTGATAATGTGCAGCACAGATGTTAAATACCCCACTGTGAAATTAATGCAATCATTTCTCAGATACGATGAACTCTTAATGTTTCTGAAATCAAAATGTTTCTTGGGATCAATCTGAAAATTTAACCGTCTTTTTCCCCCCCTGAAAAGATGTTTTTACATCAATGGTGCATTTTATAATCGATGGTATTTTTAAGTCTTGCAAGGCAACATAGGAATAACTGCTTTGGATTCAGCACCAAACATGTACCATGTACTTACTGCATGCGGTGTGTCCATAAAAAAATCTCACTTAATCCTCAAGGCTACCATGAGAAATATTTTCTATTTTACAGATGAGGAAACTGAGGCTCAAAAAGTTGACATGACTTGCTTAATTTCGTAGAGCTATTTAGTAGTAAAATCAAAATTTGAACACAGGTCTGATTCCAGAGCTCAAATCCATTTGACAAACTTAGGGGGAAACACACATACACACTAGCATATCAGTTATCATTTTGGTAGTTAAAGCACTACCATTTGTGCTATCCTTTATTTGGAATCATGAGATATATGAAGGTAGTTACAATTTTTCCAAATCAAAGAATATGTGGATTGAGCTTAGTAGAATAAAATTGCCAAAAGAACTACATCATTAGAGAGATACAAAGAAGAAAATTTAAGGCACCCATGATCTTACTACCTAACTATTCTCACTGTTAATACTTAGGTATCCAATCACCCAAGTCATTTTCTTCCTACATATTTCTTACAAATTTGAGAGATTATATCATATATATAGATTTGTCTCTTGCTTTTTTTTTTTGCACATTATGTCCTGGATGTTTTTCATACCATCAAATAATCACCAAAAACTATTTTAATGGCTACCTGGTATCTAATTAAATTTATCTCCCTATTTCTAGGCCTTTAAATTGTTTCTAATTTTTCACTGTATATGCTGTGCTAAATATCCTTGCACAAATATTTCTGAGTTTTCCTTCGAACAGATTCCCAAAAGTGGGAATGATTTTAAAGGTTTTGAATATATATTGTCAATTGTTTTCCAAGAACGTTGAACCTTTTTAAGCCATGTTGGTCCGACACTCTTAGAAAACAATAACTCTTTCACTGGGTGACATTGTGAGATGCCAATGACTATCTTGCCAAGATCCTTTACCTATATTAACTCTAATCCTCATCAAGAAAGTACTTATGAGGAAATTAAGGCTCAGAAAGAAGAAATGTAGTACTCAAAAGCACACTTCCAAATCAGGAGGACTGGGGTACAAGCTGTGCTCTGACTCCAGACCATGCTCTTTATGCCACGCCACCTTGTAACTCATTTTACCTTTCTGGTATGAGCTTCTTTTCTCTCACAACTCCAGGGACTGCCTCCTTCTCTAGCAATGCCTCTGCAGAAAATGAGGCCAGATTAATCTCTGGGGAAGTAAAGAAGGGCAACAATACCTAGCTCTCGTGGCTTTAAGAAAGGAGAAGTGCATGCTGGCATGTTTTCTTTAAAAAGCAAGGAGCAAGTGGCAGTAGTGTGGCCCTGTGAAACGGTCACACACAGCTGGCAGAATCATAAAATGGTATAGCCACTTCAGAAGACAATTTGGCATTATCCCAATAAAGGTGAAAATATACATATCCTATGACACAGCTATTTAACTCCTAGATGTATGAACATATACAGAAGAAGCCTGTCCCTATGTGCACCAGGACACCCTTCAAGAATGTTCATAAAAGCCACAAGCTGAAAACAGTCCAATGACCACCTACAGTTGAATGCATAAGCAAACTGTGCTATGGCCATACAAACAGAACACCATAAAGCAAAGAAAACAAACCACAACTAAAAGCAGTAGCATGGATGAATTTCAAAAGTTAAGCAAAAGAAGTAAGACTGAAAATAACCATTCCAAATTGTATAATGCAACTCATACAGAGTACAAAATCAGACAAGGCTATAATATATGACTTAGGGATGTATGCATAGGTGAAAAATTAATAACGGAATGCTAGCAATTTCTTAACCTAGATGGTGATTACATGGGTATTTACTGTATAATTATTTACGTGTACTTAGGCGTGTGTACATTTATATATTTAAACTCAGTGCCCTTTTATGTTTGCAGGTTATATTTCAGTTTATAAAAGGAAGGCACAGGATAGTAGTTTAACATTTACACAGTAGATATACTATACAAAGAACTTTGTCAAATATTCACTGTTTTATTTAATCCTCACAACACTGTTCTGAATTAGTATTACCCTCAATTTACCATTGAGGTAACTGAGACACAGGACAAATGATGGATAAGTAAAAACGTTTTTATTATAAATGCAGTTTTTAAAAGAAAGATTTTTAAAGGAATTACTTTTTAAAGGGTTTTTTTTTTTTAAAGGAAGTACTGAATCTAAGGAAAGAACAAGTTCAGAGGAGTCCCTGAAAGTTAAACTATTTCTTCAAATAATTTTAATAGCATACAAAAAAAAAAATCAAAACAAGTATTATTTCTGTGGTCAGGAGACCAATGATTATCTTTACTCAATGAGGATGAACAACATTTAGTGTATTTTCATATAATAATAGAAAAGGTGCAAACTAAAATTTCTCTAAAATTACAATATTTATAAGTGTGACAGTAAATAATCGTAGGTCAGCAGATAACAGCACACTAACAAACATATATTCTTTAGAGTCTTTCTGGGCTTGGGGTAGTTTTTGTTTGCAGCAGCTTTTTTTTTTTTTTTTTTTAAACCCCCTAAAGACTTTTTGTTTTTGCTATGGGAACAGAATTATTTAAAAAAAAAAAAAAAAAAAAAAAAAGGGAAACCAATCACCAGTCATTGCAGGAGCTCAGGCAACAAAGTACAGGACACTGAATTTCACCCAACTTCTTTTTCCACCATGCTTTTAAATACATTTCTTTTTAATGTTAAGTTTTTTTAAAGCCAATTTTTGCTGCATTTTGGGCTCATTAATACATATAAAAAACTAGTTAAAATACCAGACTGAATCAGTGAACAATGGAACAATTAACCCCACATACAAAGCTCCACCCACTTTACTTCAAAGGCATCTGAAACAGAATGGATTAGAAACCATAAACGATGTCTCTCAGAATTAATTTTGTAATAAATATTGCTTTGTATTATAAATAAGAGATTAAACATCTCCATGCGATAGTCTAACAGTTGTGAATTGAGTTAAAGGACAATTACCCTTGGTTTTGTCTAAGATTACTAGTAGTTTCAAGTCCCATGAATAGGAAATAAAAACCCATTTAATTTCCATTATATACTATAATATATAACTTAATTTTCTCTACAACATTTAAAAATTCCGTAAGTTTCTACATCAAGTTTTAAGAATGTAATATATTCTGAAATCAAAATTATTTTTCTACCTAACTTTAAAAGTATTCCCTTTATATCACATAATTTTTTTGCATTTTACAATACAACTCATGCTAATAAAAAGGATTACTTAACTTTGAAGAAATATACCAAGTGAAATATAGAAAAGTAAACTAAACACATTAATTGCTACTTGTTGTAACTAAGATTTTGATACTATTTCCATACTTTTATGTTCATTGTTTTCAGAAGCTAATAACTATTCTTCATTGGGAAGAACTGGGCAATAGCTCACACATTAAGGTAAAGAGTAGTTGAGTGGTTTTTTAACAAAATAATACCCAATGTAATTAGGTAAATGACAAATAAAATAACAAATGAATTTTTAAAAAGAATATAATCTTAGCAAGAAATATTTTTTCAGACTACTAAGAGCTTCTTTCCCTATAAATCAATCTCACACAAATTATGTAGTCAAAAGCATTCTCAGGAAAGAATACTTAATGATATGTAAAGATGCTTAATTTAACAAGGGAAGCTAGATATAAAATTACACCTACAGCATGATCCCAATTCAAGGAAGGAAACATCCTTAGTCATTAACAGAGTGGTGGGATAATAGATTTCTTTTCTTACTTTTCTCCAGCTTTCTAAATTCCTCTAATGAGAACGTATATATTCATAATCTCAAAATATAAAATCTTAAAAATAAGTAACTCATAATTGATAGTTAAAATTGTGAGATCTTCACATTTCAGAAGGCACAATGCAATCTTCTAGGGGCTCTCCATTAGGAGAGATGTTAGGCTTCCCACTGCTTCTAAAACTGATCACTGAAAGGGCCAGACAACGTAAATTCAAATTCCTCCTATATTCGCAAATCTATCTTGCTCTTAAAATGAGACTGCAACTTAGAAGCAAAGGGCAATTTTAGATGTGAGTCTTATTTTCAGTCATTTTCTCTTCTACCTCCTCCAGTGAAAAGCAAAGATAAGGCTCAGACAAATGCCTTGTGCTTGTTGCTGCTGCTAAGGAAAAGTGGCGGCTTGCAGGGAGGCCCAAGAAAAACTGCAGACACTCAAACTCAACCAAAAAGCACCAACTGTCCTCTCCTATAGAATGTTTTTCTGTCTCCCAAAAAAGGTCCCTTGTGGAATAATTAGACACTTTCGTTCAGAAGGCAGACTCAGTTTTACTGGTTTTCCATTCAAACACACCCTGCATCATCATATTTAAACAGAACTGATCGTTTTCTTTATAATCACATATTTGAATTGTTCACATAAATTGCACTGATACTAGCCCAAAGGGAATGTGTCTCCTTGAGGCTGAGGGCTACTGAGTCTTGAAAAACTTTAGTTCCAGGTGAACTTGGGCTTATTCTCCTGCGTTGGAAGAATCATTGCCATATCACAGACAAAACTCTAGATTGGAGGGCAGAAGACTACCATTAGCCAGCTAAAGAACATGGGACAAAAATCTTCCAGTCTCACTCAGGTCTCATTTTCATCATTTATAAAACGAGGGAGGACTATTATACGTCATTTCTGAAAGCTCTTTAAGCTCACCTCTGAGCTCATTCTACAAAGGCAAACTATCCATCCTGGCTTTTTAAACTAAATATATATAGAGAGGTGAACAATGTTTTAAAATACATAAAGGTTGCTTTGGTGGCAGGAAGATAAAATTTAGAGTTAAGAGTATGAGTTTTGGGTTGGATTTTGGATTTCAAATCAGATTCCTTCACTTTCTCCTCCTGAAATCTTGGGCAAGTGTATGTCTCTCAGCCTCAATCTTTCATAAGCTAATAACTATTATGTAAACTATCTGGCATATCAAGTAAATGCTAATTCCTCCAGCCCCCTCCAAATCCTCTATATTGAGGTGTCTAGACTTATTCTATCCCTCTCCAAACATTAGCCGTCAGCAGCAGTTGCTAGAGGTAGCAAGATGAGTAAAGTATGGGGAAGAAAAAAACAACCACACTCTTGGAGTTTCTGCGGATATTTCATTTGGAGTTTCTGGGGATATTTCATCTGCTGCTTTGTACTAAGCTTCAGGAGTATTAAGACAAAGAAGTACTCTGCTTTCAAAACAGAGTAAGAAAATACCACGTCTCTCATAATGTCTGTAATTCATTCAGTTTCAAAAATGAAAAATTTATTTTAACCAAAGACTTGGAGTTTCAAATACCCCACAACCCTACACTCAGGTTGCTTGAGAAAAGTCTGAGCTAGGATGGTTTCTGCTGAAAAGGACCAAGTAGAGAAAAGGAACTTCCTCCTACAGTGGACAGCCTGAGGTGGGCTGCTGGTGCCAGTCCCATGGCTGCAACTGCAGAAGACACACCTGTCCTTCCTACTGTCCAGGTTCCCAGCCCTTCAATCAACCTCCAATAGCAGGCCGCTAGGAGAACAAGGGCAGTTTTATTTATTTCTCTTACTTACTTCAAAGATGATTTTCCTTAAACTCTACAGGTTGTTACCATTGTTGAATGTGGCTCCCTGGAGGATTATATGTTTCTAAGCATGAAGGCATCTGTATGGCAAGAAAACATGCAACATTCCCCAATCACTTCATTTTTTTTTTAAATTAAGAAAAGAAAGTTAAAATCTCCCACAAAGTGATGTACTGATGAGCACACCCCATCATGCAAGCCTTTCAAAATACCAAGGGGCTCAGAAAGGGCCCTGGGCCTCATAAACTATTGCCTCTCTGAGTCCATCCCATGGGTTTGGCTTCTGACAAAAGCCATGTCTTAGGACCCACAATGGGTGGAATTATAAATCTGCCATAGCCATAGGGCCTTCTCCCAACTGACCATCCAGAAATCAAGAACACCACAGTACTCATCTTACTTTTAAGAGAACTAAAAAGAAATCAAACAGCTCCAGAGAAACGGAAACATTTGAAAAGCAGAGGAAAGTCCTCTGTTAAACAGTATGAAAGATCCAGGTTTCCAGGATGGCATTTAAGGCATTGGGAAGAAAGGCTGATTTCTCCCAGAGGGGCCCCAGCTTTGATGCCCAAACTGCCCTCAAACATCAGGCTGTGCATTTTGTATAGCAGGGTACCCTCAGGCGAGACAACCATAAATAGCTTAAAACAAGAATAGGAGATTCCATCTGTTTCTGGAATATTTCAGCAGCACCTGCTTTTAAGGTAAAAATCTGGGAGCTGTCCCCACAGCCTTCCTCCCCAACTCCTTCCCCCACCCCTAAACACTTATTTTAAACTAAAGCAGCTAACACACAATCCAAAAGGGCTTCTGCCACCGCACCTGCCTGAGGAAACAGAGTCCTTTGATTTTTCTCCTGAACTGTATGTGTTTAAAAAACACTGGAACAGTTAGAGAGGGAAGCCAAAGTTCTTAAAACCAGATTCCTTTATTACTTCTAGCTTCCTTTTCTTTCTGTAAAAACTAAGCTGTTCTGTGTTTATAGTAGAAATGAGTAAAATACAGATGAAAAAGGTACAATGGTTGTTCCTGACATTAGGTCAGAAAGTGCTCCAGACGAAAGAAGATTCTCACCTTACACCATTCGTATTTAAATACAAGTCCATATGCCAATTAGCATGGAAAGAAGGGCAATCACTGTCCAATTAGGGTGCAGAAACATCGTTTTTTAAAAAACTAAAAAGACCCACTGAAGTTAAGGTTTGAAAAACTTCAGTCTAAATCAGGGTGCTGCTCCCAAAGTGATGTGCAGCATCCCTTCTGACAATAACCAGAAAAACCCAAGCATGTTTTGTGTACAAAAAACCACTTTAGTCTTGGTCTACAAACACCAATATTTCTAATGTCTGTCCAAAACCATCCACGGCCTTCCATGTGCTATGTATAAATGGTGAACATACTTGAGGTACTTTCAACAATCTGGCCCCAAGATTTCTGAAGCATCACCTCTTGCTACTGCCCTCTCATCAGCCTTCTTTTCGCCCATTCTCCTTCAAGCAAGCCCCCACTGATTCTGTAACTGGAACCCACCAGCAACACTTTCCCTGATCCTCCAAGTTAGAGATGGGCACTGCCTAATCTGTGATGCCAAAGAATCTTGCATATATATATTTCTTTAAATAACACTTATCATATGATATTTAAATTACTTGTTTACATATTCCCTTCCCAAAGATTGAGCGGTTTCAAAGACAGTAAGGGTAGCAGAAGGGAAATGGGAGGTGGATATCAAAATCGGGGGTGGCCTGGGAACAGTAGATCTAGAAGTGTACTCAATTTTATATTTGGTAAATGACAAAAAGGGCTTATCGTTTTCATTTTGTAATACCAAGTTCAGAAAGTTCAGGTCATCAAAATCTTGGATGAACATGACACATGAAAGACTCTCAGATGGGGAGCTGGGGCTGTATCTCTGTGTCTATTTTAAGGGGCCTCTAGGTAAATAAAGGTCACTATGTGTTATGTATTGCTTATTCCAGGTATATACTAGGTACTCAAATACTTTTTAACTGAATAAGAATTTAAAACATTAAATTAAATTTAGATAATATCTAGATTAAAAAAAGTTATTTCTTCACAAAATGCATAATAGGTTTCAAACAGTTTTATGTGGGTGCAAGAATAGTTGCTATGCTTTCTTGAGAGCTCAAATAAGATCCCTATAAATAAAGGAGAATATCTGTAAAGTTCCTTTATAAATACTAAAGAAATTTAATTATTGTATAACTTATCTTCTATAACCCCCAAACAACAAATTTATGGCTTAGAACTCCTGAGCTCCTTCTGTTGATCCAAAACCAGAAGTTGGCTAGAAATAGCATATTTCATTTCAGTTTTGGCCTTAATGGGGTATGTGCCATTTGGGCAAATCAGAAGTCATGAAAAATTTCAGTTCTAGGTAACTTTGTTTTACAATACTAAAAGATTTCAGAAGTAAATGCATATACCACCCCAGACTCAGATGGCACAATCTGAAAATGCTAAAATCCTCTCATATTCCTGGGTTTGTAATGAATAACAACTAACTTACCCATAACTATTGTTCTGGTAGCTGGTGCTTTTAATTTAGTATTAACTACCATCCAGCAACTAGTTTAACATTATGGTGAATCTCAAGGAGAAGTAAAATCCTTTAATGGTAGGAACTAGTCAACTGTGGGAGGAAATAATGCATTTGACTTTATAGTGGTATTTGTGTTAATGGTACTTGTTTATACTCTAGTACAACTACATTTCTGTCAAGATTAGGTGGTGACAAGAGTTCAAACCAACTAAAAAAAATTTTTTTTTAAATAAATATGGGCTTATTTCCCAAGGATTCATTCTTTCACAAAACAAGTATTACTAAGTGCCTACTATTCACCTGATATTCTTCAATAAACTTTGAAAGTATTTGTGAAAACAGAAAAAAATTTCCAACCTTCATGGAGCTTACATTCTAGTGGGAATGTACAGAAAATAAAAATGAACCTAATAAGCGAGTTATATTGTATAAAGGACATCTAAGAACCTTTCATTGTGAAATTAAGTTTAAATTTTGTAATACAGATGGCCCAGTCTTTAATGGGCATGATGCCCATTACTTGACATTGGACCTCCACTGTGAGATTCAAAGGTGCACCTGTTACAACTAGTATGAAATGAGTTTGATAATATGAACCATGCTTCTGCAAATAACTGTACTACCTATTTCCTCTTTGAACTAATGTGCCATGAGGCCCGTCCTCTCATTCAGAGCCTTCAGTGCCCTGTCCGTCCATTCTTGATGCATCTCCCTTTCTCTGGATACCTTGCATACAATTTTTTGGTCAAGCACTACACTAAGTGCTGGAGATACATAGTTGATTAAGACATAGTCTTAACCCCTAAAGAGTTGACTGTCCAATAGGAGAAAGGCACAGGAAGATCAAGGCTATGAGTGTATAACGAAAGTATGCAGAGCATGCCGAGTGTGCCCAGGGGAGGGAATGATTACCTTTGCCTTGGGAAGTCTACTCTGAGGAAGTACTTATGCTGAATCTGGGAGGACGAGTAGATGTGTGAAGGCAAAGAAAGTATAGTGGCTTATATGGGCCAGGAAGTATGTAAGCTTGGGAGATCAGGCAGAGAGCAAATGACCCTAAGAAACTAAATCCTGGAACAGCAGAAGCTATGTCTGCACAGACGCCATTACTGGGAGCTACACAAGAAGGAATGGAAAGCAAAAACACAGGTGGCTTCTGAGCAGGTAGCCCTGAGCACAGTGCGAAGGGCGACTGGACATAAAGGCACAGGTTAAATAAAGAAAAAGTATCTGACGAAAGCAAGGAGACTAAGCACAAAAAGAGGACAATGATAATAATCTAATCCAAACCCAAATTATGCCCCATTCTCTTGGCAGACCTCTCCACTTCCTATTGGAAATGCTGTCAACCAGTGGTCCACGTTTCACAGTAAACTCTTCCATTTATATGCTAATCTCAACCTGTTAATGGTCCCAAACCAAACACAGGGAAGTGCCACTTTGTGTGCCCTTTATATATACACAAGCTGGATAAGATAAAGAGGGCTTTTCCCCCCTTATGTTAAATACTCATAAAATGTACATTCCAGAATTCATATAGGACTCTTTATTTTTAACCACAATCACCATCCTCTAGCACTAGAAAATCAATAGTAAGAAAACAGTATGCCCTGGGGTCATTCTATGTATTATATATAGCTTACTGTAGTGTGATCATCCATCTCCCCAGCTATTCTGGGAACTTCTCAAGGGCAGAGACTAGCTAATAGTAAGCATTCAATTAAGGGCTGAGAAACGAATGAATTAACCCACCAAATTTTTCTCCATTGTTCCAAGCTAGTATAACAGATAGAAAACACACCAATGGCTGCTATTTTTCATTCCAAATGAAGAACGTATGAAGGCTGTTCAACGGGCTTCTAGCAAAACTAAATCCATGACCCTACATATAGGCACACAAAGTCAAACACCAGAATGAGAGGAGAGCAATTTTTAATCTACATTTAAAAAGAAAAAAAACAGTTTTCCACTCTCAGAAGTTTGCTGAGTGAGTGGGACAGTGCCAGTTTAGAGTACACACACACACACACACACACACACACACACACAGACATAGACAGACACACACACACACACACACACACAGACACACACACACACAGACACAGACACACACACACACACACACACACACACACACACACACCAGCTTGGAAGAAAGAAACATTGTAACCCAAAATATATAGGAAAAACCTTTGTGTAAAACTTCAAGAACTTGGTTTAATCCCTCACCTCCTCTCCTGGCCAAGGCAGATATATAAAAGACAAAAATGGAAGAGAAAATTTTCTTTAAAAAGAAAAAAAAGACCACATTATTAAATCAAAAAGTAAATAATCATTTACATCAAAGTCTAATACTCTGGGCAGGTAATCCTTGGGCCTGGGCTCCTGAGGTGTGCTTTAGAACAGCTGCACACGTTTAATCTCCCATAGCAGCCAGGTGGTACCTCCTTCCTAAGGTCTCTCCAGCAGTTGTCCTCTAGTGCCTACATTACAAATGCTATGCCTTGGTACAGAAGATCATTGACTTTACTGATTAAAAACAATAATGATAATAAGATTAATGTAGAGAAATGCAAACTTGTAGCTGTCCAGATTGACAGTGAGCAAAGAAACTTTAAAAGTCAGCCCCCTCTCCCTCTATGGTGTGAGGGTGTGTGGGTTTGGGGGACTATGGAGGGAGAGGGGGTCTTTTCCTAGTTAGAAGAAGAAGAAAGTGCAAAGACTAAGTGCAGCAGAGAACTACCCTTTCTGGAATCCATAGAAGGTCTGGCCTTTTATGCCCAAGCTCAAGATTGGGGGCCCGGGTTTTGTCAAGGGCACCTCCCTGCTGCCCTGCCCCAGGCTGTTTCACATGAGCAGAGAGAGACAGGAGGCAGGCCCCTCTGACACCTACTTAACTGAGGCAGATGGAGAGGAGAGTGTGTGGGATGCCTTTACTTCCCCCTCAGGAGGCGCCCAGCAGGAGCCCACAGAGCCAGCAGCTCCAAAATCGGATTTCCACACATCCTCCCACCCCAGAACATGCTTTACCCCTCTAGCAGGAAAAAACAGAGTATTAAGCAAGTGTGGCTCTGCTGTATGAAGGGAATTTTAGAGGACCCTAAGATTCTTAGGATCTTACAGGATTCTGCACTTTTTTCAAACCTGTACAGAGGTAGCCGAGTTGGAAAAAGTTATTCACACACTGACCCAAAGGGGACCAGGGTATAACTTTGAGGAGGACACAATCTGAATCTGTAAGACATCCTGAGCTACAGACACATACTTTATTAATAATCTTACATACACAAAATGTCCAAGGGAAAGCCTAACAGGCTAATTTCTGACAGCTCCAGATAACAGCAGGAGGAACCGAAGTCATGCTGACTCTCCAGCTTCCATATACTACACAGAAGCAATGGTCCCTTTCCCACCCAGGGGATGTGATACAAATAAATAAATGCAATTATCTGTGGAACGTAAAGTGCAAGAACAACACTGTGAAGTCCTTCTCCCCAAGTGCAGTGACTTGGGGGAGACAGATAGGAAAATAAAAAGAACAGCTGGAAAATTTAATTACAGAAGAACAACACAGAAGCTGATATTGTTTCACAGAATGAGCCAATAGCCAAAGCCATTCTCCCTTACCTTAAGATACAGAAGCAACTCTTCGCTCCTGAAGATAAGCGGCAAAACCCGAATCTCTGTTTGCTGTCAATGTCAGTGAGCACGAACGTGAAGTTCTGGCCAACTTGGCTAACAGTGAGGCTGTGGCCAAGACAGAACAAAGGGAAAAATGAATGTGCAGTAAGTTTCTTGATAAAGTATCTAATCACGACAAGTCGTTGAACCTGTAACATTTCCTCTCTCAGTGGAATTTTTTATAAATGAACTTAAAATTTACACACTTCAAGGAAACAGACTGTGAGCTAGTTGAAAAAAAAAAAAAAAAAAAAGACAGCCAGCAGCCTGTTCTAGTGACCACCTCAGAAGTCAAAATCATCAGAACTATCAGACCTTCCCCTTATTGAGTTCAGGCCCTGAGGTAACTCTGTTAATCAGCCCATCCTGAAAGGTGCATTCTATTAACCTCATTTTATAGATGAAGAAATAGTCTAGAGAGGCATTGCGTAAGTAGCAATGCCTGGTAAGTAGCAAAAAGCGGGATTTTAAACCTGGCTCTGACTCCAAAGGTCACTCCTAGAGTTTGCTGTTAGCAATACTCACCTGATAACTCCTCTAGTTCTGAAAATAACAGTGATTCCAACGCAAAATTTAAGTGTCTACCATTTGCCAGCCACAAAGTTAGACACCTGATGTATACCATCTCGTTTACTCTCACAGCAACTCTGGAATTTAGATATTTCCATGTTACAGAAAAGGAAACCAAAGGACAAAATAGGTAGGTAACTGAATCAAGTTCACAGAGCTACTAAGGGAAGGAGCTAGAATTCAAACTGGAAAGAAAAAAGGACGAGGTTGAGTGTTATTTTCCTAAATTTCTGTTATCTCTCATAATTTCTGAATTTAGAAGGAATGTATTTCATATTCTAGAGGACAGAGAAATACCAAGAAGTCTAACATTGCAAGGTGCTTTCTAAGAATGGAGACAATGTTGTAAAGAAAGAGGGAAAAAAAATTCCTCCATCAATTAAAAAATAAGCCACATATAAAAGCAACATAAAATAGAAAATACCTATTTTTTAAAAAATTAAAAAGCATATTACTAATCAGATTAATCTATAAACTTTTTTTAAGTTACAAAATGTTTAAAAATCCAAAAATCAGTTTACCAATTAGCATGGATTCAATTCCTTTTTAAAAACTTAAACATTCCAAGTTCTAATACATAAATCTATACTAACAATATTTCAGAATTTGACATTATTCAAAGGGACTCATCAACTCATATTGTATTTTACAAAGTATATTCAAATTGATAAAAATATTCAAATCGATGCTACCACAAATGTATAATTTACTTTATAAATTATCATTGGAAGTGAAAAATCATGGTTTACCAGGTCTGTTCCAAAGGCAGAATTCCTATTGAGTCTTTGGATAGAATATGAATTAAGTTTTCAAATAATGGGTAACCTTTCTTTCTAAAACTCCCTTATACAAGCCACATAAGGAAATTAAAATTAAAGGGATTTTCAAGGCATCCCAGTACAAAGGTCAATGGACCCTGCCTGGTCACGTTTAAGGAAACAATTCCATCCCTTGGAGAGTGGTTAGAAAGTAGGAAAAATAATTCATAAAGAAAAGAAAGTGTTTCACTCTCCTTATTTAACTAGGAAGGTGAACAAAAACAAGGTGGCAATTTAAAAGCAACATGGTAATAAAGCAGGTGTAAGTAATGCTATCCCTTCACCTTACACAGCCAAGAGAAGGAACACATTTCTATAAAAGTTATAGAGCTGTCAAGGGGACACCAAATGCTACCTTCTTATGGCTGTTATGTTTTATCTATAAAGCTTGGATACTGTGTTACTATGGTGATTTAATACTATGTTTTAAAGGGGATTATATGATTAATTTTAACAAGGTTGAGAACTGAAGATGTGTGAGAAACAGGATTCTAGCTCACATAATTAAAATGATTGGGGAGAAAAGTGGGCCTCAGTGGGGGAGGGGAAAAACCTGTTTTATTAAAATATTTAAAGCAACAGGTCTGTATGATTCTAAGCTACAAATAAGGTCATGCTTTTGTAAAAATACAATTATGTGATCATACAAAATATGACTGTTCATTATTTTGACCGGCACTCAGCCAGTGAGCGCACCAGCCATTCCTATATAGGATCCGAACCCGCGGCGGGAGCGTCTCCGCGCTCCCAGCGCTGCACTCTCCTGAGTGCGCCACGGGCTTGGCCCCACTTCTAGACTGTTTAAAATGAATACTCTCTGAGTAGCGTCCTAGAAGGGAAGGGTATCAATAAGACTGGATGAAAAGAAAATACCCAGGATCTCTAAGAAAAGGACACAGAATGAAGACAATTTGACTGGTGAATCAGGTATCATTAATTTCCTACTATCTTTCCACTACCATTAAAAATACTGAAAAATGTGTTTAGCTGCACTGTAGGCTCAAAGAAAGATTCATTATTCATCTACTTAGTTCACATCCCAACTCCATCACTTGCTAGCTGGGCCTTTATTTAGCAAGTTACTTAAAGTCTCTAAGCACCTCCATTTCTTCACCTGAAATAACAATGAGAACTACCACCTAACCCAAAGGATATTTTGGGAGCATGTGGGATGAGCATTTAGTATAAAGGCCAGTCCATAGTAGGAACAATTAATAAAAGGGATGCAAGCTGTTACCAACTAAATGAAAACTAAAATTCACATTAAAATCATGCACTTGCTTAGAATCTTCCTGATTGACGCAGATTTATAATACTCATGAGTGGAAAAGAAAGTCTGCTTTTCTCTCTTGTCTGTTGCATTTGTGCAGTAAAGTGTAGTCCTCTGGGTGACCAAGAGACTCATGTTTGAATTAAAGGGAAAAAGATTCTTTTTGGGGTGCCACAGTTTAGAAGGAGACACTTATTATCCTCAGTTGGTTCACCTTTTTAATTCCTGTAAGACACGAGTCATCAAAAGCCCCAAAAAATATCTAAAATATTTTTTCCGTCGACGATTTCCAATAAACTAGAAGTCTGGCAACGGCAGTCAAACAGAGGTTAATATGAAGGGTTCTGAATCTCCAAGGAATTTATCATTTCCTCTCTCTCTACTTGCTGAGGTATCCATGGGAGTGTTCACTATTACTCCATAAAAACGACTTTATGGAGAGGGTCTGCTTCCTTAAAGGCTGAAGTTTCTGTGTTTACCTCCAGTATCAGCATCCCTAATTTCTATAGGAACCGGAGATTTCACAACGATTAAAGCTGGAAGGAAACTAAGAAACCATCTCACCCAATTATCCTGTTTTACAGATGGCAAAACTGAGGCTTAGGGTTTTGTTTGTTTTCCAAACTAATCAGAACTAGGACAAAAAATCCAAGCCAACTTCTGGTTCAGTGTCCTTTCCATTCTGCCACTCTGCACTAAGCACAATGAAAACACTCCCTCAGAATCTTCCAACTCAGTTTAAGGAACTAAGGTATGTGAGGAATTCAGATAGTTGTCTCAGCAAATGGAATATACTACTTCTCACTAAGCTAGGGAAATCAAATTTGAGTATCCCCAGAAATGAATCAAGAAGACCAGGGCCAAGACCATCCTTAGCTGTGCTTCCCATGTCTGGATGAATATGGAAAACAGGAGAAAAGCAATGACTAGTGAAACCACAGCCTTTAACCTTCATGCTGCCTTTTAACTGCCTATCAAGGCTTCTCCAGCAGCATTTTACTTCATCTTGAAGTTGTTTACAGGTACAGTGTAAGAATGGTATGAAGCTTGTGGTTGGACAGTTTGATACCAGTCTTCTGGTAAGAAATAAGATTTTACATGTCAGCCTCACTTTAAGTTTAGTTGTCCATTTTGTAAACTCAGCTACAACTACACTGTGCCCTGTAACTAGTGCTGTATATACAACATTGAACAATACAGACAGGGCCCCTGCCCTTGTAGAACTTACTTTCTACTTGGAGAAGAATAAAACAAGTATACCATAAAACATATGGCTTGTAATAGTGTTATTATAAAACCAAGAAAGGAACAAAAATAGAAGAAAATGGAAAAGAAGGAAAGGCCCTACTGAGATAATGTGGTCAGAGGCAGCTTCTCAGGGATGGCAACAATATTGACCTAAAGGATGAGATAGAACAGCCACTCAAGGAGCAGAGAATTGGGTATTTCAGGCAGAGAAAAGAGCTGTGCAAAGATTCCGAGGGCTGAAAGAGCTAGGCATGTTCAAGGAACTAAAAGGACACCAGTACAGCTAAAGCAAAGGAAACAGATAAAGAGGAAAATGGCACCATATGGAAGTGCTAGATAAAGCAAGCGCCAGATCATGCAGAGAGCCCCACAGGTTACGGTAATAGGATTTTTTTTTTTTCCAAAGGCAATGGAAAGCCATCAAATGGTTTTAATCAAGAGAAAAACAGTCTGGTTTATAGTTTCAAAAATTTGATCTCTTACACAGAGGACAGTTTGGAAAAAGGCAGAAGTAAGAGCAGAGAAAATCAGGAGGCTGCTGCAGTAATACAGGTGAGACTGGACGGTGGTTTAACTCATGTAGGGAAAGTAGAGATGGAGACAGGTGGGTAGTTCAAGTTATAACTAGCAGGTATGAATAATAGGCTTGCAGATGGACTGTCAATTAAGGAGCAAAAGGCAGAATATTACCATTTGATGATAGGAAAGACTAGCAAGTTTGTGGGGAGAGCCAAGAGTTCCATTTGGGATATGTTAAGTCTGAGAGGTCTGTAAAACATCTAAATAGAAATGTCAGGTACAGAGTTGAACATACTCGTTAGGAAATCAGAGGAAACATTTGGATTAGAGCTATAAATTTGAAAGTCACCTATACACAGATGGTATTTAACACCATGGTAAAGAATGAGATCACTTGGGGAGAGAGTTCAGGGAAACGAAAGAGAATCTCGGACTAATTTACAGAAACATCAATTCAGAGGATGAGTAGAGAACAGATTATCAAAGAAAAAAAAAAGGAGAAAAACCAGGCAGAATAAACAGGAGAGAGTGGTCAACTTACTGATGCATCAAGATGAGAAGAGAAAAAATGTCCTTGATAAGAACAGCTCTAGTTGAATGACAGAAGCAGAAGACAGACTGAAAAGGGCTAAGGGATAAATTGCAGTGTGTAGATAACTCTTCCAAGGAGAGAATCAGACAGTAATCAAACAGGAATGAAGCGTCAAAGGTGGGTATTATTTTTAGGATGGAGAAATACCAGAATTCCTTTTTAAGCTGTTGGGAAAGGCAGAAATTTATGTTGCAGGAGAGAGCAGATAAAACATTAAGGTCCAGACTTTAGAGTAGAATCCCAGATATGCTACTCACTAGCTATGTGAGCACAGGCACGTTATTATACCTCTCTGATCTAATCTGTAATATCAGCAAAATAATAACCACTTTGCATAGTTTTGAGGATTAGAAATAATACATACAAAGTAACTAGCATACAGTAGGTACACAAGGAAAATAATTCCCATGCAATTATAAAATTCAAGAGATGGAACTGCAACATTGTGTCACTCTATTCATCATAGCTTACTAACAAGTATCTGTTGAGCCATCAACTGTAAGCCACCCCTAAGAGCTGCTTCTCCTTTCCTTCTGTGCATATGGGATGTTAGGCAGGAATTAAGCTTTATTAAACCACCACATCTCCCAATCTTCAGTTCCATGAGCCTCAAAGCTTCCTTCCATAAACACACCTTTCATCTGCCTTAGCCTCAAGTTTCTCACCTCCTCCACTCAAAGATCCAAGTGGCGAGAATGACACTGACCCAAAATGTCTGGGGAACAACAGGAGGTCACACACTGCCAGATATAAGGCAATGCCTACCTGCTCAAGAAACTAACTGAACAATTCTAAGAACAGAGATCTGTCTACTCCCTTGGTTACATGAGCCTGACAAAGTAAACATGAAACATAACTGTCGAATTAACAAGTATCAAAACCAGAAGGAATGACAGAGACCTAATCTAACTCCCTTGTTTTTATCCATGAGGAAACAAAGACAGTCAGAGAAGTCACTTGCCTCACAGCATAGAGCAAGTAAGTGGTGGAATCAAAACTAAAAACTCTATTCTCCTTGTTGCTACCCCCAGTACTCTGTCCACTAAGGCCCAATTACTTCATGGTTATCTGATACTGTAGAAAATAATCATGGGGCACAGCTAAACCCATAGTTTAAGCTAAACCAAGGGACTAAAGTGGACCAAATTGCTTCAGGTTTGAAAAGTAGAGCAGGGTGAGCTTGTCTGCATGAGTTTCATTTTCTTCAGTTACCTCAATTTTCTACTTTTCTACAATAAATATATATTGCTTTTGAAATAAATAAAAAAAGTTTTGGTTATTTATGCTTCGATAGATCTAATGGAGGCAGTCTGGTATCACAGAAAAAGTATGGTGGATTTGGAGGTCAGACAAATGGGTTCTACCCAAAAGCAGTTCTACCACTTAGTAGTAGTGGGACCTTGGGCAAGTTACTGAACCCATCTGAGAGCTACTGTTTCCTCATATGTGGCATGATGATAATGGTAGTCTTGCAAATGTATAACCTGTCAGTGCAGAAAAGAATGCAGCACAATGCCTGGCACATAACATTTAACATAATAAAATGATAAGTAACATTTTAACTACATTTGTATTAGCAGTTACATCCTGAACTTTTAAATGATGCTTCTGCTCCTGAAAAGATTGTCACTTCACTTCATGCTCCTGTCATGTGTGTGGACAGTATAATTTACAAGGCAACTGAGTGATAGCTGACTTTCTGGGTTCTGAAAGAGGATAAGCAAAACCATGGAAAGGAATAGCTTTTCCATTATCCAAAGCATCTCTTGAATGCTTTGACTAACTGAAGCTGGTTGTCAGCTATTAAGTGCAAGCACCACATTATGGAATGGTACAAGCCTTTTTTTTAAGAGACTGCTTTCATCAGTGATAATGAAAAGTTTCTGAAAGTGATACAGGGAACTCAGCACTGACACTTCATACTGCCCTCCACCAAGAGTTTCAAGTACAGTGTAGGGTAGAAATAACTCCAGACTGGGAATAAGAATATCTGTGCCTTTCCCAGCTCTGTAATTGCATAGTTGTGACCATAAGCAAGTCATGTCACCTCTGCACATCTTGGTTTCCTTTCTGTAAAATGGGATGTTTGAACCAGATGAATTTCAGGTTTAAAATCCTGTCGATTCTTCCCACACAATTTCAAGGCCTTCTGTGGCCAGAGCCCAGCTCTCATGGTACACGTCAGCCTCTCCTCAGCAGGCTCCCTCTGCTCTGGCTGAGCGTCTCTAGGCTCATTCAGGGTTCTCCTCTGCTTTGCTCTTCAGTGCATACGTGGCATTAGGCTTTCTCTTCCACTTACCCACTTCTTGCTGTCTTGGCAGACTCAACACAAGTCTCACCCACCATAAGAAGTTTTCTCTGACCATTTCAGTCTTCTCTAACCTCACTATCCTTTTGGATAGAGGTTCTTTGATATGCCTTTAAAATACTTCCTAGACTAGATTGGGAAACACATAGAGAGCAGGGCTCCAAGTCTGAGATCATTTCCATGTCTTCCACATCACCCAACATAATGCCACACATCCTGAACCTTCCTTTGCTCTTTTGTGAAAAAGATCCCACCACCAGCTATCTCTCAGAGCTGCTGCAGAGAACAAATGAGGTAGCAATGGGACAGTGCCCAGCACTTTAACTAGAATCAATTAGGAACTCAAATGATAATTTCCTTCCTTTCCTCCCTCTCTATATATTTGGTGACTGGTCCTCCCCACAAGGTGGTCTACTGGAAAATGTATTCATTTGGGAGATGGAAATCTAGGTTGTGCTGATAGCCTAAGAAGACCTTGGGCAAGTAACAATTTCTCTACAGCTTAAGTTTTTTTCAAGTGAAGATAATGGCACTTCTTCTTATCTCTTATGATAGGAGGATAAAATGAAATAACATATGAGAAAGCACTTTCTTTTGCAGAGCTACCAGCATTATTATTTTTCATAAGTCCTAGTTTCAGAAAGAAAAATCTTAAAACAACACAAGAGACAGCAAGATGTCAATGTTAAGGGGTGATTCGATGATGACTGTGAAAATCCCACTCGATACAGACTAGAAATGTCAGAAAGTTGTATTACTGTTCCTTGGGGTAGAAAAGCACAGATACTGAAAAGATTAGGCAGCTTTCTTTTTTGAGCGCAATCACCTAGGGCATTACTCATCTCCCATGCTGATATAGTTCCTAAGTCAAACAATATCATAAACACACCTGGGGAGCTCTGGGTGGGGGGGGTCTCAGTATCTGGGCATATCTATTTAACAGTGCTAACTGAAAAGTAATAAAAAAAATCATGATATTAAAATCTTTGTATTTATTGTAAATGAACTTCACTATCATTATCTTAGAAGTGAGCAAACAGAAGAGAAAAAATATGGTACCCAAAATAAAGTAGGGTTTTTTTGGTATCAATAAAAGTTATCAACACCCATAGGGCATGTAATATAATAAAATATAAGAAAGAGCTATTGAGCATGGTGAGGATTAAAATATATCCATAAAAGGACATTTCCATCTGCAAATCATTAAAAAAAAATACAAGGAATATGATTAGGGGAGAGAAGCATTTTGGAAGAAAAATATTTTTCTAAAAACAACAGGGGCTGGCTGGTTAGCTCAGTTGGTTAGAGTCTGGTGTTGAAACACCAAGGTCAAGGGTTCAGATCTCCATACCAGCCAGCCAAGAAAAAAAAAATTAAAAATTAAGTTTAAAAAATAAATAAAGGTATCAAACATTATCTGTGACAAACAAAAAGCATTTTAGAATTATCACTTGAGGACTCTGCCATTCTTCCATTTCAGAATGTAATCGTCTAGACAGGTAGGTAAGTATAAGTACAGGTGTGCGTGTGTAGCCTAAATGAAAGAAAGAGAAAAGTGGGGGGAGGGGTGCAGAAATTTAATCACATTGTGCATTTCTTCTAATATTAGTTTACAAAGTCACTTAAGGAACACCTATCCAAAACAGATCACCACTCTAACAAGAAGCCATGTAAAAATGTATTCTTTTATTTTTCTTTGTTAAACACCTACCTACATTTTTAAAACATTTCAGCTTTGTTATTTTGTATAAATATGCCCTTGCCATAATTTGTAATACATTTTATAAGTCACTGGAGGAGATTTCATGCATCACTAATTCATACATATAAATGTGAAGTTTGCATTAAACATCTCTAAACAAAACCCTACTTCCTTGATATTTTTAGAAGAAACAGGATGAGGAAGAGACAAGAGGACTCTCATCACAAAGACTGACCCTTTTAAAATTAAGGCTATTCTGTTTTGAGCATCAACCTGCTACTAAAACATCCTGGTACCCAGATTTAAAAAGGTCTGAGTCTGGAAATACAACAATGGTTGATTGGCTTAAAAAATAACATGTTAGAACCAGAGAGCGCAGTGACTGTAAGTGGTTGGCAACATTCCAGAGTTGCTTTTTAGTACTCTTTCTAAACTCCTTTGGCTACCAAGTCTCATCTCACACCATTTTTAGGTTAATGTCAAATAAACCAGGACACTGGTACTAAAAAGTGTCAAAAAGATCCAAGAAGCATACTACCCGCATGTGCTCTAGATCACTAAAATCTTTCAGGCCCTGCCTTGTTTGGGTACACTAAAATATGAGATAGAACCTTCCTGAAGATGAGTACATTTTACAGCTTTCTTGGAACATATTATGGCATTTATTACCATGGCATTTTCTACAACCTCTTTGTCACTAAAAGTGGAATTTTTAAGATATAACATAATGTATAGTCTCATAGTTTGATTTTCCATTAAGAGAAAACTGAAAAGACAACAATCAAGTGAACAAATAAATGACCGCAAAAAAAAAAAAAAAAAAACTTCAAGTGAAATAAAAAAGTAGACATTTCTTGAAAATAAAGGTGATTGTTTTGTTATTTAATTAATACAGTTAGTAAATTACAGTTTTATAAAGTAAAATCTCTTCTAAAATTGTTACCATTAACCACTGGCTTGTTTTTGTTTGTTTTGTTTGTTTTTTAAAAAACCCTTCAGATTATTTTAATTATCTTGACGTTCTTATATTTGTATCTTTCCAAGAAACAGTTTATCATAATATAAGTACTAAGGAAATGTTTAGGTGATTTTGTATTTTTCAGTTTAGAAATCCATAGAAAATGCTGATTTCCCCAAAGATACCATTCCTGGCTGCCTAAACAAAATGTAAAACATTATTTAGCAACATGCCTTTTAAATAGCTGAATACCTTGAAACTAGATAGGCCTATGCTGATTTAAATTATAAATTGAAGTCTAGAAAAAAAGTCTATAAAATACTCACAAGGCCATGGAGGCATGTAATATTACCTGTTTAAGCCAAATATATTCATATTTAAATAAAAATTAAATAGCACTGGATTAAACACCAACCATTCTTAATCATGGTTTAAGTCTGATAACCAAAATCAAAAATTTAATGCCACACAAAATACATCTCACAAACTAACCAATGCAAAGCCCTAAGCTTTAAACTTTTTGATAGTGTCAATAAAATCCCCAGGAAAGGAGAATATTGCAACTCTCCTTGGAACTAAGGTGTTTTAAATCACGGTTAAACAGACAGAATGTTAAGAATGGTATGGTTTTTATTTTCTATAGCAGGTTTACTGACACTTTTTTTCTAGTAAAGTTTAAAAATCTGACACTACCTGTCCACATAGAAGGGGAAACAAAACTTGGTCAAAGTCTGTAGAACTTCCTGTGGAGAGAAAGAGAGATAATTTATACCTCTAATGGGACCAATAAATCTAACATTAACCATAGCACACAATCTAGCAACTTTACCCTAAAGAAACAGGAGACAGATGAAGAAATATGGGCTTTATCAATTACATAGGAGGAGTACCAGGCAGTCAATCATGAGAAATAATAAACATGATCAAACTTCATTAAAAATGAAAAATTAATCAAGAATCACACATGGGCAAGCAGCAGGAGCCATGCAGGAAAGCTCTGAAGGGAGGGAGGCGGTTGGGTTGCTGAGTGTTAACACCCCTCCAGGGACCATCTCCAGCCTGACCATATGGATCAGAGTGAATAACACCGAGCCACATGGGTTTGGCCTGGCAGGGCCGCTGTCGCTGGCACCGTTTTTGCCTGTTACCTAGGAACAGAGGGGGCCGGGATTAGACAACACTTCCCAACATCAATAGGCCAAATTGCAGTAGAACAGAAAGCCAACTTGAAGATAATTGTCCCTGAACACTGTCACCTACGCTTTTTAGAATTAAAAATTCATTTACTTACTTTATAAAGAAGCTGCCATTTCTGGCATAAATTTATTTTGGAAACAAACTGTAACAATTTTAAGTATGCACTATTTTTAGTTAAATATCACTATCATAATTGGACATACTTACCTGCTCGTAATTTTTGAAAATCTAAAGCAAACAGCCAGTTGAAATGTTTTTACAAATATACAGAAACATAAAACCAAGCACATTATTCAGGAGTATGGTACGAGAAATAGAGTGACATCTCAAAGACTTATTCATGAAAGACAATCTTCTTACATTAAGAAAAGAACACTGGTACATGAGTCACAATATACAGTACACTGCGATTTTCCCCAGTAGACACATTTCACATATACAGTATATATACACATAACTAAACACATACACAAGTAATTATTACCTCCTTCATAGAATTTTCTTTAGATTGACTTGATTTAACTGGAGGCTTGAACAGCCCAGAGTTTGTGCTTATCATAAGTTCATAGCCCAATGTTATAAATTTTAAAAAAGTATTCCTTTCATGCATCTGATTTTCTTTTTAACTATTTAAAATCCCAAATTCAAGACAAAATGAAGAACACATTCTTTCAGTCACTGAGAAGCTGGTTCAAATTAAAACAAACCTGCCCATTGCAAATCCTAATCCAAGTGATAAATTAAAGATAAGTTTACAAATGTAGCACTTTTCTAACCAATAATAATGAATTATCAATGCTAACTGAATTGATGCTTCTCGGTTCATTTATTTTAAAAACCAGTTCTATCATTCAAGAAATAAACCACATCAATCTAATAACCCACTCAATGAAGCAGAAAGCACATTGACTTGCTCTGCCAGAGCATGTTCTGCCTACATAATTCAATTGAGCATAACCTATTTTTTAATATCATCTTGGACTGGTACCATGTATATCACAGCACTGTTAACACATGTCACAAAATAGTTAATGAACAGGAAACTAAAAAATGAAAAAGAGTGAATAAGAATATCTCAGCATATTCTAAGAGGCATTATTTTTCTATTAGTTAATTTTATAGTGTGGCATTCAGGAGTCCATATTTATTGGTTTTAAACTAATCATGTTTAAGTAAGTTGCAGAAGCTAATAGTGAAACGAGAACAATTTCTCAGTGCATAAAGTTACTATCAGGCAAATATTGGAAAATATATCATAAAATATCCACTTTATTGTCTGCAGTTTTAATTATAAAATATATTATAATCCATATACATAAAACCCTTATGATGTAACATGAAAAAAAAATTCCTTACAAGTTTCCTTCCACTTCAAGTTTCGAATACCACCCAGCATCTCTCAACTTCAGTATATGTACCAAATACCCTTTAAAATTCAGTACCAACTGCTCACTCATTGCCGGTATCAGCTACTAAGACAGTTATCCTTTACCCCTCAAAAGTTACAGGTGCAGAAAGCACTTCACTCTATGCTGGAGTTGCACTGGCAAAAGGCCTCAAAGATTTTTGAAAGAAAGGACCCCCCATGGCTACAAGATAGCACTGTGCTCTACAGCAGAGTCAAGTGAATCTAATATGCCCAACTTATTACTCACTACAATACAGAAACTACTTACCACTTTCTCGTGTCAAGAGTAATAACCAACTTTGCACTTGTCTGTCAGATAATATTAGAACAAATATCAAAATATCCAAGGTAGGCTGAGTGTAACCCACCTCCCACAAGCTTTTCTTTTTATCCAAGAAAGTAGCGATAAGTCTAATTAAGCAATGGGGCGGCAGCGAGGCGGGGGGGATATAGGCAAATGTAGGCACATGTTTGTACATTACAATATGCTTCTTCATGTTTGTAATACTACAAGAGCTTGATATTCCAATTTAAGTCAAACAAGATGGTGGTGTACTGTCAGAGAAGAAACAAAAATGAGCATCTACTCTGTGTTAGACATATTCATATACTATCTCAATCAGAACTGAAATATCTACTTCTTAGTTTGGAAGGAGAGAACAGGAAAAAGGAAGGAAAAACAACGTTCCTTGTAAATTTTTTAAAATGCTGAAATTAATTTTCTTACTACAATGTTTTCCCTATATATAAACATTCAACTATTTCTCTTTTATCAAAAAAAAAAAAGCCCCACAATTATTCAAATATGAAAAGTACGGCTCTCCGAGAGGCAGCTTTAAAACCCTGATTTAAGTATATTTTGAGTATTATATTTATGGCAGAGTTTCCCACTGTCTTTCAATATTAACTTTACTGAGAAAACAGTCACTAACCAGTTACCAACCCCCTTTTTCTCTCTAGAACCTATGCCTTTGGCTAGGGAACTTTCTTTGTAGATGGTAATTTTCTTGTTCTCTCCCCCATTTCTCTTGCCTACACAAGCTCTTTCAGACAACCTACCTCAGTGCAAGTTCAACTACTGCCACATAAATCGGATCTTGGAGATGCTGCATAGCTGATGAAATGTAAATGACCTCATTGCTAAGGCAGGGGGTGGGGAAGATTGCATGCCAGCTCTCCAGATCAATTCCCAAGTTTATGTTTTCACAAATCTTTTTATGTACGATTTGATTTCTTAACATTTTAATGAGCAAAAAAGTGAATCTATAGTAGCCAGTCACCACAGTTAAAGTGCAGGGCATGAACTAGATCCCAGGAGGGAACCAGTCCACCATGTCACCACTGGCTTTAGAACACTCGCCACCTGGTTCCATGTCCCCAGGTTCCAACTCTTTTCATAATCAAAACACTGCTGACATTATAAACCCCAGACGGGTTTTCTAAAATCCCTCCCAATCAATATATCCAACACATAACTTATTGGAGACAACACTGAGCTCATTGATTAAGGTGAGTTCAGGAGCAAAGTTTTCAAAATAAATGAGACAAGAATACAGCATTCAACCCCTTTGTGTCACCAATTTATGAAATAGGCAATTTCCAACAGTGCTTTTCTTCCTAACAAAATATATGATACTTCATGAGGGAAGAAACAAGAGCAGAGGGCACAGGGAGGAAGGGTGGTGGAGAGGCAGTTGCACAAACCTTTCAGTTATGCATATGTTAAACGGCAGATCGCTCAGTGTAGTAGAAAAGCAATATCTACAAAGCTCTGCCCACAAGGAGATACCAAGCCTCAGAGTATGAACCAAAATATGAAAATAACACACCTAACACTGGATACAATTGCAAATAAAATTCAGAAATGAACCCAAGATTCAGCTCAGTCTACTTTGGATTCATTTCACCCAATTCAAATTCTCATTTGGTCAGAAAGTCCATCAAGGGAATTTATACCCATGTGGAGAAAGTAGATTATGTTCTGCTGACATTGAACCGTTCTCTGAACGTAAAGTTTTAAATTTATAATCATATCCATTATAAAACCTTATCTAGAAGCAAAACTTCAAAGACTAAATTCGATGAAATTAACTGGGATTATAAATAATGAGAAGGCTAGAACAACTCACCCTGAATTTGGGGAGTGAGGTATCAAATACTTTGTTTTCATTGCTTCACTGAAACCTATAAACAACAACTAGTTTTATTTGGCAGATGAAAACAATTTACAGTCAGACACAGACATATATATACCCTACAAATAAATGCCATTTGAAAGATAAAAGCACAGGCTGATTATAGTGTCCACTGGAGTTACAGAGCGTTGGGAGATGAGACACATTCTCAATAATTCAAAGGAAAAAAAAATGTGTACAGGAAAACATTTAAATAAAAGAGATAGCTTGAACAAATTAATGTATTTTAAAATATGTAAAGCCACAATTAGCCTCTTTGTGGCTTGCTGAAAGCTGATATAGCAGTTGATAATTTACCTTTGCCCAAAAAAGAGAGTGAAGGAGGGATAAGAGTAGAGACGGTGAGAGAACATTTCCTGGATTGCTTACACCTAATTTATTTGTTCATTTCAAAATGCAGGTGTATGATGAAAAGATCAGTGGAGCTCAAATTCCTAAAATACTATGTTTAAAAAAAATTTTAATAGCATGAGGGAAATACTGACCCTCTAAGTCTTGCAACTGAGAGCCGTGCCACTGACTTGAAAGAAAAGCCTGTGACTGATGATCTAAAATTCAAGTTGAAAGTTAAAAACAGAACAAAATCCAAACATACAAAAAGCTAACAAAATTTCTGCTTCAAGCCATTTCAAGTTAAAACCAGGGACTCCAAGTGAAAGCTGACAAAGGTTTTAAATGCTTATGATTAAGAAGGGTAAAGCAGTTGTTCTTGGAAGCTTAATTAGCACCAAGTTCAAGAATGTTGATCAGAAGTTTCCTAAACGTGAAAACAGGAAACAAAATTTTTCTCCTTCACTTTAAGTGTCAAATTAAACCCAAAATCCATAATACAGTTACAACCAAATTTATATTTTTTTTCAATGAGAAAAAGAAGCTTTGAAAAAGGAATTTTACAGAAAAGCCTTTCAACACCCGAACATAAAAGCCGGGTCAAATTTCTAACAACACTGCTCAAATGCTACTGAGTCTGCTTCCTTTCTTTGGTACATTTCAATATTTATCCCGTTTACTTTTTATAAATATTGGTGAATTTTGAGTTATGCATATGTTATAATTATGCTAATTTGTATAATACCTAATATTCAGAATCAGTGTTGTAATTCAAAGATAAAATTAAGTTACAATAAAATAAAGAAATTCATCACACTCCATAAATATGAAATATATAAGCTTTACATCTGAATTACTAAGGACATTAAGTACAGAAGAGGAAAGCTTACAACAGAAGTACCACCTCTAGAACTACTTTCAAGTATAAATCTTTATAACCTTTGAAGTCCAAAGTAAAAATACTGGATCTTATAAAAAACTTTTCAATTTAATAAAATTATCCTTTTGCATCCTTCCCTTTCTCCAAAAATTTACCTAAAACAAAGTTGTTCCATATCACAATATTATATAACATCCTCTATTCCAAGATTTCCTTTTATTAACTTTAAACCTTCCAGCAAAGGTGTTGAAAGTGAGGGAGCTATATTTATAAGGTCAATGTTAAACATCAATAAAATTCTTAACACTTGTTTTAAATACTTCCAAAGGGAACAGATGATGATCTCTTACAATTAGCATTCAGTGGGATCAGTAATGTAATTCCTTGGACTTAATGTTATTACTCTAAAATATTTTGTCTTGCTCATTTCCTTAAAATTTTAATTTATGTTTCCTTAAATATTTTAATTTCTTTTATCTGAACATTTATGTTATCAATATTTCTAAAAGGAAGGGGGGAAGGAGGGAAACACAAGTTAGCACATACCAAAGGAATAGGGTCTCAACAGTAAAATTGCAAACATGATTTCACTGAAGAAGCAACTTGCCCTCAGGAAGACGCTATTAAAAAAAGAAAAGAAAAAAAAAAGAGCACTGATAGAAAGACTATTTTGTAAGCATATTAAAAGCTGTCAGCTTCTAAATATTTTAAATGAACACAAAAATGTGCACAGATGGGCAACTTTTCTGCTCACATTAGTCTAGAAAAAAAAAATCTTTCATTATCAAGCTCAAAGTCCTTGAATTTTTTAAACTTAATTGTGCCTCTATTTCTTAGAATTCACACCCCAAGGCCAAAGCTTTCCTGCCACCAGTCCTTCAAATCTGACTTGGACATTACACGGGAGGAGGCTCCAAGCCTCCCTGAGGTCTCACTCCTTTTACAACACACGAAAAAGCAGTCGATAATGGGCCCATGCTGAATTCCGTGCTCTCCACGTCTCCTCTTGGGACACAAGCCTAGCAGATGTGATAAAAACTGTGTCAGAGAAGTGGCTCTAGTTTGTGCCTTAATGACAACTTAAACCTCTAAACCAATACAACCAAAGGACTAACAGAACTGGCTGTTACCTCTCTCTCCTGCCAATCTTCAAATATCTCTGAACTAAATTAGCACCTCTACCTACAACTTCACTTGCCACACCACAAAATCCATTCTAATTTTAAAAGATAAATGAATCCAGCAAACACATCGGTGGCATAAGTGTCTGGGCGCTGTGTGTGTGTGCGTTCCATAATTAAGCCCTAACACATATTTCATGTAGTTTATACTTTCTCAACGTAAGATTGAGCATTCACATGTTTTAAAGGACTGCCTGGTAAATTCTCTCTGATCACCACCCTAGTAACCATATTAATATTAAGTAAAACTGGGAGACTTATGGTTCCCCAAATCCTTTAGATGTACCTAAAGGCCTAAAAACTATTTTCAAATATGTTCAAGCATAGAAAAGAAAAGTGATATATTCTGAGTTATTGAAACATTCTAATTATTAAAATGCATACAGGAGAATGTTTTAAAACCGTGGGTGGTATATTTTTCTTTTAACTTGTAAGAACTCTTTGTCTTACCTAATGATATGGTACCAAAAAGTAGATTTAAATGTGTACTTCTGATAACATTTTCTAAATTCTATAATGCAGCCTTCAGATGATAGGTCTTTTTACCCAGTATCTTGAAAGCCTATTCAGTCACAATTGCATACCCACTTAATCAGCAATCATTGTTCTGGGATGCAGGACTTTGTTGTCAAGACAAGCACCAAAACCTTAAAAAAATTTTTTTCAGAACTGGCATAAGAAAAAAGTGATCTTTGTCAGACAAGGACAAATTTATGCAAATCTTTTATAAACATTCACAAACATTTATTTAGCTTTTGAAATGTTGGCCTCATTTGAGAGCATGAAAATGAGGGGGAAGTAGAAAAACGCAAAGGACAGCTTAGAAGCTGGCACACTACATAAATATTCAGAAGGAAGATTATAGGATTCATGTTAGGCTGTCTTAGGCTTCTCCAAAGTCCACATAGAATAGCAAAGAACAAAACTAACGAGAAGTACAGCAGATGTTAGACAATGCATCAGCCTCTTTTCCTCTCTCACTTGGCTATACTTGGACGCTTTTATATTTTCTTTCAATATGGTTAGGTCATTCAAGGATTCTCCTATAGACTCTGTATTGTGGCTACAGATCTATAAGCTGAAGGTCTGTCAGCTTTCCAAAAGTTTCCAATGAAAAGGCATTATGCAAATTCTACCTCTCTTACCCTCTTTCAGGGGGGGAAAAAGCCTCCAGTATGCAGTCATCGGAGTATTGGAAGCCCCAGCCTTCATTTCTGTATAGCTGTGTTTGCCTCAGGGCCACGCTGCTTGTTTTGACAGTGGATCCCCCCAGATAGTTGGGATTAGTCGAGCTTGTTTAGATAAACTTGAAATCAAGGCCTTCTCTAGGTAGACAGCTAGATGTAGCTACCGAGTTTCCAGCTGCCTCCTCCTTTCATCCCAAAACAACTGCAGATTCACAGTAGCTATCACAGCCACAGGCTATGTCACATACATAAGTACAAAATTAAAGGCTGCTAAAAGAAGCCTTTGTAAGTCTTAGTGCTAAAATAAGGAATCTGTACTACTTGGTTTATACAAATTATTCTAGCACTACAAGTATGGAACTGAAATCATTAGTTAACAAGGCATATTAATCAAGTTTCCTAGCTTCTTCTGATAGACAGAATCATAGTTTGGTAATATACCTAACCTTCTGCTTATTAGCTCTTATATGAGAATAATAGCTTAAAACGTTGAAAAGGAAATAGTAGGTTTTATTTATTCAGTGGCAGGGGATGTTAGACACCATCAATAAACACTGTGAGCAGAATATGAAAATCAAAATGTAAATATCAAATCCACTTTTGAGGGAGAATTATTTAGCAATTGATTAGACAGGGTATCTCACTAAACAGTCACCTCCAATTACAGAACTGTTTCAAAAAAACTTTTATTTCCTACAACTTGCAGATTCTGATAGAAAGAAAGAGGACTGCAGACTGAAGAAATTTATACTCAGAACAAATTTATGACATCTCATTACAATGACAGAAGGCAGGTGATACAAAACACTATTGAAGTAAAGAAAATTATGTAATGAAGTTTTCTAATATCCACTCAAGGATTTTAATCTTTTGCAACTAGAAGGGGAAAAAAGCCTCTTCAGAGAGCCAGCAAAATACAAGCAAAGAAAATAATTCAATCTCACATACAGGTTTTATTTTGCTTTGCATATCCCGCTCCAACATACAGATGCTAATGTTTACCTGAGACTGCCTGGGAAATGGTACCAGAACAGATTTAAACATTTTCCAGAACTATCCTGAGGTACCACACAGTACAGAAGTCCTTTCATGCTCTGACCATACTGTCAAGTCATACAAGGCTGTTTTCAATCAAATGTACATACCACCACTGAAAATGTGTTCTAATGATTCAACAGGTAAATCTTTAAAAGAAAGGACCTAAGACATTCAAGACATTCTGAAATTTGCAGTCATCAATTTGAGCTTTTCCTATTAAATTTGGAGTTCATTTCATGTACAACTAACTAACAACCTAAAAAAGAAGTCGGCAAAATTCGCTAAAGGGCCAGGCAGTAAATATTTTAGGCTTTGCAGGCCACTTATGATCTGTGTCACATATTCTTCTTTTGTGTGTGTGTGTATGTTGTTTTTTTTTTACAACCTTTAAAAAGGGTAAAAAATCATCTTAACTCACAGGTCATACAAAAACCAGCCCCAGAAAGGATTTGGTTAACACTGATCTGTAGTGTCGAGGAGCCCTGTAAACCAAACAAACTCACCAATGCCCCCAAACTCAAATTTAGAATTTCCTAAAAGGTAAAATGACAATGACAATGCCAATCCTGTCAGTTCTCTGGTGAGCCAACAGTTCACACAATTGTTGCTAAATGGTCAAATGTCTATTACACACAAACATGCTCTCTCTTTTCTTGGAAAATTTTTTAAAATTAAAAAAAAAACAAAAACCCACAAAGAATTAAATATAAAACATATTTAAATATTTAAACCATCCACAATTCACAACTGTTTTGTGGCATGGGCTCTTCATAGAAGTAATTCCTTAGTAATACCAGTATTAATAATAATAATACGATAATAAAAATAATAGTATTAATAATAATAGAATAGTTCACTTCTACAGGTAAGGTCCAAGGGTATTCTTGACAGATAAATGAATTCATATTCTCTGAATTATTGAGAGCTCTTCAATTTGACATTTATTTTGTTTATAATATTTTAAAGCAGTATTAAAAGAGCAGAAAGCCTATTCTAGTACTCTATCACCAGTCACTTGAAAACATGTTACTTGTCCAACGCTGTTCCTTTAGATGAAGAACACAGACGGTCTCCTCCTGCCTCTGCCACTACTTGATTTCTGGCTTCCTTTTCAACTCCTTTCCCTTAAAAGAGTTTCCCAGGATGTTATCTTCCTCCTCTCTCTGCATCCTCCTCTATTAATAGTCTACCTATACTTTTGTTTCAGTTGTCATCACCAAGTACATTAAAATTCAAAGCTTCACTTCTGAACTACCTTCCCAGCTCCAGGTTCCTATTCCAACTGCCTATTGGACACTTCTGCCTCATGTCCCATAGGTACTTCGAGGTCAACATATGTCTAAAATCCATACTCGTTATCTAGGTTCCCGGTACACTGTTGCTTGCTAATCTTTCACTCCATCAGAACAAGAAAGGCTCTCAGACCACCACTAACTCTTGCTGAGGGAAAGATGATCTATTCGTGTGACTTAGAGGCAAACATCTGCATGGTTGTTGAATTTCAAGATAACTGTGAAGAAAAGTTTCTGATTCCTTAAAACCTTTCCAAGTATTAGTAAACAAGATAGGGGACAAGGGAGCCCCTGAAATCAAGTGTATTTCAAAGTCATCTTAGAAAAGAACACTGATAATATATTTAGTACCAGACAATGTGCTAGAGGCCAGGGATAAAGCAGTGATGTGGTCCCTGTTCACATGGAGCCTACAATCTAATTGGAAAGACAGATGCTATAGAAATGAATACATGAATACCTAATTCAAACTGCCACAGGAGCTGTGGAAGAAAAAAACAGAGTGTTCTCAACAAAATGACAGAGTCCTGAATTTAGACAGAAAGGTCAAGGAAGGCCTCTCAGGAAGTAACATTGTGCGCTGAGACGTGAGGAATGAATAGGTATTCACCAGGCAAAGTCTGGAAGAGGGTTTAGGAGAAGGGAGTCAAAAGTAACAGCATGAGCAAACGGTCGCTGAACAGGAACCCTTGGCACATTCAAGGAACTTAGAAGCAGCCTGGCATGCTGGAGCAGAGAGGTGAGGGAGAGAGTGTCAGAGGAAGTTGGCAGGGGCCAAATCATGTGGGACCCTACAGGGCATGCTTAGGAATCTGGACCTTATTCTAATGCACTGGAAGTCACTGAGGGGTTTGGATCCTCTTAGGTCCCACTTGCACATGACTTTCTAACTCTTCCACCTACCCCCAAGTCTTCCAGACTCTACCAGGTGGACTCAGAGGCAATAGTGACCACTTTACTTCTCCTGAGTTCCCACTCCAATCCTGTTGATATCATTCCTACCATTAAACTGACGATAATCTCAAGGCCCTGCATTTCCACATGAGGGAAAAGACATCCAACTGGGTACCCAACAGGCCTCTGGGGAGGAAGAGGAGCCTTACACAGGAACCTTAATAATAACCCTGGCAGTAGGGAGAGTGGTTTGGTCAAAGAGAGCAAAAGGGAACTGTAACAAATTTGAACAGGACCATCTTAAATCTCTCTTCAGAATCTGCTCCTTTGTATCTGGTATTTCTTCTGAGCTCCCAAAGTCCACTTTCCTGTATATAGAGAAAGCATGTGTGGCTTTTTATTGCAATAATTTGCTGTATGTCATCAACTCTAAGAAGCCATTGACCATAAAACTATATTTTATATAAATAAAAGATACCACCAAGGGAAAAAAATGCTACAAATGAAATAATATACTATCAACTGTAAGATGCACCCCAATTTCCAAGATGTTAAAATATGAAAAAATGTACCTTTTGGAATTAATGAAATATATTTACAGGTCTGTCTTCCCCACTAGACTAAATCAGGAAAGGTGGGGATTACACTCAATGCCTGTGTCTAACAAAGTATCTGGCACAGAGGAAACATCCAGCAAATGATGGTGCTAAAAAAATGATTGGAGGATAGTCTAGAGATTTAGAGGTGAAAAAAACAGCATTAACTGAGCATTTATTACTGCCACGCGCTGTGCTAGCAGTCCACATGTCTTCTGTTTAATCCTCATAGGACGCAGTGAAACTACAAGGACCAAGACACAGACTTGAATTTATCAGAGAACCAAACTTAAAGATTAATATTGGTTCTTGACATAGAAAATGAGAATAGGGAAGACTATTAAAGTTTCTATAAATGTAAAAATACTCATTTCCATCAAAAGTTTACCACTTATGCCTAATTACATTCATGCCTAATAACACATGAATTATGCACATAATAAATATCTAATTGACACATATAAATTTCTTCTGATTATGAAACTAACCTGTTCAGCCTTTAGTTTCTCATATACCAATGGTCATCTATTCTCTGAAGGGGATTAAATGACAAGTGGAAAGTAACTGGCAAAGCAGCTACTATGTACCACATCTTGTGCATAATGATGCACATGATCCTACCAGTAGTCTTATGTAGATATTATCACCTTCTTAGAGATGAACAAAAACTTGAAAGCTGAGTAAAATTAGTTTCAGGTAGACTGATGAAGAAACTTGCCTAACTCTCTATTCAAGAGAAAGACTCTCTGTCTCTATCCCTATTTGATTAGCATTCTGTCTCCACAGTTACACTCATACCACTAAAACTTTGCAGTAGTAGCCCTCCATGCCCAATGAAGCTAAAGACTTTCTCCTGTTTTGCTTTCCAATTGCAGCACTGGAGTGAAAGATTTCTGTTGTTCTGTTAAAAGGTCTTAGAGTAGGATAACCTTACATGCCAGTTTGCCCACAACATCCCAGTTCTATGCCCATGGTTTCTGTGTAATCACCCTTTTGCTCTCAAAGGTATCCTGGATTGGATGGTGGTCACCAGAGTCTTAGAGGGAAAACTATAGCCTGTCTGGCAGGTAATGAAAGAATAAATAGTTGTTTATTTGCCTTGTGGTGGGAAACTGGGGAGTGGCATTAGAAGAGATCGTTTTTATCACTTGACTTCAGGCTCTTTATCTGCAGCAACGATTTATCTACATTCTAGGACATAACAAAATATCAGAAATCATCAATTACATGGAATTATCAAACTTTCTCTTTGCTTCATTTTCCTCGTATTACGCCAGAAAACATTTATTGAACTAGACAAATTCAGGCATTATGAATTATGGCTACTTCTCTTGCCAATTCTACAAAGTTAGTATTACTTCCTTATTCTACAGATGAAGAAAATGAGACTGAAAAACAAAGCCTTTGCCCAAAGTGACATATCCAAAGTCAAATTTCATACATGAGGATATTTGCCTCATAAGTTTTTTAAGGGTGGGGGAGAGAATGAAAGAAATAATTGAGATGTGAATAATAAAAGCATTTCAAGCCGCCATTAAATCTGTTTATTATAACAGATACATTTTTAAAATCCCCAAATATTTCTCAATTTGCCAGGAATTTAGGTCTCCAGAAATGATAAGTATCTGGCAGGTTGGAACAGTGCTCTGAGAAAAATAATTTACAGGTTATACTTCTTTTTTTTATTTTTTATTTATTTTTTCCTTTTCTGTGACCGGTAAGGGGATTGCAACCCTTGGCTTGGTGTCGTCCGCACCGCACTCAGCCAGTGAGTGCACCAGCCATCCCTACATAGGATCCGAACCCGCAGCGGGAGTGCCGCTGCGCTCCCAGCGCCGCACTCTCCCGAGTGAGCCACGGGGTCGGCCCTATACTTCTAAAACTGGATGTTACATAAAGAGGCATCATGTTCAAAATACATTCAAATATGAGAATCTTAAATGCCTCTGGTTAAGGCTCTGCTAGGTAAGTTGGAATTTAATAAATGTATGTTTTGGTTTGTCCTACCAAGTTCAAATCCATAATGTGAACACTGTTCTGTCGTTTATTATTATACATCAAATATCTGGCCTCCTAATATGCATGTGCAGTACTGGGTCCTAGAGACTTGCACACAAAGCAGGCAAGAACCTCTGACTTCCTGAGTAGGGGAGGAAGAGAACACATAAACAAGTACTGTGGGTTTTCTGATAGTAATTTCCTTTTACCTTGACAATATTTCTACCAGGTCTACCTGGTAGATATGAAAGACTCCTAGAGGAGGAGACATTTGAGGTAATTTTTGAAAAATGATTCAGTATCTACTAGACAAACAGGCTAGATAAGAATATTCCAGGTATAAAAGCAACGTGAAACAACATATGACATATTTTACAAGGTTGATATGTAAGTAAATGATCTTTGATAAGCTCAACTGTCTTTAAAAGACAATCTCAATCATTTTATAAATACTTTTTCATTTCTACCCACCATCTCCCTCATCTGCTACATGTGCGCACACACACATACACACACACACATACACACCCACCCGCCATCCAGGATTCATGTTGTATAACATGTGAAATATGAAAATGACCAAAGTTAGTTTGAAATTATGATAGCCAGAGTAATCTTTACTCTACTGCATATTAGTATTTAAAAAACCGAAGCTACCACAGTAACACAAAGGACCACATGCAACAAAAAGGGCTCATTTACAAGAACAGCGGTACCCATTACTAAATTTCTGAGGTTTTGAACATGGGATTCTCAACATATAGATTTCACAACTGGAATAAAATAAATAAAAAATAATTATTTGAAATCTCTTTACCACCATTAAAGAGTTTTTACATTTTCAGTATATTTCAGAACATAAATGTTCAGGAGCTGTTTGATTGTATCTCTTTTTCTTTACTAGACAAAGTACTCTCATATTAGTGATTTCGCTAAATTTTTGTTCTGGAACAGTGTGGGTTTAGAAAGGGAAGGTTTTCCAGAATTCTTCCTGGGATAAATCTGAAATTTTAGAGACAAAGGTTATCATACACAACCCTAACACCTAACAAAACAAAGGAACCAAAACAGTACTACCCTGTTAACTTAAATCTACCCCTAATAATAGTAAAAACTATATAATTATTTGTTATTGTTAGATGTCAGGTGTTAATTTAAGTACTTCACACATTTCAAATCATTTAACCCTCAAAACAATCCTATGAGGTCTTTACTATGACTATCTCTAGTTCACAGGTGAGGAAACAAAATCTCAAAGTGGTAAATCCTAGTAAATGGCAGAGCCAGAATCAAACCCCAGCAGTCTGGCTCCAAAGTCCATACTTTTAATCACCACTACTATCATGCCTCTGCACTCTCCTTTCTGGAATCTTAACTCCTTAGCAATTATGTCTATGTTATCACATACTTCATATTATTCACTGAGCCCCTAATTTACCCTAGCTGCTAAGAGGGCCCTCTAACACTGGCTACAGCAATTCCTGTACTGGAAGAATTCACAGACTGACAAAGAGACAGACTCATACAATACAATGTAAGGAATGAATGTTCCAAGTTCTCTCCAAGAGCAGAGGATAGAGAATTCAGTCAGGGCAAGTTTCACAGAGAAGGTGATACATTTAATAATGAACAGATGTGTACTGGGGTGGGGGTGCAGGGACAAAAAGGAGGAAAACATTCCAACCATAAATACAGTGTGGGCAAAAATATACAGGAAGGGAAGAGCAAAGCATGCTGGGAAATGGCGACACATCCTATGTCTGGGCTGTAAAGGGAAGTGGCAGGAGACAAGGCTAGAGGTTGGGTCACAAGTCAGATTCTAACAGGCCTTAAAGTAAGAAAGTTAAGAAATTTGGAGTAGATTTTGAAGGCACCAGGGAACCATCAAGAGTTTTGACTAAAGAGAAATGGTGTGATTTGATTTAGGTTTCAGAAAGTTATCTCTGGCCATCTTATGGAGGGTGGTGACGGCAGGGTCATTGAGTTGGAGCCACTAGGAAGAGTCCACAGGACAGAAGCTTATAGTGTGAAGGCAAAGGGAAACGGAAGAATAGGACAGACTAGAGAGCAGTTTAGAAAAGATAATAAATGGGACTTGATAACTATAGACCTGTAAGAGCATCAAGGAACAACAGGAACTGATTAGATGAGTATTAGGCTAAAGATAAGACAGAGATCACAGCTCTCGATGGCAGACACAGTCCACTTAGTTATAATCACTGGGTAACTCTCCAGAAACAAGACCATCCAAAAGTACTCAAAGACACCTAAAATTTAGTGGGGATTTTTTGGAGCTAGAATAAAACCAGGAGAACACTTCTAGTGAGAATGTGTAAGTAAGGATTGCATAATTACCATTTCCTGGAGTCAAATTCAAATAAGTAGTAGTACGACATAGCTGTATAGCTTGGCATGCTTTCAGAAAAAAATGGCTCAAAAAGAATTTGTCTTTTTAATGAGTTCCTTCTATATAACTGTAACAGCTGGGGAGTGACCAAATTGGGAAGAAATCTTCAGCTTGAAAGAAGAGACTTAAGTCAGAAAATGTCTCAATTTTTCAATTGAGTTTGGCTAAATGTTTAAGTGTTTGAAATATATTTTCATTAAGAAGCTAGTTCAACACCATCCCATTTTTAAATTCACCCTTTTCTGGAAATGGGGAGGGGGAACCTCAAGATACAGATATTACAGAATAGCACCTCCTGCATACAAGGTGGTTTTTCTTCAGCAAGCACTTTAAAAAGCAGCAACCTGACATTTGTCCAAGGTGATAAATTTGACTTGAAACACAGGAAAAAATAAAAGGCAACATGTGATATATTGTTTTTTAAAATTATTTTTCCCCATCCATGATCCTATACTCAAAAAACATTTAAACCAGCCAATCATCAACTACGGGACACTTTTAAAGCAGATGTTTAATTTGGAATATACATCTGCAATCTATCAATGAATCTTTTAGAAATCTGTAATGCAGTCCATGAAAATAGCTACACTGTAGCAATCATGGATACTGACATACCACTTCACTTCAAGAAAGGTGCTTCAGCAGGGGACTTGCTGCTATTATGCTAAATCACCTCCCAGGTTTTAGGGTCTGAAGAAATTGAGATTTGTATCTGCAGATGATAAAATTACATTTCCACCTACAATTCCAGACTGCTAAGTTACTAAGAAATATGGAAAACAAACTTTTTGAGCAAGGGGTTGAAAAACTCATGAATCAACAGTAAATCTTAGAAAAGCATGCATCTAAAACAAACCTAATAGTTGATCTTCTTTAAGGGCAGCTCTGAGACTTTCCACTTTGGTTTCTCTGTACCACGAGTTAACTTTACTAATTTCCATGGCTTCACATCACAAAGAAATTTCAGGAATGTGGACATGACGACACCACCAGCCAAAGGTCCTGGTTTTCAGAAACACTCCCAATTTCAGGTGTTTTAACCATGCCATTATTCCACAAACCATCCAAAACACCCTGGACATGCAGTACCCTGATAGCCTACTAGACATTAAGTTCCTGCAGGGGAGAGAAGGAATCTACAACTTTTCTCATCTTCATGACCTGGTACGGTGTCTGGCTCATAGTCTGCAGATAGTAGTGCATGTATCAATTTCTCATTCAATTAATGCACAGAATGGAACCTAGTTTCCCAGACTGTTTCTGCCACCAAAAACAGACATGGGGCGGGCGGGGGATCAGAAAATACAGTCACTTATAACTAAGTTAATCTTTTTAAGAGCAGGTTGTGGAGCCATTTTAATACATGATCCATTTTGATCCTTATACGAGGGTATTTTAAAAAGTTCACAGAAAAATAAAATTAAAAGATAATACACATCTTTCCATGCACTTTCTGAAGTACCCTCATATAAGTAAATCCTTTGGATGAGATTCAAATGAATTCACAAATCCTGTTCCATGGTACATAGTGTCAAAAAAGTTTCCAAGATCAAATATGCCCTCACCACTTAAAGTGGATCTAATTTGAATGTACTATATTAGTAGGCTGGAAGCATGACAGCACCTACTTTGGAGAAGCATGGAAAAAACAAGAAAGCTCAAAAGTTTACAAGAGAAATAGGATACATCCAAATCTGATTCCATTCTTGTGAACTTGGTGAATGCAAGGCCCAAAGACCACAAACCCAAAATTTCAATTCCAATATGAAGATCTATGGCTTAAACATGTCCCTATATAGAAAGACTGGCAGAACCTTTGTGGAATCAATGTCACATTTTATACAGATCAGGTACACTGCTGCTTATGTTTCTCTGCCTAATAATGATGGGGAGTGTCAGATTTTATCATTTGTTTACACTTTGTCTAAACGTTATACATGTGTGTCATATTATACAATGTTGGGACAATGAGGCTTCCTTTCATAGTGGATTATATCTATTTATACAATGTTGGGAAAATGAGGCTACCTTTCAACTGTGGATTACATCTATTTTTTCTTATTAAATAGTTTTCTGTCAATGAATCAGGGCATGAATAAATTTTGCAATAGAAATGTTTAGTCTCTGGCTTACCAAATTTTGGAAGAATACAACATGAAAGTTTTCATACACAGGAGCTCACCAAAGGAAAGAGGCAATCATCAATATACAAATAGCAAGTCTTGCTTAAATTTTATGTCTATTGCCTTTCTAGTCAGAATCTTCCACTTGATTTACATAGGTTATGTTATGAATAACTGTGAGCTTAAGAAATGTTTTCTTTAGAGCATACCTGAAGCATGAACAGATGAAAACTCCATATTTAAGCAATTACATGCAACTAAGAAATGCCAATTTCCATCACAATTAGCCTAAGTTATGCAACATATTTTTGTTCCTTTTTAGTATATAGCTGATGTATGTTTTTATAATTTGTTTAACTGCCTATAGTGAAATTTTGAAATCACATAAGCCATATAAAACCATAAAAGAAAGGGCACCTTTTTATTTTTCCCAATGTACCATGTTTCTACTTTGCTTATAGAGCTTATATAAGAAACACTGTTAGTTTCTATATAAAGATTTCCATAAAATTTTTATGGTTTGTATAAATGCATAAAGATTGTTGGTTTCATTATAACCTCTGTTTCAGTGCCAGTGGAAAGAAAAGTTACCTCCAACTTTAAACAGTGATCTACATATACAAGGGTGGGTTAAGTGTCCTCAGACCTCTCTTTAAAAAACTCTAAGACACTCACTGTATTTCATCAAAATATAGGTGAGCACACTAGAGAAGCAACTTCTAGCACACTCAACTCTAATCTCCACTGTCAGAGCAAACAGGCTATAAAAAGTGCAATTGTGAGAACAAATTATTAATTCTACATGTTTTAGTACAAGAAGTAATTATATTATAAATAATATGTTTTAAAGCAGTATACATAATACCTATTATATCTGACACATTAAAAGGCTATTTATGGAAATCTTCTCTCTGAACGGTTACTATATCTTTATTCCACATTTTCCCATACTACACATTATAATTACTAAGGTTCATGGTTTTTAATCTAAGAAATCACATAATGTTTTAAAGCCAAAGATGGGATTTTGATGAGAGTGGGGACCATAATTTGCTAACATGTTAATTTAACTATTCTTTTCTCCCTTAATTCAATTAGTATTCATTAAAACTGCACTAGTCACAATAAGTAAAGTTTTACCAATTATTTCCATAATTATGAATGAACACAGTAAACATAATAGAATAATTATAAACCCACTTAATTAACTACAAGGCTATTTTCAGCAGGGAAAGATATTCGCTTTATTTTTAATGTCTGATTGACATGTTGATATCACTGAGAAACTTCTAGAAATAAAAGATATA